>NC_140593.1:188146468-189399726 GCF_964204655.1 Triturus cristatus | reverse complement strand
CTCAAAAAACAAAGACAACAAGAGAGCAAACGTCAAGCGAAGGGAACGAAGGCAACACCACAAAGACAAGCAGCGGATACAAACCACAGAACAAGAGAGGACAGAAGCGATGGATTCGCAAGTAGCCAGTACTATTTCCAAACCACTCACTATCATCAACCTTACTGAAATGCAATTGAGCTCCAATGAGGAGAAGATTCTAGACCTTGGTCTTTCATTTTGCCCTGCTGACAACAACAACTATGCGCAAACACGCATAGATTTGTACAAATATATACGGAAATTGAAGCTTCGCAAGTTCTTTGAGATCAACAAAGTTGAAGCGAAACCAACCCAGGGGGAAAATCCCCCCCATGTATCTAGCCCACCGGTAGGTGCCGTAGGGGACTTCAACCTTCTATGTGACCTGCAAGATCTTTACGAAGAAGGCCGAGTGGAAGGAACAGCTCAAGGGGAATCTTTTCCAAAAACCAATAAACCGGGCAAGACGCCTTTCAAACCAAAATCCACGTACAACCCAATAATGGTCCATGATAATATTGAAATCTATAATGAAATGGTGACAAGCCAACTAAAAACTTTGCACAGGTCCATCAAGTGCTCTCGGCAGAAACAACAACATTGGAATCATGGGTATGGCCAATTGATGAAGAAGATACAGAACAATGATAATGTGATTGTCCGTCAATCGGACAAAGGAGGGAATATTGTTCTTTGGCCCCGCCAGTTGTATGTGGAAGAAGCTCTATTACATTTGAACGACAGATCTTGCTACAGAAGGAGCGAGTGGAAAGTGGTCAAGGCAGCTTGGGGCGATTATTTCAACAAATTGTTGGCTTGGAAGAGTGCTGGTCTACTTAGCTCAGACAAATTTAAATTCCTGAAAGTAATCCATCCTGTTATCCCGGTCTTCTATCTAATCCCCAAAATTCATAAGAACACAACGAAACCTCCTGGAAGGCCAATTATTTCGGCCAGGGGCAGCATCATGGAAAAGACCTCTTTGTATATTGATTTTTTCCTACAGGAATATGTAAAGCGACTGCCTTCTTATTTGCAGGACACTAATGATTTCCTGAGGAAAATTGAGAATATCGTGTGGCAGGAAGACTACTGGAAGATCACCCTTGATGTAACCGCGTTGTACACCAGCATACACCATCAAGACGGGATGAAGGCGGTGGAACATTTTCTCAGAACCCAACCAATGTATATGATGGACCATGGCAAAATGATCTTGGCAATGATTTCTATCTGTCTTAACAACAACTACTTTTTATTTCAAAATGTAGTATTTCAACAGCTAAGAGACATGGCAATGGGGGCTTGCTTCTCCCCAAGCTACGTGTGTTTGCACATGGGCATGTGGGAGGAGCAAGTCCTCCACAAAGATTTTTGCGATATCATGGCTAACAACATCATTGTCTGGTATCGCTATATAGACGATCTATTCTTGGTTTGGAAAGGCTCAGAGTCAGCTGCCTCCAGCTTTATTCAGAATATCAATGTCAACCAGTTGAACCTGCAGTTCACAGCACAGATGAGTCAAACCAATGTTAACTTTTTAGATGTGGAAATTTTCACACCAAATGGCAGACTTGAAACCAAACTCCATCGCAAAACAACTGCAGGTAACACTGTGCTCCATGCCAATAGCCATCACCCTGAGCACCTCATCCGCAGCATCCCCTATGGAGAGATGCTGAGCATCAGGCGTATTTGCAGCATTGATGAGGATTGCTGGTCAGCCCAAGAGGAGAGTAAATCAAGGTTCTTAGCTAGGGGATACACTTCATCAGTAATAGACAAGGCCATGTCCAAAACTAGATCTCTACCAAGAAGTCAAGTTCTTAGTTTAAAAACTGATTCCACACTAGCCATTAGCCAAGGTTCGATTCAAGCAGATGCACCCAGACTGATCTTAACATACAGCCGCCAACAAAACACATTGCATAGAATTTTTAAGAAAAACTGGGCTCTGATACGCAATGACCCAGTGATAGGCGGGACAATACCAAACGCCCCTGCCATCACATTTTGTAAGGCTCGCACAATGAGCGATATGTTAGTGAAGAGCAGCCCCGAAATAGGCACCAAGGCAGGCAATTAGCTTCAAGCCAGCAAAGGGTTCATCAAGTGCTCTACCTGCAAGGCTTGTACGTTGGGCAAAAGCACTACATCTTATGCTTCCCCATTTTTTGAAATACCATGTAAAATCACCAATAAAACTAACCTGTAAGACTGACTTCGCAGTTTATGTGCTGGAGTGTACATGTGGCCTGCAATATATTGGTAGCACCAAATTGCAGGCACACAAACGCATACTCCAGCACATGAGGGCCATTACCAACTATGACGTTTCCTACCCAGTAGGTAGACACTTTAAGGAGAAACATAAAAGCAGTCTAGAACATCTCAGCTACTTCGTCATTGACTCAGTCCCACCACTCAGACGTGGGGGTGACCGAGAAGCCCTACTAAGGAGATTAGAAACACGATATATTTTGGAGCTTGACTCGAAAACGCCGAATGGACTAAACTCCAGCGAAGATTTTTATACATGGCTATGAGTCAAACGGCCACCAACAGTCTGGTAGTACCTATTCAGAGTAAGTTCAACCCGATGCCCATTCTCCCAGAAATATGTGCATAAAAATGCACAGTGACTTTCCCGTCCCATCTTCCTCCCCCCTCTCTCTTTTTTTAGTCACGTAAACTTTTATTTTTAAACTTTTAAGCACGAGCACTTTAGAACATAGTCAAACGCAAGAGGCTACAGTGACATCAGCAGTACACTGATCTTAAGCTCAGGTTTCCATTAACAGGGATTAACCCATCCATGTTCAGGGTACAAAGAGGACAAACACAGGGACAAAGTGCAGTGATACTCTTTACTCTATACCACACCTGGAAAGGATTTTTTGTTATTTTCCACCATAATAGGGTTCAGGATAACCGTCTTAGAGTATGACACTCACTTGAGATTTTATTACTTAACATTTTTAATCAAATAATGTTAATCATTGTATAATCCCTTCCATGACAGGCAGCAATTGGATGCTTACTCAGTAAGCACATTATCTTTTTGTTTGGTTATCCTTATATTTGTCTATGCCCCCGGAGGGAAACAAGAATGAATTGCATTGACACACATACATTCAGTCATTACGACTTCGTTCCTTGATGGATAACATATGGGAAATGTGTTAGCTTGTGTAATTAACATCTTCACTGTTTTGTTTCAATTGTCAATTGGCACTTTAATTTTCAATGTATTCACATTCCGCAAGCATGTGGTTACTGCACAAGTCACTACACATTCCTTGCCCTCCCCTTTTTTTTCTTTGAGATATCAATGTATTTTACAGATATAATGTATTTGATACTAGTTACGATACATCTACGAGAAAATCTGTTTTCTATGTTCATGAACAGGATTTTGTACGTGAGCTTGCACTAGCACTTTAAAAGTTCAGGCTTCTAACTATGGCGTCATGTGATCAAGGCCTCTGGTAGGCCGAAACGCGTCATGGCGGTGGTGCGTGATTATTGGACTGAATAAAGAAAACTAGCACCTACTATCGGGTCCATGTTCGACTCTTGTACGAGGATGGTGTGCAAGTTGTGAGGCGATTCCTTGTGGCATATATATATATATATATATATATATATATATATATGAAGAAATTTTCTCCCCTGTATACGGAAGAAAAACGAAGCCGTGTGCGGCTGAAAATTGCTTTTATTCCTCAGTCAGCCATCCGTCAAACGCGTTTCGAGTGTGCAGCACCCTTGTTCACTGACGCTGAGTAAAGTTTTCACAACCATTTTAACTTGTGCTTTCCACGTGACTATACAACTACACTTTGATTAATCAAATTTGAACCAACGTTCCTAGCCGAAAAATTTAAGTTATGCAGAGTTTTCCATGTACAAATTGACGAAAGTTGTATCAAGGCATCACATTGGCAAAACAGCTCGCTTGAGCTAAAGCCTTTAAACAGGTTACTAGAAAACATTATCCAACAGTGATATGGTCATAGCCCACTGGGGCACTATCGACGTGGTTTATTTGATTGATTTGATGGATTGATTAATGCAATGGATGATGGAGAAATTGATTTCCAATGTAATCACTGTTGATACTATTTTAGTTTAATATCAATGAAATTATACTGTGATGAATTGGCCAGCATCGTGGAGAAATATATGTAACAACTACAAAAAAGCCCACTTGGGCATTACTGACACCGTTCAATGTATTATTATTCATTATTGTTATTTGAAATGGATGACAGAGTATTTATCTGTTTTTCAATATCAATCACTGTTGATTCACTATTTAAGTTTAATATCATGAAATTCGTAGTAAAAACTACGAGTCTGTCTTCTAATACACTTACAGTGTAGTTGTATAGTCACGTGGAAAGCACAAGTTAAAATGGTTGTGAAAACTTTACTCAGCGTCAGTGAACAAGGGTGCTGCGCACTCGAAACGCATTTGACGGATGGCTGACTGAGGAATAAAAGCAATTTTCAACCGCACACGGCTTCGTTTTTCTTCCGTATACAGGGGAGAAAATTTCTTCATTTGACAGAGACCGGCTTCCGTGCGGTCCTTTGCAACGAAGCAACTCTCGCTCAGGTGGAGGCACTTCATAAACGGAAGACTCTAAGGCATATATATATATATATATATATATATATATATTATCTACTGGCGGTCGCCAGTAGATAGTTATAGTTAGGACCGTGTTTCCATAGGAAATCCGCAACATTCTATTTGGAATAACTTTGGCGCCGATTGACGAATCCTCGCGAAATTCTCAAAATAGGTGGGGCGCTCCGCTCCGCTCCTACCCTGAAAGTCTCGGGGGGATTCGTCAAGCGGGGGCTGAGAAAAAGGGGGGGTCCCAAAACACGTTTTCCCCATGCATTTTTCCATAGGACCTTTAGTCCGAGCTACAGCCCGAACGGCTGAAGAGAATTACTTGAAATTTGGCAGAGAGGTAGCCCTCAGGTCAGGGATGTGCCTTTTGAAGGTCTCGTGTAAATCTGTTCAGTATTTCCTGAGAAAATAGCATTTGAATCAATATATATATCTATGGGCGCGCTCGGAGCGCGTACTGTAAGCTTACCATACGCGCACGCCGCCGTGCACGAGCGCGATTCTGATTGGTTGTTAGATCTCAGTAAACATTCGAATCGGTCAAAACCAGGAAGTGTCGGCCGCCATTTTGTCTCTCGCAGTCTGAGGGGGTGAAAAACAAAGGTGGAGAACGTGAAAAGGGGGCAGGGTGGACAGTTTCTGACCCCCTAGCCTTGGCCAGGGGGTCCCAGAAGGACCCCCAAGGGCAAAAATTAATTTTAATTAGTTTTTGAAAAATCGCCGAATGCGCGTAGCGTACGCGCACGGCGTAAACGGAGAAATTCCGCGAGGAAAAATTCCGCGAACTTCGCGTAACTATTCCGCGATTACGCGTACCGTACGCGCACATCAAATTTTTTTTTTCAGAAACGAAAGCTTAAAAAAAAATAAAAAAAATTGTGAGGTAAGGTTGCCTCTTAAAAGAGCCGTTGGGTTAATACAGGGATGGAGGAAAGAAAGAATGGGAATATTATGAGCGTCTACAAACGTGCTGGTCTATCTTATTGTTAATAAGGGAAACACTGTTCTCCCCAAAAACAATAAGACCACAACACGTTGTACACCTCATTGAAACCCTCCGAAATCGAGGGTTAATGTCCAGAGGAGCAGAAGAAGGTGATGCTCCCACCTCAGAGTAAGGGCTCAGCTGAGCTGCCGATGGTGTACTCGGCTGAGCTTCTGAGGTTGGGCTCCGGTGACTTACTGAAGAGTTTTCTTCAGTATGTCGAGCAAAGGTCCTGGGATGTTTATCCCTAAGGTGTCTCTTCATAGAGTGATTTCCAAAGGAATACTTCTTCCTTGGATCTCCTCTAGATAAAACACTGTCACAAAGTGTGCAAGTGACCAATGGAGCATTGACCTTTTTCTGCCCCTCTGGAAAAGTAAAATACTCCCACACAAAAGAATCCTTTTGTTTCCTCCTTCTCTGTCTGATGATGGTGCTGCTAGGCTCACTCTCAGAAGAGGTCTGCTGCTCTGCCATTGTATCTCAATGTCAATTCAGCTCCCTCTCCTAGGGGATCTCAAGCAGTAATGAGGGGAATGGGTGTGGTGTGGGAAGTTTCTGGAACTGAAAGTAGTTTCAACCAATGAAAAGTGTTCTTTGTGGATCACATGACCTACCGTGCGTGCTCCGTAAGCTTACGGTACGCGCTCGTAAACAAGTACGCATGCGCAAACGTGACGCTTACGGAGCGCTTACGGAGCGCGTACGTAAGACGCACTCACGCATGCGCATTACACGCCCCTGCGTAACCGCGACGTTGCTTCCGTGCAACGCGCATGCGTGTACGCGTACGTCACGTATCACGTAAGCGCACCGTACTTATGACGTACGGAGCGCGTAGCGTCAGCTTACCGTACACGCACGGAAAAAAATGCATTAAAAAAAAATTAACCATTCCATAATGCAGGATATAGTACATATATTATTTTATACATAGGTTTACCAAAAATCTCAAAAAAAATTTGTATTTAAAAAACTGTACAAATTCACTGAAAAAACCATAGGTTTCACACACGTTATAGTTAGGAATTACCATTTCAAATTCACTGAAAAAACCATAGGTTTCACACATGTTATAGTTAGCTGGACATTTCACTCGTAAAAAACCAATGAAATTCCCCCGTTACAGTTAGTGCAGGTAACTATAACTCACGCGACCGCAATCCTCTGTTGATGCTAATACTGTATCTTTAGCTATACATATATTACAAATATTTATTTTTCATAAAGACACATATGTCATCAGTGATGTAATATTTGACATCATCAGCAGAGGATTGCGGTCGCATGGGTTATAGTTGCCTGCACTAACTATAACGGGGGAATTTCATTGTTTTTTTATAAGTGAAATGTCCAGCTAACTATAACATGTGTGAAACCTATGGTTTTTTCAGTGAATATATATATATATATGTATATATATATATATATATATATATATATATGCGCCAAGGTGTATAAGTGTCTGAACGGATGATTTATTAGGTGCATGACTTACTGTATAAGTGAGTGATTAAACGTGTTTTACTGAATGCATGAGTTACTGATTAACTGCGTAAATGTCTGTATCAGTCTGTCAGTTGGTGTGTAAGTGGTTGCATGGGTTGGTGAGTAGCTAAATGAGTGTCTATATGGGTTATTCATTGGTTGTCTGAGTATCTGTATGGGTGCCTGAGTATCTGTGTGGGTGGGTGGTGTGTGTGTGACTATGTGCATAGGAGTGTGAGTGGGTGATTCACTGGGTGTATGGGTTCAAGAGTACATCTGTGAAGGGCTGTATGGGTGGGTGAGTACAAGTATGGGTGTGTTGGTGAGTGTTTAGATGTCTCAGTGGTACATGTGTGAGTAACTACATATGTGTAAGGCAGTATAAGTGAGTGTCAGAGTATATAAATGACTATATGTGAGAGTGAGTGATTGTGAGAGTGGCTGTGTGGATGAGTGTGTGCTGCATTAGTTATTGTATAAGAGTGTACGTATGTGTTAGTATATGTTTGAATAAGTCAGGTGGTGTGTGTATAACTGTATAGGTAAGTAAATGGGAGTATGATTGATTCTTTGCATGACTGACTAGGTGTGCGAATAACTCTATGGATGAGCGGCAGTGTGTGAGTGTCTGTTTAGGTATATGAGTGCATATGATAGTGCCGTAATGATGGTTGACTGCATGTATGAGTGACTGTATGTGTGAATGAGTGGATGTGTGTGTAGACCTAGGAATCAGTGAGTGGGTACGTAGTAACTGGTATTGGTGTGTCTATGGTTTCGAAAATGGTAGTCTGTATTTTAGAGTGGGTGTAACAAAGGTTATATTAGGGTATGAGGTGGTGCATCAGATTATCACGTGGATGATGTCATCAGTGATGTAATTAGTGATGTCATTTGAGATTTCATCAGTGATGTCATCAGTGATGTCACTGACCATGTCATGAATGGTGTAACATGTGACATCATCAGCAGTGCATTGCGGGGCCACGAGTTATAGTTAGCCGAACTAACTATAACAGCCAAATTTCTCTGGTTTTGTATGAGTAAAATGTCCAACTAACTATAACGTCCCTGAAACCTGTGTTTATTTCAGTGAATTTTGAAGGTTTTTTAAATGCTAATTTCTAACTATAAGGTCCCTGAAACCTATGGTTTTTTCAGTGAATTTCAAAGATTTTCTAAATGCTAATTTCTAACTATAACATCCCTGAAACCTGTGGGTTTTTTTCTGTGAATTTCAAAGGTTTTTTAAATGCTAATATCTAACTGTGCCTACAGAGGTAGGACATGTTCAGAAAGAGGAAGAAAGGCGCAGAAAGAAGCAAGAGAAATGCAGAAAGATGCAACAGAAGTCTAGAAAGACGAAGAACGGTGCAGAAAGACGCAAGACATGTGCACAAAGAACCAACAGAGGAGCTGAAAGAGGCCTTGTTGCAAAGCCATCCTGTGTCCCAACTTTTTGCTGACGGGTACTGGTAGTAACTGACTCTGACTAACCAGGCCTAGAGCCAGTGCTATGCTAAAAGGCACTTAGAATACAGTGAAAACACCTACATACACTAGGGAACACTATGCGTCGGGGTACCCCTGTGATTGGCATGACCTCCTCTGTAAGGCCCTAGTACATAATAGGGCAGGGGTATTAAAACTACCTCTGAGTCAGAGGTGCAGAAAGATGCTTCTTTGTGTAGTAGTCACGTTTGCAGAGTGATGGAGAAAGAGTGCTGGGCCTCCGACCAGCATTCAGGAATTCCGCTGCATAGGACTTAGAGGAGGTACCAAGAGGGCTTCTTGGCCCCCAAAGTCCCTCAGGAGTAAATTGGACTTCATCCCCCCTCCCATAGTCTGTCAGGAGATGCGTTTGCAGAGTGGTGGAGAAAGGGGGGCATGTCCTTCTTAGACGTCTAAGCCTGGGGGCCAACTACCCCTCCTATTACCTCCAGTAAGTCCCACACAGCAGGATTGCTAAGTTCTCATAGTTGGCCACGTCCTCTTCGCCCACCACTCTGCAAACGAGCTCCCTGGCATGCTCATGGATGGTGATTGAAGTCCCCTTCACTGCTGGGGGTCCTTTAGGGGCCAACTAGCCTACGTCTTACCTCCAGTAAGCCCCACACAGTGGGATTGCTGAGATGTGGACAATGGCCATGCCCCCTTTCCCAACCACTCTGCAAACGCGCCTCCTGGCGCGTTCTAAGTTGGGGTATTAAGTCACCTTCATTCATGAGGGTCCCTGGGGGCCAACTAGCCCACCAGGTACCTCTAGTAAGTGCCACACATCTGGAATGCTGAGAGTGGTCCATGGCCATGCCCCCTTTTCACACCATTCGCCAAACGCAGCTCCCGGTGCACTGCTGCTTTGGGGATGAAGTCCTCTTGTGTCCTGAGGTCCTCAGGACACAAGAGGACCTCATCGCCCCACCAGCAGTGTGCCTAGAGGTGCTTTTGCAGAGTGGTGTAAAAAGGGGCATGGCCTCGGACCAGCTCTCTGTAAACAAGCTATGTGGCGCTTACTGGAGGTACCTGGTGGGCTAGTTGGCCCCCAGGGAGCCTCAGTATTCATGGGGACTTAATCCCCCCACTTAGAACACCCTAGGTGGTGCATTTGCAGAGTGGTGGAGGGAGGGGGTGGGGCCTCCGGTGTGATGTTGGCTTATTTATTTATTTATTTTTTTGAGGGGGGGGGCTGTGTGGCTCCCCTTATTTTACTATTTTTGTGGCCCTGGGGACCCCATCCCCCAGGGCCTGACCCCTTTTGTATTAAAAAAAATGGGAAGGAGGCTGTGCGGCCCCCCTCCCGAGGCCGATTTTGGCCCTGGGGACCCCATCCCCCTGGGCATGGCCTCTTTTTTTATGAAATATTTATAGGGAAAGGGGGCCGTGTGGCCCCCTTTCCCATAGCCAATAGTGGCCCCCAGAACCCCATCCCCCGGGGCTTCACCATTATTACAATTATTTTTAATAACCATGCCATGCAGCCCCCCTCCCCAGACCGATTTCAGCCCCGTGGACCCCATCCCCCGGGGTCCGGCCATTCTTTTTCTATATTAAAGAGGAGGGGGGCCGTGTGGCCCCCCTCCCGGGCCACTCCTGGTCCCGGGGACCCCATTTCCTGGGGCCAGCCCTTACCGTTGGGGACTGTGGGGGAGAACCAATGCCCCTACGGTCCTGCAGGCTCCCCGCCTGCTACGGGAGCCGACATTGCTTTGGAGCAAGGGGAGTTGCTGACATTCAGCTCCCCTTGCTCAAAAGCAATCCTACTTTGCTTTGTTGATGTGAGAGCAGGATTTCCTGCTCTCGCTTCAACAAAGCAAATCAAAGTTTGCTATGACAGGGGCGGGAGCTGTGCTCCCGCTCTGCCATAGCAAACAGCAAGGCCCCTAGGGTGGGCACCCCGGGACATTGCAGGAGCCGGCCCTGGGTCCCCAGAGCCATCAAGGGCTTCAGGAGGGGGTCCGCATGGCCCCCTCCCTCTGTTTGTAAAGCCCTGGGGAGGTGGTGGTCCCCGGGGCTGGGGTCCGTAGCGGACCCCTGATTTTGAATAATTAGTGCCCTGGGGAGGTGGTGGTACCCAGGGCAGTGTGGGGGAGCAGGAGCACCCCCACACCTATTTATATTTATTTAAGCCCCGGGGAGGTGGCGGTCCCTGGGGCTCCGGGGTCCACGTGCCCCCCACGCATAATCAATTAAAGCCCCGGGGAGGTGGGGGCTCCATGGCTTGGGGGGCTGGGAGCCCTCCCACGTCCAATTAAAGAAGCCCCAGGGAGGTGGCGGTCCCCGGGGCTGCGGGTGCCGTGTGTCCCCAGCATATAATTAGCAACGCCCCTGAGCTTACTGGAGGTAAGACGTAGGCTAGTTGGTCCCTGTGGGACCCCCTGAGCAGGCCCAGAGGGTCTTGGTGTTGCTATCCTGCCCCCTTTTTTTGTTTTTCATCTTGTTTTCACCCTTTTTCTTGTGACCGAGTCACAAGATGGCTACCAACACTTCCTGTTTTGTAGTGTTCACAGCCAATCAGAGTGAAGCTCATGCACGGGAGGGTTAGCGATTTCTCCTCGGTGCTCAGATATCAAAAGTTTTCTTTTTTTTTATTTCTCAGAAACTACTAACGGTTTTACACCGTTTAAAAAAAGGTCGCTTTCTGGACCAAGACCTACCTTTTTGCCAAATTTGGTGTAATTCCGTCCAGCAGTTTGGCCTGTAACCTGTTTCAAAATTCCTATGGAAATTAACATGGAGAAAACGTGTTTTTGGACCCCCCCTTTTTTCTCGGCCCCCGCTTGAGGAATCACCCCGAAACTTTCAAGACAGGAGCTGACCGGAGCGCCCCATTAGTTTTGAAACTTTCACGAAGGCGCCAAAGATATTGGCAAATCAAAAAACGCTTTTCCTATGGGAAATACATTCTAACTATAACTACCTACTGGCAACCGCCAGTAGGTTATATATTACAATCTCCAAGTATGTGAGCATTTATATCTATATATGTCTATATTAAATTTAGAAATAAGCACACATATATACTACAAAGTCAGAATTAAACATTTTAAGGAAACAGCACTGCTTCCCAATGAAAGGTGCTTGGGCACATTAATGATTGTGGTAAGGTGCAAAGTCTGTTTGTTTTTGGTTTTTCTATGTTTCTATGTTGACTTATTGTGCATTCAGTAGCTGTGGTGGTGACGAACAAGAGGGCAGGACAAATAGAGGTAGGGCATGGGTCCCATCTGGCCTTCCACTAGAGATGCTACTCCTCCTATGCACTTCTACTTTCTCCCTTCCCCTCCAGACATGGTTCAGTTCTCCAGACCGCTTCATGGAGGGTGAAGGGATCAGTGCAGCAGTGTTGGTGCTCAGCACTGCCTATTACAACCCTGCTTCTTTTACAATCTCTGCAGCCGTAGGCATCAGGGTCCTCAGACAGGAGCTGCTGCATTCCTGTGCTCTCAGATGTCTCACTTGCAGCTGCTGAGAAATAGACAAGCTGAGAAAGAACGGATAATTACATGTAGGGACAGCTTCAGCAAGCTTAGCATCCTGTTCCCGCCCATTTAAAATACTGACTCATGTAGAAAATAATCAGATACATTACAATGCATGCATGGCAAATGCTAACATATTTAACAAGCATTGGCACAACCAATGTGTTGTGCCTACGCAAAAGCTATAGGCTTTGTCAATGTCTTTTAGCCATCTTGTACAGAAAAGCAGCTGTTTAGCATGGCTGAAAGTTAGAAAGAAAGGCGCTATGACACAGCCCATGCTGTCTGCTCATAACACTTCTTTACTGACCGTGCGGGAGGGGGTGAGGGAGGAAGGGGCAAATCACAATGTTGAAAGAGGTGTTGGGGTGGGGCAAAGCAGCAACGCAGAAGAGTAGCAGGGGATGGGGCAAAGCAAAAAGAGAACTGCGCAACAACGTGGGAGGGACAAGGCACTGCGACAATGAGGCAAGCAACAACACACCAGCAATGGGGAAAGCAACAAGAAACTTGGTAAGCAACAGCAACTGGGGAAGTGACGCCAGCATGAGCTGACCAAGAAAAAGCAAGGAAATGAGAGTAAAGATGAAGTCAATCAATGGTAAGCAATGAGCGACCTCTAAACCCCCTGTAAACAATATATGTTGCCAGCAACAGTGCATTCTCTGTCTCAGGTGAGACCTAAAAAAGTGAATGTGCCATACACCAACAAGAACATTATGTTATGTTTGGTCAAGGTATGTTTAAATGTGAAGTGCACTATGACTAGTGAGGATAGCCTGGTGCTGAGCACGTGTGTGTCACTTGCACTGCCTATGATATCTTGGTATATTGAAAAGCCAGGTCTACAATTTAAAGTTCAGCATGGATCGTGCAATTACATTTTAACACAGTATAGACACACACAGTAATGCCTTTTACATTTGCATAAGAACAATCTTTTACTCTGTGTTAAAATCACTGTTAGGAGTGCGTTTGATTTTCTTTACATTTGGTACTGCAGTTTTCCATGTTCCTGTATTAGTAAATCAAGATATGTCCATATACATAACCATCTTATTTTTCAAAGTGGTGTGCATGAAATTAAGAGTGCAATTCTGTCAGATATCACTACTGCACGCAGAAGGTGTATGCCCATCCCTTTTGTCAACATCCAGCATCCCTTACTATAATATTTTGTATCGTCTTATGCCAAAATGCAGCAAATAAAGGTGTTGTAATACTCAATTAAGCATGCACGAACAGCTGTACACAAGAACTCTGAAACCAATAAACTCATGGTGATGTGCAAACACACTGCACTACCCTTGCACTCTGTTTCATTCATCTGCTGAGGCTAAAGATGACAAGTGCTTCCAGGGCTCTGCGTCAGGTGCCTCTGACACACAGAGCTCTAAGTATAATAAAGAAGGTGGGGGTTTCTAAAAGAGGAATGGCCAAAGAAGTGTAACTAGAAACCTTTTCCAAGAGGTGTGACTCATGCAATTGAGGGCAAGGCTTAAAGCATATAAACTAAAATAATCCTGGGCTTCATACAGCATGGTACCTAACCAATACTTGGGTGCCTGTCTGGGATGCTTCTGTTATTTGTATCAGACAGATCACGCAACAACGTATATGTGCTTAAAACAAACCAGGTCTATATCGTCTGCCAATGCTTGTTAGCAGAATCAAATAAATGAGTTACAAGAATGACTTTGTAATGAATGGTTAGTTAGGACTGAAAATGTTTCAATTCTGAAAATATGAGACCTTGGATTAAACATTGCTAAGGCCTTTAGAAAGGTCAGTGGTCTTTGGAGTGTGTCATTCACTCATGGACTCCCCCTCCTATTGCTTTCCTCTGCAGTCTATCTCTGTTAGACAGTTCCCCCATTTGTGTCCCAAAATCAAAGACATCAAGAGAGAAGAGCAGGTGCAGCTGTGTTGCATACAACAAATGGATGACTCTACCCACTCATTTAATATTAAATATCCGAGCCACCTCTGCTACAAGGAGCCCGCACAGTAATCGGGTTAAAAACTAATCCACCATGATCACACCATTTTTTTAAGATTTGTCTGTAAATTATCTGATTCCTTCCACATAGCGTCTGGTGTGCACTAACCATAAAAGGTTTTGCAATATAGTGTATTCAAGTCTCACAAAGGCCATCTTAATTTTCTGAAGAAAATAAAAGGGGAAGTTTAGGTGTGTGCGCACCTTTTTTTTTAGAATCAGCTCCTTCTGTTCTGCAAGATAAAATTATTGTACTGGGTGTTTCGTTCATCATTTGTTCAGATTTTCAACCCTAAAAGGCACTTTCACAGACAACCTAGATCTACTGGCCAGTCCAATGCTTGTTTTGCTCTACATTCAGCAATCTATGAGAGTGCATGTGTTTCCTCGGTTCCTACCACCCTGTGTGTTTCATCATATCAATCTCCCTTCCCCTGCCCCTCGGTGCTGCTTGCCCCACTTCCTTTGAGGTTCCCTGTGCTACATTTTCATATTTTGCTTAGTTTTGTTAATAAGAGCCTGACAGAGCAAAGTGCTGCCGGACCTCTTGCTTCACTGTGAGAAACTCCTATTGTGTGGCACCTCAACTCCAGAGTTCTCAGCTGTGGGCGCTCGAAAACACCCACTCTCAACCTTAACTCACCCAAACACCTGGACTTGACTAATTTCACAGTTTGCACTCCACAACAGTCAGGTATGGTTTGAAATGAAAACAGAGAAATACAACACCTCAAAAAAACGCAATCAAATAAGGAGATGAAAGATAAAGTAAATTATGTAAAATATTAACAGGGACTGAATTGCTGAGATGGATTACCTCAAGGGTGTTTATAATCACTGTTGAGAAAGTGTTCCTTGTCTTTGCCTGTCAAGTTAAGGACATGAATATAGGGATCGATATCCCTTTTCAAAGTCAGCTTTTAGTTAGGACTGGGTCTGAGATTTGTAAGGATTCGGCCAGCTAGCCCTGCTCAGGGGCATAACACAGGCCCCCGCAGCCCCCCCAGTGCGTGGGGCCCAAGCTCCAGGGGGCCCCCTCAGCACAGCACTCTGGCTGCAGAGTTCTTGAATGAGCCCGGAGGGGGCCTCTCCACGTGCCTTGCAGGGAGGCTCCCTCGAGTTTCATTACACCAGTGGCCCTGCTGACATTAGGCACTTTGGTGTTAGAGAGACAGTTTGTGCTACTACACGCAGTCCTGGAATTGGAAAAAATGTACTCTGAGAACCCATACATTGGGGGTCAAGGTGTGGCAGAGGAAAGGGAGTGGTGTCATGAGGGGCGGAGCTCGAAAAGCAGAGGCTAACAGTCCTCTTGCACAATTATTTAAAAAAAAAATCTGCTCCAAAGAAATTGGTAACATGGCAGTATGTGACAGTACATCTGTTCTAGATTACTTAATTGGTCGCATTGACTGCATTTTAAAATATCTTACAGTATTAAGACACCTGCTGCACAGATCTTTGTGTACCCTGCAATTTTGAGGGGATTATAATAGCTGTAATTTAACTCAAATGGTTAATGCAGTCTTGGGAGAGTTCTGTGTTTTGTCCAGTCAGAGTTTTAACTCATTAAGGGCCACATGCATCAACGAGAAAACTGCTCGCAAACGGGCAGATTAGCAGAATCTGCCCCTTTGCGACCGGTATTTTTGCATTTGGGATGCATCATCCCAAATGCAAAAATCGCTATTTAAGGAATCTCTAAATAGCGATTCCTTAAATTGCGATTGCATTTAAGGAATCCCAAATTGAGATTCCTTAAATGCAATGCATGAAAGTTTAAAAATTAGCGATTTCGCTAATAGGGGGAGCAAATTACCATGAAGTTGAACTTCATGGTAATTTGCAAAAACTTTGAAAAATGCACTAAAGTGCATTTTTCAAAGTTCCATTTTACACACACACATGCCCTTGGGGCATGTGTGTGTGCAAGATGTATTCATATTCAGATTTCAGGGGTGCAACAGGGTGTCTTTTTGACGCCCTGGCACCCTTGAAATAGCATGAGCAATTTGCGATTCTCTAATTGAGATTAGCAAATTGAGAAAGTCCTCCCATTCATTCCTATGGGCCTCTAGGCCCATAGGAATCAATGGGGAGGTATTCCTTATTTGCGACTCGCAATTAGCGAGTAGCAATTAAGGAATGTTTAGAAATCGCTATTTTGTAAGCGATTTCTACATGCATAGCCTTTTGCTATTCCTTATTAGCGAATCCTTATTTTTCGCTATTAAGGAATCGCAAATGGCATTGTTGATGCATGTGCCAGTAAGTTGCATAGAGTGCCTGCTGCAAAACAAATTATGTAAATGCAGATCACAGATTTATATTTCATGTAGATAGGAAACTGGATTACTGCTTTTGACAGTGAGATCAATTTGTTACTTCCAATTCATAAATTGCAAGCCATCTACAATAGTACAGTAATCTATTTATGGACATCAAGGAGCTGAATGTAAACTTAAGTTAGGGGTTTTGTTTTTTCTCAATCTGTTATTATTTTAAAATTGCACAGAATGGTTCTTTTGGGAAGTAATAAGGTCTTGTTAGTACAGACACTCACAATTACTAAGTTTGTTTTAGATGTAGACTCAGACAAATCCCTCTTAACATATAATGTCTAAAAGTATGGAGGATATGTGATTCCTACACCTTATAACCAGCCATGTTTTATGTAACATTCCCTGTACATTGATTTACACACTTGTATGATTTATTGTGTCTGTGAGTGATGTAAAGCACTCTGACGCCCTACACTGGGATGAGTAGCGATATAAACCAATAACAAAAAAATTGTGGGTGCCATTTAAGTCATTATTTGTGTAAATACACATTCCCACAGTGCCTTCACATACAATCATATGGGAGGTGGAGCAAAATTAAAAACCTGCCTCCAAAAGTCTTTCGTAAAGACTTGTGAAGTGATAACAAGTTGTGCACTTTGTTTCTTTTCATTGCTGTTGGCATCTAGGTTTTTGGCTTGAGATGGCTCCCGACCAGGATGATACTTCAACAAAAGAAAGGATGATGGCCCATCATATTAGGCCTTTGTTGTGGTCCCAGCTGGAAGTTAAAATAAGAACAACGTGTGAATGCTGCTGAATAGTGTCCCGTGGAGGAAAATTACACTATGACAAGTTCATCATATTTCCTTGTTCAGGCCGACCCAGATCCAGTTCAGAAATAGCTTCTGGAACTGCCCCCCTCTGACACCCCTCTTTCCAGCACTGACTGCACACTGATCCTAATACTGCAGTATTTAGTTTCACGCTCCTTATTGACGTCTGTGCGACGATTGCTTGTGGAGGGAGCACAGACTCTGCCCACTGGATGGGCTCGGCAGAGAATTATGCAGCACTTGCACATGCACTTTGTGTCAGAATTTGTAAATTAAAATGCATCCACAAAACATCTGTATTTTGCAATGTATTGTACGTGCAATATGAATTGTGCAATGTTGGTGGGTGCCACTTCCGTAAGAAGAGGCATTGCACACTACTCTTCTGTCAACACATTGCACCCCTCTATACAATAACTTATTTCGATGCACACTCTTTCCGCCACACGTCTGCTGTTTTTAAGTGCTGTACATAACATGTGATGTCATGTGCATTCAAACATATATATAGCCTTATATAAACACAGACACCCACAGCACAGACTCACATGGGTGGATGCACACACACACACGCACACCAGGCTACTTCAGGAGACACTGCTGCACATATCAGGCTCTTTGTGCTGTGCTATAGCCTCAGGCCAAAATCAAAACACCAGGAGAAAAGAGCAGCAGCTGTGTTGAATACCAAATAAACAAACAAACGACTCTGTCTCACTCATTTAATATTAAATAGCCCATCCACCCCTGCTAGTGCTACAAGGAGCCCACACACTGATCGGGACAAGAACTAACTCGTCATGTCCCATGAATTTTGAAGATGTGTTTGTAAACTATATGGACCCTTCCACACAACCTTTGGTATGCACCATACTCACACAATTTTCTGCAACATAAATAAAGCGTTGAAGTCCCACACAAGTCAATTTAGTGTTCTAAAAAAAAGAGTACATTCAGGTGTGTATGCACATTTTTTAAGAATTAGATCCTTCTGTTCTGCAAGATAGAAGTAAAGTGCACATGTTTCGTTCATCATTTGTTCAGTATTTCGCTCTAAAATACTCTGGTTGTCACTGACAACCCAGACCTACTGGCCTTGCAATTACTTTTTTATTCAGCAGTCTACAGGGGTGCATATGTTTCCTTGCTTCCCCCCAACATGTTTCCTTGTACCAGTCTCCCTTCCCCTGCTTCGCGATGCCGCTTGCCCCATTACACATTAAGCTCCCCTTGTTACATTTTCTTTTTTATATAATTATTCACAGAAGCCTGGCTGCCTAAACTGCTGCCGGAGCTGTTGCTTACTTTGTTGTGCTTCACACATGCTTGGTTTCCATTTTTTCCATTTTAATTAGGGCTATCTGTTTTCCGTTTTTACGGATTTTTACAGATGAGTACCTACAGAAAACAATTTGTTTTCTGTCTGCATTTATTTTTAAAAGTGGATAAATACAGAAAATTGTGCTGCGTTTGTAACTCTCTGTGTTATCTTTCATGAATAGCCCAACAGCTGAGCAGATGGACAGCATGGGAAATTAAAAAACAGGATGAAATTTCTATAAATAATGGCATGTGTTAATATCCATTTGTGGTATAATGCGAGTATTTACCAGTGTATGTATTGGTTTGTAATATTTGGCAACTTAAATAGCTAAAACATGACATACATCAAAGTATGAGTGCGCGTCTATAAGTTAAATAAATATGGAAATGTACAATTTTACAATTTCATTTATACCCAAAACAACAAAATAAATATGGATAAATACAGATTAAATGCCAAAAAATAAATATGAATACATACAGATAGAAATGTTAAAAAAAAATATATCATAAAGCAGGGAGCCCTAATTTTAATTTACCTTTTAAACATAACAATTCGTCATATTAGAAATGTAATAGAAAGGTAAATATAAAACGAAAGTGATGCATGCACTAGCAATAGTGGTCACTATGGAGTGGTTTTTTTTTAAGAGAAAACCCAACACAAAATGCCTCAAAGGCGTGCACCAGTGTGAGTAGAAGAAAGCATTGACAAAGCAAATAGCTCAGCTTTTCAGAGCCGAGAACTATTGGCTTTGACAATGCTTGTTCTTTCATTCCGAGGGGGGGTCTTAATGCTTAGATGTCTCTGGTGAGTAGCTTCAGTTAGAGTCAGTTAGGACCTAACTGGCCATATGTTAGCCCTCTGCAGCTGCAATGACGCACTAAACCCCTCTCAACAAAGAGTCACACAGAAGCCATCGTTAAGACTTGCTTAAAACCCTGGCAAAGCCACAGAGCTTGCCATTCTTCTGATGTTGTGCTAATTGACTACCATTCAGTTGAGGTAATGGTAACACCTGTTATCTAACTCAAACACAATAGCAAAAATGTGAGATGAATTTCTTCATACAAATTAAGCTGTTATGATCATTGCAAATCACAATTTTTCAGTAATAGCCAAATATGAACTAAGGAATTATGTATGTTCCTAATAAATCTCTTCTAGCTGCAACTTATAAACATCTTCAAAGAAACCATGAAAATGTCCCAAGTTGTTTGTGAATCCATCCACTGTGGAACTCACAGATATTTTTCTCAAGAAACGAGTAACTCTGTACATTAATGGAATATTCAGTTCTGGGTAGACCTTATTAGTAAATGTCTATGGTCCTTATACCTCAAATTAAGGTGGACTCTGTATCTACTTTACTAAGCACAGGAGCTTCCCTCTATGATCTCAGGAAACTGCATCTGGGTGGACTCAAATTGCACTCCTGTTTAGAAATTAATATCTCTCCATATTTCTTGAAAGATGCATTTAAGTGGATCTCACAAACAATTCCCTACTAACTGATAGACTGTCTGTACTCCTGGTAACTTGCATTGGGATGGAACCTACAAATGTTGGACTCAAATAGTAATATCCACTCAGTAACTGGATACAGCTTTACTTTCTTTGGGATCTGCTAGTGAGTGAAGTACTCAAAAATACTTTTCCAAGAAAGGAGCAGCTATAACATCCTTATATCACATCAGGGGAACTTTACAAGCATCTATCTCATGTAACCTAAGGGGAAATTCATCACAATATCAGCCTCACCTTTGCGCTTGATTTACTCAGAAAACTGCAATAACACCCAAAAAACTGTTGATTCACATTCATCGTTCTTAGAGTCACAACCTGCCTCAATCGGTCTCCATTATGGTACTGCCAAATAGGGTAAAAAGTGTGTTCCTGTGGTGAACATTGAGTTGCAGATGTTGGCTAATGTGGGGGCAATGATGTTGAGTATCAATTTTAATATGGTTGGGGGGCATGGATCATTGGGAGATCCATATTTGATGGAGGAGATATGGTCGATGATCTGGTCTGGCGTGACTTGGGTGAATTCCAGGGGGGTTGGGAAGGTGTTATCCTTGGTGGAGTAGCGTTCAGTGGGATTGGGTGAGTTGAAGTCATCGGCGGGAGCAATGATCTGGTTATTGGTTGAGGAGTGGGCAGAGAAGTTAGTATAGATTTGGCTAACTATTTCTTGAAAGAATGTAGCCAGGGAGTCACAGAGTGTTTGCGTAGGGGTTGTGGAAGGGTTGGGATTTGGTCCTGACAAACTGGTTACGACCTGGTACAGCTGTTTGGCTGAGTCTTGTGCTGTTTCGATTTGGTTGAGGTAATATTTGCTTTTTTCTGTGATTATGAGATGTTTATATTTTGTGAGTGCTAGCTTATAGCATGTTTTCTCAGTTTGGTTGTAGTTCCGACACCCCTGTCTGTGTTTCTGCATCTTTGTTTTTCGAGTCTAAGTTCCTCTGAGAACCATGGGGCTGATGGTATTTTTCTGTTTTTAGAAGTATTTTTTAGTGGGACCAAGGTGTTGAAGGCTGAGAGGATCCATTGGGTGTATTGCATGGCTGCTACTTCAGGTTCGTAAGGTGGGTCTTGAGAGCAGGAGGGGAGATACTTCCCCAAGCCTTGAATTGTTTGGGGGGGAGAGAGGTTGCGTGATGATTGGAGATGTTATTTTTAATGTGAATATTGAAGAGGACCGCACTGTGGTCAGTCCAAGGGAGGGGGAGGATGTTTCCTAGAGTGACTTGCTTATTGTTAGTGAATAGTCTGTCCAAAGTGTGACCGGCCGAGTGGGTGGGTTTTGTTAATAGTTGGATGAGTCCTGTTGCTTCGAGTTCAGCTAAGAGGGTTGAGGTGTCATGGTCATTGTGGGCTTCCAAATGGAAATTGAAGTCCCCTAGTATGGTGAAGTTGGTTTCTCCGGCTAAGGGTTCTAGGAGGTGTCCTATGGTTGAGAGGAATTCGGCTCGAGGTCCTGGTGGACGGTAGAGAAGGATGCCTTTGAAGGAGTTTGAATGTGTGAGTGGTATTTCAAAGGTAAAGGCTTCGCAAGTTTTAATAGGGATTAGTTCTGTCCTTATTGAGTAATTGTCTCGATAAATAAGCGCCAGTCCGCCTCCCTTTTTGGCGGATCTGTTGAATCTGCTGACACAGAAGCCGTCTGGGGTTACGGTGGATAAGTATGTTTCTGTTATAAATAGGAGATCAAGTTTATGGTTTTCCAGGAGATTTAATATTTTGCATTTATGTTTTGGTAGGGAACGAGCGTTTATGGGGGCTGAGTTAATTGTTGTGTGATTAATGGGGGATGGATGGCCCCGGGAGGGTAGACGCTTTTGTGTAGTGTTTAGGGTGAAAGGACAATTGGGGCAGTGTGTGGGGACTTGGGTGGATAAGGTCTCCAAGGTAAGACGAGGACATGTCAGTTTGTCATTGAAGGCGCCCGATATGTCTTTTAGTTGTTTTCTGGAGTAGGTTATGAGGTTGGTGTGTGGGGTTGGTTTAGAATGACCGGGAGAGGTGGCCCTGGGTGCAGACGTGCTTGCCTTTGGCACGCCAGCAGTGCGCCGGCGGCGTGCCCTCTGTGCGTGGAGAGAGACTTGCCCGATTTAACTGGAAGTCGTAGTCACTTCTTGTGTGCCTTTTTAAGGTCTCACGACCTGCGTTGCACTGCGAAGCAGTGCCCGGGCAGGCGAGAGTCCTTTTGTGCGGGGTTCAGAAATGGACCCTGGAATCGCACATGCACGTGCGTGTGCGTTTCCTTTTCAGTTTCCCCATTGGCCTTTGCCTGCGTCTTATTCTAAAAGACTGCACGCAATTGGCCTGAGGCGCGCGCATAGCTCCTCCCATGGCCTATTGGTGTCTATTACGCGCACCAAGCGTGTAATAGACACTAATAGGCCGTGGGAGGAGCTATGATCGTGCCCAGACACAGGCATGATGCGCGTGCCACTTGTTTTCTTTACTTTAGGTATAAACATGGCACCCGCGCTTTACTTTTGATGTTATAAGTAAAGCGCGGGTGCCGCGATTATACCAAAGATAAAGAAATAGAAAAAAATATCTATTTCTTTACTTTTGGTATAATCGCGGCACCTGCGCTTTACTTATAACATTAAAAGTAAAGCGTGGGTGCCGCGATTATACCAAAGGTAAAGAAATAGATTTTTTTTCTGTTTCTTTACTTTTGGTATAATCGCGGCACCCGCGCTTTACTTTTAATGTTATAAGTAAAGCGTGGGTGCCGATATTATACCAAATGTAAAGGAATAGAAAAAAACATATATTTCTTTACTTTAGGTATAATCGCGGCACCCGTGCTTTACTTATAACATTAAAAGTAAAGCGCGGGTGCCACGATTATACCAAAGGTAAAGAAATAGATTTTTTTTTCTATTTATTTACTTTTGGTATAATCGCGGCACCCGCGCTTTACTTTTAATGTTATAAGTAAAGCGCGGGTGCCGCGATTATACCAAAGGTAAAGCATTTGCAATGCAATAAGTCTTGCATTACTGAAAGTTTGAGCTATTGGCTTTGCAAATAATTATGCAACACCAATAACTCAAACCTTTAGTAATGCGAGACCTACTGCATTGCAAATGCTTGTTTTTATTCCCTCCACTCAATCCGAAAATAAGTACAGTGTAGGTTGAGGAGCCCTTTACCAGGCGCTCCTGGTCCCAGCAGTATCGAGGTCTGTCTCACCTGCGCGTGGAGAGAGGCATCCTGTTTTTAAATGGGAGAGATCAGCTGCTGGTCAGCTGACTTGCCCGATCTAACCAGAAGTCGTAGTCACTTCTCCTTCCTCTAAAGACATATGAGCCATTCGTTGGCATGCTCTAGCTTTTAAGTGGGACACCCTTCCCCCACCACCATGCTCTCCCTTTATTCAAAATAAGATTTACCCCACTCTTTAAGCCCCCTGCTATAACTTTGTGAGACACCTTTGGTGAGCACCCTCTTTATACACTATATTATGTAGTCCTTGACTAGGGGGCATTCACCTCTTTTGTACCCCTTCCTCCATCGTCTATTTGTTTTAAAATATCTTTATGCTTTCCTGTTTTTTCAAATTGGAAACGTATTCTTTGAAAACCTTGTCACTGGCAATAGCGCCAAGTTTGAACCTTTTATCCAAGCCATCCTCTAAGGCCAAGACAAGAAGTAATCTTCTGTCTGTGTCCCTTCCTCAATATAATAATAATAATAATACATTTGAGCCCAACGAGGTTACCTAGCACTACAAGAAAGGAAGTGGCAGCAGGTGTCTTAAAATATGCAAAACATTGTGGGTAGACAGTTCCTCTGTTATGGTTTGTGTGAAAGATGTCACTGTATTCCAGAAGTGTTTGTCGCTGGGAGATCTGATTTTCAGATAATAATGCCCTCACACACCTGTTTAGGGTGTCATGCTTCATCATAGGGCGCTCCTCGTCGGACCGGCGCTGCAATGTCCAACGGGCCTGGTGGCTGCATTGGCGGAGTTCTTTTGATCTGGGATCGCCGTATGTGAAGTGTGTTTTTGGGCAGTTGGTGCTATGTGTATGATAACGTGAGTGAGTGATTTTAAAATAGGCTCCAGGTCTAAAAATATTTTAATTCGATGCTAGAACTGGGTCTAAGTAAAAGCAGAGGTGCCAACAGCAGGACATAAGGTACCTAGGTGGCGTGTGAGTTTATAAGGTCGACATGTTTCGTGTCATAGGAGCTCCGAAATCGAGCAACACTTCTTCAGGACCTATGATAGGTAGTGGTGAACCCCAATGAAGAGCACCAAACAAAAGGAACCTCCTGAGTCGGAGGATGTAGTAAGATCACAAGTGAATCCCCAGTAGGGACTTCACCTAGCCTCTCCACCTAGCAACATGAGAGGATATAGTTCAATCAGAGAATTCGCAATTGGCGTAGGATCTCTAGGTGAAACTCTCCACAATTGTGACGGTTTTGAGTCTAGACAGTGTAAAACGACCTAGTCCCCGTCACAGGCTAGGCTAGTCAAGTGAGGGAATAGTTAACAAATAAATGTTCTCATTAAAAGTAATCATTAAAAAATCATATGCATTGACTGACAAATCGATCAACCCATTCACAGATAGTGCCCCAGAGCCGTGAAGGGCATTAAAACGTATGAAAAAGTAATTGGCAATGGTAGGTCTTACCTTGAATTGGCGAAAAGTGATACTACATGGAAGGTGGGGGGAGTTGGCCCAAAATATTATAGGATAGCCAACTGAAACGACAAGGAGGGGAGAGAGAAAAGGCAAAGGCAGATAATACATGATTGTATAAGAACAACAGTATGCGTTAAAGCCCCCAAAAAAGAAGAAGAAAAGTTCAGGAAGGTGCTCGTGAACAAAGACTGTAGCATTACGGGTCATGAACGTGTCCCAGGTAATAAATGAAACACCTGTCATCACAGGATAGTGATCGGACGCCCGGTAATGGAGGTAAAGAGTCGGTGCAGACTCGGGCTCAAAGTAAGCTCGTGAGTATGGTGGGCCCCTCATGGGATATCCTAAAATAGGTGGTATGAATCTTTTAGATCAAAAGGAGACCAGGTGTGTCCCCGGAGGAGTGGGGCGGAGTGCAGTGGCGGACATCAGACGATGTCCCGCATGCATGCTGTGTAAATAAAGCGCGTCTTGCCCGGGGTTCAGTAAACACAAGGCTGGTGTGACTTAAGCGCGTCATGCCTGGGATTCATTGGCCAAAGTCTAGTGCACTTACCGACTATGAGGAGGGCACTGCCTGCTCATTGAAGGTCTCACCCGCTTCCGAATCTTACAGTGACTGCCGGCACTCCCATTATTGAAGAGATGGTGACTTCCGGGACGTTGACTGCGTCAGCGGAAGCGTCGACGTTGCCGCAGGCGTGAAAGAACGCCATCTTGTCCCCAGGGTATTTGCCTGACTTAGTATGAGGAAATAGTATCCCTAGTGGGTGCCAAGTGTACATTGTAAGTAGCGATGTGAAAATGACCATGGAAATTGTGTAGGGGATGAAAGATTAATAAATAAATAAAAGAAAAAGGTTGAGTACACCAAAGAACGGCTACTAGGTCCAGTGATCTGTTGGTTGCCGTATTGTAAGATAAAGTATGTAGCTCAGTAGTCAGAGTTAATTAGAGATGAAATGGTCAACTGGATAGTCGGGTTCCAGTGCACGTTGGTTATGCAATAGGGTTGGGTCCATATCAGGAGGTGTTTAAGTAGAGACTCAAATAGCTACAGGGTAAGGGTAAAAGTGATGGGAGTAAAAAGAAAGATGTCAAATGTAGATTCCCGATGTGCCATGATATGCGGATTAGTTAGTGTTAACAGACATAGTTAGTACATGTTTTTTTTGGCATTAGAGGAGGCAGTCAGTTCAACCCTCGTGGGTTCAGTGTCCAGTCTGAATTTCGGACCAAGGAATGGCATCGTTCAGGCCCTTCTTCTGCATGGACAGGCGGAAAATCCATCTTTGTTCCGTCTCAAAAAGTTTTTGCGTTGACCAGTTGACATTGCTTTCAATCACTGTCCAGGACATCTCGTCCGCCCCATGAGGGTGGGACAAGAAATGAGCGCTCATTTTGGTTGTTGATCTGCCACACCGTATATTACTATGGTGTTCCATAATCATTGTTTTTACTGGGCGCGTGTTCATCCCCATGTATTGTAGATTACAAGGACATTCAATAAAGTATACACAATTCTTCCAGATTGAGTTCCTTTGTCATCCTCGTAAGTGCGCATACTCCACATTGTCCGCACGGATGGTGTCCACGCACTGGTGTGGTGTTCCAGGGTGTCCCTTGTGCATTCTTTTGTGTGTTTTATGGTCGAGTATGGACTAAGATGTCACGTAAGTTGCTCGTCCGTTTGTTGGCCAACCTTGGTAAAGGTAAAGATAGCGTGCCTGTGGAGAGGATTTTCCAATGTTTACGAATGATTCTTTGGATGGTATTGGATTCCGGTGTGAATGTCTTAACGCAGGCTATCAACTCTTCAGTACTCCTTTGTTTGGGTTCCAGGAGTGCCTCTCTGGTGTTATTCAGTGCTCTTTTTTTCGATTGTTTGATGATGTTCAGAGGGTAATCCGGGGCTGCTAGGTTTGTGCTCAAAGTAATTGCCTCTTTTCTGTAGTCGATGGTTGAATCACAATTTCGACGAAGGCGCAGAAATTGGCCGAAAGGTAGGTTATTCCTGCTTTTGGATGGTGGCTCCATATAGTAACAAGTTATTCCGATCCGTGGGTTTTTTAAAGGTATGTGTTGAAAGTTTTCCATTCCTAAGGACGATGGTCAAGTCTAGGAAGTGTATCTCAGTGGGGGATACAGGTCTGGTGAAGTGAAGAAAGGGGTCCAAGGAGTTAACCCGTGTGAGGAAATTGTCACGTTTGTGTATCTCCCTTCCAAAAGAAAAGAATGTCATCTATGTAGCGCTTCCACATTACGATGTTGTTCATGAATATATTGTTAACTGTAAGGTGTAGGCGCTCAAATTCAGCTACATAGAGGCAGGCCAGGCTCGGCGCAAATATGCTGCCCATAGAAGTGCCCTGGGTCTGATGATATAGCTGGTCATGAAATTGGAAGAAATTCTCACACATTGCAAGAGTTGCGCATTCCATTATGAAGGCTACAGGTGTCTTTGACGTCCAATTTTCAGCGAGGAGGCGCTCTTCTACAACTCTCAGGGTCTCTTCTTGTGGGATATTAGTGTAGAGAGCCTCCACATCCAATGTCATCAGGAGATTTATTTCTGCACTTCTGGTGGTGTCAGAGATAAGATTCAGATCGTCGCTCATGTCTTGTAGGTATGAGGGGATCTTTTTCACCGAGGGTTGTAATAACCAGTGACAGAATTTGCTCAGTGGTTCCAATAGAGAGCCTATCCCGGACACTATCGGGCGTCCTGGGGGGGTATCACCCCCTTGTGTATCTTCGGAAGCGTATAGAAGGCCGGAGTGCGTGGTTCCAGGTTAACCAGGAAGTCAGCTTCATTCTTTGTGATCCAACCTTGTGCTTCTGCAGAGGCCACAATCGATTTGATTTTGGTTAGAAGTCTTCCCGTTCGGTCTTTGTTGATTTTGTTGTAGTGTCTCTCCTGTGCCAGCTGTCGAAGACATTTCTGACTGTAGTCGTAGGTGTCCATGAGGACAATAGCACCTCCCTTCTCTGCCGGTTTGATGGTCAAAGTAGTATCCTCAAACAGACTTTTGATAGCTAGACTCTCTACTGTGGGTAGGTTGTTAAAGTGTTGATTGGTGCCAATACTGTCTACCTCCTTGATGACTGCCTGCTCAAAAGTGAGTATCTCATGAGGGGTCATTTGGTCTAGAGGGGTAAATTTTGATGGTGTCCGTAGATCAGTGTCTGGTTGTTCTTGGTAGTCTTTGCCCATGAAGTATGCTTTTAGTCGTAGTTTATGAAAGAAGTCATGTAATTCCTTATGTAATTGGAACTGGTCCAAATGTGGTGTGCGGACAAAGTGCCGGTCCGACGAGGAGCGCCCTATGATGAAGCATGACACCCTAAGCAGGTGTGTGAGGGCATTATGATCTGAAAATCAGATCTCCCAGCGACAAACACTTCTGGCATACAGTGACATCGTTCACACAAATGCCTAACAGAGGAACTGTCTACCCACAGTGTTTTGCATATGTACATGGAGGAGCACGGGTACAGGACCTCTATAAATATTAGCTCTTCAGTCCCCCCTATTGATTATATGTTCATGCACGGCATCTGTGCCGAGGGACATCTACACGTCTTAGGACTCATACTCATTGCATAAACCATCTAACCCCATTTCACACAATCTGCTTCTTCCCTCAATAACCTTACCACACCCTTGTGAACATGGATAACCATGGATTAAGCTTCTCCGACGACATGGTGTCAGAGATCCTTCGTGCCCCCTCCATATTACACTCAGACGGAGGCAATCCATGTTGCAGCACTACTGAAGATTGGAACTCTATAACCAACCAGAAGAAACTTCAGACAAAGATAGCACTTCATGGTGCTATGATGACTGAATATTTACGGGCAAACATAGCCCCCAATGGACTTCTAGTAACCAGTGCCCCAAGATTATTCTTGGAAGACATCGGCTTTAGAAGAGAATGGTCCCTGGTGGTGTGAAAATGCACCAGGGACTGGCTCATCTTAATCATTAATACTGCCAAACGCCTCGTTGACAAACTACTTATTGAGATCACGACAGCTGAGAATAATCTAAAAGCAACAGTTAACATCACCGCCTACAAGAGTAGGTTAGCGGAAATAAATGCCGAGATGGATGACCACAAAAAACACCTGATGCGACAGAAGATCTCCAAACTACAAAAAGACATAAAAAAATTTGATAAAGAGAAGGTATACCCTTACATCAAAGAAGACTATCAAATACCAAGCGGAGACGAATCCTCGGATGGGGGTTCATCGGATAATAGACCACGCCAAGACTTAAGCAGCAGCAATTCTAGCAATGACAGTCGCTCCAACTACAAAAAGAACTGGGGACCCCAACCACCACCCATGTATGGATACCCAGTAACTCCTTTCTTTGGACAACAACCACCTTGGAACCCTATGTATCATGCCCCCCACCTATGTACCACTACAACCAGAACCAGCAGCCTTTTTTAGGATGAGGTCGGGGCAGGGGAAGAGGCAGAAGACGAAACGGGACACCAAAACAGGTCCAGTGGCAAGACCAACCAGATTCACAACAACAGGAACCGATGGAACTACGGAGCAAGAGAAACAACAAAATCTAGTGGTTAACCTCTCTAAGAGACACCTGACCCCCATCGAAATGAAAGTCCTGAACCATGGATTGGGCTTTGTCCCCACACCACATTTGGACCGGTTCCAATTACATAAGGAATTACATGACTTCTTTCACAAACTACGACTAAAAGCATACTTCATGGACAAAGACTACCAAGAACAATCAGGCACTGGTCTACGGACACCATCAAAAATTACCCCTCTAGAACAAATGACCCCTCATGAGATACTCACTTTTGAGCAGGCAGTCATCAAGGAGGTAGACAGTATTGACATCAAGCAGCACTTTAACAACCTACCCACAATAGAGAGACTAGCTATCAAAAGTCTGTCCGCGGATACTACTTTGACCATCAAACCGGCAGATTAGGGAGGTGCTATTGTCCTCATGGACACCTACGACTACAATCAGGAATGCCTTCGACAGCTGGCACAGGAGAGACACTACAACAAAATCAACAAAGACCCAACGGGAAGACTTCTCACCAAAATCAAATCGATTGTGACCTCTGCAGAAGCACAAGGAAGGATCACAAAGAATGAAGCTGACTTCCTGGTTAACCTGGAACCACACACTCCGGCCTTCTATACGCTTCCGAAGATACACAAGGGGGTGATACCCCCCCAGGACGCCCGATAGTGTCCGGGATAGGCTCTCTATTGGAACCACTGAGCAAATTCTGTGACTGGTTCTTACAACCCTTGGTGAAAAAGATCCCCTCATACCTACAAGACACAAGAGACGTTCTGAGTCTTATCTCTGACACCACCAGAAGTGCAGAAATAAATCTCCTGATGACATTGGATGTGGAGGCTCTCTACACTAATATCCCACAAGAAGAGACCCTGAGAGTTGTAGAAGAGCGCCTCCTCGCTGAAAATTGGATGTCAAAGACACCTGTAGCATTCATAATGGAATGCGCAACTCTTGCAATGTGTGAGAATTTCTTCCAATTTCATGACCAGCTATATCATCAGACCCAGGGCACTTCTATGGGCAGCACATTTGCGCCGAGCCTGACCTGCCTCTATGTAGCTGAATTTGAGTGCCTACACCTTACAGATAACAATATATTCATGAACAACATCGTAATGTGGAAGCGCTACATAGATGACATTCTTATCTTTTGGAAGGGAGATACACAAACATGTGACAATTTCTTCACACGGGTTAACTCCTTGGACCCCTTTCTTCACTTCACCAGGTCTGTATCCCCCACTGAGATACACTTCCTAGACTTGACCATCGTCCTTAGGAATGGAAAACTTTCAACACATACCTATAAAAACCCCACGGATCGGAATAACTTGTTACTATATGGGAGACACCATCCAAAAGCACTAAGGAATAACCTACCTTTTGGCCAATTTCTTCGCCTTCGTCGAAATTGTGATTCAACCATCGACTACAGAAAAGAGGCAATTACTTTGAGCACAAACCTAGCAGCCAGGGATTACCCTCTGAACATCATCAAACAGTCGAAAAAGAAGAGCACTGAATAACAACAGAGAGACACTCCTGGAACCCAAGCAAAGGAGTACTGAAGAGTTGATAACCTGCGTTACGACATTCACACCGGAATCCAATACCATCCAAAGAATCATTCGTAAACATTGGAAAATCCTCTCCACAGGCACGCTATCTTTACCTTTACCAAGGTTTGCCCACAAACGGACAAGCAACTTACGTGACATCTTAGTCCATACTCGACCAAAAAACACACAAAAGAATGCACAAGGGACACTCTGGAACACCACCAGTGCGTGGACACCATCCGTGCGGACAATGTGGAGTATGCGCACTTACGAGGATGACAAAGGAACTTAATTTGGAAGAAGGGAAAACCTGGACTCAAAGAACACATACGAACTGTAACTCAAAGAATTGTGTATACCTTATTGAATGTCCTTGTAATCTACAATATGTGGGGATGACCACGGACCCAGTAAAAACAAGGATTATGGAACACCATAGTAATATACGGTGTGGCAGATCAACAACCAAAATGAGTGCTCATTTCTTGTCCCACCCTCATGGGGCGGACGAGATGTCCTGGACAGTGATTGAAAGCAATGTCAACTGGTCAACGCAAAAACTTTGTGAGGTGGAACAAAGATGGATTTTCCGCCTGTCCACGCAGAAGAAGGGCCTGAACGATGCATTTCCTTGGTCCGAAAATCGGACTGGACACTGAACCCACGAGGGTCGAACTGACTGCCTCCTCTAATGCCCAAAAAACCATGTACTAACCATGTCTGTTAACACTAACTAATCCGCATATCATGGCACATCGGGAATCTACATTTGACATCTTTCTTTTTACTCCCATCACCTTTACCCTTACCCCGTAGCTATTTGAGTCTCTACTTAAATACCTCCTGATATGGACCCAACCCTATTGCATAACCAACGTGCACTGGAACCCGACTATCCAGTTGACCATTTCATCTCTAATTCACTCTGACTACTGAGCTACATACTTTAGCTTACATTACGGCAATCGACAGATCACTGGATCTAGTAGCCGTTCTTTGGTGTACTCAACCTTTTTCTTTCATTTATTTATTAATCTTTCGTCCCCTACACAATTTCCATGGTCATTTTCACATTGCTACTTACGATGTACACTTGGCACCCACTAGGGATGCTATTTCCTTATACTAAGTCAGTCAAATACCCTGGGGACAAGATGGCGTTCTTTTACGCCTGCGGCAACGTCGACGCTTCCGCCGACGCAGTCAACGTTCCGGAAGTCACCATCTCTTCAATAATGGGAGCACCGGCAGTCACGGTAAGATTCGGAAGCGGGTGAGACCTTCAATGAGCAGGCAGTGCCCTCCTCATAGTCGGTAAGTGCACTAGACTTTGGCCACTGAATCCCAGGCATGACGCGCTTAAGTCACACCAGCCTTGTGTTTACTGAACCCCGGGCAAGACGCGCTTTATTTACACAGCATGCATGTGGGACATCGTTTGACGTCCGCCACTGCACTCCACCCCACTCCTCCGGGGACACACCTAGTCTCCTTTTGATCTAAAAGATTCATGCCACCTATTTTAGGATATCCCATGAGGGGCCCACCATACTCACGAGCTTACTTTGAGCCCGAGTCTGCACCGACTCTTTACCTCCATTACCGGGCGTCCGATCACTATCCTGTGATGACAGGTGTTTCATTTATTACCTGGGACGCGTTCATGACCAGTAGCGCTACAGTCTTTGTTCACGAGCACCTTCCTGAACTTTTCTTCTTCTTTTTTGGGGCTTTAACGCATACTGATGTTCTTATACAATCATGTATTACCTGCCTTTGCCTTTTCTCTCTCCCCTCCTTGTCGTTTCAGTTGGCTATCCTATAATATTTTGGGCCATCTCCCCCCACCTTCCATGTAGTATCACTTTTCGCCAATTCAAGGTAAGACCTGGCATTGCCAATTACTTTTCCATACGTTTTAATGCCCTTCACGGCTCTGGGGCACTATCTGTGAATGGGTTAATCGATTTGTCAGTCAATGCATATGATTTTTTAATGATTACTTTTAATGAGCACTTTTATTTGTTAATTATTCCCTCACTTGACTAGCCTAGCCTGTGACGGGGACTAGGTCATTTTACACTGTCTAGACTCAAAACCGTCACAATTGTGGAGAGTTTCACCTAGAGATCCTACGCGAATTGCGAATTCTCTGATTGAACTAATTCTCTCATGTCGCTCCCCTTGTCCTCCCCCCCTTTTTTCCTTTATGTCTCCCACTCTATTTAGGTGGAGAGGCTAGGTGAAGTCCCTACTGGGGATTCACTTGTGATCTTACTACATCCTCCGACTAAGGAGGTTCCTTTTGTTTGGTGCTCTCCATTGGGGTTCACCACTACCTATCATAGGTCCTGAAGAATTGTCGCTCGATTTCGGAGCTCCTATGACACAAAACATGTCGACCTTTTAAACTCACATGCCACCTAGGTACCTTATGTCCTGCTGTTGGCAAAACTGCTTTTACTTAGACCCAGTTCTAGCATCGAATTAAAATATTTTTATACCTGGAGCCTATTTTAAAATCACTCACTCACGTTATCATACACATAGCACCAACTGCCCAAAAACACCCTTCACATACGACGATCTTAGATCAAAAGAACTCTGCCGAAGCAGCCACCAGGCCCGTTGGACATTGCAGCGCCGGTCCGAAGATGAAGCATGTCACCCTAAACAGGGGTATGAGGGCATTATGATCTGAAAATCAGATCTCCCAACGACAAACACTTCTGGCATACAGTGACATCTTTCACACAAATGCCATAACAGAGGAACTGTCTACCCACAGTGTTTTGCATATGTACATTGAGGAGCATGGGTACAGGACCTCTATAAATAGTAGCTCTTCAGCCCCCCCCGATTGATTACATGGTGTCTTAAAATAGTCAAGTTTTCAACAATTTAGGAAACTCCAGAAAAGAAGTACAAGACTGATGTTTTTTTAAGGGGGAGAATTCCATTGGGTAGGACCAAAGAAGGTAAAGCATTACACTCTGCCTGGCTAATTATAATGAGGTGTAGTAGCCAGGAGCTGATTCCCTGAGTGAACACTGCGCCTCAGAGAAATAAAATGAGCCAGTACCCTAAGGTAAGAGAGACCACATCCATTCAAGACCTCATGCATCTAGCACAATGTTTTGACATGAAACCACTCTCTATAGGAACCCAGTGAAGGGTGCATAAATAAATAGCAACCGAAGATTGCTTAGGTATATGACAAAGCAAATGCACTTCTGCATTTTGTACAATGCGAAGTCTGCTTAGTAATTGTTATGTACACCTAAGTAAAGCACTAATCCATAATCTAGCCTGGAGATGATCACTCATTGTATAATGTTTTTTTTAGCTGAGAGAGGAAGAAGTCAAATATTTTTTCTGAGACATTCAAGTAGCATGAAGCAACAGTTCAGCACAGTTCTGTAGAAGCTTCTTAGTCCCCGAGCAGCGCCCGAGAGCTACAGAGCTATGCTGCCCCATTGATGTGATTCATTACCATCAAGGACCTTTCTTCCTTGAATCCAACCTCCAGTGGACCATACCCTGAAGACCTTCCTTTCTTTGATTCAGGCTGTCCCTTGGTTAGCCTTGTCCTGACGAAGACCCGCTGTGCCTAATAGTCAATCACGCACTTCTCTGAGTAGAAATGTCAACGTGCTTGTCATAATCCTGATCCTACTCTCGCCACCCCACGTGAAATGGAAATTTAAATCTCAAGCAGCGCGGAGATTTATGTACCTAGGGAGAGATGTCCTTTGAATGACCAGTTTTAACCATCCATACAGCACTATATATATCTTGTTCAGATTTAGCACTTTTTTCGCACATTTGTCACCATATCACCTGAGCCGTTCAAACAATTCGTATGTTCATTAACAATAACAGCCTTCTAATGTTATCTCGACAACATTAAATGTCAAAGAATATATTGATGTATCCCTCGATTCAACTTTCGATTTATTCATCTTTTGGTGTGTTTTCTTGTCTTTCTCCCTCTTGCCTTTTCATTGATTATTACTGAAAGGTTTAAGTACTGTTTTTTATTTGTTCATTATTCATTAAATCAAGAATCAATTCTTTACCCGACAGAACCAACATTCTCCACATTCACCCAACTCCACATTAAAATGCAGCACTTTTTTTATCATTCTTTCCTGCACCGTGCTTGCATGGCTAAATATAACTGCGAAGCCCTACGAGGCACCTACCTGTTTTTGTTGCAAGTTACCTAATGAATTATGAGACTCATGCCTCCTTGCACTGCCTTACCACAGTGCGCCACTGGACCTTGCTGCCATCTCAAGCATCTGCTGCAGAACATGCCATTCATCCATGTTCCAAAGAGCCAAGCGGGTTCCTCTTGACCTGGAACCACCTTAGCAGGCATACTAATTTGAGCTGAGAACTCAATAATAAATACAGTATTTATCTGCAGGGAACTTTGACTTGAATTAAAGGTGAATATAACAAGGACAGTGAAGCAAAGGTAGTTTTTGATTTCTGAGGAATTACATAATCTTTGGCTCAGCACAAGTCTCTGCCTGATCTGAACATAGTAGGGTGTTCCCTGTCTGTACTTTCGCTTCTGAAGATAAGTTAAAGGTGTGCTCCTGTCATAAGAGTAGCTGTTGTGGGTAGTGCAGGATGTACTTCCGATGACATATGCTTTATTGGCAAGGTCTTCTCTCTTAATTACTAGAATCTTGCAAGCGCATAATAGTACTTGTTACCTCCTGAGTGCAAGTGGTAATTGTCTGAACAGGATGACATACAATTAAATCATTTCATCTACACAGATCCCAGCAGTATCTTCTTCCAAAATGCATATGTCAGCTGCACCTACTCCTCCAGCTAAGACCTGAGCAATACATGGGCCCAGTCGATTTTAGATTTCATGTACAGAGAGGCACTTGAAGTAAAAGGATGCTAGTGCAGCTCGCAATATGTATTTATATTGTATATTATGTTAGTATGCATTGACAAAATGCTTAACTAAAGGCATTTTATGGAGTCTAGACGCACTGCTATTTGTGAATGGCTTGAGTTAGGTGCAATGCAATGAAATCCTTGTGTCAGTATCGCCAGTGGCAGCTCCTCCGATAAGGCGGAGGAGCTTCGCAGCACTGCTTTTTGCAGTGAAAAAAATAGAAAAATAAAATGATAATAGCTCGCAGTATTATCATTTTATTTGTTCCTGTGGCTTCATCTCAGAGGGTTGGGGTGGATCAGCTCTGCTCTCAGAGCAGGGGAAGGAGTGGTGGGCACTATGGGGCCGATGGTGATCAGACGAGCGCCTGACTGCCATCGTTGCGGGAACGGGACCAAACAACAGGTAGTCGGTGTTCCCGCCCGCCAAATTAGGATCTGACCACCGATTTGTATTGAGGCTTATGCTGTGGCCCGGAAAAGGGTCGCAGCACAAGCCCCAATGCAAAGAGGCAAGTTATATATATATATAATCATAAAGCAGCGCTTGCCAGGGGCGTAACACAGGCCCCCGCATCCCCCGCGGTGCGGGGGGGCCCCCAAGCTGCAGGGGGCCTCTCAGCAGAGTACACAGGCCTGAGTGCTCCGGATTAACTCGTTAACCGTGGCGTAAAATCCGCCACGGTGCGGACGTTTCTGTGCGCGGGCGGGGCCGCGTCGGCCAACGGACGTGCGCACACTACGGTGGTAGTGCTGGTGATGGCCGTTGGCCGACGCACGCAGCGAACGGCTTAAATCCTGAGTGGGGCCCCTCCGTGTACATTGCAGGGGGGGCCCTTAAACATTCGTTACGCCACTCGCGCTTGCAGACATTGTGAACTTTTAAAAAGCAAACCACTCATGCAGCGCCTATGATGCACAGTATGTAAGGTGCAACCATTTATTATTGATTTGGCCACATAATAGAGCTTAAAGAAGATAACATTTGTATATATCTATGAAGTGACAGAATTCAACAGGTGATCTATCTACTGTGCTGTGCACTATATCCGAGTTTCTGTCTTACACCAACCCCAAAATAGGTCAAGACTGTTTCTTCCCTTACAGTGTTAATTCAATGCTTTCATAGAAGAGTGTTGCTACTGTTATCCCAAGGGCAACAGGCCAACTTATTGTAAGGACTGCCGAGCTGCATTTTCACTCCGTATAATCAATCGAACTGAACTAGCACTTTTTGTCTGGCAGTCCCTTCTTCATTTTTAATGGTTTAGTGTCAATGCCTGTTTAGGTTTGCAGAAGCTCCTTTATGCCCTGTTTGCTTATTTCTTTAGTTGGTTTATTAACTAATTATAGTTGGTGCTGGAGTACTTGTTGACACAATACAACATAGGCACTACCTTTACGCTTCCCTTTATGCCTTCAAACCAGTTGCATATCTGAAAATTGAGCAGAAGAATATTGCACTGCAACAATATTGTAGTCATAGTCAAGATATTGACTACATCAATATTGTGATGGTAAATTGATACAGATAATTATAGGTTTAATATTCTTCTATGATAATATATCTCACTATGTGAAGAATTCATGGAGTTAAGAATAGCAAATCTATAGTCTTCTTTATATATATTTACAACCAAATATTGCAGTAGTCAATATTTAGGTAACAGTACTTTTGTAGCGCAATATTTAAAATACCATATTCTAGTAAAATACAATTTGCACCATTCATTGTGCCTGGTTTTGGTGAAAAAGAGACTCAAATTCAGGAGAAATGTCAGTTTTAACCCAACTTAAGTGTTCTTAGATGTACTAATCTTTTTTGCAGTTGCCAATTCAGTGTTTGTTAAAATGTTTTTCCTTATGAACTAATCCAATTTTTGGAGTCCGAAATGTTTTTATGACTCCTAAAATGAGATTCCAAATGGATACAGTTTTTGTACCTGAAAGTGATGTGTTGTAAGCGTCTCGTCCAAATATTGAATTGGTACTTTATATTTGAATGGTTTTCAACTGAAATCCTGTAAAGTTTTCTTTTTAAACACAGTCTCATTTCTTTCAAGGAAAATTGGCTGCATTAAAAATGGCTTTATTAAAAAACAATCACAGTCTTGGTAATCTGCTTACCCCAATATTCCATCATTCTTGTGATGGCCTCCAAATGTACTGAGTTGCAATTTGCGACCTACCTCGTTAATTATCCATAAGGTAGGTTGGAATGCGACCCACTACAATTCAGATTTTAGGAACTGACCTAGTAGTAAATGTGTCAGTTCCTAAGGCTCTCCACTACTTAGCAAACGGTTCGCTTGGCCATAAGTTACGATCTTTTAATGTCCTCCTAGTGTTTCCTAGTCTGAATTTCTGTTTTCTGCTATTCTTTTTATGCCCTGGCACCCAACTATTTTGGTGTCACCCTTAATGACTTTCAAACATTTTTATTCAAAATATATATTAATTAGTTTAAAACTGACCTTGGTGGGCTTTAAGGACCCTTTTTCAAATGGAGTAATTGGTAGGCCTGGGCGGTAAATTCCATTCCGCTCGCGGAATTTGAGTAATTTTGCATTCTGCGGAGAACACGGAATTGCCAAAAATTCCACGATCCGTGGCTTTGTGGAATTTTTTGCTTGTTCGCGCTTTCAAAATGCGTGTTCGCAAGATATTTTCCCCCGAACACGCAAACAGCGTTCGCAAATAGGAAAAAGCATCGCGAACGGGCGGAACAAGCAATTCTGCGTGTTCGCGGAACTCTGCGTGCTCCTGGAGACTTTTTACCGTTTCGCGGAGCTTTTCGTAGCTCAACTACGCAAATTCCACCCACCCCTAGTAATTTGCACAGTGTGCACCTTTACTAAATGTAGTAAATGCAGTGATGTGTGAAGTGTCCCTTGATACGTGCCTATTGTGTATATGTTTATAAGGGCTGGCATATTTAAACAGTCTTGGTTCACCACTGTACTGAATTGAAATTGCATTTATATAGTGCTTACTACCCCTGACGAGGAGTTGTAGTGCTGTATTTGTTTGAAATGTCTGGCTTTATTGTATCTGTAAGCGCAGCTTTTGTGACCTATCTTCCAAGTGTTGACATTGTTTGGGATCATCTGCAAACGTTCATTTTCTTTCAGTTCATGGGTGTCCAGCATAGGTCGGGTTAGGCCAAATTCATGTTGCAGGATTTTTTCAGGATAAAAGGTGACACTGTAAATCAGTTCCATTTTAATTTGGTGCATCTAAAGGAATCTTTGGTGGGTATTGAAACATCTGACATGAAACTGGCTCTCTTAGACATGATTGAAATCTAAAAAGTCTCACTAAAGGGGAATATTTTTCTGATGGATCTGGAAATGATCTGAGTGGAAGCATAAAGTGATCAGCATTAGATAGGCCCTGTTTGCAGACAAGTCCAGGGATGCATTAAGACATGGGCAATTGCACAGGACCCCCACGTTCCAAGGGCCCGATGTGAAAGTGAACTTTCTCTCTATTTGGCCTGTGCATATGATTTTATTTCTCTCTAAACCTCTCTCCATCTGCCTGCCTCTACCCCAGACTCAGTCTCATTACCAAGTGTAATCTTCAAAATGTTTAGGTTACTGGACAAGACATATTTCAACTATTGTGTGACTCTGTTAAAGTTTTACATAAAATGTAGTATTATTTGGCATCACGAATGACATGGATTATCAGGAAATTGGTAACAAAAAAATCAAATTTCTACTATACAGGTGACGAATACAGGCCCCAGCTAGGCCCGCAAAGCACAAGGGTTCGCTCTCCTGTAACAAAATCTATAAGGAAGTTGGCACGGAAACTGCAAAGTACAAAAACAATGTTTATTAACCCTTAAGGGTGGCCCTACAATCCACACAACACTCTTCAGTATTGCATGGAGTAGCACAAAGAACTTGCGTACACAGTCCCCTTTTATACACAGCAGAGGGGCTCATAGTGGGTGGATACAACATGAGGTTTGAAGAACATTACCATTTAGGGTCATTCTCGATACTGAATCAATACATGGGCGGAGCTAACATACTCTTTGAGCCCGCAAAAGGACATGGTCAAGCAAGGCTAATTATAACAGATGTGGTCAAGTCTGGGCATGCGCCAGACGGACAAGAGAGAGCTATTTATAGACTGTTGCTAGGCAGATTACAAGAGCAACTAACACAGAGGTCGGACTCTCCTCGTGGTGAACACATGGCAGCACGCCAATACAAAATGGAGTCCGGACTTCGGCCAACATAATGAGGAAAACACGATAAAAGGGAAACATTAATGTTTTCAGTAAATGCTTAATCACATTCTGCTTTAATTTACAACAGACGACCCTTTCAGCATTTACTGAAGACATCTGGTTTCCAAGAATAATCATCGTATATGTCAATTATCATCATTCCTTTAACCTCTTTAGCTAGACCCTTCTGGCGGGCAACATCGGCAATAGCTTTCTTATCTGGAATGCAGAATGAAATGCATACGGAACAGCACAATGGTCCACATTGAATACACATACAGAGAAAGAACAGAATTGCTATAATAATGCAGAGACCAGTTAAGACCTTCCATCCCCAGGTAGTAACCAACGCCCAAAACCATCCAGAAAAGGACCAAGTGCCGTTTTCTGTGTGGATTTCAGCTGCTATTTTATGCAGTTTGTTAATGGCGTTATAAACGGATGGCGTATGATCAGGGATGAACACACAGCAGCTACTTCCAATAATTTTACAGGCTCCTCCTCGATCAGCTAGCATTACATCCAATACCATGCGATTCTGCAATGCAACAATCCTAGTAATTTGTAACTCTTCCGTAAGATTCCCAAGAGCAGCAGCAGTCTGATTAGTCACAGCTTCTACCACTCTTGTCAATCTTCGGATCTTCCTACTATTCAAAGCGGCTCCAACAAAGAAAAACAGTCCTAAGTTAAAATCAATATACTGTTGCAAGCTGGTATCAGTTTGATCCACATCGTTAATCGATAAAGTACGTTTATATCTATTTACAGTCACGTTATTCAGCAATTTCAAATCCTTATGATATGACGCAGGTGCTAAGAATACTGGAGGTAATAGGAATGATACATAACATACCCCAGACCACCCAGCCGGCAAACGGTAATAGCCTTTATTTCCACATACAAAGTAGGTATTATGGGACACTAGGAAGGTGCTGTTGTTTAACCCATCGATGTTTAATACGGTTATACAATCACTGACACCCACAGGGATAAAACCCACACTCTGGACACACAGGTCCGCTTGGGCTTGTGCTACTTGGATTACGAATTTGTCCTTCCCCACAGTGTCTCTGGTGTTCGTAAAGATATAGGGGATGGATTCATTGTCCGGTCGGTACTCTTCCCATTCCCAAATTGTCCCATTCGCTTGTGGATATCCATTCTTGTCCTGATGGCATTCTTTATTAAGTCTAAAAAGCAATCGTCCCACTGTCGGTCTCCGAGTGGCAAAAAGCAAAGTATACCATGCTCTACAAGAGCCATTATGAGAGAAAGGAAGTGGTATAAATGGCGTACCTCCTTTCTTCTGATGGGCTGGCATCATCCCACATATCCAACAGTTCGTAGCGTTCGTAGCAACGTGGGTATGATGCAGCATCTGAATGAAAGTGTTATTCAAATAGGATTGTCGATGCTTCAACTCTTGATATGGCAATGTATAAAAGTAGTGCTCCGCAGGCACTGGAGTCGTCAACACAAGCGTCTTTCGAGCAGGAGTTGCCTCCTCCACAAACCATGTGGTTATACCAACGATAGCTACTGTTAGCATGAACCCCAACGCACAAAGAATTTTCTTCTTCTCCATGTCAAAGGAAATAATACCCTGATATCTTCCTGAAACTAAAAAGTCTGTCAGAACTCTTCCCCTTGGGCAGCGGTTGATTTCTTCACCAGCGGGCCAAGACGGGTGTCGCTACACTAATGCAGGGCTGATCCCCCCCCCTTGCCTCATCGGCTCTCCGTTTCACTAACCCAAGGGCCGTTCTGACAGTATGTCCCGGTACTGGAAACCTCACTTCCTTGGTCGCAGATGATATCGCCTTCCCCCAGAAGTCGCGTGGTCCGGAAAGAGCTCCTCAGTGTCGTTTGGCTCTGCAGCACGGCCTGTCTCTGCTGCTAGGATATCTCGTTGATCGGTCAGCACGGCAGACTCCACCAATCCGGGCGGTACCTTTCGACAGTGCAAGGAATGGATCCAATTCTTCCTGTTCGAGACTCGCACTGCCGTCCTCGTTGCAAGAAGGACTTGCTCAGGTCCTACCCATCTCGGCTCCAAACTGTTCGATCTGTCGAAAACCTTTATCATTACATGATCTCCAGACCGGAGACCATGTCCTTCGCCAGTAGACCGATCAGGGAGCGCCTCTCGGACCTGTTGATGAATAGAAACCAAATTATCCGTTAACTGTGCCAGATAATCACTCATCATTACACAAGGTACATCATACACAGCCTTAGGCCTTGGTGGACCCCAAATGTTCATTGGGCGTCCGAATACTATCTCATAGGGTGTAAGGCCGGTTCGAGAGTGTGGCACCGACCTAATTGACAATAACGCCAGTGGCAAGGCGTCTGGCCAAGTCAAAGATGTTGAAGCTTGAATTTTGGCGATCTTAAGCTTCAGCGTACCATTATACTTCTCGACTAGTTCTGCAGACTGGGGGTGGAATACGGCGTGGAACTTCTGGGTGATGCCTAGGCCCTTCAAGACATACTTTATAACATCCGCTACAAAGTGAGGGCCATTATCACTCCACAGAAGTCTACAGACGCCGTATCGGGGGAAAAACTCTTTCAGCAATAGCTTCGCTGTAGTCATTGCAGTATTGTCTTTCGCAGGGTACGCCTCAACCCATTTACTGAAGGCGCAGACCACTACTAGGACATACTTCAAATTGTTACAGCGCTCAAGCTGGATGTAATCCATCTGTAGAACCTCAAAGGGTGCAGTGGGCGTCGCAAATCCTCCTGCTGGAGTTCGCGTGCCTTTCCCTGGGTTATACTTCAGACAGATCATACAGGTCTGCACCACCCTCTTTGCCGTGCTAGCAATCTCTGGATGCTCCCAGACTTGGGTAAGCAATTTCACAATTGCGGAAGCTCCAACATGTGCTAGCCCATGTGCCATCTGAACCATAGGTTGTACAAAGGCCGTGGGTAATTTCCATCTATCCATCTGCTTATTTCTCCAGCAACCCTCGTCATCCAGTTCTCCTTCGCTAGCCCATTGTTCCCGCTCTTTGTCAGAAGCGGTCTTTTGTATTTCTCGCACTTCCTCCTTCGCATCATGCCATCTCTCCACCTGTGACTTCACTACATACATGGCAGTAGTACCGGGCTGCATCGCAGTCTCCCGTGCTACTCGATCCGCTAACGCATTCCCTTCTCCAACCTTATCAACCACTTTCCTATGGGCGCTACACTTAACAATGGCGATTTTCTTTGGGTATGTCAATGCAGTTAAAAGGTTGTGGACTAATTCCCCATGCATTATCTGTACCCCATGTGACGTTAGAAACCCTCTCTCCTTCCAGAGTAGGCCGAAATCGTGCGCTACTCCGAAGGCATAGCGGCTATCTGTATAAACATTCACACATAATCCTGTGCTGAGCTCACATGCTCGTGTTAATGCTATCAGTTCCGCTGCTTGAGCTGATTTCTGTGGTATGCGTGCTGTCTCCACTATCGTGTGTAATGTGGTAATTGCATACGCTGCTGAAGTCGTACCATCTGGTAGCTTCAGGCATGATCCATCTACCCACAATTCCCCATCTACCTCTGAAAAGGGCGTATCCTGGAGATCAATACGACCCTTTGTTTGTTCCTCAGTCACAAGAATACAATCATGCACTTTCTGTGCCTCAGGCTGGGTCTCGGGGTATGGCAACAATGTGGCCGGGTTTAATGTCACGCACCTTTTCAACGTAATATGAGGAGCCTAAAGCGTCAACTCATATCCCGTTAAACGGGCACTGGTCAAATGCTGCGTCTTTGTTTGATTAAGCAGGGCATCAACAGCATGGGGAACTAACACCAACAGTTTATGGGACAATACAATTCCTTCACTCTGCCGTATTGACACAGCTGTCGCCGCAACCGAGCGAAAACACCCTGGCAATGCTCGGGCGACAGGATCAAGTACAGCCGAAAAGTATGCACAAGGGCGCTGCTTATCGCCGTGCATCTGCACTAAGACTGATAATGCACATCCATCTTTCTCATGCACATACAACGAAAAGGGTTTTGCATAATCAGGGGTCCCTAACACTGGTGCTGAACAAAGGGCCTGTCTCAATTGCTGAAAAGCAGCGTCACACTCATCTGACCAGGGGATCGGGATGGGCGTGTCTTTTGTCAAGAGAGCTAGTAATGGCTTAGCTATGTGCGAAAACCCCAATATCCACTGTCTACAAAAAGAAACAAGACCCAAAAATGCACGCACATCTTTCTGCATGGATGGCCTCGGTGTGTCCAAAATTACTTGGATACGATCTGGTGTGAGTGCACGTCCCTCCTTAGACAAAAGGTGACCCAAATAAGTCACCTTTGGTCTACAGAATTGCAATTTCTTCCTAGAGACCTTGTGATTGTGGGATGCTAAAAAGGAAAGTAAGGCTATCGTGCTTTTCTCGCACAACTCCAGGGTGTCAGCCGCCAACAGGATGTCATCAACATATTGAATGAGGGCGACCCCCTCGAGTAAGGCAAAGGAGTCCAACTGTCGCTTCAAAGCCTGACTGTAAATACTAGGGCTTTCTGTATAACCTTGGGGAATTCTACAAAAACGATAAGATCTATTGTTTAATGTGAACCCAAAAAGAAATCGGCTATCAGGGTGAATGGGAATAGAAAAGAAGGCATTTTTCAAATCAATCACTGAGAACACGGTCGCCGTAGGCGGGACCAAGGTAAGCAACGTCGTGATATCAGAAACCACCGGGTACTGAGGTATCACGATCTTGTTTACCTCCCTCAAATCAATTATGAACCGATAGACCTTTGCATCCGTGTCCTTTTTCAGAATAGGGAGAATCGGACTGTTACAGATATTATAGGGAACTTCTTCCACTACTCCTACTGCGATCAGGTCTTGCACAATCTGTATGAGAGCCTCCTCGCCCTCCTGGGAAATACGATACTGTGGGAGGCGTGGTAGTACCGCCCCCTCCTGGACACTAATGTGGACCGGAGGAATCACCATTTGTCCGACATCTGTGTCCGAAGTCGCCCATAAAGCTCGGGGGAGGGTAGCCAACAACGCATCCTCTGAGATCGTACACATCCGCCCAGATCGGGGGTAGTTGTCATTTAAAATCACCCTCACACCCTCAGGGGAACAGCGAATTGTAGCCCTAAAGTACTTTAACATATCAAGGCCCATAATGTTATCCGGTGTGTACGGAGCAAGCAGAAACGGACAGGGCGCAGAAAAACAATCAACTTTAAATGCAAGGGGCTGTGAAAGAGGGCTTCGGGAGAGTGTACCGTCAAACCCTACCGATGTAACTATTGAGCCGGATGGGGGAGCCCCCGGAACCAAGTACCTAGACAATGCACTACGTGTCGCTCCTGTATCCACTAGGAACTGATCAGTAGAACCTAAAACCTCAGCCGATACATAAGGACCCGTCTGATCGACCGGCACCTCAACTGATTTGGACCCCCATCCAACGCATTCCTATGCATGCTGGGAATCATGATATTCCGAGCGATCGATGTCCGATACATGATACTGGTGCTGGCGATCGAAAACGTTTGAGCTATCTCGGTGCTGTCCGGCAGTATCGAAACGGGCATTATCGTTGGAATTCCCTCTAAAGTTCGAGAAGCCCCCTCTACCTCTCGAGCCACCCGGAGTGTGCCCCTGACGCGAAGCACGCAACGCTGGGCAATCCCTGGCCCAATGGCCCAACTGCTTGCAATATGCACACTGGTTCCTATTCAAATCAGATCGGCCCGAAGGGGGACCATAAGATCCACCCCTTCCTCTATTATTATTACCCCGTCGGGGCGGGCCATATACCTGTGCTAACATCACCTTGGTTTTGAGATCTTTCGATTTCTTCTCTTCCTGACCCTTCGCCTCGTGCTCCTGACGCTCATAATACTGAGCGATAGTCAGAAGGGCCGTCGGCGTCGCGGAGGACCAAGAACTCTCACTCGCTTTTAACCGGGCCGCAACTGCCGGTAGCAGATTGGCCACATATTTGTCCGCGAAAAGGTGGCGGCCCGTGTCGTCAGTAAGCGACTGGCCACTAAAATCATGAAACGTCTCCTCAAAACGCGTAAAGAAGTCCGCGACTGACTCGTCAACTTTCTGTTTACATGCAGCTAACATATTCCAGTCAATCTTTTTAGGGGGGATAATCGTCTTCAACTTAGCCACAATAGCCGCAGGGAGATCTAAAATATTCTGGGGTGGTTTCTGTGCGGGCTTCCTTTCCCTATCTTCATCCTCAAGGTCAGACCATCGAGCCTTAAAGGCAACTATATCATCTATCTTTCGGACAGACCGCCACGTGTCCGGTGGTAGAATAAGGCCAAAGAACAGGTCTATATCCGCTAAGGTCATAATGCAAGAATTCAAGGCCCCCTCGACTTCTTCATAGAAGGCCGCTGGATTCTTGCGGGGGTCAGGCAGCGCATTCTTTAATGCCATAACATCGGCCCTATGCCATGGAGTGTAAACCCAATTATATACAAAATATCCCCTTGCATCGGCGGAGTTAATATCCGAGCTAGTCCCTGCTCCCTTAGGAGGAACATACAAAGGCGCCGCCTCTCGCATTGGTTTAGCATGCACTATGTCGTCCTTATCTGACTGGGAGGCGGATGGGTGCCCCCCTGCTGCAGACGAATCCGACTGCTTCTCCTCCTCCGTTTGTTGACGTGCTTTCTCTCTAAGGGCCAGCACCTCGTCCCGCAAAGCGAACAGCCGCCGAGCCGCCTCAGAAGCCTTAGGGGGAGAAAAAACACCATTACGTAATGCTCCGGCATCCGAAGACACTTCGTCAGGCTCAAGGACACTAGAATATTTTCGAAAAGCAGCAATTACTTCTTCTGAAAAATGAGACAGAAAATACACCCTCTCTCTATCTTGCCACGACCCCCAAGTATGGAACAACTCATCCTTAGACATCTTGCCCTTAAGTGCACGGAGGGAAAGTTTCCGAAGCTCAGCCATATGCTCGGCCGATAACATGGACCGTGTGTCGACCTTACCCGGAGCCGGGCCAGAATCTTGCGGCCGCGGAGCAGATGCGCCAACATAAGGGGGCGGAGAGCGATCTAGTAAATAAAAATCGTCATCAGGATTATTAAGGACAGGATAAAGTGGCTGACGAACAACATATTGACCCGAAACTTGTAGCCTACGCTCTTTCTCTTGTCTGTCCGTTTGCTCTTTGTCCTCCCGACGCTTCGCTTCCTGCGCTCGCATATGATCATTCTTTCGTTGCTCCTTATCAAACAGCGCTTTCTCACGTTTCTCTCGCTCACGCACTTCCTTCACCCATAATCGCACACACTCAAACATATCCTGACGAGCACGTCGCTTACACATACACTGTTCCACATACTCAATCTTACGTATATCAAACGATCCATACAAAGGCCATCGCAACTCAGGATCCTTCTTCGTGTATTTCCTCCACAACGTGCTGTACATTATGGAAGAAAGACCATGCTTCACGTACATATCCCTATTAGGAGTCCCCTCTGGGGGAGCTGGAGCAGATTCCTCGAGGTTCAACCGGTGTCCAAAACAGCAGCACCACTTACGGAGTGCGCTAAAAGCAGGCATGCTAGGAATAGTGCAAAATATGCAATATTATAAAGAAAATGGCACTTAATCGTTGCGCCGTTCAAAGTTTACACAGCTCCTGGAGAAATTTCTCCACATTACCTGCCTATATGTGTTGCAACGCATATATTTTCACAAAGACAAATTCACAATATGACTAGTCACCATCAATCAAACTCAAATAGCCAGACCAGGCTTCAAAACTCGGAGCAAGTACCGTACAACGGTTCTTACCAATCAAGAGTCCAGGTTCCAACTGCCAAGCTCCACAATCGCCCAAACGGCTCTCACGGCAGGACCGACAGAAGAGGTCTCAGTCGATGACCGGCGCCACCCAGACGGTCAGCTCGGAAGGGAAGGAAGAAAAACCTCGGGATGCCAGGGCTAAGACGCCGCTGGCAGTGATCACGTCCCCGGCCAAACTCCTCACCTTCGTCGCGACCAGTCCTTCGAGCATCTGAGTCGCCGATGAGCCCCACGTGACGGGCGCCAATTGACGAATACAGGCCCCAGCTAGGCCCGCAAAGCACAAGGGTTCGCTCTCCTGTAACGAAATCTATAAGGAAGTTGGCACGGAAACTGCAAAGTACAAAAACAATGTTTATTAACCCTTAAGGGTGGCCCTACAATCCACACAACACTCTTCAGTATTGCATGGAGTAGCACAAAGAACTTGCGTACACAGTCCCCTTTTATACACAGCAGAGGGGCTCATAGTGGGTGGATACAACATGAGGTTTGAAGAACATTACCATTTAGGGTCATTCTCGATACTGAATCAATACATGGGCGGAGCTAACATACTCTTTGAGCCCGCAAAAGGACATGGTCAAGCAAGGCTAATTATAACAGATGTGGTCAAGTCTGGGCATGCGCCAGACGGACAAGAGAGAGCTATTTATAGACTGTTGCTAGGCAGATTACAAGAGCAACTAACACAGAGGTCGGACTCTCCTCGTGGTGAACACATGGCAGCACGCCAATACAAAATGGAGTCCGGACTTCGGCCAACATAATGAGGAAAACACGATAAAAGGGAAACATTAATGTTTTCAGTAAATGCTTAATCACATTCTGCTTTAATTTACAACACAGGAGACCCCAATATATGTCTTGCCTAGGCCCCAAAATACTTTAAGCAGACATTGCACATCCCTTTTTCTCGAGGTCAGAATCTTTTATATCTTCTACCAGTGGTGTAGATGTTGCAAAATAAACTGAGTAAAATGTTAAATACGTTATTGCGACAAAATAACAATTAACATTGAACATCATTTTTGTGAATATTCTCCTTCAGGGAGAGTATATGGTGCAAGACAGCAGCGAAGATCTCTTCACTAAGAAATATGCTGTCAGGAGGTCACATTCACACGTTATCAAGTCTTTTTTTCTCATTACCGGAACTTGTGGTCTAGGACAGGAACATTAAGCGGGAGAGGGTTTTTTGTGGTTTTTTAATCCGGTGGAGAAACATATCTCTGTCATAGGGCGTTCCTAAATTATTCAGCCGCTTATGTGAATGACAGCTGCATACAAACCTTCCAAACTTAGAATAGTTTTCATTGTGTGATCATACTGGCAAAAGGGGGCGTGGACAAAGAGATCAGGGCTTTGGACCTCTTTATCGCCCAGTCAGAACCACCCTAACCCACAGCAAGAAGGAGATTATCTGGGACCACCTCCCATGTCCAGGCAGGCTTTAACTGGAGCAAAGTTTTGCAGGGTGTTCACGACTAAGCTGGAAACCTGTTCTGTGCAAGGGTTTCCACCTCATCGTGTGCTAGTTGCGCTTCACCAGATCGCCGTGTGATGAGTGAGGAAACCATATGTCACACAGCTGCACCATGTGAGTTGGCTGGAGGGGTGGATGGAATGTTCTGTTCTGTTCACGGAATTGGTGGACTTTTTCTCCAATGATGCTCCAGAATATGTGAGCTAGAGAGCCCGAGCATGACTCAGTGTCTCCCAGTGCGATATTCTGACTCAGGTGGTCAAAGGGGGGTTGCGGGTTGGGTTGCGGGTGGTGGCCGGCGTTTGCAGTCAGAGAGCTGCTGTTAAAGAAAATTTGCTGTCGCTCTAGTGGATTTTCTACACAAGCGGCAGTAAAATCAACTCGAATGGCTGTGCGCTCTTCATGCTGATTTTCAACATTGCTTGCACTACTGGCGCTAAATTGCAGCACGAGCTGCATATTTTCTGCCCATTGGCGAAATTCTGCTGAATCTCGCCGAGTTTTTCTATAACTCTGTGAGTTCCGCCCACCCTTAGTTGTCAGGTCTGCATATATGGAGCTTTCTCTTTTTTGTTATAACAGGAGCATGTGAAACAGGTAAGCACAATTATATATATATTACCTACTGGCGGTTGCCAGTAGGTAGTTATAGTGAGGACCAAGTTTCCATAGGAAGAGCATTTTTTGTTTTGCTTATAACTTTGGCGTAGTTTGATGAATCTTCATGATATTTTCCAAACTGATTCTTTGTTCATATCAGCTCCTATGCTGAAAGTTTGGGGGTGATTCGTCAAGGGGGGGGGGAGAAAAAAGGGGGGTCCCAAAACGTGTTTTCTCCATGTTAATTTAAATAGGAAACTTTAGACAAGGCTACAGGTCGAACGGGTGAACGGAATTACCCCAAATTTGGCAGCGAGAAGGGTATTGGACTAGAAATCACGCTTTTGTTTATTTGGTGTAAATCCGTTCAGTAATTTTTGAGAAATATCTAAATTTACAAATATCGATATTTGGGAATTCTGCCATCTGATTGACTGAGGCGTTACGAGCACGAGCTTGCTGCTTATTGGCTGCGAGCGGTGCGTTGTTGGCCGCCATTTTGTGATTCTGTCGAAGCGAGTAAGGGGAAAAAAGTGCAAAAAAAGTAGGAAAGAGGAGGGTAGGAGCACTGTAACCTCTGTGGGGTGTTTAGGGTGTGCTATAGAGGGGGTGCGAAGCAAACTACTCATACCTACCGGTCTGAAAGTGCTGGGTACGGAAATTAAGTGAGGTATTGCGCAGTCTGATGCTAATAAGGTGAGCTGCTGCGGGAGTCGGGGATGAAAGCGTGAGCCTAAACTGTGTGTCTTATGGTGTGAAGTCATGTGCCCAGGCCATTGCAGCACATCTGTGGAAGTAGTTTCAGCATGTGCTATACCTACTAGGACGAACTACTGACTCCAACTGGTTTGAAAGTCCTAGGGTACGGAAAATATGTGAGGTATTGTCTAGAGTCTCATGGTGTTAAGCTGAGGTGCTGCCGGAGTCGGGGATGAAAGCGTGAGTCCAAACTGTGTGTCATATGCTGTGAAGTCATGTGCTCTGGCCGCTGTGTCACATCTGTCAAGTAGTGTCAGCATGTAGTTATACCTACTCAGAGGAAATTTTGTTTCAAACATTGTAACTTGTGTATGGTGCTTAGGGAGTGTTATACAGGGAGTGCGAAGGTAAATTTGCACGTATCAAATCAATACGGTATTTGTAAAGCGCAAACTACTCACCCCTATGGGTCTGAAGGCCCTCAAGCATAATTGGAAATTATGTGAGCTATTAAGTGAGCTATTGCCCAGAGTCACATCGTGCTGAGCTGAGGTGTCCAAAGGTGTCCTTCTTAAGCATTTCAAAACCTACCCCAGTAAATGTGCCTAGGTCATTTCCACCACAATGCACAATCATGAGGTCAGGGTGTGAAAGATGCAAAGAGGTTTTAACCAAAGGTAGCAATTGGTGCCACTTCAATCTTCTTTGTGCAAACCATTTAATGTCCACATTTTGTAAACCTAGGTCTAGGTCAATACGTCTGTGTTCTGCATACCTCTTGCACCAGAAAATATAGCTATGTCCTACGATCCACACTAGCATTTTGAAGGTATGGCTGGAAGGTATGGAAAGATGTCTGTAGCTCATGCAGTTCCTTGGTAGAATAAGAGATATGTTTAAAGATGGGGAAGTACTTTTTTTTGCCATACAAAACGATACGTGATTGGGAGATGAAAAGCATTCTTTTTTAAAAGTAGGGTGCACATTTGTTTTGTGGAAAAGCATCTTTGTGATTGGTTAAGAAAAAGCAGTTTCAACGTGGAGTACATATCATAGGATAAAATTTGCTCAACTCAACCACACCTGCTACTTGCATTTGGAAGGCACTGTTCGAACTTAAAACAATCGTGAACTTTTAACCTGCACGTGCCGTTAAATGTTCAAGAAAATGTTGCAAAAGAATATCAGTACGTTTAAAAAAATTGATGAACTTTTAACCTGCACGTGTTGTAGAATGTTCTAGAAACTGTGTTGATAGAATACGTTGCACTTCTGACTTCTATGTGTTGTTGAATATTTAAAAAACGGTTTATATGGAAAATTAAAAGAAACCAATAGAGAGAAGTTTTGAAACCTAAAAGAATCAAGGAACTATTCTAATTTGTTCTTTACATGTGTTTATGTGTGGAGCAACAAAATTATAGACAAAACAACACCAGGAAGAGCAACAAGCAGGGAGTGGGGGGACGGGGGGAGATGGGCAGAATGGCACACATGCACAATTAAGTCAAGCACAAGTATAGACAAACAATGGCCAAAATGAAACACACCAACAAAGAGCACAAGTCACACAACCCGCCAACATGACACCATTGAACGAGCATAGAAGTGAAAAGCATGCTGCATTCATACAGGATGTGTACAAAGGCCGGTCTTTGGTGTTGTGGGATGTCTGCGGCCATGGTCATCATTTATGAGATGCCCAGCACGTGGCACATGGGTGAGTTCACTGTGTTTTACGTTGCCAAACAGCTGCTCCTCCCTCCCACGAGCCCCCACACTTTTCTACTGTGCACTGTTGTATCTCGTGCACTCGTACGGCACACCATTGTAATGCCTATTCGCGCATGTCCTGCTACATTCAAACTACACCATCACAGTGCCGTTTGGAGGTGGTGCATGCAACTTTACAACATCGAGTGCTGCAGCCCTTGTGGCAGGCCACACCAGAACACAGAGACACACTTACTGCACTTCCTGTACACAGACATGCCCGAGACACCCCGTTCCCCTTGCTGGATAGGCACACCCCTGCGCTGACCTGTGTACCCCGGACCAGCACACGCCGGTTGCGCATGCAGGAGGATGTGTGCATAGCTACATGTCCAGGCTCACTGCCAACGTTGAGATGACAGCACACTGTGATGTTGCAGGGCTCGTGCCTATCATGCTAAGACAATGACCACAGGGACACACTTGCTCAGATGCAGGTTTGGGGGGCGTTGGCAGTCCTGGAGTTGTTGCGATGAGTCTTGTGGCCCTCATGGGTATCCCTGTATCATGCTCATTGACTCTATGGCCCCTGTGGGTGTTCTGGTTGGCTCTGGCTGTGTTCCCTTTCATGGTGCAGCTAGTCGTCCTGCTTAACACCAGCAGAAAGCAGGTGTAAAATCCTCGGTGCTAACGTGGCTTATCGCCGGAATTTGTTTTGCATTGCAGTTGGTGTGAAAGTTGTGATGTGATTTTTTTCGTGTGCCGAAAAATATACGTACTGAGCTGTGTATCTCATCAAGATCGAGCAACTGACGCACTATTTCCAATCAATATAAATACAATGAGATTTCTTAATTTAATTTGTGTGTACACTGTAAGTGCAGCCACTACCTCAGTGCAATTCAATATAGGATTTTGATATTTAGAATAAATCGCAAAGGTGCACCTCGTGCCTTTTTGTATGGGAACGGCTAGTCTGCATTTCATTATCAGCACTTTAATGGAAGTAAAGTTGAAATAAATCTAACACACTATTCAGAAGTTGGTGCAAACTGCAGACATCACCAGTATTCCCGTGATAAGTGCCTCAAAATTTAACACCATGGTGGACTCCATCAAATAACAGTAATAAGAACAAGAAAGAGTCACACAACAGTGAAGAGAACAACCAAAAACGTTATTAATTTTTTTTTTCAAACTTTATTTTGTTTATTAACATATATATATATGAATGATAAACTAATAAACAAAATTTAACAAAAGCAATAGACAACAAAAAGGCAGAAAACTCCTGTGGTGACCATGGATGTCGATGACAGAGCCTGGAAAATAAAGCACCAAATAAGGACGTGTGTAATGGGTATATCAAAGGAGAGAGACACAGAGAAACAGAGAAGGAAAAAAAAGCCAGAGAGAAAATGAGAGGGAAGGAAAGAAAGGGAGTGAGAAAGGGAGAAGGAAGAGAGATAGAGAGTTAGAGAGATAGAAGGAAAAGAAGGAAGAGAGAGAGATAGAGAGAGATAGAGAGAGAGAGAGAGAGAGAGAGAGAGAGAGAGAGACAGACAGACAGACACTGCCGGCTCTGCGCATCCATGAGCAAATAATTACCTGGTGCCACCAGAGTGTGCAGTAGTGGGCACTCCACATGCCCGTCAAAACTCCGCGCATCTCAGATATGTTGCTGAGTCCTGAGTCATGAATGGCGGAGACCACATCAGCTTCTCCGTGGATCTGACAGATGTCGCTGAGTCTTGAGTCATGGATGGTGGGGACCACATAATCTTCTCCACGTCCCTGCAGATCTCCCACATGTCGCTGAGTCCTGAGTCATCAATGGCGGAGACCACATCAGCTTCCCCACGGCTCCGCAGATCTCACACATGTCGCTGAGTCCTGAGTCATCAATGGCGGAGACCACATCAGCTTTTGGGGCCGCTAAGCCTGTAGAACTCAAGTGCATGCCACGTAGTGGTGGGCCCCTTATGGCCATATGAGCTTCGGGTGCTACTAACCAAAGGGGTGGTAGGCCCCTGACGGCTATACAGATCAGGGTGTGACTAACCTTCTGCGCAACTTTTCAAAGACTCTTTATCAATCAATCAATAAGCTTTATTATCGGTTAAAAACCATAAAAGCAATACAAACAAGAGAATACAAAGTTTCCTGAGCACACCAGACAAAAATTCATAAATAAATAAAACACACGTAATATAAATAAAAATGGTTAAAAACCAAATCTCCCAATGGGCTAAAAAAACATAGGCTACACGGGAAGATCTATCCAGAAAGGATAGGCCTATGGAGTCACAGATACAACAGGTAAGTGCAGATTAATTTTAACACGGCGAGCATTCCACATAGCCCATAGAAATCTCGAGATTGCAAAGACAATTAGGGGGGTGGTGTCATATTTAAATAGTCTAAAAGCCTCCCTATAGTCTCTGAGATCCAACACTTTACAAAGAGGGATAATCCACTTAGCTCTGCTCCTAGAATAATACGGTCAAAAAAGCAATACATGTAGATCCGTTTCGTCACACCTTTCACAACCAACACAAAGACTAGAGACCACAGGGATGACAGACCAATTGGCAGTCACTGCCCGAAAGGGGAGTGTCCTGTGTCTCAGTTGGACATACAGCTTCTTAGCTAATGCAGGTTGGATGTCGTCCAGACATTTCTCAAAATGATAAAGATCCTTGGCCTCCAAGAACCTTTCAGAGAGCGTGCCCAACGATGGATTACTAAGAGCACGTTCCAAACGGTGATTATTGAGTAGGGTGGCCAACTCTCTCTTAGAGAGGGAGTGGCATGTCAACCTCAGGGGCATCCCATAAGTCAACCCTGCCCAAGGTTTTACATGTATTTTTGACAAACTGTAGCCAAGGGATTTTCCCAACCCCCCTGAGAGACAAGAGGTCCCTTAGGTCATCTCTATAGCTTAGCAGCTCTGGTGTAGACCAGAGCCGCCTCCAATATAACACTGGCCGATTCGAGATGACTGCCTGTATGGGGGGTAAACCCAGATCAAGGCGAAGGGGAAGCAATGGTGTACTCTCAGGTAAGCCCAACAGACGTCTGATAAAGGTATTCTCAGTAATTGACAGGGGAGTAGCAGGCGAATGTCCCCATAACTCTGCCCCGTAGAGCACCCCTCCTCTCGCCTGGGTCTTATAAATTTCTAAGGGCGGACCCACTGATTTAAAAGGGGACCCAGTATGAGCTTTAAGAATGCCACCAGAAGATTGGGCCAGCCTCAAATTTGCTTTGGCTACCTGGGGCCCCCACCCCATCCTGTCACTCAAGGTAACACCTAGGTAATCAAAATTAGAAACCCTTTCTAGCGCCATACCATCCATACCGTCCAGGTGTGGATGTGAACAACTGGAGATTTTGGCATTGAAAACCATAAATTTGGTTTTAGCCAAATTAATCTCCAGGTTCCTTGACTTGCAAAAAAGACAAAAAGCCTCCAGTGTTCGCTGCAAGCCCATAGAAGTTTTTGAAAATAATAGGGTGTCATCAGTGAACATCAGGGCTGGGATCTTCCGGGCAGCCAGGCTGGGGGAATCCAGATCCCTGGCCCCCGAAAGATGGTCAATTAATCCGTTGAGGAACAGGGAGAAGAGAGTGGGAGCCAACACACACCCCTGTCTCACTCCCCGTTCGACCGGAAAGGGGACCAAGAGCTCCCCAGAGCGCCCATACCTTACCCTAGCATAGGTACCTTGGTGAAGCCGTTTAAATAGGTTGCATAAATATGTGGGAGCCCCCATCTCCCTCAAAATGGCCCAAAGCTTATCCCTCTGTACCAAGTCGAAAGCAGATCTAAGGTCAACAAAGATCAGATACAGGCTACCGGCCCCCAGTGTAACCGTTTACCAAAAGATCAACTGGAGTCTAAACAGTTGATCAATGGTGGAGACCTTGCAGTGAAACCCCGCTTGAAGGGAGGTCAGAATTTGGTGATCATCGATCCAACTCTGTAGTAGGGGTGGGCGGAATTTGCGGAATTAACCTTCGCAAATTATCGCGAGAATGTTTAAAATTATCGCAAACAAGCAGAAATATCGCGAAGATGCGGAAGTTTTTTTCCGGCATGTTCGCGAGATTTTCTGCATGGTTGCGGGTCGCCAACTTACCCATGTGGTTGCTTGCGGGCGCGGCCATCTTGTTTTGAGTTGTTCTCGCGGTGCATGATCGCGAGAAGAAAGACGTGATCGCGCGACGCATGACGTCACTGCGGGCGCGAACTGTCGCGAGACAGCGCAAATGGCTAAAAACAATACAACATCTCATGGAGAACGCGACCGGATCAAGAAAACTTGTCGGCGAACGCAGGGATTCAGGTAAGGCGATCGCGCGCGCGCGAGAATGTATTATTTTACAGCGCGAGCAAGAAACAAATTATCGCCAAGCTGCGGAAACCGGAATTTTTTACATTTTCGCGCTCTCCGCGGAACGCAAAATTGTCAAATTATCGCAATTTCCGCGAACGGAACGAAATTTTTGCCCAGGCCTACTCTGTAGCCTTGTTAGGAGAATGCGTGAAAACAATTTCTGCAACACATCAATCAGGCTAATGGGTCGATAATTGGCCGGATCGAGGGGGGAGGCCTTTTTGTGAATGGGAATAATCTCGGCCCCCAGCCAAGTTCCAGGAATTTCCATGCCATTCAAAATTGCATTAAAGAATAGCCAGATATAGGGGACCCAAACTTCCTGCTCACCCAAAAATAAATCACCAGGTATTCTATCCAGCCCTGGAGCTTTCCCTGGAGCCAAATTTTTAAGGGCCGCTTTAATTTCTTGAATAGATAGAGGTGGGCACTCATCCGGACCGAGAATGTTAGAGTTGGCGGGCTCCCAAGTAGAGAGGCTGAGTGCACCGCCAGGTCGGCTTTCGTAAGAGAATATAAAGGCTTAAAATGAGCTAGCCAAACCTCTTCACTCAAGGTTGGTGAAAAAGCGGGTGGACCCTCTAGTGAACCTGATCTGACCAAGTTCCAAAACTCAGAATAATCACGCCTATCAAGAGCATCTTTTATATTTGCCCATTTGAGCTCTTCCCACTCAGTCTTAGCTGACACTATCAAAGCTTTGTAGGCAGTTCTAACACTCGAAACAGAGCCGGTTTTAACCACTCTGATGAGCTCTCTTTTGGCCAGTCTACAAGCTTTATTAAACCAATGGCCCTCTTTATTTGTTTGTGGCCTGTTGGTTGCAGAGGTGTAGAAATATTCTGCCAGATTACTGGTTATGCTAGAGTGGATATGTTCCAGATCCTGGAAGAAGGATATGTCATAATTCCCAGTGAAAAGATCAAAGGCCTCCCCCAATTTGGGGACTACACAAGAGTAAAGCTCAGCCACCTTACCAGGATTTGCCACAAACCTCGCCCATCTAATACGTCTGCCACCCGCCACAGAGACCAGATTCGTAGCAGCAGGGGTGTCCAGCTTCTCCCTGCCGAAGGAATGGCCCAGTTTGTGTTTTAGTTCAAGAGAGAGGAGGTTGTGGTCGCTATCAACCGTCTGTATGACCCGGAAAGCCTTTATTTGGGACCAGAGTTCGACATTGACTAATATATAGTCAATAATAGAGCTCTTCCCAATTCGGTTAAATGTAAAGTGCCCAGGGACGTCAGGGGGAATTCTACCATTGCAGGCCCTAAGAGAATGAGCTGCCAAAAGCTTATTTAGCTGCAATGTTAATGGGGTTAAGCTCCTGACTGGGTACGCCTGACACTCCTGAATCTGCCAGGTGGAGTCTTCATCCAGGGAGGCTGAGGGAATTCCTGCCAAAGGTTCAAAATGGCAATTAAAATTGTCCCATATGATTCTGTGAGAAGTTAGAGGAGTGGCTGCTAGGAGTTCATCAAGGGTTTCTAGCATGGATAACCCCAGCTCGATAGGGGGACGACGTAAATATAGATTAACGATCAGCATCGAAGAGCCGTCCATAAATTTAAGGCTCACAGAAAGGAGATCTAGAGAATGAGAATCGACGACTTTCGCCAAACACCCCAGAGACGAGGATACCCAGATACACAAGCCCCCAGACGGTCTACCACGTGGGCCCTGAACTGCAGGTAAAGAAAAGGTTGCAAAACCAACCCTATTGGGGGGGGGGTGGATCATCCAGGTTTCTTGAAACAGACATAGATCATATTGGTCCACCAGTTCCCCCCAATCAGGATCAGCTAGTTTTTTCAACAGGCCTGCGACATTCCAGGAGACGACTAAGGGGCCTAAAGAAGCCGCGGCTTATGGACTAGGGGGGAGGGAAAGGGGCATAGGGATTGGCGGGAGCTCACTAAGAAGGGCAGGAGAGGGTCCCTCCAGGGTTGAGCTAGAAGATGAAAATGCGTTGGTAGTAGGGGAGGATACAAGTCCCATACCTAGTTCAGGGTCCACCAAGGCCTCCTCGGTGCCCCCCAAGGCTGAAAAGACAGGTGAGTTACGCCTAGGGGATTGCGGAAGTCAATCTACACAGCTTAGACAGGTAAAACGGTTGGCCAGAGGAACATGAAAATCGCCCACCCAGGTATCCTTATGTTGGTGGTTTAATCTAGAGCCCCCAGATGTAATATCCCTGATATAAAAATAGCCCAGGGGTAGTGGCATAATCACACCCTTGTCGCCTAAGTCACCCCAATCAAGGATATGCTTAACCACTCCAGGATCCCTGAAGTTGACGATCACGCATTCCCCTCCAATATCTTTCGCACTAGTTCCCACCCAGGTGACTCTTCTAACTGTAAGAATTTCACATTGGCATGTTCTCCTTAATGGTCTATGGCGGTTTAACCAGTGAATTGTTTTATTTTTTAGCTCAGTGTGAGATTCACTGCAGTCTCCCATCAACGGGGGGACGCCAGTTAATACCACCACATAGGGGGAAGCCTCAGGGGGCAACTGTGGGTATAATGCTGGTCGAGATACACCATCATCTAAAGGAATGGTGTGCGTTCTTAAGGGTACCCGGCCTCCTCCCCTCAGCAGATTGCTGTTGGGGTTGCATGATGGGAGGGGGACCAGAGTAGGTAGAGCAACATTTTCCACAGTTCCCTTAGTGCTCGTATCAGGACCAAAATTTAAAGTGTAAGGTGGGCAGCCCGGGTAAGACGTTGGCATCAAACTCAAAGTATGATTAACAATGCTTAGACCTTGGTCATAACTAGGATTAAAAGCCTGATCATCAGGGTTATCAGCTACCAATGGTGGTAGGCCCCTGATGGCCATATGAGCTTCGGGTGCTACTAACCAAGGCCCCTGACGGCTATACAGATCAGGGTGCGACTAACCTTCTGCGCAACTTTTCAAAGATTCTTTATGGTTGAGACATGTGGAGCATCCGCCATCTAGTCAGCAACGTCAATAAAGTTGAAAAGTGTGGCTCAATGGTTAGAGCGGCAGACCCTGATGCAGAGGTCTGGCCCGGGACCAGGGTTCAATTCCCCGCCCTGGTGGGTCTTGGGCTCTAAAATTCCACGGACCCGATAATTCTCGCCTCGGTGCCTATTCCAATCATGGAGTCCCACTCTGCAACTCTGGGCAATAGCTTGCTTAATCTCCACAACGGCCCCCACAACGCTAAAAGATGCCTGGCCTCCACCTTGGGGGTGCCCAGGTGTGGACGCCTCACAGGGAAAGCCAGGATGGGTTCCACAGCGGTATTCGTACAAGCGCCTTGAGACCCTTGCGGGTGAGTAGTGCGCTATACAAGTATCAATTTACAATAAAGGATGTGACGTTGTCGATCTATTATATTTGCGTGATCACATGGCCTGTGACGCATGTGCCAGATGGGTGTGGTGTGCGTGCAATCCTGCCCTGAGGGAGTGGCCTTGAAAGGTTGAGAACTAGACCACTGACCTGCACAGCAACAGCGAGTACGCCTGCGACAGGTAGCTATGTGGGGCCAACGTCGGAACGTAATCGCAGTGGCGTGGCGTGGCATATGACGGAACATGGCAGGGATAGCTACAATGATGCGGACGGCTCGTAGTACTGCGTCTGTGATTCGAGCAGACGGGCCGCAGCTGGCCCTCTGCGAGCCTGGGTGCGAACTGTTCATAACTCATACTACATAAGCATTGAAAAACCATTTTGTGATTCAGTCCGTCAGCTGGCATTTGTCTGAGGCATTTGTGAAAACATATCGAAGTTCTTTTCTGTGACTGATACCCCTTTGATGCTGCCTCTCCCCACATCAGCAGTTAACGCACCCTCTTCCCACATTACCATCATACCCCCACCAACCTTCTTGGGCCTGGAAGTGTCCCAGTGCAGTTGGAGAAAGAAGAATCTTAGTCATGTATAGATTTACATATAAAAAAATGTATTTGAATAAAAGAACAACAAATAAGACTGAAGGGAGTCTAGTGCGGTGGTCGCTGCCACGAAATTGGGGTCACTGCCATTCAGGACTCAGGACACAGTTACACATGCGGGATCGGCTTGTGTTAAAGAGGGTTAGTGGGACTACGTGTCGCTGGCCTTGCATATCGAAATATGCCTCACTGATCGAAGGGAGTGTGGTGCTGTGTTCGGTGCCACAAACTTGGGGTCACTGCCATTCAGGACTCAGGACACAGTTACACATGTGGGATCGGCTTGTGTTAAAGAGGGTTAGTGGCACCAGAAGCATTGAGACTGTATGAGCCTGTGATGATGCTTGGTGTGGACGGGCCGCACTGGGAGCAATGTGTCTTGGCTAATGGACTGCGTCATGTGGAATCAGGACTCTATCTGAATTGTGAGGCATGCTGAACGTAGTGTAGGCCAGAGATAGCAGTGAGCAAGGGCCCACAGCCACGTGCATACGTTGGTGGCCCCACCGGCCAACGTAGTGCAGGTTCAGTGGCACCACATGTCGCTGGCCTCCCGTATGCAAATAACCCTCACTAATCGAAGGGAGTGTGGTGCTGTGGTCGCTGTCATGAAGTTCGGGTCACTGACGTTCAGGACTCAGGACACAGTTACACATGTGGGATCAGTTTGGGTTGAACAGGTTTAGTGGCACCACATGCTGTTGTCCATGCATATGGAAGTATGCCTCACTGATGAGAGGGAGTCTGGTGCTGTGTTCGCTGCCACGGACTTGGGGTGACTGCCATTCAGGACTCAGGACACAGTTACACATGTGGGATCAGCTTGTGTTAAAGAGGGTTAGTGGGACTACGTGTCACCGGCCTTGCATATGGAAATATGTCTAACTGATCAAAGAGAGTATGCTGCTGTGGTCGCTGCCACGGACTTGGGATCACTGCCATTCAGGACTCAGGACACAGTTACACATGTGGGATCGTCTTGTGTTAAAGAGGGTTATTAGGACTGTGTGTCACCGGCCTTGCATATTGAAATATGCCTCAATGATCGAAGGGAGTCTGGGGCAGTGGTCGCTGCCGTGAACTTGGGGTCACTGCCATTCAGGACTCAGGACACAGTTACACATGTGGGATCGGCTTGTGTTGGACAGTGTTAGTTGGCACCACGTGTCCAAAATTCAAATTGCGAGGTCTGATGCCTGCAGTGCAGACTGCTGAGTGTTCGTTTGTACTTGAAAATGAATTTGGTGATTGTTCTAAAGCTATAACTGATATAAAAAAATTCAATGAGAAAGGATACTAAAAGTATATTATTTAGATTTGAGGCCTGTAATAGTTACTTGCCTAGTGGACTCTGTAGTCAATGAATGAAGAAATTATTTTCATTGTGGGCCCTACTGTGTACAGTGTAGGCGTATGATGAAAAGATGAAATAAGTATAGAATACATTGACGAAGTGTTGTATTTTCTGAGTACAATCTTGTTGTTAGAAATTAGCATTTAAAATTGGATTTGCGAGCTGTACTGCCTGTAGTGTAGATTGCTATTCCATGTTAGTTTGCATTTGAAGATTAATTTGGTCATTGTAGTAAAGCTATAACTGATATAAGAAAAAACTTCTTGAAGCGAGGATATTAAAAGGATAATATGTAGGGTGTAGGACTGTGATAGTTAGTTGCCTACTGGAGTCTGCAGTTGCATATGGAAATACCCCTCACTGATCAAAGGGAGTGTGGTGCTGTGGTCGCTGCCACAGACTTGGGATGACTGCTATTCAGGACTCAGGACACAGTTACAAATGTGGGATCGGCTTGTGTTAAAGAGGGTTAGAGGGACTACGTGTTGCCGGCCTTGCATATCGAAATATGCCTCACTGATCGAAGAGAGTGTGGTGCCGTGGTCGCTGCCATAGACTTGGGGTGACTGCCATTCAGGACTCAGGACACAGTGCGATTGTTCGGCTTATGTTGAACAGAGTTATTGACACCAAGTGTCGCCGCCGTTGCATATGTAAATATGCCTCACTGATCGAAGGGAGTGTGGTGCTGTGGTTGTCTCATGGAGTTGGGGTCACTGCCATTCAGGACTCAGGACACAGTTCCACATGTGGGATTTTTCGGCTTGTGTTGAACAGGGTTAGTGGCACCACGTGTCGCCACCGTTGCATATGAAAATATGCCTCACTGATCGAAGGGAGTCTGGTGCTGTGGTTGTCTCACGGAGTTGGGGTCACCACCATTCAGGACTTAGGACACAGTTCCACATGTGGGATCAGCTTATGTTGAAGACGGTTAGGGGCACCATTTGTCGCCAGTCTTCCACAGTGCAGGCCAGAGGTAGCGGTGAGCAAGGGCCCACAGCCACGTGCATACGTTGGTGGCCCCACCGGCCTGCGTAGTGCAGGTTCAGTGGCACCACGTGTCGCCGGCCTTCCATATGGAAATACCCCTCTCTGATCGAAGGGAGTCTGGTGCTCTGGTCGCTGCCATTCAGGACTCAGGACACAGTTACACATGTGGGATCGGCTTGTGTTGAACAGGGTTATTTGGCACCACGTGTCGCCGGTCTTCCACAGTGTAGGCCGGAGGCAGCGGTCAGCAAAAGCCCACAGGCAGGTGACGTTGACTTGAGCTGCACAGATTGGGAGCATTTGGTCTTCTTAACCCATTATAGTCTCTTACACAATTTGCGTCGCTACTAATCTTGAATTGTGAACCGTGTAACCCCAGTGTAGGGCGGAGGTAGCGGTCAGGATGGGCGCACAGCCACGTGGTGAAGATTTATGGTGCAGTGAGTTAGTAGCACCTGAAGCACACAGCGTGTGCGCACCGTACGATGATGTGTGGTTTGGGCGGGCCGCACTGGGAGCAACGTGTCTTGGGAATTGGAGGGCGACATCTGCAATCGCCACTGCATCTGAATTGTGACCGCTGCTGTCCGCAGTGTAGATCGAAGGCAGTAGTCGGTACAGACATAAGTCTACGGTGCTATGCCGCTGGGTTCGCAGGGGGCCTGTGTCGAGGAGACCCGCGGTTATGGCAGCAGCCACATGCCAGGGTGAAGGCTGCGGCTGTGACAGACTCGTTGGTCTTCCCTCAAGTGAACCACGCCTTGGGGCCTGGCCTATTTATTCATACTCCTACACTGGAGTGGCGTACGTTGGAGCAGCCCACTCCGCTTCCGCTTCCAGGGAGGACAACACAGCTACATGACTGAGATCTTCCCCACTGCCTGAGGTAACATGGTTGTGTCCACTGTGCACTACACTACAAGTATCAATAGTATATCTCCAAATGGAGAGGTTTGTGCTTTGCATAGTGTGGTTTATTGTTGATGGGTGACTTGCCTCCTTCATATATAGTTGGTTGTCACATCCCCCAACATTCAGCTATTGTGTGGCTGAGGGGCATGGCATTTTGGGAAAGTCCGTTGTCCTGTTTTGCGCTACCTCGGTGGTAGTAGGGGGGGGTGGTGCGTTGGGGAGTTTCTGGTGGTGGTGGCGCTGGGTGTTGTGGTCTTGTTGGGTGTCGGCGCTGCATGATCAGTAGGTCTATCACGTGTTGGTCTTTAGATGTGGCTGTGAGTTGGGTCCAATTCACTGAGTAAATAGTCGACCTCCTTATACCAGTTAAAGGTTGATGTTAATTTGTTACTGCTAACTTGGCTTATCGCCTGCTTTTTCGATCGCATTGCAGATTTGGCTGGTCGTTGAAAATATGGGGAAGTGGTGTTTTCGTGTTTTTTTTGCACAGGAATGCCTAGTTTGCATTTCATTAGCGTTAGTTTATGGCTCTCGTTTGTGGCGATTTTGCTGGCGTAAGGTATCGATGGAAGAGTGGTGAGATTTTCAGTTTTCACCAAGTTGACAATGGGTTGATAATTAAAAAACACAGAAAAAAAGATAGGTTTAATGAACATTATAATTAGAAATTAGCATTTAAAAAACCTTTGAAATTCACTGAAAAAACCATAGGTTTTAGGCTCGTTAAAGTTAGAAATTAGCATTTAAAAAACCTTAGAAATTCACTGACAAAAACCATAGGTTTCAGGCACGTTATAGTTAGAAATTAGCATTTAAAAAAACCTTTGAAATTCACTGAAAATACCATAGGTTTCAGGGATGTTATAGTTAGTTGGACATTTCACTCATAGAAAACCATGGAAATTCCCCTGTTATAGTTAGTTGAGGTAACTATAACTCGCGCCCCCATAATGCACTGCTGATGCCGTCACATATTACATCATTCATGACATAATCAGTGACATCACTGATGGCATCACTGATGACATCATCCACGTCAAAATCTGATGCACCTCATCAGACCCTAATATAACACTTGATACACCCACTCTAAAATACAGACTATAATTTTCGAAACCATGAACACACCAATACCAGTTAGTACATATCCACTAACTAATTCCTAGGTCTACACACACATCCATTCATTCACCCATACAGTCACTCATACATACAGTCAGCCATCAATACAGCATTATCATATCCAGTCACATATCTATACAGACACTCACACACCACCTCTCATTCATAGAGTTATTCACACTCCTAGTCAGTAATGGAAATAATCAATCACACTTTCATTTACTCACCTGTACAGTTATACACATACCACGTCACTTATTTAAACATATACTAACACATACTTACACTCTAATACAATAACTAATACAAGCACACACTGATCCATACAGGCACTCTCACTCTCACAATCACTCACTCTCACATATTGTCATTTATACAGTCCAACACTCATATATACTGCCTTTCACATATGGAGTTACTCACACATGTACCACTGAGGCATCCATTCACTCACCAAGACATTCATACACATACTCACCCAGCCATACAGCCCTTCACAGATACAGACTTGAACACATATACCCAGTGAATTATCCACTCACACATCTATGCACAGAGTCACACTCCCCCACCCACCTACACAGACACTCAGGCACCCATACTGGTACTCAGACGAGCAATCAATAGCTCATATAGATCCTAATTTAGTTGCTAATCAAACCATGGAACTGCTTACACACCAACTGACAGCCTAAATTGTGTGAATGTCTGTATCAGTCGCTAACACATGAATTAAGCAAGAGACAATTAATTACTCACCTATACAGTCAGTGACACACCTACTTAATCATCCACCCTGACTCGTATACACCCATTCATTCTTCAATACACCTTGGCATATATACATAAAACATATTTACATTTTATAGAAACACACATTCACTGGATGATGTCATCAGTGATATCATCAGTGATGTCATTTGAGATGTCATCAGTGATGTCATCAGTGATGTCACTGACCATGTCATGAATGATGCAATATGTGACGTCATCAGCAGTGCATTGCGGGGGCGCGAGTTATAGTAAGCTCAACTAACTATAACAGGGGAATTTCTATGGTTGTCTATTAGTGAAATGTCCAACTAACTATAACATCCCTGAAAGCTATGTTTTTTTCAGTGAATTTCAAAGGTTTTTTAAATGCTAATTTCTAACTATAACGTGCCTGAAACCTATGGTTTTTTCAGTGAATTTATATAGATATATATATATATATATATATTACCTACTGGCGGTCGCCAGTAGGTAGTTATAGTTAGGACCCTCTTACCATAGGAAAACCGCAACATTCTATTTTGTATAACTTTGGCGCCGGTCGACGAATCCTCGCGAAACTTTCAAAATAGGTGGGGCGCTGCGCTCCGCTCCTACCCTGAAAGTCTCGGGGGGATTCGTCAAGCGGGGGCTGAGATAAAAGGGGGGTCCCAAAACGCGTTTTTCCCATGCATTTTTCCATAGGACCTTTAGACACAGCTACAGCCCGAACGGCTGAACAGAGTTTCTTGAAATTTGGCAGAGAGGTAGTCTACAGGTCAAGGAAGTGCCTTTTGTAGGTTTGGTGTAAATCTGTTCAGTAGATTCTGAGAAAATAGCCTTTAAATCAATATATATATCTGAGCCAGCTTACGGTGCGCTTACGGTGCACTTACCGTACACGTACGGTGACGTGCGCGAGCGCGATTCTGATTGGCTGTTCGATCTAAGTAAACATTCGAATCGGTCAAAACCAGGAAGCGGCTGCCGCCATTTTCTCTCTCGCACTCTGAGTGGGGCAGCAAAAACAAAGACAAAAAACATCTAAAGGGGCAGTATATTGAGTTCATAACCACCCAGCATTGATGTAGGGGTCCCCAAAACAACCCCCAAGGCCAAAAAATTTTTTTTCGAAAAATCGCTGATTACGCTTACCGTACGCGTACGGTAAAAATTATTAAAAAAAAAAATATTATCCACACTATCCCCACCCCGTGTGCAAATGGTGCCCGTAGGGCCCCATTTGTACATGTCATATATGTGTTTGTGAAATTACTAAGAAATACATTTCAAAACGATGCGCATAATATGTCCCCCATGTGCGCACGGTGCGCGAAGCGCATCGTGCGTACATGGCCCATCCCGCGTAACGTGGGCACGCGGTGCGCGCAGCGCACCGCGTGACCACCGTGCGTGCACGGCACTAACTGCGTAAAGTGGGCGTGCGGTGCGCGAAGCGCACCACGTGCTCACTGTGCGCGCACGGTGCGCGAAGCGCACCGTGCGCCCACGGAACGAACTGCGTTAACTGGGCGCGCACGCCACGAACGGCATAAAGTAACTTAGCATTTAAAAAACCGTACAAATTCACTGAAAAAACCATAGGTTTCACACACGTTATAGTTAGGAATTAGCATTTAAAAAACCTTGCAAATTCACTGAAAAACCATAGGTTTCACACATGTATAGTTAGCTGTACATTTCACTCGTAAAAAACCAATGAAATTCCCCCGTTATAGTTAGTGCAGGCAACTATAACTCACGCGACCGCAATCCTCTGCTGATGACATATGTGTCTTTATGAAAAAAAAATATTTGTAATATATGTATAGCTAAAATTTAATGGAAGAAGACATGGGCAAATAAGTGTCTAAATACAGTATTAGCATCAGCAGAGGATTGCGGTCGCGTGAGTTATAGTTGCCTGCACTAACTATAACGGGGGAATTTCATTGGTTTTTTACGAGTGAAATGTACAGCTAACTATAACATGTGTGAAACCTATGGTTTTTTCAGTGAATTTGCAAGGTTTTTTAAATGCTAATTCCTAACTATAACGTGTGTGAAACCTATGGTTTTTTCAGTGAATAAATATATATATATATATATATTCACTGAAAAAACCATAGGTTTCACACATGTTATAGTTAGCTGGACATTTTACTGATAAAAAACCAATGAAATTCCCCCGTTATAGTTACTGTAGGCAACTATAACTCACGCGACCGCAATCCTCTGCTGATGCTAATACTGTATTTAGACACTTATTTGCCCATATCTTCTTCCATTAAATTTTAGCTATACATATATTACAAATATTTTTTTTTCATAAAGACATATATGTCATCAGCAGAGGATTACGGTCGCGTGAGTTATAGTTGCCTACAGTAACTATAACGGGGGAATTTCATTGGTTTTTTATCAGTAAAATGTCCAGCTAACTATAACATGTGTGAAACCTATGGTTTTTTCAGTGAATTAGCAAGGTTTTTTAAATGCTATTTCCTAACTATAACGTGTGTGAAACCTATGGTTTTTTCAGTGAATTTGTACGGTTTTTTAAATGCTAAGTTACTTTACGCCATTTGTGGCGTGCGCGCCCACTTAACGCAGTTCGTTCCGTGCACGGTTTTTATCAACTTTAATAAGCCCTGTACATTTGGTGGCCTTCGGCCACCAAAAGCACAGGGGGTGAGGTCAATGTGGATAGTGTTTTTTTTATTTCGATTTTATAATTTCATGTTGCCAAAATTACGTTTTTTTTCTCTATTAATAAGCCCTGCACATTTGGTGGCCTGCGGCCACCAAAAGCACAGGGGGTGGGGTAAGTGTGGATAGTGTTTTTTTTATTTTTATTTTTTTACCGTAAGCGTACGGTAAGCTTACGGTAAGCGTACGGTAAGCGTACGGTAAGCGTACCCCGCGAAATTGCCGAAAAAAAAATAAAACCGTTTTTGCTCTTGGGGGATGTTTGGGGACTCCCTCAACATGACTATGTGGGAGGGAGTTGTCAAAACAGCCCCGTAACATGTTTTTGGCCATCATGTTTGATAAACAACACTCAGTGCGAGAGACAAAATGGCGGACGCCGCTTCCTGGTTTCGGCCGATTCGAATGTTTACTAAGATCTAAGAGCCAATCAGAATCGCGCTCGCGCACGCCACCGTAAGCTTACGGTAAGCGTACGGTAAGCGTACGGTAAGCGTACCGTAAGCGGGCTCAGATATATATATTGATTTAAAGGCTATTTTCTCAGAATCTACTGAACAGATTTACACCAAACCTACAAAAGGCACTTCCTTGACCTAGGGACTACCTCTCTGCCAAATTTCTAGTAATTCTGTTCAGCCGTTCGGGCTGTAGCTCGTTCTAAAGGTCCTATGGAAAAATGCATGGGAAAAACGCGTTTTGGGACCCCCCTTTTATCTCAGCCCCCGCTTGACGAATCCCCCCGAGACTTTCAGGGTAGGAGCGGAGCGTAGCGCCCCACCTATTTTGAGAAATTCGCGAGGATTCGTCGACCGGCGCCAAAGTTATTCAAAATAGAATGTTGAGGTTTTCCTATGGAAACGTGGTCCTAACTATAACTACCTACTGGCGACCGCCAGTAGGTAATATATATATATATATATATATATATATATATATATATATATATATATATATATATATTTATGTGTCATTTAAACGGCCTGCTTCCCATCAAAACAGACTCCAGCACGCTCAGGCTCGCTGTAAGAGTTTTTTTATTGCGACCACACACAACTAGGTAACGCATTTCAACCGCGAAGCGGTCTTTGTCAAGCCTATATATATATATATATATATATATATTTTTTTTTTTGCGGCTTTATACTGCTGAACTTGACCCGAAGGTACTGGATCGCTTTAAATAAGCGCATTACATGTACAAGGACACATTCATTTTCTTTTACGCATGGGGAGATTAAGATCAAGATGTGAAACCGACGTGGAGACTCGAACCTGGTTTCCTAGTTTCAAAATTGGCAGTTCTGGCCATTACGTCACACCCTCCTCCATGTACCACTATGACGTTGGCGCAGGTGCTCCACTTTGTAGCGGTCATTGTTCTTGCAATAAATTAAAGAAAGGCTTGAATAGTCTTTTCAGCTGTTTTGCCTCAAATGCCATTTACAAAAAAACGGGCAGAATCCAGAGTGCACACATATAAAGGGGAAAAAATGAATAGACGCGCCTGCATATATGTGACCAGAAATATCTCAAAAGAAGGCGCGCTTTCTACACCCCCAGAGCGCCCTCCCTGTCCTGGCCGCTGTCTTTGTCTGGATTATCTGCCCTACATTCTGCTCGTATTTCTGGATAGCAATCAACTCGTCACGAGAACAGAGCACCGAGCCCGGCCACCCTGAGGCTTTCCCTGGCCCAGCCCTTCAGCTCGCATTATCATCTGCGAGCAGTCGTATCCTGTGCGGGGTGCGCCCTGGCCGCCGAGGCGGTGGGCCTGCGCGGGGCTTGCGTGAGAAGGAGAGCGGAGAGGAGGGTGCATCTCCGGGCGTTAGAGCGCCCCTGCCACACAGAGCTGCGCCCGCCGCACTCCGAGCAGCCAGCCTGTCTCTGGGGGGACAGCTGTTATTTTATGAACTTTAGAAACAAAACAAGCGTCGGACTTTTGCTGTAATAAGAACGCAGCGCGTGCTACGGAGTTACTAGATGGGCATATTCTAAAGACATAAAATCACTAACATAAAATCTCTGGCTCTGGCACTGAGCGATTAACGCACCAGTTACGTAAAATATTAAAATACGTGGTCACAGATAAATGAATGTCGTTTTTACTTTTGAATTAATACAAAGATGTCTTATATTTATATATAGCGCTTACTAGCCCTGAAAATACGTTGAAATCAGCGCTTTATATGGGCAGGTTCTCACATCTACTGAGTACCTGCCCTTCTTTAATTTTAAAGAAGGAGTACCTGCGCTCCTCAGCACAAGTGTAATACTTAAAATGGGAGAGCATCTGCACTTCTCAGCAGCACCCAGGACCTATAGCATGGTAGCGCCTGCACTTTTATTTTTCCATTGAAAGCACTGCTTGAAATGTACATATTTTAATGGAAGATAAGGAACCTCAAGTTTACCTGCACTGTGCGTCTAGCTCCAATGTTCTGACTCTCAGGTGAATATTGACAGTAATGTGACTCCCCAGACTGCTTTCCAAGATTGTTTCAGGGGGCTGTTAACCGGCCTGGTTGATAGATGCTGCTTTCAAATACTGTGCGTTCTCTTGTTTTTGGTCTGGGTTTTGACAGCACAGCAGTCTAACAGGCCTTTTTCTAACAATGTTCATAAAGTGGGCTTCAATCACTGGCTTTCTTCAATCAGCCTCTTCACCCACTGGTGTGAAATTTTGTCAATCACATCCAGTGCACATCAATCTCTGACTCATGGTATTGGCAGTTTGGTTGTATGCTTCCACCGTCGCTCAAATATTTGCATTAAACTGCATGGGGAGCCAGTTTACAATTGTAGTGCTCACTTCGCTCACGGTTGGCCACTTCTGTGTGTCATGCTGTAATATGCGAACACTAGTCATTAGTACATGAAACCATGAACCATTAGCTTTGCCAATGCTTGTTATCTTTTATTGACCTGAATCAAGAATACATATTTGATATTAGTCATGGCTGAGCTCTTGCAACTTTCTGAAAATAGTATTTATGAAAAATACCTTTTCGTTTTCTTCTGTTGTATATAGTCATGATCCTGTTCAAAATTCTAACAGGATGATGGTGACATTGCTCCAGGAATCTAATAACTTGTTAATTGACACCTTTCAAGCAACTGCACATGTTTACAACCTGATCAAACATAATACTAGAGATATATTAGAAGAGAGCACTTTCAACCCTAAGGAGGTATCATGGCGCTTTTAACACATAACAGGTGCTTATTATTTAACAGTATTAATTTTAACAACTTCAGAAGGATAAAAGCCTGATGGGCTCACCAGGACTTGAACATGTGACCACAGGGCAAATACAGATCTTTTTAGGAAGTAATAGGTAGCAAAGCCACAATACTAATAACCTGGTCTCCAGTTGAGGACTACCATTAAAGGCTTCAACAATTTTCATTGTCATCATAGTATCAAATCTCACTATAAAAGTGCCTTGAGAAGGCCCATGGAGGCACAAGAAACAATGTAATGTGATTGCATTTATATAGCACTTACTACCCCTGATGAGGCGTCAAAGCGCTTTTTCGGAGAGTAGCACGCTACTCCGGAACCCAAGAAGGATTAGTGTTGAATAAGTATAGTGAAATATGAAAGTATTTTAAGTGGTGAATAGGTTAGTCAATTATTTGGATTCAGGAAGGATAGCGGAGGGATGGAAGAGGGAAAAAAGGTTTGCATTTATATAACTCTTTTTACCCCCGATGGGGTGTTGAAGTGCTTTTTTTTGTATGAGTAGCACGCTACTCCGGAATCCATAAAGGATTAGTGGTGAATTAGTAAAGTGAAATATGAAAGTAATTTGAGTGGTGGATATTAGTCAGTTATTTGGATTGAGAAGGATAGCGGAGGGATAGAAGAGGGAAAAAAGGTTTGCATTTACATGGTGTTTGTTACCCCTAATGGGGTGTTAAAGCGCTTTTTTGGTGAGTAGCACGCTACTCCGTAACCCATAATGCCCTAAGCAGATAGTTGTGTCTCCTGCACTCCTAGTGCACTACCTACTTGGAAATGATCTTGAAGCATCTGACTAGTCAAGGGTGCAGAGAAGGGTCCATGCAAGGATGCTGGATCTCCATGAGTGGGTATGTGCTGTGACCAGATCACAGACTGTGCAGAAGAGATGCTGGACACTTGGACCCTGGAACAATGGGCCAAGCTTCCATGGACAAGAGGAAGGGCACCGAGTCTGGTGAGCCAGCCCAAAGAACTCAAGAGGTGCAGGAGGAATCCAACTTTGAGGGGGAGGATCTGACCACTGTGGTCCGTATCCCAACCCTGCAAGATCTGTCCAACTTGGCACAGTTACAAGGAACTGGTGAACTTTCCAGAGAGGAGGTGTGTCAGGGACAGAGAGAGTGTCCCATTCTTGAGTCAGACTGCCACCAGCAAGAGAAGGGTGCCATCAATGGCTTCCACAAAGTCTACTGGGAGAATTGAGCTCTCTACACTTAGGCTAGAGACCTCAAAGAAGGGGCTACAAGGAGGTTGGCCGTCTCCCAAAAGTAAAGAGAATTCCTCCTGACTTTAAGCCATGACATCCCCTTAACAGGTAATTTGGGATAGAGTTAGACAAGGAAAAACTTGTTTAATAATTTCTATTGTCCCAGTATAACTGCCAAAGGGAAGGAGTTTTGCAGCACCGGTGCAACCTGTCAGGCCTGTGGCAAGACAGAGCAAGCCAAAGATTCTCTTGATAGCACATCTAGTGGTTGGTACTCCCTTTGAGAGGGTGGGGGTAGATATTGTTGATCTCTTAGAGCCACCATTGGCATCAGGGAAAAAGTATAAATTGGTGGTAGTGGACCAAGCCACAAGGTACTCTAAAGCAACACTCTTCAGAACAGTCACTGCTCCTTCAGTGGCTAGGGCCTCTACTGGTGTGTTTACCAGAGTGTGTTCCCCAAATTAGATTGTTTCAGATAGAAGCACACATTTCATATTCAGCTATCTAAAGGCGATGATGGGTAGAATGCAGTGTTACTTACAAGTTCACCACCCCACATTATACCCCGACTAATGGTCTGGTGGAGACGTTCATTAAGACACTGAAGGGCATGAACAATGGTTTGTCTGACAAACTCAAGAGGAGATGGGATGTTCTCCTTCCATTCATACTGTTTGTCTACAAGCGATGGCCCACAAAAGGGAGTTGGCTTTAGCCCCTTTGAATTGTTGTTTGGGCATCCTGTAATATCACCAGCCATTGTGCCTAGTGAGCGAGTGTTGGGAAAAGTCCCTCAAAGAAGACAAGGATAATGTGCTGGACTCTGTGCTAGGCCTGAGATCTTGCATGGCAGAGTACATGTACAAGACAAGCAGAAAACAGGAGGGTCGCCAGGAGCTCATGAAGCACTGGTATGACCAAAAGGCTACCATGCCTGAGTACACTCCAGGACAGTTGGTATGGGTGTTGGAGCTTGTGGCTCATAGGGCCCTCCAGGGTACATAGACTGGGCCCTATCCAATCCTAAAGACAAGGGTGAGGATACCTATCTGGTAGACCTGAACACCCCCAAGAACCCTCACCGGGTTCCGCTGGTCAATAGGTTGAAACCCCACCAAGACAGGGTAGATATGACCATGTTTAGGGTCACAGATGAGGGAGAAGAGGATGAGACTGAGCCAGTGGCAGAACTCCTCTCCAACAATGTGCAAGATGAGTCAGTGGAGGGAGTTGTACTCTCTCCCAAATTGACCGACCAACAGCACAGAAACTGCAAGCAGGTGCTGGAGCAGTTTGGTGGTCTGTTCTCTTTCACTCCAGGTATCACCAGCCGGTGTACACACAACATTGACATTAGTAACAGCCTACCTGTCAAAAACAAATTGTACAAGTTGTCTCACCAGGTCAAAGCCAGCATCAAAGCTGAAGTAGCTCAGATGCTTGTATCGGGGGTAATTGATTCCTCCGACAGTCCATGGGCCAGCCCAGAGGTGCTGTTACCTAAATCTAACCCCCAGGGGGGAAAGAAAGAGTTGAAGTTCTGTCTGGACTACTGAGGACTGAATGCAGTCACAAAGACTGATATTCACCCTATACCTAGAGCTGATGAGCTTATTGATAGGTTAGGGGCTGCTAAGTACCTGAGTACATTTGATTTGACCTCCAGCTACTAGCAGATTGCCCTCAGTGAAGTAGTAAAGGAGAGGTTGACATTCTCCACACCAGAGGGACATTACCAATTCAAAGTAATGCTTTTTGGCTAAAAGAATGCCCCTGCCACCTTCCAAATATTGGTGAACAGGGTCCTGTCTGGGCAGGAGTAGTTAAGTGCAGCTTATCTGGAAGATATAGCGGTGTCCAATTGAAACTGGGGGGATCACTTAAGCCATTAGAAGGAAGTGCTTTAGGCCCTGCAGCAGGCAGGCCGTACTATTTAGGCCAATAGGTGTCAAATAGGGCCGAGTTCAGTTTTGTACCCGGCTCACCTTGTAGGTGGAGGCCATGTACAACCTCTCCAGGCCAAAAGCCAAACCATTTTGAACAGGACAGCCCCTACAACCCAGACACAGGTCAGGCCCTTCCGTGCTCTTACTGGGTATTATAGAAGATTTGTTCAAACCTATGGGATCATAGTGGTCTCCTGATAGAACGTATTAGTAAGTCAGGCCCTCAGGCAATGGCCGAGGGGCCGGTATCGAAGTTCTAGCTGTGGGTTGCTTTTTTGGCAGCCTGGGGGGCCGATTTGGGCTTTGTCTGGTGTGTTCAGATGTCACCAGAGGCCCCGTAAGGCCCTGAGTGACCTTTCTGGAGGAAGATGGGCGTCCATTACCTACATTTTATCAACGGGCAGAGTTATCGCTCCCTTTCTCTTGCTGGGCCGGTCAATGTGTGCATACTGAGTGGGGGCAGGGGGCCTGAGCAGAATTGGCCTCACTTGTTTTCAGGTGTTTAAAAAACTTCCCCGAAGCAGTGTTTTGCAGAAAGGCAATATGCAAATGTGGGCCACTTTTATTTAGCGTGCCCGGGACGATTTTTAATCTCAATCCAACCCTGGATTGAGGGTGCTTGCTTCACTGTTGATACGGGCAGTGAATTATATGCATTCTCGAAAGCGACAGTTTGTTCCCTATAATAAAGATATGCGAAGCGCAGGCTTTTGCAAGGAACGCACCCAGTCACAAAGCACCCACTTTGTTTTACAGTAGCTCAAAGCCCAAACCAGGGATATACCGGCATCACAGCAGAGCTTAATTAAAAGCCAAAAAGCCCACACTAGTTACACCCTTGCATTGTTCAGAATAAAAAATTATTAAAACAATTGAAAAGATATCTGGGTACATAGCTTAGGGAGTCACAACTAACGCAAAAAAGTAAGTACTACAAGAACAGGTTAGACAATGCAAAGACATTCATAATCTTCAAACTGCACACCAATGTATTGTAGTAGATTAATTTGTTAAATACATGTCGAAAATCGAAATTCTCACCAGGTATCTGATGAGAGCCAGTGAGACACCATCAGCAGACAGTCCTGCAGAAGGACAGAGAATATACCATCTACAGTCCAAATTTCTGCTGCGGCATGAAGTAATATCACCAGCCATTGTCCACAACACTGTAAAAATGGCTGGAGACATACCACCATATCATAACCCATAGCTATGATGTGATCCGGAGAAAAAAGAAAAAGAGAGAGAGCAGCAAAAGAAAGAGAGAGAAATGGTGAGGGAGAGAGTAGAGACTTGGAGATGGAAAGAGAGAAATTGAATGAAGCACGGTGAACAGAATATGAGGGACATACAAATAGGGATTGTACCGAGCACAATGGGGCATAAAGATTTTGATGATACAACTGCTGCAAGATATGTCACATTGATGTTTGTTTTCAACTTTGCAGCTACCCCTGAGGAAGGGCTGGTAGTAGCCCAAAATGAATTGGGTACCTTTGAATAAGTCTGCCTGGGACTGCGGAACCCCACGTGCTATCGAGTAAGGCTTGGATAGACATGTCACCAGCCCTGGAATAATATGGGATTCACAATGTCTCAATTTAAGCAATGGAAAACGTTGTGATAAACTTATGGAATATAATATGGACAAACAAAGAAATAAAAGTGGCATATCTGAGGGATAAAGGATTTCTCTGTGCGTTTTTCAGCTGTGCGACATTTGTGTGGAGCGCATTCATGCTATAAATGTTTTTGTTATTCCTACATGTTTGTTCAGATATCTGGTGTTAGAAATAGGATTTCAGGTTGGCTAGGGTAAACACATAAGCCAGGCAGAACCCACCACTCTAGTCAGGGTAAGGGAGTTACACACACAAGAATACCCCTGCTCACCCCCTTTATAGCTTGGCAGAGCAGTCAGGCTTATCCGAGAGGCAATGAGTAAAGCGTTTGTGCAACACACACACACCAGTGACACACTACGCACACCACAAAAAGAGACTCCACACAAGGTTATATAAAAATATACTTTGTATTCTTCATAAAACACTTTTGACCATAATCACATAAATCAGTTTGCCAACTAGGCGATTGTTATATCCTCACATAGATCACTTTAACACTAGGCAATGGTCATAACAACATAGATAGTGCAATCAAGTAAATACTTGTAGGTTGCACACATTATAAAGACATATTCGCAACACTGTACATATTGTGGCGGTCCTGAAGTGATACTCGTTATCCTATCAAATGCAAGGCAAAACAACACAAATCATAACATCAGGGTCTAAAATGTAGGTTAGGTCATTGTTAGAAATGGGGGTCTCTAGTTGGCAATGGCTGGCGCCAATGTTCTAATAGGGACCCTTCTTCCTAAGTCAGGGCAAGTGGGCTACCCCCCTTTGACAACCCCTGCTCAACCCTGTGGTAACGTAGCACGAGCAGTTAGGCCTATCTCAGAGGCAGTGTTTGAAGCATTTATGACCATGCACAATAAGGCAGTAACGACACCATAAAAGGACACAACTCAAGTAGGTATAGAAAAATATTATCTTTATCTAAGGTTTAACTCAAGACTCTCAAAGAGTTTTAACCAGCTACAATGCGCGCAAACCAGTAGGGACTCAAAAGGCAATAACGTATTCACCAGAACGTGACACTGACCAAGTTCAAGGCCGGGGCCTACGCGACCCGTTGCGCACCAGATACCTGCTGTTGCAAGGGTACACAACACGCAGCTTCTCGAAGAAGCGGAGACGGTGACAGGCGGACTCCCTCCCTCCACCGCAAGTCTTGGCTGCAGGGATCTGCAGTGCGCACCCACAATGATTCGGGCACTCGGGACAGGTGGGCTCTCAGCGGCAGCAGCACGTGGCTGTGGTGGCCCGGGCTGGTGGTGGCGATGACTCTCGTCTTGCAGCTCCGTGGTGGGCTCACAGCGGAAGCAGCTCTCTCTTAGCTGCGGTGGCCCACAAGATGATAGCGACAATCCTCGACAATGGTGAACAAGATGCGGGCACACAGCGGTGGCAGCTCTCCCTTAGCTGCGACGGCCCACAGGATGAATCACGATGAGACTACGTTGGCAAAGGTGTGGGCAAAGTTGGCGAAGATGCGGGCACTCAACGGCAGCAGCTCTCTCTTAGCTGCTACAACAAACAAATGATGGACGGAATGCTGACAATGCAGACATTCTCCCCCAGTCAAGAGATCTGGGTTAAATCCATCGTTCTTTTGCCCACTACGCCACCCCAGTTTAGACATGGCCATATGCAAATCAGTCTTGACCCTGTGCCTCATGGGAACAGTCCAGCCCGAACTGCCAAGCCATGTCTTCCCTGGACCAGAATCAAGCATCCTAGGACCGGTTTCTGGCTATCAGCCGTCATCAGCCACGATAGCTTGACTCCAGTGGCGTAGTGAGCACGGGTCCCACGTCTGGGAATACCCATCCCACTTAGGGCGAAAAGCGTTACAACAAACAAATGATGGACGGAATGCTGACAATGCAGACATTCTCCCCCAGTCAAGAGATCTGGGTTAAATCCATCGTTCTTTTGCCCACTACGCCACCCCAGTTTAGACATGGCCATATGCAAATCAGTCTTGACCCTGTGCCTCATGGGAACAGTCCAGCCCGAACTGCCAAGCCATGTCTTCCCTGGACCAGAATCAAGCATCCTAGGACCGGTTTCTGGCTATCAGCCATCATCAGCCACGATAGCTTGACTCCAGTGGCGTAGTGAGCACGGGTCCCACGTCTGGGAATACCCATCCCACTTAGGGCGAAAAGCGTTACAACAAACAAATGATGGACGGAATGCTGACAATGCAGACATTCTCCCCCAGTCAAGAGATCTGGGTTAAATCCATCGTTCTTTTGCCCACTACGCCACCCCAGTTTAGACATGGCCATATGCAAATCAGTCTTGACCCTGTGCCTCATGGGAACAGTCCAGCCCGAACTGCCAAGCCATGTCTTCCCTGGACCAGAATCAAGCATCCTAGGACCGGTTTCTGGCTATCAGCTGTCATCAGCCACGATAGCTTGACTGCAGTGGCGTAGTGAGCACGGGTCCCACGTCTGGGAATAGCCATCCCACTTTGGGCGAAAAGCGTTACAACAAACAAATGATGGACGGAATGCTGACAATGCAGACATTCACCCCCAGTCAAGAGATCTGGGTTAAATCCATCGTTCTTTTGCCCACTACGCCACCCCAGTTTAGACATGGCCATATGCAAATCAGTCTTGACCCTGTGCCTCATGGGAACAGTCCAGCCCGAACTGCCAAGCCATGTCTTCCCTGGACCAGAATCAAGCATCCTAGGACCGGTTTCTGGCTATCAGCCGTCATCAGCCACGATAGCTTGACTCCAGTGGCGTAGTGAGCACGGGTCCCACGTCTGGGAATACCCATCCCACTTAGGGCGAAAAGCGTTACAACAAACAAATGATGGACGGAATGCTGACAATGCAGACATTCTCCCCCAGTCAAGAGATCTGGGTTAAATCCATCGTTCGTTTGCCCACTACGCCACCCCAGTTTAGACATGGCCATATGCAAATCAGTCTTGACCCTGTGCCTCATGGGAACAGTCCTGCCCGAACTGCCAAGCCATGTCTTCCCTGGACCAGAATCAAGCATCCTAGGACCGGTTTCTGGCTATCAGCCGTCATCAGCCACGATAGCTTGAGTCCAGTGGCGTAGTGAGCACGGGTCCCACGTCTGGCAGTTCGGGCTGGACTGTTCCCATGAGGCACAGGGTCAGACTGATTTGCATATGGCCATGTCTGAACTGGGGTGGCAGAGTGGGCTAAAGAACAGTGATGGATCAAACCCAGATCTGTTGACTGGGTGTGAGTGTTTGATTGGTTCTGATGCTCCGTCCATCACCACCCCCTTTTGTACCGCTTTGTTCGCCATAAGTTGGCAGGGTATGCTCAGACGTGAGTCCCTTGCTCACTTTGCCACTGGATTCAAGCAAGCCTGGCTGAAAACGGCTGAAATGCCAGAAACCGGTCCTAGGAAGCTTGTTTCCGGTCCAGGGAAGGCATGGCTTGGCAGTTCGGGCTGGACTGTTCCCATGAGGCACAGGGTCAGACTGATTTGCATATGGCCATGTCTGAACTGGGGTGGCAGAGTGGGCTAAAGAACGGTGATGGATCAAACCCAGATCTGTTGACTGGGTGTGAGTGTTTGATTGGTTCTGATGCTCCGTCCATCACCACCCCCTTTTGTACCGCTTTGTTTGCCATAAGTTGGCAGGGTATGCTCAGACGTGAGTCCCTTGCTCACTTTGCCACTGGATTCAAGCAAGCCTGGCTGAAGACGGCTGAAATGCCAGAAACCGGTCCTAGGAAGCTTGTTTCCGGTCCAGGGAAGGCATGGCTTGGCAGTTCGGGCTGGACTGTTCCCATGAGGCACAGGGTCAGACTGATTTGCATATGGCCATGTCTGAACTGGGGTGGCAGAGTGGGCTAAAGAACGGTGATGGATCAAACCCAGATCTGTTGACTGGGTGTGAGTGTTTGATTGGTTCTGATGCTCCGTCCATCACCACCCCCTTTTGTACCGCTTTGTTCGCCATAAGTTGGCAGGGTATGCTCAGACGTGAGTCCCTTGCTCACTTTGCCACTGGATTCAAGCAAGCCTGGCTGAAGACGGCTGAAATGCCAGAAACCGGTCCTAGGAAGCTTGTTTCCGGTCCAGGGAAGGCATGGCTTGGCAGTTCGGGCTGGACTGTTCCCATGAGGCACAGGGTCAGACTGATTTGCATATGGCCATGTCTGAACTGGGGTGGCAGAGTGGGCTAAAGAACGGTGATGGATCAAACCCAGATCTGTTGACTGGGTGTGAGTGTTTGATAGGTTCTGATGCTCCGTCCATCACCACCCCCTTTTGTACCGCTCTCTTAGCTGCGGCGTCCCACAGAACAGACCACAATGATGCAAAGTTGGTGAAGGTGCGGGCACTCAGCGGCAGCAGCTCTCTCTTAGCTGCGGCGCCCCACAGGACGAAGGATGGTCTCGACCAGGCTGGCACAACGGTGGGCACTCAGTGGCTACAGCTCTCTCTTTGCTGCAGCGGCCCACACAGATTCAGACAGGTTCCGAAGGTTCAAATTCAGGTGGGCTCTCAGCGGCGACAGCTCTCTCTTAGCTGCAGCGGCCCATACAGATTCAGCGAAGGTTCCGGAGGTTCAAATTCAGGCGGGCTCTCAGCGGCGACAGCTCTCTCTTAGCTGCAGCAGCCCTCTCAGATTCAGCGAAGGTTCCGGAGGGTCAAATTCAGGTGGGGTCTCAGCGGCGGCAGCTCTCTCTTAGCTGCGGCGGCCCACACAGATTCAGCAAAAGTGCCGGAGGTTCAAATTCAGGCGGGCTCTCAGTGGCGGCAGCTCTCTCTTAGCTGCGGCGACCCACACAGATTCAGCGAAGGTTCCGGAGGTTCAAATTCAGGCGGGCTCTCAGTTGCGGCAGCTCTCTCTTAGCTGCAGCGGCACACACAGATTCAGCGAAGGTTCCAGAGTTTCAATTTCAGGTGGGCTCTCAGCGGCGGTAGCTCTCTCTTAGCTGCGGCGGCACACACTGATTCAGCAAAGGTTCCAGAGATTCAAATTCAGGCAGGCTCTCAGTGGCAGCAGCTCTCTCTTAGCTGCAGCGGCCCACACATATTCAGTGAAGCTTCCCAGTCCGCGTTCCTCACAGTAGAACTAGAGGCTCCAGATTGCTCGATGGAGGCCTCACCTGCAAGCAGAATTCCTCGCACAGGAATTCCGACGGCTGACGGGGTGAAGTCTAATGTCCCTGAGACTTCGGCAGGAGGCGCTCTTGATTTAGGCCCTCGGGTAGTTTCTTCAGCAAGCTTGGTAAAAGTCCTTTCCTCTGTTCACTCGGACAGAGTTTCGTCTTGACATCCAGAAGAAACACACTTGGACAAGGTTCCAGCACAGCGTTTTATACCTAAAAAGTCTTTGTTCTCTAAAGCCACAAATCACTAAATCCAGTCAGAACCAGTTCTTTGGGATCAGGGAGCACTTGGTTTACGAGGTGACATCCTGCCCTTTCAGAATGCAGGGGTCTGCTATCAGAAGCCCAGTGAGGGGGTGGAGCCATCATTCACCTTGCCAGGCATGGCCTTGCTCAGATTAAAGAGTCACCCCTCCCCATGCTCTGAATACCGATCTCTCTCTCCAGCCAGGTCTGACCCAGCTGGCCCTTCTGCTCCAAAACCAGACGGCCAATACACATACTAGCAAGCCTACATGAAAGCTCAGGCAAGAAAATACCGCTTTTCCAGAAGAGGCATTTTCGAACATGGGATATATAAATGGTTCTTACTAAAAGGTGTATCTCAATGTCCTGAGTATAAACATATCAAACTAAAAGTTCCTATCAGGTTCTGGGGGTCAGACAGGATTATAGAAGGTAATCCTAAACCGGCCCATTCTGGCCTATGAGAGCGGATAGCTTCACAATAGTAACAGTGAAATGGAGAGTAACTCGCTATTAGAACATGCTACACAGACCTAGGCATTATGGTTATCCTAATTCATACAGTCATCTTTACACTGGGAGCATTCGTGCTGTGGCACTGATTAGCAGTGGCACAGCGCCCAGAGCATCTAAATCCAGCCAACATAAAAGATAGGAAGCGAAAAGAGGATAGGAGACCCACGCCAATGATGCCAGATCTAACAGTCATACATAAATCATGGCAGCTGGACATATTGTGCAAATCCTGGCAATGTAAAATAATATACATCCTAACATCAGGACACGAACTGTAGCAGCTGAGTAAAGCACCCAAGAGACAGGAATCACCAATCACTGTGCAAACATGACAATACAAGCGTCAGACCAACCTGCATCACAACATTAGGGCATAAAATGCAGCCGTAACATTCATTGGTCAGGACATGAAACCGCAGGTATCACAAAGTATCCACAGGAGAATATAGGGTGCAGCGCATCTGCACACCTATTAGGGGCTATGTGGTAATGCAGCAAGGATCCCGTGTGCAGCAACACCTGCGCGCCTATATCATGAATGTGGCAAATTCTCACAGGGACTCGGGGGCCTCCATTGAGGTTCCAGCCAACAATCCAGCAGCAATACCCCAGGTATGTCTGCAACAAGATGGGGAGGAACCTGCACTGCCCACATTGGCGGGGGTCCACCCTTCACGAAAGGGGCTAGCAGCCCTTGACCGCTCGGCACAGCTGTTGAAGGGAGCCTGGCTCCACCTCAAACTGCGACAGCCTGAGGCCCTCAGTTCAGCTGGTGCACTGCGAGGCAGGGCTCCTTTCTGACCACACAGGGAGCGCCCTGCACCGCCTCGCACAGGGGACTCTCCTGGGCAATTCGGTCTAGCTCTTACCACGTTGGGTTCGGCTGCCGACGACGTAGCCCTTCTTCGTTCACCTGGGCGGTTGTTGGGCAACGCCGGAAGCATCTGGGTGGTGCATTTGGTTGCCAGGAAACACTGCATACTCCTCAAGCCACCCAGCGCTGCAGTGCCGGCAGTGTGATTTCCCTCTGGGCCTTTTCAGCACGGGCTAAATAAGCAGGGTCCTGGCAGTAAATCATGGTGGGACCACGTACCAGCTACCTCAGCTAACCCCTCCCTTCACTTGAACAGACAGGGCAAGGGCAGCGCTGCACGCGCTAGTCCAGGGATTTCCTGAACAGCACTCTCCATGTGCTGGGATGGAAACCAAAAGCTCTCTGCATGCACTTTTCTTTCAAAGTAGAAACCCACCCCTTCTGGAGCCCTTTATGCACCTGCAAATGAAGGGAGCAAGCAAGCGCTCCCCACACGCTAAGTTTTCAACTCACACAGGGCAGGCCACCAAGCCCTGGGAGGTCACTGGGGGCACCATGCAGGAATAGGTGCAGCAGGCTAGCACACAGCGTCCTTGTAGGGAAGCAGGCAGTCCTTCTTGTAGCCCAGCAGGGCACAGGTCAGCACAACAGACAAGGGAATTCAATGGTGGTTCCTCCTGACAGCATAATAGTTCCTTCTGGCAAGGTGCAGTCTGTAGTGCCAGCAGCGTCTGGTTACAAGTCCCACGCAGTGTCTACCATCATGGGGTCACAACCCCTGTACTTATAGTCCATGGAATCTCGCCGAGTATTTCTGTAACTCTGTGGAGGGAAACTCCACGAGTTTCGCCCACCCCTAGAGCTGGACTCAAGATGGAAATTGCCACTGTCTTGATGGAGGCAAACAATAACATGCGATTAATATATTTTTAAATGAGAAAATTTGTTCTAATTGTCTAATGTAAGACTTGTACAAAAATTATTTGAAAACATTTGTAATACAAAATCTGTTGTTTTTGTAAACAAATTAATAAATAAAATAAATAGAAATGAAAACATGCCGGCATCCTGCCTCACTCATAAAAGTTATTTACACTGAATCTCAAAGAAAGCATAGAAACTGTTTATTTCTTTTAGTTCCTTGGCAAGCTGTCTGCACATTAAATATGACATACTTATTTGGTTGGTGTGAATTTACTCTTTGAAGTCTGTGCTTGGAAGCCCTTGTTCTCACATCAGCAGATTTACAGGTCCTTTGTAAACCGTAGATTGTTACCATGGACAGAAGCTGCTTTAATCATGTAGCTCAAGCATTCATGTACATTTTCAAATTGCTGTTGGCTTTTTCTTAAACTAAGCTGGATTTTCTTTGCAATTGCCACCAGTTGTAACTAGGACTGCACTGTTCTACATTAACAATACTAGGTTAACATTTTGAGTTAGGGTTAATAAGTGCAAGTTTGGAGAAAATGATACTGTAGTCACAGGCTTATAAAAGACAACAAGCAAAATATATGGAGCTCTGCAAGTGCAATATTACAGCCTCACACTGCTTTGGAGTCATTTTCATTTCATGAAGCTTTATTCGATACATTCAAGAAACAATGACCATAAAAGCACACAAGCAAAATGCTATACAAAAAGAAACACATCAAAGATTAAAAAATCATGCTTTTCCTAAGCTGAATAGACTTACATAAAAACGTGGCAATAAAAAAACATTTGTCCGGAGAATCCAGTTCATAAATCAATTTCATAGCATCCTCCACATTAGAAATAGCATATTTTTTAAAAATTGGTTTTAAATAAACAATCCTCATGTTCAAGAAAAGAGTGCAAATTAGCATAAAGTGCAGGGTGCTCTGTTTCGAGTGACCATCACATGGGCACGGTCCAACTGGCTGTTTCTTTAGTTGTGGAAAAGCCACCAACCCGTGGGCCATCCCTAGTCTGAGTCTAGTCAGAACAAACCTATGAGCTGGTTTAGTTACCAGGCTCAAATACAGTTGGAAGCCATCACTATACATATATTTATTGTACAGAATAACTGAGGTGAGGCGTCCACTTAAAACTGCACGTTTTTGGGCTCGATACATCATGAAAATATTTTTCATATCTAACTTTGAAAAATTGCCAGCAGAACCAGGATCTGCCGCTATATCGAGTCCAAATATAGTATCAAAACTATCCACAGTATACTTGAGCCATGGTATTTTCAAAAAATAGTCCAGTTTAAGACAGTCCTCAATTACGGACTGATTAAAAACTCTCTCCTCCTTAGTCCAGATTGCACGCCATACCATTAGTGGCCTTAACAAAATCAGGTCACTTAAGTGGGCAACCCCAACTTCTCTATGGATTAAATCAGTGGAGGCTGAGGTGGGGACACAAAGCAATTTTTTAACAAAACAGTTTTATTCCCTTTGCAAGGAGTCAACATTAGTATGGCCCCACAACCCAGCCCCATATAATGCGATGGAAACACTTCTGGCATTATATATTTGGATCATATCACTGATTCTTCTGTCGCCGATCTTAGTGGGAAATTTAAAAATACCGTAGGCACTTTTCTTCATTTTAGACCTAACATTCATTAAATCATGGGACCAACTACCATCATCAGAAAAGATAACACCCAAATAACAGAATTTATCGACATCCTGAACTTTCACCCCATCGATAAAAAAGGCATGATTTTTTTTACCTCTAGTACCACAAACCATAGTGTGAGTTTTACTCTTATTAATGACTAGTCTGAAAACTGGTCCATTAGTCGCTGCAGACTTATCGGGGTCCGGGACAGTAGCACAGCATCGTCCGCGTAAAGCAGAACTGGGACGCCTGTTCCACCAATCTGGGGAGCATCTGCTTTAACTGTTTTCAAGACCGAATCGACCGCATTAATAAATAAAGTAAACAGAAAAGGGGCTAGGACACAGCCCTGTCTTATCCCACATTTTACGTCAAAATTTGGGGTACACTCCTCTCCTACCCCGAAACGCACACATGTTTGCATTCTATCATATAATCTTGCTAAGAAAAAAATGATAGCCTCTGGAGCGCCAAGTTCCAACAGGACTGGCCATAAGATGGAATGGTCCACTAGGTCAAATGCACTGCTTAGATCGGCAAAGCAAAGATATAATGTGCCTGGCTTGGCCCTGGTATACTTTCCGATAATTAAATCCAAGTTCAGGCATTGATCTAGTGTTCCACATCCCTATCTGCTTTGGAGTCAAGCATATATTGTAACTTATGCAGCACATAAAGAATCTGCCAAATTACGAGAGGATCCCTAGCTGAATCTCATCCGTATGAGACAAAGAACTTCTCTCCTGCTTTTTATCCCTCATACTGTCCAGTGCAAGTAGTTAAAAAACCCTTAAAGTATTTTTAGTCCTTGCCCAAGTGGGAGGCTATGATGCCAGGGGCCCTCCTTTCATATTAGAGGAAGAGGCCAAAGAGGGTTTCAAGAGAGGTAACCCAGAGTGGTATCCCATAGGATCATATATTCCAGAGATTCAGCTCTTACTGTGTGATATTCAGGAGGGAATGTTCTATACATGTGCCGGATCCCGGTTCCTCTGAAACACGTTTCTATCTCTTACGCTATATAACCTTGATTCTCCTTTCAACATTTTATTTACACATCTGAGCTCCTCCACAGTGCCACCATACTTATGAGTTTTAATCAACATATGTGCACTCCATAGCAACGTATTCTGTCATTTATTTCCCTACCATGAAATTGGCAATACTGTTCTACAGCCTAGCAGGAAGTCATAAATAAAATCATTCAAGTCCTGGAGTTATGTTGAATGCAAGAGAAATAACATCAGCTCAGTGTCCTTCGAAGGTTCAAAGAGACCCAACATTGCCCTACTGACGGCCAGAGATTTGGGGACCCATTGCACGCCCCAGAACAGTGCATGAGCCCTGCAAGCCATCTGGACGGGTGACATGTAACAGGTTGACTGCAGAGGTATTTACTGTCAGATCTCACTATCTAACTACCTCACTTGACTGCCTATCTAGCTTTTGCACCTTCCTGTTCGACCTATGCGTGGTCCAGAAGTAAGGCAACCTGACTACTAGTCATCAGCTGACATTATGTCGAGTACGTGTGTCAGATGATGGTTCAAGTATAGGCTAATTTCTCACAGCAAGAATTAAACAAACATAGACAGGACCTACACAAGAGATATGGAACACAGATATTTATGGTATTATTCAGAAGATGTGGTATAACATGGATACAAATTGCATCTCTTGACTAAGGAAAGATGATTTTTTTATGTTTCCCAACTTGTACAGACAAGCAAAAACATAATGCATTCAATGATCACATATGCAATCCAGAGATTCCACAGAGTGTTATTACAGTAAGAAACATATAGGCATTGCCAGACAGCCCGTCTAGCCGTCTAATAACAAGCTCCCCCATGCAAATCACAAGTGTATATCACTGATAATGCTGCTTAAAGTCCTCGTCTGTCCCCAGTCTATGGTCGCTCGAATACAGATTGCATAGTGCAGATGACAATTCTCCATCACCCATTCCTGGAACAAGGCATATCTTTGTCACCAGACCTCTGTGGAGTTCCTTCTGGCATACCACCCCTGCGTTCCTCCAACTGTCTGCCACAAAGGTAAGACCTGAGTGGGCACCATATATCATTCAGTCATGAGGTCATGGGTAGCATCAGAGAATATGTCTCAATTTGATCATTGCAAATCGCTAGGCCCCTCAGCCAGTTGACAAGTAAGTAGCATTTTTATAAAGTGTGCAAATGCTGAGGCGTCTCAGAGATAAACATTCCTGAAGTTACCCTATCTGCATACTAGGACTGAATAGAGAAGGGTCAGGTTTTTAACAATCTTCTGAAGCAGGATCTGGTGGATTCGGATCTCAGGATGAGACAAAGAGAATTCTACAGCCTACAAGCCAAAAAAGAAAAAACTTCTCCCTCCGCATCTTGCTTTCTTCATTTTGGGAACTTTGCAGTCCCAGATCTTAAATCACATTTAGGTACATAGCAGAAAAAGGACATCCAAAAATATTTGGGACCTCCACTATACAAGGCCTTGTGAACTATACAGATTGCCTCAAATTTGACCTGTTTGGTCACCGGCAACCAATGAAGGTCACAAATGCCCTTGGAAATGGGATAACATTTTTGGATCCTCAAGAGTACACGGGCCACCGCATTTTGAAGTGACTGAAGGTTCAGCTGCAATCTTTTCTGGATGCCCAGATACAGTGCATTGCAGTAGTCTATCTTAGCTAAGACTAATGCTACAATAACCAACTTGGACATATCCATAGGAATGAAAGGAAACACTTTCCTCAACACCTTAAGGATATTAAAACAAGAGGATGTAACCCTATTTATTTGGTCAGAAGAGCAAAGCTGTTCATCAAACCACACCCTTAGATTTTTCACTTTCTGAACTGAACAAGGAGGGGTGTCTAAACTGAAAGCTCACCAAGACGTGTTGCAGAAACAGTTGTTGGAACCATAGAGGATAACCTCAGTCTTTTTTTAATTCAATTAACGGCAATTTTCTTGCATCTAGGTGACAATATCAGCCAGGCATTCTTTAAATTTAAAATTAACCGCATCCACATCCATGAAGATAAACGCCACAATTTGTGTGTCATCTGCGTAAAACATTACAGCAAAACCGTAAGATCTAATAAGATTTGCCAAAGGAGTAACATAGATGTTGAAAAGTGTAGGCAATATAGTGAGGAGCCCTGAGGCACCCTGCATGGTAAAGTAAGGGGACCTGAAACAAAATACCCCCAAAACACACTATGTTCTCTACCTAGGAGAAATGAAATAAGGATGGCAAGGGCTGCGCCTCTAATCCTATCCCCTCTAGCCGTCTGATTAACATGAATTATTTACTGTATCAAACGCGGCCGAAAGGTCGAGAAGAATTTATTTATTTATTAAGAAGTTTTATATAGCGCTGGCCAGACCCGAGGGTATTGAAGCGCTTTACATCAGTTGCATTGCAGAAAATAACACAGCACATTCATAGCAAGCATGGGTCGCAGCATAGCCATGAGGCGCTGAGGTCATTGAAAGTCTTAGAGGAAAGTTACTTTCATAAGTAGAGCTCCACTTTCGGGGAGCCGTGACACGAATGGGGTCAGGGGCGCGGTGGGGGTAGAAGTCATTGAGGACACAAAGTCAAAGTGAAGCGAGGTGTCTGCTTCGGCGTTCCGGCTGTTCCTATCGGTTCACTTGGGAGCGGTCGAGGAACAAGACTTTGAGCTGACTTTTGAATTTTGCAAAAGATGGAAAAGTTCTGATTTGAGGGGGAATAGAGTTCCAGACTTTGGCCGCATTCCTGGTGAAGGCCCGGGCCGCGTTTTTGTGTGTGCGTGTTTTCAGCGGGATGAGAAGCCGAGTGTCCGAACTTCTGAGGTTCCTGGTTTGAGTTTGGAAGCCAGATATTGCGGTTTGCCAGTGTGCAAGGTTTTGTGTGTGAGACAGGCTGTTTTGAAGTTCGCACGCATTTCAACTGGGAGCCACTTTCGTTCTCTGAGTGCAGGTGAGATGTGATCAAATTTCTTGATTCCGGTGACAATTCTGGCTGCCGCATTGTGAGTTGTTTTGAGGGGAGCAAGATGTGATGTTGCTATTCCTGAGAGGACTGCATTCCCGTAGTCTAGTCTTGACAACACCAATGCTTGGGTGGCTTGTTTGAGATCCTTGGGCGGGTTGAAAGGTTTTATTTTGTTCAGTAACTTCAGGTTAAAGAAGGCACTCTTAGCTGAGTTCTTAATGTGTTTGTTCATGTCCAGTTTCGGGTCTAGCGTGATACCTAGTGATTTCACAGATTCGGCCAGAGTGAGGTTCCCTTTGAGTGCATCGATAGCTTTTAGCCATTCCACAATTTGGAGGTTCTCTTCTTTGTTCGAGATGAGGAGAAATTCCGTTTTATCTTGATTCAGTTTGAGGTGGTTACTTGACAGCCAGTGTTGGACTTCTCTCAATGTGTCGTTAAGTCTTTGAATGTCTTTGATGTAGGAGGTTTCCAAGTAGATCTGAGTATCGTCTGCATACAGATGGAAGGGAATGTTGGCTTTTTTGAGTAGGGTGGTGAGGGGTTCCATGTAAATGTTGAAAAGATGCGGGGAGAGCACTGAGCCCTGGGGGATTTCCCTGCTGACTGGGAGTAGGTCGAACGTACAGTTTTTAATTTTGATTCTTTTGGTGCGGTAGTGTAGGAAGGAGGAGAACCAGTGAAGGACCACCATGTCAAGTCCGGCCCTTTCTTGGAGGGCTTTAATTAGAAGATTGTGATTGATCGTGTTGAATGCTGCCGATAGGTCTAGGACAATGAGGAGGCAGCAATGGTCCGAATCAAGTGATTTGTGGATATCGTCAATGACGTTGAGGATCGTGGTTTCTCTGAAGCCAGACTGGTGTAGTCTAGGAGTTTGATGCTATCCAAGTGTTGGGTTAGTTGTTGAAGTACGCATCTTTCCCAGATTTTGGAAAGAATAGGTAAGTTGGAGACCGGTCTAAAGTTATTCAGGTCCTTTATGTCAAGGCCCGTTTTTTTTAGCAGTGGCGTGACTTGTCAAACTTTGAGGCAGTCAGGAACAATTCTGCTTCTCAGGGAGCTGGTTATGATCTTGCACCAGAGTGGGGCTAGGGAGAGTTTCAGCTTTTTGGTCAGTTGGGGGGTAAAGGATGTAGGACGTGATATGAGGGATTGAAGGTGGAGATCTATTTGACTATCTCTGATCCTTGAATAGGGTGGAAGAGTGACCAGGGTTTGGTGGGAGGTTTGGGTGCAATATCATACGCCCCAGAGGTGCTTCTATTGGTAGGGGGGGGGTGTTGTTGGTGACCAGTGAGAGCTCGATCTTGTTGATCTTGTCATTAAAAAAGGTGTCGAAGTTGTCAAACAGTTCTTTGGAATCCAGCATTGAGGAAGTAACGGGTTTGGAGGTTTGTTGCCTGATGATGTTAAAGAGCTCCTTGGGTCTGTTTTTAGTGCTGTCTAGTGCCGTGCAGAAGAACGTGTTTTTTTTGTTCTTGATGTGATTGTTGTATTTCCTGCGAACTGTTCTGAGTTGTTCACGGAGGAAAACGGTAGGATTGTTCCTCCAGCGTCCCTCTGTGGCTCTTAGTTGTCTCCTTTCGGAGTTGATGTCGGAGTTAAACCATGATCTGGACGGAGTGACCCTGCTTTTTTTTTTATTTCAGGGGGGCTAGTTGATCAAGCATGTCCACCATGTTTGAGTTGTAGAGCGAGGTGAGTTCAGTTGTGGTAAGGAGCTCATTGGCACTGGGGAGGAGCGAGCTTATCCTTTCTTCTAGGACGACAAGTGGAATCTGGGTTAGGTTTCTAGCCCATTTAGAGGGTCTTGCACGGGTGGCTGGGATATCACTCTTTGATTGATGTGGAATAAGATGATGTGGTGGTCTGACCAGTCCACGGGGAGGATGTGGTGGATCTTAACTGCATCTCGTTAAGCGATAATGGCATCTAAGGTTTCTCCTTTATTATGTGTTTCCTCTGAGCAGTGTTGGGATAGATTGTTATCACGGAGAAGATTGTTAAGGGTTTGAATTAGCGTTTTGTTCTCTTCATTCCAGCATAGGTTTAGGTCACTAAGAATTACTTTCCTAGAGTCTCCAAGTGAGCAGTGGGCAATCAAGTCGGAGAAGTGTTCCCCGAACAGGGAATTGTTGCCTGGGGGGTGGTAGAGAAGATGGCAGAGTATTGGTCTATTGCCTTTTGTCTTGATGTTGGTGGTCAGACATTCAAAGGTGCTGTACTTGAAGGTGTCTATTTCCACGATGGTGATGTTGTCGTTGTGTATGATAACTAAACCTCCACCTTGTTGATCTTTTCTGTCTTCGTTGATAATGTTAAAGCCTGAGGACACAAGCATATCTAAGCTGGGTGAGAAGACCTCGTTTAGCCAAGTCTCCGTGATGAATGCAATGTCTATGTCATGAGAGAGGATGGCTTCTGCTAGTTCAGTTGCATGTTTGGAGGCTGATCTGCAGTTTATGAGCATGCAGTTGGTGGAAGACTCTTCTTTGCTGAGGTTAGTACCCGGGGGGGTTAGGGATGGTGGTGAGGAAGGGCGGGTGTCTTGGGATTTTAGGGAGGGGGTGATCTCTTCCGACACCCGTGATCACTTGGATCTTGGATTTTGGGGTGGCTGTGTGGGGAGAGTCATACGTTGAGGCTAGAACTGCTGCTTCTTCTGAGGACATTGCGGCTTTGGTCTAGAGGGTCTCTGTGTCGGGCTCTCTGTAACAGATCTTATGGGTCTTTGTATCCGTGTCACGAGGGTGGATATGGACCTGATAGGACGCTTTGGTTGGTGAGAGCTGGTCGGAGTGGGGGCCCTGGGGTGGGATTGCCTGGGCTTTCGGGCCTTGTCTAGGTTGGTTAAGATTTCACTTAGTCCCAGGAATATTGTCTCTAGCTGGCTTTCTAGTAGGGCGAGACGCTGTGCCATGTTTTCCGGGGCGGGGGTGAGAGAGTTGTGCGTAAGGTCCTCCCATGAGGTGGAGGGAGTGTCTATGTTCCGAGGCATTTAGTTGCTAGTGTTGTCCATGTTGCCTCTGTTAGGGACCTTGGGTAAGGAGTGCAGTGGGTCATGTTGTGGTTTCATACTCTTGATGCCTACACGTGGGGTAGTGTGGTTGGTATTCAGAGCTTGCATGACAGGGTCCTGATGTTGTTGGAGGGGGTGGGTTGGGGGGGAGGCTGAGGGTGACCTTCGTCGGGGAGTTGGAGATTGTGATTCATGGGGGCGGAGGTGCGGGTGGTGACTCGAGAGGGGATGGAAATGTTGACCAGGGGTAAGTAGTGGTTCTGGGAAGTGCAAGAGGACATTTCGGAGAGAGGGGAAGAGGGAGTCGAAGACCTCTAGGTTCTCATTGTTAGCCTGTGCCATTTGAGTAGATGGTCACAGACGTGTTCCCGCTTCGTGCCAAGCGGTTGTTGGTCAAGGTCGTCAGCTTGCAGCTATGTGGAGTGATTGTAATTTTGGAGATGTGAAGTTGCGTTCTGAACGTGGCGTTCCAGTTATCGGGTCTTTCTGTGTGAAAGATGAGATTAATCTTTATCTGCCCATTGGAGGAGCAGTGATATGTGTCCGCGAATAGTGTTTCTGGATGCTGTCTAATCAGTCTGTGTTTGAAGTTTCTTTTCACTTTAAGGGAGAGTTTGGAGGGGAAACAGATCACAAAGGAGTTTGCGCCGTCAGGTTTTAAGTGGGTCGGTACGGGGGGATTGGTGAAAATTGGCATGCCCGGTGACATTGTTGCGATTCCTTGAGGGGGGGACCGTGAATCTGATTCACGCTGGTTAGGGGCTGACCTCTAGGGGCTGTGAGTCTCGCGGAGGGAGTAGAAGGCGAGGGAGGGCTTTCAATACAAAAGGGGCCGTGGGTCAATGGATGGAAGTTTCCCTTGGCGTGGAGATGGTGGTATCAGGTCTCTGTGAGTACCGTTGCTCTGGCCTGGGGTGCCGAGGGTCAACGTGGTAATGTGTGGAGTGGGGGACCCTGATCTACTTTAGACAGCCTGTAATGTGAGGGGGACTATCCTTTTGAGGTCTGGTTGGGATAGAGAGCGGTCTTGATAACTTACCGCCATGCTCAGAGGCAGGTTGAGTTGCTGGGCGCTTCAGCGGGAGGAGGCTGTGATTTGCCGCCTTAAGTAGGGTCAGGGACATAGGGCTTAACTGACCTGTTGTGCAGCCTTTTAGCTTCCTCTCACTCCCAAGGCTTCTATCTTCAGGAGAAGTTCGAGCAGTTGGTAGGCTTCGGGACTCTTGCGGGTCCAAATCTGGGTTGTCATGGGTCGTTTGGAGGGATCCGTTGCGATCACCTCAAACAGGAGCGTTTGTCGTACTGGAGGCATCGGGCGCGGGATGATGCTTCACTCCAAAGCGATTCCGGCTCGCCGTCGTTTGGTTCTGCTCCTGATCGGTTCCAGTGAGTCCTGATTTGTTTTTTGGGCAGTGTAGGTGTGGGGGGGTCGGGTGGGATTTTCACTGAGGTGATGATTCCAAGCCGGGAGCTCGCATTCAGAGCTCCTTCCCCGCGGCCATTTTGACCATCCAATCAGCAAAGCACTGCCACCTGCCTCTGAATCTCCTCAGTGGCGAACAACAATGCAGACTCTGTGCAATGTAATGGCCTCAACCCATGATGTGAGGAATCCAGAATGTTATAAGTATCTATAAAGGCCATGAGGTTTGCATTAAGTGCCTTCTCCAGTATATTAGCTGGTAAGGGTAGTTTAGATATAAGTCTGTAATTTCTAGTGTCACCGGGTTAAATGGTAGACTTTTCAGTAGCGGGCAAATTGACACCCGTTTCCATTCCACTGGAAAGTAACCTGACAGACTCTATTGAGAAATATGATAAGGTGTCTAGCCACCATTCTGGAAACCATGTGCATAACAAAATTTGGACAGGGGTCCAACGGAGATCCTGATTTATTAGTTTCCAAGAGACAAATTGTTCTATCTTCAGTTAAGGGGGTAAAATGATCCAAAGTTGTCTGATTTAATCCAGCACCATCTCTGGATTCTTCAGATAAGGCAAAGGAGACAGATGCCATATCTGGGCTAATCCCTTTACATATGGAGAAGAATTCATCATAGACCCAAGAGACCTTTGCCTGAAAGTCTCCGCCAAATTATTGCAGATCATTTGCGTAGGTGGGATGAATTGTGGGCTATTATAGTTTGAGAGGGTAGTGACCGTCTTACCATTTGCCTGCCCAAGTTTATTGGCACTTTACGCTTGGCCAACAGCCATGGCAGAGTGACAAGCATCAGACTCCTGATGGGGAGTCTTTTACATATCCCTACAGCATTATGAGCTGACTGACCTGCAGGTGTTGGTCCGTCATCTCGTACAGAACTGTCAGGACAGACTGCCAGTTGGGTATGGGGTAGGGCATTCCAGGGCGAAATGCACAAACCCAGCATGATCCCCCGTACAGCACTGGTAATGGTGTGAGCATGACGGATCAATTCGATATTGCTGAGCTGGGGTGCTATACGCCGTATGTAGGAATTTAAACTGTAAGAATTTATGCCGGTAGCTCATGGATACATATCCTGTCTGCATACAACTGTACTTCCAATGTGTGTCCATTAAGGATACACCCAGGTCTGCATCCTATACTCGTCTGGGCAATCCAGCCTCACCGACCCAACTCTGCAACACATAGGCATATATTCGGGACACCCAGCGCCTCACATACGAGGGTCTACTCAATTGAGTAAGGGGTGTAAAATCAGCGGGCTCCTCAGGGTACCCTAGCTTATCTCTAACAGTATTTTGGAGTCTAGCATATATAAATAAATCAAGGGTGGTGGGATGGTTCTCCCATTCCTGGAATTGCTGTAGTCTGAAAAAGAACCCATCACTGTACAGATGTACAGATGACCAAATTCCGACATTGTCATTTCCTTTAATATCCTCTGCACCATACATTCCATCGTGGGGGGCCAGTAAGCAACTAGACCCAAACTTTGGGGGTTGAGGGGGGCTAACACTCCCAGCCAGGCTGGCCCTAGCACTCATCGCACACTTTGCAACAGACTTTTTGGGCCCCCCTCCCCTATTTCCTCCTTCTCCATGAATTCATTCACTACCACTCACCAACAATGCACCTAATGTCTCTAAAGCACCTTTCTGACTAAAATTAAATTTTTCGATAGCGCTACTCATAGTTTGCTCACACTCAGTTCTGCATGGTACATGATCTTTGTAGCAGGCACATTAACCCTCTGCGCTGTGTGGGTGGCAGGAGTGCCCATGTGAGTGCCCGATGAGTGATGTGACAGTGTGAGTAGGGTAAGAGGAGTGACTGCAGAGTGAGTGAGGTGACCATATGAATTTGGGTGCAGATGTAAGTGCAGAGCGGGATGGATGAATGCATGGTTAGTGATGGGCTTGTATGAGTGAGATTGCAGATTGAGCAGTGAGGGGGGACAGGTGAGTGAAGTGTCACATGAGTCCAGGGTGATTAGTGTGCTCGTGTGACTGCAGGATGAGGTACAGGGTGAACAGTGCAAGTGCTTTGTGAGTGCAGAGTGATCACTGTGAGTGCAGGGTGAGTGGGTGAATGGTGTGAGTGCATGGTGATTAGTGTGAGTGCATTGTGATCACTGTGGGTGCAGGGTGAACGTGAAAGTGAAGGGTGAGAATGAGGAGTAAGTTGCCTGACTGCAGAATGCATTCCCAGACCCTTGAAGTAACTCAGCATGTTATTGACGGCGGCGTAGGGTTTCAGATATAAGTTAAACTATTTCTATTATGGCATTAATCAGGGATCAAGGGTGGAGGAAATAAATAATGTGCTGATCCTGCAACAAACTTCCAGTCTTATGATTAGAGTTGCCAGCTCATTATTTTGATGTCCCAGATGGTACAAAAATAAGCAGTTACATAAAGACGTATTTTCAGCATTTATCTGTGCATACTTTGAACAGAAAATATAAATAGAAAGCACTTTTAATTGTGTTCTAGGGCTGTCTGAATGATCTATGACTGATAATTAAAGGTAACAAAGACAAAAAAGTCACATTACAAATGAATGCATACTTTTTTATTTATAACCCTATTTAGTGTCAAGAGGAGGTCTTTGCAGGCTCTTTAAAGAACACATGGCTGGCATTTTTCTTTTGGCAACCCTACTTCATATTCCTTTTTATGAAATGCATTCTCACACTACAGCAGTAAATGTAAAATATAAATGTAAGGAATAGGCAGAGTGGGGGTCTAGGGGGTACAGGAACCAGAAAAAAACTAAGCCTCAGTAACCAGTTCACAAAGGTATGTAAATATGCAAATGGTCTTTAAAGACCTGTGAAAAACTTGGGCGTGCTGGAGACAAGATCCCAGACACTGCCCAGCTGAGCCTGCAGCAGCCCAGGCAGTGACAGACAACTGGGGGCTGAAGCCCTATTTACGTTGCACGGCTGTGCGGGGCAATGTAGGATTGTGGTGGAGTTGGAGAGCTGGTGAGTATAGAAGTTTGCTCCCAACCCTCCGGAACAACATCCACCATTCCCAACTTGTAGTGGCCATGATCCTTATCTCCATCTGTGATCTAGGCAAACCCAGAGGCCATATAGATGTCAGAGGAAACACCTCTGTTTGATCCCATTTTGGGACAAAATACGGGAGACCAGCATCCCCGTGGCACTAAAATGTCACAAAGTGGCATTGTGATATAGTAGTATAATTTAAAGACTGGGGCCTCAAAAACTCCTCTGTCATAAGGGAGTAATGAAAGATGATTTGTGGTTTAATGACAAATCTCTAATGACAGGGAAGTCCCCTATGTAGAAAAAATGAAGGAAATAGGATATACACAATACCTGAAAACTAAGGAGATCATAACTATCTCCAGGAATACATGATGTTCTTCATGCCAAGACCAAAGTTAGCTCACTCCTTACATCAATAGTGCCTCACACAGTTCAAGGAACATGTTACATCATTTGCACCTTGCAGAATCTTGGCATTTACACATAGGAAGTCCTAAATAAAATGATTAAATCTATCTGATGTCTCTAGGAAATACCTTACCAAATGTAGGTCAGGAGCCCTAGCAATGGACACAACATAGAAACTTGATGAAATTCGATTGAAACAGCAAAAACGCAGTGTGGCTTCCTGTAAAGTCGAAGAACTGTGATGAAAGGCAAAGATTAGCCAGAAACATCTGGAGGATGGCTCATGATGATGACAAAGAGGATGGGAGAGGATGTGTCCTAACGGCTAGAGCCGTCGACCTCGAAGCTGGGGAACCTGGTTCGAGTCTCTGCAACGACGCTCAACATCCTGTGATTCTGAGCAAATCACTTAATCTCCCCGTGCCTAACAAAAAATGAATGTGTCCATCTGTCACGAAAGGGGCGCTCATGTAAAGCACTCTGATACCCAATCTCTAAGGTCTAGTTCACGCTATATAAAACTCTAAAAAAAAAAAAAAAGAATCTCACCCTGACCACCATCACACCTGCGTTGCTTCTACCCAGAACCACCAACGGCCAACCACTTTGTGAGTAGTATCAAGAATGAGGCTATATGATATCCCCACTACTTCATACACAAGATGATAGTTCCAAATGTTTTCAAATTCACCATTTTGAATATGACTAATAGGACGATACCTGTTACAAGCATATGTGTTCAGGATGTCATGAACCTCTCCACAGGTCATTGTAGGGTTATTGTAGAGCTACATGATTCAGTGGAGCAGAGCCAGTGTCCATGGTAGCCCGGCACATCTTCTTGTTCAAATCCACCCAGGTGATATATCACGTCTGGGTGCCTTGATTTCACCAAAATGCAGAGATATAAAAACTACATTTCACGGGGACTCATGAAATATAGAAAATATTTCACGTATCTCCGTTAAATATGATGGGTTTCATCATTATAATGAGACTTCAAAGAGCTGTATCTATTACAAGGCCACCAGGATTGTTCGGCAATAAAGAATCTAATAATGCGACATTTTTACCTAAATATGCGGCATGGATGGTCAAACTAAGCTACATTTTGTAACAGTAGTATTTTCATGATTCTAAGATAGAAACGTCGATTTTTCCAGTGGCCTGTGTTTGTTTGTTTTTGTAAATATACATACTAGTTCTCACAAACCCGCTCCTTTCAAGAGTACAGCGACTATTTCTGGGAAAGAAAATCAAGATATGTATTCCCCTCTATTTAAATACAGCACAATGGCAGCAGTTACCTTCAGAAACCACAAGAAAAGGAATCTCATTCTTCTGTACACAAAATCATGTGTTGTTTGGTTTCTTTCTCTGTGCCTTCTTCGAGATCGATCTTTCTTTCATGTTTTTAGCGTGCGTCTGCAGTTTTACCCTCACTTGGAGGAAAGCAGTGAATCAAGTTACTTTTTACCTTTAATGGAGGGAGAAAAAGTACTCTTGGTTTATTACCATCTACGTCAACGTTTGTTTATACAAGATTAGCAAAGTATTTTGGAAACCCTGATGTGCAGATTCAAAACGCTCAAAGTTCAAAAGAAAACGACACTGCATGGGCCATTTATCAAAGTGCCTCCCGCTGCTCGCTTTCTCCCGACTAATTCAACTCCGCCATTAATCACTGCTCGGCCTTTGACCTTGTCAAATGTCTGACCTGTGTGTATTACCTATCTGCGTAGGGAAAGAGGCCGATTGGATCCTTTCTCCTTTCATCGTTTTTCCCTGACCTTCGATTGGCCGCAGTTTGCCGTGTCATCGCCAGGCCTTTAATCTCTTGATTATTGACGCAATCCACCGCCCTACCTCTGAGTACACTGTTCACTTCACTTTGTCCTCCTTTTCTGCACCTCCACGGATAGACCTTGAGGTGTCATAACTTCTTGCCTTTAAAAGGAGTGTCTGAAATAAGTGAAATGAAGATGAAATTATCAACCAGCCTTTATCAGCCCCGAGAGACTCTTGGATGAAAAGAGTGCAGCCTTGCTTGGAGGGTAGGGGGTCCTTATGCCAACAGCAGGCGTTTCCTTATAAAGGACGGGGGCTCAACGAGCATTTCTTGTGCGTTCCTCAATGCTGTGGAGCAGTGCTTGAAATGGAAAAATAGAAGTGTGGGTACTCTGTATCAGAGTACCTGCTTGTTTCTGAGAAGTGCCAGTACTCTCTCTTTCAAAATACAAAAGTGCCGGTACTTAGGGGCATATTTATAATAACTGACGCATCCCTGCATATCAGCAGGAATGCGCCAGTTATTTTGCGCCCCAGCTCCGCCATCATGGATGCGCCGCATTTATAATGCGGCGCACCATGGGGCAAAAACGGCACAGATGCGTCACGCATATGTGCCGTAAAAGTGGCGCATTGCTGGAGTTGCGTCGCAAGCGCGACGCAGCTCCAGCAATGCTCTGGGGGCCCTATCTGCACAATGCTGCGTCAATCCTTACGCCTGCTTCAAGCAGGCGCAGGGTTTTGATGCAGCATGGGCTCAAAAGTGACAGTGAAATCTTGTAGATTTCACTCAGCCACTTTTAGGAGGCGTTCCTGCGCCGGAACGCCCCCACCTGCCCTGGAACGCCTACATGTGGCGCAGGGCTTTACAACGTGACGCATCTCCCAGATGCGTCACGTTGTAAATACCCCACACCATGGCGCAGGATTTGCGCCGCTGCTGCGTCACAAAAGTGACGAAACGGCGGCGTAAATGAGGCGCAAGTCAAACATAAATCTGCCCCTTAGTATCCAACAGTACCGGCCCATTTAAAGCACTGATGTGGAGCTGCCTGATAGCTTGAGTTTGTGCGACAGGTAATGGGGAGGAATGTGTACAGGGCTTTTTGGGTGATGCAGGCATTCCTGTAGATAGCCCTGGCTTCAATTGGCAACGATCAGAGGATGATCAGCATGCGGGAAATTGGGTGATTTCTTTTGGCCCTTATAGACAAACCATACTGCCAAGTGTGGAATCGTTTTCAGGGGGGTGAGATGAGTTTTGGGGAGACTGGTAAGAAGAGAGTTACAATAGTCTATTCCGGAGCGCACTATTGTATGAGCAAGAAATTTAACATCTTGTTCTGGGATGTAATAATGGTGTATTCCCCACAGAAGACATAGTTGATGAAAAAGCGTTCTTGCCCATGTTGCCGATTGGAGAATGTAGGTTGAGTCTTTTGTCTAGGATGACGCCCAAATACTTGGCACTGTCAACAATGGTGGTTTTATTGCTGCGGGTGTTGTGTGTGTGTCCATCCAGGATTGCAGTGGAGGTGTTGATTTCAAAGAGGAGATATGGAGAAATTAATTTTTAGAAGGATTTAGCTGTAGGTTATGAGAGGTCACCCAGTGGTGCACAGAGTTTAGTGTGGTAGCGAGCAGCAAAATATTATTTTGTGAGGAGACCTTTAGATACAGCCGTGTTTCGTGTGAGGGACTCCCAGTGGCATGATGTATAGTTTGAATAGCGTTGTGACAGGGATGGACCCCTGGGTGACCCCTTGTCCAACCACAATTGATAAGGATAGATGGTCATCAATTCTTACTTGTTGTGACACGCTCATGAGGAATGAAGCAAACCAATTCAGGACCATACCATGGATGCACATTCCCATGGATGCACATTCGATTTTTGTGTGTGTCTAGGAGCATGAGGTGGGTGACTGGCAAAGGCTGACAATATGTGGAGAAGGATCAGACGGCAAGGGTTGTCAGTGTCTAGAATTCAAAGAGCATCGTCGACCACCTGTAACAGAGTGGTTTCTGTACTGAAGCACTGATTGAAACCAGATTGGAATTTGTCTAGGAAGTTGTTGTTTTTGATGTGTTGGGTGAGTTGCTCTGTGTGAGGATTTGGGTATATTACATGTTATGGTTGTGCAACCTTACAGTGTAATACACTCACAAAAACTGTCTTTGGTCCAGTAAGGTTAACTTGTAAAACCTTACCTTTGGCTCAACCCTGGGTGGCTGTGACTTTGAGCAGCAAGGCTTAAACAAAGGAACTAGTGCAAAGCATTTAGAAGTTCTAAATACCAAAATAAAGTCACAAAACACGAAAAAAAATCAACCACCAATTAACAAACATAGATTTTATTTTTATGAAGATTTCAAGACCAAGATTAGCAAAACCCATTGGAGTGTTCTGAAGATTTAGATTTTTAAAGAAAGTGTAAATCACCGTTCAAGACAAGCAAGCATTGGTAACTGTAAAGTCTGGTAGTGTTTGCAAATTTTGAAATAGTTGTGTTCGGCTCCTCTGGCCCGACCTGGGTGACCAAATCTGACTGGGAAAAGGTTGGGAACGGGGGGACTAAGAAGTATTTGGACAGTAACCTGGCCACAAAAGCATTCTCCAGTCCAGTTCTGAACTTTTCAGCATGATCACCATAGACTTCAATGGAGTGGTCCTGATGCGGACGATGCAGGAGTTGGAGGATGTTCATTGATGCTCTGGGTGTTGTGTGGTTGGTGGGTGCGTCCGTGTGGTTATTTCTCGGTTCACGGATGAGGTGGAGCAACTTTAGCCACAGGAGTGGCGCTCCACCTCAGTCCTCTTTTACCCAGTAGAAGGCCAGCTGCTGCTGAGCAAAAGGTCTCCATAGACAGAACCTCCAATGGTATCCTTTGTTGGAGGCTACTGTACCTCTTGGGTAACCAATCTGGACTCAGACAACACCTCTGGGTCCGGCAGAATGTGGTGCAACTTTTGGCTGTTGAGGATTGATCTCTTGGGACCCCCAGTGCCAGTCAGCGGTGATTCTCCAGAAGTGGCTACTGACTTGACGAGTTGGGCTACTCTGGCTTTGATGATGCTGGTGCTGGCTCCAGGAGGTCAACTGACTTACACTTGGAGTCACTTCTTTGGTCTGGCACTTGGAAGCAACTTTACCTCATGCCAGGAGCCACAGGCATAGTCCTCTCTCAGCTAGCCCAAGTTGCAGCGGGTGCAGACCAGCAGATGGTGCACCCCCTCTTGGCTAGGTTAACAAGTAAGCAGGGCAGCCCTTCTTCGGTCCTTTTCCAGTTCTGACATGATCTGAGGTTCAGGGTGCCAGGGGACCCATTTTGTTTCTAAGATGGTGCGCTGGGGGATGATGCAGTCACTAGCCAATGGGCTACCAGTATCCCTCCTGCCCTGTGATGACTTTGGGCTAACTCTGTCATCTAGCAATCCCAGGGTGCACTTCTTTGCCCACTCCTAAGATATCTGAACCCTTCCTCAGATGTTAGGATCTCAGTAGCCCACCCTAGAGGTGTCGCTACACGCCCACAGGAAAACTGGTTGAAGCACAGGTCTTCCCTCTCTGTTCCAGCCACCAGCCCATCTACCTGAACAAAGAGGCAGCCCTCCGAAGTGTGATCAAGTTTGCCCACCAAAGTCAGCTTCGCCTTTGAAGCTCACCCTTTGGATCAACACACTGATTGACTTTCTGCAAGGGGGAGGTAGCAGGTTGCCATTGTTCTTAAGTTTGGGAGTCATTCACACTACTCCTCAAGAGGGCAGAAAACTGTCTGGTGGCCAGCAGCCATCTGAGGCCACTGGACAAACTGGGCTACAGAGTGGCAACTTCATAAAAGTTCCATTGACTTAAAATTGACATTAAATTCGACTTGGGCATCAAGTCGAGTTTGATGCATAGATTAATTTGATACCTTGAAGTACCCCTTTTAGTAGTCCCATTAAGAAGTAGGCCAGTGTAGGGGGTCAGCCGGTAACTCAGCGTTAGCCAATGGGGCTACAAACTTTTCTACAGCAAAAAGACAATTTGGAAGTGTTGATGTCAGGACAAATTAAAACCATATGAAGCGCATGCTGCACTTTCTCCTGTGAAGCCGCCTGCGATGTATTGTGCGGATTCCCGAGGTGTGCGATATCCTTTAAGGACAACCTTGCGTTTTGAATTTTAAGCGGCTCGTCCGGCCACGAGGATGTCCCGACGCTGGTTAGGCGTTCCTGGGCGCTGTGACTACAAACGCTCATATGGACCGAAGGAGCCTTCGCCGCAGGCAAGATTTGGCAACATGAGAGGGGTGCAGGCATGCCCTTCACTTTGACGAGTTTTCCAACAGGCAGAAGCTAGTACGCCACTTGGATAGAGAACTATTCAGTCTTTGGGGACAGTATAAGGACTACCAGGACCATGATGCCCCAGGTGACGCCCACTGGGGCGGGACTGTATATTAAATAAAGAAGTGTTCTTTCAGTACTGCTTCCTGCCTCTTTACCTGCCAGTGATCAAGGGCTCGAGGGAGCCCGAAACGCGTATGGCTTTGAAACGCGTGCTGCACTTTCTCCTGTGAAGCCGCCTGCGATGAATTGTGCGGATTCCCGAGGTGTGCGATATCCTCTAAGGACAACCTTGTGTTTTGAATTTTAAGCGGCTCGTCCGGCCGCGAGGATGTCCCAACGCTGGTTAGGCGTTCCTGGGCGCTGTGACTATAAACGCTCATATGGACCGAAGGAGCCTTCGCCGCAGGCAAAATTTGGCAACATGAGAGGGGTGCAGGCATGCCCTTCACTTTGACGAGTTTTCCAACAGGCAGAAGCTAGTACGCCACTTGGATAGAGAACTAATCAGTCTTTGGGGACAGTATAAGGACTACCAGGACCATGATGCCCCAGGTGACGCCCACTGGGGCGGGACTGTATATTAAATATAGAAGTGTTCTTTCAGTACTGCTTCCTGCCTCTTTACCTGCCAGTGATCAAGGGCTCGAGGGAGCCCAAAGCGCGTATGGCTTTGAAGCGCGTGCTGCACTTTCTCCTGTGAAGCCGCCTGCGATGTATTGTGCGGATTCCCGAGGTGTGCGATATCCTCTTAGGACAACCTTGCGTTTTGAATATATATAGTTAGCTGGACATTTCACTCGTAAAAAACCAATGAAATTCCCCCGTTATAGTTAGTGCAGGCAACTATAACTCACGCGACCACAATCCTCTGCTGATGACGTCAGATATTACATCACTGTATTTAGACACTTATTTAACCATGTCTTCTTCCATTAATCTTTAGCTATACATATATTACAAATATTTATTTTTCATAAAGACACATATGTCATCAGTGATGTAATATCTGACGTCATCAGCAGAGGATTGCGGTCGCGTGAGTTATAGTTGCCTGCACTAACTATAACGGGGGAATTTCATTGTTTTTTTTACGAGTGAAATGTCCAGCTAACTATAACATGTGTGAAACCTATGGTTTTTTAAGTGAATTTGCAAGGTTTTTTAAATGCTAATTCGTAACTATAACGTGTGTGAAACCTATGGTTTTTTAAGTGAATTTGTATGGTTTTTTAAATGCGGCTATTCATTTTTTTTTTCTCAAGGTTTTTCACCGTGCGCGCACACCCGCGAGTTTTAAAAAAAATAATAAAATGTTTTTTTCACCCTTGGGGGTCCTTCTGTGACCCCCTGACAAAGGCTAGGGGGTCAGGAACTCTCTTCCCTGCCCCCTTTTCACGTTTTCCACCTTTTTTCCACCTTTCCTTTTCAGTGCGACAGACAAAATGGCGGCCGACACTTCCTGATTTCGACCGATTCGAATGTTTACTGACATCTATCAACCAATCAGAATTTCGCTCGCGCACAGCACCTTGCGCGCACAGTGCGCGCACGGTGCGCGCGTATAGATATTTATATGCATTTAAATGCTATTTTCTTCAGGAAATACTGAACAGATTGACACCAGACCTGCAAAAGGCACTTCCCTGACCTGCGGACTACCTCTCTGCCAAATTTCAAGTAATTCTGTTCAGCCGTTCGGGCTGTACCTTCGACTAAAGGTCCTATGGAAAAATGCATGGGGAAAACGTGTTTTGGGACCCCCCTTTTTTCTCGGCCCCCCTTGACGAATCACCCCGAGACTTTCAGGGTAGGAGCTGAGCGGAGCGCCCCATTAGTTTTGAAAATTTCGCGACGATTCATCAACCGGCGCCAAAGTTATTCAAAATAGAATTTTGAGATTTCCTATGGAAACACGATGCTAACTATAACTATCTACTGGCGACCGCCAGTAGATAATATATATATATATATATATATATATATATATATATATATATATATATATATTACCTACTGGCGGTCGCCAGTAGGTAGTTATAGTTAGGACCATGTTTCCATAGGAAATCCGCAACATTCTATTTTGAATAACTTTGGCGCCGGTCGACGAATCCTCGCGAATTTTTCAAAATAGGTGGGGCGCTACGCTCCGCTCCTACCCTGAAAGTCTCGGGGGGATTCGTCAAGCGGGGGCTGAGATAAAAGGGGGGTCCCAAAACGCGTTTTTCCCATGCATTTTTCCATAGGACCTTTAGACAGGGCTACAGCCCGAACGGCTGAACAGAATTACTAGAAATTTGGCAGAGAGGTAGTCCTCAGGTCAAGGAAGTGCCTTTTGTAGGTTTGGTGTAAATCTGTTCAGTAGATTCTGAGAAAATAGCCTTTAAATCAATATATATATCTGAGCCAGCTTACGGTGCGCTTACGGTACGCTTACCGTACGCGTACGGTGGCGTGCGCGAGCGCGATTCTGATTGGCTCTTAGATCTTAGTAAACATTCGAATCTGCCGAAACCAGGAAGCGGCGGCCGCCATTTTCTCTCTCGCACTGAGAGTGATTTCTAAAATATAAAGCCCAAAAACATGTAAAGGGGCTGTTTAGACAGCTCCCACACACATAGCCATGTTGAGGGAGTCCCCAAAGATCCCCCAAGGCCAAAAACAGAATTTTTATTTTTTCGGTAATTTCGCCGATTACGCTTACCGTACGCGTACGGTAAAAAAAAAAAAAAAAAAAAAAATTATCCACACACTCTCCACCCCGTGTGCAATTGGTGCCCGCAGGGCACCATTTGTGCATGGCTTATAAAATATACGAAAAATTAAAATATTACCTTTCAAAACGAAGTGCATCATATGTCCTCCATGTGCGCACGGTGCGCGAAGCGCATCGTGCGTACATGGCCCATCTAGCGTAACGTGGGCACGCGGTGCGCGTAGCGCACCGCGTGCCCACCGTGCGTGCACGGCACTAACTGCATAAAGTGGGCGCGCGGTGCGCGAAGCGCACCGCGTGCTCACTGTGCGGGCACGGTGCGCTTCGCGCACCGTGCGCGCACGGAACGAACTGCGTTAAGTGGGTGCGCACGCCACGAATGGCGTAAAGTAACTTAGCATTTAAAAAAACGTACAAATTCACTGAAAAAACCATAGGTTTCACACACGTTATAGTTAGGAATTAGCATTTAAAAAACCTTGCAAATTCACTGAAAAAACCATAGGTTTCACACATGTTATAGTTAGCGGAAATTTTACTGATAAAAAAACAATGAAATTCCCCCGTTATAGTTAGTGCAGGCAACTATAACTCACGCGACCGCAATCTTCTGCTGATGACATATGTGTCTTTATGAAAAAAAAATATTTGTAATATATGTATAGCTAAAAATGTATGGAAGAAGACATGGGCAAATAAGTGTCTAAATACAGTATTAGCATCAGCAGATGATTGCGGTCGCGTGAGTTATAGTTGCCTGCACTAACTATAACGGGGGAATTTCATTGGTTTTTTATCAGTAAAATTTCCGCTAACTATAACATGTGTGAAACCTATGGTTTTTTCACTGAATATATATATACACACACACATACACATATATATCAATTCTAACCACTATGAGTCTGTGAACTGCCTGCATGAAGACTAGGGCTGCACTCGCAGACTTCTCGTGTCAGAAATTCCACCCTCCACCGGACCTTAAAGGCAGGCTTGAAGCAATATTTGAGGCAAGAGGACATAATGCGTTTAAACCCAGCAGCGTCTTTTATGATTGTATAGTCCAAACAGCACTAAATTAGCCAATCACCATCACACACGGTAGATTGGGCTATACCGCAAATAAATGGTGAAAATGGGCTTTACTGGGCAAAAAAGCTGACCAAAGATATTAAAACATGGCAAGGGGGCTACGTAGAGCATTCCAATGTATGTGAGGTAGCATCATATAGTGGGCATAGGCCCCAGTTTAGATAGCCCAATAAGACCAAAGATAGCCCAAAATGGAAAATGTTGCATCAATCAAAAGAGTCTCAGAATGGAGCATCCAGGTAAATACGAGTGCTTCATTTTTACTCTGAGTTGCCTAGGCATTGTGGTGGAGCAAAATGAGGCTTAAAGTTCCCAGATTGCCACAAGTACATTTCCCAATAATTCTGTGTTGCCACAACTTCCCCTCTATAACACCTCCTCCTGTGTAGGTCTTGATGTCTTTTTGGATTTAGTAAGAAGCTGCAGAGATAACTGTTTGGAAGTCTTTGAAAAGGGAGGGGAAGCCTGGGGGATATGCAGAGACTTTTCATGACACAGCAGCAGCATCGACAGTTGCCTACCCGTTTCCCTGACTTCCTCGACTTGGTATTCCAGGGACGAGGAACGACCAACGCTGCTTCCTTCCTTCAGCAGGGCTGGGCAGCCTGGCAAAGCTTCAGCTGGAGCTATTTCTGTCTTCAAGGGGCACCAGTGAATGAACCTGCACCATTGGAAAGTCAGGCACCGTCACAAATGTGTCGTAGGGACAGGTGGGGCAGGTTAATCGTGCTATCCTGGATTCATGCCTTTCAACATGGACCTGAAATTCCTTCCCTTCCAATCACTCTTCCCCTAAAACACTGCAATCAACTCTTGACACAGACCCCTATACTACCACAACCTTTTAGGGCCATATGTGCCTTTGTACATTCTGTATACTACCTCAACCCTTTTACAGATTTTGTACATTTTGTTTTATGTATTGATTAATTTTTCCTGTTTTCAGTTTCCATTTTTGGTAAATTCTAGTGTAGGTTTTTTTCTGTGTTTTCCAGTGATTTCCATACCTTAAATAACAGTGGTTATTAGTGGTTACACATTTTTGCACCATTAAAAACAGAAACAGTGTTTTTCCAGTGTTTATGGAATGTTTTGTATTTATTAACGCTTGTTTTCTGCACTAATAGTGCATGGTATATAGAGAGCATATGTATAGCGTATATGAGGTCCAAATACAGTTTTACAAATCAAAATTATTGTACTACACCAAATAGTAACTCTTCAGAGTGCGTTCGGTCATGCACTCTTTCCTTCCCATGTAAACTTTTATCTGTGAAAAGACCCGCTCAGCATTGGCAACACCAAAACAGCCAGTACACAATTTGCTAACTCTAGCCACTGACATAGCTTTTCATGCCGATACTGGTGCACCTGAATGTTGCAATTCTCTGGGACAGGTTTTGCAACATATGCGTTGAAATGGACGCTTATGCCGTCAGAGTTATTGAAGCAGTCAAAAATGAAGCAGTACTTTTCAAAGTCCGGAGAAAATTCACCTTTAAGGAAGGGATCTAGAACTTGTGCAGAGTGCCACTCTGAGGCTTCATTGACTTCAAATGCCATAGTTGGTGAAGGAACATTTCTATGCATCAATGCAAGCCATTTCTCAGGCACTGTAAAACAAAATTTCCTTAACTGCACCTCAACATTTCTCTGTTTACCAAGTGACAAGCATTCTAACATGGAACATGTGGCAGTGCCAAAGTCACTAAAGGTTTCGCCCAGACTATTCTCAAGGAGACATTTCACACATACAGCAATTACACTGAACACTTGGTAGACAAGGGTGTTTTCAGACTCTAGTTTTATTTTCATGTCCACTACAGCAGTCATGTTTTCCTGTGAAAGAATGCAGTAGAGTGTAGTTTTTTCACATCACTTTGCGACCGAAGATCCTCAAATTTCTTGCCTCTGGTGTCATCACTTAATAAAAATTCTGTAAATGGTCGGTCACCACATGGATAATATCGCATTTGCGGCCTCTTGGACTGAGAACCACCAGCTAAATGGCACAGTTGGGATGACTCTGTCTTTTGATGCCACTCAAATCACAAAATCAGAAATATTTGTGTTAGTTCCTGCGCATATTGAAACAGTGCACCAGAATCAACTACAAAGACAATAGCATTCTTCATTAACTTTCAGCATACCATCTAGCAAGTAGCAAGTATATCTTACAGTGAAGCACTTCGCCTCAGGTATAGATTTTGATAGGTCATCTCACAAGGTTTCCATATATGTAGCTGAATCCCTGCAAATATAAACAATAATACTCCAAACTTTGTTGAACTTGGTTACAACTGTTTGCAGCAGCTTTCCAAGTAACATTGCGTTACATGCTCTCCAAAAGTCTGATGTCATGTTTTCATCACTATCCCAGATGCTTGATGGCAACACTCTTTTCACATATACCGGTCACTACTCCTTGCACTGAATGGGATGTTTGGCAGTTCCCCTACTATCTCGCTAGGAAAGGGGACTGGTGTATCAGAGGGTTTCATCCATTCTTTGTCTGTTGGTGAATGTGATGGTACATATTGGGAAAAATTCTTATGAAATCAGCCATTTCCCTTATTAGTGAAAGAATCGAACGTAGCAAAAATATCAAATGTGATTTTGATATTTGCGGTTCTCTACGGTTTATAAAATAGTTAAATAAGACCTACAACATGATTTTATCCCCTGCATCTTTACACCAAAGACCACAAAACTCAAAAAAGCCAAAGGAAGAAGAAACAATATTTTAGTGACATCCCTTTACAACAAAACTCAAGCAGAGTAATGTTAGCCCCGTTTTTCTTGCTGCTACCTTTTCTAACAAAGTTACATTGTATTTGCCCCTTCAGGACGAAATACAAATGACTCTTTCACTCTACTTTTCCTTTCTTTGAATGGCAATTAGTTTGTGGTTGTACAGGTGTTTATTAGTGTTTATATGTTTACACAGGTGAGGGATATTTCCCTTTCAGTGAGGTTTTATCAGTTAATATAGGTTTAAACCTAAAACAGGGTAGCCTAGCAATAATCTGCCTACTTCGATTTTCAATCTTTTGTATTTAAATATTATCTTTCTTAAACCAGCTGAAACTTCCATGTAAAAAATATTTCTCCTGTAATACACACTTACACCTTTCGGTAATGGCGGCGCTCTATAATATATATATGCATGTATAAATAACTACCTTGTTCGCAGTTACCATTGGTAACAAACATCATAAAACGATCATTCAATAACTCGTAAGTAATGAGTTGAATATCATAGGCTTGTTTTCAGCGATTTCCTAAACTTTTCTACTGCTCCTAATGACTCAGTTATCATTCCAAGTTCTTTGGCCTCCTTTAAAAAAGATGTGTATGTGAGTAGCTGTCACTCACACTTTTAGTACTCCTGATTTATTCCTGAAATACTGAAATACATCAGGAATCCTCCTGGAATTCAGTATTAAGCCAGGAAAACACTAAAGCAGGTCACAGCAAGATCTATAAAACAGGTCCTACAATGTTTGCAACCACAACACAATTCAATAACAGCCATAGTTAAAGTTTTTAGCTCAAACATTTCTAATTGACAATACACAAATGAAAGTTAACCATGTTATGTTGGTTTGAACTACTGAAATGGATATAGAAGCGTTTTTACAGATTCTATGTAACACAAATGACGTCCATTTAAGTTGCTTAAGTGACATGTAGAGATTTACAGACCTTTTAATTTAACACATATAATAAAATCTTAAATGCTTTGTTGTGTGCACTTAATTGATCCCGGGGGCGCAAGGCTCTGACCAAGAGAAGCCATACTATTCTAGTCAGCCAGGTCTTACACTTAAGTGTATATGTACCCATACCAAGCTTGATATAGATTAGTTGGCTACTATAACTGTGTGGAAATATTACGATTGCATGTCACAGATTCCAATTCCAACAAACATAGCCAAGTGAGACGTGCCTGAAGTCCTGCTGCTTTCACCGTCATGTTTCCTCGTGGAAAACTGATCAACAGTATTCAGAAAACATCAGAAGGATACATTTTAAGTTACCTCTTTCTTTCTAAACCATCATTATGGTGTCTTAACTCGCGTGACTTGCCAAGGAGTCGTTTCCAACCTTTCTACTCGGGTGCCGACTGTTGACCACCATCAGATCCCCAGACCGTAGGCTAAACATCATGTTTCAGAAAGTGCTACTGACAGTCTCATTCTGCCACCTTCATCTGTGGGCAGAGGCCTCATAATCTGCCATGGCAGGGGCCAGTTTGGAAGATGAGGGATCTCATTTGTAACAACTCAGCCCAAGCACAGTTGGCTTAGTATTCGTTCAGTGATTAGGATTGCCATCCGCACATACTCCAGAAAGAACACCCATTCACTATTCTTATGCTTTGCCTGGGAAATCCTAAACACCTTTGTTAGTTAATGTCCTCATGAAGCGTTCTACCTCTCCATTGGCTTGCAGCCCTTGTGGTGTTACCTTGCAGTGCTTGATATGAGGAGACTTCAGATAATCAGCTACTTGCTAGCCTTGGGATGGTAGCTCATTGTCTGTTCTTAGACCTTGGATGTTGCCATGAGCTGTGATTACCTTTTTTACACTTGGGATATGCTCCTCAACTGGTGTCAAATTACCACCTCAAGCTTGGGGATTTATGAGCAGTCATCGATCACTATCAGAACATAGTGCTCATCTAGTAGACTTCCTTAGACCACAATCGCCTTGACCCATGACGAACTGGGGATATCTTTTGTGACAATGGTCATCCCCAATTCTGGGTTCCCTGACTGCTGGGAACATTGGGTAATCTCTCAAGGCTGTCTCAACCTTTCGAGTGGGTGGGGGGAAATCACACCCTGTTCCAGATTCTACTCATAGCTTTGACCATGCTTTGGTGTTTGGTGTGAATAAGCCAGGGCTTAGAGGCTGACCCTTGAAACAAAGGAATCAGGGGCTTTTGACCATGCAAACGGAGTTCAGGTGCTCATATAAGTAAAGATAGAAGTACCTACATTTCCACTGAATAGTGATGGTGTCCCATTCGATCGGAGTGTATGGCTGTTAAATGGAGGTGAATGCTCCCTTGCATATGCTAATAGTGCCCATTCCCTGCACTATTCCCTTTGGGATAACAAGTTACCAGGAGACCGAGGCATTTATGTCACAGGCAGATCTTCTTGGAGACAGCTTTGACTCATTGGAATGGGCATATGGTCTATTCCTCCCAGTGGCAAGTTATGGCCCCAGATTTAAACTGTGTGCTGGGAATTACCCTTCAAGCAATACTCATTGGTAGGGAAAAAAATTACAGAAAAAAAACGTCCAACCATCATGCCTAAGGACATGGGTGAGCAACATATAAACAGAGGACAACAGAGCAGTTCAGACAGAAGAACAGTGGCATGGGAGCCAAATTGGAATGCGAGTGAGCAAATTGCAACAAAAAAAACCATTAGTATTATCAGGCCTGTTTCAGAGCTCCTGCAGACAGCGACCTCAGAGATGAGACGGCATCCATAGCAAACAAAGTCCTTGGCAGGCTTGAAGAACACTGGAGTTGTTTTTGCAGACAGGGCGTCTTTGGTGTTTTGAACCACAACCTGTTGTGGCTTATCACAAGTCCAGCTGGTGGATGCATTTGTGAGTTCCATTAATGTCCCTGTGAGGGAGTTAAAGTTCTTAATGAACAGGTGACCATGCAGAGGATGATTCATACTTTGGTATTAGATGTCGGAGGAGGACCCAACTTAATATATTGCACTTTGGCTGAATCCAGAGAAACCACTTTAGCTGAGAAATAATATTTGAAGTTACTGATGGTTTCTTTAAAGAAACTAACCCTGCTCTTGATGGAGGGTAAAAAATCACAGTCCTGAAGTCTCTGCAATATCTTATGGAGCTGGGTTTGATTTTCTTTAAGGGTGCGAGGATGGACAAAAATGTCATTGCTGACATTGATGACTCCCATCAGTCCAGAGAGTACTTCTTGAATAATGTTCTAGTAAGCCTTGGGAGATAACAAAATTCAACCTTTTGTGTCTATGAAGGCCTAAGTGAGGGGAGACTGTTGTAATAAAACTCGATCGGCTCTTTAGCATAATCTGGTGTTAAAGTCCGTAAGGGGCGGCTTAACGGGAATCAGAGAAAGAAATTGAACAACTGAATGGGGCACACTGTATGAGAACGGATGTTACTATCTCTATTGCTGATAATCTTGTAATAAATCGTACATTGAATGACACTGAATTGTCTTTATTGAATAAAGGGCTGGGCTTTGTGCAATGAACAGGGGTGTGTTTTCTGAATTATACTACATGACTGTGCTGTTAATTTAATCTAGATGTGTCTGGCAATCCACTTGAGGGCATTTCCAACAATGCCGATGTGGTGGAGTCTGGCGATGAGGGTGTGGTGGGATACTGTGTCGAAGGGTGCAGAGAGGTTGCAATACAGAGCTGCAGGTTTGTCTCAGTCGAGGACGGCGCTGATGCAGTCAGACCTTGGCCAGGAACTGGAGCAGCGAGATAGGGCAGTAGTTCTGGAGCTCGCTGGGGTCAGCGGAGGGCTTCATCAGGAGGGAATTCACCTCTGTGTGTTTCTAGGCATTGGGGAACATAGCAGTGGTGATGGAAAAGTTGAGGATGGTGGTGAGAATGCTGCTGATTAACTACTAGAAGTACAAAAGAAACAGCACAATAGTCACTGCCATCACAGGGAGGACCTGGCCTGGCATTCCGGGCTAGACTGTTCCCATTGAAGCAGGTTCAAGACTGATTTGAATTTAGGTGGGTGCAAACTGAGGGGACATTGTGTGCAAAATAACAATGGATTGGAATGTGGCCCAAGTAATTAATTGTGGCTGATATTAATTCAAGTATTCCATCCATCACTTTTTTGTATATTTTAGTCATCATCGAAACCACAACTACATCAAGATGTCCCTCTCGGAGATGTCTGCACTCATTCCTAACACAAAAGAACAAACGGCATTCAAACTGGCAGTGGCCATGCCACAAATCTGGCACCGAGGTGTTCCCAGGTGATTTTATCTTAGTCTAGTATTACCGTATCCAGATTTTCTAGGTCTGGGAACATCGGTCTCCATTTTACCTGCTGGAAAATGCAATCAGTACAACAATGGAAAACAGCTATGGACATAGGCACAGCCCTCCCCCACAACAGCACATTGAGGACTCCCCCTGTCAACCTGTAGCCTGCCCTTTCCCCCCAGATCATAGCCACACCCCTTCTGCTGCTGCCAACCTATCATAAGACACCCAATCCTATTTACCACCGGCTTAAAGTGGGGTATTTCCCCATGGTAACAGTGTTTATTGATGCAGAGTTCACACCCTGCCTGTCCCAAGCATCAGTGTTAGAAAGTGGTCACAGCCAGCATGCATGCTTCGCAGACCTAACAAATTATATGAGCCACCTCCATGCACCTCATATCACCAATGAATCAGCAGGAAGGGATCTTTTCTGGTCAAGACCTCAGGATCTGGAAAACATTTCTTTACAATGATAAAAAAAAAACATATTAACCTGTCAAAAACAATTATATACTCACCCTCTCCCCTTAACCACCCGAACAACTAAAGAGAGGAATTACATTTACACTCATGTATAAGTACATAGAAGCCAAAGTGCGGTATTTTCCACAACATAGATGGATGTAACAAATTAAATTAGCACAATTTGTAAAGTTACATGCTCAGCTGAGAGTGTAATGATATCCAGTTATATGCAAACAACCCTAAAATGTCTACAACACATATTGTCACATGGTCCTTGAGACAAGGTTTGAAGGTAACCAAGATACCAGCCATGCTAATGACTATACAACGCTGAAAAAAAATTAAAAAAAAATAACATTACTTTGCAAATCTCAAATGGATGGATTGTGGGTATTCCAGGATGAAACACTTTTGAAAGTCAGAGAACACCCACAAACTTGCTCTACAGGAGGTATTGTTTGAACTTAGTCACTAACCCTGAAAACAGTCAGATTTACTTACATGAAAAACAATTTTAGGAAGACTGTGGTCCAAGCCCTCATTGTCTCAAGGTTGGACTGTGTAAATGTCCTATACCTAGGCCACCCGGAGTACCTACTGAACAGACTTCAGGTGTCCTGAATGCGGCTGCCAGGGCGGTCCTCATGCTTGTACCGAGAGCTCAGATCTCATCTCACCAGAAGGCTTTGCACTGGCTTCCCGTCTGACAAGAAATCTGCTTTAAAGCCTTGGTTTTGTCTTTAAAGGCTTTACAAGGAACGGGTGCACACTAACTGAGGAGATTCTCACACTAAGTCCCCGGCAGAACCCGGAGGTCGTCTCCATCGCATCAGGCGGTTGCCCCCAAGTTTTCCCGCACCAGCATTGGAGGCCCTCCTTCCAAGTTCACGTTGGCCAAGTCTGGAACCTCCTGCCGGTGACACTTAATCAGGTGTTGGATCTACTTACCTTAAAAAAGATGCTGAAAACCTGGCTGTTCCAGCAGCAATCTTAAGGTTTTACCCCTCTCCACCTTCAGGGACAGCAACAGTCCAGCTCAGAGGTTCATAAGCGCCGGGACACTCTTCCTGAGTAGCTGTGCGCTTATAAATATCCTTTAACATAACATCTTATTTAAAAGTGGATACAGTGACGACCTAAGCATTGGTGGTGGTGTTGATGAGGAAGGGGATTACTCAAGGTGAAAATATTTATTGCACTGAAACAAGAGAGTATGGAAGCGCAAGTGCTTTCACGTTTTATATTTTGACATTTGGAAACATAACTAGTTACATTTACAAATGTCAATCGCTGCTTCCCAGTTCCACTCATGAAATATTTTGAAAATTCCAAGACCGTCAAAAAAAATTCCCTAAGAGTAGGAGTAACCAAAAAAAAAAAAAAAAAAAAAAAAAGAAAAAAAACATTTCTGACTTTCTTTGTGATTCCATCTAGATCTATCTCCTGGGCATCAATTACATTATTTTGTTACATTTGAAGCACACTGTCTTTTGAAACTATGTTTACACCCTCCTGGAGTCTGTATTACATCTCACCGCATAATGTACCATCTCCGAGTTGGGTAAATAACTATTACAAACATGGATAAAGTTATACATACTTTGATTTCCTAGAAATCTATCACTTATGCTCCACAAATCCTAGGCCTGTTAACCTTCATACGTGTAAATAAACCAGGAGCATATACTAAATTGCAACAAAGGTCTGCATCGGTTTAGTCAGTCAAAAAAATCGACACCGTCCTGATGTGATCGAACTATTGAAGCTGTGTGTTCAGTGTTTGATGTAAACAAAGAGGTTAAGAGTCCTCAAGAGCTGGGGAAAAACTGTGAAACTTTTCCCTGCCTAATTTTCATGAGAATTATGGTCCTGCGTTAAATACATTTCGCCAGCTGTCTATATGAAAACTGTACACACTAGCGTATCTTGCTTACAAAGAAAATTAAAAAATAAACCACAGGATAGTGGCAGGAGATTGGTTTGAGTGGAAAATGCATTGTGGCAAAAAAGTTTCCAGGCTGAACCAGTTTCTTTCATGGGCGAAAACTGGATAAAGAAACTCAGATGAAATCATAATAGTAAGCCAAAATAAACAAATCACTACAATTGGAAATTATGGAAGCAATTCAGAAAAAGGTTAATGTTACATTGGTAAACCTTCCTACTAACTCTTTGCCAGTGGTTTCAAAGCTGGTTTTTCACAGAACGTCTAGCTGTGAATTATTTCCCGCAATTCACAGTGAATTAATATACAGTATATTTAGCTTTTCAACATAAACAAATAAAAAGTCGAACAACATTTCCTTTCTTTCAGTGCAGGTACAAAAATGCTTTCACAATAACAGTGCTGCTGCTAGACCAATAATCAGCTCACTCTCGCAGAAGCAAGCATCTACAAATGAATTGCCCTCAATGTGTGAAAATAAACATTGCAAACACAGAACACGGTCAGCAAAAAAAGTTCCATGCGGACAGTACACGATAGGTTTAACAAAACATCCATAGAAAATAAAAAGTGCAACAAGACATATTTAAAGAAAGAAAATAAAGTGCAGCTGTGGAACATTATATTCGGAGATGTGTGCGCGCATAGACTATAGTTCCAACGTACTTACCCCGCAGATATCTCTTTATAATATAAAAGGGCACAAGCTAAAACCCTAGTTAAAGAGCTCGTGAAGTAGCGCACCCACCGCAGAAGTGCAGGTGTGCAAATCAATGGTTTTAAGTTTCCATTTACAGAAGGATAGCTCAGGTGGCTGTTGCACCCACTGTAGAGGTCCCTGAATTGAAAATCACATGATGCAGTGACACGTCCATCACAAATGAGGCAAACAGGAAAGATCACGATCATAGAACATCACAGGCAATATAATTGTGCCAAATCAGAATTCTGTGGCAAAATGACACTAATCAACTTTCTGCCACTGCAGTAGTCACAAACAACCATGTCAACTTCCCTACAAAAATCTTGCCCTACTGGAGTGATGGATCTAGCCATAATCTTTTAGATGTTTGGACTGTACCATGGAAACCCTTGGATAATTAAAGAATAAGGAAGCGTTTCCAAACCCCAAAGAGGTTCCAATCCCTGAAATAGATTAGTTGGCTACTATACCTGTGTGGAAATATTAAGGTTGCATGTCACAGATTCCAATTCCAACAAACATAGCCGAGTGACGTGCCTGAAGTCCTGGCTGCATCCTCATTTGTACGTTGCAGGTGCAACAATATTGTACCCCCTGTATTTTTTTTGCAACCAGAATCATGTTCAAACATTTCACAGAGACATACAGATGAGGACTTGTACATACCTTACTGCAGCAGTTTGCCCACTGACCGGAGCAGACATATTTGGAGAGATCTATTGTCAGAATCTACTGGAGCATTTCACAATTCTAAAATGGTGATACACTGCTTAATCTGCATAGGGGGAGGGAAGCCACACTCATTTTGCGGGCCCAGAAATTGACAGATTTTTTCCCCCCTTCTAGTGAGTAGATATTGAGTACCCTGGAATCGCTCCCCAAGTTTCAGCAGCAAGTCAAATTACATGAATGGATTTATAAGGTTCACCATTCGCAGAGGTATTAAAAATCGATTCTAATAAGGTGCCCGGAGTCTAGAAAGGAATCAACCGTGTTTTACATCACCTTTTTAAATGTTAGGAGGCAGAATACAGATGTCAACTGGTAGAGTATCCACATGCAGGCCACTTGTACTGAGATGGCACTTGTACTGCGATGGCACTTGTACTGCTGTCTCTGAGACCAGGAAATTCAAATGCACTGTTGAATCATAAAGACGTCAGACACTCAACCATGTATTGTTTTTACAAGGTGATAAATACAAAATGCAACACTTATTGTGTTTCACCACACACATTCAGGGTTATCTTTTAAATATTTTAATTCTTAGCTGGGAAGAGCAAAAAGTCTAGAGTGGTAATAACATCACAATCATCACTCGCAAGTTTACAAGTGGGTACTAATAAGCAAGTAAACAAAACTAATAACCCACACAAGTGCATTCACATTAGGAATATAACTCTCCCAAACCGCCTTCCAAGCATTCAACTTTCCACAACAAAGATGAAAGACCATCAGGTGAGATTCAGGTCTGATGGGACACTGTCAACACCAAGGGTCTACTCAAATAAGAATAATTCCCTGTTCTTGTGTGCGCCAAGCGTCTATATCATACTACTGTTAATGGCCATGAGGATGTGCTAAAGTCCGAACAGGCTGGCCACTGCCACTCTGGCTTTTCCACGTGGGCTGCAGGCAGGGGGTACGTTTAGAGCAGGAGAGGCTGGCATGGCCTGACCACGCTTGAAGTAGTAGACTTTTGCAGTCAAAGGCTGGAAGGTTCTTGGTTCACAATTACAGTTAATGTGTCCTTCTTTCTATGTCTTGAACTCTAACATGGTGCTGGAATGGTAAAATATGCATATGTGTTATTAATTATTATACATCTCAGGTTGCCATGCCTACAAAGCTGAACCAGTGATCAGTTGTAGTCTAACAGGTATGGTGCACACCACAGGACCAGACGTGCTCTCTCGAACACCTGCAGTAGGGCTAGGTGACACACAGAGGTTGTTATCGCTGAGTTTACAACAATGTGAACAACTGCAACCCCCAACACAACACAGGAAACAGATGCTAATCTGTGACATAATCCATGAGACAAGGCGCCCAAACCAGACAGGGTGGTGAGGCCCTAGGAATGGTGCTACAGCTACATACAAACACTTAACAAATTTAGCCTTTGCACATGCACCAACAGAAGTGTGAACGCCATAATAGCGAGGAGTTAGAGTTAAGACTCTTCAAACTGAGTTGGCACACAAGGCTTCAGAAGTCTACCCAAGAGTGGCAGTAACAACCTGGGCATGGACATTAATTTAAACAACAAGCCAAGTTATAGGCTCTAAAAAATGCCACTCAGGTGTGGGTGGGTGGGTGCAACGGAGGCCATGTGATAGCAGAGATGGTGGTGGTGAGCTGAAGATTAATCTCCTGGAAATGTGTAGTTACGATAGAACATGCTTTGAAGTGTCCACTCGGGACCTGGATGGTTGAATTCACAGCAATGGCAATCAAGCAATCAGTCATGGAAGTAGTAGAAGTGAAAAGGAGACAGCCACAGGATTGGACACTGAACAACCAGCCATGGAATATGCACGGAGGCCTCTAGCCAGGAACAATCAGGTGCGCCCCCAGGAGAGGGTGACATGCAGATGATGGTGTGTGGGTTGATAACCAATCCAGTGAAAACAGTAACAAAAAGAGCATACCTAGCAAAGGGAATATGGGTTCTAGCTCTTAGAGACCTGAATCGGAGACACCACTGGAATGCACTTTGACAGATTGTCACGTATTGTCCCACAGATAAGACCAACAAAAAGAATGCACTTTTACAAGATAGATCTTTGAGCCTGTAAATGTACATCAAGAAACTGTTTCATCCCAGCTAAATACTACATACACCCATAAAAAATAAATTAAAAAAAACACTGGATTGCTGTGGAACTAAGAGTGAACAATATAATTGTCATCTAACAATTTCGTTAACGCAAAAGAAAATTCATAAAAGGTTTGACCATCATCTTGACATTTATGCCCTAGTGGAAAAATATATTTCACCCCAATTATCACACATAATAACAGAGACTGCCAGCAAACTTAGAATTGTGTTTATTTGTGTTTGAAGATTTCAGCACTTTTATAAATATAGACATTTACCAAATGAGTGACGTTAGTCACAGAAGTCTGTACATAGAACCCAACATACAAAAAAGCTCCATTGGAGGCTACTTCATGTTAAAATGACTGTGGTTTCATTAAAACTGCAGTGAGACAAATAAAGTGCATTTTTGGTTACCCTCTGAAGAGAAAGTCAACAACTTGACAAATGAAAATCGAGTTACTGACAACAGTTTAATACTGGTCACATTCAGGTTTCAGTAGTCAAATCTTGGTAGTCAGTCCAGTTTGTAACATAACTGAGAAACAATGACTAAATAGATAAAGGGGTGAACGTGTCAAACAGTTCATACAAGTGTATGGGTGGCTGCCATTTGTTAACACTTCCTATAATAATTTCACAGTGCATATACAAGTTCACAAAGCTATTCACCTCACGGGCCAAACCATTTCTCCTTCTCAAAACGTGACACCTGTCTTTCCAAAAGTACGCACTCTTCGAAAACTTTGTAAACACTAGTTTAAAGTGTACCCTGTGATTGCGTGTACTCCACTGCAACTGTTGCAATCTGTAATCCGACCCACAGCTAAGGCCTTGAGACTCCAACAACGAGTCCATTCTTGAAAACTCTTTAGAGTCTCTGAGGACTGTCTCCACTAACATGTTTGATGATCGATTATTCAGGTTAGTGTGAACTGCCGCTCTGACATGTCCCTGCAGTGCCAACCTTTGATTGTTATATGCACTTCACCAAACCGGTTAGGAACGTGGTAACTTACGCTGCGCCGTGCTTTAGAAGGCCTTAATCAAACGCAATTCCAACGTTCCTGCTGGCAGTTGCAAAATACCCATTTTTTTTTTTTTTTTTTTTAACTCAAGCTGAACGACCCGGCTCCATTCAGGACAAAAGTTTCGATACGAGTGTGCCTTACGGCGCTGTGGTCGCATGCAGCGTGACCAAAGCAGGTCAAACGCTAGAGTGTGAGGTGTGGGTATCGATGCAGATTCATAACCACATGTGAGCCTTGCAATATCAGAAATATGAATCCATTGTGTATTGCATATTATATGGCCTTAAACTACCTTACATTAGCAGCTACCACCCGTTAAAGTCCACCCATACAGGTCACCCACAATAGGGAATTGCCTGCAACACTTTAAATTGGTTTAATGGCCGAGTATCTATGGGAATCCACATTTCACACCCGTCTATTCAACCAGAACCTATAACTTTAATTTACAAAGCATTGCGAAAAAAAATACTCAGTTTGTCTTTAGCAATGAAACAGTGTATCTCAAATACTATTTTTATTTGAGACTTAATTCAATAAATTATGTCCACTATAAGCCACCCATTTTTCCTTGCCTAAGTCATCTTCATAGAGCTCTCAAGATCACATGGGGGCCTGGAAGCTCAGAAAAACTCGAATTACTGCATCAACACTTCTACCACAATGGGAGCAGATGCACTGATAGATGAACAATGAACTAAACTCGAACAGCGTCACAACAGGCAAACCAGGCCTGCGACACCTATCGGTTTACGTCAAGTGGGACGATGGAACTGCTTTACGGATAACAAGGGTCAATATTTCTATTTCATCTCTTTTTCTTCTGTTGTCTCAGCATTTTCCGCCGTTTAATGATCATGTCATGGAGTTTCTCCAAGCCCTCTGTGAGTCCTTCACCTATGATTGCGCATGTTGGCTGGAGATGCCAAGGAGTGGACGAACTCAGTTCATGCAACGCCAACAGCTTCTCCATTTCTGAAAGTGAAAGACAGTTCCTCAGATCTTGCTTGTTCGCCACTACGAGGACTGGCACCCCCTGGTTTTCAGAGATCTTAGTGATTTTATACAGTTCTGTCTTCGCTTCTTCCATCCTTTCTATGTCGACAGAGTCCACCACAAACACAATCCCATCTGTACAACGTGTGTAGGATTTCCACAGCGGCCTCAGCTTCTCTTGTCCACCGACATCCCAAAAGTGGAAAGTTACACTCTTGGAGTTTCCAAGCAGTACTTTGATTTTCTCCGAGTTAAACCCCTTGGTGGGGACTGTGTTAACAAACTCATTGAACTGCAGTCTGTACAAAACCGTTGTCTTCCCTGCACAGTCCAAACCAAGGATGACGATATGGAACGAATGAAACAGCGGCAGGCTCGACAAAAGAGAGCTCTGGTCAGACAGGCCGTTCCCCATTTTATTTAAATTTGATGTGTCCGAAGACGGCCGATGCTTCCTCTCTGTATGCGTCTGTCACCTAAAACAAAGACAACACTTGCGTTAGATTTGTAAACATACAAGAATAAAAGCACACTCAACAGCAGTATCATTATGCAAAAGAAAAAAAGCAGGGAAGGATAGATTAAAAAATATGACATAACACAGAAGATAGCACCCCTCTGCGCAGCTAACTTGTTGATAAAGGTATAACCGCAAACAAACACCTTCACCATCATTCATTCCTACATACTAATTGAGGGCGACAGGGGCGATTCGGTTCAATTTGCAAACATAAATCTGAAGTGACACCGCGTGGCGCACTTTAAGGAACGCTGACAATTCGCGAAATAAACTGCCAACAGCATTTTTTCTATTGAGGGAGGTATGTTCGAAACCACACAATGTGGTAAATAGAAAAATACGATCAGAATTGGTTATGTTGATACATCAGAACGAGTATAGATCAGCTTACATTAAACTAACAGAACGATCACCTGTTGCCTCGCTACCGAAGTGGACGATCTTATCATACTCTGCAGGGGGATAGGATGTGCAAGGGTTGATGTCTGGTCAAAAGTGGTGGCGAGGTGAAAAGAACCAGCAGGGACGGTCTCTGGGTATTTTCGGGAGACGGTCTGTGGGTATTTTCGGGGTACTGGCAGAGGATGCAACTCTTTAGCGCCGCCTCGCGCAGCCTACAAAAACAGCCTGCTCCCCTTTAAAATGTCTGGGTGGCAGGTGCCTCTTAACGCCCAATGGCTCGTGTCCAAGGGTGCCGCTTCGCCCCCACTTGGCTTTGCATTTGAGCACAGCCCAGGGACACTACTGCATGCAAACTGCTCCTACTGGCCTCCGCGCACCCCCAGTGTCGCCACAGGTGCAAACCCGGCTGCAGATCCCCGCTGGGTGCCCGCCCAGGGTTCGGCATCAAGATGATTTTTTCCGGATTAAAATACTTCCAAAGCAGATGCGTGTTTTGATATTTGTTAACACATTTTCAAAACACAAACATTATTATAGGAAGCTGCCCTGTATTGACACGCCCGTGGGGCTGTCACTAACCATGTTCGCATTTTCTCCCGTAAGGGCACCCGGGCTGCGCACACTTCTCCGGCGGCTCTGTGAGGCGCTCACCTTATCTAGGCTGTGCCGCTCCTCTCCTCCTGGCTTCCTCTGCGCCGTAATCCCCAGTTCGGCGGAACCACCTCTAGCTACAGGCGGGGATAGGAGCTGCTGCGTGCCAAAGATTGGCGGCCACTGGAGGGGCGTCGTCTACGACCGGCTGCAGCGAAGGAGGCGCGGCGCTCTGACCCGCCAGAGGCAGCGCCAGAGATGGGCCCACTGCAGCGCCGCCTCACAGTCACTTTCATTGCCAGCCATCCGCCCATTGGCCGGCTGCCAGGCACGTCTGCCTCCTCCTTACTGCCGCAGCGAGTGCCAGACTCCGCCCCCAGGCGCACGCGTCTTCCCATTGGCTATCTCCCTCAAGCGCATTGTGCCATGTTATTATGCTCCCAAGCACTAGACCGCGCAGCGCAGTTACGAAGTGCGTGGCGGCGTCTGATACTTAAGCCATTTTAGAGTACATAACCAATCTCAGCACGGAGGGGAAAAGGCGCCCCCTCCGGACATCGACGGGATTCTCACCTCTTCAGTTGGCGCCGGTGGCCAGGCACCCTATAGACCAACAGACAGAGTTCCTTCTCCTACCATGCAGTTTAGCCAAAGGCTATCCAATCAGCAAATGTTTACCTAGCATCCAGTTTCCCGCGTGAAAGACGGAGTTGCCTAGTGACACAGCAACTCTAAATTATGATTGGGTGACTCTGGTGCTCTCCTGGAGACAAGTAAACACGGACCACCAATGAAGCAACGTTTTCGAAACAAGCGTTTTTCGCGGCAAAAAAGAGATACAGAACGCAGGTAGCTACTTGCATTACGATGTCACGCTTACGTGTTTCATTTTTGTTCAATAAACGATCTTAAATATAAGGTTTTCAAAAAAAATACGTCCCCTACGGATATAAGTTTGTAGAACGTTCTTGTTCCTACTGTTGCCATTTAACTCTAGGAAAAATAACAGATTCTAGTTGTGTTCCATCCTATTTTTGTATGTTAAAGGCATCATTAATAAAAAAAGTTCCTAGTTAACATGAAGGAAAATGTACATTTTGTTAAGGACACAGGGGCGAGGATTATGCATTACTTTATTCACCTTTGTTAAACAGCAGGTTCAAAGTTCAAAAGTAAAAACATCACTGCACAAGCACTACAACTCCCATGAACCACAGAGAGTAACCATGGCGACCATAAGCCAATCATGTAACAGTCCCTGAGTACATGTAATATCAGCTGCACGTAGTCCTTCATCTTCTTCATTGTAGGAAGTTAAGCACACAGGACCTCAATCCGCCTTTGAATCAGAATTTAAAAGAATGTAACTATTGTTAAGACACTTCCAACTGAACATGCTGCTTCCCAGTTAAACCGTTAAATCATTAAGGACATTGTCCGAGTTGGAGGTGGAAAAACTCACCTGTCCAACGGTGGGATAGAGAGATTAAGAGTAGAATAGGAAGCGAGAGAAGAATGAAAAGGAGAGAGGTAGAGGTTTATCCCCGGTATCAAGGATCCAGTTCCGAAGGGGAGGGCCAAATCTTGCCTCTTAGTTGTAGCTTATTGTTTCCAAAGTTATATTGGTTTTCTGTGAATTTTGTGATGTTTTGTTACATTGAAATCATGTTGTACTGTACTTATGAATTATTTAATGCCTTTTTAAAAACAAGTTAAATAAAATTTCGATATGTTTTAATATAGTCGCACCGTATCCGCACTGAGTACTTAAGATCATGTCGTCGTTTGTTGGTATGATGAGTTGTTAAATTAATGTAACCGCATGGCTGCCTAGGGATTTTACTTACAATTATATTTTTGCCCTGCCCTAGGAGTTCTAGAGCCATTGCAGGGGGTCCTTGATTTTTGCACCGTTCACATATGAGGGCCATTAATTATGCATGGCAGCAGACTTTTCTTAAGAGACCGATGACCACAGTAAAGCCTTAAAGTAGACATCAAATATGGCCTCTTTGAACCTGTGCGATTTTGGATAACTAAGGATGGTGTTTTCAAAGAATTCTACAACCCGGAGGACTTGCGTCTTTTTCTGGACACTTAACGGAGATCTTAAGTCGTTTTATCCTTTACAATGGGAATTTGGCCTCCACTCGCTGCAAATCTGGTGATACACACATATACAACACTGCCTCAGACAGTGTTTGGGCCCCGCCCCTGGTCTCTACAGCCCTCGCCTATAACATCCTATCTGACCACCTTGGGGCACCACAAGGGTGTGATGCCAGAATTATACCGCACGCTCTCAACCCGCCTTTTCTCACAACCCCTTTCGTGTACCCTTTGTGTCAAATGGCAGACTTGATTACAAACTGGACGACAAATTGGCTGATATCCTGGAGACCCTGAAGCAAAGTACGAGAGAGGCCCGCCATACTTTCCTTTTACCCGTGCAAGAGGATACTATGCTGATAGATTTTTGATGAACTTTTCTCTTACTTTTGGACTGCCTTGTTGATGCTACAGTCAGTAGCTGATGGACTGAAACCTTCTATTTTGAACCATTTTTAAATTTTTCATTAGAGTCAAGCCTGCAAAAACGCATGAATATTCGCTTTCACAGAGCGAGACTCTGTTGTATACAATATAGGGTATGCAACCCGCCTATTGCTTACCCATTTGTTTTAATTTCTGTCAATCTGATGAGCTGCATCCTAAATAGCCAGCAGTGGCAATGCATCACTTCCGTTCCTTTCTTTAGTGCAGGGACCAATTACAGATTGATTACATTTAATTGGGGTCCCTTCGCTCGTGTCTTGATTGAAGTGCTATTTTTTTTACGTGTTGCTGCTTTCTTCTCCCATCCACAACTTCTCCATGTTGCTGTCCCCTTCACCCCTCCGTTCTTGCTTATTTTGTTTATTGCAATAGTGTGTTTGTGATTGCTAGTGAAGGTCACCTTAATTAACGCGTGCTTTTTGTGCCCTTCAATAGCATTTTTATTTAAACATGCTTCTATTTTAATGTGTTATATGTTGATTTGTTTTAAACAGATTTTCTTTCAAGATAGACTGTGAACTATGCACACGTTTATTTATTTTTCATGCGATCCTTTACATTACCTTTATAGCCTTTTTCTTGACTTGATAGAGGCTTCCGTGTATAGCCAGCGTGCAGCATTCACCAGTTCATATTTTATGCTTGCTGTCCCTCGTTTATTAATGCAATGTTCGTACAGAGACAGTCACAGAATCCGGGCACCTCCTAAAAAGAGGCAGGAAAAGGGAGTTTGTCAGACAATCTGAGCACCTGAGCTCTGGGAGCAGGTCTCGAGAGGGGAGGCGGATGGCCACAACCTGTCTTCTGCCTGTGCAGGTTAGCCCAGAAACGTCTCTAGTGCTTACAGAGAGGATAGTCCAAGGGAGGCTTGGAGGCCTTAGTTTTAATACAAGAAGCAACACTTGTATGATAGAAATGACAGACAAAGGAAATTGATGCAATTAAAAGGACTAAGTGAACGTTCTGTCTGGAGAGGATGGAGGAGCTTCCAGAAGGTAATGGAGGTTGGGGTGATTTCATGCCTGGGACAGCCTCCTCTGGTGTTGCATGCAGACTTTGTCTGGACGTGGGGAGAAAATGGGTGCATCTCTCATACCACAGCCACATGTGCACACACCGATCAGGCAACACATTTTTGGCGACTTCCTTCGTCAGGCAGCTAGTGAAACAACAATCCATAAAATAGGGTGCACCTTTAGTGGCACCAACTACATACACCCTGTTTTTGTGTCTCAGGCAGCCTTCATTACCTGTAATTATGGCATTTGGCTTAGAGGTCAAGGTGTTCACATGACCCCCAAAACTGCCTATTTCTTTCTCTATCTCTAATTCTCTATTTTTGTTCATCTCTTTCTCTCTCTCTCCCTATCTCCCTCCTGTCTCTTGCCCTCCCTCAAGGGTGTTCACCCCCTTAACAAAACCCAAATAGCAATGAAATTCACTAGTGAATTTCACCCACCTCGCAAGACTCCTCTATCCACAATTTTCATTATATAGTATATAGTCAGAGACAGTCAGAATAGTTTGGTTTTAGAATGTGAGGGGCCTTGTCTACCATGATGCGAAATCTCTCAAGGGATGGGCATGGGACTCTCTACTCCACTATACACCACTGCACTCTAACACTCTACTCTGCAACACTGCACTCTCCGCCACTAAATCTACACCATTCTGCTCTGCAGTACTCCACTCGATGCCACTGCACTCTATGGCACTATATTCTACTGTTAACCTCTCTATGCTACTCTACTTTGCACCACTCTACACCACTGCACTCAATGCCACTCAACTATGCTCTGCAATCTATGACACTGAACTCTATGCCACTCGACTCTACTATGCAGCATTGCCCTCTGCATGACTCAACTCGATGACATTCTACTCTGCACCACTCTATGCTACTCCACTCTGCACCACTCTACGCCACTGCAGTGTATGCCACTTTGCGCCACTCCACTCTGCCCCACTCCACTCTACTAAGCACCTCTCTAATCTATGCCACTGCATTCTACAATGCTGCACTAGACACAGCTGAATTCAATGCCACTGTACTCTATGCCACTGTGCTCTGCAACAGTCTATGCCAATGCATTCTACACCAGTCCACTCTACTCTATGCCACTCCTGTGTATGCCACTCTACGCAACTCCACACAATGCCACTCCAATACACAACACTCTCTGCCACTCCACTCTGAAACACTCCACACCACTCTCCTCTATGCCACTAACTTTTAGCCATGTTGAACAGCAGCCATGCTGTTGTACAACCTGGCTAAAATACATTAGCAAAGGCAATAGTTCTTGCATAGGTGAGACCTATTGGCTTTGCTAATGCGTGTTGCTTGCTGTGACTTAAAGTGTGTCTTTGAGGGGAGGCAAAACAGAGATAACCCTAAACTTCCTCTCATTTCCCCAACCCCCTGGCCTTAGGGAATCATATGTTATAGAATGCTTTAAAGTAATTAATAAAGCAATTGCATCAGCACAGCAGACCCAATCAAAATGTTCCAGGCTGCAAATAGAAGATGAAGAGGAGCCTGAAGTTGGTTCAAGGTTCCCACTGGCCTGATGTAAAACACCACATCAGGGGAAGATTAGATTTCCCTTCTGATAGGCCCAATGTAAATGCTGATTATTTTTTTTTAGTTATATAGGCCACCACCCACAGATGCATTACCTCTCTGCAAGGCAGTGAGATATATAAACTTGTGAGTAGAAGGACATTTACAAACAGTATTCTCTAGTTTTTAGGGCAAGCAATGCCCACCCATAGACGTTGAAATAGAATTCTCTGTATTGGCTAGTGTGTCTTTCTCATTGGTTGTTTACTGTTTTTTGTCTGATTCTAGTGATAAGAATGTGGACCACTCAAAAGGTCTAACGCTGCACCTAAAATTCATATTTCTTACAGCAACATTTGCCACTTACGCATCCCAGGCTCTCCTAAAGGACTTTCAGATTCTTTATGATGGGGCTCAGAGAGGCGCTAACCTTGTAGGGACCATGGAACCATTGCAACGTGAAGCAGTGCATAAATTTCACTTGTATGCTTTAATTTTGAAAACTAGACACCCAAGGGGCCAAGGGTGGTCTGAAGTCCTTGGATCCCTCCAACTGTGCTGACCCACAATGCCTTGCAAATCTCAAACTTTGGCTTAAATGACACATTTTCCTCACATTTCTGGAGGGAATCTTCAAAAGCTACAGGGGTCCACAAAAGTCCTACCACTCAGCATATCCAGTCTTTTCCTGATACAAATGATCCCACACTTGTCTGACTGGACCTGAAACAAGAAAGTCCCCAAAACATGATGTTGAGACATCAACATTTTGGCACAAAAAATGATCCTTTGGCAATGTGGTTAGCTATGGAATTTGGGCTCAACCATCATTCAGAGAAATCTAACAAACCAAGACATTTCTTACACCTAACGGAGGCCAGGATGGTCTGAAATATGTGGATCCCACTATTGGTCTTACGCAAAAAGCCCTGCAAACCTCAAACTTGGCTGAAAGTAGCAGGATCCACACAAGTCAGACCATCCTTGATTCTTCTGGGTGTTCAGTTGTTAGGGGTTGTTATTGTGCCCTCACAGCTGTCTGACAGAAGGCCAAAATACTGAAGGCAACAGAAAGCGCAATTTGGTATGGAAGATTTGAGGCATTCTACGAGGATGCGACATACCTGATTTTCACGTCGGACACGCCGTGAGGGGAACGGCCGGTGATCTTAGCTCCTGCTGTGGGCATCTCAAACCCTGTGACCATTTGCCAGCGCCGTGAGGGGAACGGCTTCCCTAACGCCTACACTACCCAGAGGGCATCGCGTGGCGCACGGAGAGCGTCATTAGAGCGCGCCAAGGCCCATAAACTCGAAGAGCGCCTCCCGCAGCGCGGGATGCGACATACCTGATTTTCACGTCGGACACGCCGTGAGGGGAACGGCCGGTGATCTTAGCTCCTGCTGTGGGCATCTCAAACCCTGTGACCATTTGCCAGCGCCTTGAGGGGAACGGCTTCCCTAACGCCTACACTACCCAGAGGGCATCGCGTGGCGCATGGAGAGCATCATTAGAGCGCGCCAAGGCCCATAAACTCGAAGAGCGCCTCCCGCAGCGCGGGATGCGACATACCTGATTTTCACGCCGGACACGCCGTGAGGGGAATGGCCGGTGATCTTAGCTTCTGCTGTGGGCATCTCAAACCCTGTGACCATTTGCCAGCGCCGTGAGGGGAACGGCTTCCCTAACGCCTACACTACCCAGAGGGCATCGCGTGGCGCACGGAGAGCGTCATTAGAGCGCGCCAAGGCCCATAAACTCGAAGAGCGCCTCCCGCAGCGCGGGATGCGACATACCTGATTTTCACGTCGGACACGCCGTGAGGGGAACGGCCGGTGATCTTAGCTCCTGCTGTGGGCATCTCAAACCCTGTGACCATTTGCCAGCGCCTTGAGGGGAACGGCTTCCCTAACGCCTACACTACCCAGAGGGCATCGCGTGGCGCATGGAGAGCGTCATTAGAGCACGCCAAGGCCCATAAACTCGAAGAGCGCCTCCCGCAGCGCGGGATGCGACATACCTGATTTTCACGCCGGACACGCCGTGAGGGGAACGGCCGGTGATCTTAGCTCCTGCTGTGGGCATCTCAAACCCTGTGACCATTTGCCAGCGCCAGCGCCGTGAGGGGAACGGCTTCCCTAACGCCTACACTACCCAGAGGGCATCGCGTGGCGCACGGAGAGCGTCATTAGAGCGCGCCAAGGCCCATAAACTCGAAGAGCGCCTCCCGCAGCGCGGGACGCGCGCGTGCGAAGCCCGGGCCAAGGGCGGGCCCGTCCAAGGCCGAAGGAGGCCGGGCAGGGCCACATCTCTTGGCTGCTGACATTGGGTTAGTCCGGACTCTCCCTCCATTGATGTTAAATTAATTATAAGTCATTGTCGTTATATCTACTATTCAGCCACAAGCTGTGCATAGAGTGCTTTATTCTTAACAATTTCTGTTTAGATATTAGTTAACTCTCTGAAAAAACGAGTCTATTGCTTGACAGTGTTTGGTTTCCTGCCATATTTGTTTTATACATTTTGCGTTTTAAGTTTAAAAAAAAAAAAAGATTAATCGGGGCAAGAAAGTTAAAACTAAAACCCCAGCCACGCGGTCTTACACTAAGCTGCTAACAGCAGACTCCCAACCTTTACCTACTTTGACCGCCATTGACAAAATGCTGCAACAGACTATTGGCGTTGTGGCAAATGCCATTGAGAATACAGAGAGACGGCTATCTATCACACCATCGTTATGTTTGCCAACTCAGGAAAGAGACACCTCAATTACCATGACTGATGCGTTGGAGGTTAGTTCCTACATGTCCTCATCTTATGTAGATCTGCCCTGTACTCAGCTGCCTGCAGAAACTCCTATAGACCCCCAAGATCGCCCCATTACCTTGACCCCTCCTTTTCCAGAGAAAAGGCTAGATGCATGTAAGCCTTGCCCTAGGAATAAGAGAGCAAATATTCCAAATAAACCGAGTAAAAATAAGCTTATAAATCACGATCTGGTGACCCCATCTAGTAACTTAGCTGATTCTACGCCAGGAATACCATGCTGGGTCGCTAATATGGTCTCAGACCTACAAGCATCCTTGGAACGGACAATTGTTACTCAACTTAAGCCTCTGGTATCAAAATTAGATAAACTCATCTCTATTATGAATACTAGGGGGGAGGGACAACTGAGCCAGCCAAATTACGAAGAACCCCTGCACCCCCTGCCACTGAAGCTTTATCATATAATGTCCCTTGCAACACAACAGCTGGAAATAATACTCCCTCAGCACAGATTACCAACGTAGGAGCAATGCTAGGTACTCAAAAATCCGCACCTGTTCCACCGCAAGCTTTATTTAGTTCTGGCTCCCAGAAAAAGAGCAGTCAAACTTCAGGAAATCTGGCTATTGCCATAGATAAAGCTCCAACTAAGGTAAAGGAAGGTGAAAAGGGGGATAAAATCAACTCACTTATGAAAAGCAATGCAACATTAAGAACTATTTCCCAACAGTTGCCAACAATTAATCTACCCCCTGAAGCCCAACCATATGTCGTTGCACTTGTAGGAGTACCACCCTTAAATGAGGGGAAAAGAGAAAGGGAGGATGAGTTAAAAAACAAGTGCATCCAGTGGCTCACGGTAAATAGACCCTTGCCAGCGAATGTTTCAGGCGAAATTCTGCTGGCCAGGAGAGTAGGTTGGATTGGGAGGGATCCAAAGACAGTAGCAGGCGATGTAATAATTTTGAATTTCAGGGATGCCTCTGTTGTAGAGTATATTTGTGGAACTCCTCCCTATAGGCAAAACACTCAAATATGCCCAATGCATCTCTCATATTTTTATCCTACCCCTAGTTTAGAACCATACCACCCCAGAGCCAGGTTTGATAACAGGGGGTGTCACCTTCCTTTCCATAACCCGGAAAACGGGGGGACATTTAGGGAAGATAGGTCTACCCATGCCCCCCTCTTTCCGCTACAACCGCATTGGAACAGGTTTAGCGTATTGGAAGAGGTGGACTGACTCAGCTTAGATGGAAATCAAATTCCGCAAGTCACGAATGAAGCTCCTAGTTGGGTAGGGACAATAGAGGGAAATGCTTTACCATCAACCCCTAGGGAGGACTTAAAAACTGATCAGATACCTGTGGCGAGGACTAGCACTAGAGGGAGTACGGCAATTGAGGACTCTGAAAATTTGGTGGAAGGTTGCCTAAAACTGGTCTCATGGAACATAGCCGGCCCAAAAAACAAATTACATACTCCGGAGTGGGCCGCATTTATGGCAAAATATGATATTTGCCTAATGCAAGAGACCTGGGCATTGGAAAAGAGCTCCAGCCCGACTTTTGCTACTTTTGCTATTTTGGCAGTGTCCACAAGTAAAGGCCGCCCATCTGGGGGATTATCAATCTGGATAGGTACACATTTGGGAATCCAGGCAACACAAATTCCAACAAAATCCCTGGATGTCCAGTGTGTCCTATTAAAACCTCCAAATAACCCACCAGTAGCATTAATAAATGTTTACTCGAGACCAACCAGAAATGGCCAAGAATCAGATACAATTAAAGATTTGGGTTCTTTTATTTCGGGGTTAGACCCCTCTACTGCTATAATCCTTGGTGGGGACTTTAACTGCCAATTCGAACCGCTGGGAAGTGTCGAGCTGGGAGAACAGGATGAAGTAGATGTGCTATGGCACATCCCGGATCCTAATATCGTCCCAGTTAGAGCATGGACACCTTTGGTGTTACAAGTAAAATCCCTCTCCCATGCAACATCCCTGCGGGCGTGCAATGGGAGAGTGGACCCTGACCGCCCAGCAACAGAAACATTTAAAAGGGCTAATAAAACATCCATCATTGACTATGTAATGGTAGAAGTCAAAAATTGGGATAAGCTGAAGGATTTTAGAATAGAAAAAAGAGAGGACAGTGACCACAATGCCCTGGTCTTAACTTTTAATCCAGGGTCCTTTGGACTAACTAACCCTGAACCCAAATCTGCTATGGCAATGCCCCCCTTCGTACTAACTAATAATAGAAGGAGGGTGAAATGGCCTCATCTGGCAGAGTCACCCTCACAGCTTGCAAAAATGTACCAAATTGTAATACCTTTTATAGCCCAGATGGGTGATCCAACTGGACAACTGCAGGCATTGGAAATACACAAGCAACTAGTCATGGCTTTGGGGGATGTTTTTAATCCTGTAGGCAGAACCAAGAGGTGTGTGCTGAAAACCCACCCCTGGTTTAACGATGCCTGCAGGAAATCAAAAAAGGAGCTTCTCGCAGCAATTAAATAAAAAAATAAAGTAAACATCAGGGTTACTAGGCACAAGTATAAGAAAGAACTGTCTAGGGGCAAGATAGAATGGGAAGAAGATAGGTGGAAAAAATTAAGGGATGCCCTAGTGTCAAAGGATGCTAAACTATTTAGGGCATTGGTAAACTCTGCCACGAGAGATAGCGGGGAATCGTTTTACCAAATATTGCTTCCTCAGTGTGGGAGGCACATTTCGCCGCACTTTACACCTCTCCTTTGGTTGTTATACCTGAACATTTGAAAAGGGCTATGACATTACAACCAGATAATCCTCTCTGTGCTCCCCCAGCCCTAGACCTCCCGCACGAGTATCGACTGCGGGGGGCCTCGGACTGCGGAGATCAGACCGGTCAATTGGATGCCGGGGCGAGGTTGGCCTCTGGAAGTGTCGAGAACATCTCAGTTAAGGAAGTGGAATCTGCAATTGCCAGGCAGCTTCCTAATAAATCACCAGGCCTTGATAAGGTACCAGGCGATCTCTTTCGTTCCCAACCTAAAATTTGGGCACCGTATCTAGCCGTATTGTTCAATGCGGTTTTACTGGGAGCCAAACTGCCGGACACCTGGGCAGGGGCCGAGATTGTTCCCATTTTTAAAAAGTGTTGCCCCTTAGTCCCCTCAAATTATAGGCCAATAAGTCTTTTGGATGCTACCCAGAAACTCATGGGCCGTATCCTTCTGGATAGAATACTCAGCTGGGCGGAAGAGAACGAAATAATAACTACCCTCCAGGCTGGTTTTAGATCTGGGATTTCGACCCTGGACCAGCTCTTTAGGTTACAGGTCCTTTATTGGAAGACTGTAAGTATTGAGGGTGGTAGCCTCCACTTGGTCTTCGTAGATTTACGGGCCGCCTTTGACCTTGTGCCCAGGGAAAATCTATGGAGGGTCTTGAAAGAACTAGACCTTCCGCCCTACCTATTAGACGTCCTGAAGCGCTTCCATGAAGGGAATTACGCCCAGGTTAGATGTGGGAAGAATGGGGAACTATCGGATCGCTTCCCTGTAACTAGAGGAGTGCGCCAGGGCTGCGCCCTGGCCCCTACGCTCTTTAGCCTCTACATAAATGGCCTGGTGGGTGAGCTAGATACTGTTAGGGATAGCGATGCCCCTCGGCTGTCGTCCAGACGGGTGCCTGCTCTGATGTTCGCAGACGACACCTTATTGTTGTCTCGAACTTCTACAGGCATCCAGAGGGTACTGGACGGTTTTGTATCATTCTGCGCTTCGCGGGGACTTGATATCAACCTAGAAAAGACGAAGTTCATGATCTTCGGTCCCCCGAAGCGCACCCGCCCTAGCCCAGTTCTAAATGGTATCCCACTTGAAAGGGTTAGAACTTTTGTATATCTGGGTGTTACCCTGACTGAAGATTTCGTTTGGGGACCCCAGGTAACCAAATCTGCCCTGAGGCTTACACAGATAGTGGGAGGTATTAGTAAGTTTCAGAGGAAAACCCAATTCAAACCAGTCTCGCCAGCCCTTGAAATTTATGGTGCCCAAGCCAGACCTGCTGCAATGTATGGCGCAGAACTCTGGGGTCATACGTGTATATCGAGCCTTTCTAAGGTTGAGCACACATTTATTAGGAACCTGCTAGGGCTCCCCCAGAGCACTCCGCTTATACCTCTGAGACTAGATCTAGGTCTAGAGCCTATCTCTGAACTCCTATCGACTCGACCCCTCCTGTATTGGAGAAGGCTGTGGACAGTACCCGAACTTGGTGACTACAGAGCTGAGTTCTCTGCAATTTGGGACCAGCTGAAGAGCAGAAACATACCCTGGCTATCCCACATTAAAGCTGTTGCACATCAAATAGGCCTGCCTCAATTATGGGAGACCCCAGAGGAAAGTTGCCCAGCGGTGCGGAGAACTGAGTTACTGGCTCTACTTAGACAGTACAATCTAAGTTTGCTACACCGCTCGCCAGTAATGGGTAGGTTGACTACTGAATTTCTGCAAATAAAATTTGTGCCCAGGAGGGAGGAGTTCTTAGATTTGATTCAACCCCCCATGGAAAAAAAGTTATATACGCAATTAAGGCATGGTTGCCTCCCGATTGGGGCCTTGATCTCTGTAGGAGAGTAGGGTCTGCTATCCTATGGTCACCCCAAATTTTTGCTTTTTGCTTCACTGGTTTTTGACATATTGAGGCTGTGGGCCTGCTAATCAGACCCCCAGCCTGCTGTTCTCTCTACTAAATTGACACTATGCACCCTAGGTGCATAACCAATTGGAATTGGATCACCCTGTGCGCCCCTGTACCAGTGTACACTAGGTACCCAGGGCATTGGTGTATCTAAGGCCTACCAGGGGCTGAAGCATGTATTATGCCACCCCTGGCCTTGCCTAGCAATTTGACACAACTGGCTGATCACTCAGCTGGGGAAAGTTTGTGTAACCACCTCTTACTTAGGTGTAGTATACCTATACCTAACCTTAAATGGGACACCTGGTAACCTATAAGTCACTCCTATGGCAGGCCTTAACAATCCTGAAGGCAGAGTGCTTGGTTCCATGTGAGATGGTGCTCTGGCATGAGCTGAGCCTGTCTGCAGTGGTCGGAACAACTTCCTTCTACCATTTCCAGATATCGCCATACCATATACTCTTAAGTGCATTATGAACCTCGCGGTTAAATGCCATCTTTGGTTTGGCTTTATCAAAACATGTTGAGTAAGGTGTCATACGAATTGGAATACTAACCCCTCGCCAATTCTGGAGACGGGGTTAGCATTCCACCCTTCTAGAGGGACACGACATGTACAGTACCTGAAACCCGGGTAAAATCAGACATAGCCTCAGCTCCACAAAATGGATGCTCCCACCACAGACACAAGTCTGCCCTCCTGCTGCTGGGAGTCCTTCCAGCTTGGGAGACGTGGACAAAGGGTTTCCTGCCAGGGGAGGTGCGTGCACCACCCCAGACAGGATTTTGTGTATTGGTCAGGTAGGGCTTGAAAGGAATCAGACATGCCTGAGGCTCACAAGGAGCCTCGGTGCATATGCCAGTTCAAACCGGTCCTGGGGCACACCAGCCCCGGACCTGGGGCGAGCTGGACAAAGGATTGGGGGTGTAACCACCCCCCTTCCTGGTCCCACCCTTAGGGAGGGACCTAGCAGGTAGTCCGGCCCCTAGAATCCGCTTAAAGGTAGGAGGTGTGTCCTAAGACTTCAGACATCCTGGAATCAACTTAACTACAAGAAGAAGACGGGAGCTTCGACGCTCTGCTGCACAGAGGACAGAAGGAAATCTCCCCTATGGTCAGGGAGTGACCATCTTGCTAACGCAAGCACCAACCAGCTACTCGATGTCGGCTTTGCCGCCGCTTCCCGCCGGAGCCTGAGCCCAGAGCCTGACAAGACCTGGACCTCCAGACCTCTCACCGCCCGATCCACAGTCCCTGCAAAGAAGGAACCCGTGGAGGCACCGAGACACGTGGAGCCAGCCATCTTGAAAGACCCACGACAAGCTGCAAGCGCGACAACAGAGGCTCCCTCCAAGTTGTGCTTTGGGTCCTGAGAAGCCCAACATCCGAGCAGCATCTGCACCAAAGGTGATCCCTCCAGCATCTCCACGATCTGCATGGGGCCCCTCTGCACTTTGCATCTCGACGCGCCTGCCCGGTCCCTGGCCCGTTGGCTAGTGGCCATTTTGGAAACGAACCTTGAAATCTACGACGCTGGTCTGGTTGCTCCAGACTGGCCCCTGCTGCTCTCCAAAGGAGCAGCCCCTCTGACCTTGCTGGTCAGAACAATCAGCTTTCTCCATTCTTCACGACTTCTGCTTTTGCCAAGGCTTGTTTGCTTCCTTTGAGTTGCCGACACTGCCGACAGCGAGAGCCTGCGTGGGACAGCTCGTGACTCGACTCCTGGACGTCGTCGACCTTCAGGGACCACGTGGCTGCGGAGACAAGCTACACCTCATCACCTGTTTGCACCCGACATCGCCTGGTACCTACCTGGTGCCACGCCAGTCACTGGCTAGTGACTGTGAACACTTTCCCCTCTGCTTTCAGGTCTTCTACAACTCCGATCCACTCTTGGATCCACCGCATCTCTTCTGGACCGGTCGCCTGCAGCATCTTTGTCATCAGGCTCCATTGAACAGATAGACGAAACCCGACGCACTTCGAGACCTATGCACCCGCTTCCTGTGGGTGAGGTAAAGCTGGCACTCCGGTGCCCAAGTGTAGAGAACCATCTCTAGTGTCTGTGTTTTAAGCCTTAAGTTCGTAGTCCATCCAGAAGACCCTTCTAGCAGTAACTTTTGAACTTTTACGCACCCATTGAAAACCTATGGGAGCCCGCGTGTAACTTTCCTCACTGCACACGCGACCCGTGGACCTCCTGGTCCCTAACTGAAGTTAGCTCCTTGTAGGCCCAGCAATTCTAGAGGCCCTAGGCCTTTTCCCTTTCCTGTTCGTGGTACTTATACCACTATTTTAGTATATGGTTTGATCGGCCACCAGGGCCTATCCATATAAAGTACAACTTCTGTATATTGTAATACTTTCTTGTTTAACGATTTGTGCTCCTGTGCTCATAAAGAGTCTAGGGGATACTTTGAGTAATAAATACATATATATTTTGAATATATATCTGTGTGGTGTCCTTTCATTGGTATAAAGGGGGGTTACATATGGTAAAACAGCCTGCTTAACACGCTTTAACGAGTTTAGCCTCAAAGACTGCTTAGCCTACGCTACCACTAGGGCAGCTAGTCCGAAAAGGTTGACTTACAACCACACCATAAGGGTTGCTTGGCATGGTACAAGGTGGTCACTTTAACTAGTGAACATCATATACCAGGCCAACTTCTCACATTGGTGAGCAGCGGTTGGATTTGAGCTTGCTGTGTTTTACCTCTGTAATCTCTTTGTTACCAATTGAAAGATCATACAGGTACCTTTAGGTACATATAAAACAAGATTAGATATACTTAAGTCCTACTGAACTTAGTTGTTGTAGAGCAAAGGGCGTAGCACACCCTGACTACAACTACTAGATAGGTTTAGTAGGAAAACCCAAGTGTAGGTAGTTGCAACACATCCACCCACACTTAAGAGCAATGGCTGGGGCAGAGGGGTCCAATGTACCTATCTCTGTCGAGAGTGACCCCCAGAGGGCACCAACCATCTTTGCTACCCTAAACCAAAATGAGCTCAGGCAGGTGGCAAATATCAGGGGCCTTAAACAGCCCAAGAACCCTACCTCTGCTGAACTCAGAGAACTCTTACAAGCTGATGAAGATCAGAGAGCTCTCAAGAAAGCCTCCCAGTTAGGCCCCTTAGGGACTGGAACAGGAGCCCCCCCTTCTGAAGATGCTACTGAGGTACCCCTTTCCAATAGTCACCCCTTAGATGAGAATCATACTACAGAGGATGAAAGTGATAAGGGTACTGATACAGATGGTAGTGGGGATGAAGGGAGAATTAGCCCAGTGCCAAGTGTTATACGTGGCCCAGCTAACTTAAGGCTACTGGGGACTGACAATGGGATCACCCCATTGGATCTCCCTAGTGGACTTAACCAGGGGCTTGGGAGGCAGAGGAATCACTCAGGTGACTCTAATGCTTCTCATGCCTCTAGAGGCTCTCAAGGTCGCTCCAGAAGGGGGATGACCAGCCCTCAGAGGAGGGAGCATGAGGCCAGAATGAAGGAAGCTCAGCTGAGAATCAGGAGACAGGAGCTAGAAGTAGCTCTGATGGAAGAGAAACTGAGTAAGGCTAGGCAACCTAGAGAGAGTGGGTCTATACCCACTGGTGGCAGCATTGTCCCTAAGGACAAAGATAGGGTCTTGGACAATAGGAACCTGTCCAAGGTTGTGCCCCCCTACAAAAGTGGGGATGATATCCACAAGTGGATGACTGCTCTTGAGAGAGCCTGCAAAGTGCAGCAGGTTCCTGAAGACCAGTGGGCAGCAATCTTATGGCTCTCATTTGAAGGTAGAGGCAGAGATATACTCCTCACTGTTAGGGAGGAGGATGTCAGAAACTACAGAGCCCTGAAGAGTGTCCTAGTTGATGGGTTAGGCTTAACCACTGAACAGTACAGGTTAATGTTCAGAGATACCCAGAAGACACAGACTCAGGACTGGTCTGAATACATTGAATGTGCCACTAAGGCTTTGGACGGTTGGTTGCTGGGAAGTAAGGTATCTGATTATACAGGATTGTACAATTTGATGATGAGAGAACAGATTTTAAATAACTGTCAGAACCAGCAACTGTATCAACACTTGGTTGACTCAGATCTGACCTCTCCCCAAGAATTGGGAAAGAAGGCAGACAAATGGGTCAGAACCAGGGTTAAGCAAAAGAACCAGAACCAGGGCCAAGGGGGTGATCAGAAGAAAACAGACCAAAAGGGTGGAGATCAGAAATCTAAAGACCAGAAGTATTCAACAGGGCCCCAAACTAGTACTAACGAGGGTGGGTCCCAACAACCTAAAGGGAAGAAGAAAGAAGGTCCAAAGAAACCCTGGTGCAAATCTTGCAAGAATACAACTCACTGGACTAGTGATTGTAAGAAGGGTGGAACCCCCAACACTGTTGCCCCTAAGGCACCTGCTCCCAGTACTACTGTTAGCAGTGTTGGTCCCTAGACAAAGGGTGTAGTGGGAATCACTATGGGAACTGAAGGAGATTCTGACTTAGACAGAACCCTGACACAGGCAGTCTTGATCTGTGATGGGGACATGGATTTGTCCCTGACTGTGAGCCCCAGTAACCTGGGCAAGTACAGACAGACTCCTTTAATAAATGAAAAAGTGGCTCAAGCCTACAGGGACACATGTGTCCGTGTCACTATGGTGACACCAGGATTTGTAGACCCTGGACAGTACATACCAGGTGAGAATTACCTGGTGACCAATGCCAGCAATGCCACTACTTCACATAGTGTGGCTGTTGTTAACTTCTCATGGGGAGGGGTAACTGGCCTCAAAAGGGTTGTGGTTAGTGCAGACCTCCCAGTAGAATGTTTGTTGGGCAATGACCTAGAGAGTTCTCTATGGTCAGAAGTGGAGTACAGGACACATGCAGAGATGTTAGGTATATCACCACATGTCCTTGCTGTGACCAGGTCACAGGCCAAAAAGTGCCTTACTGAACCACAGGTCTTGGATCCTGGAACAATGGACCAAGCACCTACCAAGAAGAAGAACAGGAGGGTTAAGGCTGTGCCTTCCCCCCTGCCTCCAAGTGATGATCAGCCTTCCCCGGAAGATGATCTAGAGAACCCTGAAGGAACTGTCCCTGAAGAGCTTGAACCTGATCAGGTTGAGTTTCTGGGGACAGGGGGACCTTCCAGGGCTGACTTGGGGCAGACTCAGTTAACCTGTCTATCTCTTGAACCCCTCAGACAGCTGGCTGCTGCTGAGGCTGCTGGGAATGCTCAAGGTACCCATAAAGTGTATTGGGATGATGGGCTCCTTTATTCAGAGGCTAGAGACCCAAAACCTGGTGCGACCAGGAGGTTGGTTATACCTCTGCAATTTAGGGGCTTCCTTCTTACCTTGGCCCATGATATTCCTCTAGCAGGACACTTAGGCCAGAACAAGACTTGGGACAGGCTTGTCCCTCACTTTCACTGGCCTCACATGAATGAAGATACCAAGGAGTTTTGTCGCTCCGGTGTGACCTGCCAAGCCAGTGGCAAATCAGGTGGCACAACAAAGGCCCCCCTAATACCACTACCTGTGGTGGGGGTCCCCTTTGAAAGAGTGGGAATAGATATAGTGGGTCCCATGGATCCTCCCACTGCATCTGGGCACAGATTTATACTGGTGGTAGTGGATCATGCCACCAGGTATCCAGAGGCAATTCCCCTTAGGACCACTACAGCTCCTGTTGTGGCCAGGGCCCTGCTGGGAGTATTCTCCAGAGTGGGGTTTCCTAAGGAGGTGGTTTCTGACAGTGGTACCAACTTCATGTCAGGATACCTGACAGCTATGTGGAAGGAATTTGGTGTCAACTACAAGTTCACCACCCCTTATCACCCACAATGCAATGGGCTTGTTGAGAGATTCAACAAGACCCTAAAGGGTATGATCAAAGGATTACCTGAAAAGCTCAGGCGAAGATGGGACATCCTTCTACCCTGCCTTCTGTTTGCTTACAGAGAGGTCCCACAAAAAGGAGTTGGCTACAGCCCCTTTGAATTGTTGTTTGGGCACCCTGTGAGAGGCCCACTGTGTTTAGTGAAGGAAGGATGGGAGTTACCTCTCAAAAAGCCTAAACAAGACATAGTGGACTATGTACTTGGTCTCCGCTCCAGGATGGCTGAGTATATGGAGAAGGCATCCAAAAACCTTGAGGCAAGCCAGGCCTTACAGAAAGCTTGGCATGACCAAAAGGCTGTCTTGGTTGAGTTTCAGCCAGGACAGAAGGTATGGGTGTTGGAGCCAGTGGCCCCAGCAGCACTCCAAGACAAATGGTCTGGACCCCATACAATCCTGGAAAAGAAGGGAGAGGTTACCTACTTGGTGGACCTAGGAACTCCCAGGAGTCCCCACAGGGTACTCCATGTTAACAGGTTAAAAGCATATGTTGACAGGGCAGACATGGGCTTGCTCATGGCTACAGATGAGGGACAGGAGGAGGAGAGTGACCCTCTCCCAGACCTGTTGTCTCAGAACCCTGAAGATGGTTCAGTTGAAGGAGTGACCCTTGGAGGCAACCTCACTGATCATCAGCAGATTGAATGTAGACAGGTTCTACAATCATTTCAGCATATGTTTTCATTGATACCTAGTCAAACTGACTGGTGTACCCATGTGGTGGACACTGGTGACAGTCTGCCTGTGAAGAACAAACTTTACAGACAACCTGACCACGTCAGGGACTGTATAAAGGCTGAGGTACACAAAATGCTGGAATTGGGTGTCATTGAACCCTCAGAGAGCCCCTGGGCTAGCCCAGTGGTTCTGGTCCCCAAACCTCACACCAAAGATGGCAAGAGAGAGATGAGGTTCTGTGTGGATTACAGAGGACTCAATGCTGTCACTAGGACAGATGCACATCCTATTCCAAGGGCAGATGAGCTCATAGATAAACTAGCTTCTGCTAAGTTTTTGAGCACATTTGATTTGACAGCTGGCTATTGGCAAATCAGATTAGCTGAGGAGTCTAAGGCCAAAACAGCATTCTCAACCCCAGGTGGGCACTACCAATTTTTGGTGATGCCCTTTGGTCTGAAGAATGCACCTGCCACCTTCCAAAGGTTGGTGAATCAAGTCCTTACTGGGTTGGATGACTTTTGTGCAGCATATCTTGATGACATTGCTGTCTTTAGCTCCACCTGGGAGGATCACCTGATCCACCTGAAGAAGGTACTTGAGGCTCTGCAAAAGGCAGACCTCACTATCAAGGCTACTAAGTGCCAGATAGGGCAGAGTAAGGTTGTGTATGTGGGCCACCTTGTAGGTGGAGGCCAAGTTCAACCACTGGAGAGTAAGATACAATCCATCAAGGACTGGTCTCCTCCAACCACCCAGACTCAAGTTCGAGCTTTCTTGGGCTTGACTGGGTACTACAGGAAGTTTGTTAAGAACTATGGGTCCATTGTGACTCCTCTTAATGATCTGACATCCAAGAAGATGCCCAAAAAGGTTCAGTGGACAGTAAGCTGTCAAAAGGCATTTGATGACCTGAAGAAGGCCATGTGCTCTGCACCTATCCTAAAAAGTCCTGACTACTCCAAAGAGTTTATTGTCCAAACAGATGCTTCTGAGTTGGGTGTGGGAGCTGTGCTGTCACAACTTAATGTAGATGGTCAAGACCAACCCATTGCTTTTATTAGCAGAAGGTTGACCCCCAGAGAGAAGAATTGGTCAGCTATTGAGAGGGAGGCCTTTGCTGTGGTGTGGGCCCTGAAGAAGCTGAGGCCATACTTGTTTGGCACTCACTTCAAGATTCAGACCGACCATAAGCCCCTCTTGTGGCTAAATCAGATGAAGGGTGAAAACCCCAAACTGCTTAGGTGGTCCATTTGCCTACAGGGGATGGACTTTACAGTGGAGCACCGGCCAGGTACAGACCATGGGAATGCAGATGGTCTCTCCAGGTACTTCCACTTAGGACATGAAGACGAGACTGGTCAAGGCTAGTTTAATGTCCCTGCGTTTGGGGGGGGGTTGTGTAGGAGAGTAGGGTCTGCTATCCTATGGTCACCCCAAATTTTTGCTTTTTGCTTCACTGGTTTTTGACATATTGAGGCTGTGGGCCTGCTAAACAGACCCCCAGCCTGCTGTTCTCTCTACTAAATTGACACTATGCACCCTAGGTGCATAACCAATTGGAATTGGATCACCCTGTCAGCCCCTGTACCAGTGTACACTAGGTACCCAGGGCATTGGTGTATCTAAGGCCTACCAGGGGCTGAAGCATGTATTATGCCACCCCTGGCCTGGCCTAGCAATTTGACACAACTGGCTGATCACTCAGCTGGGGTAAGTTGGTGAAACCACCTCTTACTTAGGTGTAGTATACCTATACCTAACCTTAAATGGGACACCTGGTAACCTATAAGTCACTCCTATGGCAGGCCTTAACAATCCTGAAGGCAGAGTGCTTGGTTCCATGTGAGATGGTGCTCTGGCATGAGCTGAACCTGTCTGCAGTGGTCGGAACAACTTCCTTCTACCGTTTCCAGATATCGCCATACCATATACTCTTAAGTGCATTATGAACCTTGCGGTTAAATGCTATCTTTGGTTTAGCTTTATCAAAACATGCCGAGTAAGGTGTCATACGAATTGGAATACTAACCCCTCGCCAATTCTGGCGACGGGGTTAGCATTCCACCCTTCTAGAGGGACACGACATGTACAGAACCTGAAACCCGGGTAAAATCAGACATAGCCTCAGCTCCACAAAATGGATGCTGCCACCACAGACACAAGTCTGCCCTCCTGCTGCTGGGAGTCCTTCCAGCTTGTGAGACGTGGACAAAGGGTTTCCTGCCAGGGGAGGTGCGTGCACCACCCCAGACAGGATTTTGTGTATTGGTCAGGTAGGGCTTGAAAGGAATCAGACATGCCTGAGGCTCACAAGGAGCCTCGGTGCATATGCCAGTTCAAATCGGTCCTGGGGCACACCAGCCCCGGACCTGGGGCGAGCTGGACAAAGGATTGGGGGTGTAACCTCCCCCCTTCCTGGTCCCACCCTTAGGGACGGACCTAGCAGGTAGTCCGGCCCCTAGAATCCGCTCAAAGGTAGGAGCTTGTCCTAAGACTTCAGACATCCTGGAATCAACTTAACTACAAGAAGAAGACGGGAACTTCGACGCTCTGCTGCACAGAGGACAGAAGGAAATCTCCCCTATGGTCAGGGAGGGACCATCTTGCTAACGCAAGCCCCAACCAGCTACTCGACGTCTGCTTTGCCGCCGCCTCCTGCTGGAGCCCGAGCCCAGAGCCCGACAAGACCTCGACCGCCAGACCTCTCACCGCCCGATCCACAGTCCCTGCAAAAAAGGAACCCGTGGAGGCACCGAGACACGTGGAGCCAGCCATCTTGAAAGACCCACGACAAGCTGCAAGCGCGACAACAGAGGCTCCCTCCAAGTTGTGCTTTGGGTCCTTAGAAGCCCAACATCCGAGCAGCATCTGCACCAAAGGTGAGCCCTCCAGCATCTCCACGATCTGCGTGGGGCCCCTCTGCACTTTGCATCTCGACGTGCCTGCCCGGTCCCTGGCCCGTTGGCTAGTGGCCATTTTGGCGATGAACCTTGAAATCTACGACGCTGGTCTGGTTGCTCCAGACTGGCCCCTGCTGCTCTCCAAAGGAGCAGCCCCTCTGACCTTGCTGGTCAGAACAATCAGCTTTCTCCATTATTCACGACTTCTGCTTTTGCCAAGGCTTGTTTGCTTCCTTCGAGTCGCCGACACCGCCGACAGCGAGAGCCTGCGTGGGACATCTCGTGACTCAACTCCTGGACGTCGTCGACCTTCAGGGACCACGTGGCTGCGGAGACAAGCTACACCTCATCACCTGTTTGCACCCGACATCGCCTGGTACCTACCTGGTGCCACGCCGGTCACTGGCTAGTGACTGTGAACACTGTCCCCTCTGCTTTCAGGTCTTCTACAACTCCGATCCACTCTTGGATCCACCGCATCTCTTCTGGACCGGTCGCCTGCAGCATCTTTTTCATCAGGCTCCATTGAACAAATAGACGAAACCCGACGCACTTCGAGACCTATGCACCCGCTTCCTGTGGGTGAGGTAAAGCTGGCACTCTGGTGCCCAAGTGTAGAGAACCATCTCTAGTGTCTGTGTTTTAAGCCTTAAGTTCGTAGTCCATCCAGAAGACCCTTCTAGCAGTAACTTTTGAACTTTTACGCACTCATTGAAAACCTATGGGAGCCCGCGTGTAACTTTCCTTACTGCACCCGTGACCCGTGGACCTCCTGGTCCCTAACTGAAGTTAGCTCCTTGTAGGCCCAGCGATTCTAGAGGCCCTAGGCCTTTTCCCTTTCCTGTTCGTGGTACTTATACCACTATTTTAGTATATGGTTTGATCGGCCACCAGGGCCTATCCATATAGAGTGCAACTTCTGTATATTGTAATACTTTCTTGTTTAACGATTTGTGCTCCTGTGCTCATAAAGAGTCTAGGGGATACTTTGAGTAATAAATACATATATATTTTGAATATATATCTGTGTGGTGTCCTTTCATTGGTATAAAGGGGGGTCACATATGGTAAAACAGCCTGCTTAACACGCTTTAACGAGTTTAGCCTCAAAGACTGCTTAGCCTACGCTACCACTAGGGCAGCTAGTCCGAAAAGGTTGACTTACAACCACACCATAAGGGTTGCTTGGCATGGTACAAGGTGGTCACTTTTACTAGTGAACATCATATACCAGGCCAACTTCTCACAATCTCCAAATGGACTGGACGAGGAGAGGGAATCTGCCCAGTTTGTAATGGAAGTAAAGAAGATATGATACACGTTTTATTCTTCTGCCCTGCTTATAGTGCAATACACAGATCTTGGCTGGTACCATTGTGTAGAGATTTGGGCCTAAAACAATGTACCCAAGCCTGTAGGATTTTAAGATATGACACCTCACCTCCCATTGTGTTTTCTGTCTCTCGTTTTTTCTATGGTATGTGGCGGAGGAGGTCTGCCCTGATTAATTGATAACTTTTTTCAATATTGATGAATTGAATCGTTCTTATGTCTTTCTTGATAACTTTCTGTTTAATAACTTTTTAACCTAGGTGTTTAAATATTTATGTATTTTATCTTGTATGTACATATTTTATTTGTGCTTTTATGGTCTCTGACCGAAATAAAGTTATCAAAGAACATTCATTAACCTACAGTCATCTCCAGCCCGGCTGTTAAGAAAATATCTGCATCACAATGTTCTTAGGGGTGACTGTCATCAATGTTGGAATATTTTTCTGGATGGTCCCTAAAATGTTTCCCACTGTTGATTTTCCTTTCCGAGAAGATGACTGTAGTGTCCTGAGAAATGGGGCACTAGGACCCCGAGGAGGGCAGAGGGCAGGAGAGGTCCCCGGACACCAGTTCCGGTCAAGGTGTGAGGGGCAGACCACAGGAAGCGGGGGACGAGGCAGGACGTGCAGCATGCTGGCTGCAGATACATATATATACAATAAAGAATAGAAGCTGACCTGGCTGTGTGGTGGTTATTCGCTGAGACGCGACGCGACAACTGGCGACGAGGCGGGATCGAAATCCACGCGTCGCGGCGACTGTCGGAGCCCACCCGGTCGCGGAACAAAATTCGGAGCCAGGAGCCCACCCAGGTCCGAAGCGCCAGCAGAAGAAAACATCGTTGCGGGAGCCCACCCCGGCGCTGCTAACAGAAGTAAGAGCAGCGCGATAGTGAAACTGAAGGAAAGATTAAGATCCCTCCCGTGCGTGAGCTTCAACGAACTCTCGCGAGAGGAGGCGGCCATCTTAAAGTCAGGCAAATTGAGCCAATCAGCGCCCAAGATAGACGGCGGCCATTTTGAAGGGTCAGGCAAAGTCCCGAACAGCGCGAAATCGCGCGAGAGTGCGGCGGCCATCTTGGAGTCAGGCAAATTGGGCCAATAGGAGCACAGGAAGGCCGGGAGGCCATTTTAGAGTCAGGCAAAAAGAAAAATAGACGAAAAAAGGTCCAAATAAGGAGAAAACGACAAGAAAAAGGTGCCAAAGAAAGAAAATAGCACCAGAAGAACAAGAAGGAAGAAGAAAGAAGGAAATAAGTACATAAATTAAAAAAAAAACAAAAAAAGAAAGGAAGAATATGGGTGACGAAGAAACAAGGAGCACACAAGCTGTGTTCCGCAGGCCACTGCCATTTAACATATCGGAACCGCAAGCAGGCATCAGATGGGAGAGATGGCTACGACAATTTGAACTATACATGCGCGCAACGGACATCGCAGAAAGCAAACAATTAGATCTGCTGGTCAACCTTGCGGGAGACGAAATAGAAGACTTAATGATGACACTACCAAGTGAAAAAACGGCAGATTACAAAGGCGCGAAAGCGTGCCTCACAGAGAAGTTCGACCCCCAACGCAACATCGATTTTGAAAGGTACACGTTCCACACAGCATGCCAGCAACTAGAAGAGAGCATGGATGATTTCGCGACAAGGTTGCGGAAGTTGGTGACATACTGCGAATTCGATAAATTCAACAATGAAGAAGCAATACGAACGCGCCTCATCGTAGGGTGTTTATCAGTAGAGTTCAGAGCACGCATCCTAAAAGAACCAACAACACTTGAGAAAATACTGACGATGGCCCGCACAGAAGCACGGGCCACGCAGCATGCCAAACAAATACAAATTGGAAAAGAAAAGGGAGAAGCGATGGCACATCGGATGACGGAACATTTCAAAAGGAACGACAACAGGGAGCAACAACATCACAGGAAACAAGCGGTCACCTGCTACAGATGCGGCCTTGACTTCCCACACGTTGGCACCTGCCCAGCAATGGGCCAGAAATGCAGAAAATGCAATAGGGACAATCATTTCGCAAGCACCTGCATGAGCAGGCAATTTAGGAACGAGAGGGGACGAACAGCAAGACAAGGGACAACAGGCACCAGACACGCCAGACATATGGAGACAGCAGAGAGAGGCTCGTCGGAAGAGTCGGATGAACAGACGACGGCTGGGAGAGAAGCACGGCTATACCTCATGTCCGACACACCCAAAGAAGGAAGACAGCAGGAACACATCTAGCTGGTGGAGAAACAGCAAATAAAAAAGACGGCCACAGTAGACATCGACGTCGGGCGCCACAGAACAAAATTTGTGCTAGACAGTGGTGCCACATGCAACATAATGTGCATGTCCGAGTACATGAAAATGAGAACAAGGCCAACGCTATCGCCATCAACAGTAGATGTGTTCACGTGGGGATCAAAGACACCAGTAGAAAACATGGGCAAGTTCACTGAGACGCTAACATATCAGGACGTGACGTATCAGGAAGAAATACATGTGCTGAAAGGGGATATCCCAGCACCCTGCCTGCTGAGTAACGTCACGGCACAAGTCATGGGGCTGTTGGCGATGAAGTACCACATGACAGAAAAAGAAAACATACTGCAAGAATATCAAGAAATACTGCAGGGACTGGGGAAGCTAAAAGACAAACAGGTCACCCTACACATAAATGAGGCGGTGAGACCAGTGGCACAGCATCACAGGAGAGTGCCGATTCACCTACAACCGCAAGTGGAGGAAGAAATAAACAACCTACTGCAGCAAGACATAATTGAGCCTGCAGACGGGCCAACACCGTGGGTATCACCGATTGTGGCAGTCCCGAAGAAAAATACGTCCAAAATAAGGATCTGTGTGGACATGAGAATACCGAACACTGCAATATCGAGGGAACGTCATCCAGGACCTCACCTGAACGACATGATCAGCAGGCTGACAGGGGCGTGCCGATTCTCAAAGCTAGATCTATGCAAAGGGTATCACCAACTAGAGCTGGACCCACAGTCGAGGTACATAACAACATTCTCCACACACCTAGGACTATTCAGATACAAACGGCTCAGTTTTGGTATCTCGTCAGCGGCTGAAATATTTCAGGAGACAATAAGACAGGTGATACGACCAGTACACAACAGTTTCAATTACAGTGACGACATCCTAGTGTTTGGGAAATCGGACGGAGAACATGACAGCGCCTTAAGGCAAGTGTGCAAACAACTAAAGCAGGCTGGACTAACACTAAATGGAGAGAAGTGCGAGCTAGGGAGAACAGAACTGATTTTCTTCGGACACATATTCTCGGAAAAAGGGATGAGGCCTGATCCCAGCAAAGTGGAAACGCTAAAGAAGACAAAGCCACCGTCAGATGTGGCAGAAATAAGGTCATTCCTAGGCCTGGCAAGCTACTGTGCCCGATACATACAAGACTTTGCCACAGTGAGCACGCCGCTGAGAGAGCTAACGAAACAGGGCCAGAAATTTGTCTGGTCTCAAGAATGCAATGAGTCGTTCGAAGAGATCAGGATGGCTGTGATGACGGTGGAGCACCTCGCATACTTCGACCCTCGGCTCTGCACCGAGCTGACGGTTGATGCCAGCCCAGTTGGGTTGGGTGCAATATTAGCACAACACCTGCCGGGAAAGGAGTCACCAAGGAAGATTGTCTCATACGCCAGCAAAAGCTTGACAGACATTGAGAAGGCGTACTCCCAGCCGGAGAAAGAAAGCTTGGCGGTGGTATGGGCATGCAAGCATTACCACATGTTTGTGTACGGAAAGCCATTCACCATCATCACAGACCACCAAGCACTAGTAACAATTTACGGCAACCCAGCAGCAAAGATGCCGCCCCGCATTGAGCGCTGGGGCATCAGACTAATGAACTACGACTTCAAAATTGTCCACAAACCGGGGAAAGAGCAGAATCCAGCCGACTACATGTCACGGCATCCGCTGCCACATGCAGAAAAAAAGGCCTCAATGGCCGAAGAATACTTAAACTTCATGCTAAAGCAAAGCACGCCGGCACCAGTAACTCTCACAGAGATAGAGAGATAGAGAGAGAAACGGAAAAAGATGACACACTCCGGCCAGAGAAACGACGAGACAGCAAAGATGGAGACATATAAACAACAACTGCACATGGAAGGGAGGAGTACAAAAGGAGGAGATGCTGGCTCTACAGAAAATAAGTGGGGAGCTCTCGGAGACAAACAGCGGAATCGTAATGAGGGGCACCAGGATAGTCATTCCAAGTTCACTACGACACCAAGTGGTCAGCATTGCACACGAGTCACACAGGGGCATTGTGGCGACAAAAAAACTGCTGAGAGAAAAGGTCTGGTTCCCAGGGTTAGATCGTCTAGTCGAAGATACGATCGCGGCCTGTCACCTCTGTCAAACGACGGGTCCGCCTGCAAGAAAAGAACCACTGCAAATGTCGGAACTACCAAGAGCAGTATGGACAACAATGGCCGCCGATTTCTTTGGACCTCTAGACGCGGGAACTTACCTACTGGTCATAATAGATGAATACTCCAGATTCCCGATTGTGCGATCAGTCTCCTCAACGTCAGCAGCCGCAACGCTACCTGTTCTAGATGACATATTCGCAGCCTGGGGCTTGCCGGAGACGTTGAAAACGGATAATGGCCCTCCGTTCTCAGGAGAGGAATTCCGAAGGTTCATGGCTTACCTCGGAATACAGCACAGAAAGGTAACACCACTATGGCCGCAAGCAAACGGCATGGTCGAAAGATTTATGGGAAACATCAAGAAGGCAGTTCAGAGGGCGAAACTGTCGCAGATTTCCCTAGGCCAAGCACTATGCCAAATGCTGAGGGATTACAGAAACACGCCTCATGGATCGACAGGGAAATGCCCGGCGGAGTTAGTACTAGGGAGGACAAGCAGAACAAGGCTGCCGCAGATAGAAGGACCGGCCGCGCCGGGGCACGAAGGCGTGGCAGCAAAAGATGAGGCAGCCAAGAAGAGAATGAAGGAATATGCTGATGGAAGACGACATGCCATCAAATCACACCTCCATGAAGGAGATACTGTCATTGTACGACAGAGACAACAACGGAAGTCGGACAGTGCATTCGCCCAAGACCCATTGACGATAACACAAGTGAAAGGAACAATGATAACAGCAGAGTCAGACAGCAGGCGAATCACAAGGAACAGCTCACACTTCAAAGGCTTGAAAGAAGAAAAAGAGGAAGAGCACGTGACAGGCACGGAAGGGATAACAACAACAAGGGAGTGCAATGGAGCAGGTGTCGCAGAAGCAACAAGGCCAAAGAAGGGCCAAGGACAGGTGGAGAGGCCAAGAAGAGACATTGTGAGACCGAAGAGACTAATAGAAGAAATGTGAAATGCCGCTCTAGGCAGCATCTCACGGGTCACATCAGTCGACAGTTCACATCCTGCAACTGACTACAAAAGAGACTGTCCCATTTTATTACTAACGAATGCTACTGTCGTAATGCCTTTGTGACAAAGGGGGGAGATGTAGTGTCCTGAGAAATGGGGCACTAGGACCCCGAGGAGGGCTGAGGGCAGGAGAGGTCACCGGACACCAGTTCCGGTCAAGGTGTGAGGGGCAGACCACAGGAAGCGGGGGACGAGGCAGGACGTGCAGCATGCTGGCTGCAGATACATATATATACAATAAAGAATAGAAGCTGACCTGGCTGTGTGGTGGTTATTCGCTGAGACGCGACGCGACAATGACATGCACACTGGCAGTGATCTTAGAAAGTGAAACTCAGGTATCAGGGACATTTCCTGTCCTGTTTTCCTGCACATCAAAAATGTGTGAAACAGCTGAACAAGATATTAAGTAACTTTAAACTTTCCTGTGTTTGACATTTGAAATAAATCAAAATGCAGTAATCACTGTTAATATAACAATCTGAGTATCAGAATAATGGACACATAATTTACACCTTGTGAGCTGTGAAACCATGTCAAGGCACAACCCACTTTACAGTCCATTTAGACTCCTTTCATGTGCCACGCAGAAAGCCATTCACCTGCCAGACAAAGGCCCAATACAGCACAGCACTCACATCAACATATGGCACCGCTCATGGGGCCATCACATTCATATTCTCATAAGACTGAAACACTAATCACACCTGCAGCCAACAGCCACAAATACCGCCAGCCTACATGACTAGTAGTGGGTGCAGTGATGTGTATGTCACTGGTACGTTGACCATCTGCCTTCGACCTACATTCGATCCCTATTAAAACAAGCCTAGGCTAAGCTTTGGCTATCTCTTCTAGTCTCAGTCTCACTTTGAATCCCGACTAATAATGTGTGCATGCCAGATGAGCCTTTATTAACACTGCTCCCTAGCAGCCTCCTCAGTCTTAGTAAGACTGGTCCTAAATATAACTCTTTCCAGTTTGTGATCATGTGAAGATGCACTTGTGGAGCATATCTACATATGAACCATGGAGTAAACATGGAGCGCAGACTCTCCTGAGTTGTCTTAATAGCACTTCCTTAAAGAATAAGAGTCTTGAGATTTGATACAGAGGGTGCCCCGCCAAAACATGGATGATGACAATCCACTGATATGTGCAGCACATTGACTGTTAATCAATCAATCAGGGAATTGTAAGTGCGCTACTCACCCACGAGGGTCTCATGGGGCTTTGGGGGGTATGGGGGGTCCACAGTTCTGTTCAGTCAAAGAGCCAGGTCTTGAGGGCCTTCCGGAAAGCGGTCAGGGAGGAGGCGTGTCTGATATAGATCGGGAGCTCGTTCCAGGTCTTGGCCACAATGTAGGAGAAAGCTCTTTCCCCTGTTCTGTCTCTGCGTATGCGTGGGGTTTCGGCGAGGGCCAGGTTGGCAGATGGGAGGTTTTTCTTGGGTGCGTGGAAGGCGATTCTCTCGTTGAGGTATTGGGGTCCGGTGTTGTGGAGGGATTTGTAGGCGTGGGTGAGTATGTTAAAGATGATTCTCTTCTCGACGGGGAGCCAGTGAATGTTCCGTAGGTGCGGGCTGATGTGTTTGTGTCGGGGGAGGCCGAGGACGAGTGTGGCGGCGGTGTTCTGTATCGTCTGGAGCTTGCGAAGTAGGGACTTGTTGATGCTGGCGTAGAGAGCGTTTCCGTAGTCGAGTCTGCTGGTTATGAGGGCATAGGTGACTGTATTCCTTGACTCAGTGCAATCCATTCGAAAGTCCTGCGGAGGGTGTTGAAGCAGCTGGTGGTGACTGAAATGCACTTGTAATATGGTAGATGCAGGGCGGGTCCTCAGTGTGGGCAGAGTAGCGTTGCCCACTGCTTTCTCGCAGTGCGAGATGCAGAAACATAAAATGGTATTTTAAGTACCATTTTATGTTTCAGCTTCTCACACTGTGAGAAAGCAGAAGGGTATGCCTGGTTGGGGACGGGTGGATGGGCGGTCCTGCAGGAGTCCAGGGAAGGAGTGACTTGCCCACTCTGAGTGCACTGACTGGTCGGCCCCAGGGCCGACTAAACCAGTCATAGGCACTCTGCATTGTCTCTATGGAGGCTGCATGCAGCCTGCATAGAGAAAATGGCCTCCCCATAGACGCCTGTGGTGTCGCCGTCCTAGCCAATCACAACGCTGCCATTACAGCGTTGTGATTGGCTTAGGGGAGGAGAGGGAGGTTACCTGCGCAGAGTGAGGAGACGCGATGCTGGACCAGAGGCGAAGGTAAGTTTTCTTTTTTTTTTTATTAACCCCCTTCCCCGTACGATCCCTCCCCATGTGACCCGCCCCTCACTCCCCCACCCGCAAGTCATGCCGGTCGCGACTGGGTAGATGGAACATCCACCATGCTTCGACGGAGGATAAAGGTGGCAAGTAGGAGACAAGCAAGCCCAATGTGCACCTAGTTACTGGAGTCAGCAATGGCAGATACAGGTTTACAGGGGCAGCGCTACGGCAGGTGATGCATGCGGACGGGCTCTAATGCTTCTCCGAGGCCAGGGCCGCTTTCGTTTTGGGTGCCTGGGTTACCAGAGGGCAGGCGCTGCCCTCTCGCAGGTGCTGCAGAGGCAGGGGGAGCAATCGGTACAGGTGCAGTCCCACCCACAGCGGGGGTCACGTGGCAGGTCATTCCTTGCAAGCCACAGTACTTCTCTGTGCCTCCAGATTCCCTTCCCCTGGCACTGAGTGAGGATGCTCATCCGTGGCTGTGGCCGCTTCATTCTCTGTGCTGCAGCCAGGCTTGTACAGGTGACGTCCTTGACACCCGGAGCAGCAGTGCATCTGGGAGTACTCCGCTTCGTTGGGACAGCACTTCTCTCTTCGAGATTGATTGCAGCATGCTTGGGGACAATATGGGTGCTTCAAGCGATATGGGGCGTAGCTATGTTAGGCCCGGGCAAACTTTGCGCTCCCCGTCTTGATTGTGGCACCGCTTTCTGCTCCAGTATCTGTTGTGTTGGCAGCTGGTGCGGGAGCGACTTCGGCTACTCTTTCCCCCACGAGCAGAGGAATTGGCAGCAAACACCTGGGATCAGGACCCCTCATCGCCGCTGTAAAGTTGTGGGCTCTAGGCCCACATACTTAGAAAATACTCGCACGGCCACCATGGGTATGCTAAGTTAACTGGCCACGAGCAGGTGCACTCAAGCCCTTTTATTAACACACCCACATGACGCCTGTGGTGGAATGGTGTATGGACACCTCTCAGAGATGTGGCTGGTAAACAAGTGCCTGCTGAGACACTAGAACGTGCGCAGTAGGACACTACATTCTTGCTCGACATTTAAAAGACTCAAGGGCTTTAGTTGTAGATTCCCATTTCCTAAATATTGTTTGTGATAAGGTGACCTTATCTTTGGTCCTGTTTGGTTTAACCCAAGATTAATTCCCATTGTCACTTAGAGTAAGAGATTGTTCTGCCAGATGTTTTTTTTAAGCCTTCATGTTCAGATGAAAGGGCCTTGCACGCTTTAGATGGGTCGCAAGGGATGCATATTTACAACATACATTTTTATGTTGCAATATTCAAATGAAACTCCTGGCGAGCTTCATTGATTATTGTTGGGGGGGGGGGGGGGTGTAAAAAGGGAAGAAACCGTCGAAATCCAGGGCCGATTTTAGGCAGGTGCGAGCAGTGCTGCTGTATGTGCCAAGTGGCAAGCTCATTGGGGGGCTATTGGCACGTGCGAATTCAGCATGTGCCAAGTGTCAGGCAAACAGACTGCAGATCAGAGTAATATATTTGAGAGCATTTTCTGCATCAATACAATGTACGAAAAATGCCACTCTTAAAAGGTGAGCACTAGTGAAAAGCGTGTGCCATCTTAAAACTTCAGTCTCTCTGTGCTTGACTAGGCTGCAATGCCACCTGCTGGGCAATCGGGAAAAATCTAACCATTCTGAGAGCCATCTGCTTCAAGGCTCAGTAAAGTTTTGTGTGAAAAATCAAAACCGAGGCAGACCCAGACATCTTTTCCGGTGCCACAACAGACAACTGGAACTGCAGAGATAGGCTCGGACTGGGACAAAATATAGGCCCCGGCTCCACAATAAACGTGGTCCCCATTAGTGAAGCCAATAGCTAAAAACGGAATAACATCAGGGAAATGAACACATTGCTGTAGCTAAGGGGAGCGTCTGTCGCCTTCATCCCCGCTCTTACCTGCACCAGGTATGCAGGCAGAATATCAAGTTGGAAATGTCGACTTACACAATTATCGAGTTGGAAATATCATAACACAGAAATATCGACAGCAAGAATATTGTGGTCAAGAATATTGACTTTAAGGTAAGAAATATCATTTTAAAAAATATCGAAGTCATTAATATCGTTTGCAAAAATATAGTTGTTTAAAATATCAATTTTTAATTATTGTTATGTATGTATTCTAAATGCATGTGATCTATTTTTTGTATAAGTGTTGTTTTTTAATATATGTGATAAATTATTAGTAGTTATCCATTTTATTTTAATAAAAGTTTGCGCTTTTTAGTTCCCTAGCAGGTTGTGGGTTTAAAGGGGAATAGGGTGGAAAGTAATTTAATTATCCTAAATTAATGATTATTTTTCTATTGAGGGGGCCGATTCCGATGGCCGGTCGGACAGCTGTCTGTAGCCTTACTGTGCGACCAACACGTACCCGGAGCCGGTCCGTCCTGTAGAGTAAGTACGATGCGCATAACTGCCAAAAACACGACCGACATGTAGGCTGTGAATCAAGCCCCATTCTCCGTCCGAGCCGTAACTCCTAAAGAGGAACCGAGTCGCCCGGAAGCAGTATCCATAGCAGTTTCCGGCATGACAAGTACGATGCGTACTTCCTACGTGCCGGACTGGTCGTCACGTACGGCACGTCACAGCATCCAGAAAACAAGCATATCAGCTACAATTCGCGCCACAAATCAATACACGGCTACGAGACGGACCAGCTTGCAGCGGGTATGAGACGGAGCAACAAGCAGCGTGTACGACACAAACACATCATGAATCCCATCGCGCAGGTCATACCAGTACTCTACATCTATGACCGGATCAGGAACCAACGCCGACGGCGCAGGCGGTAAGTCAGACACCTACAACACCAACAAACGACACGTACACGCAAAATGGCACACACACACAGGGGATCCACATCCTGGCCACTAACAACAGCCCACCATAGGGGTTGCATGGCCAGCACCACTAACACCTCCACCCATAGGGGGCCTGTTGCCCATCACTACTGTCACCCCCACCCATAGGGACTATGTTGCCCATCACCCCTGCCACCCCCACTCACAGGGCTTATGTTGCCCATCACTCCTGCCACCCCCACTCACAGGGCTTATGTTGCCCATCATCCCTGCCACCACCACCCATAGTGCTTATGTTGCCCATCACCCCTGCCACCCCCACTCACAGGGGACATGTTGCCCATCACTACTGCCACCCCCACCCATAGGGACTATGTTGCCCATCACCCCTGCCACCCACACCCATAGTGCTTTTGTTGCCCATCACCCCTGCCACCCCCACTCACAGGGGATATGTTGCCCATCACTACTGCCACCCCCACCCATAGGGACTATGTTGCCCATCACCCCTGCCACCCCCACTCACAGGGCTTATGTTGCCCATCACCTCTGCCACCCCCACTCACAGGGCTTATGTTGCCCATCACCCCTGCCACCCCCACTCACAGGGGACTTGTTGCCCATCACCCCTGCCACCCCCACTCACAGGGGACCTGTTGCCTATCACCCCTGCCACCCCCACTCACAGGGGACCTGGGGCTCACAAAATGCAGCAGATGTGGAGCATTGTGGTGCTGGGGACCAAACCCCCCTAATCACAGTGACCACAAGGTAAGTGTCATCATGGTCAAAGCTGCAAATAACAAACAGCATGTATGATCCCTGCTCCCAACACATCAAACACTTCTGGGGCAAACTAGTGGTTGTGGCCCATACACACAGAGATGTGGTGAGGCTAACAGTGCAGTGAAAACATTACACTCTCGGCCATGTGCAGACAAGCACCACACATGGGGGCTGATAATGCACACAGCGTACAATGACACAACAGCAGAAGTGAGCATCACCAAGCATGCAGAAATCTCGAAAATAGACACACCAATCAAAACAACATGTGTAGACTGTAGGTGTCAGCTCACAAACTCACATTCCATGCCAGCAATGGCACCCAACAACCAGGATGAATGTGCACAATGATGTGAAATGACTCACAGGAACAGCATGCAAAATCACAGAAACAGCATCCAGACCAAGGGCCACAACAGCAATACCAATGCACTGGTGCAGATGCACAAACAGGCAAACTCACACTGCACATCGGACACCACATGTGTGTGTGTCACAGTATCCCCAGGCAACTACACAACACATGAGGGGGGCTTAACCACAGTAAAACAGATGTGTATCATTGGGACACCCTCAGTGGGCAATCAGGCGTTTGGAGATGAGAGGAAGCACAACAGACACATGTGACACAAGCTGGAATGAACACCAACTAACACAGCAAGAGACTGACACACAACACCACTACCCCCCAGGGACCAGACAGTGGGGTGACACAAGCATGCATGACACCTCCACTGTGATGACAAAGGCAGATGTCATACAAACTGGGAAACCCAGACATGTGTCCTGTGCTACAAACATACATCACACCTACACAAACACAAATCACTCAGCATGGCCCCTCATCCATGGACAAACGGGAGCTATGGGACCATCCATGCAAACATTCACATCAGTCCACCCTCAACACCACACACCTGAACTGCAACAATGTGTATCTGTGAAGTCCACATGGACAGGTGACATTGCACATGCACCCATGACAAACACAGGAATTTTGGCAGGAACTAAGGTGTACACACACATCACACAAGGACTGTTTACAACCCTGGGGAATGACAGACACACTGCACAGTATGCGGTACATGGCCATGACCTCAAAGCTCATGTAACCTTCAGAATCCGTGCCACAGTCCCAGGACTATGCAGATGCCAAGGAGAAACACAAGGCACACATGCTGACACCTGCCAGCATCGCAGCCGTGAACCGGACAAGTGGGAGCAGTCACACTGTGGTAAATAATTTAATTACCGGGACTTAATTTGATACAGAAACATAATAAAATAGCTCAGTAAATAAGAGGCAGAATCCGTGGTATTAGAGGTTCGGAATGGGCTTTATTCCAATGGTCGATTATAATCGGTTGCTCCAAGTTCCATCACCACGAAGGTTCAGGAAGTGAAGTACATACGTTATTGACAATCAATTACTTTTATACAATAGGCATTACAGTGAAGCAAATACAAGAGGCGTAACAATTGATAGTGTGGATAATATATTCGTGCGTAGCAAAAATAGGCGTAACTGGGAGTGATGAAAGAACGTCATTAGATGTGATGTCATAATAGGGTGGTTCTATGAAAGAGTTTCGCAAAGTCAGCAGAAATACTTGGCAGAAATGCGCGCGCAGCAGCATGACGTGTAATTGACGTGCAACTAGGGGGTGAAGGGGACTTGACATTTAGCTCTACATGTGGCGACAGAAGTCTGGAGGGTCAAGTCAACCTAATCCCAAATCATATCTAACATCCTATGTTTAAAGAACTATGTCATCCAAAAGAGAGGTCTCTTCGAGTAGAATCTTATTCTATACTGACTATACTGACTGTTAGTGCGTGTACAAGCGTCTAAGTGTCTACACTAGATGCGAGGGCGGAAATCTTCCATAGTAATAGGGCTATGAATTACTTGCATAAAGACAGAGAAGCCGGGCCTTTGCTCGGTAGCTGGAAGAATGTTTACTTAAACTGCTAGACAGGAATGCATCGGGCAGGGAACGGAGCAGATAATTTCGAAGGTGAAATACAGTTTTTGGCAGGCAGCAGGCTGATGTCAGGCTTCATGAGCCGCGCAGAGAATGAGACAAAGTTCATGGTCACAGATGCAGGCTCAGACTGGAGCTTTCAGAGGCAGAAGGCAAGAAGAGTTTGATGACAGAATCAGGGCCTACTTGCCTGGACTGTAAAATGGCATAAGTGAACCATATAAAGCCGGTGGCCTTTCATACTTAGGAATGGAATATCCGGCCTATTCATGGCGGATCTGACAGAGGACATGTTGACGGTGGACGCACATGTGTTTGCGTCTTCATAACTGGAACTGGAGGGAACATACATGTACTTGTGATTCATACATGGAACCGTTGGGGTCCAAGATAGGGGACATAACTGATCAGAAAAATCCATATTTCCACATTCCCTCCTTGTCCCCTACTTGCCCGTTAAGAGATATCAATCTTCATCAATCCATTGATCTGTTCATATAACATCATTTGTTCTTCTTTCTTCTTCCGTGACGAATGAAATCTTGGTGGTGGAATACACGATGTGGCACACAGACCACAGATCGCTGGTCCACATTGTAGACATAGACAGCAACTGAATAGTATGAGAAGGCCAATACCTAGGAAAGATAGGACCTTCCATCCAAAGGTAGATAATACACTCCAAAACCAACCGGACCAAGTCCAGGTGCCTGGGTTCTGGTGTATCTGGCTTACAATCTTATGAAGGCGAGTTATGGCTTTATATACAGATGGCGAATTTTCTGGTATGAAAATGCAACAGCTTGATCCGATGACCCTACAAGCTCCGCCCCTATCGGCCAGGATGACGTCAAGGACAAGACGATTTTGAAGCACAACAATCCGCATAGCAGACTGCTCTTCTGTTAAATTGCCTAAGGCGGAAATAGTTTCGTTCACTACTGCTTCAAGGGTTCTAGTTAATCTACGTATCAGCTTACTATTAGTAACGGTACCTATATAGGGAAAGAGACCTTTATTGAAATCTGTGTATTTTTCCCATGCTGTTTCAGTGTAATCGACTATTGGGAGATCTCTCCTTACTCTATTATATACTAAATGAGTATTTCTGTGATAATCAGGAGGAGCTAGGAAAACAGGTGGCAAAAGGAATCCAATATAGCAAGTACCATCCCAATCTAGAGGCAAACGTACATATGCCGTCTGACCACATATGAAATAGGAATGGCGGGAAGCTCTAAATGTAGACTTGCCTTGATCACTAAATTCTACTACAGTGGTGCATCTACTACGGCCCATATGTATGGAACCATTTTTTCTTACACATAGTTCACCCTTTACTGGGAATATTGACATAGCGGGCAAAATTGGAGTAGCTTCAGATTCGACATTTAGGATCATAAGATTAAGCGTAAAATTATCTAATCCATACACTTCATTTTCTAGATCAGTTCCTGTTCTCTGGGGAAGTCCCTCCTTGTTAGGGAAGCAGACTTTAAGCAAAACTAAGTTCAAATTTCCCCATACCCAGTTATCTTGATAAACTGCAGAATTCGAATCTAGAGAATTAATTAAACTAAACCATGCTCCACAGGAGCCATTGTGTGTGAACGGGTATGGAAAGAGAGGTAGAATTCCTTTATAATTCTGATAGGGAGGGAGTCGACCACATATCCAACAATTTGTAGCATTGCTAACCTGATGGGAATGATGTAACATACTGATAAACGTGTTATTGCGCAGCGCAAATCTATAAGACAACTCAAGCGGAGGTAATTCACTAAAAGAATGTTCAGCAGTAATATTATAAACATGTCTAGAAATAGGATAATATATGTGCAACAATATACTTGCAGTAATTATTAAAAGATTTAAGAAAAACAAAATTAATAACGTCACTATACAATGACTACGCAGTGATTTACAGTACGCCTGTCGTTTCAACATTTTTCGGGTGTGGTTTCTATTCAGGTCCAAGGGATACATGTCAGAGACAATTCAACCGCTTCACCTTGGAGAGGACTTAAACAATCAAATTGCTTGACTGATTGGACCTGAGCTTTAGTTTATAATGTTCGGAATTACTCTTTTCAACAAAAGGAAGTTTTGAGTCAATGGGTGAAGACACACGAGGTGTGGTATTCACATCTGATTGTAGTCCATGAAATTTCTTGATATGACTTGAATGAATCCAGCCTTTTCTGCCCTCGATCTTCACGGCTGTCCTTGTGGTGAGCAAGACAAGCTGCGGTGACTTCCACCTGGGTTCCAGCTGAGTCTTTCGATCAAAGTTCCTCACCAGGACCAAGTCTCCCGGAACTACGTCATGGGGTTTCACCTCAGTGTTGTCAGGAAAAGCTGCAGCTACCTGTGAACGACAAGATTGTAGTGCAGACATCAAGGAAGCCAAGTAATCTGTCAGCATATTACAGTCAATATCAGTTATTTTGCGTGGTATAGGCGTCCCCCACATATTTGGTGGTCTGCCGAAGATCACCTCATACGGGGATAGCCCTGTTCGAGAGTGTGCTACCATTCTCGTGTAAAAGAGTGCAACTGGTAATGCTACTACCCAGTCGACACCTTTCTCTCTGCATATTTTGGACAATCTAATTTTCAGGGTCTGATTATGTCTTTCTACGAGACCTGCTGCCTCGGGGTGCCGAACACAGTGGAATTTCCACTGATAGCCTAACAAAAGTGAAACGTGTTTCATTAATGCGGATGAGAACGGCTGGCCGTTATCTGAGTGAACAACACGTGGTAAACCGTATCGTGGGAAGAATTCTCGAACCAACTGTTTGGCAGTAGTCGGGGCAGTGTAATCTGAAACCGGGTATGCCTCCGTCCAACGGGAAAGAGCACAAACAACTACGAGAACATATTTGAATCCTCTACATCGTTCCATCTGGATATAATCCATCTGGAGGACTTCAAAAGGGTGATCAGGAGGCTGAAATCCACCCTGTTCTACGGGAACGCTTTTTCCTGGGTTGAACTGACAACAGATCATACAGGTACGAACTTTTTGTTTGGCTGCTGCTCGTAAATGTTTATTGAACCAAATGTGTTGAATGCTATCTAGCATAGCTTTTTCTCCTAGATGTGCGGGACTATGTACAGTGTTAATTATAACCTGGACCATTGAATCAGGAAGGAACCACACAGACTTTTCCTTCATCATCCATCCTTGATCCGTTTGGATCCCTCCTAATTCAGTCCATTTCTTTATTTCGTCTGGTGTAGCATGTGTCTGTATGTCAATTACGTCAAGAGTAGGATCTTTAACCGTCATACAATGTGTTGGTGTCGGGACTATTGTCTTTGTCATGTCGGATGTTTGTGTTTGAGCAGTCTGTTTAGCTGTTCTGTCAGCTAGATCATTGCCTTGAGAAATGATATCAGTAACTTTCGTATGAGCCTTACATTTCATGATTGATATTGCAGTGGGTAGATGTATCGCATCTAATAAGGCATGAATGAGGGGTCCGTGCTGAATGTGAGCACCGTGGGAAGTTAAATAACCTCTCTCTCGCCACAGCACGCCGAAGTCATGTACAACTCCGAATGCATAACGTGAATCAGTGTATATGTTGACTTTTTTATTTGTGGCTTGAATACAGGCTTGTGTCAGAGCGATGAGCTCTGCGGCTTGAGCTGACAAGGTATTTATGCAATTTGTTTCAATGACTTCAGTGTCTGTTGTGACTGCGTAAGCGGCCACTAACTCTCCTGTACTTGTTCTCATACATGAACCATCTACATACAACGTCAGGTCTGGGTCTGACAATGGGACATCGGTTAAGTCTTGTCTGGGTTTCGTCGTGATTGTAATGACTTCAATACAGTCATGGGCTAGTGGGTCTGTTCCGATTACTGGCAAAAGTGTGGCAGGATTCAATGTGTTACAACGTCTGATTTCTATATATGGCTGAAACAATGTTAACTCGTACCCTGTAAGTCGCGCTATAGTCAAGTGTTGTGTTTGCGTTCTATTCACAAGAACCTCTACTGCATGTGGTACTTGAACTGTCAATGGATGTCCTAACACTATGGCATCGCTTTGTCTGATTGCTAAAGCTGTTGCTGCCACTGATTTCAGACACGCAGGCAAAGCCTGAGCTACGGGATCTAATGTACCAGAAAAATAAGCACATGGTTTATGTGATCCTGCTTGTTCCTGTGTGAGTACTGACAAGGCAGTACCTTCGCGTTCTGTAACAAAAAGTGTAAATTGTTTACTGTAACATGGCGTTGCTAAGACAGGTGCTTGACATAAAGCTTTCTTTAAGCTTTCAAAAGCTTGTGTATGTTCCTGAGTCCAAGGGAGAACAGTCGATGTGGCTGCCTCCTGTGTTGTCAACTGAATGAGTGGTTTTGCTAGAAATGCATACTGAGGGATCCACTGCCTACAATATGAAGTGAGGCCTATGAAAGCCCGTACCTCCTTTTGTGTCTTGGGTATTGGCATGTTAGCTATTAACTGAATGCGGTCGGGTGTAAGCTGCCTTCCCTCCTTGGACAGCGAGTGTCCAAGATAAACAACTCGCTGGACACAGAATTGCAGCTTAGAAGGGGACACCTTGTGCCCCTTTTCGGCTAGAAATTGTAAAACTGTCAGTGATGCTTTCTCACATTCGGGTTCGCTTCTAGCGGTGATCAGCAGATCATCGACATATTGAAGCAAGGCAGTGTTAACTGGCATGTGGATACTGTCGAGTTCTCGTTTCAGTGCTTGGCTATAGATGCTGGGGCTTTCCGTAAATCCTTGAGGTGCGCGGGAGAATTTAAAGCTACGTCCATTTAAACTAAATCCGAACAAATATTGACTCTCCGGATCTATTGGGACGCTGAAAAAGGCATTCTTGAGATCAATCACAGTAAAGAATGTTGCTTCGGAATCAATAGCTGTTAGTAATGACGAGATATCTGGGACCACAGGGAATTGTGGCACAATGCATTTGTTTAATTCGCGCAGATCAATAACCAATCGATATACTGGCGGGGCCTTCGGATCTGTTCGTTTAAGAATCGGAATTATCGGTGAATTACATACATTGGAGTCTGTTTCCACAACCACTCCTTGGGCAATGAGCTTGTCAATGATTTGCAGTAAAGCCACTACAGCATCTGGTGGTAACTTGTATTGTCGCATTCGTGGTAGTACCACTCCTGCCTTTAGTGTGACTCGATATGGTGTAATATTCATGCAACCAACGTCAGTAGGACCTTGTGCCCATAGATGTGTAGGTAAAGTCTGCAGTCGGGGATCCATGTCTCTAGACACATAGTGACCTTTAAAATCACGTAAAAACAATCTTACTCCTTCCGGAGAACAACATATTATAGCTCCTAGAGCTTTCAGTGTTTTTATTCCTAACAAGTTTTCTGGACATGATTTAGTAAGCAATAAATCTGTAGTTCGGGTCAAAGGTCCTATCGTAAGTGGAAGAGGTTGTGACACTTCATTAACAATAGGTTTTCCTGAAAAACCAAGGGAAATATTCTGTGAGCCTGAGAGGGGTGCCCCTGGAACTTCACTACGTTTTATGGTTGTTCGACTTGCCCCTGTATCGAGTAAAAATTTTCTGTCTTGGCCTAATAATTCACTATGTACATAAGGTCCTTCTTGGTCTACAGGGACCTCGATAAGGGGTAAGTCAACTTCCCTCTCTAGGCTTGTTCATGCGTATCGTTGATAATCAGGATAGTCATACTGTGTGGTCTGGTACAGTTGTCGTGTCGTGGTTTGGGTGGCAGCAACAGGCAGCGCTGGTGCAGCTGGCACAAACTGTATAGACTGTGGTGGAGCTGGCATGGACTGTGCATGCTGCGGGGCTCCTTGTTCATTCTGATCCTGTCTAGGTGGCCGTGGTCTTTCTTTTGTATTACCTATGGCGATATTATGTTTCAAAACTGGACAATCGTGTACGTAATGACCTGGCTTTTTACAATAATTGCATGTCCCTTTTACAGGTCCTGATGAATCACCGGAATGTGTCGTACCCTTTTTATGTCCTTCAGCTGGAACTGTCTGGGAGACTAGCATTTTCATTTTCGTGTCTTTCATGCGTCTTTGTTCATGTTCTTGTTCCTCTCTAATTCTATTGTGATGGTACTGTAACATTTGTAACATTTGTGATGGAGTGTTACCTTGCCAGGTACTCTCGAATTTTAATACTCTGTTCTTCACTTGAGGCAAGGCATTTTCTACTAATTTTGTCACAAACATATGTGGGTATGATTCGCTACTTGCTTTTATGCCACTATTTATACCAAAACATTTTTCAAATCTGGCATAGAAATCACTAGTGTCTTCATCTTGCTTCTGTTTACAGGCTGAAATTGTACCCCAATCTTCCTTTTTCGTAGTTAATAAACGTGGCAGTACCTGTACTAGTAAACCTGGTAGTGCTTTAGTTTTATCCCCAAGTCCTGCTCCTGCAGTTCGGGCCTTTTCTTCTGCTTCTAATGCTGACCATTCTATCTTTTGGTCTCCTACCTCCCACTCTTTTTCCCTGAGTTTTTCATAAATGCCAGCAGGCATTAATACTTTTAATATTGTCATAATGTCGGGATAGGTATACTCTCCCATGAGTAACATGTCTTTAATTTCTCGGTGGAAACCCGCTGGGTCTTTGTCATGACTGGGTACCACTTTTTTTCATTTCTAACAATTCTATTTTCGATATGGGCGTATATACAAATACGCGTTTAAACTCATTGTCCTCGCCTTTTATTGGGTGCACTTCTCGTAAGGGATTCTGTCTGTCCATGTAATACGTGGTTCTTTCCTTAGTGGGCAGTGAGACATGTTCTGAACATACAAAAAGAATGTACTGTTTTCTTGATTCTAGTATTTCTTTAATCAATTTAGTACCTGAACCTCTCCATCTATTCATGAGTAATTCAGTCAATATATCAGGCAAGGGACCAGGGTCCGAATGCTGACTCTGATATAGTATAAGGAGTTGTTGAATCATATAAATCCCAGCTAAACGCTGTTCATCTGGGGTGAGATTCAAAAATGTGCGTGCTACTGTATCATCACTATACTTTCCGGGACTGTCAACCCAATGGACAGCTGACCTGGCTAATTCTTGTTCATCCATAGAATCGAGAAAATGATAACCCCTTCGTTCTCGGAGTAATTTGTCAGCGGCTTGGAACGAATGCTCGTTAGACCTCATATTAATTATAGGTGTTTGGAAATTCCTGTTATTTTCTGGACATATCGGACGTATCGGGTCAATAAGACATCTATTACTATTACAAGATCTTCCTCTACCTACATAGGCTATGGTGTCGGACTGTCCCGTGGGCAGTCCTGATCCTTCTTCCTCGCCTTGTTCGAACTGGTCTACCGCTAATCTCTCTTCATGTAAACGTTCTATTTCTTTACGGATCTTTCGGCACATGGCTATTATACAATTTTGCTTATCATGTCTCCCTTCTGATATATTCTGGCTCCATCTGGTAAGAATTTGCATTGCTTCCGGGTCTACCCCCGGTCGGTCTTGATTTCTGATCACACAATTTATAAGGAAACGTAACAGTTCCCCCTGTATCTCCACTTTCTGGTATTCCATAGCTCTGTTAATACATTCAGAATCTCGCCCTGTTTGGACAAAATGGTATATATTATCTAGATGCGCAGTCATTCCTGGTAACTTCCCTAAATACACCGCGGCTCGTCTGATACGTAATGATGCCATGATCATTTCGTCTTCTTTGCCGGGCACAGGGTCATATCTACAATCTACAAGAAGTTCCTTAAGCGTACGGGCATTTATGAGTTTGGGGGTACGTGAATGTGCTGACTCTTGAAAGGTAAGTTTATTTATTCTGGGTGGCGTGGAAAAAATGTTGGTAGCACCTCCCGTAGCCCCGTCTGGGGTATCGGGCGTGAAAGGATTCGTTGAACGCGACACAGCAACTATAGGTGTGGACACGGCTATAGAAGTAGCTGTAGGAACAGATGTAGAAACAGATGTGCTTGCCGGAACTTGTGTCAGGACTTGTTGCTGTAGAGATACAGATACGGGATCTTGGCGTTGAACCTCCCTGGCAGGCGGTCTATGTGGGGCGGAATTTGCATACTCGGGAGCTGCGTCATCTAAATATGAGGAAAGAAAAACGTCTTCTGCGGTTCTAGGATGCCCCTTAGGATGTACCTTTATTGGAAATAATGGGGTTGGCAAGTCTTTTGGTATCTCCGGAGTAGCCTTAGGTAATCCTTCGGCCAGAAGGGGATACATACCATTCATAAGGGCATTTCTTTGTCTGTCTACTTGTTCTGATTTCACTCGGGTACCTTCTTCAATTAATAGATTTTCTCGGACTTTATTTGAATTCTCTCTATTTTTCTCTTCCTGACGGAGTGCTTTTTCTGTACGTCTATGAGATTCTTTACGCCATAACTCAATGGCATCTTTCTGTGACTGTCTGACTTTCCTTTTCCATAACTCTTCCTCTACTTTCATGATGCACTCTGCATCCCAGGTCCCAGCTGCGGGCCACCTCTGACTTTCTGGTAATTCCTTGGTGTAGTCTACCCATAAATCAAGAAATAATATAGCGTCTAAGCCATGTTTATGATACATGAAGTACCCTGGAGTGTCCCTAGGAGGAATAGGAACGGCTTCTTCGAGTACCCCTTTTCTTGTTGTGATCTGTCTTAATTTCGAAAAGAGCGGCATATTGAGAACTGATCTGATACTTGATCTTAAACAAACTTAATACGATAAACACAATAATGAACAGTCATTCACACCACAATATGCAGAACGTACTTAAAACATTTAACATTTAACATTTAACTGAGCAACAATGATGATGACGGTCTAAAAACTTAATCACTAAACATAATACTCGACATTAACTGAATTATTCTGAATTTATATACTGAGATACTAGATATACTGCTAAACAGTACAGATACACTGCTGAAACAGTGCAGACCGGATTTGTGTACCCAAACCCGTCTTGACCGGCACAACCTATGTGCACGTCAGAACGCCTCCCCAGTAATGGTACTCACCGGGTAGCTCGGAAACGGAAGGCCTCGGAAACTGAACTGAACTTGAACCGGACTGGACTCGACTCGACTCGAACACTTCGGAAACTGGACTCGACTCAGGACTTCGAAAACTGGTGGGCCTCTGTATACCTCGGATCTTGCTCTCTCAGCTAGGCTCTGGTCGGGATACTTCGCACTTCTCACCGCCTCGTCTGGGTGTTGATCGCAGCCTCAGTCGCCCCCGCTTGACCGGAGGGAGATACAGGAAATCCTGCTGGTACGCGTTGTTGTCCGTCCAGCTGTGGCAGGAGACCGGGCCTGCAACTCACCGCCGGCGCGTGAGATGAGAAAGTGTCCCTATTCGGGCGCCATTCATGTGGTAAATAATTTAATTACCGGGACTTAATTTGATACAGAAACATAATAAAATAGCTCAGTAAATAAGAGGCAGAATCCGTGGTATTAGAGGTTCGGAATGGGCTTTATTCCAATGGTCGATTATAATCGGTTGCTCCAAGTTCCATCACCACGAAGGTTCAGGAAGTGAAGTACATACGTTATTGACAATCAATTACTTTTATACAATAGGCATTACAGTGAAGCAAATACAAGAGGCGTAACAATTGATAGTGTGGATAATATATTCGTGCGTAGCAAAAATAGGCGTAACTGGGAGTGATGAAAGAACGTCATTAGATGTGATGTCATAATAGGGTGGTTCTATGAAAGAGTTTCGCAATGTCAGCAGAAATACTTGGCAGAAATGCGCGCGCAGCAGCATGACGTGTAATTGACGTGCAACTAGGGGGTGAAGGGGACTTGACATTTAGCTCTACATGTGGCGACAGAAGTCTGGAGGGTCAAGTCAACCTAATCCCAAATCATATCTAACATCCTATGTTTAAAGAACTATGTTATCCAAAAGAGAGGTCTCTTCGAGTAGAATCTTATTCTATACTGACTATACTGACTGTTAGTGCGTGTACAAGCGTCTAAGTGTCTACACTAGATGCGAGGGCGGAAATCTTCCATAGTAATAGGGCTATGAATTACTTGCATAAAGACAGAGAAGCCGGGCCTTTGCTCGGTAGCTGGAAGAATGTTTACTTAAACTGCTAGACAGGAATGCATCGGGCAGGGAACGGAGCAGATAATTTCGAAGGTGAAATACAGTTTTTGGCAGGCAGCAGGCTGATGTCAGGCTTCGTGAGCCGCGCAGAGAATGAGACAAAGTTCATGGTCACAGATGCAGGCTCAGACTGGAGCTTTCAGAGGCAGAAGGCAAGAAGAGTTTGATGACAGAATCAGGGCCTACTTGCCTGGACTGTAAAATGGCATAAGTGAACCATATAAAGCCGGTGGCCTTTCATACTTAGGAATGGAATATCCGGCCTATTCATGGCGGATCTGACAGAGGACATGTTGACGGTGGACGCACATGTGTTTGCGTCTTCATAACTGGAACTGGAGGGAACATACATGTACTTGTGATTCATACATGGAACCGTTGGGGTCCAAGATAGGGGACATAACTGATCAGAAAAATCCATATTTCCACAACACACACACAAATGTCTCAATCACTGAAAACTACCACCTAGGGTTACTACATGATATTGCGAACAAACAATTGCCTTGAGGAACCCTGACTGTGTCTCATGTGTTACTGACAACATCATCACCACTCAGAACTGACAAATCACAATGATAATACACTAATTAACAGTAGTGTGTCATGCACCCACACATCTGGTAGCCCATTGGAAAAGTAGTGGGATGAACCCAGGACCACTCAGCAAGCATCAACAACAGGAACATATCAAGGGAACACTGTGTATGAACAGGGATGCGGACACACACATGCACATACAACACACACCATGGGCCCAGGCCATGTCACTGGACAACACACTAACTTGAGGGGACACAACTCCTGTGGGAGCCCAGCTGTGCCAAACATGTTCACCGCAAGTCCCACTCATGTCTGCAGAACACTTGGTCAGTCAGCCATCAGTTACCACACAATGAAGGCTCTGGTCACAACAGCCTGGGTACTGGAGTCTCCCCTAAGTCATCTGCACATACCCAAAACATATGTCTAGCAAGTTGCACAGAGGACCCAGTTGCTCCTATTACAATGATGCCCACACCTATAAGGCCAGTAGTGATGAGCATGAAGTATGTGGAAGTGACAATGTGTACAATGGGAAGCACATCATATGTGCAGGGGTGCAAGCCACAGATGTGACCATGCCAATGAAATGCTCACAGAGAGATGTACACAAATAGTTGATCCAGACACACCCAGGTAGCTGCAAAGGATAACACGGATACCCACCAGAATAGGATACATATCTCATGGACCACAGGGAGTACCTCACATCAACACATCAGTATGCAACATTGTAAACCAAGCATTACAGGTGCAAGGGCATGTAAAACAACATCAATATGATGTACAGCTAAATCAAGTTCACATGGACAAAGAAAAAAGCTTTATTCAGCATATGAAAAGTGAAACGTCTGTTCCAACAAAAGGCCAAGGGCCAGTCCATGTCCAAATGGCAAGGAGTGAACTACAGTGACAAATTCAGTATATGAAATTCTAAACGTCTGTGCAACCAAAAGGCCAATAGCCCGTCCATGTCCAAATGCCAAGGATTGAACTAGAGTGACAACTGTCACACCTTGCTTGCCTGCACTGGTAAGGACCGGGGTCATCCCCTTGGTGGGACATACATGGGGGCAGGCCAGGCACCGCAGGGACAGGATCAGGGTGCAGCAGAAGGAGGCAGTGAAGAGGTGGGGATGCAGGCGAGACACTTGCAACTGCAGTGGAGATGACTGTTTGGTGGGTGCTGTCACAACTGTGGTAGTAGTAACAGTAACTGGCCCTAGCCCGCCGGACGTCTTTTCCACCAATTTGAGGCGCGTAGGAAACGAGACCAAACCGTCATGTTCTCTTTCCTTTGCAGGTTCGCCGCCGCCGTCTCTAGAAGCCTACTCCGTCCTTGAAACGAATTAAACTAAGGTACGATCCCACTTCCGCCTTCACTTTCCACATATTGTTTACACGCATTCGAATTTGAGGTAACACAACGTTCCTCCTTCCAACAGAGCTTTTGCGCCTCCCCTCCATCATGGGTGACTCGCACCCCAGATCAAAATAAGTATCCAATATCCTCTGGTTCACGGACGAACCCAACTATTTGGACGTGAGTTACTCCCCTTGACGTATTGACTTATATTATTCGGACATTTTTTGTGGTCTTAGTATAATGTCGTTTTACTGTATGTGGTAAAATAGTTCCTTGTTTTTACTTTTTCCAGTAGGCCCATTTCGTTCAGAATCTGATTCCCATTCCCGTCCTGGTAAGAACTGATCCTGTTTCAAGCGTTTTGAGAACTGAGGCATTGTCATTTTTTGAAAGAAGTAGATTCACTCCCCCCCATTTTCTTTTTCCCTTCTAGCGTGTATGGTCCTGAGGAGAACCCCCCATTCAAACCACTAGGGGTTCGAAACGCATCGACCTTCGCTTTTGTGTTGTCACATTTTTGTATTTCTTAACACTGGTGAAAAATAACCAAGTGGTGCATCTATCACGATTCAATCTGCAAGGCTAAAATTTACAGCAACATTTGTTGTCATGCACCCTTGTCAAATTTCTCTTAACTTTCACCAGGTTGAGTTTTCCCTTTGGTCATTTCTGACTGAAAAGGTTTCCGAAGGAAACTGTGTGTGAGTGTGTTGTATTTGGATGAGGAGTGGTGTATGAGTGTTTATCTAAAACCTCTTTGGTTGATAAGTTTTGTTTAGTTTATTTAACTGTGTTTCCTATTGCACTTTCTGTGTTTATTGTGATTCTTTTTAGACGGCTTCAGACTTCTGTACACACATAGAATTATACTCAAGATGTATTTGCATCGATTAATATATGTAAAATAATTTAAATAAACACTATTTAGTAGTACCAGCGTGGTCGTTTGAGGTTTCTTCCACGTCCCATTCAATGGATTTGTAGTTCCATCAGTACTGGCATTTTCTTGTTCACTTTTGTCACAATTGTGGGGCACAAGTCAGATGGGGTGGGTGCCGGCACAACTCCAGTGGGCAGGTCAGATGCAGTGGATTGGCTCACCACTGCAGTGCCCAAGTCAGACGCGGTGGTCGTGGACTCCAAAGCAGTGCCTACATCCATGGGAGCGGAACGAGGGACAGGTGAGGTCGGCAGGGCAGGGGGGGGACACGGTCCCCACATCAGTGACACCAACTGTCTTACCAGGTGTGGAGGAGCAAGTGCTAGGGAAGGATGGCCTTAGCATTTTGGGGATGGTGTATCTGTGTGTGGGTGAACCCGGGGCAGGGAGTGGCGGGGGAACCTCTGGAGTGGTGGCCTTGGGGATGGAGGACAGAGACTTTGCCTTGGAGCTGCGTGGTGGTGGGGGGTCTTGCTCTTCTTGCGCCGGGGGGACTTGCAGGTGGGCGTCTCGGTCTGACTGCGCCTGGGGGAGGGTGTCCGGGTGTGAGGGGCACTCACTTCTGTGTGTGGGGACTTCCTCTTCCCCTTGTAATCAGGATCTGCTGGGTCGGTGGGGAAGAGGCCAAGGTCACAGAGGAAGAGCTTCTGGGGGGATGGGGTTGCAGGTGAGGCAAGGGAATGGGGCTGGGAGGGAGAGATCTCGGAGGACTGTGGAGTGGTTGTGGATGACTGTGTGTGTGTCAGCAAACCAGCCCCTGTGAGTGTGGAATCAGTCCCCTGCGCTTACTTGTGTGCACGTCTAGACCTTGGTTTGGGGCTTTCTGTGCTTGGGACAGGTAGGGTGCTAGGAATCGTGGGTGGTGCAGGGGTAGGAGGGGTGTGGGACTGTTGGAGGAGGGACACTGCTGCCGTCAGGGAGGAGGCCACGGACTGGTTGGTCCTCTGTAGTGCAGACATGCCCAAGGAAATGCCCTCCATGAATGACACCAGTTGTGTCAACAGACCTGTGTGTGCATGGAGGACCTTCAGCATCGACGTCTGCTCTACATGGATCTGGCGAAGTAAGTCCACAGACTCCTTACTCAGGGCAGCAGGGGACACAGGGGCAGGGGGTGCGGTGCCTGGCACAAAGGAGACATGCTCACGAACACGGGAGCCCACAGGGACCTCTGGGATGGGAGCCAATGGGAGGGGGGTGGTGGTGGTGGTGGCGGAGACAGCCTCACTAGCTGGTGTTTGGTGGCTGCTGACACCCGCCTCCACAGGGGAGTCATCCTCAGAGCTGCTGTGGCCTTCAGCTGGAGGGGATGGTGCTGACGACTCCTCTGTGTGGCTCAACTTGCCCTCCGTGCCACTGGGTGCACCTGACTCCTCTCCTTCTGTCCCTGTTAGGCTCTGTGGCTCCTCCTGGTCCGTGGAGCTGTCCCCTCCTGTGGCCGAGGATGTATCTGGATAGGAATAGGAAGTAACAGAACTACATCAGTCACCTGCACCGACTGCACACACCACAGTGAGTACATCACATCACAGGGCAAGCCCTGGCATCATCATCTGAACACAGCTCAAAGTGCCAACACTGTTTAGGATAAGACAATTGTCATTCTCAACATCAACCATAGCACACATATCCCTCCTTGACTTTCACACATATGTCCGTTGCATGTTGGATGCTAACACACCAATGTGCCAACATGCACCACCCACGCATTAGTTGTACATGCAAGTGAACATGTAGGAGTATGTCACTATACACACAGCACATCTCTTGCGACTGACTCAGTACAGGTGTCCGGATGAAGGGATGGGCAGAGACTCATTTCACATGCTTGGGATGCATGCCAGCAACACACACTATGATGTACTCATGTCCTAATGGGCAAGGCCACAATGGGGTGCATGGTGCACACTTGAACACAACGCAGGCTCACTTATAGCAAGTTCAATGCCATGGCACTGGGATGCCCTGAAAGTCAGACAACACTGTCTCATGTCACAGGGGCAGGGCATCCAGACAAGAACAATATGCACTGACTCACAATCCTAGCTCAGGGGTAAAGCTGACGCTGCAGATGACTGGCACACTTGCACATCCCATGCAAACAACACATCCAGGACCCAGAAAACCCCACATCATGCAAATCATTCATATGAGTCTCAGCAAACACAAATCCATGTACATTAACACATCACAGTCTGCCATGCATGTAACCCAGCTGCATGACGGACACAGTTGCTTACACCATTGTGCGCTGTCAGATGATCACACACCTATATGTCACACAGGTCTTGTCTCCCACAGTCACATTGCAGAAGTCATGCTGACCCTCTGAATCATGGACACCCCAGTTGTACGTAGCTACAAGCCACACCCTAATGACAGAGAGGCAGACACCTGAGGGCACATGTCACTAAGCACAACCTGCAATTTCATACACAGGATTTGGATTACAGAGTGTTTCTGAATGCCCTTGAGGGGGCATGACTGGGCAGGACTAAGTGAAACAGTGTTTTGCCCCGGACAATAGTCAGGTGGCTAAGCAATTGTGACATACTTGATATACATACTCCTGATGCCCAAAAATTGGAGTCCCCTGCTGCATGGTTTTGTTTGGAATACCCCAGAAACATGTTGCGAGTCAGACCAGCAATTGGTACACATATCATGGGCACATACAATTCACATGTCAGATCTCAGGCTTTGTGTAAACAATTGACCCACCCATGAAACACACAACAGAGTCACGGGAACTGATGCTGACTGGTACCTGAAGCATAGCTGACTGCAGGGACACAGTGCCCTAGTGACACAAGCAACAGACTGTAGGGGCCACACCCGTGGAACAGATGAGGAGGGTGCATCACACAAATGAGGGACCTGATTTTGGGACTACAAGACCTACGTAATGTGGAAGTGTGACCAGGACAAAAGACTGCTATTTGCATGTCAGACATAGTACACAGATCAGGCATGGACTTACACCCTTCCTGCTGCCGTCAGGCCTATAGCTGCCTATCCAGGTCCGGGAAGACCACTGCCAGTAGCCGGAGCATGTGGGTCCGGTGTCCGCCCTTCCTGCATGGAGGTGACAGCTTCAGCTTGACTCTAGCTATCCTTCGGGTCCAGCCCCGAAGGTCCTGCCACCTCTTCTGGCAGTTGCGGATCCGGCGTTTGTAGACCCCCACACAACGAACAGCCCGGGCGATGTTTTGCCAGATCTCCTGCTTCTGGTGGGCATCAACCTGTGAGGTTGACAAAGTGAAAAGTACATGAACACACATGCCCCAGAATTGTGCAGCACACAATTGGATATAGATGTCATCATCACAAAGGCAAATAAATTACACAGGTAGTACAACCATGGGGAATGAAAACTCACATGCATGTCTGACATGTTAACAATGCCTGGATAGTCCAAGCTTGCAATAATGCACTTTAGCAGCAGGAAAACTATTCATTACATGTACCTACACACTTTGGTGGATGAAAGTAGTCAGTGAGAATGCTTGCCACTGGTGTACACACTACTAGTACTGCTAGTCAGACAACATGCATAATTAGGAAGGCAGTGGACAGCACACTCACCTACTCCCCTGGTGCCCCATAGAGCTTTCTGTATTCTGGAAGGAGCCCATCCAGCAGGGCCTGGTTCTCCTCCTCAGTGAAGGCTGGGGCCCTCTCCAGAGTACGTGCCATAGCAGGAGCCAGAGGATGCATAGACAGCAGCAGTGGTAGCAGTGGTAGCAGGGATGTGGTCCAGTAGCATGTAGTGCAGGCAAGTGAGCTCCCTGGGGGCCCGCCAGCCTTATATCTGTGCTGCAGAGGCAGACTCTGTGCCATGTGTCCCAAGTGATAGGCCCAACACGGTTGCATTCTATGAATCTGGCCAATCCATTCAAAAGTACGACTCGTACACGCCTTCCGCATCGTTCAAATCTTCACCTTCATGGAACACTTGAAATTGCAACATTGTTGTAGGGATCCAACTGAATTTCCAGTGCACAACTCGTACAAGTTTTGAATCCGCATCCGTCTCCATGACAGTCCTGAGCCAATGGGTGCGCCCGGCTCGTTCAACTGACTGTACAACGCGTATTTTGAACATACACATGCACCTGTCTCCATACGATTCAATGGCCAAGGCGTACGCCTGTCTCGGACCATGCCTGTCCGATGCATATGCATGATAGTCACCCGCGTCGGACCTCATTGGATTCAATGACAAAGCGTACGCACGGCTCGGACATGACCCGTGCAATGCATACGCATTGTCACCCGCATCTGACCCCATTGCATTCAATGACAAAGCGTACGCATGGCTCGGACATGAACCATGCAATGCGTACGCATTGTCACCTGCGTCGGACCTCATTGGATTCAATGACAAAGCGTACGCACGGCTCGGTCATGAACCGTGTAATGCATACGCATTGTCACCCGCGTCGGACCCCATTGCATTCAACGACAAAGTGTACGCACGGCTCGGACATGAACCGTGCAATGCGTACGCATTGTCACCCGCGTCGGACCTCATTGGATTCAATGACAAAGCGTATGCACGGCTCGGACATGAACGTGCAATGCGTACGCATTGTCACCCGCGTCGGACCCCATTGCATTCAATGACAAAGCGTACGCACGGCTCGGACATGAACCGTGCAATGCGTACACATTGTCACCCGCGTTGGACCTCATTGGATTCAATGACAAAGCGTACGCACGGCTCGGTCATAAACCATGCAATGCGTACGCATTGTCACCCGCGTCGAACCTCATTGGATTCAATGACAAAGCGTACGCAGGGCTCGGTCATGAACCGTGCAATGCATACGCATTGTCACCCACATCGGACCTCATTATTGTGACTATTATACGGATGCAACACATATATACTGGCCATGGACACCTGCGCACACCTGCCACATTATAGCATTGGCCACACAGTGTCCCATGGCATGTAAGGCTGCATTCCCTGGGTGTTTGAGTGGGCCACAGCTGTTTTTTTTGTCTGGCACTTTGTGCAGCCACTCCCAGGCTGTTATCTTGTACATGGGGGCAGAGTCCTTTGTGTGTTGTGCACATTACCACTGTGATGTGCAATTGGACAGTAATGGGCATGAGTGAAGGCCACAGTGTCAGGTTGGATATGTTTAAGACATGTCACATACACCCTGAGTCCTGGGGGTGATGGCATGTACGTCACAGTGAGACCTGTAGCCCCAATACTGATGTGCACCCACAGTCTGTGTGCATGTTGTGTCTCAGATGTGTCTGATCACATGTTCCCAATGGGTGACAGTCTCCACATCCATGTGGTATATGCATCAACCTTGATGGGGTGTGTGTCTAAGAGACGTACATGTAGGGCCAGCAGGAACAACAGTGGCCACTACCTGTGGGACTTACGCTTGCCTTGTGGTGTGTACGTGCTACGCCATGTCCATTGCTGTGTTGATGTGGCAATACAGGGAGCCTGGGTTTCAGCATGGTAAAGATCTGTGATGCCTGGGAGATATGAGTCCTCATTTGTCACTGGGGTGGGTTTTTTGAACGTTGCAGCAGCACATAGGTTGTGTGACACAGCCAGATGATTAGCCCATTGCACTACATGGCACTCATGTGGACATGTGGAATTGAGATGTGAGGTGGTGGTCTCGTAGGTGACATATGTGTCCATGACCAACAGCACACACCTCAGTACATTGTGTAATGTCATGAACTAGCATGTGATAGTGATGGTGGTCATGGCCACATGGGTGGATGTACTGACAATCTTCCTTTGTGCATCTCTGTACTGTAGGGCACCAGCTGTCCATCGTCCGTTCCCAGACATTGCAACCATGCAGGAAGGTGACAGCATCAGACGGTACTGCTTCACTAGGCCACTGATTGAGGAGTTGGCGGAGCAGTTGGCGCCACATCTGCTACCTGGCCGGACATACCCTACACCAATGACCCCAGAGGTGAAGGTGATGGCAGCCCTGCACTTCTTTGCTACCGGTACCTTCCAGTACACTGTGGCTACTGCTGGTGGTATGTCGCAAACGATGTTTAGTCGTGTGCTACGCGATGTCTTGGAGGGGATGTTGCAATTCCTCGACCTGTATATCTAGTTCCCGAGCCAAGATGAACTCCCTGAAATTAAGGATGCCTTTTATACACTGGGGAGGATGCCAAACGTCATTGGATCCATTGACGGGACACATGTTGCCCTGATACCACCACAGGCACATGAGCAGGCATACCGGAACAGGAAGCACTACCATTCGATCAATACTCTGGTGTCTGGGTATGTCTTGCTGACATGTTGATCACACATGTGTGTGCAGGGTTCCCTGGTTCGGCGCACGATGCCTACATAATGAGGAGTAGTCACATTACAACGCTGATGTCACAGATGCCAGCTCAGCGTGCCTGGCTTGTCGGTGTGTACTGACTGTTTCTCATTGTGTGTGTTTGTCAGTATTGTATTCCGCACTCCTACAAAACACAGCTACTTGTTCATTTTTGTGTGTGTAGGTGACTCTGGATACCCCAACATGCCGTGGTTGCTGACACCCCTCAGGAACCCTGTGACACCAGCCGAGCTGCGCTAGAATGAGGCACATGGTGGGAGCAGGAGGGTGATTGAGCGGACATTCGGCCTCCTGAAAAGCCGCTTTCGCTGCCTGGACAAGACCGGAGGGGCCCTCACATATGAGCCTGCAAATGTGTGCAAAATAATACTGGTCTGCTGCATGCTACACAACATGGCGGTGCGGAAGGAGGTGCCTCTCATCCAGGATGACAATGACGATAATCAACGTCCGGCACCTGTGGAGGATCCCGGCCAGGGCCAAGATGCCAGTGATAATGAAGATGATGGTGACGTCCGCTTCCAGCTCATCAACAACTTCTTCACCTGAATGTGAGTTTCCAGTGTTGTTATGTGAATGTATGGAGGGAGCCTGGAATGTGTGGAGCCAGTTCTGTTGCTGTCTGAGTGTGTCTAAGTGCCACTTGAATGGATGTGTGCTGTGATGTGTCCATTCGGGTGATGTGTACTCCACAATAGGGTAGTACTGCTGCTAACTAGTGTTTGTGTAGGTGTTTTGCAACATGTTTTGTGCATGTGTATTGCATTTCTCTCCTGTTCTTCTGTGCTTTTGACTGTATCTTGTCTGTCCTTCGCAGGGTCCTTTGCCTGTTGTGTGGTCAACACTGACCCCCAACACCCAGAAGCCAACACCAGTGAGGAAGTTGACAATTCCCATCAACTGATGTCCCACACATCCCTGGACTTCCATTCTCCAACACATTGTGAGTGTGTGTCCACTGTTACGTAGAATTACCATGCAACTGGTGTGGAATAAACGTGTTGCTGATGTGTAATGAACCTGTGCTACACTTTGTTATATGCGTTGTCTGTCTTCCCACATCTGAGTGACATCTGCTTACCTCACCTGTGGACTTGTTACCACTGACTGGGCTTGGTGTTGTGTCTGTGCATGCCAATGTGTTTCAGGTCAACATAATTGTGTGTGATGAGTAACATGGCCATGGTGAGTATGTTTTGTGTTGTCATAGTGGTGTGTCTCCCTCACATGTGTCACATCCCCATGACTCACCTTACGTTGGTCACATTGTTGCAGTATTTGGCATGCACTGTGTTGTGTAGCAGATCGACATCTCCCTGAACATGACAAGTTGGAATCACAACAGAGGCAAGCATGGTGTACTGGTGAGTTTATTTACAAACATGTGTGAGTGAAGTGCACAGGATGGTGGGTGCTGTTCAGTGGTTTGGGAATCCAAAGTTCACATTGGAGTTGGAAGTGCTGGTAGATGAAATGTCCAGAGTAAAGTCCACAGTCGTCTGCTACATTGGCCCAACATGAACCCTCCATGTAATGTGGTTGAGTTGTGCGCGATTGAACAAGGTGAGCGGGTTGGGCACAAAGAACATTGTCCAGAACAGGTCTGGAGGCCCTGGGGGATGTGCTGGGACATCTGCCTCTCACATGTCCTTCTTCAGATGACCCCTCTTCTTCCGGGGGGAGGGGGGGATCCTCATGTGCAGGCCTCTGTGGTGCAGGGGACTCTCCGCCAGAGTTCTCCGCTCTCCCTGTGGCGCTGCCAGATGGTGTTGCGACAGATGTTGTGGGCACACAAGGGGGTGTGAACAGGTTTGTGTTGATCTGGCAGAGGCATTGTAGTATGTCCCGATGCACCGCAGTGATGTCATCTCACTTGGCCTCTATGGGGGCATGGTGGGCGACCTGCTCGTGTTGCATGTCCTAGAGGATCCCCACTACCTGGCCAAATTCTCTGGTGGTATCCTGGTACGCATCTAAGATGCGTGCCAGTTTGGGGTCATCATGCAGTCCAGACCCCTCTGCAAGGTGTGCCCTGTGCCTCCCAGCCCTCCCAGCACCCCTCTCCACACGGGCAGGACCAGCGGCGGTACGCACAGGTGACACTGGGACCTCTTGGGTGGTGTTGCTGGGGGTGTTGGCTGTAGCTTCCGGGGGGTCCTGTGTCCCTTTGCTGTGGGTGTTGATTGTCCTTGGTCTGTCCGTGTTGGTGGGGGTGCCCTGTCGGTGTCCAGCTGCTGGAGGCATGGGTACAGGGGGGGCAGATGTTGCTGCTGCTTGTGCTGCATGATGGCTCACACCGGAGGGGCCAGGTTGGTCGTCGTCATCCCAAGAGGACAGTGAGAGAGTCAGACCAGAGAGCTCAGTGTCCACCAGAGTCTGGGACTGGGTATCCTCGTCATTTGGTGCTGGGTGCCCAGCACGACCTGTGTTTGGAAGAGACACACAATGTGATCTATGTTTCTACATTCATCGCTGGTTCACAAACATGACATTTTCTACTTTTCCAACAGATGCCTGCCTGTACACTGCTTTTTCCGAGCTTGTCACAGACAGAGTTTGATATTGTTGTTGGGCATTTGCCAGCATGGCCTTGTGCTCCCCACAACAGAGCCCAGTGTCAGACATCTTGTCAGTCCCTTCCCACTCCCTGTGAGGCGAGTATGGTTCAGTTTGATCTTGCTGGGCCATGTGGGTGGGTGTAGGTTGTCTGTGTCTGCGACTCCCATCATACTCTTGGCTACACCCCCCTTCCCAGCATGCCCATACTTCCTCCCTCTTGACTCTGCTTCCCTGTGAGGGGGTGTGACAGCAATGGCAAGATGGCTGACTGTGAAGTCCTGATGTTTGTTGTTGGCCATTTCCCAGCATTGCCTTGTGCTCCCCACAACAGAGCCCAGTGTCAGACATCTTGTCAGTCCCCTCCCACTCCCTGTGAGGCGAGTATGGTTCAGTTTAATCTTGCTGGGCCATGTGGGTGGGTGTAGGTTGTCTGTGTCTGCGACTCCCAACATACTCTTGGCTACACCCCCCTTCCCAGCATGCCCATACTTCCTCCCTCTTGACTCTGCTTCCCTGTGAGGGGGTGTGACAGCAATGGCAAGATGGCTGACTGTGAAGTCCTGATGTTTGTTGTTGGCCATTTCCCAGCATTGCCTTGTGCTCCCCACAACAGAGCCCAGTGTCAGACATCTTGTCAGTCCCTTCCCACTCCCTGTGAGGCGAGTATGGTTCAGTTTAATCTTGTTGGGCCATGTGGGTGGGTGTAGGTTGTCTGTGTCTGCGAATCCCATCATACTCTTGGCTACACCCCCTTCCCAGCATGCCCATACTTCCTCCCTCTTGACTCTGCTTCCCTTTGAGGGGGTGTGACAGCAATGGCAAGATGGCTGACTGTGAAGTCCTGATGTTTGTTGTTGGCCATTTCCGAGCATGGCCTTGTGCTCCCCACAACAGAGCCCCGTGTCAGACATCTAGTCAGTCCCTTCCCACTCCCTGTGAGGCAAGTATGGTTCAGTTTGCTCTTGCTGGGCCATGTGGGTGGGTGTAGGTTGTCCGTGACTGCGACTCCCATCAAACTATTGGCTACACCCCCCCTTCCCAGCATGCCCATGCTTCCTCCCTCTTGACTCAGCTTCCCTGTTAGGGGGTGCGACAGCAATGGCAAGATGGCTGACTGTGAAATCCTGGTGTTTGTTTGGCTACAAGTCCCAGCATGGCCTTGTGCTTCCCACAACAGAGCCCAGTGTCAGACATCTTGTCAGTCCCTTCTCACTCCCTGTGAGGCGAGTATGGTTCAGTTTGCTCTTGCTGGGCCATGTGGGTGGGTGTAGGTTGTCTGTGACTGCGACTCCCTTCAGACTATTGGCTACATCCCCCTTCCCAGAATGCCCATGCTTCCTCCCTCTTGACTCTGCTTCCTTGTGAGGGGCTGTGACAGCAATGGCAAGATGGCTGACTGTGAAGTCCTGGTGTTTGTTTGGCTACAAGTGAGCCCCTGTGCTTCACACAGCAGCACCCAGTATGGGGTATCTTTTGCTGATATTTCAATGAGGTGTGTGTCAATGCATTGTTCCCGGTGAGTTGTGTGGGGGGGTTTCTCCTCATGCTGAGTGGAATGGTCAGGGCTGTCAGTCCTCCTTCCCATCATGAAACGTGCTTCCATTGTAGGGCGTGCAAGTTGTCTTTCAGGATGTCAGTCAGTGGTGTCCTGCTTCTGATTTGCACACAAGCCCTAGCAGGGCCTTGTGCTCCCCACAGCAGGACCCAGTGTCAGCCATCTTGTCAGTCATTTTCCACTCCCTGTGATGTGGGCATGTTTCAGAGAGGTCTTGATGGGCAAATCAGGAGGGGGGGGCATTATCTGTGACTACAGGCCCCATCATGCTTTTGGCTACACTCAGTTCACCTGCATCCCCACTATTCCTTCCTGACAGTCAGCTGCACTGTGAGGTGATGTGTTTGTGGTGGCAAACTGTCTGGCTGGGTGTATTTGGCTTAATGCCACTGGCTTGCTCTATTTATTTGTAGGTTGGTGCTTGTCATGATACAGTCCCCAGTCACTATGAGATGGCAGGTATTGCATTTGTGTGACTGGCATACACATCTTGGGTTGCTTATCTATTGGTTAGGGTAGCTTTGCTTGCGGTGCATGGTTTCACTGTACCCTTGCCACACAATCTTGGGTATGTTGTTTGTGTACTCACCAGGCTCTGGGATGTCTGTTAGGCCATGGGCGCTCTCTGGTGGTAGGATGTCCCGCACCTTCTCCTCCCAGGTCATGAAGTAGACTGGTTTGGCAGGAGGGCCACCGCCGGTGCGCTGACTCAAGGCGTGCAACGTTGGTGCTTGTGCGTTCACCTTGTCCACAATCCTCGCCCACATCTTGGTTTTCTGTGAGATGGGGGTCCTTTGAACCAATGTACCAAACAAATGTGGCTCTACTCTGATGATCTCGTCTACCAGCACTTCTAACTCACTATCTGTGAACTTTGGATTCTTGTTTGGAGACATGGTGATGGGTGGTGGTGGTGGGGGATATGTGTGTGAGGGTGCAAGTGATGTTGGTTTGGTGTTGGTTTTGCTGTGTGTATGTGTGTGTGCTTTTGTATGAGGTGCTGATGGTGTGTGAGTTGTGAGTGTGTCTGTGGTTGCTGTGTACTGGTGTTTGCTGCTGGCTGTGTCTCCTGTTTGCAAGGGATGATGGTAGTGATTGTAGTCCTTTATATAGTTGGAGTTGTGGGTGTGTCTTTGTCCCATGTTTTTTTTTTGGTAGTTATTGGCTTTGTCATTGCTTGTTTGGTCCTTTTTTTGTCTTTTTTCCTTTGTGTTTTGTAGGCATGAAGGAGACGTTCATGTGATGGAAATGGACGCTGCTGTTGTTTCGCGCGGGCTTCTCCGCCTCGTTCACGCTGCCTGTCTTCTGTGTTTGTTACGCGTCGTTCGCGGCGGTCTCTATTGCTTGTGTGCCGGGTTGTCTGTGCGTGTCGGTCGTGCGGCTTGGTCTCCATGCGAGTTGGTCTGGTTTTACACGCATTGCATCGTACTGCGCTAATCGTACATCGCGGGTACGGATCGGTCGGGTTCATTCCGGGTTCGTGTCGGTCGGTGAAAATCGCGTCAGTTTTCCGGCCGGATCACTATTTTCCCTCCAGCTCGGTCGTACGGCTTGTATTCTGTACGTGTCGGTTGTAATTCACTCGCGTTGCATCGTACTGCATGGGTCGTACGGCGCTGGTCCGTGTCGGTCGGTATTCGGTCTGGGTCCGTGTCGGTCGGTTCATTTTGCGGCCGGAATCGGCCCCTTAGTAATATTTATTTAATTTAGATATTTTGGTGTTAATTGTGGGAAGTAATTTATTATAAATTAATGATTCATTGGTTGTTAATTACTCTTAATTAATTGCCAATTAATTATGGCAATCGTGTTATTTTTTTAGGAGCGGGATGTGGAGTTTATAGGGTAAAGGGTGGGAAGTAATTTAATTATCATAAATTAATGATTTATTTTAAATGTATTAATATTTGAAATTTCATAGTGCTAATTGTAGGAAGTAATTTATCATTAAGTAATTATTAATTGGTTCTTAATTATAATTATTTAATTAATTGGTCATTAATTATGTTAACCGTGTCATTTATTTAGGGGCAGGTTGTGGGGTTTATAGGGGTAAAGGGTAGAAAGTAATAATGTTTAATTAATTAATAATTTGTTTATCATTTATATGAATTCTTCAATTGATAATTAATTAGGGTAATAGTGTTTTTTTGTGTGTGTGAGTCTTGGTTTCATAGGGGTAACGTTGGGGGAGTACATTTTTTAAAATCTGTTTTAATTTATTTTTTAATTAATAATATTTCTTTAATTCACAGTTAATTTGGATGTGTATTGTGAATTGTGCGGTGTTATAGGGTAGGAAATAATTTATTTCCAATTAATTAATAATTATTTGTTAATTAATGCTAAATAATCACTTAGGGGCCAATTCCGATTTCGGCCAAAAGGGCTCCAAACGATGGTCTGAGCCCTTCCGACCGAATCGGAACGTGTTGGCCGGATTCCTTTCCAACCGAGCCATTCCAATGGGCTCGGTCGGAAAGGAATCCGACTCGGATTTCCGGATGGCTGACGACAGGCTCGGAGAGCCCGTCCGCTGTCCGGAAATCCCTCAGTACTCCCCTGGCCGCCTCTTTACAACCGAGGGAGTACGATGGCAGTTTTTCACTGCCTTTTCATGGAGGTCTTTCCGACACAAAAAAGTAGTAAGAAACAGTCTTTGGGGGCCCCCAGTAGGGTGTGAGGCTACCAAATGGCAGCCTGGGGGCACCTATGGTGCCCCTCTGTGGATCCCTGCACCCGGTGGCAGGCACCTTGGGGTGCCGGCCACAGGGTGCAGAGATGAACTGCACCCCTGCTTTTCACAATGCAAGCATGTATTGCATTGTGAAGTATACGAGTGCGACCGAACCCTGTTCAGTCGCATCGTACTTGCAGGGCCGTAACCGACGACAGCAGGTCGGTTACGGCTCCTGACCGATGTCGGACAGACCTGAGTCCGTCCGACATCGGAATCGGCCCCCAATAATTCAAATAGGGCAATTGTGTAATTAATTTTAGATGTAAGATGTAGGGTTTATAATGGTAAAGGGTGGGAAGTAATTTATTTTTAATGAATTATTAAGTTGTTGTTAATTGATATTAATTTACTACTGTAAAATTCATTATGGAAATTGTGTAATGGTTTTTAGGTGTGGGCGGTGGGATTTATAGGGGTAGAGTGTGGAGGGTAATTTATGTTTAATGAATTAATAATTAGTTAATCATTAATATTAATTCTTTAATTGATAATTGATTAGGGTAATAGTTTTTTTAATGTGTGAGTTTTGGTTATATAGGGGTTAAGTTAGGGGAGTAAATATTTGTATTCTGTTTTAATTTGTTTTTTATTAATAATATTTCTTGTAATTCATAGTTAATTATGTTAATAATGAAGGTATATTATTTTTTAATTTAGATGTGTGTTCTGTTTTGTTTGGTGTTATTGGGTAGGAAATAAAAAAGATGCAATTTATGTAATAATTAATGTTTTTGTTTATACATAATTTCTAATAAAAAATTGTTATTTGTTTGTAAAGTATTGTCAAATGTATTAAATATAACATTTCTAGGTATTTGTCATATCTATTTAACATTATAATATGTTTCTATTTTTTAGATATTTTAAATATATTTATATATATATATATTTTTTTTTAAATGTTTTGTGTTGGTGATATTTTGTTTGTTTTCCATTTTTAGTGGAAATATACATTTTTACCCCCCTGCTATCCCACACTGTCCCTATTGTTGCACTAACTGGAGTAGGAATAGCATTTTTTACCCCTCCGCTATCCAACACTTTCCCTACTGTTGCACTCACTGGAGTGAGAATGATATTTTTTGCCACTTCGCTATCCAACAGTTTCCCTACTGTTGCACTCACTGGAATGGAAAATGTAAGTTTAAAGACTTTTAAATAGTTTAATGTTTTAATTTATAACATAATATTTTTGTTACTAGATTTTATGTTATTGGTATATATATATATATATATATATATATATATATATATATATATATGAATGAGACTCCATACACCGCTTCAGCTTCTGGCGTTGGACACCAATGGAGGACGGACCACAGATAAGTGCAAAATGTTTTTTTTTTTTTTTATTGTTCCGTTCCCTTACACCCTCTCACTCGCCTGACGCGTTTCGATCCTCTAGGGATCTTGATCACATGACGCGCTAAACAGTGCTTAATTTACTTAAATACTTTTTGTTAAATTTTTTTGTTTTTAAAGTGACAAGTGCAATTTAAACACCTCATGTTACAAACCATAGACATAGACAACATGTTCGTCATAATGTAAAACAAGAAACTTCAGGTTAAAAACAATATATGTTTAAATACATTATTAAAACTTTATAATAGTTTCCCTTAGTTTCCGAAATACAGTACATAGGACTTGGGGTAATGATGTTAACCCTAAACCTTGTTAAGTAGCTGCCATTATTTTGTGCAAATATACAATTGGTAGATAGTATACAATATTTTTAAGAGTCCAGGTTTAAATACCTTGGCCTGTATCATTGTTGCACTGATTGAATAATGTCAGTTATGACTGTTAGTGTATTACAATTTAGTGCATGTAATCCTCTGGTTAAATAAAGTGCAAATTACTTTTTGGTGCAAAGTGCAATGTGCTAGTGTTAAAAACAAAACCGACATATAAAATTATAAAAAGACTATACTAAAACACCGTGTAAAATTACAAATGGGATTGCTAAGAGTGCAACACCCTAATCTGATGACTTTTATGTAACAGGATAGCTTATGTCTTTCTTAATGTTGTCCACTCATTGTAACTATTGGACATATTAGTCGTTGATTTCTATTGGTGTCAATGCTGCATCAAGACCTCATCATATCAAATGCTATAGATACGTATACAGATCTCCAGTTTGGTTGAGCCCCCCTGGGTGCTTAGTGTCAAGATTTAAAATATATCTAGTCTCCAATTGGCGCAAAGCTCGTACACGATCTCCACCTCTCTTTTTATTCTGCACACAGTCAATCAGAAAGTATCTTAAAAGAGTGGAGTCTGACTTGTGGTGTTCGGCAAAATGTCGCGCCACCGGGTAAGACTGGTCCTGATTTTGAATTGCTCTGATGTGCTGGAGCACCCGTTTGTGTCCTTGTAGTATGGTGCTGCCTACATATTGAAGACCACATGGGCACTCCAGCACATAGACCACATGGGTCATTTAGCATGTTAAGGCTTTTTTGATAGGATTCTCAACTGAATTGAAAGGGGTTTTATAAGAAGTAGTATTGACACCATGTTGGCACGCTTTACATGTTTTACATTTGAAAAACCTGTGGCGTTGGCTCAACCAGGTGCCTTTCCCTACGCTTTCCAAATCATTGCACACCAAAGTATCTTTCATGGAGGGTGCTCTACTGTAAGTTATGGTGGCGTTTTTGGGTAGTTTATGTCCGATCACCGGATCTCCCAGTAGAATAGGCCAATTTCTGTTTATGATTTTTTTGATGTTTTTACTTTGTTTATTGTACCCAAATATAAACCTGAACGACTCTTCTGTTTCTTTCTTTTTAGTTGCCGATTTGCTTTGTTCGTTTAAAAGTGTATCTCGACTTATCTGATTACTTTTCTATATAGCATCTGTTATGCATTTGAGTGAATACCCTTGAGCTAAAAATCTGGCTTTGCTGGATGCCTGCGCTTTCTCCAAATCTCTTTCATTACTGCATATTCTTTTTAGTCGTATCATCTCACCAAATGGAATACTTTGAATGAGATGATCCGGATGGGCACTGCTCGCATGAAGCACCGAGTTGCCCGCAGTAGGTTTTCTATGCAATGTAGTATGTATTTGATCATTGCTAATATAAACCTCAACATCCAAGAAATTAACAGATGTAGTGCTAATAGCAGCAGTGAAATGAAGATTCAAATTATTAGCATTCAGGTTCTGAACACATGTCTCTGCTTCGCTGATCGATCCCTGCCAAACCACAAAGAGATCATCTATATATCTCAGCCATTTTTTAACATTCATTGTTATGTTGTTCGAGAATTCTTTGATGAGGACCAGCTCCTCCCACCATCCCATATGTAGGCAGGCGTAGCTCGTGAGAAACTGGCCCCCATCGCTACTCCACGTTGTTGTTGGTACAAAACATTCTCAAACATAAACACATTATTGTAAAGGCAAAACTCCACCATGCTAACCAACATTGTGTTATGCTGGTCAAATTCAGGGCCTCTGCGTGCAAGGTAGTGACATAATGCCTTGTGCCCATGCTGGTGCTTAATGGAAATATATAGGGAGGTGACATCTAATGTAATTAGAAGATAGTCTTTTTGCCATGTCACATCCCTAATCTTCGCAAGAAAGTCTCCTGTGTCTCTCACATATGAGGGCAATTCTTTCACGTAACTCTGAAGAAAATAGTCTACATAGACTGATGTATTTTCTAACATGCTGTTGCATGCCGAGATAATAGGTCTTCCTGGCGGCCTCGTTGGATTCTTATGGACTTTAGGGATAAAATACATTATCGGCGTGACCGGATGGTCATTTCTCATAAATTTGTATTCGTCAGTGGTTAATAGGCCCGCATTCTTCCATGCCACAAGTTTCATATTGTAACAATTATACATGATTTTCAAACTCTGTTGATCAACACGATGGTAACATTCTCTTTCTCTTAATTGCACCATGGCCTCTTCAACGTAGTCAGTCCTATCCCAAAGTACCAAGTTGCCTCCTTTGTCTGAATTGCGAATAATTACACTCTTATTTTCTTTCAGTTTGCCCATCAATTGATGGTATTGTAGTTGTTGTTTGTTGCCTTTGCTTCTGGTTTTAGCATTAGTTGTACAATGTAGTTTTTTTTATGCTGGAAATGACTTGTTCATTGAATACATCAATTGAATCCCGAATGTTTATGGGAGTAAAAGTAGATCATGGCTTGAAAGGAGTTATTCTCTTATGTTTTGCTGTTTGACTGCCAGATCGCACCTCACTTTGAGTTGAGTCATTGCTTTCAATCACCAATTCTTGCATTACCTGTAGAGAAGGCAAATCAGATGCCGATAAATCATAGGGTAAGGATACAGGTATTTGACTGACAGTTAGCTGGTTCTTATTTAGATTCTGCGTGAGGAAATGCTTTTTAAGTTTTAATTTTCTTATACTTTTATATAAGTCAACTCTTGTAGCTGCATAGTTCATTGAACTCTCTGGACAATAGGACAATCCCAAGGACAACAATTGTTTTTCTGCAGCATTTAATGTCACATCCGTTAAATTGATAATCGTCTGACTGTTGGTAACATGATATTGATTTACCGTTTCCAATTGCACCGAGGTTGACCCCATTGTTTCTGCTTTGCATTTGTCTGCTGTACGTTTTCGTTGGGCTTGCCGTCTTTCCCTGCGCCTCCTTGTTGAGTTCCTGCTTGCCTGATTTGATTTTGTGGATGAAGCGTGTCCCTGCGTTCTGAAACTAAAAAATCCACTTCATCTGCCAATGAAATATTCACTGGGACAAGCGACATAGCTAGTTGTCTGGTTTCAATTTCAGTGTCGCTTTCTTAGGCTGAGCTGAGCTCAGAGTTTGATGCCACTTCATTAGGTCTACTTTGAATGTTCTGACCGTTCTGGGGCCCACTTCCCCTCCCGCCATATTTGGAAAATTTTAGTTTGTCATACTTCTTGGCGAATGTGAACACGCGACCGCATTCATAATCCATGCGGTCGCGATGGAATTTATACGCCTTTCTGTCCCTTATTTTATCCTCATTTTTCTCTAGCCTTTTTATCATATCTTCTTTAAGTTTGTTGATTTCTTCTTGTTGACTCATTGAACTTAATTCCTCATTGAGTGCTTCTATTCCTGCTTGTATTTTAACTCGGTCTGTTTCAGCATACTTCACCAAAATAATAATCAATTTTCTAGATGACTCCAAGTTAGTTTCAGCCCATTCCTTCATCATGGATTTATCAGGATTCTCATAGCTTGGGGCTAGAAGGATACGGAGTCCACGAGGTACCCTGCCAACATCCAAATACCTTTGAAGGGACTTGGCCTCCCACCACTTGCTCTGCTCTGAGCGCATCAGTTTCTCTAATTGCCTTACTTTGTCTTTAAGGCTAATATTGCGTGCCAATAGTGGTGCATTGTGGGTGTTGGAGTCCATTGTGATTTCCCTGTTGTCATCAAACATCCCTGCTGCTGCATCCTCTCGTTCCCTCAGCGCGTCTGCTGACATGATTGAGGTAAGGGTTGTATCGGTTCTCTTCTTACTTTAAATCACTGAGAGATGTTTCGGGAACAATTTTACCGATCACTCGAGTATTTCCACACACCTCTGTACCCAGTTCTCACGTTACTTGCTGCACCACAACTCTCCTCCAGGTAAATGCGTGCCTCGGGTCCTCCGACCCGTGTTCGCTTACCTGCTCTGGGGCTGTTGGGAATCAGCTGATCTCGTGTTCTCGTGCTGGGGGGCCTGCCGCCGATAATCCTCCCGGATTTTTTGCCGCTTGACTTGAGCCCAAGTCTGAAACCTTTGATGGCGGCCGCTGCCCAAATTCCAGAGGGGGTCCGTCGGTAACCGGAGGATCCGAACCGGTTAATCATATGAATGAGACTCCATACACCGCTTCAGCTTCTGGCGTTGGACACCAATGGAGGACGGACCACAGATAAGTGCTATTTTTTTTGTGTTTTTTTAAAATTTTTATTGTTCCATTCCCTTACACCCTCTTACTCGCCTGACGCGTTTCGATCCTCTAGGGATCTTGATCACATGACGCGCTAAACAGTGCTTAATTGGCTTAAATACTTTTTGTTACTTTTTTTGTTTTTAAAGTGTTGGAGGATATATATATATATATCCTCCAACTGTTTCTATCCCTTGCTTGGAGACGCACTCAATAACCAAGCAGGACCCCATCGATAGTAACAGAGTCCTTTAATGAAGCAAAACCGGCATTTCTTTTCAAAATTTCTTCAGAAAGCCCTACACCTTAATCACGGGCTGGTACTTTAGTGTTCGGCAGATTTCACGAGGGCGTCAAGTGACCTGATTTAAAATTGCAATCCCCTGCCCCCTGGTGGGCTGGCTCCGGTGATATTAATGAAACGGCATGCTGGGACTTGAAGTGTTCTCTCGTGTACTCTTACCCTTCAGTGGGTTCTGCCGACTATCACCATTTGTACAATTTTTATTCCCTCCAGTGGGTCTTTGGAAAGGATTCCGGTTTCCGATAGCGCTATGAACTTGTTATTCCGCTATGCTGAGATTCCAGTATCTCGCAGTGGCCCATCTTACATTCCGATGGCGGTGCAATCTCCACGGCCAAGGACTGGCTGTTATTATGTCCTCCAACTGTTTCTATCCCTTGCTTGGAGACGCACTCAATAACCAAGCAGGACCCCATCGATAGTAACAGAGTCCTTTAATGAAGCAAAACCGGCATTTCTTTTCCAAATTTCTTCAGAAAGCCCTACGCGTTTCGGTGCTCCTGCACCTTGATCACGGGCTGGTACTTTAGTGTTCGGCAGATTTCACGTGGGCGTCAAGTCACCTGATTTAAAATTGCAATCCCCTGCCCCCTGGTGGGCTGGCTCCGGTGATATTAATGAAACGGCATGCTGGGACTTGAAGTGTTCCCTCGTGTACTCTTACCCTTCAGTGGGTTCTGCAGACTATCACCATTTGTACAATTTTTATTCCCACCATTGGGTCTTTGGAAAGGATTCCGGTTTCCAATAGCGGATATATATATATATATTCACAGAAAAAAACATAGGTTTCAGGGGTGTTATAGTTAGCTGCTCATTTCACTCGTACAAAACCATAGAAATTCCTCCGTTATAGTTAGTTCTGCTAACTATAACTCACGCGCCCGCAATGCACTGCTGATGATGTCACATATTGCATCATTCATGACATGGTCAGTGACATCACTGATGACATCACTGATGACATCTCAAATGACATCACTGATGACATCATCGACTTGACAATCCGATACACCACATCATACACTAGTATAACCTTTCATCACTCACTGTAAAATACAGAGTACCATATTTGAAACCATTGACACACCAATACCAGTTACTACATACCCACTCACTGATTCCTAAGTCTACACACACAACTACCCATTCAACAACAGAATCATCTATACATGCAGTCATTAATTAATAGAACACTATCAAATGCACTTATACACATATATAGACATTGACACATCAGCAGTCATCTTAGTCGGTTATGCAGTCATCCTACTCACTCATGAAAAAAATGTATCACACTTAAATTTACTCACTTACACAATTATCCAACGACACCTCATTTATTCAAACACATAGTAACTCATCGTTAATATGTTAAAAAAGCACCATTACAATTATACACTCATTCATATATTTACTCTCACAATCACTGACTCTTACACAAACTTATTTATATACACCAACTCTCACATACAATGCCTTTTATTTTTTTACTTTGTTGAAGATGTACAACTAAAACATATATTCGCTCACCAACACACAAATAAATACACTCAGTCACCCAAACAACTTTTTCCACATGCACTCTTAAACCCATACACCTAGTCAATCAACCATTCACACATCTATGCATAGAGTTACACACACCCCATCCAACCACACACAAACTCAGTGTCCCATACAAATACTCACCAAGTAATTTTAAAGAGAAAACCCCCCTTCTTCTGACTATCCCTCACCCGGCCCGGCCATCAGATATGTCCCGGAGAAATGGTGAGGACATTGCTTGTACTGAAAATTCTACTAGTATTAGTGCTACTAAAGACCAACTTTTAGGTGAAACATCTCAGCAGAAACTCCCAGACGCTAACATAATAGTTACAAATGACACATCACAGAATATTAATGCGAAAGTCAATAGAAGGGCTTCTCCCAACGAAAATGTATCTAATCTACCTACCCTAGATCTTCCACCAGAATCCGCACCATATGCTATTGTACTGACGGGTGTACCTTGCATTGGAGTAAACAACACTGAGTCATATGATGAGCTTAAGAACAAAACAATGCACTGGCTCAATAACAACCGACCACTCCCTCCTGGTACCCACGCCAAGATTTTGTTTGTGCGGAGAGTTAGCTGGGTGGGCAGACGAAACAAAGATATATCAGGAGATTGTATTGTGATCAATTTCAGTAATACCCAGGCGGTAAAGCATGTTCAACAGACACGACCCTCTCCACATTTTACTAGCATTACCCCATTACCACTTGCTTATTTCTACCCTCCCCAAGCTAATAACAACTGGTGGGTTCAGGTAGGGCGAGGTATAGCTAATAGCAATTCTGCAAGAGGTGGGAAGGCTACAACTGATCAGGACTGGTTGGAGTCTTTCACATGTGCAAATAGGTACAGTTGCCTAGATGCGGTTGATTGACTGCCCCCAAAAAATCCCCCTGCTTCAGAACCTGTAGGGAAAGTCACAAATGAGGAGGCGTTAATATTGTTCGATCAACAGCTAGCACAATTGATAGCCTCCCCTTGGGATATCTCTGAAAACCATATTCACTAACTTCAAGATGGCAGAGTCTCCAAAACATCCCCTAAGCCCAACCAGAGGCCCGCTTGATAACGTTGTTCCTTGTGAAACTACCATTCCTCCTTCTTTGCAAGAGGCTGACACATGCCCTGACCTCACCTTTTTGTCTTGGAATATTGCAGGTCTGTCCTCCAGACTAGGTGAAACGAATTGTATCACCTTTCTGAAAAGGTTTTCGCTTATTTGCCTCCAGGAATGTTGGACAGTTGATCCCATACACATGATGGGTTATCGAACTTACCACACTCCTGCAATACCCACCATTAGAGGGAGAAACAAAGGGGGTTTATGCACGTATGTCTCCAACTGTGTAAAAGATATAAAAATCTCCTTTGCACCAGTCTCTGCTTTTTTCCAAATTTTGCATATTACGCTTGGGGGGAAGTTATCTATAGATCTGATACATTTTTATAATAACATACCGAAAGATCTGTGGGCCTCAACTCTTAAGGAATTAACTGAAACATTAAAAAATTCGGACGATAAGGATCCTTCTGATACCTGTGTCATTTGGTTTGGCGATTTTAATCACAATTTATGTCCATTCAGTGATCAAAACATATGTGATCTGGGGGAGAGGGAGGGCGCACCTTTCGCACATTTTTCCCATACTTCTTTCGGAAAATATCTAAATGAGATACTTTTTTCTCTGGATCTAGGTTTTGCTAATGAACTCTGCTCTCCACCAGTCCCATTCAGCCCCACTTTTATAGGTAGAGGCTGTAAATCTGTCATTGACTTCTTGCTCATATCCAAACGCTATTCCCACTATATTTGTTCGTTTGAACTATGTGAGGTAGCGATGAGTGACCATCTACCCCTTAGTTTGTCCCTCGCCGTTCCTAAAGGCAAAAGTAACACTGATTCTACGGTTCAGGATCTATACAACCATAGATTACAGCTTGCTAGGAGGAACGGTTACACCCTAAAATGGGACAAAGTAGAACCAGTGGCCTTCCTTGGCACCTTAATCTGCGCCAGGGTAGTGGAATTTAATATATGTCTGACTGAGAGCGCCGAGTCTTCAAAAGTGACCGATGCTTTCCTTAGTATCACTGAGGAAATTAGGAAATTACTTACAAAACCTCTGCATCTTGGGGCTAACAAAAACCAGAGGTGGTTTGATAGAGAGTGCAGCAGGACTCACGCCTATCTATTAATCCAACTAAAGCGAGATCCCAGAGTAATGGCGGACGTAAGATTGGCTAGATCCGCCTATCAACAGGCAGTCAAAAAAAGGAAGAAACAAATCAAACAGGATGCTTGGCTTACCCTTCGAGAAGCCAGCCAATCTAAAAATAATACTGCTTTCTGGAAAGCAGTGAATGCTCCTTTCTTCACAAGTAATGAATCAGACTCTATTGAAATAGCCATCACTGAAGAGACCTGGGTGACTTACTTTCGGGAGCTCTATCAAGAAGACCCTCTGGTAGCTACAGAAGGGGGGCATAATTTAAGATTACAGGATAGTTCGTACTATCCAATTAACGTTGCCTTTTCCATTGATGAAGTTCTGATAGCCATTGACAAGAGCCCAGCGGGAAAGGCTCCGGGCCCGGATGGAATACCCGTGGATATTTACAAGGCTAATAAAAAGTTATGGGCTCCTCTTTTAACTAACGTTCTTAACAGCTTTACTAAAGTGGGTTTTCCACGGATCTGGCAGGAAGCCATCGTGGTGCCCATTTTCAAGAAAGGAGATCGTAATACGCCGAAGTGCTATAGACCGATCTCCCTACTTGATTCTCTTATGAAGATCGCGGGGAGAGTGATACTCAATAAACTGCAAACATGGGCCGATGAAAAAGGTATCCTCTCCAAGTTCCAATATGGTTTTAGGGAAGGCTTGGGAACTATTGAGCAAGGATTGAACCTAGCTCTGCTAGTAGCCAAATATGTTGAGGCAAAAAACGAGAACTTATTCCTCACATTTGTGGACTTAAGCTCGGCTTTTGACTGCATCAATCACAACAAACTTTGGCTAACTATGCAGGATATGGGAGTGGACCCAAACCTTCTAATTTTTATCAGAGAACTATATCGAGATGCGGGTGCTAGGGTCCGTTTTGGAGATAAGGGGGAGTGCACTTCCAAATTCCCTATAGGAAAGGGTGTGAGACAAGGCTGTATTTTAGCTCCTTTTTTGTTTAACTTATATATTAACTCAGCTGCATCTCACCTACTGGAAGACAAGCAGGATTATCCAAAAATTGGCAACTCCCATATCCCCATTCTTTTCTATGCAGACGATGCAGTAATTATGGCCCGGACTCAAATCGGTCTTCAAAGATCGATTAGTAAATTTTCAGAGTACATGGGCAATAGGGGTCTAAAGATCAACATCAGTAAAACATTTAATATGTGCTGCACAAAAAAGAAGAACCTTCACTGCAATTCTTTTTTATCCGACACAAAACTTACGACTGTCAATACTTTTTCCTATTTGGGTATTAATTTTGATAAAAAGGGCACTTGGTCAGCAGCAAGGGAATCAAGAAAACTAGCATTTTCACGAGCCATAGGGGCTGTCAAACATTTCTCCAATAAGGTAGGGGGCCGCCCTGTATCAGTGCTGTTAGACATTTATAGAGCCAAATGTGTATCTACCGCACTGTACGGTGCAGGAATTTGGGGTATAGGAAACGCCTCGTGTATCCAGATCTGTCAAAATGTTTTCCTTCGTTTTTTATTGGCAGTGCCTGGGTCCACCTCCTCTTATGTCTGCCATCAAGAGCTGGGCGTACCTTATATCTCAGATCTCATTAATCTAGAGCCCATTTTGCTGTGGCATAAAGTATGGTCGGGAACCGAGACAGGTTTGAACAGGGATATAATCAGGGACTGTCTTGGCCTAGATGGGTCCCCAAAAATTTCCTGGTTCAAATATCTTAGATCTTTCTTTGCTGAGATGGGCCACTCGGAATTTTTTGATTCTCCAGACACCAAGGAAAAAACTTAAGAATTTCTGCTTGGACTTTTTGTCGGAGAAACGCTGGTTTCTGGAGAAATGTAAGAGCTCCGTTATGGCTAACTACTTACTTATTCATAAGCCAGGCATACAGCCATACTTGAATCTTGTCCCTAGCTGTTATTCTCGAATGCTTTTAACCAGATTTAGGGTTGATGTCTTTTTCAGACTAGTGACTTTTCCTTTGATGAATTGCTGGTCAAAGGATCTTATTCCCTGTCCTTGTGACGAGGTTTCTGTCCAATCGTCTCTGCATTGTATCCTTTTTTGCAAATATTACTCAGAACCTAGGAAAAGGTTGCTCTGTCCCGTTTTAAATAAACTTGGGTTGAGGCAATGTAGAGTGGCTTTGGTTAGAATGAAAATGTTGGATGTTGAATTTCTCATTTCCTCTGTTTTAACGTTTCTCAAAACCATTATAAGATTCAGGATCTCCATGAATTAGGATATGTGTTTTAAGCCGGTATAAATTTGCATTTCCTTTTGTTAAAAATGATTTTTTTATATATGTATGCTTTTATGGTTTTGTTTTTAAAAAACTCGAATAAAGCTGTTTTGAATTTGAATTTGAAATACTCACCCAACTAATCAATAACTATTTATACAACAACAGAGACAGTGCTGCACACATTCACATAGTTTAGTTACTAATCCATGTATTAAGTGAGACAGTTTTAATTACTCACTTAAAAAGACAGTCTGACAGCTACTAAATCCTCCATCCAGACAGTTATATATCCACTCAATCTTCAATACAGATTGGTATATATATAATACATATTTAAATTTCAAACTAAACCACATTCAGTGGATGATGTCATCAGTGATGTCATCAGTGATGTCATTTGAGATGTCATCAGTGATGTCATCAGTGATGTCACTGACCATGTCATGAATGATGCAATATGTGACATCATCAGCAGTGCATTGCGGGCGCGTGAGTTATAGTTAGCAGAACTAACTATAACGGAGGAATTTCTATGGTTTTGTACGAGTCGAATGGGCAGCTAACTATAACACCCCTGAAACCTATTTTTTTTCTGTGAATTTCTAAGGTTTTTTAAATGCTAATTTCTAACTAAATTGTCTCTGAAACCTATGTTTTTTTTCAGTGAATATAAATATAAATTCATGCAAACATATACATATACATATATGCATACATATGCATGGTATGTACATGAATGTTTGAAAAACTCTAATACAAGCAAAGCTAAAAAGCCACCTAATTACAAACAGAATAGCTTTAACTTAAACGAGGGCGAGACCTATTGCATTTTCAATGCTTGTTTACTTTGATTCCATCAAGAAGGCATTCAGATGCGTCACACATTTTCCATAAATTCTGAATGGTAGCACTCTAGTTGCTCATTAGATCACTGTAGTAAAGCTACTGCTCACCAGGGAAGTCTGCTGCTGGTATTGAAAGTGCATGTTTCAGTCTGCATGTCAGAATTTTTTAATGAAATAGAAGAGGATTTGAGAAGTCACTCAAAATGTGCCCTAATTTTTCTTTTTTCCTCACTAATCATAATTTCTATGGCAAACTGAACCTCCTCATTGTGTTCCTTTTAAATTAAACTACTCACTTTCTACTACTCACTCGCTACTACTTTCTACTACTCACTCTCTACTACTCACTTTCTACTACTCTCTACTACTCTACTACTCTCTACTTCTACTCTCTACTACTCACTCTCTACTACTCACTCTCTACTACTCTCTACTACTCTCTATCACTCACTCTCTACTACTCTACTACTCACTCTCTTCTACTCTCTCTCTACTACTCTTTCTCTACTACTCCCTCTCTACTACTCACTCTACTACTCTCTACTACTCACTCTCTACTACTCTACTACTCTCTACTACTCTCCACTACTCACTCTCTACTACTCACTCTCAACTACTCACTCTACTCTCTATTACTCACTCTCAACTGCTCACTCTACTACTCTCTCTACTACTCACTCTCTACTACTCTCTACTACTCACTCTACTACTCTCTACCACTCACTCTCTACTACTCTCTCTCTCTACTACTCACTCTCTACTACTCACTCTACTACTCTCTACTACTCTCTCTGCTACTCACTCTCTACTACTCTCTACTACTCACTCTCTACTACTCTCTACTACTCTCTCTACTACTCACTCTCTACTACTCACTCTCTACTACTCTCTACTACTCTCTCTCTACTACACACTCTCTACTACTTGCTCTCTACTACTCACTCTACTACTCACTCTACTACTCACTCTCTACTACTCCCTACTACTCACTCTACTACTTACTCTATACTACTCTCTACTACTCACTCTCTACTACTCCACTACTCTCTACTAATCACTCTCTACTACTCACTCTGTACTACTCTCTACTACTCACTCTCTACTACTCTCTACTACTCACTCTCTACTACACACTCTCTACTACTCACTCTCTTCTACTCTCTCTCTACTACTCTCTACTACTCACTCTCTACTACTCTCTACTACTCACTCTCTACTACTCTCTCTACTACTCTCTACTACTCACTCTACTACTCATTCTCTACTACTCTCTCTCTGCTACTCAGTCTCCACTACTCACTCTCTACTACTCTCTACTACTCACTCTCTAATACTCACTCTCTACTACTCTCTACTTCTCACTCTCTACTACTCTCTACTACTCACTCTCTACTACTCACTCTACTACTCTCTCCTACTCACTCTCTGCTACTCTCTCTACTACTCTCTACTACTCTCTCTCTACTCTCTACTCTCTATTACTCATCCTCTACTCTCTACCTCTCTACCTTTCTCTACCTCTCTCTCTACTACTCTCCAGCTCTCTACCTCTACCTCTCTACCTCTACCTCTCTACCTCTATGTCTCTACCTCTACACCTCTACCTCTCTACCTCTCTCTACCTCTCTCTACACGCACACATATGCACATATATGTATATGCATTTATATATATGTATGTGTATATTACCTACTGGCGATAGCCAGTAGGTAGTTATAGTTAGGACCACGTTTCCATAGGAAAACCTCAACATTCTATTTTGAATAACTTTGGCGCCGGTCGACGAATCCTCGCGAATTTCTCAAAATAGGTGGGGCGCTACGCTCCGCTCCTACCCTGAAAGTCTCGGGGGGATTCGTCAAGCGGGGGCTGAGATAAAAGGGGGGTCCCAAAACGCGTTTTTCCCATGCATTTTTCCATAGGACCTTTAGAACGAGCTACAGCCCGAATGGCTGAACAGAATTACTCAAAATTTGGCAGAGAGGTAGTCCCTAGGTCAAGGAAGTGCCTTTTGTAGGTTTGGTGTAAATCTGTTCAGTAGATTCTGAGAAAATAGCCTTTAAATCAATATATATATCTGAGCCAGCTTACGGTACGCTTACCGTACGCTTACGGTAAGCGTACGGTGGTGTGCGCGAGCGCGATTCTGATTGGCTCTTAGATCTTAGTAAACATTCGAATCGGCCGAAACCAGGAAGCGGCGGCCGCCATTTTGTCTCTCGCACTGAGAGAGATTTTTAAAATCGGAAGCCCAAAAACATGTAAAGGGGCTGTTTTGACAACTCCCTCCCACATAGTCATGTTGAGGGAGTCCCCAAACATCCCCCAAGTGCAAAAACGGTTTTATTTTTTTTTCGGCAATTTCGCGGGGTAAGCTTACCGTACGCTTACGGTAAGCGTACGGTAAAAAAATAAAAATAAAAAAAACACTATCCACACTTACCCCACCCCCTGTGCTTTTGGTGGCCGAAGGCCACCAAATGTGCTGGGCTTATTACAATGGAAAAAAACACTATCCACACTTACCCCACCCCCTGTGCTTTTGGTGGCCGTAGGCCACCAAATGTACAGGGCTTATTATAAGGGAAAAAAACTTAGCATTTAAAAAACCGTACTAATTCACTGAAAAAACCATAGGTTTCACACACGTTATAGTTAGGAATTAGCATTTAAAAAACCTTGCAAATTCACTGAAAAAACCATAGGTTTCACACATGTTATAGTTAGTGGAAATTTTACTGATAAAAAACCAATGAAATTGCCCCGTTATAGTTAGCGCAGGCAACTATAACTCACGCGACCGCAATCCTCTGCTGATGACATATGTGTCTTTATGAAAAAAAAATATTTGTAATATATGTATAGCTAAAAATGTATGGAAGAAGGCATGGGCAAATAAGTGTCTAAATACAGTATTAGCATCAGCAGAGGATTGTGGTCGCGTGAGTTATAGTTGCCTGCGCTAACTATAACGGGGCAATTTCATTGGTTTTTTATCAGTAAAATTTCCACTAACTATAACATGTGTGAAACCTATGGTTTTTTCAGTGAATATATATATATACATATATACACATATATATAATCTGCATATCTATATAAATACAAATATAAATGCATGCATACATATACATATATGCATGTTATGTACATGAAATTTTGAAAAACACTAATGAAAGCAAAGCTAAAAAGCCACCTAATTACAAACAGAATTGCTTTAACTTAAACGAGGGCGAGACCTATTGCATTTTCAATGCTTGTTTACTTTGGTTCCATCAAGAAGGCATTCAGATGTGACACATTTGCCATAAATTCTGAATGGTAGCACTCTAGTTCCTCATTAGATCACTGTAGTAAAGCTACTGCTCACCAGGGAAGTCTGCTGCTGGTATTCAAAGTGCATGTTTCAGTCTGCATGTCAGAACTTTTCAATGAAATAGAAGAGGATTTGAGAAGTCAAAATGTGCCCTAATTTTTCTTTCTGCAGCACTAATCATAATTTCTATGGCAAAATGAACCCCCTCATTTGGTTCCTTTGCAAATTAAATATTTTAAGTGTTACCACTTTATTCCAATCAAGATGGCTTCAGGTGTGCCATACTTTTGTCATAAGTAAGACTGTTAGCGCTCTAGTTGTTCTTTAAAACACTCTGGGATTTCTGTCATTGGGTTATACTTGGGCTACATCTCGGTGATATTTGTGCTACATTTGGGCTCTTTTGTCTCAGGTGGCCATCTTGGGAGACTTGTTATGAAGTTTCCTAATTTCCTCATTTACTACAGTCTCCTCAGTAGGCATACTGTCAGTTTTTTACTTTGATTCAATGAAGAAGGCATTCAGATGTGTCACACATTTGCCATAAATTCAGAATGTTAGCACTCTAGTTGCTCATTAGATCACTGTAGTAAAGCTACTGCTCACCACACCAGGGAAGTCTGCTGCTGGTATTGAAAGTGCATGTTTCAGTCTGCATGTCAGAATTCTTTAATGAAATAGAAGAGGATTTGAGAAGTCACTCAAAATGTGCCCTAATTTTTCTTTCTGCAGCACTAATCATACATTCTATGGCAAAATGAACCCTCTCATTTTGTTCCTTTTTAAATTAAATGTTTTAAGAGTTACCACTTTATTCCAATCAAGATGGCTTCAGGTGTGCCATACGTTTATCATAAGTAGGAGTGGTAGCGCTCTAGTTGTTCTTTGGAACACTCTGTGAAGCTGCAGTAGAACACAAAGGAATCAACTGACAGTCTCTGCCCTTGTTGGATGTACATGTTTTACTGAGAATGTCAGACTTCATTCTCACGTGACTGAGAAAGATAATGTGAATTTACAGAAAATATGCTCTCAGTTTAGCTTATAGATCACCTTTCAAACCTCTGTGGGAAAAGCATGTGAAAATAGTTTTTTCTCAAACATGATTCATGATATCCCAGCAGAAGGCTTTTTCACATGGTAAAATCACCTTAGAACATACCACAATTCCTAAAATGAGTATGGTACCATCAACAAATGATATATAATGTAACTAAAGTCTTAAAACCTTCTATTAACTGCAATGCTTTTTAATGAGGTGCTATCATGTATATTGATCCCAAGATGGCTGCCAACACTTCTTGGATGAAGTGCTGACAGCCAATCAGATCTCACAATGAGATGTGTGGTTAGGCTCCGCCCAGATATATATGTGATTTTACTTTTGATTTTCTCAGGAACTACTGAACGGATTTACACCATGTATGCAAAAGGCACATGCCTGACCTGAGGACTACCTCTTTGCCAAATTTCAAGTAATTCTGTTCAGCCGTTCGGGCTGTACCTTCGACTGAAGGTCCTATGGGAAAATGCATGGGGAAAACGCGTTTTGGGACCCCCTTTTTTCTCAGCCCCCGCTTGACGAATCACCCCGAGACTTTCAGGGTAGGAGCTGAGCGGAGCGCCCCATTAGTTTTGAAAATTTCACGAAGATAAGTCAACTGGCGCCAAAGTTATTCAAAATAGAATTTTCAGATTTCCTATGGAAACTCGGTCCTAACTATAACTATCTACTGGTGACCGCCAGTAGATTTCCGCGCCACGCTGAAGGTTCCGTGCACGGGCGGGGCCATGACGGAACGGTTCCGTCATGCGCACAGCGCAACCGACGTGCATGACGGAACCATTCCGTAATGCGCGTCGGAGGGGTTAATGAGCAAAAAGAGTGCTAACATTCTGAATTTATGGCAAATGTGTGACACATCTGAATGCCTTCTTGATGGAATCAAAGTAAAAAACTGAAAGTATTTCCTACTGAGGAGACTGCAGTAAATGAGGAAATTAGGAAACTTCATAACAAATAAGTCTCCCAAGATGGCCACCAGAGACAAAAGAGCCCAAATGTAGCCCAAATATCACCCAGATGTAGCCCAAGTATAGCCCAATGACAGAATGTCCCAGAGTGTTCTTAAAAACAACTAGAGCGCTTACTGTCTTCATTATGACAAAAGTATGGCACACCTGAAGCCATCCTGATTGGAATAAACTGGTAACACTTAAAACATTTAATTTAAAAAGGAACACAATGAGGGGGTTCATTTTGCCATAGAAATTATGATTAATGCTGAAGAAAGAAAATTAGGGCACATTTTGAGTGACTTCTCAAATCCTCTTCTATTTCATTAAAAAATTCTGACATGCAGACTGAAACATGCACTTTTAAATACCAGGAGCAGACTTCCATGGTGAACAGTAGTTTTACTACAGTGATCTAATGAGCAACTAGAGTGCTAACTTTCAGAATTTATGGCAAATGTGTGACATATCTGAATACCTTCATGATGGAATCAAAGTAAAAAACTGAAAGCATTTCCTACTGAGGAGACTGCAGTACATGAGGAAATTAGGAAACTTCATAACAAATAAATCTCCCAAGATGGCCACCGGAGACAAAAGAGCCCAAATGTAGCCCAAAATCACCCAGATGTAGCCCAAATATAGCCCAATGACAGAAGTGTGCTTGCCGATTACTTGGAGGCCCACGACCTACTGCACCCTACCCAGTCGGGTTTTCGCGCCAATCTTAGCACCGAAACAGCCCTCCTGGAAGTCTCGGAGGCGATAAAGGAGGTGTTGGATTCGGGTGGGAGAGCGATGCTGGTGATGTTAGACCTGTCGGCGGCCTTTGACACCGTCCCTCATGAGGGTCTGCTTGCTAGACTCTCAGAGATTGGTCTTCGAGGGACGGTGCTCCAGTGGTTTCGATCTTTCCTAGCAGGCCGTCGACAATCGGTCTGGGCTTCTGCTTGCTCCGCCGAGATGTCGCCATTGGGTGTCGGAGTTCCTCAGGGCTCTGTCCTGAGCCCAACTCTATTTAATATCTTCATGACCCCTCTGGCGGCCCTGGCGGAGTCTTTCGGGGCCCAGACCATCTCTTACGCTGATGACACCCAGCTCCTTTTTACCTGTGAGAGGGGTGCAGACTTCGATGGAGGTAGGATCCAGGGTTGTCTTGAGGCTGTGTTTCAGTGGTTCCATCATAACAGCCTCAAGTGCAACTCGGATAAATCCGAGGTCCTCTTCTTTGGGTGCAGCTCGGACCCGGATTGGAAAGTGTGGTGGCCTGAGAACATGTTTCCACCAGCAAGTTCGTCCCAGGTAGCGAAAAACCTTGGGATTAAGATCGACAATGGCCTCGCACTACGCTCGCAGGTAATCGGTCTCACAGGGACCTGCTTTGGCTTACTCCGGATGCTCCGCAAGTTCCTTCCCTTGTTATCGGAGGAACACAGGAAGATCACGGTGCAGGCGATGATAGGCTCGAGAATAGACTATTCCAACGTTCTCTATCTCGGCCTGCCAGAATACCTGCTTCAACGATTACAGGTTGTTCAGAATTCGGCAGCACGTGCTATTTTTGGACTATCTCGCCGTGCCAGAGCCTCGGGCCTTTTGGAGGCTCTGCACTGGCTTCCTGTCCGGAAGCGGATAGTTTTTAAATCTCTCACCCTGGCACACAAAGCCTTGCACACATCTGGAGCAAAATATCTTCAGAAAAGGCTGTCTTTTTATCGTCCTGCCAGATCGCTTAGGTCTGAAGCCTTGTTTTTTGCGGTAGTGCCCCGCGTGAAGAGAGCTCGCATTGGTGGCCGCTCCTTTAAATTTTTAGCGCCTCAGCTGTGGAATAAATTGCCTGTGTCCCTGCGCAGCACTACCAACCTGTTGGCCTTTAGGAAGGGGCTTAAAACTTGGCTTTTCACTTCTTAGTTTCAGGTCCTATCAGGTCTCTTCTCTTTCTGTTTCTGTTCATTTTTTCTGTTGTGTTTTGCGATTAGCGTGCAATTTAAAGCGTCGGGACACTCTTTCGAGTAGCCGCACGCTATACAAAAACCTGTTTAACATAACATAACATAACATTTTGGTGCCAATTCCGATCCGGTAAAAAAATTCCCCGTCCGACTCGTATCCGGATTTTTTTCCGTCCGAATCGTCAAAGTAGCGTACAAACTGCCAAGTACGATTCGAACGGAAAAAAGTCCATACGAATCGCATTGGGAAGATTTCCCCACACGTCCTCGGGTCGGGAAAAGTCACCGACACGTCCCCGGGCGAGAAACCCACCGTGCGGAAAAATAAAGTCCGACTGCGCAAGTACGATCCCTCCCGTCCTCCCCATTTCACAACCGTACGCAAAAAACACCGTCCGAACCGAACTCCCATAGCAACCATGGAGACATGTGCCCGCATACGCGCCGAACACCCCACCACCCCCCGCCCGCGTATGTACGCCCCGAACCCCCACCCGTGTATGTACGCACCAAACACCCACCCGTGTATGTACGCCCCCGAACCCCCCCCAGCCGTGTATGTACGCACCGAACCACCAGCCGTGTATGTACGCCCCCGAACCCCCCCCAGCCGTGTATGTACGCACCGAACCACCAGCCGTGTATGTACGCACCTAACACCCACCCCAGCCGTGTATGTACGCACCGAACCACCAGCCGTGTATGTACGCACCAAACACCCACCCGTGTATGTACGCCCCCGAACCCCCCCCCAGCCGTGTATGTACGCACCGAACCACCAGCCGTGTATGTACGCCCCCGAACCCCCCCCAGCCGTGTATGTACGGACCGAACCACCAGCCGTGTATGTACGCACCAAACACCCACCCGTGTATGTACGCCCCCGAACCCCCCCCAGCCGTGTATGTACGCACCGAACCACCAGCCGTGTATGTACGCACCAAACACCCACCCGTGTATGTACGCCCCCGAACCCCCCCCCAGCCGTGTATGTACGCACCGAACCACCAGCCGTGTATGTACGCCCCCGAACCCCCCCCCAGCCGTGTATGTACGCACCGAACCACCAGCCGTGTATGTACGCACCAAACCCCCACCCCAGCCGTGTATGTACGCACCGAACCACCAGCCGTGTATGTACGCACCAAACACCCACCCGTGTATGTACGCCCCCGAATCCCCCCCCAGCCGTGTATGTACGCACCGAACCACCAGCCGTGTATGTACGCACCAAACACCCACCCGTGTATGTACGCCCCCGAACCCCCCCCAGCCGTGTATGTACGCACCGAACCACCAGCCGTGTATGTACGCCCCCGAACCCCCCCCCAGCCGTGTATGTACGCACCGAACCACCAGCCGTGTATGTACGCACCAAACACCCACCCGTGTATGTACGCCCCCGAACCCCCCCCCAGCCGTGTATGTACGCACCGAACCACCAGCCGTGTATGTACGCCCCCGAACCCCCCCCAGCCGTGTATGTACGGACCGAACCACCAGCCGTGTATGTACGCACCAAACACCCACCCGTGTATGTACGCCCCCGAACCCCCCCCAGCCGTGTATGTACGCACCGAACCACCAGCCGTGTATGTACGCACCAAACACCCACCCGTGTATGTACGCCCCCGAACCCCCCCCCAGCCGTGTATGTACGCACCGAACCACCAGCCGTGTATGTACGCCCCCGAACCCCCCCCCAGCCGTGTATGTACGCACCGAACCACCAGCCGTGTATGTACGCACCAAACCCCCACCCCAGCCGTGTATGTACGCACCGAACCACCAGCCGTGTATGTACGCACCAAACACCCACCCGTGTATGTACGCCCCCGAATCCCCCCCCCAGCCGTGTATGTACGCACCGAACCACCAGCCGTGTATGTACGCACCAAACACCCACCCGTGTATGTACGCCCCCGAACCCCCCCCAGCCGTGTATGTACGCACCGAACCACCAGCCGTGTATGTACGCCCCCGAACCCCCCCCCAGCCGTGTATGTACGCACCGAACCACCAGCCGTGTATGTACGCACCAAACCCCCACCCCAGCCGTGTATGTACGCACCGAACCACCAGCCGTGTATGTACGCACCAAACACCCACCCGTGTATGTACGCCCCCGAATCCCCCCCCCAGCCGTGTATGTACGCACCGAACCACCAGCCGTGTATGTACGCCCCCGAACCCCCCCCCAGCCGTGTATGTACGCACCGAACCACCAGCCGTGTATGTACGCACCAAACCCCCACCCCAGCCGTGTATGTACGCACCGAACCACCAGCCGTGTATGTACGCACCAAACACCCACCCGTGTATGTACGCCCCCGAACCCCCCCCAGCCGTGTATGTACGCACCGAACCACCAGCCGTGTATGTACGCACCAAACCCCCACCCCAGCCGTGTATGTACGCACCGAACCACCAGCCGTGTATGTACGCACCAAACACCCACCCGTGTATGTACGCCCCCGAACCCCCCCCCAGCCGTGTATGTACGCACCGAACCACCAGCCGTGTATGTACGCACCGAACCACCAGCCGTGTATGTACGCCCCCGAACCCCCCCCAGCCGTGTATGTACGCACCGAACCACCAGCCGTGTATGTACGCACCAAACCCCCACCCCAGCCGTGTATTTACGCACCTAACCACCACCCCACCAGGGAATGTACGGACCGCACCCCCACCAGTGCATGTACGGACCGTACTGACGCCAAAAAAACACGTACTGAACCCGGACAAACCATATTTACACAAGGAGAGTCAAGTAGAGTTTCCCCACACCACCAAACAGGCCCAACAACCCCACAAACATCACATACACTCACCTGCAACTGCCAAACTGCCAAACAGAGGCCCAAAACTCAATCACTCCTCATAACACACCCACACAAATTTCAAACACAGCCACACCCACAAATGGACCAATAAAAATGGACCACACACACAAACCATGAGCCTTTGCAACAGACCCACTGCTGCCAGAGCCCACAGACGACCCACACCACCATACTTGAACCTCACACTTGCATACCTTCACACAACCACCTACACAAACACCCCCTCATCACATTCACACACACACCTCCACTACCACACCCACACACCCACAGCCATCCACACCCACACCCCCACAACCACACCCCACGCCATGTCCACCACCAAGAATCCAAAGTTCACAAAGGAGGAGCTGGAGATCCTTGTCGACGAAATCCTCAGAGTCGAGCCACAGCTCTTTGGGACATTGGTCAGACAGACCAGCATATCCGAAAAAACCGCCATGTGGCAGAGGATCGTCGATTCTGTGAATGCTGTTGGGACAACCAGAAGGACCAGGCACGAGTGCCAATCCAGGTGGTACGATCTGCGGAGGACGGTCAAGAGGAAGATGACTGACAATCACAACCAGGGGAACATCACTGGAGGAGGGCCGCCCCCCAGACCGGTACTATACCATCCCTGGGAGGAGAAGGTGATGTCCACGCTGGCGGTGGAGGGACTACACGGACTGCCAGGACTCCCAGACCCTGGTGAGTACACAAACAACTCACCTCACATGGGGGGGATGCCATACACAATCAATCATGCATGCCACCCCCCCCAAGCCACCACCGGACACAACAACACTCCACAAACACACACATGCCACTGGCACCTCCATGCCCCATGCAACAATCAGGGCCATGCCAAGTCACAGGCCACACAAAACACCAACACAACACAGGATGTGGTCGATGCTGGGAGTGGGGGCAGCAAAACTAACATTGAGCAACTCACAAGCACACAACAATGCCCTCAGCCCATATGGCCCAGGGCACAGCCATACAAACTGTGTGTACCCACACAGTACTGTCTTGCCTGCAAATGATGGCTGCCATGCAGGATGCCATGGGTCTGAAGGCACAATTTGCACATAACAGCAGACAATGAAGATGCATCGCTCTGATAGAGTCTCAGCACACACCGCCACAGCAGCAGCCTACACTCAGACACACTGCCCAATGGGTGCCCGGAGAACAGGGACTAACTCACATGAACAAGCCAATGGCCATTCAAAGACCGGCTAACTGTGTGTGCCCAGGAAGCTGGCCTGAGGTGACAGAGAGTGACAAAGAGAGGGAGGGAGAGGGGGAATGAGAGGGAAGGAGACAGAGGGGGGACACAGGGAGACAGACAGAGGGAGGGAGTAGGGTGACAGAGGGAGACCGACAGAGGGAGGGAGGAGGGTGACAGAGGGAGGGAGGAAGGGAGACACAGGGAGACTAAATCACCCTTGGGTGGTGTGGCCATGTCCACTCGTCAGCCGGTGGACTGTGTGCATGCAGACCAGGTCTGGCAGTGCCTCAACCCCCCCTTCCGTAGATGAAGACCGGTCCATGTGTCAATCTGTGCACGAGTCCATCCGTGCTGCAGGCACAGACCTAACCACACACCCAGTATACCCACCCACCGTGTCGGTAAGAACCCTGTCACAAATGCTTCAGTCCCCTACCTGCAACATCAAATTGCCTTGCCAAAACACCATTTGGCCACGTACAGTGCAACACGTAAGGCGCCTCTGCATGGCTCGCTACGCCCGCACACCACACTGCTGACTGTGTACCCAAATAGATGCATCAACTAAGATTGTGTCTCACACATGCGTAAAGCCCTGACAGCTGTGGCCAAGGGACATAGCCATGCACAAGTGCACTGTGAGAGGAATGCAGGACAGATCCAACTACCCAGAGGAAGAGTGCCAAATCAGAAATGCATGCAACATGGATGCCACATGTGACACTGTTAACATTGTCTCTCTCACACACAGGTCAACGTCGACGAACACCCCCCAACACTGGGGGGGAAGTCACACAGGACCAGGCTCCGCGGGATGATGACCCCACCGCCAGCGATGACTCTCACCACTCCGTGGATGACCCAGACCAACCTGGCCCCTCTGGTGTCCAACCACCTGCAGCACCTGCGTCAGGTACAACTGTGCCAACCACCACCCCCATTCCTGCCACATCCCAGGAGACGTCCAGGAGCCCTGCCCGCACACGACCACCCAGCCAGTCTGCCCAGGAGGGACACGGTCCTCCGGGCACCCAGGAGGAGGCAGGCGGCAACGCAGATGCCATCCCTCAGGGGTCCCGGAGACCCGATGCACCCACAACGGCAGGCCAGGTGCACGTGGGCAGGGGTGGCGGGAGTGGAGGACGGCGGAGGCGCGAACCTGACCAGGCAGCTCAGGACCCGGTAGTGTCCCAGGTCAGCAACATCCTGGATACATACCGGCGTGACACCAGGGGCATGGACCAGATTGCGTCCACCCTCAATGACATCAAGGGGACCCTCCAGGAGATGAAGACCCTGCAGTCCCAGCAACATGCCTGTCAACTGCAACACCAAGGAAGGATGGAGGATAGACAGGCTGAGCTCGTGGCGGTGCAAACCCAAATGACCGGTGTACTCCGTCGGATTGCCGACAACATGGGCAACCCTCCCTGTGGCACCAGGCGAAGGCCATTACCAGACACAGGGAGGGATCAGGAGGAGGAGGATTCATCCGACGGAGCGTCACAGACATCGTCACGGACTGCTTCCGAGGGTCCCCGCAGGAAGGTGGGTCGTCCACGAAAAAGACTGTGAGAGTCAGCAGAACATCACCATCTCCCAGGTCACCTGGCCTGGCACCTGGCCCTCTGGCCCAATAGCAGCACATGACATTCTCTGCCACATGGACTTGCTGGTCACTGTCTGACCTATGTTGACGAAGACTGTGGCATGGACTCTGACATTTTGCTACGACAAGGATACCAACTCCCCCAGTGAACTCTGGATTCTACACTCCCGCTGTGCACCTCTTGTCATCCCCACAAACCCGTACCCCACCACAAATAAATGAATCACACTTACAAGATGATGCCGTGATTCTACATTATTACAATACATGTGTGTGTCGTACAGTCAAAGCATGCCTGATCTCAGAATTAACTCCAACCATCCAAACCGTGGGGTCGCAGTCTTGCCCAGGACACACATGGGTCCCAATGTCTCATCTGATACAGACATGGAGTACCAAACTCACCTGTGCTGGGCCCAACCAGCTGAGTGGTTCCCGCACAACTGTGGCAACAGACACATTCAGGGGAGCAACAGTCATGCGCAGAGGTCAGGGATCATGTGGAGTGACCTGGCTTGCCGCTCCCAGGTATGTCTAGACATGTGTCCCTACAATGTGCAGCATGCTTGCGTCAGGCGGATGTTGAGAATGGTGGCTAGGCCAAGGTTGGATGCATGGAGATGCCAGAATGCAGTTTAGGATCACTGTGCCACATGGTTGTGTTGGGGTTGTGGGCTGCATCATGAGTGTGGGCGTGGATCTAGAAGGTCATCCTGCAGCTGGCTGTGAAACATTCCCCCCATCCCGTTAGGACGTTGATGTGGCCTGGTTGCCCGACGCAGTAGCAGAGCTGTGCAGATGCACTCCGGATATGGACAAGTACCATGGGAGTCGTGAGGCACATGTCCGTAGACTGCAGGGTAGGATTCTACACAGATGTTGTAGTTTCCCTGGGGGATGGTCTCTCTTGCCTTGAGGTGGATGGAACTGTGCATCTTGTGCATAATACAGTTCCCACTCCCTGACAAACCCCTAGCATCTTGTCACTCTACACATAGACACATATGCACCACCTATGAAAACTATGCCAGACCTGCGGCACGCACAGTGGCAACAGGGCACCATTGACAGGGAAGAGGCACCTTGGAGACAGAGGGACAAATTTATTAGTCATGTGTGTTGGAATGACAATGATACTCTGTCAACACATACACAGGTCATGTGGATGTACATGTGGGAGCAACACTGGCACCCCCCATTGCAACACAGATGCTGGCATCCCATTGACCTGGCACACAAGTGACGGATAACAGCTAAACACCCCCTGCTGCCACGGAGAGGCCGCTATACACCATTGAGGCCCTGATGGGGCAATCACACACCATGTCAACCCGGTGCAACCTGTATGTTTCCGAGGCCAGTGTTACACACAATGATGGCCTCATCACAATCCCCAATCCCCTGCCACATGACAGTCACCAAGTCTGACCATGGCTCCAGGTGAAGCCTGCCCCATGTCATGTTCCCCATGTAGGATCACCATGTATGCAAATGGAACACACATGAACCGGAGAAGTGCACACAGACTACAAACAATTCACACACCCAAAACGACGTGAGGCATCCCTTACCCTGAGGAGATTTCAACACTTGCCCGTGCATGTGACGCTGAATCAGCACATGTCGCTGTGTTCATGAGGAGTAGCAGGAGCACAACAATGCCACCAGCAGACAGCATGCACATGGACCTGTGGAAGAGAGACACACAAGGATTCAGCACAAAGGAGCACATCCGCAAGCATGTACTTAACACGTATCATGTTGTTAACATGACAGGTGACAATGATGACCCTCAGACAACATCCTTCCATTGCGCCATCACTTGAGTGACACTTCAATACACACCACTGACTCACTTGGCAGACATGCAGATGGACACACACATTGCAACACATGCCACACACGGCCCAATGCGTGCACACTCAGACACTGGAACTCACCACTAAGCAAAGAAGTTGCGTATGAGCCGACTCCGCATGTCCTCCACAGCCTCCTCCTCCTCCACATCACTTGCCCCGTCACCAAGCCCTTCATCCTCCACGGGTGGATGGTCCTGGTCATCTTGATCCAGTATGAGTGGAACAGCTTCCTCCACTGCCATGTTGTGCAGCATGCAGCAGACGATGATGATCTTGCACACCTTCACCGGGGCATATGGGAGTGCTCCGCCGGTCTTGTGGAGGCACCGGAATCGGCTCTTCAGAAGTCCAAACGTCCTCTCAATGACTCTCCTGGTCCGCCCATGTGCGTTGTTGTAGAGGTGCTCGGCAGCCGTGCTGGGGTTGCGGACAGGCGTCATCAGCCATGGCATGTTGGGATAGCCAGCGTCCCCTACAAGGAAACATCATGGACAGAAGTGTGTCAGCACAGGCAGTGAGATTGGAAGATGACGCCAAACACTGCACTGCCAGAGTCTACCCACCAACTATACATGCTCGCTCGTTCCGCAGCTGCAGCATCATTTCTGGCACCCTGCTACGCCTCATGATGAAGGCATCGTGTGCTGATCCTGGAAAGCGAACACAGACATGTGAAATCACCATGTTGGACAGACACACCACAAGGGCATTAATGGAGTGATAATGTTTGCGATTCCTATACACCACCTCCTGTGCCTGTGGTGGTACCAACGCAACATGTGTCCCATCTATGGACCCAATGACATGGGGCATCCCTCCCAGGGCATAGAACTCACGCTTGACATCTGTCAACTGCTCACGATTTGGGAATTTAATGTACTCATCCAGGTGAAACAACATGGCCTCTAAGAAATCATGCAGAACACGGCTGAACATCGTCTGGGACATGCCCCCGACATCAGCAATGGTATGTTGGAACGTACCCGTGGCAAGGAAATGTAGGGCTGCCATCACCTTCAACTTGGGTGTCAGTGCACTTGGATACCTGTGGCGCGGGAGGAGTTGTGCTTCCAGCCGGCCAGTCAACTCATCAATCAACCGTTGGCTGAATCTGTAGCGGCGTATACAGTCCCGTTCATGCAGGGCAGCAATGTCTGGCATACGTCGAGGGAGAGGCGGAGCCCTGCAGTGAAATGGAAGGAACACCTAAGAGTGAGCACTGTACAACAACATCGTCAATGCACTGAGCACATGTTACACAGCCAATACACATATGCCACGTTGTGAGTCAGGTCTGTGCCACAGTTCCTGGACACGAACGCCAGTCAGGTTACACTCCTACCAAGGGACAGCCACTAACGGAGGGGGGCAAGATCACGATGACATGGCATGAGACTAGCTGTGGGCCAGTGTAAGTGAACATGCACACGCATCACAGGATTCACAGACATCCACACATGTGCAGAAGTAGTATGCGTATGGTACAGACAGGTAGTTGGATGCGATATGCACTGGTCACATGTCATAGGAATAGGACAGGCCACACACATTGCCTTTGAGGAGTACATGTCGAGACAGAACATACATAGGGAGCATGTGGATATGTACTTGTGTTGATACTCCGTGTAGTTGGATACATACACACCTCATGGCAAATCACATATGTGGGCTGGTGTGCGGAACAGTGTGCCATGCCCATCGACACACAGACACATGTTGGCAGCAGCAACTGCTGACACATTGAATCACACACCTACAGCAAAATCATGGAAAGACATGCCACACACATGACATGGTTGCAGCATGCAACGCAGCCATACACGTGTCATATGTAATATTCCGTGTACCTGGCATCAGGGGACAGGTGCGGGTGTCCGTGACTGGGACATGCAAGTGACTCATGGCTCCACTAGTGTGTACGACATGCACACATGTCAAAGGAGTGCAGGGGATGTGTGGTACAATGCGCACCATCACACACGACATGTGTACACAGCTCATCGTACATGTGCTTTGCCCACACCTCAGGGGTAAAGTGCCACATCACATCCTGACACACCTGTGTCACACACAGGTGGTATTGCACAGACAATGCATTGGTGTCCACCCTTGGCAATACCTGTCCGCTCCATTCCTGTCTGTGTGCCGCCTGTCACCACTGACAGTTGTAATACGCACCGTACATACGCTCGGAGCGCGTGTATAGGGTCCCTGGGCCAATATTGCCGCTGGCGTATGCGTACGCCACAGTAGTACGGACTGTACACGCGCTTGTACGGTCCGGATCACAATATGGGCGCTGGCGTATGCGTACGCCACAGTAGTACGGACTGTACACGCGCTTGTACGGTCCGGATCACAATATGGGCGCTGGCGTATGCGTACGCCACAGTAGTACGGACTGTACACGCGCTTGTACGGTCCGGATCACAATATGGGCGCTGGCGTATGCGTACGCCACAGTAGTACGGACTGTACACGCGCTTGTACGGTCCGGATCACAATATGGGCGCTGGCGTATGCGTACGCCACAGTAGTACGGACTGTACACGCGCTTGTACGGTCCGTACTACTGTGGCGTACGCATACGCCAGCGCCCTTATTGTGATCCGGACCGTACAAGCGCGTGTACAGTCCGTACTACTGTGGCGTACGCATACGCCAGCGCCCATATTGTGATCCGGACCGTACAAGCGCGTGTACAGTCCGTACTACTGTGGCGTACGCATACGCCAGCGCCCATATTGTGATCCGGACCGTACAAGCGCGTGTACAGTCCGTACTACTGTGGCGTACGCATACGCCAGCGCCCATATTGTGATCCGGACCGTACAAGCGCATGTACGGTCGGTATCACTGCTTGTGGGGTGCCCTAGGGCGTGGAACGCACCGTACCTGTGTGTAAATGTATGAAAACACATAGGGGACACATGAGGGACAAGTATAAGGGCCTAAATGCCTGATGGTTGCCATGGAGACTGAGTTAAATTTTTGATTTTGAGCACCAGGTGCACAGCAGAAGTCAGTTTGAAAGAATCTACATTGTTGCAATGTGGATGTTGACTTGACATCATTATCAAAACTGAAACCATGCAAAGCCACACACTGGGGTAGGTTTGAAGGGATTGGATGAAACGTAGGATGCTAATGTGACTGACCAATCAATCTGTACTCCTATACATGAACAGGCCAGCCAGGCATATATAAGGCAGCCAGGTCCCATGAGAGAGCACTTGCCTGCACATCCATTCATCCATTACCACTGCTGCTGATAGTGATTCCTCTGGCACCATGTCCAGGACTGTGGAGAGGTCACAGCCATTCACCCAGGAGGAGAACCTTGCCCTGATAGATGTGATCCTCCCACAGTTCCAGAGCCTGTATGGTCGACCAGGGGTTCAGGTGAGTGCAGACTCCACTAGCTTAGACTGTGCCCCTTTTGTGTGACAGTGACTTCTGGCATTGTGTCCATGTGTGACAGACATGCACTGTTGTTTGGAGTGGGTCCCAGGGTGTGGAAGGCCTCATGTCACCCATGCAGAGCATGCTGTGTTTCCTGTGTGCACTCCTCACTTGCATAGTGCCTACTGTGACAATGAATGCAAGGTGCATGCCACATTCTGCCTGCATACTCCTCCTGGGGATGTTGTTTCCACAGTCCTGATGTGATCCTGTGTTCCCCCCAGTGTGACAGGTGTCAGTACCCATGGATGTGTGTTTGTTCAGTGTACCTGTGCTGTGAGTGTCCAAAGGCCGTGTTCGTCCCCTGCACATTGGTGTGTGTGTTAGTCCCCTGTCATGTGGGTGAGTGCATATGGGGAGTGTTGCACACAAGCAGCATGAGGGATGGATATGGCCTGGCCATCGGATGTGAGCAGGGAGCAGTGCTGTGTGCATGCCGTGCTGAGCCAGCCCCACACCTGTGACACCCCCGTCTACTGGCACATGGGCAGAGTGAGGTGTGTACCCGCAGTTGGCAATGCCATGTGATTGTCCTGTACCTGTGTGTGTCTGTGTACTCTGCTGAGGTAGCATCAGTGTGCTGGGGCAGGTGACTGCTGTGAGGTGCTGTACATAATCCTGGTGTAGCCTGTGAGGCACAGTGTGATCCCTGGTCAGTGAGTGTGTGGTACCCCTCATGCCACCCGTGTGCTTCCACTGGCACGTAGTGCATTTGGCCTTCCACAGTGGATAATGTCCCTATGACAAAGGTGCAATTAGTTGCATGCATACCATGGCCTGTTCATAATGAGGATTGTTCTATATGTGTGTCTCTGTGTCTTTGCTCATGTGGATTAATGTATTCTCTCTTTTGCATCCTCACAGGTAGGCGCCATTGCCAAGGGGGAGATCTGGAGGGAAGCCGTCAGTGCCGTGAGGGGTACAGAGGGTCGGAGGCGGAGCCTGTCTCAGGTGAGGAAACGCTGGCAGGACATCCGGTGCTGGACGAGGAGGATTGCACGGCTCCTGCTGGGGGACTCACCTGAGAGCCGTAAGAACCGTGGCCGCCGTCGTCTGACCCACATCCAGAAGCGTGTGCTGGCGGTGGTCTTCCCCGATATGGACAGGCGCCTACAGGAGAGGCAGCAGCAGGAAGGGGGTAGGTACATGTGTGTCAGTTGTGTGTCCCCAGCCAATGTAAGTGTGCAGTTGCATGGATACACTGCCAGGGTTTGATTGTGCAGTGCGTCAACTTCTCCACAAAGTAGCACAGTGCTGTTCTCACTCCCTCCCTTCCCCTCCTTGCAATGTGTTCCCTGGTCTGTCGCCACTCTTGCACAAGGTTATTTATGCAGGCAGTTCATGCAGGTGCCCTATGCTATCAGCATCATGTGTGGGGGTGATGTGCCACAGGTATGGGGACCTTGCGTGTGCCATGGCCAATTTCAGTCATTGTGGTGTCCATGTCACTTGGCACTGATTGTGAATCACGACATAGGGGTGTGTCTCCAAAATGTACAGCCTTCCAGCATGCATGTCCAATTGTGTGCCCTCTGACATGATGTGCCTGAGTGGGAGGCCTGCTAAGTGCAGGGACGGTTGCTTAATTTGCAGTCATGTCCATCCTGGACCATGGAGGAGTGTGGGCACTACTGTGCCCTGGGGCACCTCTTCCTAGGTATCATGTGCGTCATCCAACAATATGGCCATTCACTGTGTCTTTGCCATGGGTTGCGTAGGGTGGCATTGTACCCTGGGCTCAACTGTTAGGACCTACAGGTTGCTACATGTGTCCACTGTACAGGGGGACCCATTTTGCTTGTGCATACTCACAGTGGGCATTACCTGTGTGTGTTGTTGAGACAATCTGATGATGTTTGCCTGTCAATGATGTGTGGACATGGCCACCAGGGGCTGTGTGTTTACAGTCATGAATTAGTGGAGGCCATGTGTTTCCATCCCAGAGTAAGAGGTGTACATACTTTCTCCGTCTCAATGAGATTGTCTCAGGTGTGGGTGGTTTGTGCGTACAAGGCCTACATGTCAGAAGCTTCATCCTCCTTGCTGGGTTTAGCCTGTGTGTGATGTTTGACTGGACATACGCTCAAGGTGCAGTGACCCTGTCATGTGTGGCCTGGTTTCATGTATTGCCTTTGCAGCATGCGGCAAGAGTAAATGGATATGATTCATGCTCATCCCTTTTTGACGACGCAGTGTGGTGCAGGTGCTGTGCACATTTGTCCCCAGAGGCTGACTCCTCTCTAAAATTTCAGGTGCAGTGATTTGCTGTTGTGTCATGATCTCCATTGTGTCTCAGTGGCATGGTGGGTAGAAAAACTGTGTGTTCCATGGCCTACATGTGTACATTGTTTTGTAGGTGTTACTCCTGTTGCTTTTCAGGCTATGCAATGTGACCTATGTATATTTGACTCATGTGACATATGTGTACAGGTGTCTGATTTTCTCCTGTCTCTTCACCTTGCCCACAGCATCGCCGGGGGACACGGAAGGAGACACTAGCACGGACCGGGAGGAGAGATTGAGCACCAGTACCAGCAGTGCTGTCCTGTCTGGCACATGGAGTGGCACGGAGGCCGAAGGGAGTGAGGCGGAGGACCTGTTGACTGCCAACACAGACTATGACGCAGACGGGTCCGAGGCTGAGCTCCCAGAGGTGGCGGAGTCTGCCCCCCCAGCTGATGGCAGCCCTCCACATCCCCCCGCCACCTCAGGTTCCATCACCGGCCTCCCACATGCTCGTGGCCCTTCCCTCCGTGCTCGGTCCCCACATGTCTCCTTCCTGCCAGGCACCGCACCCCCTGCCCCTGTCACCACTGCTGCGGTGAGTGCGGAGTCTGTGGACATCCTGAGGCAGTTGCAGGTTGGTCAGACTGCGATGCTAAATGTCCTCCATGCCCACACCCAGGTGCTGACCCAGATGGAGGCATACATGGAGGGCATGTCGGCTGCGCAGTCTGACCAACGGCAGTTGCTGAGGTCCATAGACTCCACACTGACTGCAGCACTGGATCTCCTGCAGCGCTGCGTAACACCCCCTACCCCTGCCCCATCCCCAATTCCCACTCCCGTGCCTGTCCCACGCACATCCAGACGTCAGCGTGCACGCACCCCAACAGACACAGGCACCACACCACCAGGGAAGTCGAAGCGCACACCTCCTGTCACGCACACACAGGGTGAGGAAGGCACACCCACTGGGTCGGGGGGGAAACGTAGAACACGCAGCCACAGTGGGAGTCCGCATTCCACACAACCCACTCCCTCCAAATCCACTCCCCTTAGCTCTCCTGGCCAACAGTCAGTGACAGCATCATCCACTGCGAGTGTGCCCCCCAGCCCCAGGATGACACCACCCCGCAAGCGGTGGAGGCGGGACCCGGCCAGGGGAGTTGAGTCCCCCACCCTGTCCACACCCTCCCCCAGTGGCGCTGCGACCCATCCCTTTGCCCCCCCCCCCTCCTTGGGGCCTGTGGTTGGATTGGGTACGGGGGAGTCGCTGGGGGAACTTGCCGACGTGTGCAGCGCCATTCTGTCCTCCACCTTTGGCGCTGGCACCCCCCCTGTGGCAGATTCATCCCTCCCTGCACCCACAACACCTACCCTTTCCCCTCCTGTCCCTGCGGTGCCTGTTTCCACCCTCCCCCCTGATGCCCCCTCTTCTGTGGATGAAATGGACTTGTGAACTGTGCAGCCAAGCTAGGGGACACACGTCCCGATGTGTACCCCCCCCCCGGACATTGCTGCTGGGCTGGCCCATGGCCCTTGTACATAGTGGACATTTTCTCTGATATATTTTCCTGCTGAATAAAGCCTTTTCTTTTTGTTTTGCACACTGATGCTTTCCTGGACTTGCTGTTGGTGCTGGTGCTCCCTGCGTTGGGGTGGTGATAATGTGTTAGGGGTCTGTGAAATGTTGGAGTGTGCTGCTCATGGGGTGTACCCTGCCATCTGCGTGCCATCACAAAGGTCTCTGCAAATGGTATTTGGTCATGTTTGCTCTCACTGTATGGTGACATTGTCCCAAGGTGTGTTCCGTCCTCTGTGGCCCAGCCCATTTTTCCTGCAGGGTGTCTCCCAAATGCTGTGCTGTGCTGTGTCTACATTTCCTGGATGTGTGAGGGTTGCCTTTCAATATAGCCATGCTGGCTCAGCGATGTCTCCGCCTGCATCTGGGGTATCACCCTTGTAGGTCACTGAACTTGTTGATGGGGTATATTGTCCGATGTCTGGGCACTGCTGGGAGTGATAGGTACACACCCCTCCTGTGTCTGGGCACTGCTGGGAGTGATAGGCACACACCCCTCCTGTGTCTGGGCACTGCTGGGAGGACCCTGCACCCACCCCTCCTGTGTCTGGGCACTGCTGGGGGTGTTTTGCACACCCCATTCTTATAGCAGGTTCGGTGCGTACATGCACGGGTGGGGTGGGGGTTTGGTGCGTACATACACGGCTGGTGTGGTGGTTTGGTGCGTACATACACGGGTGGGCGTTTGGTGCGTACATACACGGGTGGTGGTTTGGTGCGTACATACACGGCTGGGGTGGTGGTTTGGTGCGTACATACACGGGTGGTGGTTCGGTGCGTACATACACGGCTGGGGGGGGGTTCGGGGGCGTACATACACGGGTGGGTGTTTGGTGCGTACATACACGGGTGGGCGTTTGGTGCGTACATACACGGGTGGTGGTTTGGTGCGTACATACACGGCTGGGGTGGTGGTTTGGTGCGTACATACACGGGTGGTGGTTCGGTGCGTACATACACGGCTGGGGGGGGGTTCGGGGGCGTACATACACGGGTGGGTGTTTGGTGCGTACATACACGGCTGGTGGTTCGGTGCGTACATACACGGCTGGGGGGGGGTTCGGGGGCGTACATACACGGCTGGTGGTTCGGTGCGTACATACACGGCTGGGGTGGGTGTTAGGTGCGTACATACACGGGTGGGGGTTCGGGGCGTACATACACGGCTGGGGGGGGTTCGGGGGCGTACATACACGGGTGGTGGTTCGGTGCGTACATACACGGCTGGGGTGGGTGTTAGGTGCGTACATACACGGGTGGGGGTTTGGTGCGTACATACACGGCTGGGGGGGGTTCGGGGGCGTACATACACGGGTGGTGGTTCGGTGCGTACATACACGGGTGGTGGTTCGGTGCGTACATACACGGCTGGGGTGGGGGTTTGGTGCGTACATACACGGGTGGGCGTTTGGTGCGTACATACACGGGTGGTGGTTTGGTGCGTACATACACGGCTGGGGTGGTGGTTTGGTGCGTACATACACGGGTGGTGGTTCGGTGCGTACATACACGGCTGGGGGGGGGTTTGGTGCGTACATACACGGGTGGTGGTTTGGTGCGTACATACACGGCTGGGGTGGTGGTTTGGTGCGTACATACACGTGTGGTGGTTCGGTGCGTACATACACGGCTGGGGGGGGGTTCGGTGCGTACATACACGGGTGGTGGTTCGGTGCGTACATACACGGCTGGGGTGGGGGTTTGGTGCGTACATACACGGCTGGTGTGGTGGTTTGGTGCGTACATACACGGGTGGTGGTTTGGTGCGTACATACACGGCTGGGGTGGGGGTTCGGTCCGTACATACACGGGTGGGGGTTCGGGGCGTACATACTCTGCTGGTGTGGTGGTTTGGTGCGTACATACACGGGTGGGCGTTTGGTGCGTACATACACGGGTGGTGGTTCGGTGCGTACATACACGGCTGGGGTGGGTGTTAGGTGCGTACATACACGGGTGGGGGTTCGGGGCGTACATACACGGCTGGGGGGGGTTCGGGGGCGTACATACACGGGTGGTGGTTCGGTGCGTACATACACGGCTGGGGTGGGTGTTAGGTGCGTACATACACGGGTGGGGGTTTGGTGCGTACATACACGGCTGGGGGGGGTTCGGGGGCGTACATACACGGGTGGTGGTTCGGTGCGTACATACACGGGTGGTGGTTCGGTGCGTACATACACGGCTGGGGTGGGGGTTTGGTGCGTACATACACGGCTGGGGTGGGGGTTTGGTGCGTACATACACGGGTGGGCGTTTGGTGCGTACATACACGGGTGGTGGTTTGGTGCGTACATACACGGCTGGGGTGGGTGTTAGGTGCGTACATACACGGGTGGGGGTTTGGTGCGTACATACACGGCTGGGGGGGGTTCGGGGGCGTACATACACGGGTGGTGGTTCGGTGCGTACATACACGGGTGGTGGTTCGGTGCGTACATACACGGCTGGGGTGGGGGTTTGGTGCGTACATACACGGCTGGTGGTTCGGTGCGTACATACACGGCTGGGGGGGGGTTCGGGGGCGTACATACACGGGTGGGCGTTTGGTGCGTACATACACGGGTGGTGGTTCGGTGCGTACATACACGGCTGGGGTGGGTGTTAGGTGCGTACATACACGGGTGGGGGTTTGGTGCGTACATACACGGCTGGGGGGGGGTTCGGGGGCGTACATACACGGCTGGTGGTTCGGTGCGTACATACACGGCTGGGGGGGGTTAGGGGGCGTACATACACGGGTGGTGGTTCGGTGCGTACATACACGGCTGGGGTGGGGGTTTGGTGCGTACATACACGGCTGGTGTGGTGGTTTGGTGCGTACATACACGGGTGGGGGTTTGGTGCGTACATACACGGCTGGGGGTTCGGGGCGTACATACCAGGGTGGGGTGGGGGTTCGGGGCGTACATGCACGGGTGGCGCTTGGGTGCGTACATACACGGGTGGGGGTTCGGGGCGTACATACCAGGGTGGGGTGGGGGTTCGGGGCGTACATACACGGGTGGCGCTTGGGTGCGTACATACACGGGTGGCGGTTCGGGGCGTACATACACGGGTGGGGGTTCGGGGCGTACATACACGAGTGGGGGTTCGGGGCGTACATGCACGGGTGGGGGTACGGGCCGTACTTCCACGGGTGGGGGTACGGTCCGTACATACCCCTGCCCACGCTCTGCGTGCCTGGGTACGGGCCGTACCCATGCCTTTGGTGTGTGGGTACGGTGCGTCCCACCATTGTTGCGGGCCGTGGGGTCCGCACCGTACACAGGCCTTGGGGGCGTGGCTACGGGTCGTACCACGCGTACCCCTACATGACCCCAGCAATGCTGGTACGAGCTGTACCAAGGCCTTTCTGACGTGGGTACGGGCCGTACCGCTATTGTTGGAGTGACGTAGGGGGACGCGTGGTACGTTCCGTACCCACGCTCTTGCGGCCTGGGTAGGGTACGTACCGGTTCGCGTGACCATCCACTTCCGTTGTGGCGGACGCTTGCGTTGCTGGCCTTGCCCCCACCCCCTGGAAGTGACCAGGCCCTGATGGTCAGGTATGTCCAGGCCATGTGTGATTTGGTACCATGTGTTGGTGTTGTGTGTCCTGCCCCTGCCCCCCCCTTTGCCCCTGGTTGTTGTGCTGACCTTCTGCGGCGTCTGCGTCGGTTCCTGTACGCCAGGTGGACTGCTAGGAGGGCAGGGATGGCACGTAGGTTCGGGTCCATGTCTGTTCGTCGCGTCCAGCTGCTCCTTGCGTGTGTCGTCCTGATTTCCCGGCAGTTTTTGGCAGCCGGTAAATATTTTCCGTGCGGGATGACGTCGGTTCGAATCGTACTTCCTGGTTCGTGAAACGTAGGCTGGATGCGTACCGACGTCACGTCGGCTCCTTTCAGGATCGGAATTGTGTTTAGTTTCTGTTCGGTCGGTGTTTTGTTCGAATCGTACGGAAATGGTGTTTCCGTATGATTCGTACTTGCATTTTCGGATGGATTTCGCACCGGGTACGAGTCGGACGGAGAAAAGGCTCCGTCCGACGGTTCGTACCCGGTTTTTACCGGATCGGAATTGGCACCTTTGTGTTTTTGCAGTGTTATATAGTGCAGACTTGTCAGGTATTGGAGTGCTTTACATGAGCATTGGTTACATCACACAATTCATTTTGGTTGTAGACATGGGGAGACTAAGTGATTTGACCAGAATCACAGAATGTCGAGCTGAAGCAGAAACTCCAACCTGGTTCCCCAGTTGCAAAGTCTGCAGTTCTGGAAGTAACACCACATCCTCTCCCCTAAGTGCAACATTTAATCAAGTGGTCAACTGGATAAGAAAACATAAAGATAACAAATAATTTAAAAGTGCTTTGTCGCTATTTAAAAACTCAGAAAATATGTCCCTATTTTAGTCTTTTAGAGCACTAACCATAATTTTGATGCCAATAAGACCCTCTCATATATGTAATTTCTAAAGGAAATGCTCTAGGTATTACAGTTTAGATCACATCAAGATGACGTCAGGCGTTCCACACTTTTGCAATAAATATAGAATGTTAGCAATCTAGTTGTTCATTAGGATACTGTTGAGAGGCAGAGGCCAGGGGCACGGACTCTGAAAATTGAAGGCAGGTAGGAGGGTGCAAAGGCAACAATTTAACCACACGGAGCAGGCAGGAAGGGCCGTGGAAGCACAACAGACTATGGAGGGCAGTGGAAAGGGGGGCAGGGGCAACAAACCAACAATACAGGACTTGCAAGAGAGGATGTGGCAATGTAATAGACCATTGTGGGCAGAAGGAAGAGGCAATGGTAGTACAACCATACATGCCAACAGACCCGATTCAGCCAGGAAACGTCCAATGTTTTTAAGCTCAAATGGGCTTTATTTGATCTGTCTCCTGTCTACAATCTCCTCTTTTTCAATGTAACTCAAAGGGGAAAATCAATACCCCAGTTGTTTTTCAAAATCTCCCTCTTACCAAGTTCAAAATGTTCGCAAGTATGGTATATTGGATCATGGAAGGAAATGGGGTAGGGACATGGACTTGGATAACAGAGGACAGGAGGGACATGGAGAGGTGCACCAAACTGACCCTGCAGGGCAGGCATCAGGGTTTGCAGCAGCACAATACACCACACAGGGCATGCGGGACGGGAGTGCAGCACAACAATCCATAGAAAGCAAGAGGGAGGGGACAGGACCATGCACATGGACAACAGAGAACAGAGGGGCAAGAGGCAATGGTAGCTAGCTGACCATAATGGACAGACAGGAGAGAAAGCTGCAGCATAACAGACCATAAAGGGCAGGAGGGACGGATCAGGGGCATTACAATGGAACAGACAAGCCAGGAGGGAGGGAGTAGGGGTCTGCACATGTAAACAGAGGGCTGGAGGCAAGGGGGCGGGGCAGGAGCAGCAAGATAGCTATGGAGGTCAGGCAGGATGGGCACTAGAAGCAAGACACACCGTGAAGAGCAACAGTGAGACTGTGATGGCATACACACAGACCATGGCGGGAAGGTGGGAGGGGGTCAGGGGCAGCTAACTGACCACACAGGGAAGGTGGGAGGGGCCATGGCAGCACAGAAGACCATGCATGGCAAGTGGGAGGGTTAGTGGCAGCACAATGGCTATGATGGGCAAGAAGGAGGGTGCAGGGGCATGCAAAAGGACGATGGAGGATAGAAGGGAGGGTCAGGACCTGTGCACGGACAAGAAAGTTCAGGGGAAGGGGCCTCACAACAGACCGCACGGGGCAGGCAGGAGGAGCAGTTGCAGCACAACAGACCAGGGAGGGCAGAAGGGTGTGGCAGTACAATGGACCATGTAGGACAGGAGGAAGAGGATAGGGGCATGGCATGTGGACAGGCAGGGTGGAGGTGGCAGGGACAGGTTACAGTCATCTGACAATGCTAGGCAGGTGGGAGGGGACTGGCAGCTCAACAGAACACTCAGAGTAGATAGGAGTGGCAGGTCCAGGGAACATAGTGGGCAAAAAGGATGGAGCAGGGTATGCACAAAGACATCAGAGGTCAGGGGGGAGGAGAATAGGGGCAGCAAGCTAAACACAGAGTTTAAGCAGGAGGTCAATGATGGGGCATAGAATTGGGCAATGGAGGGCAGGAGGAGTGGACTGGTACATCATACTAAATTGAGGGCAGTGGCAGCACATCAGACCATGCATGGCAGGAGGGAGGAGGCTAGTCCATGGATTCACACAACAGAGGATAGGGAGGAGGGGGATGGGGCAGCAAGCTAACTGTTCAGAGAAGGCGGGTATTAGGAACTTCATTGTTTTTAAAACGTGTGTCTGTGCGAACTACTTAAAATATGAACAAGTATGCAGCATAATCTCACTTTTATTTAGGAAGAAGAGGACGTTTGTGACTGTGACTCCGGGCTCACTTGGCAGAAACACCCCCTGACCCTCCACCCCCTATCGCAAAATGTAATGCCCGTGAAAAGGGTAGGTGAACACAGTGTTATATAGAACATAGTCCTGAGAGCACGATTGAAAATGAAAACTAGATATAGTGTATGGTATAAACTATGCACCAAAAAGTGTGATATAAGATGAACCGGGCGTGAAATATAATATGCAATACATTGTGCGCAATGACAGATTCATTGGAGAGCGCGAGATAGCAAAGGCACTAGCGCGTGCTATGCGATATGCGCCTTGGAGTGTAATATGCACAGGGCAGTGTTGTGTAACCTAACTAGTCTCTAAAGTTGTAATATAAAATATGTGCTGGGGAGTGTAACGTTGAATATGCACTGTGACAAAGATATGGATCCCAGATTGTAATATGTATGGCATAGCACTGTGCGTTATAACTTAGGCATCGAGGAAGGCACGTTAGATGGGGCAATATAACCCGTGCGAAGACAAGTGTGGCATGACATATTCACGGGGTGGTGTTACAGTGCACATGGGCTAGATATTGTCATAGCATATGCACTAGCTGGTGGAATACAACACAGAGGTGTGTGGCACTCGGCAGGCAATGGTGGGTGTAACACAGCATTGGGCTCTGCCAGGAGCGCGCTTGACTCTCAAGTGATGTTCTTCCCCTTTCCAGAGAGTAAAATAAAAAGTATTACACATCCGGCAGTGGATGTGTGTTTTATTAACCGTGAGGGGGGTTTCTTGCATAGTTTTGGTCGAATTTTTGTCGAATCCCCTTTGAATGGCTTGGTGTGCATGTGTATTAAATGTGCCCGTCAATAGCTACCCATGTTTGTATAAATAAACGACAAGGGTGTCTACCGGGATTAGGCACGGTAGGGCATCAGACATGTCAGAGCTTCACTAGTGGTGTAAATACATTCCACGTGCATTCATTGTATGCATAGTCGCCTTTTAATGAATATCACGCAAATCGTCATGGTGATAGGTACGTACGGTTTGTCCAGCATGTCCTTGGTGTGTCTATAAATATATATTTTTTAAAAATAATAAAAATCAGTGGCCGGCCCTGGGGATTGGGGTCAAAAAAATATAATTAGGAGACAGGCCCTGGGGGATGGGGTCATCAGGGCCATTAAATTAGAATAAGAAGGGGAACCACACAGCCCCCCATCTTAAAAAACTGAAAATAAATAAAAGACTGGCATCATGCCAGAGGCCACGCCCCCTCCTTGCAGCACTCTGCAAACGCGCCCCCTGGCGAGTTGTAAGTTTGGGAATTAATTCCTCTTCAATACTGAGGGTCCCTGAGGGCCAACTAGCCCAACAGGCATCTCCAGTATGTGCCAGGGAGCTGCGCTGCAGACAGGTGTTCTGAGGCCAAGTCCCTTTTTACACCTCTCTGCAACGCAGCTCTGTGGCGCTTACTGGAGGTACCTAGTGGTCTTTTTTGACCCTAGGGACCCTTAGGATTCAAGGGGACTTAATCTCTCAATTTAGAACAGCCACAGGGCGCATTTACACAGTGGTGAAGGGAGGGGACGGGGCCTGAGGTGACGTGTGCAAACACGCACTATGGCACGTTTTAAATTGGGGATATAATTTCCCTTCAATACTGAGGGCCCCTGGGGGCTAACTAGCCCACCAAGTGCTTCCAGTAAGCGCCACTGAGCTGCATTACAGAGAGGTGGTCCAGGCCATGCCACTTTTTACACCTCTCTGCAATGCAGCTCTGTGGCACTTACTGGAGGTACCTAGTGGGCTAGTTGGACCCTAGGGACCCTCAGGATTCAAATGAACTTAATCTCCCAACTAAAAACGGACACAGGGCGTGTTTACACAGTGGTGAAGGGAGGGGACGGGGCCTGAGTTAACGTGTGCAAAAACGCCCTGTGGCCTGTTTTAAGAGGTAGTTTTAATCCCCCTGCCCTATTATATACTAGGGGCTTACAGAGGAGGTCATGCTAATCACAGGGGGACCCCAACGCATAATGTTCCCTAGTGTATGTAGGTGTTTTCACTATATTCTAAGTGTCTTTTAACATAGCACTGGCTCTAGAACTGGTTAGTCAGACTCAGTTACCACCAGTATCCGTCTGAAAAAGTTGAGTTTACAGGATGATTTTGCAACAAGGATTCTTTCTGCTCTTCTTTTTGTTCTTTCTGCACGTTATCCTTCTTCCTGCACTTTTCTTCGTCTTTGAGGACTTCTGTTGCTTCTTTCTGCACTTCTGTTTTTTTCTTTCTGTGCATTTTTTCTTCTTTCTTCACATGTCCTATCTCTGTAGGCATAGTTAGAAATTAGCATTTAAAAAACCTTTGAAATTCACAGAAAAAACCATAGGTTTCAGGCACGTTATAGTTAGGAATTAGCATTTAAAAAAACTCAGAAATTCACAGAAAAAAACATAGGTTTCAGGGGTGTTATAGTTAGCTGGACTTTTCACTTGTACAAAACCATTGAAATAACCCCGTTATAGTTAGTTCAGCTAACTATAACTTGCGCGCCCGCAATGCACTGCTGATGACGTCACATATTACATCACTCATGACATGGTCAGTGACATCACTCATGACATCACTGATAACATCTCAAATGACATCACTGATTACATCACTGATGACATCATCCTTGTGATAGAGTGGCAGACCTCCTCTCACCCTAATATAACCTTTGATACACGCATTCAAAAGTAGAGACTAACATTTTCAAAACAATGGACATACCAATACCAGTTACAACAACCTCTTCAGTAATTCTAAGATCCACATACACATCCACTCATTCACCAACAGTCCTATACAGTCACTCATACATGTACTCACTTATCATATGTACTCATACACCTATACATCCTGTTACGCAATGCCACTCATCCATAGAGTTAACCACACACATAGTCACTCATGCTAATAAAGAATCAAAAATACATTTACTTGCATATACAGTTATACACACACCACCACACTTACTTCTAGGGAAACTTACACATACTTAGTCTTTTAAACAATCACTTATAGAAACACATACTTATTCATACAGGAACTCTTTCAATCTCTCACTCTCACATATACTCACTTATATACACCAATAGTCACATATACTAGTTTAAAACATATGTAGTTACTCATAAAGACACTATTGAGACAGTCATTCACTCACTAACACACCCATACACACACGCATCCACCCATACAGTCCTGCACACATGCTGTCTTCAACACATACAAACAGTGAGTCACTCATTCATGCACCTATGCACTACGTAATACCCCCCACCGAACCATGCAGACACTCAGACTGATACTCAAAAAACCAACTAATAACCTATATAGACACCCATGTAGCTACTCACCAACCCATGCAGCCACTTATACACAAAGTGAGAGACTGATACAGATATTTACATATTTAAACATTACTCACTAAGCCATGTATTCACTATGATACACTTAATCAGTCAGTTACACAATCAATTTTTAAAAAACAAATCATCCATTTAGACACTTATATACCCATTTATTCTTCCATCGACCTTGAGATATACATATATAAAACATATTTAATTTTCAGAAAAACACACATTCACTGGATGATGTCATCAGTGATGTCATTTGAGATGTTATCAGTGATGTCATGAGTGATGTCACTGACCATGTCATGAGTGATGTAATATGTGACGTCATCAGCAGTGCATTGCGGGCGCGCGTGAAGTACTGGGAATTTTAAGCCCAGCGGTGCAGGGGAACACACCCTATGACTTCGGGTTCTTCCTGTTTCAGACCTACAGAAACACAGAGTCTTCTGGGTGAAGTCAAAGATCAGTTTATTGGCTGCAGACCAATTACAGGCATCCTAGAAGTACAACAGCGTGTATGTTCTCAGGAGACTGCTTAAAGTTACAGAAACGGGCTTCTCCTTAAATACAAAATATCATGCTTCAGGCATACATTCCTTGTTTTATGATATGGCCATATACATGTATACATTACAAACGAAAAGGCAGAGTCATGATGACCATCCCACATTCCAGTTAGGCCAGCCCACAATTATTTACCCAGCAAGGCTCAGATCCCACATCAGATATCAACAGGCCCCAATAAACACGAGCATCTCCTGTTTGGAAAACAAGCCATAAAGCAGGAACAGTCAGGTGTGAAAGAGATTAGCTGGAGGCTCGTGTGGGATGAAAAGGCTTTATGGTGTGTCAAACCCTGATGCTAATCACAGGTGGCCGTAGGACGGGGAGCTCATGAGACCGGACTGACCTGGGGCAGCGGAGCCAAGCTGCCCAGGTCACAGAGAAGTCAAAGGAAGGCACATGTGTTCTAAAGGCCCGTATTTGCTCGTAATATGTAGCCTATGTGAGGGCAACCATAAGATGGCCACCGCTCTAAGATGGAACCCACGAAGTCAATGCATAATACCGTATATGAAATGCATTTATAGCTAAAACGTTACACAAAGCACTTGTACATACCGCATTGACCATTCGCGGTTCGCTAATACCGGTATAGACAGGGGTAGGGCCCTGCCTCCTACGTAGGGGTGGGTGACAATTTCCGTTCCGCTCCCGGAAATTGCGACAATTCGACATTTCCGCGTTCCGACCGGAACGCGGAAATGCCGAATTGTCGCAATTTCCGGGAGGGAACGGAAATTGTTGCCTGGCCAAGCACTTACAGATATAAATAAAGCAGGTGCCCGAGTTGAAGCTCAAATTCAGTAACGCATTCATCGGCACAATACATTCGGGAGCTAGGTCGAGGCTGGGCAGGTGTGCTGTTCTCCCCATATCTACCGTCAAAAACTAGCTGTGGTCCTTACCTGTCGCGCAATCCCCGTGTAGTTCCTGACACCAGCTGCTCTGATCGGTCTCTGGCCCGCGGCGTCTCTGGCCCACGGCATGTGAACTGCATGGAAGCCCCGCCCCACACACCAGCGGTGGGCAACATCTTCCGCCATTTCCCCCACTACGATGGACAGCTGACTCGAGGGACCCCAGGGACGTCGGCGCCGTGGCTGGCAACGTACACAACCTGTAGCGGGCGGCAGCGGCAGGCCGGAAGCACCAATTTCCGCGATCACGGAAATATCGCGTGATCGCGGAAATTGCTTGCATTCTCGCGAGAATTGGCGGAAGTGCCTTCCGCCAATTCCGCCCACCCCTACTCCTACGCGGTCCCAAATTTTAAAGTACGACAGACCCTCCTTTTGCCCTTACATAGGCAATAACTATACTCATTTCAATCCGAGTCTAGGTCAATATTCACGAAGTCATGGAGATGTTGCTGTAGCTATTACTTAGCTCGTCCCTCGATACAGGTTTCCTTACACATAATGTACCACAGAGGCCACATATCGCAGGAGCACACTGTATGCACAGACAGAACAGGAAAAGGATGGCTAAGATCATTCCAACGACCATCAGAACTTTCCAACCCCAGGCAGATATCAGTTCCCAGAACCACCCCACCAGTGACCAATCTCCTTTATCCACGTGTATGGATTCAGATATTTTATGCAGTTTGGAGATGGCTTGATAAACTGTTGGAGCGTTATCTGGTATGAAAATGCAACAACTAGATTGGATGACCTTACATACCCCACCGCGGTCTGCAAGTGTGACGTCTAGAACCATGCGGTTCTGCAAAGTCATGAGGCGATCCGCTTGGAGCTCAGCTGTCAAATTACCAAGGGCACCAGCCGTAACATTAACAGTGGATTCAACCACACGAGTCAGTTGTCTCAGGTTCCTACTATTGACCATAGGTCCCCAAAACGGCAGGAAACCCAAAAAGAAATCTCCCGCTTCCTGACCGGCAGTATCCTCCTTACTAATCACGCCTCTCACAACTCTGGTCTTGTGATAGTCAGAGGCAGCAGTAAATGTTGGCGGTAGCAGATTTGCAATATAACACGTGCCCGAGAAATCAGGGGGCAACCATGTATATGCTCGGTCATTGCAGACAAAATATGTACCCTTGGCAGCCAAAAACGCAGGGGAAAACTGTGACGGAGAAGTGTACATTTCAGTACAGTCACTTCTCCCCAGTTGAGCTCTAGGATTCTGACCATTACCTTGTAAACAGAACCGACCTATGTGGGGTACAACCCAAATTGGGGATGAGATTTTTCGCTGTCTTTCACCCAGACTAATACTATACCCCGTCGCGTTCCACCCTACATAAGCTCTCAACTCTTCTTTGGGAATGGATGAGTATGCATCGATATCTCTGCTCATATCGGCAACTCCTTTCATTAAAGCTTTATTATTTGTGCTAGGTCTGATGGAACGCGGTTGTCGCGGGGAGTAGGCGTCTAATGCAAAGAGAAACATGGTCTGGAATGCCCATGACAATCCATTGTAACTAAACGGCAGCACTAGATAAGGAATACCCTTATTAATGGTATGTGGCATTAAACCACACACCCAGCAATTGGTTGTATTCATGACTAGTTGGTGCTGGTGCAGGAGCTGAACAAACGAGTTGTTTACAAACTCAGACCGTCTAGCTTGTTCATGTTCAGGCAGGGGGTGAAAAGAGTGTGAGGAGACAGTAGGAGGAGGTATAGGCTGTACAGTGGGTGCAATGGGCTCTTGAGAGGAGAAGAATACAAATCCTACAGTAAACACTACCATACTAAATAATATAAACAGACATAAAAATACAAAACGTTTGCTCTTCATTATTTTACGTATTTTTGCTTTAAAGTTAATTTCTTCAGCGGGTCTCTCCATCTTGAAAAACTCCATCCTCTAATCGTGCCGCTCGCGGCGGGTGAGCATCTTCTGCTAAGGAGTACGCCTGTCAGTCCAGGGAACGCCCTAGACCAACCAGAACCGTTGACCTAACGTCTTCGGCCTGTACCCCAAAGTCTTGGCACCGCGACCCTGCGGCTGAACCCGGATGGTGGTTCGAAAAACAAAAATCAAGAAAGTCCTTCAGATGGGAGAGCTATGGTTATCAAAAACAAAAAGGTAAGGAAATCTTTATTTGTCCATAGGCCTTGGTCTTAAGTTATAGTGGAGACGGCCAGGTACTGTCTGATCTTGAAACAAGAGTTCAGGCTCTGTGGTGTCCAATCGAATTGACGGTGGCACAGCTTCTTGCAAAATATCGTCACTCTGTTGTGCTGAAGTTGTGCCTCTCACGCGTGCATCACTGAACGGCACAAAACGAGGTACAGTGTCTGTTTCAGAGTCAGCGATACCCTCCTGGACCCACTGGTCATACGGCAGAGGCAAAGGGATCCTTTTGACGTGGGCGCCGTGGATCCAGTTCTTTTTCCCCTTTACTCGAACAGCTGATCTTGTAGACAGAAGTACGAGATGAGGGCCAATCCAACGGGGCTCATCGTTGCTTTTGCGCTGGAAATTCTTCACCAGAACCCACGTGCCAGGGTCGATAGGGTGTCCTGGAGCTTCAGAGGCCTGGGGAAGAGTATCGTGCACCTGTTGGTGTAAAACACGCAATTTAGCCGTCAATTCGTACAAATCATCAACCAGTACTGGATGTTCGATTTCACTGAATTTCGCCGGTCTTGGCACACCCCATACATTGGCCGGGCGGCCAAAAATAACCTTGTATGGGCTAAGTCCCACTCATGAGTGTACGGTCATTCTGGTGGACAGGAGTGCTAGAGGCAGAGCGTCAGGCCATTGAAGACCTGAGCTCGCCTGGATTTTGGCCAGCTTGAGTTTTAGAGCGCCATTGTAGCGCTCTACTAATCCAGCTGATTGGGGGTGATTTGCAGCGTGGAACTTCTGCTTGATCCCTAATCCCTCACACACATTCTTCATTACTTGGCCCACAAACTCACTCCCATTATCACTCCACACCATTCTTGGCATTCCAAACCTAGGGAAAAATTCCTTCACAAGGGCTTTGGTTGTGGACATAGCAGTGTTGTCCTTTAGGGGATAGGCTTCTATCCATTTTGAAAAAGCGCAAACAACCACCAATACATATTTCAGGTTGTTGCACCTTTCCATGTGGATAAAATCTAGCTGCAAAACTTCAAATGGATATGATGGAGGCGCAAAATGACCAGCAGGAGTTGGGGTTCCCCTACCAGGGTTGTATTTCAAGCATACCATACAATTCTTGACCACATTCTCTGCACACTTGGGAATTCCAGCATTCTGCCATACTGGAGCCAACAACTTACAGATTCCTTTCATACTGATATGTGCCATTCCATGTGCCATAGTAACCACTGGAAGCACATATGCATCAGGTAACAACCATCGCCTATGTTCTGACAGATCAATCCAACAACCATTCTCATCCAACTTACCCGTACTTTCTCTCCACTTGCTCAACTCTTTCTCTGTGGCTTCAGCTTGAAAGGACTTCACACTCTCTATTGTGTTTTCACACATTCCAACATCACCAACCCATCTGGCAGGGCCTGCAACATACATTCGAGTCTTCACATCTTTTGCTGTTTCTTTCGCGGTTTCATCAGCAAACGCATTACCATGACCAACATCATCAGTGATTTTCTTGTGCGCACTGCATTTCATAATCGCAACTTGTAACGGTAGGGTCAGCGACTCAAGGAGATCATTCACCAACTTGCCATTCTGAATCTTAGCTCCATGCGAAGTCAGGAACCCACGTTCTTTCCACAATCGCCCAAAACTATGAGCCACGCCAAAGGCGTACTGGCTATCCGTATATATGTTCACTTTCATTCCTTCAGACAACACGCATGCTCTCGTAAGGGCAATCAATTCTGCTGCTTGAGCCGAATTTTGTGGCACACGTGCAGTTTCAACAATCGTGTGCAAAGTCGTGATAGCATATGCAGCAGTCGTATCACCATTTGGAAGCTTGAAACACGAACCATCCACCCATAAGGTACCATCACACTCAGTCAGGGGAGTATCTTTAAGATCTACTCTCCCTTTCGTCTCTTCTTCTGTTCTGAACAGACAATCATGTTGCTCAATCTCATCTAGGTCTGCTGGAATTGGTAATAGTGTAGCTGGATTCAACGTGTTGCATCTCTTTATGTGTATATGATTTGCTAACAGTGTCAGCTCATATCCGGATAATCGCGCACTAGTTAAGTGTTGTGTCTTGGTCCTGTTTAACAATGTGTCCACAGCATGTGGAACCATAACAATCAATGTAATATCCATTACTAGGCCAGCAGACTGTCGAATAGACATAGCTGCGGCGGCTGTGGCTCTCAAACAACTTGGCAATGCCCTCGCTACCGGATCCAAGGTTGACGAAAAATATGCGCATGGACGCGGTCTGTCGCCAAAAGGCTGTGTTAACACTGATAATGCGCAACCATCTTTCTCATGAACATACAATGTAAAAGGCTTGCTGTAGTCAGGGGTACCCAACACAGGAGCTGAACACAATGCATTACGCAATTCCAAAAAACTTTTCTGACACTCTTCAGACCATGGAATAGGATTCGGTGTGTCTTTGCATGTTAATGCTAACAAAGGTTTTGCCAACAAGGAAAAATTGGGAATCCAATGCCTACAGTATGAAGTAATGCCCAAGAAAGCACGCACTTCTCTCTGTGTTCTTGGCACACTCAACTGTGCAATGGCTTGAATTCTTTCTGGGGTCAGTTTCCTTCCCTCCTTCGATAAGAGATGACCTAAGTAGGTCACTTCTTGTCGACAATATTGCAGCTTTGAGAGAGACACTTTGTGATGGAAGGCAGACAAATGACGCAACAATGACAAGGTAGCGTTTTTGCAAATCTTTTCAGTATCCGCGGCGATTAGTAAATCGTCAACGTACTGAATAAGGATAGCGCCACTAGGTAAAACAAGTGCATCAAGCTGCGCTTTTAAAGCTTGACTGTATATTGATGGACTTTCACAGTAGCCCTGTGGAGCGCGTTTAAAGCGGAAGCTGCGACCTCCTAAACTAAAGCCAAAAATGTCTCTGCTCTCCTCCGCAATTGGGATGCTAAAGAAAGCATTCTTTAGATCGATCACTGAGAACCATGCAGCGGAGGCTGGAATCATAGTTAACAGGGACAACTGGAAACTGTGGCACAACAATCTTATTAACCTCTGTAAGATCAATCACAAATCTGTAAACAGGTGGCTGTGAAGGGTCCGTTCTTTTTAAGACAGGTAAAACAGGACTATTGCAAACGTTGCCTCTTGTCTCTTCAATTACACCCTTTTTAATCAAATCACTGACAATTGCTAACAATGCTTTCTGACCTTCATTGGAGATCTTGTACTGGGGAATACGTGGCAATCTGACATTGGCTTTTAAAGTGACCACGTATGGCGGTATTTCCAAAAGACCCACATCATTGGGACCAGTAGCCCAAAGGACATCCGGAAGGGATGACAATTCAGGTGGCATTGCATTTTTAGACAAATACATCGGGGAAATCACTTTCTTACCTAATGTAAGTTGTACTCCTGAGGGAGAACAATACAGCGTCGCATGCAATCTTTTTAGCAAATCTAAGCCTAGCAAATTTTCACCACAACCTGTCGTTAGGATGAGGGGTGCTTTTAGCTCACAAGGTTCAACAGAAAGTGACATAGGACTAGAAATCGGGTTCCTAACTGGGGCGCCAGAAAAACCTACTGAAACATTCATTTCGCCAGACAAAGGCGCGCCAGGGAGTTTTGAATGCATGATTGAACTCTTTGCAGCACCAGTATCCAGCAGAAAGGGGTCCGTTACATTTGCTGTAGTTACTTTAACATAGGGTCCGCTCTGATCCACTGGCACTGAAACAACTCCCTCTCTCTGTCTACGGCTGTCCTAGTAATCATTACCTTCCACATTGTCGTCTTCTGCATAATAATCATTATTGTAGTACTGAGCTGTATTACCAGTCGCGTTGGCTTGCTGATCAAAGCTACTTATGGTATTTTGAGGCGGAAGAGGACGCACGTTCTGGGGAGCATTTCCACGCCCTCTGCCTCTAGGAGCTTGCTGACCACCTCTACCTCTTGCGCCATACGCATTACTGTTACGCTGCATTAATTTAGGGCAACTAGATTTAAAATGACCTTCCTCTTTGCAATATGAACATTGGTTGGGACCTACAGGGATTCGTGGTTGATAATACCCATTCATTTGCTGATTATTCTGAAACTGTTGGGGCTGCTGATAGATACCTTGGGTTTGCCTATAATTATTCTGTCCTCCACGTGGCGGATAAGCCTGCTGCAAGAGGACCTTTGTTTTCAGTTCTTTCGTTTTCTTATCTGTTCTATCCTTCTCATTTTTGTCTCTATTCTCATAATACTGTGCAGTAGCCAGTATTTGCGCTGAAGAGGAAACAGCCCAAGAACTTTCGGAATCTTTTAATTTCTTACACAACTTGGGAAGTAGGTTCTGCACAAATTTATCAACAAATAACTGTTGGCCACCTTCAGTGCTCATGTCTTGACCACTGTGGTCGATAAACGTTTCTTCAAACCTGGTAAAGAAATCGGACACTGTCTCATCTTTCTTCTGCTTACATGCGGATAGTTTATCCCAATTTACGCGCATCGCGGGCATTATGGTTTTCATGTAGGTAATAATTCTACCAGGGAGGTCTGCTACTAAAGGGTCAGGTTTCGCACCACCAACTTGGCCAGCATCTGCAGCAATGATATTAGCCCATGTGTTACCCAATTCTGCAGCGTGATCTACATTACGAATGGATCCCCATAAAGGCTGTGGAACCACATTCCCAAACAGCATATCTATATCAGCCAGATTCATTACACAAGATTCTGCAGTTTGTGACAACTCCTTATAATAACCTGTAGGGTTTTTACGGGGGTCAGGCAATGTCTGCTTAAGTGCGAACACCTCAGAACGCTTCCATGGAACATGTACCCAAACACGCTGAAAATGAGCTGGGACAGCTGGATTAGCATTTAGATCAGCAGGTCTCCACATTGGAGGAACCTCACGCATCGGATATTGGCGCGCTTTTACCTTTTTCCCCACAGGGAGTTCCTGTTCGAACAATGATTGCTGACAATCGCCATTTCTGAAGGACAGTAAAGTCGCAACTGCTTTATCTACATTGGGACCCACAATTGTACCTTTTTCAAAATCAAATCGCACTCGACACAATTCCTGTGGGTTTGGGTTTGCACCATTATCCTCCAATTCCTCACAGAGGAATTCACACACTTTATCAAAGACATACCATTGGTGAAAAATGTTAACAACTGATCCACATTATAGAGTGAAGGGAAACCAATCCACCTACGCGCCAGATGATCTAACACCTCTTTCTCGTCGGGACCAGGCAGCTGACTGCGCAATTGTTTACGCTGTAAGCCAGGAGTCGCACTCGATGATCCAAAGAGAGGCGACATTAAACTAGTAACTACATTAGCTAGTCGTTGTCGTGCTGAAGGAGAAGTTGAGGCGATAACAGGGGGATAGACAGAGGGAAGAAAAACGGATTCAGATACAGGTACCTGGGTAGTGTAAGAAGGAGCGCCAGGGGATGCTGCTGGCGTGCTAGGCAAAGTCGCAGGAAGCGCGGGGGTAACAGGTAACAAAACTGGCGGCCCTTGAGAGGGCTGCACTGTAGGGATCGGAGCCAGCTGAAGAGGAGCTGGCGGCTGCGGGAAGGCTTGCGGCATATTTACTGGAGGCTGCGCATTTACAAGCTGTGGAGGCGCTATGGCATTTTGCGCATATGGGGGTGGTGAACTTAGCAAATGGGACATTAGGGAATCTTTCTCTTTCTCTTTTGTCTCATCTTGCACAAGGGGTGACAAAACAGGGTAACATTTATCAATCCCTAGTTTGCGCTGTCTGTGCAATTGCTCATTCATTTGTTCCTCCTCATTATCTTTAAATTGCACAGCTGCTTGCATCACTGACATACCTCTTTCTCTCTTATTTCTTTTCGCTAGCTTAATCTCCTTCTGTTTGGCTTCCTTTCGCCACAGGCGGAAAGAATCAAACATCGCCGGCCGGGCTTTCTTTTTTAACAATTTCACTTCCAAATTATCTAAGATATCTGTATCGAAACTACCATTTTGGGGCCATTTTAAAACACCGTCCTTTCTGGTGTATCGGATCCATACTTCATTATATGCAATGGGGCCCACGCCATGTTTTACATAAAGCTCATAAATTGGAGTTCCAATTGGAGGAACCGGACATGAATCCTCTAACTGGAAATCCCTTCCACAACCCAAACAAAATAATCTTCCAAATACACTAGCACCAGGCATCTTCGCTCACTAGTCTAGTTCCAAACTTCAAAGGATTATCGATTACGATAGTCTCGTGAATACACGAGTCCTCTGGCTTTGGCGTTTGCAAACTCCAAATCAAAATAATCCCGAAGGATACCAAAAATCCCAAAGGATACCAAACAAACTGGGAGACGCTCCACTTATACTTAACTGAATATCGATGATCAATGGCGTCACCAGAAGACTCTCTCGATTGTTTCGCTCTCCCAAAATCATCAAGGGTCCAAAACAGGGCGATTAATCAGGGCAGCAGTCCTTCGTAGCCGTCGGGACGCGGAGACTTTCGGACCACATCGACATGCTGGGGTCGATGAAGTGGCGGCCTTCCTCCAGAATTTCCACACGAAGCTCCTCACGAACCTCTGGCTTGGACCGGTACCACTGAAATCGCCCAACGTTGGGCGCCAACTGAAGTACTGGGAATTTTAAGCCCAGCGGTGCAGGGGAACACACCCTATGACTTCGGTTTCTTCCTGTTTCAGACCTACAGAAACACAGAGTCTTCTGGGTGAAGTCAAAGATCAGTTTATTGGCTGCAGACCAATTACAGGCATCCTAGAATTACAACAGCGTGTATGTTCTCAGGAGACTGCTTAAAGTTACAGAAACGGGCTTTTCCTTAAATACAAAATATCATGCTTCAGGCATACATTCCTTGTTTTATGATATGGCCATATACATGTATACATTACAAACGAAAAGGCAGAGTCATGATGACCATCCCACATTCCAGTTAGGCCAGCCCACAATTATTTACCCAGCAAGGCTCAGATCCCACATCAGATATTAACAGGCCCCAATAAACACGAGCATCTCCTGTTTGGAAAACAAGCCATAAAGCAGGAACAGTCAGGTGTGAAAGAGATTAGCTGGAGGCTCGTGTGGGATGAAAAGGCTTTATGGTGTGTCAAACCCTGATGCTTATCACAGGTGGCCGTAGGACGGGGAGCTCGTGAGACCGGACTGACCTGGGGCAGCGGAGCCAAGCTGCCCAGGTCACAGAGAAATCAAAGGAAGGCACATGTGTTCTAAAGGCCGTATTTGCTCGTAATATGTAGCCTATGTGAGGGCAACCATAAGATGGCCACCGCTCTAAGATGGAACCCACAAAGTCAATGCATAATACCGTATATGAAATGCATTTATAGCTAAAACATTACACAAAGCACTTGTACATACCGCATTGACCATTCGCGGTTCGCTAATACCGGGATAGACAGGGGTAGGGCCCTGCCTCCTACGCGGTCCCAAATTTTAAAGTACGACACGCGAGTTATAGTTAGCTGAACTAACTATAACGGGGGAATTTCAATGGTTTTGTACAAGTGAAAAGTCCAGCTAACTATAACACCCCTGAAACCTATGGTTTTTTCAGTGAATTTCTGAGGTTTTTTAAATGCTATTTCCTAACTATAACGTGCCTGAAACCTATGGTTTTTTTTGTGAATTATATATATATATACATATATATATAGACAGGCTTCAGGAAATCTCCACACTTCCACACCTCGTATGGCGAACAGAGAAGACACGAACCCCTCAGAATTAGGCACCGATGTTATTTTATTTGGGCTTCAAATCTGAAACGTTTCGGACCCAATCATCCTTGCTCACGTGCTATATATATATATATGTTTGTAAATTTTCATATATACAATTATACAATAAATTAAAATGAATAGTCTACTAGTAATTGTTTTAAAGTAAATATAAACATATATATTACACTTTATATACGCATGTTTACATTTTTTTGATTACTTTTATTTTTTATATTTGTTAAAATGTATATTAAATATAATTAATTTTTTAAGTTAATTTATTTATTTAATATATTTATTATTATTTTTTATAAATATATTAAACTCGATATTGCGTACAACTATATTTTTTACATCACTATTTCTTTTCAGATAATTTTGTACTTATCATCATAAATAAAGGATGTCAATATTTTTGACATCGATATTTATAACTCGATATTTGTGTATGGGGATATTTTGGGGATCGATATTCTATCAGTGAACCCCTGCACCAGCGGTCACTGGGCAACAAACAGAGGGATCGCCCCGGGCGGCAAAAGCTCTAGCTACGCCACTGAATAAACAGGAAAAAACAGCAACCTGGCCATAAAACCGGCCCACAACTGCTAACAAATTGGGCCACACAGTGAGCTGTCACACCAGCTCATCAGGCACTGCTTGATTTCCCTGTAGGCCAGTCCCACCCTGTACAGAGTGCAGCCACCTGGTCATATTCTAACTGCTCGAAAGGAGACACTCAAATGTCCAGCTGTTTTCGACCGGACAGTCTGAAAAGTGGCATTTCACGTCACTGTCACTGCACTGTCCACCACACTGCATTCTAATAAATAATCCTCTGGCATGTGCTTTTATCTGACCCAGGTGGCTCTCAGTGGCAGTTTTGCAGGTGTAGTGGCACCATTGCACAAGTGTGAAAGGGGCCCATTCCCCGCCAGTTATGGATGGGTCTGATTCACTTAGTTAAACTTAACTTTTGTGTATGTTTACGATCGTTTGTTATTCACAATGGTATTTTACGAGTAGTATCTGTACATAAACATATAGTACAGTTCTATTCTTATATGAGAGAAGACTACGCACTTGTAAAGATTCCACTCATAAACCCCTCTGTAAGTAGCAAACAATTGTTAAGTTACACAAAAGCGTAAGTTTATTTTTGTGAATCAGACCCACCATGTTCTATAGCTTAGCCATGCAGGAATATGGTCTATTTTACATGCTTTCATTAAGGCGTGCTGCATCCCAGACTGAAGTCAGGGCTCCATGAAGAGAGCTTAAAAGCTCAATAATGAAACTGTTCTTAGCACTAGCTTTACAGAAGGTAGCAAAATTAATATATTTTTAAAAATGATTTTATTTAGTTGATTTTTCATGACAAGACCATAATACAACAGTCACTAAAAAAAAAAAGGGGGGGACAAGGAGCGGAAATATAGGGCCAGCGGCTCATGGTTCTGAATGTAAAGTCGTTACTACAGAGAGGCACAGTTCCTAAGAAGGAAGTCAGTATAAAGAGAGACGGGGGAAACAGATTGGTCATTGCTGTGGGAAGGTCGGAGGGACCTATTCTTGATGCCCTCACACACGCTGAACAATTAGATAGGACCACTTCATGGAGCCATTGAGTGGTACTGAGATATCTTTCTAGACCACGACACAAACAACACACCCACACCCATTTATTCGACTGCCATTAGGTCCTGAAGAAGCGCAAAGGATCTCCTCCTGAGACCACAGCACAGCGCAAAAAATGTCAACCCTATCCCCTTCTTCAAAAGATTTTGCACTTGTCTAACTGCTGAAGGCCATTATCACCCTTGAGCAGCACACACTTCTTGGTTTTTTATTGATGACAGAGGTTTTTCTCATTAAACTAATTTACCTCAACCCCTTTAGTCACCTTTTATCATCTACACTTCACCTACTCTTACATGCAGACCCACACACACCTTACGGCAGGATTCCTAAAAAAGATCTCCAATAAAGTGACCCTTCGGGGTACCCATTGGGCATTGCAGTGCCTGCCCAACCAGGAGCACCGCCCCATGATGAAGCATGACATCCTTTGGGGTGTGTAAGGGCATCAAGAAAAGGTCCCTCCGACCTTCCCACAGGAACAACCAATCTCTTTTCCCCTGTCTCTCTTTACACTGACTTCCTTCTTAGGAACTGTGGGGCCGATTACGATAGCGGACGGACTGGAGTCCGTCTGCCATCGTGGTGATGACCGGGACCGTCCGCAAAACATGCGGCAGTCCCGCACACCCAATTAGGATGCACCCACCACCATGGCGGTCGCATTTTGCATTTTAACATTGCGGCGGGTATTGATGACAGCAGCACCCGCCGTGAGGTTAAAATAGCATGTTGTGCATTTTACTGCACTACGTGGCAGGCACCACACGGTGCCTGCCACTTGGTGCAGTGAAAGTGTACCCACACCTCCACCCAACACAAGGGGTGACCACAATGGGCCCCTGAAACCAATCTCCACCAGCCTTTCAATGGCGGTTTAGCCACCACGGAAAGGCTGCCTGGAGACAGCATCGTAATTTTGCGGACGGTGCCTGCTATAGGCACTGCCAACATTTCATGGATGCAGACCATTCCACCAAGCAATCAGAACAATTGCCTGTGGTGGTTCCGTGGCGGATGGTCTTTGCGTCCGCTGCGGTCCGAAAGCAATTCCCCCCGCCATCGTATTGTGGCGGGGGAAAATCGCGGTCAGATGGCAGAAGGACTGCCACCGCTTGGCTGGTGGTGGCTGTTCTTCCACAATCGTAATTGGCCCCTGTGTCTCTCTGTAGTAACGACCATAATACAACAGTGCCATCATAAGAAAGAAAGCTTACGCAGCATAACTATGCCACATGTGTTTTAAAGCAATATCACACCTCATAAGATGTCATTATATAGTTAGCAACATTGCGCAACTTTACATACACATCGCCATTACAATTATAATGATTGCAGGCAGATTATCCAGCGAGGGCCCTGTTCATGGGGAGGTAGGAGCCTCACTCGCCTCTGTTTCCGTCCGGTAGGCAAGATACATAACCAAAGGAAACCATATGTCTTTGGATTGTGAGCACTCAGGAATTATTTTCTATTCTGCATCTAGCTGTTCCTGGAAGTATGGCGGATCTCGAAGCCAGTGCTAGCTGGGTGAGGCTCACTGCCCCCAGTGCACTGCAACCCTGAGCTTAGCCAGGAGCAGCAGCATAGCAGTAAGGGTGTTCAGACAGAATATTGAAAGAAAAGTATTGTGAAGCAGAAATATAGAGTTGGAAATATTGTGATGCAGTAATATAATGTGCGAAAATATCATTGACATGAACATCAATTTTGAAGGTAAGTAATATAAATGTTAAAAATATCGACGTTGTTAATATCATTTACAAAAATATCGATGTTAATAATGGTGTTTTATAAATATTTGTAAGTATTTTAGTATATATTTTAATTGTATATATTATAAATTGGTTGTATAATTATTGTTAATGCTTTTTCAATATAGTTTGCATATTTTTAGTTCTTTTTAAATTTAATCGTGTATTGTAATTTTTGGTGCTGGAGAGGCTTGTGGTGTTTATAGGGGTGGGAAGTAATGTAATTGTAATTATTTAATAATTTTTTAAAAATTATTATTATTAATTATTTAATTGATAATTAATTATGTAAATTGGTAATCAATTTACATTTTTAAGTTATATATCAAGTGTGGGTTGCTGAGTTTGCAGGGATAAAGAGTGGGAAGTTAATTAAATATAATTATTTATTATTAGTTAATTATTATTAAGTGTTTAATTGATAATCACGTTTGCCAAATGTGTAATTATTAGACATCTCACCCCAGCTGGAATGTCCTTCATATACCGAAGAGGGCCACCAAGGGGGTCAGTGGTCGCTAATCAATTCAATGGCATTATAGATGGCAGTCCAGTATTGGTCATCAGTGGAGCACTCTCAGGAAAGTGGATGTAGGTCTTCCACATCTCTGACACAGCACGTCTTCTGATAGCCCCATTTTATACTGTTGGACTGGTGTATGGTATGCTCTGTGAAGTAATTTGATATGCAATAGTCAGAGTCTGTAGTTTGGCGAGAGGGCATTGGTCTGGGTACAGAAATGGTTCCACTGTTTAATTGTCAACGAGAAGTCTGCTCCATCTCCCAGGTGGCCCGTGGCCCTCAGAGCGGTCACTGGAGCCTTCTCCTGCTTTGTTGCATATAGACAAGAGATTAGATTATGTGGTAAGGGGTTTCTAATTAGTGTATTTAACAAATGTACTGTCAGAATTGCCTTTCGGAAGGTACCATGCAAGCCACGCATTTCTGCACACATTTTATAATAAAGGACGATGTCTAGGAGTGTGTGGGATGGATTGTTCATTATGTGTTGCGGTGTAATGAACTGATCCTCTGGGTAGAGGTCTCCTAGTGTATGGAGCTTTAGTCCTTTTAATTAGTGATTGGAGCCATTGTCTGCCAAGGCAGGAACAATAGTTTTTTTTAGCAAGGGGGACATTTGGTATAAAGAAGCATACCAATCAGGCGTAACTACGCAGCTTATCCAATGGCAGCACCATGCATGCCACGGTGGGCAGGTCACAGTGGGCAGAAAGACATATGGTGACCCTCAGAGGACAAGAGGCTGCTCTGTCTGCCTCAACCGTAGTATGCGGCTGGAATGGAGATGGGTGCAGCCACCAGTTCGCATATTGCGCTTGTGTGCAGTTGTAGTACAGGTCCTAGTCAGGAGCACAGAGGCCTCCTCGTTCAAAAGAAAGAGTCCTTGTTTCCCATGTGTTTCTAGGAGATTTATCGGCCCATGCTGATGTAACTAGATCTGATCTAAGCCATTTGAGGACAGAAGATGTAAGGGGGATGTTGAGATCTAATGGAATTTAGGGAGGACTACCATTTTCGCAATTGCAATTCTTCCGACAGTAGAGAGTGGGAGTTTAGTCTAGCACTGGAGCCTTTCCTCAAACCAGTATAGGAGGGTACTATATTTTAAGTGCCAGAGCTTGTCAATGTCTCCACTTATCCAGGCTCCAAGGTAACGGACTGGCTCAGCAGCCCACTGGAGTGGGTACTCCACGTCAAATCTGGATGTTATAGAGGTGAGTGTGAAAATAATGGATTTGAACCTATTGATAAAGACACATGCATGCGTACCAAGTCTGCTAATCTTCTGTATTATGGGGGAGATATTAATAGGAGGATCTTGAATATTTAATGTAACATTGACTGCATATAGTGGTGAAGGCCAGGCCTCTATACAAGTAATGGTGGTGCAATCTGGCTGCGAGGAGTTCCATTGATTCGCAAATAGTATGGGTGACAGCTGGCTCACCTGCCTGGTACCCCTGGAAATGGGAAAGGGGGAGTGGTCTCATCATTGATGTTCAGGCATGCACAAGGGATATTGTGAAGAATTTGGATCTAGCTGATGAAAAGGGGCTGACCCCAGTAAGGGGAATGTGCAGGAATGAAAATGGCCAATCCAGGAATCAAACACTTTTGTGGCATCTAGAGGGAGTGAAGCTGCGCTGAGGTGGGGATCTATAAAGTGCATAAGTGCAAAAAGTGTACTCTGGTTGTGCACAGTGAAGCATCCTGAAATAAAGCCAGACTGATTTGGTCTAACAATGGCTGGCAGCAATGGCAACAGTCTAGTGGTGATCAATATACAAAGGATTTTATTGTCCACATTTATTAGCAAGAGGAGTCTTTAGGAGTCACAGCGATTCTGTGGCGTTCCAGGCTTTAGAATGGTGACAGTGAGCACCTCAAAGAATGTTTGTAGAGTGGTCAGGCCAGGTTGTGTAGTTGTATGGTATAGGTCGGTGTAGAAATGTGTTATAGTTTGTGTGATACAGTCCGGGTCGGTGTAGGTAGTCTGCTCATCATCTACCAGCTCGATTATGTGGTCACTGGCCCATGGTTTGTATAGAAGGCCAGCTACTGTTTTGCCTGCTCTATCCCCCTCTCTGTATCATCTAGCCTTCCTGCCCAGATAGTGCATGTCTCTAACTGCCTCCTACCCAAACTCCACAAGTTTGCTTTTAATGGAAACAAGTGTTTGTACATCTCCCAATTCAAAATAATTAGGTTCAAGCATTTGGATCTCAGTATCTAAGCAAGTTAGCTGTGTGCATATCCTCCGAAGCACCCCAGCCTCTTATAATCACCTCATATAAGAACTTTGAATGCCTCCCGCAGTGTTGAGGCGGAAAATACCCATTGCTTGCTGCAGGAAAAATAATCAAGAAAGGCAGCTTTCATTTCATCTTATAAAATAGAATCTCTAAGGGCGTTCAGAGGGACTCTCTAGGAGAAGGCCCTCATGCAAGCAGAGGAGGAGTAATCTCCAGGAGCACAGGGGCATGGTCTGACCGGGTTCTCAGGTGATGTTCTATTTGGATGGTCCAGAGAGATACATCTCTGAAGAGGATCAAGTAGTATATTCTTGACCATGTGTTGTGTGCTGGTGTTTTAGATGCGATATGTATAGAAGTTGGTTGTCGTGCATGTCAGCTTGAAGCCTCACTGTTGCTCCGGGGTGTGGGCGCCTTGTAACGCTTGATCTTTGAACTTGGTGATTGAGTAGAACATTCAAGTTGCCACCCTCAAAGTACCATTCCCTTCCCTATGCTGGCAATCTGAGGCCATACCTAAGTAAAGAAGTCATGGCTGTCCATATTGTGTCCGTAGACTGAGGCCAGAGTGACCAGGTTACCATGGAGAGTACCATGTAATCTGCCTTCTTTGTCACAAATCACATTGTGTGTTCGCCACATTACCCCTTTGTGAATAAGATGGCCACACCATGGGCAGGACTGGAGTAAAAGGCCTCATGTGCCTCCCCCATTCAGCCTTGCTCGAAGCCTTAATGGTGTCAGTCAGATGTAGTTTGTGTAAGAAACAGGTGTCGATATAATGTTAAATAGGTGTGGACTTGTCTTATCTTGCTTTGGTCATTTAACCCACGTCTCTTCTAGGCCAGACCCTTAATGACAGCAGTCGCATGTGGGGAAAATTGTATAGAGTTGATTCAGTGCATATCAAAACAAAGGCTCTGATGTGTGCCAGTTGCAACAGCCAGTCACTGACTGCTGGTGACAATGTTTACTTTTACGAGGTCAGATGACTACTGTTGTGGCAACATACTGTGTTTTCAGTGACTGTAGTGTGACCAGACCTTCTTATCTGATTCACTTTGGGCATGGCCTACTGTTCCGCTTGTGTAAAGTTCCATCACTTCAGGTGAACTTGAATCCCTGCGCTGATATCTTGAGCATATGTATGTATGTATGTCTCTGTGTATTTTATGTTACACACATTGTGTCTGAGTGAAAAAGAGGGAAGGAGGCCTATGGGTTCCATTTTTAAAAGCTCTCCAGATAGAAGTAAGGTTACTTTCCCAGTTTGCTCACCTTCCTGAGGCTGGAGGGATGGGACCTAAACAATGAAGTGGATAACAGAGCTTGTATCCTTTTTTCCAACTTCATCATTTATTTGCTCTCCTTTGAAATTCTATGAGGTTCCATTGCTGCAGAGAGCTGTTGATTAGTCTTTCTACATACAACCCTTTGGTGGATGGTAGGGGTGCGACTTCAGTTCCTATTGTCAGAGTGTGAAGGGTCCTTTAGAAAGGGGTTAGTTTTGTTTCCAGCCTTTTGTTTCACTCCCTGATCACTATAAGATGTTAAAATTATAGCCAGATGTACACACCCCTTTGTTCCACATTTGTGGGTCCTCCAACCTGGAGACAACCCTGCTGGGAGGAGCATCATTCAAGACAGAGGTTTAATCTTGAAAACATCCTGAGAAGAACATGTGAGGAACTGGTTCTGTAAGGGCAGACAGAGAATGCACATCATCTGTATGATGAACATGTATGAGTGGGAGCTGCTGACTCACTTGTTGTTCCAGTTGAACAAGGAGAGGGAGCCCCCACAGGAGGCTACGACACAGCCAGGCTGGTGCCTGCCTACCAGCCTGCACCCCAGAGGGGAGGGGAGATCACCTAGAGTTGAACCAGAAAGATGTGCTGTTCCTTGTCCTGGAGCACCGAGTTGGATCCTGACTGGAAGAAATAGGCAGGAGCTATTTAAAGCCTACAAGAGGAGTGTACTTGACCCTTGACCCGGTCACTCCACTCCGCACGGCCCCCGTGTGTCCAGATTCTGCTGCTGCTGCCTTGGCCTCTCTTGCTGCCGCCTCTCCTTAAGGCCCCTGCTCTCCAGGCTTGCCCAGGCTTGCCCTCGCTCTCCCGCTCCGTCTTCCCGCTCTTTTCACCCCCCCTTTCGCTCCCCGCCGCTGCTCTCCTGCGGCCCCGCCCCCTTCTCTTGGCACCCGCTCCCCATTCGCCGCCCCGCTCCCGCCTCCCAGCTGCTCCTCCCTCCCACTTGGCCATATATGGCGGGGACCGCGCAGCAGTGAGCAGTGACCCTTGACCCGGTCACTCCACTCCGCACGGCCCCCGTGTGCCCAGATTCTGCTGCTGCTGTCTTCTTGGCCTCTCTTGCTGCCGCCTCTCCTTAAGGCCCCTGCTCTCCAGGCTTGCCCAGGCTTGCCCTCGCTCTCCCGCTCCATCTTCCCGCTCTTTCCACCCCCCTTCCGCTCCCCGCCGCTGCTCTCCTGTGGCCCCGCCCCCTTCTCTTGGCACCCGCTCCCCATTCGCCGCCCCGCTCCCGCCTCCCAGCTGCTCCTCCCTCCCACTTGGCCATATATGGCGGGGACCGTGCGGCAGTGAGCAGTGACCCTTGACCTGGTCACTCCACTCCGCACGGCCCCCGTGTGCCCAGATTCTGCTGCTGCTGCCTTCTTGGCCACTCTTGCTGCCGCCTCTCCTTAAGGCCCCTGCTCTCCAGGCTTGCCCAGGCTTCCCCAGGCTTGCCCAGGCTTGCCCTCGCTCTCCCGCTCCGTCTTCCCGCTCTTTCCACCCCCCCTTCCGCTCCCTGCCGCTGCTGTCCTGTGGCCCGCCCCCTTCTCTTGGCACCCGCTTCCCATTCACCGCCCCGCTCCCGCCTCGCAGCTGCTCCTCCCTCCCACTTCGCCATATATTGCGGGGACCACGCGTACGCTCGTCCACGCCTGGACCGCGCCCAGTGACAGAACCCCTGGACCCCGCCGAAGCCAGCCAACCCATCAGAGATACGACGCCGCCACCCTCCACGCACTCAACACTGGCCGACAGCCAGCCTGCTACCAAGCCAACCCGTACCGCACTCACGGAGCATTCACCTGCCACGCCAGCAACTTCACCTGCACCCGATCCTGCACCGCGCCCACCAAGCCAGGCTCCAGCAACGACCACCTCAAGTGCATCTTGCTCAACACCCGCTCCATCCACAGGCACGCCGTCGAACTCTGGAACCTTCTCGACACAACATCACCAGACGCCGCCTTCTTCACAGAAACATGGATGAACGCCTCCTCAGCTCCCGACATCGCCATAGCCATCCCAGATGGCTGCAAGATCGCCCGGAAGAACCGCGTCAACCAAGCCGGAGGAGGCATCGCCATCGTCCACAGAAACACCATCCGAATCACGACCAACTCCGACGACACCCTCACCGCCGCCGAACACCTTCACTTCCAGATACACACCGACCCCAAGACCACCCTCAGAGGCACCCTCGTCTACAGACCCCCAGGACCACGCACACAATTCAGTGAAGCCATCGCAGACTTCGTCAGCCCGCACACCCTTACCTCCTCAGACTACATTCTCCTAGGAGACCTCAACTTCCACCTGGAGAACAACAATGACAGCAACACCGCCACCCTGCTGGATAACCTCGCCAACCTCGGACTCAAGCAACTGGTGAACACCCCCACCCACATCGCCGGCCACATGCTTGACCCCATCTTCTCCTCCAGCAAGCACATCTCCTTCAGCCACTCCACCGGACTGCACTGGACAGACCACAGCTGCGTCCACTTCAACTTCAGGAGAACCACGACCCACAACCACCCTCAACAGGTTCCCCGCAGAAGCTGGAGCAAGATCACCGCTGACCAGCTCACCACCTCCCTCAGCCAGAACCCCCCCACCAACACGACGGACCCCAACGAAGCAGCCCGCAACCTCACACAGTAGCTCACCAACTGCGCCGATGACCTTGCACCACTGAAGAACCCCCCCCAGCAGACACGGCAGCAAGAAAGCCTCCTGGTTCACCAACGACCTCAAAAACTCCAAGAAAACCTGCCGTACCCTCAAGAAAGCCTGGCGCCACAACCAGACTACAGAAAACATGACAGCCATCAAGAACGCCACCCGCAAACACCACCAACTGATCCGCACCACCAAATGGACCACATTCAAAGAACGACTGGACAACAACTCCCACAACAGCAAGGAACTCTTCAGCATCGTCAAAGAGCTCTCCAGCCCCAGCGCCTGCAACAACGACATCACACCCTCGCAGGACCTCTGCGACTCACTCGCCTCGTTCTTTCACCGCAAGATTGCCGACATACACAACAGTTTCGGCGCACAGACCGCGCACCCTACCACTGATCCGGCGCCCCCCCCACCACCCTCCGCACCTGGACGGCAGTCAGCACCGAAGATACCACCCACACGATGAACACCATCCACTCCGGCTCCCCAACCGACCCCTGCCCACACCACATCTTCAACAAAGCCGACTCCATCATCGCACCCCAACTCCGGATCATCATCAACAGCTCCTTCGCATCCGCCACCTTCCCAGAGAGCTGGAAACACGCCGAGCTCAGTGCCCTCCTGAAGAAACCCACCGCGGACCCCACGGACCTCAAGAACTTCCGCCCCATCTCGCTCCTCCCCTTTACGGCCAAAGTCATCGAGAAGATCGTCAACAAACAACTCTCCGCCTTCCTCGAGACCAACGGATCCCTCGACCCCTCGCAGTCCGGCTTCCGAGCAAACCACAGCACCGAGACCGCCCTCATCGCAGCCACCGACGACATCAGGTCCCTGCTCGACAATGGGGAAACTGCTGACCTCATCCTCCTGGACCTCTCGGCAGCCTTCAACACCGTATGCCACCGCACCCTGATACAGCGCCACAGCAACATCGGAATCCAAGGAAAGGCCTTGGAATGGATCATCCCGTTCCTCGCCGGCAGAACTCAGAGAGTCCGCCTTCCCCCGTTCCGGTCCGTGGCCACCGAAGTCATCTGCGGCGTCCCGCAAGGATCCTCGCTCAGCCCCACCCTGTTCAACGTCTACATGAGCCCCCTCGCAGCCATCGCATGGCAACACAACCTCAACATCATCTCCTATGCCGACGACACCCAGCTGATCCTCTCCCTCACCACGACCCCGCCACAGCCAGAGCCAACCTCCAGGAAGGAATGAAAAACGTTGCGGAATGGATGAAGCTCAGCCGGCTGAAACTGAACTCAGATAAGACGGAAGTCCTCATCCTGGGAACATCCCCCTCCGCCTGGGACGACTCCTGGTGGCCCCCTGCCCTGGGCTCCACTCCAAAGCCAACGGACCATGCTCACAACCTGGGCTTCATCCTGGACTCCTCCCTCACGATGACAAAGCAAGTCAACGCCGTCTCGTCATCCTGCTTCAACACCCTGTGCATGCTCCGAAAGATCTTCTGGTGGATCCCCACCGACACCAGGAAGACGGTCACCCAGGCCCTCGTCACCAGCCGACTGGACTACAGAAACACCCTCTACGCTGGAACCACAGCCAAACTACAGAAAAGACTCCAGCAAATACAGAACGCCTCTGCACGACTTACCCTGGACACCCCCTGCTTCAGCCACATCTCTCCCCAGCTGAGAGACCTGCACTGGCTCCCCATCAGCAAGAGGATCACGTTCAGACTCCTCACCCACGCACACAAGGCTCTCCACGACATGGGACCCACATACCTCAACAACCGCATCACATTCTACACACCCACCCGCCACCTCCACTCCGCCAGCCTCGCCCTCGCCACCGTCCCGCGCATCCGCAAGACCACCGCCGGAGGAAGATCCTTCTCCTACCTGGCGGCCAAGACATGGAACTCCCTCCCCACCCACCTACGACTGACCCAGAACCATCTCTCCTTCAGGAAACAGCTCAAGACCTGGCTCTTCGAGCAGTAGCGGATCCCCCTCCCCCCAGCGCCTTGAGACCCTACGGGTGAGTAGCGCGCTTTACAAATTCATTGATTGATTGATTGATCATTGATTGATACTACTGGTGTAGGCAAGAGCAGTTCACCCCATGCTGTGGGCCTATCTGACAGAAACTTCTGTAAGTGTCACTAAAGTGCTTCAAGCTTGGAACTGGTCTCTGTCACCAAATAGTTGCACTCTCCACTTGTGGCTAAATAGACTTTGCTGTTACAGATGTGGCACTTGCCCCAATTGTGCCTAAATGGTCTGTGCCACTGAAGAAAAGATCTGTGTAAGCACTTAGTACTTTCCCAAGTGTGCCCAGCCAGATTTGTATTGTGGTTAGCCCTATGACAATTATCACAGTGTGTGCCCATGCAGACTATGTGACAAGAAGTGAAGCTGCTGATAAGGTGTCACAATCTGGACGGTCCCCCTTAAAGCCGTAGGGGTCATATTTCTAACCACCTGGTGCAAGAACTAAGCTCTGTGCACCAAAATGAATTAGAAATCCAGTTGGACTACAATGTGTACACAATCCACTAAAAAATACTCTGCAGGTAGTATTGTCTTTGTCACGATTAGTCCCTCTAGACCCCAAACCCTTTTTCAATAATGAATAACACACTCAAAATAACCTGTGGAATATTTATTTTTACAACTCAAGTCTAATGCATATAATATGAACAGTAAGCACACAGAATGCAAGGATAAATGCAACAATGCCTGGCTTGGCAAGCAAATACGATGCAAAAAGTCCTAACATGGTTAGTAAGTTCCTAGCATTATAACTCCCTAACGCTGATTCTAGGTGGTCTGCCGAAACTTTAGCAGAAGCAGACAATAGTAAGCCTAGAAATCAAGTTTCATAAGATGCATCACACAGCATACATTTCTTAGCATGAAATAGCTGTTTATATGTTCTCTATCACAGTTCTTGCCTAGGAATGATAATCAATGCCAGGCTGAAGGCCCCTTCTCTGCGCCACTGTCAGAGCCCAGCAGCAACCCTGACTGCGGTTGGTTTTCAGCAAACCGGCATGAACTCTGGTCTGATGATTCCATCACGAAGCCTCTGCAAACCATGGCCAATACAGGGGTTTTTATAGCACCTGATCGCAGTTTTTTGTCTCATGTTTATTAATTTGGCGACACTAAAGTCCCAATAAGACAAAATAAGCATGGCGATGAATGTGTCATTCCAATCTACATGTTGGCATTTTAGCCTCACTGTAAGCATCCACTTTAACATCGCAGGGACCTTAATATAAACAATGAAAATATTTCTGCCTAGGTAGGAGGCATACAAATAATTCTAACACTTCTGCGCATGTCTAAAACTTCACACCCTCTAATAGAAAGAGAGAAACAAGTTTGCGAGCCAGCAAACAATGAAAATAGAAATTAAAATGGTCACTTGCCATTGTGTGCTCAAGTGACTGTGTGGCTGGCGGGTCACTGACTAGAGGTGCGCTCAAAAGGACCAAGTCACTATTAAGGCCATAACGCACCTTGAAGTGAGTCTGCTGCCTTCGCCTGTCCTGGAACCAGAAGCGGACACCATTGCTGCCTTGGCCCCAGGAGGTCCAAGCTGTTGAACTGACGACTCACCCAGTACAAGAAGAGACAGGCCCTGCTGCAACCTACTGGCCGTCTGCCACCAACACCTTGTGCCAAGAAGAGGGCTTCGGACAGCAGCCCCATGCATGCCTACTACTGCTTCCAGACACTGTTGTGTCACCCATGTCTGCTCAGAATCTGAATTTGTCTGGCACGTCTTCCCTAACTACACGAGAACCAGGACTGGGGAACAGGAGGCCAGAGTGAGGCCTGCCAAAGACTTGAACTCTGGGTGAGACAAACCTTGAGTGCCTCCTTAGTGCCTTCCATACCTATGGGGTAGGTGATGAAATCTAGACTGGGATATGTTTGGCTAAGTGATGTTGAAGGGGACACTAGGAGTATCCTTGCCTTTATGTGACAACCCCATTTTTACCTAACAAGGTATAGAGCAGGAGTATTGGCATGTATGGTAGCAGAAGTAGTAGGAAATAAATACACTTGTGCATTGGAAAAAAACATATTATTGCTGTATCCTTTCAAGCCTGATGGTCCAAGTGCATAGTATGTGTCGGCTATAACACTCACTTCCTTAGTGTTGCAGGTAATTGGTCTCTGTGACATATTGTACCTCCTGCAACGGAAATAAAGTGCCAGCAGAGTTGCGACATCCAACAGTCTGCTGAACAAAGCAAACCTTTTTTTCCCCTATCAATACTACACTCCCAATTTAGGTTGAAGGGATCTGATTTTTCAAAGCAAAAATGAGATTAGGTTATTTTTGCTTGTGTGTCTTCTGAAAGCATCCAGGCGAACTAGATGGCATGTGCCTAGGTAGGGAGTCCAGGAGACAGCTTGATTGTGAGACAAAGAGTGACCACTAGACATTGATCACCAAATCCTTTGGGGACAGGACAGGAAATTGATAGGACAAATAATTTGGCGATTATTAGAGTGGAAACAGAGGAAGACTACAGATGATTCCGAGTGTGAGGATGGGCAACTCAAACTTTTAACAGTACCTAAATAAAGGAAGCACATATCCCTATAAGCTGTGTATTTCCATGTGTAGAGTGTCCCTCTCATCTGAAGCTCCATCCTTCTTGCACTAGAGGGAATGTAAATCAGTAGCTGCACACAGCTGCAGACTCCAGGCCAAATAAAGATCACTTGCTCACCTTGTCACCCCCTAAAGCCAGGAAGAAGGTGTTAATATGCCAGAAGCTAGGACTTAGGCGCTGAGAATGGTATCTTTTCGTACAGCATGCCCCATATTTTCCATTTGCCTTTTCATAAATATCATAAAGCCAATGAAAAACATTATTGCAGCAGAAAAACGTCCAGGAAAGTTATTTTCTCATCTTTCAGAAAGTGATAAGATTTTATGACAAAAAAGCAGGTTTCCTGAAAAACCAAACAGATGGTAACTAACTGATGGCTATAATCAACAGTGTGTAAATGAGCATTCCTGTATTTTTATTTAATTCCTTTGTGTGAGTGTAGTGCTTGGCCATGTACCTATAAGGGAGTTTGCATCTTTTCCCCAGGAAACAGACTTTACAATGAGGCTTTTACCATGTTGTGCCTTTACCACACATTTTTTACCAAAAATGTTTTTACCACTTGTATGTCTTTACAATGCATGCCTATAACACACATTTAATGTATGGAGGATGTGGGGGGTCTCCCCCCACAAATACATTGTTTTTATATATATAAACAATGCGTTGTAATGGCATGCGAAGGATTTCCCTGCGTTGTTCCACTGTACAACCCTTTTCCCCTGCAGGATGCCTCAGAACGCAAGCTAGGAAAACAGCAGCCTCTGCTATGGCCTACTTAGAATGGCCCGAAAGGTCTTACCTCTTCTCCCATCTTTGGCTAAGAAAGTAGTGATTCAGTCATTAATTCTTTCTAGGCTTGATTATGGGAACGCCCTGTACTTGGGCTCCCCCCTCTCAGTAATCAAGAAACTACAATCTGTACAGAATAGTGCAGCGAGACTCCTACTGGGAGTTCCCAATAGACTGTCAGCAGAACCGGCCCTTCGAGCCCTCCACTGGCTTCCGGTCCAGGAACGAATCAAATTCAAATCCCTATGTTTAGTGCACAAAATAATGCAGGGACTTGGTCTGTCATCAATTTCTACCATGATTCGCCCATACAAAGCCAAGCGTAGACTCAGGCCAGATGATTTGCATCTAATTGAGGTCCCCAGGATTAAGAGATCCAGAAGTGGTGGTAGGCTCTTTTCCTACAATGCCTCTAAACTCTGGAATACTCTGCCTTTCCATCTGCGTACCACCTCTGACCATATGTCCCTTCGGAAACAAATAAAAACTTATCTCTTTCCTTAGTTCTGGCTCCCCCCCTATTGTTGGTACTAGCGCTGGGATGCCTCCGGGTAGCCATGCGCTCTATAAATGCTTTTCCATTCCATTCCATTCCATAGCCACCAAGTTGTCCCAAGCCAGTCCAGATTTTTTTACTTGCAGAAGTTTTGGCCTGTAGCTCCTTTTACCAGCCCATTAAGATTACCAGGGGCCCAACAAAAGAGCCCTAGCTGCATTTAGGCTATAACACTTATGGTGCTCCAAGTTCCTAAGAAATGTCTACTGACACAGCTTGTGAATTAGAATGCTGACCACACCCCTCCACTAGGTACTCTCATTTTGGGGTTGTTGGGAAACCACTTACCTGGCCCTGCAGCTTAGCCTAAGACTGTGACTTGCCCACTACGATTTACAAGCCCTCTCCCCAGGGCTTTTAACCTCTGGAGTCTAGGTTAAGGGAGGAGGGGAAAGGGGGAATTATCTGCTTGGGCCTGTTTGGACTGGTTAGAGCCAAGGGCCATAGATGCTACTCATTATCCAAGCTACAACTACTCTATAAGAAACAGCAGCAAACACAGCAATGCACAAAGGCTCACAACAAACACACACCAGTCACTGCCAACAAATGCCATTCCACTCCTAATCAACCCCCTCTCATCTCCTGCCCTCAGCCTAACTGCAATTACGTTGCCGACTTCTTCCTTGAAAAGGCGAGTAAGATTGAATCAGATCTAAAGTCTGCCCTGATCTACCTCTCATCTTCTCTTAACTTCTGCTTACACTCATCCTATCCTATTCCACCCTTCCACTCCACTAAAAACAGTGCCTCTTGGAGTCAATTCACACCCATCCACGACACTTCCATCTTCAGCATCCTCTCAATCCTGAAACCTGAGGAAATATGAATTTTTATGGTTAATTGTGTCCCCTATCTTAGACCCCAACGGCTCCATGTACATGCTACAAGTACATGTATGTTCCCTCCAGTTCCAGCTATGAAGACGCAAATACATGTGCGTCCAACGTCAACTTGTCCTCTTTCAGATCCGCCATGAATGGGTCGAATATTCCATTCCTAAATATGATTGGCCACCGACTTTATATGGTTCACTTTTCACATTTTACAGTTCAGGCGAGTAGGCCCTGAATTCTGCCATCAAGCCTTTTTCTGCTTCTGCCTCTGAAATGCTCCAGTTTGGACCTGCATCTGTATCCATGAACTTTGTCCTACTCCCTGCGCGGCTAACGGTGCCTGACGCGGCCTGTTGCCTGCCAAAAACTGTATTCAGCCTTCAAGTTATCTGTTCCGCTCCTCATCCAATGCATTCCTGTCTAGTAGTTTAGGTAAACATCCTTCCAGCTACCGAGCAAAGAGCTTGGCCTCGCTGTCTTTATGCAAGTAATTCATAGCCCCTGTTACCATGAGAGATTCCTGCTCCCTCGCATCTCATGTAGACACATAGACGCTTGTACATGCACTAACAGTCAGTATAGAATAGATTCTGTCCGAGAGACCTTTCCTTTTGGATAAAACAAGTTTCTTAAACAAAGATATTAGATACGATTTGGGATTAGGTTGACCTGACCCCCCAGACTTTTGTCTCCACATATAGAGCTAAATGTCAATTCCCCTTCACCCTCTAGTTGCACGTCAATCACACGTCATGCGGCTGCGCGCGCATCTCTGCCAAATATTTCTGCTGACACTGCAGGATTCTCTTATGGATCCACCCACTTGTGACATCATTTTAAATGACGTTTCTAGTATACGCCTGTATTTACGCCTATTTTCATTACGTATGTGTATTCTTATCTGTATTATCAGCTGTTACGCCTCCTGCATCTGTCTTAGTGCAATGCTTTTCATATATATATTGTTACTTGTCAATACTGTATTGCCTATCCCTTCCTGAACCTTCGTGGTGATGGAATAAGATTGCCTAGTTCGAACTATGATTCCTTTGTAAGGAATAAAGCCCTTTTCAGAACCTCTAATACCACGGATTCTGCCTCTTATTTTGACTGAGTTATTCTTACTAGACTTTACCGCATAAAAAAATAGTACAGGTAATTTAAATATTTACCACATAAATTGGCGCCCGAACAGGGACACTTTCTCATCTCACGCGCCGGAGGTGCGTTGCAGGCCCGGTCCCCTGCCACGGCTGAACGGACAAAAACGCGTACCCGCAGGATTTCCTGTATCTCCCTCCGGCCAAGCGGGGGTGACTGAGGCTGCGATCAACACCCAGACGAGGCGGTGAGACGTGCGAAGTATCCCGACCAGAGCCTAGCTGAGAGAGCAAGATCCGAGGTATACAGAGGCCCACCAGGTTCCGAAGTTTCCGAGTCGAGTCGAGTCCAGTCCGGTTCAGTTCAGTTCAGTTCCGAGGCCTTCCGTTCCGTGCTACCCGGTGAGTACCATTGCTGGGGAGGCAGTTAGACGTGCACATTGGTTTGTGCCGGTCCTGACGGGTTTGGGTACACAAATCCGGTCTGCACTGTTTTAGAAGTGTATCTGTACTGTTTAGCAGTATATCCAGTATGTTCATGTGTATATAATCTAGTATTATCTAGTATTAGTATTATGTCAGTAGTTAGTTTTCTCTTAATTATCATTGTTCGTTAAATGTTAAAATGTTAAATGTTTTACTGTGTTCAAAAATTGTGGTATGAATGAATGTTCATTATTGTGTTTTTCGTATTAATTGTGTTCAAGTTCAGTTCGAGTAAGAATCAAGTAGCAAGGTTTAAAAATGCAGTTCTTTTCAAAATTAAGACAGATCAAAACTAGAAAAGGAGTACTCGAAGAAGCTGTTCCCATTCCACCTAGGGATACTCCAGGGTATTTTATGTACCATAAGCATGGCCTAGATGCCGTATTATATCTTGATTTATGGGTGGACTACACCAAGGATTTAGCAGAGAGTCAGAGATGGCCCGCAGCTGGGACATGGGATGCCGATTGCATCATGAGAGTAGAAGAAGAATTATGGAAAAAGAAAGCCAGACAGTCGCAGAAAGATGCCATTGAACTATGGCGTAAAGAATCGCATCGGCGCACAGAGAAAGCGCTCAGACTGGAAGAGAAAAGTAGGGAGAACTTAAATAGAGCCCGAGAAAATATGTTACTTGAGGAAGGTACCCGAGTAAAAACAGAACAAGTAGACAGACAACGAAACACTCTTATGAATGGTATGTATCCTCTCTTGGCCGAAGGTTTACCTAAGGCCACCCCGGAAATACCGAAAGATTTGCCACCCCCATTACTCCCGATTAAAACACATCCCAAGACCGCAAAAGATATTTTCCTTTCCTCCTATTTAGACGATGTAGCTCCCGAGTATGTTAATGTTCCGCCACACACACCACCTGTCGAGGGTGCTCAACACCGAGATCATCCGCCCCCAACTCCGCAACCACAAACTCCTCCGCACAATCCAACTTTTCCTGCATCCACAGTTTCTACATTACATCCCACAAACCCTTTTATGCCTAGCACCTCAGAAGGTGCGACAGGAGGTGCGGCAGCAATTTTCGCCACGCCACCATTACGAAGTAAATCGTCTCTTAGAGATTTAGCAAACCAACGTACACCACAAATAGCAACGTCCGACATGTTTAAGGAACATCTTATAGATTGTAGATATGATCCAGTGCCCGGTAAAAATGACAGAATGCTGCTATCATCACTACGTATACGACGAGCTTCAACGTATTTAACGACATTACCAGGAATGATTAAACATTTAGACAATATATATCGCTTTGTCCAAACAGGGCAAGGCCCTGAAAGTATTGACGAAGCCATGGAATACCAGAAAGTGGATGTCCAGAGACTACTGTTACGTTTCTTCATAAACTGCTTGATCAGAGACAGAGATAGGTCCGAGGTAGATCAGGATGAAATGCAAGTCCTTACCAGATGGGGTCAGAATATATCAGAGGGAAAGCACGATAAACAAACATGTATAGTAGCTATGTGCCGAAAGATCCGCAAGGAAGTAGAACGAACACATAAAGCCAGATCGGAGGCAGATAAAACTGAATCAGAGGGAGAGGAGGAGGAAGAATCAGACATGCCCACAGGACATATAGAAACGATTGCTTATGTAGGTAGGGGACGACCCTGTAACAATACCAGATACTTTAATGACCCGATACGTCCGATACGTCCAGAATGTAACAGACATTTTCAAGCCCCTATGCTAAATACGAAGTCCCCTGAACACTTATTCCAGGCTGCTGATAAATTACTCCGAGACCGAAGGGGGTATCATATGCTCGATTCTATGGATGAACAAGAATTAGCCAGGTCAGCAGTACAATGGGCTGACAGTTCTGAAAAATACAGTGATGATGCGTTAGCACACACGTTTTTGAATCTTACCCCAGACGAACAGCGTTTAGCTGGTATCTACATGATACAGCACCTCGTTATATTGTATAGAAGCCAACGCTCCGATCCTGGTCCCTTACCTGATATATTGATAGAATTACTCACGAATAAATGGAGAGGTTCGGGTACTGACTTAATTAAAGAAATTCTAGAATATCGACACCAGTACATTGTCTTCGTATGCCCAGAACATGTTTCAGTTCCCCCCAAATTGGAAAGAAAAACGTATCACATAGACAGACAGAATCCCTTACGCGAAGTACACCCAATCAGAGGTGAAGACAATACTTTTAAACGCGTGTTTGTGTACACGCCCATAACAAAAATTGAATTATTAGAAATGAAGAAAGTAGTACCTAGCCATGACAAAGACCCAGCAGGTTTCCACCGTGAGATAAAAGACATGTTACTCATGGGAGAGTATACTTATCCGGACATTATGAAACTATTAAAAGTTTTATTGCCTGCCGGTATTTACGAGAAACTCAAAGAAAAGGAATGGGAGGTGGGAGACCAAAAGATAGAGTGGACAGCATTAGAAAACGAAGAAAAAGCCCGAGCTGCAGGTTCAGGGCTTGGGGAAAAGACTACAGCATTACCAGGATTATTAGTGCAGGTACTACCACGTCTATTGACTACGAAAAAGGAAGACTGGGGTGCAATTTCAGCCTGTAAACAAAAACAAGATGAAGACACTAGTGATTTCTATTGCCGATTTGAAAAATGTTTTGGTATTAACAGTGGCATAAAAGCAAGTAGTGAGTCGTATCCACATCTGTTTGTGACAAAATTAGTTGAGAATTCCCTGCCGCAAGTTAAAGGTAGAGTATTAAAATTCGAGAGTACCTGGCAAGGTAACACACCGTCACAGATGTTACAAATGTTACAATATCATCACAATAGAATTAGAGAAGAACAAGAAAATGAACAAAGACGTATGAAAGACACGAAAATGAAAATGCTTGTTGCACAGTCAGTTCCAGCTGAGGGTCATAAAAAGGGTACAACACAGTCCAATGATTCAGTAGGTCCTGTTAGAGGGACATGCAACTATTGTAAACAGCCAGGTCATTATATACACGATTGCGCAGTCCTAAAACATAATATCTCTACGGGTATAACGAAAGAGAGACCACGTCCGCCTAGACAGGATCAGATCCAACAACAAGTACCTCAGAATATACAGCCTATGCCAGTTCCACAACAGACCGCACCACAACCACAACAACAACAACAACAACAGCCACAGCCTATTGCTGCAACACAAAACACGACACAACAGATGTACCAGTATGCACAAAATGACTATCCAGAGTATCAGCGCTACACATGAAATAGCCTAGAGAGGGAAGTTGGCCCACCCCTTATCGAGGTTCCCGTAGATCAAGAAGGTCCTTACGTACAGAGTCAAATATTAGGGAAAGACAGAAAGTTTCTACTCGATACAGGGGCAAGCAGAACCACTTTCCGCCGCAGCGAAGTCCCAGGGGTACCCCTCTCAGGCTCACAAAATATTTCCCTTGGTTTTTCAGGAAAGCCCACTATTAATGAAGTATCGCAACCGCTTGCATTAACGGTCGGTCCATTAACACGGACTACAGATCTATCGCTCACAAAATCATGCCCAGAAAACTTGTTAGGTATAAAAACATTGAAAGCTCTAGGAGCTGTAATATGTTGTTCGCCGGAAGGAGTACGACTATTTTTGCGTGACTTTAAAGGTCACTATGTGTCTAGAGACATGGATCATCGGTTACAGAATCTACCTGCACATTTATGGGCACAAGGCCCCACTGATGTAGGTTGTATGCACATTACACCATATCGAGTTACACTCAAAACGGGAGTAGTATTACCACGAATACAACAATACAAGCTACCGCCAGATGCTGTTGTGGCTTTACTGCAAATCATTGACGAGCTCATTGCACAAGGAGTGGTTGTAGAAACGGACTCCAATATATGTAATTCCCCGATAATTCCGATTCTTAAACGAACTGATCCAAAAGCACCACCAGTATATCGATTAGTTATTGATCTGCGAGAATTAAATAAATGCATTGTACCAAAATACCCTGTGGTCCCAGATATCTCTTCATTGCTAACAGCCATAGATTCAGAAGCAACGTTCTTTACTGTAATTGATCTCAAGAACGCTTTCTTTAGTGTCCCAATCGATCCGGAAAGCCAATATTTGTTCGGATTCAGTTTAAATGGACGAAGTTTTAAATTCGCACGCGCACCTCAAGGATTCACAGAAAGCCCCAGCATCTATAGCCAAGCACTGAAAAGAGAACTTGACAGTATCCACATGCCAGCTAACACTGCCTTGCTTCAATACGTCGATGATCTACTGATCACCGCCCGAAGCGAACCTGAATGTGAAAAAGCATCACTGACGGTTTTACATTTCCTAGCCGACAAGGGGCACAAGGTGTCCCCTTCAAAGCTGCAATTCTGTGTCCAGCAAGTTGTGTACCTTGGGCACTTGCTGTACAAGGGGGGAAGACAGCTTACACCCGACCGCATTCAGTTAATTGTTAACATGCCGATACCCAAGGCACAAAAGGAGGTACGGGCATTCATAGGCCTCACTTCGTACTGTAGACAGTGGATCCCTCAATATGCATTTCTAGCAAAACCACTCATTCAGTTGACAACACAGGAGGCAGCGACATCAACTGTCCTCCCTTGGACTCAGGAACATACGCAAGCTTTTGAAAGCTTAAAGAAAGCTTTATGTCAAGCACCTGTTTTAGCAACACCATGTTACAACAAACGTTTTACACTTTTTGTTACAGAACGTGAAGGTACTGCTTTGTCAGTACTCGCGCAGGAACAAGCAGGATCACATAAGCCATGTGCTTATTTTTCCAGTACATTAGATCCCGTAGCTCAGGCTCTTCCTGCGTGCCTGAAATCAGTCGCAGCAACAGCTTTAGCAATCAGACAAAGCGATGCCATAGTGTTAGGACATCAATTGACAGTACAAGTACCACATACAGTAGAGGTTCTCTTGAACCGGACCCAAACACAACACTTGACCATAGCAAGACTGACGGGTTATGAATTAACATTGTTCCAGCCACACATAGAAATCAGACGTTGTAGTACATTAAATCCTGCCACACTTTTGCCAGTAAGTGGAACAGACCCATTGGCACATGATTGTATTGAAGTCGTTACTATTACGACGAAACCCAGACAAGACTTGACCGATATTCCATTATCAGATCCAGACCTGACATTGTATGTAGATGGTTCATGCATGAGAACAAGTACAGGAGAGTTAGTGGCCGCTTATGCAGTCACAACAGACACTGAAGTTATTGAAACAAATTGTATAGATACCCTGTCAGCTCAAGCAGCAGAGCTCATCGCTCTGACACAAGCCTGTATTCAAGCCAAAAATAAGAAAGTCAATATATACACAGATTCACGTTATGCATTCGGAGTCGTCCATGACCTCGGCGTGCTTTGGCGAGAGAGAGGTTATTTAACTTCTCACGGTGCCCACATCCAGCACGGTCCCCTTATTCAAGCTCTGTTAGATGCAATACATATGCCGACTGCAATATCGATTATGAAGTGTAAAGCCCATACAAAAGTGACTGACATTATTTCTCAGGGTAACGACCTAGCTGACAGAACAGCTAAACAGACTGCTCAGAATCAGACTCATACAACTGACACGACAAAGACAATAGTTCCGACAACAACACGCTGCATGACAGTTAAGGATCCTGCCCTTGATGTAATTGACATACAGACACATGCTACACCAGAAGAAATAAAGAAATGGACTGAATTAGGAGGGATTCAAACGGATCAAGGATGGATGACAAAGGGAAAATCTATATGGTTTCTCCCCGACTCAATGGTTCAAGTCATCATTAACACAATACATAGTCCAGCGCACCTAGGAGAGAAAGCTATGCTAGACAGTATTCAACACATTTGGTTCAATAAACACTTGCGAGCAGCAGCTAAACAGAAAGTACGTACCTGCATGATTTGTTGTCAGTTCAATCCAGGAAAAGGCGTACCTGTAGACCAGGGTGGATTTCAACCCCCCGATCACCCTTTTGAAGTCCTCCAGATGGATTATATCCAGATGGAACGATGTCGAGGATTCAAATATGTCCTCGTAGTTGTATGCGCTCTTTCCCGGTGGACAGAGGCGTATCCCGTCTCAGATTAGACTGCCCCGACTACTGCCAAACAGTTAGTTCGAGAATTCTTCCCACGGTATGGTTTGCCCCGTGTCGTGTACTCAGATAATGGCCAACCGTTCTCATCCGAGCTAATGAAACATGTTTCACTTTTGTTAGGCTATCAATGGAAATTCCACTGTGTCCGACATCCCGAGGCAGCAGGTCTCGTGGAGCGGCATAATCAAACTTTGAAAATTAGACTGTCCAAAGTATGTAGAGAAAAAGGTGTCGACTGGATAGTAGCCTTACCAGTTGCGCTCTTTTACATGAGAATGGTAGCACACTCTCGAACAGGGCTATCCCCGTATGAGGTGATCTTCGGTAGACCACCAAATATGTGGGGGACGCCTATACCCCGTAAAATAACTGATGTTGATTGTAATATGCTGACAGATTACCTGGCTTCCTTGATGTCTGCACTACAATCTTGTCGTTCACAGGTAGCTGCAGCTTTTCCCGATAACACTGAGGTGAAGCCCCATGACGTGGTTCCAGGAGATCTGGTACTGATAAGGAACTTCGACAGAAGGAACCCGCTGGAGCCTCGCTGGCAGTCGCCTAAACTCGTCTTACTGACCACAAGGACAGCTGTGAAGATTGAGGGACGTAAAGGGTGGTTGCACTCGAGCCATATCAAAAAATTTCATGGACTATCGTCCGACTTGAATTATCAGCCCTGCATTCCCTCACAGACTGACTCAAAACTCCCCCTGGTTAACAAAACTGAAAAAGAAAACTATAAACTGAAACTAAGGTCTAGCAAGTCAGACAATTTGATTGTTTAAGTCCTCTTCAAGGTGAATCGGTTGAATTTGTCTCTGACATGTATCCTCTAGACCGAAATAGAGAGAGAAATAGACAGAAACAGCAAAAAAAATATGCGTACTGTAAATCACTTCGTAGTCACTGCATAGTGACATTGTTAATTATGTTTTTTCTAAGTCTTCTGATTACCATTACCAGTATGTTATTACACATGTATTACCCTATTTCCAAGCGTGCTTTCAATGTTACTGCCGAACATTCTTTTAGCGAACTACCCCCGCATGAGTTGTCCTATAGATTTGCGCTGCGCAACAACACATTCATTAGTATGTTACATCATTCTCATCAGACCAGCAATGCTACAAATTGTTGGATATGTGGCCGACTCCCCCCCTATCAGAAATACAAGGGAGTTCTGCCTCTCTTTCCGTATCCATTCACCCACAATGGCTCCTGTGGAGCATGGTTTAGTTTGATTAATTCCCTAGATTCAAATTCAGTAGTTTATCAAGACAACTGGGTTTGGGGAAACCTGAACCTAGTTTTACTTAAAGTCTGCTACCCTAACAAGGAGGGACTTCCCAAAAGAACAGGAACTGATCTAGAAAATGAAGTATATGGATTAGGTAACTTTACACTTAATCTCATGATCCTGAATGTTGAATCTGAAGCTACACCAATCTTGCCCGCTATGTCAGTATTTCCAGTTAGAGGCGAATTATGTGTAAGAAAGAATGGTTCAATTCACATGGGCCATAGTAAATGTACCACTGTAATAGAATTCAGTGATAAAGGCAAATCTACGTTTAGAGCTTCTCGTCACTCCTACTTCATCTGTGGTCACACCGCATACATACGCCTACCCCTAGATTGGGATGGTACCTGTTACATTGCATTCCTTCTGCCACCTGTTTTCCTAGCCCCGCCTGATTACCATAGGAATACCCATTTAGTACACAATAGACAGAAGAGAGATCTCCCAATTGTCGACTACACCGAAACAGCATGGGAGCAATACACAGATTTCAATAAAGGTTTCTTTCCCTACATAGGTACAGTCACCAATAGTAAGCTGATACGTAGATTAACTAGAACACTTGAAGCAGTAGTGAATGAAACTACTTCCGCCTTAGGTAACTTAACAGAAGAGCAGTCTGCGATGCGGATTGTTGTTCTTCAAAATCGTCTTGTCCTTGACGTTATCTTGGCCGATAGGGGTGGAGCTTGTAGGGTCATCGGATCAAGTTGCTGTGTTTTCATACCAGAAAACGCGCCGTCAGTATATAAAGCCATAACTCGACTCCATAAGATCGTAAGCCAGATACACCAGAATCCAGGCACCTGGACTTGGTCCGGTTGGTTCTGGAGCGTGTTGTCAGCCTGGGGATGGAGGATCCTATTCCTAGGTATTGGCTTACTCATTCTATTCAGTTGCTGCTTGTGTCTACAATGTGGGCCAGCGATTTGTGGTCTGTGTGCCACATCGTGTATCCCGCCTTCGAATTTTCACTCAAGATCCCGGAAGAAGAAAGAAGAACAAATGATGCTATATGAACAGATTGATGGATTGATGAAGATGGATATTTCATAAGGGTCCGTAGGGGACAAGGAGGGAATGAGGAAATATGAATTTTTATGGTTAATTGTGTCCCCTATCTTAGACCCCAACGGCTCCATGTACATGCTACAAGTACATGTATGTTCCCTCCAGTTCCAGCTATGAAGACGCAAATACATGTGCGTCCAACGTCAACATGTCCTCTTTCAGATCCGCCATGAATGGGTCGAATATTCCATTCCTAAATATGATTGGCCACCGACTTTATATGGTTCACTTTTCACATTTTACAGTTCAGGCGAGTAGGCCCTGAATTCTGCCATCAAGCCTTTTTCTGCTTCTGCCTCTGAAATGCTCCAGTTTGGACCTGCATCTGTATCCATGAACTTTGTCCTACTCCCTGCGTGGCTAACGGTGCCTGACGCGGCCTGTTGCCTGCCAAAAACTGTATTCAGCCTTCAAGTTATCTGTTCCGCTCCTCATCCAATGCATTCCTGTCTAGTAGTTTAGGTAAACATCCTTCCAGCTACCGAGCAAAGAGCTTGGCCTCGCTGTCTTTATGCAAGTAATTCATAGCCCCTGTTACCATGAGAGATTCCTGCTCCCTCGCATCTCATGTAGACACATAGACGCTTGTACATGCACTAACAGTCAGTATAGAATAGATTCTGTCCGAGAGACCTTTCCTTTTGGATAAAACAAGTTTCTTAAACAAAGATATTAGATACGATTTGGGATTAGGTTGACCTGACCCCCCAGACTTTTGTCTCCACATATAGAGCTAAATGTCAATTCCCCTTCACCCTCTAGTTGCACGTCAATCACACGTCATGCGGCTGCGCGCGCATCTCTGCCAAATATTTCTGCTGACACTGCAGGATTCTCTTATGGATCCACCCACTTGTGACATCATTTTAAATGACGTTTCTAGTATACGCCTGTATTTACGCCTATTTTCATTACGTATGTGTATTCTTATCTGTATTATCAGCTGTTACGCCTCCTGCATCTGTCTTAGTGCAATGCTTTTCATATATATATTGTTACTTGTCAATACTGTATTGCCTATCCCTTCCTGAACCTTCGTGGTGATGGAATAAGATTGCCTAGTTCGAACTATGATTCCTTTGTAAGGAATAAAGCCCTTTTCAGAACCTCTAATACCACGGATTCTGCCTCTTATTTTGACTGAGTTATTCTTACTAGACTTTACCGCATAAAAAAATAGTACAGGTAATTTAAATATTTACCACAAACCGTCAAATCACTTCAATGATCCCCTCCCCTCCAACTTCTTTAAAGAAATGATAGAATCACTGGTCCCACTCTGGTCCAAGATCATCAATGCGTCTCTCCTGCAAGGTGTGATCCCTGACTGCCTAAAGGAGGGCGTAGTTCTCCCCATTCTCAAAAAACCCACAGCAGACCCTGAAGACATGAATAACTATCGGCCAATCACAAACATCCCCCTACCCTGGCAAAACTACTTGAGAAATGTGTACACGAACAACTGCACAAACACATTGAGCAATTTCGACTGCTTGACCAATTCCAATCGGGCTTCCATCCCGGCCACAGCACTGAAACGGCCATCACTCATATAGTAGACGACGCGCTCACCCTGCTTGACCAGAACAAGTCTTGCCTACTCATATTACTTGATCCCACATCAGCATTTGACACTGTCAAACAATCTACTGAGCCTATTGGAATGTAGGATGGGGCTCTCAGGCAATGTTCTAACATGGTTTGCCTCTTTACTCAACAATTGAACTCAGAGAATCAAATCCAATCAAACACTATCCAACTCCAGTCCCTGCTCGCTGGGTGTGCCCCAGGGATCCTCGCTCTCCCCCACACTCTTCAACCTCTTCATGGAACCACTCACTGTAATCCTCAAAGACTCAAACATCCAATATCATATGTACGCGGAAGACACCCAACTGTACATGAAAATCGCCTTCCCTGAAGAAATCAAGTCACTCAACGGAACCCTGCTCAAAACTCTTAATTGGCTAACATCCAACCACCTCAAACTAAACAGCCTTAAAACAGAATTCCTCCTCATTTCTCCCGCTAAGCAATCCACGATTGTTGAGAAATATCTTAAAAACCTCTCAGCTCTGAACTGTGCAAACACACATCATTGATTCCACGAAATCACTAGGAAATGTGCTTGATAAGAACCTAAACATGCAGGATCATGAGGAAATATGAATTTTATGACCAGTTATGTCCCCTATCTTAGACCCCAACGGCTCCATGTACATGCTACAAGTACATGTATGTTCCCTCCAGTTCCAGCTATGAAGACGCAAATACATGTGCGTCCAACGTCAACATGTCCTCTTTCAGATCCGCCATGAATGGGTCGAATATTCCATTCCTAAGTATGATTGGCCACCGACTTTATATGGTTCACTTTTCTAGTTTTACAGTTCAGGCGAGTAGGCCCTGAATTCTGTCATCAAGCCTTTTCCTGCTTCTGCCTCTGAAATGCTCCAGCTTGGACCTGCATCCGTATCCATGAACTTTGTCCTACTCCCTGCGCGGCTAACGGTGCCTGACGCGGCCTGTTGCCTGCCAAAAACTGTATTCAGCCTTCAAGTTATCTGCTCCGCTCCTCATCCAATACATTCCTGTCTAGTAGTTTAGGTAAACATCCTTCCAGCTACCGAGCAAAGGGCCCGGCCTCGCTGTCTCTATACAAGTAATTCATAGCCCCTGTTACCATGGAAGATTCCTGCCCCCTCGCATCCCATGTAGACACATAGACGCTTGTACATGCACTAACAGCCAGTATAGAATAGATTCCGTCCGAGAGACCTTTCCTTTTGGATAAAACAGTTCTTTAAACAAAGATATTAGATACGATTTGGGATTAGGTTGTCCTGACCCCCCAGACTTCTGTCTCCACATGTAGAGCTAAATGTCAATTCCCCTTCACCCTCTAGTTGCACGTCAATCACACGTCATGCGGCTGCGCGCGCATCTCTGCCAAATATTTCTGCTGACACTGCAGGATTCTCTTATGGATCCACCCACTTGTGACATCATTTTAAATGACGTTTCTAGTATACGCCTGTTATTACGCCTATTTTCATTACGTATGTGTATTCTTATCTGTATTATCAGCTGTTACGCCTCCTGCATCTGTCTTAATGCAATGCTTTTCATATATATATTGTTACTTGTCAATAATGTATTGCCTATCCCTTCCTGAACCTTCGTGGTGATGGAATAAGATTGCCTGGTTCGAACCATAATTCCTTTGTAAGGAATAAAGCCCTTTTCAGAACCTCTAATACCACGGATTCTGCCTCTTATTTTGACTGAGTTATTCTTACTAGACTTTACCGCATAAAAAATAGTACAGGTAATTTAAATATTTACCACATAAATTGGCGCCCGAACAGGGACACTTTCTCATCTCACGCGCCGGAGGTGCGTTGCAGGCCCGGTCTCCTGCCACAGCTGGACGGACAAAAACGCGTACCCGCAGGATTTCCTGTATCTCCCTCCGGCCAAGCGGGGGTGACTGAGGCTGCAATCAACACCCAGATGAGGCGGTGAGAAGTGCGAAGTATCCCGACCAGAGCCTAGCTGAGAGAGCAAGATCCGAGGTATACAGAGGCCCACCAGGTTCCGAAGTTTCCGAGTCGAGTCGAGTCCAGTCCGGTCCAGTTCAGTTCAGTTCCGAGGCCTTCCGTTCCGTGCTACCCGGTGAGTACCGTTGCTGGGGAGGCAGTTAGACGTGCACATTAATCTGTGCCGGTCCTGACGGGTTTGGGTACACAGATCCGGTCTGCACTGTTTTAGCAGTGTATCTGTACTGTTTAGCAGTATATCCAGTATGTTTTGTATATAATTCAGTATTATCTAGTATTAGTATTATGTCAGTAACTAGTTTTCTTCTAATTATCATTGTTCGTTAAATGTTAAATGTTAAATGTTTACAGTGTTTAAAATCGTGGTATGAATGAGTGTTCATTATTGTGTTTATTGTATTAATTGTGTTCAAGTCCAGTTCAAGTAAGAATCAAGTAGCAAGGTTTAAAGATGCCGTTCTTTTCGAAATTAAGACAGATCAAAACTAGAAAAGGAGTACTCGAAGAAGCTGTTCCCATTCCGCCTAGGGACACTCCAGGGTACTTTATGTATCATAAACATGGCCTAGATGCCGTACTATATCTTGACTTATGGGTGGACTACATCAAGGATTCACAGAAAGCCCCAGCATCTATAGCCAAGCACTGAAAAGAGAACTTGACAGTATCCACATGCCAGCTAACACTGCCCTGCTTCAATACGTCGACGATCTGCTGATCACCGCCCGAAGCGAACCTGAATGTGAAAAAGCATCACTGACGGTTTTACATTTCTTAGCCGACAAGGGGCACAAAGTGTCCCCTTCGAAGCTGCAATTCTGTGTCCAGCAAGTTGTGTACCTTGGGCACTTACTGTCCAAGGGGGGAAGACAGCTTACACCCGACCGTATCCAGTTAATTGTTAACATGCCGCCACCCAAGACACAAAAGGAGGTGCGAGCATTCATAGGCCTCACTTCGTACTGTGGGCAGTGGATCCCTCAATATGCATTTCTAGCGAAACCACTCATTCAGTTGACAACACAGGAGGCAGCGACACCGACTGTCCTCCCTTGGACTCAGGAACATACGCAAGCTTTTGAAAGCTTAAAGAAAGCTTTATGTCAAGCACCTGTTTTAGCAACACCATGTTACAGCAAACGTTTTACACTTTTTGTTACAGAACGTGAAGGTACTGCTTTGTCAGTACTCACGCAGGAACAAGCAGGATCACACAAGCCATGTGCTTATTTTTCCAGTACATTAGATCCCGTAGCTCAGGCTCTTCCTGCGTGCCTGAAATCAGTCGCAGCAACAGCTTTAGCAATCAGACAAAGCGATGCCATAGTGTTAGGACATCAATTGACAGTACAAGTACCACACGCAGTAGAGGTTCTCTTGAACCGGACCCAAACACAACACTTGACTATAGCAAGACTGACGGGTTATGAATTGACATTGTTCCAGCCACACATAGAAATCAGACGTTGTAGTACATTAAATCCTGCCACACTCTTGCCATTAAGTGGAACAGACCCATTGGCACATGATTGTATTGAAGTTATTACTATTACGAAGAAACCCAGACAAGACTTGACAGATATTCCATTATCAGATCCAGACCTGACATTGTATGTAGATGGTTCATGCATGAGAACAAGTACAGGAGAGTTAGTGGCCGCTTATGCAGTCACAACAGACACTGAAGTTATTGAAACAAATTGTATAGATACCTTGTCAGCTTAAGCAGCAGAGCTCATCGCTCTGACACAAGCCTGTATTCAAGCCAAAAATAAGAAAGTCAACATATACACAGATTCACGTTATGCATTCGGAGTCGTCCATGACTTCGGCGTGCTTTGGCGAGAGAGAGGTTATTTAACTTCTCACGGTGCCCACATCCAGCACGGCCCCCTTATTCAAGCTCTGTTAGATGCAATACATCTGCCGACTGCAATATCGATTATGAAGTGTAAAGCCCATACAAAAGTGACTGATATTATTTCTCAGGGTAACGACCTAGCTGACAGGACAGCTAAACAGACTGCTCAGAATCAGACTCATACAACTGACACGACAAAGACAATAGTTCCGACCCCAACACACTGCATGACAGTTAAGGATCCCGCCCTTGATGTAATTGACATACAGACACATGCCACACCAGAAGAAATAAAGAGATGGACTGAATTAGGAGGGATCCAAACAGATCAAGGATGGATGACGAAGGGAAAATCTATATGGTTTCTCCCCGACTCAATGGTTCAAGTCATTATTAACACAATACATAGTCCAGCGCACCTAGGAGAGAAAGCTATGCTAGACAGTATTCAACACATTTGGTTCAATAAACACTTGCGAGCAGCAGCTAAACAGAAAGTACGTACCTGTATGATTTGTTGTCAGTTCAACCCAGGAAAAGGCGTACCTGTAGAACAGGGTGGATTTCAACCCCCCGATCACCCTTTTGAAGTCCTCCAGATGGATTATATCCAGATGGAACGTTGTCGAGGATTCAAATATGTCCTCGTAGTTGTATGCGCTCTTTCCCGGTGGACAGAGGCGTATCCCGTCTCAGATTACACTGCCCCGACTACTGCCAAACAGTTAGTTCGAGAATTCTTCCCACGGTATGGTTTGCCCCGTGTCGTGTACTCAGATAATGGCCAGCCATTCTCATCCGAGCTAATGAAACATGTTTCACTTCTGTTAGGCTATCAATTGAAATTCCACTGTGTCCGACATCCCGAGGCAGCAGGTCTCGTGGAGCGGCATAATCAAACTTTGAAAATTAGACTGTCCAAAGTATGTACAGAAAAAGGTGTCGACTGGATAGTAGCTTTACCAGTTGCGCTCTTTTACATGAGAATGGTAGCACACTCTCGAACAGGGCTATCCCCGTATGAGGTGATCTTCGGTAGACCACCAAATATGTGGGGGACGCCTATACCTCGTAAAATCACTGATGTTGATTGTAATATGCTGACAGATTACCTGGCTTCCTTGATGTCTGCACTACAATCTTGTCGTTCACAGGTAGCTGCAGCTTTTCCCGATAACACTGAGGTGAAGCCCCATGACGTGGTTCCGGGAGACCTTGTACTTGTAAGGAACTTCGACAGAAGGAACCCGCTGGAGCCTCGCTGGCAGTCGCCTAAACTCGTCTTATTGACCACAAGGACAGCCGTGAAGATTGAGGGACGTAAAGGGTGGTTGCACTCGAGCCATATCAAAAAATTTCATGGACTATCATCCGACTTGAATTTTCAGCCCTGCATTCCCTCACAAACTGACTCAAAACTCCCCCTGGTTGACAAGCCAGAAAAAGAAAACTATAAACTGAAACTAAGGTCTAGCAAGTCAGACAATTTGATTGTTTAAGTCCTCTCCAAGGTGAATCGGTTGAATTTGTCTCTGACATGTATCCTCTAGACCGAAATAGAGAGAGAAATAGACAGAAACAGCTCAAGAAACATGCGTACTGTAAATCACTTCGTAGTCACTGCATAGTGACATTGTTAATTATGTTTTTTCTAAGTCTTCTGATTATTATTACCAGTATATTATTACACATGTATTACCCTATTTCCAAGCGTGCTTTCAATGCTACTGCCGAACATTCTTTTAGCGAATTACCCCCGCATGAGTTGTCCTATAGATTTGCGCTGCACAACAACACATTCATTAGTATGTTACATCATTCTCATCAGACCAGCAATGCTACAAATTGTTGGATATGTGGCCGACTCCCTCCCTATCAGAAATACAAGGGAGTTCTGCCCCTCTTTCCGTATCCATTCACACACAACGGCTCCTGTGGAGCATGGTTTAGTTTGATTAATTCCCTAGATTCAAATTCAGTAGTTTATCAAGACAACTGGGTTTGGGGAAACCTGAACCTAGTTTTACTTAAAGTCTGCTACCCTAACAAGGAGGGACTTCCCAAAAGAACAGGAACTGATCTAGAAAATGAAGTATATGGATTAGGTAACTTTACACTTAATCTCATGATCCTGAATGTTGAATCTGAAGCTACACCAATCTTGCCCGCTATGTCAGTATTTCCAGTTAGAGGCGAATTATGTGTAAGAAAGAATGGTTCAATACACATGGGCCACAGTAAATGTACCACTGTAATAGAATTCAGTGATAAAGGCAAGTCTACATTTAGAGCTTCTCGTCACTCCTACTTCATCTGTGGTCACACCGCATACATACGCCTACCCCTAGATTGGGATGGTACCTGTTACATTGCATTCCTTCTGCCACCTGTTTTCCTAGCCCCGCCTGATTACCATAGGAATACCCATTTAGTACACAATAGACAGCAGAGAGATCTCCCGATTGTCGACTACACTGAAACAGCATGGGAGCAATACACAGATTTCAATAAAGGTTTCTTTCCCTACATAGGTACAGTCACTAATAGTAAGTTGATACGTAGATTAACTAGAACCCTTGACGTCATTCTGGCCGATAGGGGCGGAGCTTGTAGGGTCATCGGATCAAGTTGCTGTGTTTTCATACCAGAAAACGCGCCGTCAGTATATAAAGCCATAACTCGCCTTCATAAGATCGTAAGCCAGATACACCAGAATCCAGGCACCTGGACTTGGTCCGGTTGGTTCTGGAGCGTGTTGTCAGCCTGGGGATGGAGAATCCTATCCTTCCTAGGTATTGGCTTTCTCATTCTATTCAGTTGCTGCTTGTGTCTACAATGTGGGCCAGCGATTTGTGGTCTGTGTGCCACATCGTGTATCCCGCCTTCAAATTTTCATTCAAGATCCCGGAAGAAGAAAGAAGAACAAATGATGCTATATGAACGGATTGATGGATTGATGAAGATGGATATTTCATAAGGGTCCGTAGGGGACAAGGAGGGAATGAGGAAATATGAATTTTATGACCAGTTATGTCCCCTATCTTAGACCCCAACGGCTCCATGTACATGCTACAAGTACATGTATGTTCCCTCCAGTTCCAGCTATGAAGACGCAAATACATGTGCGTCCAACGTCAACATGTCCTCTTTCAGATCCGCCATGAATGGGTCGAATATTCCATTCCTAAGTATGATTGGCCACCGACTTTATATGGTTCACTTTTCTAGTTTTACAGTTCAGGCGAGTAGGCCCTGAATTCTGTCATCAAGCCTTTTCCTGCTTCTGCCTCTGAAATGCTCCAGCTTGGACCTGCATCCGTATCCATGAACTTTGTCCTACTCCCTGCGTGGCTAACGGTGCCTGACGCGGCCTGTTGCCTGCCAAAAACTGTATTCAGCCTTCAAGTTATCTGCTCCGCTCCTCATCCAATACATTCCTGTCTAGTAGTTTAGGTAAACATCCTTCCAGCTACCGAGCAAAGGGCCCGGCCTCGCTGCCTCTATACAAGTAATTCATAGCCCCTGTTACCATGGAAGATTCCTGCCCCCTCGCATCCCATGTAGACACATAGACGCTTGTACATGCACTAACAGCCAGTATAGAATAGATTCCGTCCGAGAGACCTTTCCTTTTGGATAAAACAGTTCTTTAAACAAAGATATTAGATACGATTTGGGATTAGGTTGACCTGACCCCCCAGACTTCTGTCTCCACATGTAGAGCTAAATGTCATTCCCCTTCACCCTCTAGTTGCACGTCAATCACACGTCATGCGGCTGCGCGCGCATCTCTGCCAAATATTTCTGCTGACACTGCAGGATTCTCTTATGGATCCACCCACTTGTGACATCATTTTAAATGACTTTTCTAGTATACGCCTGTTATTACGCCTATTTTCATTACGTATGTGTATTCTTATCTGTATTATCAGCTGTTACGCCTCCTGCATCTGTCTTAATGCAATGCTTTTCATATATATATTGTTACTTGTCAATAATGTATTGCCTATCCCTACCTGAACCTTCGTGGTGATGGAATAAGATTGCCTGGTTCGAACCATAATTCCTTTGTAAGGAATAAAGCCCTTTTCAGAACCTCTAATACCACGGATTCTGCCTCTTATTTTGACTGAGTTATTCTTACTAGACTTTACCGCATAAAAAATAGTACAGGTAATTTAAATATTTACCACAATCACATCAGAGCATCTACCAAAGGAGCTAACTACCAATTGAGTATCCTAAGAAAACTCAAACCCTACCTTCCCCAAGATGACTTCAAATCTGCAGTGCAAGCACTAGTCATCTCCAGACTAGAATACAGCAGTTCTACTCTATGCAGGCTTCCAAAACTCAGCTTAGCCCCCATTAGGGCATCACTAAATGCTGCGACTCGACTCATCACTGGCTCTAGGAAAACCAACCACATCTCTCCAGACCTGAAATCGCTCAACTGGCTTCCGTTTGACTCAAGGATCCAGTTAAAAATTGCATGTATGACTCATAGAGCGATACACTACAACACTTCCCTTTACCTGGCAAATAAGCTCGAACTATCGGGAGCTTCCCGGCTCTCTAGGAGCACCAGCACACTTCTGCTCAAGCTGAAGAAATGAAAAAAAATGAAAACCTACAATCGTACATTATCTGGAATTGCCCTGAGAACATGGAACTCCCTACCTGTGGAAACAAGACTAATTCCCTCAACATTTGCCTTCAAAAGGGGGAACAACCTTTACAATGCAACTTTTACAACGCACTACACTTACAACGCATTTTTTACAACGCAAAATCCATTACAACGCACTACACTTACAACGCATGACACTACAACGCATTTTTAAAAACTACCTTTACAACGCATTCCATTACAACGCCTACCATTACAACGCATAATATTACACTACACTATCCAACACTTACCCTACTGTTGCACCCCCTGGAGTTAGAATAGTCATTTTTACCCCTATACTATCCAACACTTACCCTACTGTTGCACCCCCTGGAGTTAGAATAGTCATTTTTACCCCTATACTATCCAACACTTACCCTACTGTTGCACCCCCTGGAGTTAGAATAGTCATTTTTACCCCTATACTATCCAACACTTACCCTACTGTTGCACCCCCTGGAGTTAGAATAGTAATTTTTACCCCTATACTATCCAACACTTACCCTACTGTTGCACCCCCTGGAGTTAGAATAGTAATTTTTACCCCTATACTATCCAACACTTACCCTACTGTTGCACCCCCTGGAGTTAGAATAGTAATTTTTACCCCTATACTATCCAACACTTACCCTACTGTTGCACCCCCTGGAGTTAGAATAGTAATTTTTACCCCTATACTATCCAACACTTACCCTACTGTTGCACCCCCTGGAGTTAGGATAGTAATTTTTACCCCTATACTATCCAACACTTACCCTACTGTTGCACCCCCTGGAGTTAGAATAGTAATTTTTACCCCTATACTATCCAACACTTACCCTACTGTTGCACCCCCTGGAGTTAGAATAGTAATTTTTACCCCTATACTATCCAACACTTACCCTACTGTTGCACCCCCTGGAGTTAGAAAAGTAATTTTTACCCCTATACTATCTAATACTTACCTTAAATGCAATTTAATATTATGCGTTGTAATGGTATGCGTTGTAAAGGTAGTTTTTAAAAATGCGTTGTAGTGTCATGCGTTGTAAGTGTAGTGCGTTGTAATGGATTTTGCGTTGTAAAAAATGCGTTGTAAGTGCATGCGTTGTAAAAGTGTGCGTTGTAACGACATACATCCCTTCAAAAGAGAAGTGAAAGACTTACTGTTGAACACTGCACTGAACTAGAAGTTTCGCTCTTCTTGTCTCCCATCTTCTTTTGCTGCTTAACACGCTACGTGGCATATGCGTGATCTCAGTGTGCCTGCCAATATACTGTTGTGTTTCTTATATATATTTTTATGCTTTTTCTCCCACAGCTATTTACCTATGTCGTCCTCATCTCGTATGTAAAGCGCTCTGATACCCGTTTGGGTCATGTTTGCACTATACGAAACTTTAAAAATAAATAAATAAAAGAAGGTCAACCCACTCTACTCACTCACCAAATTCTAACCAGTTGTATAGCACACTCCTACATGCCCTTCTACCCCTATACCGACACTTCACACAAACCACAACTCTGTACTACAACACAACACAATACACATTTTGCTTACATACCAATAAAACACAAACACACACCTTTAACCTCACAAACTCCCACACTTACCAAATAAAACCCTTTCACTATTTTCTGCCTACTCCTAACATTGTCCTTGCAATCACTCTCCACCCTTTCATCAACCCTCTGTCATCCCACTTTACCACACTACCCTCCTTTTCTTCACATACAAGACCAATACACAATGCAGTAGTCCACTCCACCAATTAAGCAATATCCTCCCTCAGTGAGCCTTCAACCATTTCTCAAAACAACCTTTTCCCCACTCTCACACTACACAGAGACTTTATCTCACACCCAATCCCACCCTTTCTCTTTCAACATGCAAAACTCACCAGTCCTTCACACTCAAAGCCTATACGTACCTCAAGTCACTTTCAAAGTACCAGATAATACTAGCCCACAAAAACAAAAACAAACACACATACAAGATCTAACTGAACAAAATCTCACACATTCAAAAGCTACCCACCATTCCAATATACCTACTTGCATCTACTCTTCTCTGAATACCAGCATAAATAACATCTAAACCGATCTGCGACCGCCAAATACGGTCGTACATCTGACCCCAAATGGGAAGTGTGAGGAAGAGCAGTGTATTCCATCATAAGATAGATCAGTAAGCGCATGGCTGGAGATAAGCTCTCAATGAAGGAAAAAGAACAAATGTTGTATAAAGGACAGTCGTGATAATAGAGAATGTTTTAGTGCAACTACACGACTCCATGCTTATGGTTCTTATGCAAGTGAGGACACAACTAATCCCACATTGGAAATAGTAAGAAAAGTGTAACTGTTCTTTCACTAGACAGCAATAATACCAATTTTTATAGTCTTCTTTTTCGCAACCTGTTCAAGCAGAATCCATTATTTTACTAATAAGAATAAGAAATATACCTGGAGGGAAATAATAAAATCAATTCAACAAGTTCTATAGCTGCCAGATAAACCTGGCAGGAAGTTACACTGAAAAGAAAGGTTAAACGTGAAAACATCTGCCAAAGTTCTTTTATTCATTTAACAAATCCAGACCTATTTATGACATTGAAACAGATGTCTGTAGATGTTTATTTTGCAGCCGATTTGCATCATAAATGCATCAAATCATTAATTTGTATGGTTATTGAGGGAAATAAGAATAAATAGCTTTGGATTGAAGTTCTCTGATTGCATTATAGAAGGAAATTGCTACTCAGCCATTTCAGCTGTTTTAGAAAAATAAATATGAAGCTTTTCTAGACTTTGATGAAGGAAATTATTGACAGGCATATGAAAGAAAGCCATTATGCACTGAGGAATAGGAAGCAGTTTTATTCTGAGGACTGCAACCAGCAGAAAACAACTTTCTCAATACAAAATTTTATCATACAATAATGGCACTCTATAAGAAGTATACACTGAAGGATTCTTTAATGAGGATAACTAGAGCAAAACAATTTTCTTCTTTACCCAGTCATTAACAATAACCAAAATACATATTCCTTCATTTGATGATGCCTGCTTGGATTATGAAACCTATTGTTACATCATTCACTGGCTGACATCCTTTAAAGAAGCCGCTATACTATAAACCTCAAATCTGCCTTACTAAACACACACAGAAATACACACATGCAGGCACACAGACACACACGTACATGCACATGCATGCACACGTATGCACAATCACATAAATAAATATCAGTGCGTTTCCTGTACCACACCCTTGACCACCATCCTGCTTAGTACCCACTCTGCAAGATGTTTTTTACCCCAGTTACCCACAACAGAAACACATTTCTACTATGACATTTGATACCTGGACTCTTAGTGTGGTGTTAGCCATATACTATTATCCACCTCAGTGGTTAAATGTCCTAATAATACCCCTTTCGCTCTGAATTATGGCCTTGTCAACCTCCTATCACACTGCCCCTACTGCTGAGTCATCCAACTCATCTTCCTCCACATTGGTATATTTAATTGGCATTTGTCAAAGGAAATCAACATTCACACTACACATGCCTAGGGAGTACTCTACAGCAAAAGTGTGCTCTTTTAATTGCACGGATCTTGCCAGCAAGACAATGGGGTTTCTAATTATTTCTAACCACACAATCTGATCTCTATTCTCGTGTACAATAATTCAGCCACTCACATTCAAATCAGTCTTTTTCGACCAGAGTACTTCTCCGGTGTGCGTGCTGATGTAAGGGCGAATATATTCCTGTTTGTGATAATAATGCCCCAATATCCTTGGTGCTGACATCAGCTGTTACGTGGTTCAGCTTTACATAAATATAGTCTGCTTTACGTATACACAGGAATCCTGGCACATAACTGAAGTCTAAAAGCGTAGGGTTTCCGCATTGGTTTTTCCCCATAGCGCGCATAAAACTAATAAATGGCTGAGCACTCAGCGATATTTATCTACAACAAGGGAAACCCATGGGCAGTAAGGGGCCAGGGATATAAGTATTTTTTGAAGGAACAGCGGTCCCGTATGAGGCATGCAGATATAATTAAATACACATAGAAATACAAAGAATTATACCAATGGTACCCAAGTGGATAGACTATTACCATTTATTAACACAAAGTAAACCACATAACAGTGGGAACACAATCTCAGGAGAAATCAAGGGAAGTTTTCAAACTCAGACATATCACTGTGACAAAATAGAACACAATAGTTAAGTCACAACCTGTTAGTACCAATGATCAGCCTTAAAATAAATATTAAGAACAATTTAGTCTAGGTACATTAGTTTACGACATTTCAATCCCTAGTAAAGTATAAGGCTGTGATAGTAGTAGGGTTACGAAATTTGTAACCCAGTGCCAGCACAATGAGATGTAGGTGTCTTACATTCCAGCACAAACTGGGCACATCAAGGTCCAGAGGCATGTAAAGGAGAGGGCCACGGTGATAGAAAGTGGTCCCAAGAGGAACCTGAATGTTGGAATAATCGTTACCAACAAGTTTTATACTAGTGTAGTGGCAGTGCCATCTGCATAAGCACCGGTCACAATCACCAAGGTAGTGACCATGGAGTCGCGTGAATGGTCAAAATTAACACATGCGTTCGGTCGGTACCTGCCTAATGTATGACCTTAAAATGTAGAGATTACCCAAACTCAGAAGAATAAAAATAAAACTGTAAGTCCATCAGTTTTTTTCTATGCTCTACTTGATGGAGCAAGGACTCGTATAAAAAGAGACTTGCTCGGAGGAAATCCCCTTAAATAACTCGTAACCCGTAATAATTATGTTTGTAAATACTAATTTGCACTACATGTTCGTACACAAAAATCTAGGGGAAGATTGCATATGTGCTTTACTAACAAGTAATCCAAGTGTTTAAAAAATGGCTGCTAAACGCGGGATTCTGCATTGCGCATGTGTCTACTGCATCTACGTAGTATGATGTGCTGTCGCTTGGAGGCAAATCTTTACAGCTTTCGCAGTTGCTCTTAAAATGGCCGCTTGAAACTCACATGATAATGCGCATGCTTTGCTGAAACTAAATTATGCAAGTTTTACTAAATTGCTAACGCGAAAGATTTTTATAAGTAAATGGGATTAGAGTAGAGATAGGTGGTATACAGTGAAATAATTTATTTCTGATTTTAACATTCTTTTCTGTGACTTCTCTACTAGTTTGTATTTCGGCCTCTGAGGGAAGCTGGGGCTGACGTACCATGTGATCAGTTCACATGTGCAGAAACGACAAACCCGAAATCTCTCATGCAAAGCCTTGAATGCCATCCAAAATAAAACAGCAACATGTCCTGGGAACAAGCATGAAGACCTGTGAACAGAACCAAATTGTATACATTGTAATGATTAAGATGTGAATACTGGTGGGAAATAAAGCTTGGGAAAGTAAATTAAGGGATTGAAACATTGAACAATGAGTTTTAAGACAATATTAAAACTTAGCATGGTGTGATGATCATCTCCCCTTACCTTTCCAATCAGAATTAGGCATTTCATGAACATTGAAACATTTGGGGGTGGTGTTTTCCACTAGGAGAGTATAATAGAGGTAGTTTAGTTAGTTAGTCTGATGCAGAGACTTAGAGACCTTCTGCTGCAGAGACGCTGAGAGACTGAGATGCTGTCCGAAGATTGAGCAGATCCTAAGAAGAACCAAACTTTTCATCTTAGAACCGAAGCTAAATTAGAGAACATTGCGGAAGAACCGAGGAGGGAATTTGGTCAAGAGCTAGAAGGCGATTGCGGAAGAATCGAGGAGGAAGAAAGTATCACAGTGGGGTGCGACGCAGGCGTCGGATCTAGAAGAGGTCACCTTTCCTGTCCTAAATTCTGTCCTGAATCCTGTCCTGAAGCCTTCAGGTCTCCTAACCTGTCCCAGGGGACCCTTTCCAGCTCCTAGGCCAAGGGCTTGGTTTCCACACCATCCTAGGTAAATATAATTCTGTGTAGTATGTCATTGTACTACGCTCTCTGATTTTCTCCTTTTTTCAGGTACTGTCATCTTATAACTAAGTTTATGAATAATCTGATTTTCCTTCCTTGAAAGAAACGTTGTTCGAACTGTACTATATTCTCCTGGATTCACATGAAATCTATTATATAAACATATAAAACTCTCTCGAGTCTGTGGTCATTTAAAGTATTTACTTGATGATATTTACACCTTAACTGCTAACAACTAGGTCCATTGATCAGAGGAAATTATATTCGGACGAAAGGAATGGTAAGAATTGGTGAGGTAAATTCATCTCGCAGGTATTAGCACACAAAATTGACCCGAGCGGCGCTTACTAGCTTATGTATGAATGGTTATGGGCCCAGGTGAGTATGTGAATTGTGTAAATCATTAGCTGGTAACCCTCTGCTCCATCAGTTATTCTGGTAGCAGAGGATGGTTAGTTTTAGTTAGGTAGGTGTAAATATTGAGATTTGAATTTATGTATCAACATACCCGTTTTGTTTCTTGTTCTGTGTTGTCTGGAAATTCCCGGTATTATTGTATAGCAGGTGCTAAATGGAAGCCACACTGCAGTGAGGTTGCTCGTTTGCAAAAAGTAGCGCTGAGAAGTTATGCAGGGCTGACAGTGCTGAGTTATGGATTAATTTGTATGAAAGTGAGAATGATTGATAGCAAAGAGTTCGCCGGTGAAACTTTGGTCTTATATCACCTAGAAAGGGTATTTCTGAAGGAGTAGCAGGTTCATTGATGCTTGAGTAAAGAGTAAGCAGAAGGTTTTACTCCTAATGTATGAAGAGTAAGCGGAAGAGTTTTACTCGCAGCAAATGTAAATCAATTTCCAGATTTTTAGCGGAAGCAAACACAGTAGCGAATGTTTTTATGTTGTCATTTTTTGAATTTTGCATGAAAATTGTAAGGAGGGGTCAGTTGCGAGTGCTACACTGACGTCACAGAGGGCCGCACTGGGATTGGTTAAAACGGCAGCCGCGTGACTGACGTGAAACTTGTAAAGGAGGGGTCAGTAGTAAGGAGTGATAATGACGTCACTGAAAGCCGCGCTAGCATTGGCTAAAAGCTTAGCGTGAAACAGAATTTCATTGGTTAGAAGAATAGAAGTCACGCTGGTATTGGTCAATTATTAAAGTAAAAGCAGACATTTAATTAGTTGAAAATAGAAGCCATAATAATATTTGATAGTGGGTCTTGCATGTGGAAACACGATCCTACTTTGATAGGGAATCGCCCAGACAGAAGGTACTTAGGATTTGCCAGAGAACAGTACATAAAAGGATCAACAATAAAAATGTACAGAAAAAAGAGGAAAATGACATTTATGCAGAAAATGAAAAATAATTTTAAGAAGGATAAACCCCTTAAGACTAGAGAGGGAATTCTTATCCCTCCCCTGAAAACGCCTGCATCATACATGATGATGGAAAGAGGCTATCATACTTGTGTATGGTTAGAAAACTGGATAGAATATACGAAAAGTGATGGAGTGCTAGCTTTCCCAGAAAATGGTACCTTTAATGGAAGAGTTTTACATAATCTGAGATTGAGAATGAATGAATTAGAACCCAGACCTCGATTAACTCAATACGAGGCATTAGAAATGTGGGAACCCGGAGCATTTGAGCTCAACAGATCTAGAAGTAGCAGAAACCTTAGTGGATTTTATTCCAGACTAAAGCGTGAAACTCGAGATAATCAGATGAAACAATGGAGACAAGCAATGGTGGCTGAAGGATTATATCCTGTACTGATGACAGAGGAACAGTCAGGAGGCAAGTGCACCGAAAAGACAAAACATTTAACAATGACAGGTAGTGGAGAATCAGAAGATGATTTTTTGGAGGACATATTAATGAAAAACCCTCCACCATATCACAATGAAGTTAGTAGAGCTATTCCTAGTGCCCCAGGTTTGGGAATACCATTGGTTCCACAAGTTATACATGATCCAACGAATGGGAGGACACTGCAGGAAAAGGAAAGAGAGGCAATGAATAAGAACAGAGAATAATTAATACAGAAAATAACCCAATTGAATACCCATCCTGAAGCATTAACCATACCAGTAACTATTGGTCCGGTTGTTCCACTGTATGGGAATAAGGTGATCGGCCCTAATCCTCCAGTAATGTCCACATCTGTAATAGAACCCAGAAAAGAAAAAATAATAATTGATGACCAAGGCAGTGAATATGAGTCAGTGATATCATTAATGTATTTACCAATAAGAGGACAGATAAATGAAACCCCGAGAAGAGTTATACCTAGCAGTTCAAAGGAAGTACAAATAGAGACTTCAACAGGAGTCAAGAGTGCCACAATAGTATCACCAGAAGAAATAGAAAGGCGGGCACAGGAAATAGAGAAGCCAAAACAACCACTGACATTTCTGGATATTTACAAATTAAAAGTAGAATTAGAAGAATTGATAGCTGCAAATGTAGGACTAGACAGTTTAAATACTTACAGTGAAGAAGAGTTACTGTTCATTTGTAGAAGTATCACCAGAAATACAAAGGTATTCCATGAGAAATTGACAGATTTAGCCCATGAAATGGGAATGGAAATAGGGAAATCCAAGGTATTACTAAAACCATACAGAGCAGAATTTAGTGATAAAGACTTAGAAAATATGAATGTTTCCGGAAGGAAGTTACAGGCTAAAAAATGTATGACCATTCTGCAAAAATGGGGTGATCTAGACAAATGGAAAGCTAGATGGATGAGAAAAAAATGAAGAAGCACAGGCATATAGAACAGCTTCTGAATATCTGTTGAAAGAAACAGGAAAGGTTGAGAGATTATGTCCCATGAGAGAGGTACCAGGAGGAGGATATGTACATGTTCCATGGACTAGAAAGGATATTTTGTCTTTTACTAATGATTTCCCGAAGTTAAGAGAAAAACCAGTTGGATGGTACAGGCAAGTTGAAAGATTTGTAAAGATTTCAAAGGTTCTGCTAAAAGATTGAGATGGTTTGTTTGAAATAGTGGTACCGACAGATTTGTGGACAGAATGTAAAATTACCGCTGATTGGCCTAGTGATGAGTTCCCGAGAGACGAGAAAACAGGAGCTCCTTCAGAAGAGGTAATGAAGAAATATCACCAGGTGATCACTTTCTTGAAATGGAAAATTCTTCCGAAAGAAACAGATTGGGTAAAAATAGGCAGAACAACCCAGGATAGAAATGAGTCGGTACATACTTATTATGAACGACTGTTACAAGTATTTAAGCAGTATAGCAGATTTGAAAATATTGGAGATAAAGATATGGGACATTTTGTATATCGATTTATGGCAGGAATAAACCAGAAATTGGCGATATGATTCGTCAGCACATGTTGTGTTGGTAGGCAAGGCCAATAGATGATATCCTCAAGTACGCAAAGTACTGTAGGGATGAAATTGACAATAGGCGAAAAAAGTTAGAAGAAAAAGTGATGTGGGCTCAAGTGAAACTAGCAGAACAGCAGGAACTCCAACTAAATAGTCAGACGGGAAGTCAAGGGAAGGGGTAAGGCCAAGGTGAAAATAATGGGGGAAAACAAAGGGCAAGAATGAGTAGAGAGGAGGCAAAGAAAAAGTTTCCCTGTCATGGGTGCGGAGAATTGGGGCATTGGAAAAACGAGTGTGAAAATATTCAGATTAATAATGGCCCAAATAAAAATTTAAATCCACAGGCGCAGAATGAGGGGATAATGAGCCAAACGCAGCAGGTTGTAAGTCCACAGAGTCAGTTGCCACCTTCCCCATGCCAGATTTTGTGAACCAGACCAAGTACAGTGCGGATACTGGATTTCAAGGAGGAGATGGTAAGAAAAAGTCTGTAACATATTCAATTTCTTTTGCAGGATAATTATTTCCAGGATAGTGATCAATGACGGTGCCTGAGAGGGAAGGAAAAGGAGTACGTACTTGGCGCATCCTTACCAGTAGATCAATCAGGTCCATATGTTGATGGTAAAGTGGAAGGAAATGATATTACCTTTTTATTGGACACTGGTGCTACCTGTTCTACTATGAGAACAGCAGACATTCCAAACCTACCCCTCTCGGGAGAATCAATCCAGGTATTTGGTGTCTCGAACAAACAGATTAAGACTCCTATTACAGAACCATTGGAGGTAAGAATTGGCAATTTCAGGGAAATGCATAAATTCGTGGTGTGTGACTCCAGTACAGGAAAATATTGAGGACCAGACAGGTATAGATCAACTGGCTCAGAAAGGTGAAAATACAATTGTTAGAGAACCTGAGCAGGAACAGACAAGGAAAGAACAATTTACTCAGACAGAAGTGGATTAAACAAATCACGAGTCTGGGGAGGGACAGATAGGTCTTGAAGAACGTGTTCAGGCGGTAGAAAGCCAAAGTGCAGTAAGACGTGATCAGGACCAGACATGAAAAGAGAAACAAGTTCAGGTAGAAGAGGAGAAAATCAAAATAAAACCTGTACAGAGTTCAGCTAGGGAAGAAGAACACTTCCAGGCAGAAAAGGACATTGCAAAAACAAGCCCTGGACAGGACCAGACAGAGAGGGTTTCCGAAAACGAAAAGGATCAAATTGTGCCACAACTTAATGAAAATAAAACAACACTCGAAGACAGTGACAGTGCAGTACACGCAAAAAGGGTCAGAAGAGGTGATAATTGGCCAAGTGTTGTGAAAAGATTAAAGTATCATTTCAAAACAACTAATCAAGAACCTGACCAAGTAGACAAAATTTCAAGTCAGTCTGAGACAGCTGCTGAAAGGCCCAGACGATGAAGCCAAAGACTAAAAGTTTTAAACAATAAGTTCAAAGGTCCTGAATGGACCTATGTAATTCTCAAAGATTTCGAGAATTTAGATTTCAATGAAGAAAGTGATGAGGTAATAAATGCAGAACAGATTGCCGAAGAAGTGAGGCCAACTTGAAATTTCTCCAAGAATTTTGTATTTCAAATTTTAATCTGAATTAAAGAAGAGAAATCTTCTTAGCCCAAAATGGCTGATGATAGGGCTGCTGGAAAACCGAAACGAAATTGTGTACAAAAATGCTGTAAAATATGCATATGTAGCATATTTAAGTGCTCATAATTTGGTTAGTCCTGACAGTAGCCATTCCTTAGTTGATGGTTCCAAACAAAAGAATAATACAAGTACGCATGAAAGGGTAGATAACATTAAAGGAGATAGAGTAGGATTGAATTCGCCGAATGAGTATAAGACTTAAAGAGATAGAGTAGATTTAGATGCACCAGATGAGTTAGATGTACACCACACCCTGACACATAATGACACTGCTTTAAATGTTTTCACAAATGTATTAGTGCAATATGTAGATACTATGGAAGTGAGTGATTGCTATGTGTGTATGAAATTACCAGCATCAGTAGCAGAGGGCGTAACATACCACCATATTCCTTTAACCTATGGTATTTCTTGTAGCGTTTTAGCAAGTTTATTTTATAGAACAGGGAAGTTACAGTATTATTACTCTAATGTAGATGTGATTTTCTCTGAGGTTCCTATGTGAAAAGGCATGAACCCAGTTCTTAGTACTAAGGATACACAGTTTATGGGAGAATATTTTCTAACTTTGAAAACAATAGATATAGCTGAAGCACACAAGCACAATTTAACATGTAAATTACGCGAAGAAGAAAATATATTTTTGAATTTAGTTGAGCAAAGGAAACATGACTTCCAAAGAAGGGCATCTAAACCAAAACCACAGATACCTCAATGGGCTGAGAAAGAAAATATGTACACAACTGGCAAGACTCATGCTGCTATGTCCCTAGAAAAGGAAGATCTGCCTCCATAGATTAAAGACTAACTATAACAATGTATTTATTGGTTCCCGTGAGTGTGAACATAATTTTCTAGTAATTGGGGGATGGGGACTGAAAGGTGGAACAGATCCAGTATTTCCTAGGATTTCATTATATATGTGGAGACAAAGCGTATTTTAGGCTGCCTGATCATTGGTACGGGAGTTGCTATTTTAGAATAGTATTCCCAAAGGAGTACCATGTGAAAAGAATCACTGGAAGCAATGAAAACGCACAGGAACTAACACGTATGGAGAGGGCTAGTTTTTCAGAAATAGTAGGTGAAATATTCAGTGCATTGATACCTTCAGTGGGAGTAAATCTAAACTCACATACGATTTGTCAATTATCTACAGTGGTTGATCGTCTATCGACTGATACTGCTGGAGGGTTTTTGATGATTAATACAGAGATAGTTCTGATTAGATCTATGGTTTTGCAAAATCGACTTGCTCTCAATATATTATTGGCAAAAGAGGGTGGAGTCTCTAAAATACTGAAAGCGCAACATTGTTGCACTTACATTCATTACAAAAGTTTTGAAATTGGCGGATATATTAAGAAAATTACAAAATTAGAGGAAGATTTGAAACCACTGGAAGTTGACAGTGTATGGAAGAAATTATCAAATAGTATTACAACCATAGGTGGTTGATTTTCTAAATTAGGTAATAGCCTTATAGGTCAAATAATATTACCAGTATTAGGAATAACACTATTAGTTCTAGCAGCAATGACATGGTTCAAGTGTTGCAAGAAGAGAAAGAGATATACAGTAAACGGAAGGGGAAACAAGAGAAAATACAATGAAATACAGTTAGAAGAAATGAAAGGAGATCTATACAAAAAGATGAAGAATTTACAAATTAACAACGAAAAAGAAAGAAAAGAAAGGGTTGAAAAGATTGAAAAGGGAATTGAGATGTGCTAAAGTTGGCATCTGATTTGGTGGTGGGAAATTAGTGATGACATTAAATGCCATCAGAGAGGGGATTGATGGAGCAAGGACTCGTATAAAAAGAGACTTGCTTGGAGGTAATAGTCTCAAATAACTCGTGACCCCGTAATAATTGTGTTTGTAAATACTAATTTGCTCTACATGTTCGTACACACAAATCTGTTTCTAAAATGGCTGTTAAACGCAGGATTCTGCATTGCGCATGCGTCTACTGCATCTATGTAGTATGATGTGCTGTCTCTTGGAGGGAAATCTTTGCAGCTGCGCAGTTGCTCCTAAAATGGCCACTTGAAACTCACATGATAATGCGCATGGTTTCCTGAAACTAAACTATGCAAGTTTTACTAAATTGCTAACGTGAAAGATTTTTATAAGTAAATGGGATTAGAGATTGGTGGTATACAGTGAAATCATTTATTTCTGATTTTAACATTCTTTTCTTTGACTTCTCTACTAGTTCGTATTTGGGCCTCTGAGGGAAGCTGGGGCTGACGTACCATGTGATCAGTTCACATGCGCAGAAACGACAAACCCGAAATCTGTGATGCAAAGCCTTGAATGCCATTACAAAATAAAACAGCAACATGTCCTGGGAACAAGCATGAAAACCTGTGAACGGAGCCAAATTGTATACATTGTAATGATTAAGATGTGAATACGGGTGGGAAATAAAGCTTGGGAAAGTAAATTAAGGGATTGAAACATTGAACAATGAGCTTTAAGAAAATATTAAAATTCAGCATGGTGTGATGCTCATCTCCCCTTGTTGTCCAATCAGAATTAGGCATTTCATGAACATTGAAACATTTGGGGGTGGTGTTTTCCACTAGAAGAGTATAATTGAGGTAGTTTAGTTAATTAGTCTGATGCAGAGACTTGGAGAGCTTATGCTGCAGAGATGCTGAGAGACTGAGATGCTGTCCGAAAATTGAGCAGATCCTAAGAAGAGCCGCACTTTTGAACTTAGAACCGAAGCTAAATTAGTGAACATCGCGGAAGAACCGAGGAGGGAATTAGGTCAAGAGCTAGAAGGCGATTGCAGTAGAATCGAGGAGGAAGAGAGTATCAGAGAGGGGTGCGACGCAGGCGTCGGATCTAGAAGAGGTCACCTTTCCTGTCCTGAATCCTGTCCTGAATCCTGTCTTGAATCCTGTCCTAAATCCTGTCCTGAAGCCCTCAGGTCTCCTAATCTGTCCCAGGGGACCCTTTCCAGCTCCTAGGCCAAGGGGTTGGTTTCCACACCATCCTAGGTAAATATGATTCTGTGTAGTATGTCATTGTACTGCGCTCTCTGATTTTCTCCTTTTTTCAGGTACTGTCATCTTATAACTTAGTTCAAAGTTTATGAATAATCTGATTTTTCCTTCCTTGAAAGAAACGGTGTTCGAACTGTACTATGTGCTTCTGGATTCACATGAAATCTATTATATAAACATCTAAAACGCTCACGAGTCTGTGGTCATTTAAAGTATTTACTTGATGATATTTACACGTAAACTGCTAACAACTAGGTCCATTGATCAGAGGAAATTATATTCGGACGAAAGGAATGGTAAGAATTGGTGAGGTAAATTCATCTTGCAGGTATTAGCACACAAAATTGATCCGAGCGGCGCTTACTAGCTTATGTATGAATGGTTATGGGCCCAGGTGAGTATGTGAATTGTGTAAATCATTAGCTGGTAACCCACCGCTCCATCAGTTCTACTTCGTTAACTTCTGTCAACAAAATATAATCTTTGGTCTATTACCCCCCCTTCCCCTCACCACCCTTTAAAAAATTCTGCCTAGGTCATGATCACATGATAAAAATTGGTGGTTTTATTAACGATATTATTGGTTCGTTTCCGCAGCCTAAAGCTGTTTCGTAGGGAGAAAAGATTAAGGCAATGCCGCTAAACATGCTGGAAATATTAACTTGCGTCAGCATCACATTAATTTTAGGTAAGGTGTCCAGATGTTGTTGTGCAGTTTCTTAAGGTCAAAATTCATTTGAATTTTGCCATTGGCCCCCGAGACATCTCCTTAAGGTGCCAAGAAACAACAACCTGGCATTGCAGATACTGTGACAGGGTTACTGCACCCTGACCAACGACCATGTGTCCCTATATGCTACCTTCGGCCATGCGCTCTGGGTCCTGTGGGCACCGTGCACCATGGCTCTTGGTCAGGTGTGAGGTTGTTGAAGTTTTCATATAGGTTTTTGATCTTCAGGTGGAAGTAGGATCCAGGCTTGTCACAGAGGTCCTGGGAGGGGGTGATGTCCGTGGCTTCGCTGCGGGGCTTAGTGAATTCCTGGATGATGCTGAAGAGTTCCTTGGAGTTGCTGGAGTGGATGAGGATTTTGTTGTGGATGAAAGTCCTTTTGATGGTTCTGATGCGTTGGTGGTAGTCCGTCATGGCGTTCTTGTAGGTGGTGTAGTTTTCCAGTGTCTTGTTGTTTCTCCAGTTCTTCTGTAGGCGTCTGCAGGTGCACCTGACTTCTTGGAGGTCGGTGGTGAACCAGGCTGCTTTTCTAGAGCGCTGTTTGTCTGGGTTGTGTAGCGGGGCGAGCTTCTCTGCGCAGTCAGAGATCCAGGTGTGGAATTATTTGGCTGCGCGGTAGGCATCGGTTGCAGCGGGGGTGGTGTTGTGGTTGAGGGTGGAGTTGAGTTGCTCCTCTGTGACTTTGCTCCTGTTCCTTTGCGGGGATGCGGAGTGGGTTTGGGTGGCTTGGGTTTGTCACCGAGGAAGTGTACATAGTGGTGGTCGGTCCATGGGGGTTGAGTGGTGTGGCTGAAGTGGATACTGTTTCCACCGGCAAAGATTGGGTTGAGGGTGTGTCCTGCCTTGAGGATGGGTGTGGTGACGAGTTGTTTTAGTCCGATGTTGGTAAGATTGTCGAGGAGGGCAGCGAAGGTTTCGCTTGAGGTGGTGAGGCGGAGGAAGTTTTTGTGTGCGATGGCGAGGCCTCCTCCCGGGTGGTTGGGGTGGTCCTTCCTCTGGATCTTGGCCACCATTAAATAGGGGAGGGGGAGGGACGAGAGGCTGGGAGGCGGGAACTGAGCCTGTCTGGGGGGAGTGGCCGCAGGGACAGCAGCAGCGGAAACAAGCACAGAAAAATAAAGGATAAGATTAAATTAAATTAAAGATTAAATAAAGCAGGAGAAAACAAGGAGGACAAGTATATAAATAAAGCAGGCGATGGCTGAGGGCTGCAGTGAGGGGCAGGACATGGGCTGCGGCCAGCAGGCAGGATCGGGCAGCGGAGCAGGCACCAGGAGGAGGTGAAGAGACTGCAGTGCGGCGACGGCACAGCGGAGCTGCTGGGGAGAGAGTTCACCCAGAACAGAGGTCAAGGACTTACTCACGCTCCCCTGCAGCGGCTGCCATTAAATAGGGGAGGGGGGAGGGATGAGAGGCTGGGAGGTGGGAGCGGGGGCTGTCCAGGGGGGAGGGGCTGCAGGGGCAGCAGTGGCGGTAACAAGCACAGAAAAAATAAAGGATAAGATTAAATTAAATTAAAGATTAAATAAAACGGGAGAAAACAAGGAGGACAAGTAAATAAATAAAGCGCGGGACAGTAGGCGACGGCTGAGGGCTGCAGCATGGGGCAGGATGTGGGTTGAGGCCGGCCGGCAGGATCGGGCAGTGGAGCAGGCACCAGGCGCGAACCTCGCCAGGAGGAGGTGAAGAAACTTGAAGGGTCCGTTCGCTGCAAGGACCAGGCTAGCGGGCCTTTGCTTCTAGACGCTTCTCTGGCTCGAACAAAGGGATGTTCTATTCCAGCTGTGGGCCAGCTCTGGCCCCGGCTAGTCTTCTGAAGAGGGGTCTCACTCCCATGGGACAGGACCCCTGAAGGCTTAGAGGACACAGGCAGCTGTTGTCCTCAGCTCCGGACGAGCTGGGGCACCTCAAGACGGGCTGCGCAGCACTACACAAAGGAGTCATATCAGTTTAAGTAACTGGTTATTTGCAGTTCATCATATTTTTACTGCCGAGTTTGAAACTCTGGTGATGGTGGGAAATGTTCACAGAAAGTAGAAGGTAACTGCAGTGGCTATCATTGCTTAGGACTGGTTGAACACCGTGAAGTTCACCAGATGATGACGCTCTGGGGAGTTATCTTTTCTGGATGAATGTGCTACAGCGAGCAGCTTAGAAAGGATCTAGAGAAGAGCTCTTCAAACTTGTATTCTTCCTTTAGCAGCCCCAGTTCAACACTGTTTATTTATTTTGCTGTTTTGGTGTTTTGTAAGGCATTGCGCGTCCACGTCGCGGCCACTTCACTGCATTCAGATGTTTTCAGATAAAAGTTTGGCAGCGCTTTGGCTGAGGGGAGCTGACTTCCAGGCAGCTGACACTGACGTCATCTGTCGACATCCCTTGCTTGTCCCTTCCATCAACTAAAACTGTCTGGACAGTTCTGTTTTGAAAAGTGTCTTGTTCCAGATGTTGGGTCCCTCTGCAGTTATGCAGGGGTTTTATCCTGTAGGGCTTGTGCACGATGCACAGGGGCATATTACCAACGAGTTGCGATAATTATCGCAAAGCACGCTTAGCGCTGTTTTTCTTATCGCCGGCTATCGCTGGATTTCCTCGCCGTGATAGCGCGGTATTATCAATGCTCATCTCAAAGGCGATAAGAAATCCAGCGATAGCAGCGAAAACACCCATTATCGCGAGGAATCCAGAAATAACTATGCAGCGATAATAGAAAAGCTCGCTGATACGATAGTGTGTATCTAACCAAACAATCCACCTCCCATAGACAATAAGGCTAAGCCGTTTTTTTGCAGGCGTTCGAATCATGCGATAATGGGGGCTTAGCGCGCCTTTTGTTATCGCTTCGCTGTTCAGGGGCTGCGTTGTTAATACCGCGATGTTGGTCCTGCGATCATTTCTCATGTTGTCTTAGGAGGGAACGCCTACTTCGCATCTCATTAGAGATATCTATCGCTGCCATGAGATGCATTACAAAATTGGCTGCTAACATGCGCTAATGCATGTTAGCGACGCCTTGATAATATTGAGATTAATCTTGATAATATGCCCCATAGTGTTTTAAATGTGATCTGGGACTCCGCCGGAATCCAGCCGGGTGCTGCCAGGGGTGGCCTCACGTGGTGGTGCTTGTAGGAGTTCAGACACATGCTATGATTCACCAGCATCGTTTATAAGGCACAACCCATCTGTTTTCACTATGTGCTTGAAGTGGGCTGTGGAGGTGAGTGTGGTGTGGCTGTAGGCATTTCGACCTCTTTACCTGATGACCAGTGTGTAGAAGTAAAACATTTAACAGATCGCAGAGAGCTGAATTTGGAAACCATTGGGTGGCCTTGGATTTGAGCAGCGAATATGAGATTTCCTTCAAAATGGGTTTGTAGGATCTTGTGAGTTATTGCTTGTAGATCCCTGAGTATCGGTCCGGTAAATTAGAGTGTGGTGGGGTCTGCTTCTCACATTGCCTTGTCTGACCTCTGAGGTTTGCCTTCATTCGGGTGGGGGGGGCTTTCCATCAACCAGCGAGGGATTGTGGTCTCATCATCTAATGTTAGAAAATGGCTCCCATGATCGGTCTTCATTTGAGTTTGGATTTGGGCTTTGTGACCTGAAAATAATGGATAAAGTACCCACTGCTGTACATTATAAGAATATTGCAAGTCACCGAGGAGTTCCATAACCATATAGAGCAACGAGTCCGAAAGCTGAGTTCCTTTATACGGTTATGGAAATCCGAGGTGACGTCAATATCTTTATCATGTATGCCAGGGGGCACTTTATCCCTTGTAATACATGGTCACACCATCAGCTTTCCCACACACCACAGAAAACCTTGGTGCTTAGCTCTTTCATATGAAAGAGAGAGCATATTTGCAAATAAGAAGAATAAATAAAAACACTAGAGCAAAATTAAGAACATTAAACACTTGTTAGATATTCGTTGCAAACAAATATTAGAAATAGTTCAATACAAGTCAGTATCTCTTTTTTGAAGCAGCAGTAGCTCAGCATGTGTGAAACGTGCAGAAATAGTCCAGCTTTTCACTATCTAAGGAGTGCAAAAAATAAACATATTCTCTCTCCTTGTTATTGTGAGCTATTAAAATAAAGCAGAATAAAGAAAAACAACGTTCCGTTTTCATCGCCTGGGCTCTGGTAGCAGGCATTGTGAGGTCATTACTTGACTGTAATAACTTATGATAGTCGAGTTCTGACGTCTTTTCTTCATAATCGGCAACTTGGTGCATCTTAGGTCTCCTATTGTAAAGAAATTAGTGACCGGAATCCCATTTATTATTTCTACATTTTCCGTTTTAATAAGTGAGGTACATAAACTATAATGTGGTTTTCTGACTCCAGCAGGTGAAGCCATAACAAACGTTTGCCCACTCCAAGAGGTGCAAAGCGATGCTTTGAGAAACCCTGGTTTAGACCGATGACCGGTGCTAGCAACAGCCAGCTGGCACCATGGTTCTGTTCTGAACCACTAACTTTAAGACCAACAGTGCACAGCCCTTACCATGTGTACATATGTTAAATTAGCTTGGTGACTGCAGCTTTGGTGAGCTATATCTCTTAGGGGGTAATATTACCTCCTCACAACTACTGCACTATGTTCAGCACAGCACGAAAATTAAATTGTGAATTTAAAAAGTTTATGTATCTTGGGATGGGCTGAGCCCAATAAAAGTGTCCGCTCATACCTTTAGTCCGTCATCCGAAAGTAGAGTGATGTGAGAAGTCATTGTCATTCATAATGTAGACACAAAGGGGCATATTCTCAAGCCCCTATCGCCACGTGAACGTCCCGTTTTGTGACGTTCCCGTGGCGATAAGGTCAGTGCCCTATTCTCAAGGCAGCATTGACGCACTTAACGTGGCTTAAAGCCACGTTAAGTGGCTTAACACTACCTTGAGAATAGGGCTCCTTTGACGCTAAACTTAGCGTGAAAGGGGTCGTTAATAGGTGACAGCGCCAAGCTTAATACCTAGAAAAATCAGGTCTTAATGTGGCTAAACGAAGAGAAAACCTTTCTTTCTCCTCGTTTTTGCTTTTACCATGTGTGTTGCATTTAGCAGCACACATGGAAAAAGCAAACTGACATTTTCGGTTTGTTAATGCACAGGAAGGGACACCTTCCTGTCCATTAACAAACCTCCCTGCTCGCAGACACCCTTGCGCTCTGGTGCAAGGGTGCCTGTTCTGGCGTTAATTCGTTAGATTTAGCGCCACTGATGAGGGAAACGCCAGGCTGCACCACATTCTTGTGAATGGGGTGCAGTCTGGCGTTTCCGAAGTGGCAGTGAGAGGCGTTAAGCCAAGGAGGCTAACGCCCCTTACTGCCACTTCTTTATGAATATCCCCCAAAATGTCTCCCAGCTGCAATTGGGAAAGATAATTTATCCCTCGATCTTCGTATTTTCATTCCTCTGGCTCCTGTGTACAATCAACCAGTTCATGGCATAAACTCCCAAAAAGGAAAAATATAGAAAAACACAAAGAAGAATACTTATAACTTTATCCATTTATCAAATTGTCAAAATTCAAAAAGGAAAATAAAAATGATGATAAAGAAACTAGAGGAATCATGTTTACGAGGATATTCAGACTCAAAATAAGAATTTCAAAAGATAAAATTTAAAAAAAAGTATACCTGGAATGTTGCTTACTTGACTCAGGCACAAAATAGTCTGAATTCCAAAAACTGATATAAAAAGTAACAAAAACAACGAATCTTGCTCACATGTTGAATCGGCCACAGAAAAGTTAACATTTCAAAAAGAGAATAAAGAGCAAATCAAATACAGCGCAGAATGTGTATACATTAAATCATCTACTGAATTTTGAAAAATTCAGGAAAATGACTCAAAAATAAATTTACTGGAAGAATCATGCTTGCAACTTTAATCAGCCTCTTAATAGTAAAAATTCCAAAAATGACAAAGAGAGAGTAACAAAAGCAGAAAAAGTGACTTTTAGAACGGGAGCTCCAAAAAGTTAAATACATGTACGCAATGCCTACATGTGAATCTATCTTTGAAGGCTTAAATTTCCAAAAGTAAATAAACCAAACAAATCTCAGGATGGATATCTACAACTATTATTGGCTTCTGAATAGTTAGTATTGTCTAGTGTAAAACGAAAATAAAATATATCACAAGGAAAGATGCTTAACATTTGAAGCATGTTGTGTTTTTAGGTCGAGCCTCGGCAACGCATGCGCTGCTCTGCGAGGCATGCTGTATTCAGGTATGGACTTGAAGCTTGGCCCACTGTCCGCACATCTTTTCAATTTGCTCCTGTTACTGTCCTCTTTAAATGGTTGCTTCTGATTTGGTAATAGGCTTCTTAGTCCCTCCTTAGTAACGCCTTATCTGCATATGTAACTGGACTGGACTTTTTACTTGTGTTGTTACACGGTCTGTTTCATCTAGGCAGTGAGCACAATTTTCTGTAATGATTTTTCCCTATTCCACCCACGACGTGCTTTCCCACATCCAGCATGTACAAAGTAAAGCTTTTTTCCCCCAGTATTTATTTACTTTATTAGTAGCAGTAACGTGGGCCACCTGCCTTATTTTGTATTAATTCGCTTTAGTAGCAGTCACGTCACACCCCGCTTTAGATGTTTAAAGCTAAAGCACTGCATGCCGCAATTGCTACAAAAGTAAATGAATAGAAAAAAGGCAGTCAGACGCCACACCTAGCTTTAAACATGTAAAGCGGGGAATGACGCAAATACTACTAAAGCAAATACATTTGTAAAAAATGCGACGGCAACCAAATTTTTTTTACAATTGATTACTTGTGTAAATTGTTTTCAAACAGGCGCCGGATATTCTTCATGTTTTAACGAGGCGTCCGCCCTGCCCTTGTGTATTTTTTATCAACACAGTGCCCGATACCCTTTTAATATGGCGGCCGGCTGCGCTGCTATTAAGTGTTGTTTTTCAACACAGTACCCGACGTGCTTTATGTTTTAAAACGGCTGCCAACAACCAATGGTAAGCAACTGGTGGGCTCTACACTCACCATAACTGTATTATATGGCTGATAGGAGTACCCACGCTCGCTACAAACTCATTTCCAAACTCATTTTCCTGCTTGCGATTACTTTCTTGCCTTTCCACTTAACGTGGGATTGTTTATTAACTCTTTAATGAGTCTGTGTGTGTCTGCCTGTGTGTGTCTGTGTATATGCTTGTGTGCGTGTCTGTGTCTGCTTGTGTGTGTGACATTTGCGATGCAATAGTTCTCGCATTTGCAAGAGTTTCAGCAATTGCCATTGTAAATGACAATGCCTTTTATATATGTGTTGGATTTTAAAACATAAATAAAAGGCATTGTCTTTTACAATGCAATAGCTTAAACTCTCGCAAATGTGAGACCTATTGCATTGCAAAAGCTTGTTAATACAAGCCCAAACCATTAAAGCATTCCTTCTGGTCAGGACTTGCATAGAAAAAGAGCAGATTTGAAAGTCATCTTGCAATGGTTTTTCGTTCAAGAGGTCTCTAAAGGCCTCAGACATGCCTACAAAAAAGCAGCGAAGAACAAAATGTGATAGTTGTTTTTTCTGATGAACGGTTCTGACTTGTCCATGTTTGAAACAATGCATGTGTTACTGTATCATTTACGAACCGGAAGGGGCAAGCTGCATCTCGGGAAACACACCATCACCAAATAACCACAATGTAACAATGAACCAGGTACTGCATATACACCTGTACTGGGTGATATTTGGAAACAAAAACACAGTTTGTCTAAAAGTGAATACTGCATTTAAAAGAAAAGTAAAGACAAGCCAATTTTAAGAGGCTTTAAACTCACACTGATGTCATTGCACCTCACTCTCTTCCCCACCAAGAAGGGACTTGCCCCAGTAGCGTACTGTAGTGTCATAGAAGCCATGCACCTGTCCTGTCTGGTACCAGAAACCACAGGACCGCCTCAGCATCAGCACAGCACCACCTCTTCATCAGTGCACCACTACCAGCGCAGCACCAACCCAGCACCACTGCAGCCACAATACAGCATCAGCACAGCACCACCTCAGCACCAGCGCAGCACCAACGCAGCAGCACTTCAGCAATAGCCCAGCATCACATCAGCACAGCACCAACACAGCATCACTCGGTCCTACCTAATTACCAGCTCAGCACCACCTAAGCATCAGTGCAGCACCATCACCTCAGCATGGCTAAGCACCACCACAGCATGACTGAACACCACCACAGCATGACTCAGCATCACCACAGCATTACTCAGCACCACCCCAGCATCAGCACATCACCAACCAAGCACCACCTCAGCAGCAGCACAACACCATCTCAGCATCAGCACATCATCACCAGTGCATCACCAACTCAGCATTAGCGCAGCACCATCTCAGCACCAGCACAGCACTACCTCAGCACCAGGGGAGCACCACCTCAACATCATCACAGCACTATCTCAGCATCATCAAAGCACCACCTCTTCATCAGTGCACCATCGCCAGTGCAGCCCCAGCTCAGCACCAGCGCAACACTACTTCAACATCAGTGCTGCACCACCTCAGCATTAGCACAGCATCACCTCAGGACAGCACCAACTCAGCATCACTCAGCACAACCTGAGCACCAGCGCACCACCACCACCACCTCAGCATGAGTCAGCACCACCTCACCATGACTCAGCACCGCCTCAGCATCACTCAGCACCATCTCAGTATCACTCAGCACCACCTCAATATCACTCAGCATCACCTGAGCATCACCACAGCACCACCTCATGATCAGCACAGCACCATCTCAACATAAGCACAGCACCACCTCGTTGTCAGTTCGCCGCCACCAGTGCAGCCCTTCTTCAACAGCAATTCAGCACCAGTGCAGCACCACTTCAGCATCAGCGCAGCATCATCTCAGTATCAGCACATCACCATGACTCATCAACACCTGAGCACCAGTGCAGCTCCACCACACCTCAGCATGATTCAGCACACCTCAGCCTCGCTCAGCAGCACCTGAGCACCAGTGCAACAGCACCACCATCTCAGCATGAGTCAGCACATCCTCAGCATGACTCAGCACCAACTCAGTATCACTCAGCACCACCTCAGTATCACTCAGCATCACCTGAACATCACCACAGCACCACATCATGATCAGCACAGCACCATCTCAACATCAGCACAGCACCACCTCCTCATCAGTGTACCACCACCAGTGCAGCACCACCTCAGCACTAGTGCAGCACCAGAACAGCATCACCTCAACATCAGCACAGCACCATCTCAGCGTCAGCACAGCACCACCTCCGCATCAGTGCACCGCCACCAGTACAGCCCATCCTCAACAGCAATTCAGCACCATTGCAGCACCACTTCAGCATCTGCGTAGCATCATCTCAGTATCAGCACAACATCACCATCACTCAGCAACCCCTGAGCACCAGTTCAGCACCACCGCACCTCAGCATGACTCAGAACCACCTCAGCATCACTCAGCATCACCTTCTCACCAGCACAGCACCACCTCAGCACCACCTCAGTCTGCCCCTGAATCTGGCATCTGTTGATTCTCTCCTAGTGTCCGTCCACTACTAGTGTTCTAATTCAGGTGCTGTTTCTCAATCTCCAACCCCCATTGTTTATGTCACCCCACCCCTATATAACAAAAAAATTATAATTAACAAACAAGCATTAGAACAGGCAGGAACAAGTTGCCAGCATTACAAGGACAAAAAAAATAGAAATTTTTGTTTATTATTTTTTTGATACGGTTGTTCAGTTGTACATAATGTCTACTTAGTTATATATAAGGTTACTAAAATGATTATAACACTTTTTAGGTCTCGCCTAGGCAGCGCATGCGCTGTCTCGTCGAGAGGTGCTGTATACAGTTTAGTGGGCGTTGCTCCGCCCACTTTCCGCCTATCTTTTTGATTTGTCGAATTCCTAAATGCTGCAATCTGATTGGTTTTCCTCAAATTAATCCCGCCACCTGACGGCCATGTTGTAATATTTCTCCTTCCATAGCTATCGGCCCCTTTACTTTTAAAACTGTTTTGTTCCCCTGCCTCCCCCGTTCCCTCCCGCAGTCCGTCATTTCTCTGCCCACCACAACCCCCCACCCACTCCTGTTCCTGCCTTCTTGGATGACCGCAGTTTTATTTACAATGCAATAGGACTCGCGTAAATACGAGTCCTATTGCATTTGTACATGCTTTTTTTCCCTCTGATTGGCTGGCTGCATTAAAGTAGTGCTCATTGTGCGCGAAGACCGGAAGTCAGGCGTCTCGTGTCTGAGTGTGGATGGGGCTCCCATGCACCAAGAAGAGCCCCGCACATTGGCCCTGTTCTCCTGTCCCTAGTGCGCCTGTTTGCCCTCTGCAGTGTTCCCCGGTTTCAGTCTGTGTTCCCCTCCCCTCGTCCCCTCTAGATATGATTTATGCTGCTTCATCCCTCTTTGACGCAGGGGGGCATATCAACTGGTTATGGGCAGCAGTGATGATTCAACCCTGAAACAGCCTCACAGTGGACTGTAACCCAGGTTACGAATCCCCATACGGGAGCACACTGCAAACTTTGAAAACAATCGGAGCATCCCCCTAGGTCAGGCTGCTGCGACCACCGCTTAGAGTAAATTAATATCCTGAGAAGCTTCTCCTCCCCCCAGGGCATACCCTGCAACCCTGGCAAATATTAACAGAGCAATTTGCATGTACCCTAATTATATACTGTCCGTGTATACACTGAATGGTCGTGTGTGAAAGCTAAAAGGACAGATATGCACCACATGTTGTAAATATGATGCATTCTTGCCCTTTCGAATTGGCATAGGGCAGCACAACAAGATGACTTGCAGTGCTGCCCTATGCCAATTCTTTGAAACTATGCTCTTTAGTTTTTTAAGCAGTACATATTGACATGCGTTATTTTATTTTAATGAACATTAATGCAAAAAGAAAACAATCACATTAAGTTCATATCTTCTGATTTTTGTCAGATTTCAGTACAACCATCCACAAAGTAAGCAGAATCATACTGTAAACATCTGTCACTGCTGTGAAGTAGAATGTGCGAAATGCTTTCTGAAATCTCACTCTCTTAGACATCTGGCTATTAATTTAGGAATAGGCCAGATGTGGGCAAAAATAGCTAATGCAGTATACTTGTTTATTAAAAGTTACAGATACAATGTATTTAAATTTTCGTCGCTTATCTTGATAGTAAAGTTAACAGCGAATCTTGATAGTTTCCCGTATTACCCAAAGTATATCATGGTACTTTTTTTTAATAATGCCACTGTGATGAGTAGAACATATTCTAACTATGCAGTATTGAGTATGCGCTGCACGTGTAACAGAGAAGAGGGTTTCTCCGAATTCGTCAAAGAGAGCAAATTCATTTGCTGTGCTCTCTCCTTAAATTGCTCCCATCTAAGATTTACACGAGGTCACCAGGGAGTGCACTGCACACCATGGGGTGTTTAATGACGAATTGTCTTCTGTTGAAAGCACAGATTAACAGTTGTTATTTGCCTGGTGACCAGATTGCAGTTGGTTTGCATTAGAGGTCCTGTTGGTGTGAGTGTGCAGAGTTGTGAATGGCTAGACAGGGTTGTGATTTCCATGCATCCTATAACCGATAAAGATGGTGCACTGTTAGAACATTTGCTAATATAGGATTGTTTAAGCAATATTTATTAGATCTGCAGAGCAGAGGGTGCACCCCCACAGAGCTATTTACTGTAGGATATATGACCACCAAAGGCCCTGATTTTATATTAAAAACAAAGCATTGGACTATACCATTTCCTGCTGAAAGGCAATATTTCTCTCCATGTGCTCCCATACCTGGCGTGTCACACAGTTTGGTGCTTACTTTCCCTCCATGTTAAACAACAGTAGATGTTTCAGCACCCAGGCTAATGTGCTGCATAGCTAAATACATATAAGGTCCCAAAGGCGAGACCGATGCATTGCAAATGCTTGTTTATTATAACTTTTCAACATGCTGCACAACTGCTACAATGATCTGCAACATAGCATAAAGATAGTGACAAAGCCTATAGCTCTGGCTACACACTGATAAGGTCCCAAAGACGAGGCCTATTGGCTATGCCAATGCTTGTTTGACACTTCTTAACACTATCTGGGCATTAGTTGCACCTCATGAGTTACAATTTAACACCCAAATATAGCAATAAGCGAAAGAACGGTGGCGACCAGTCAACCTTTGCTAGGAGCCTTTCACTGTGCTGCAACACGTCGTTGCATTTTTACCGTTTTTTAATCACTTTCAGCTAGATGCATTTTTTTTGGTTAAAATCGGCAGATTATGCAGCAGATTAATGATTATGTGTCAAATTCGGCAACTCTTTAATTATGTGAAAACCGCCGCAGCTGGACAGTCGCATAATTCTAGTGACACTGGTTTTAGTTTAATTGAACTAAGTTTATTCAAAGCAGAACCTAAAAGCAAGGGTATAATTATGGCTTGGGTGCCATCTACTGGTAATTTGAATCAATTTTTTCCCGATTCACGTGAACGTGTATTTTGTATTCAGGAATGAGAAAAAACACAAAAAGGAAATGATGTTAAATCATTGGAAAGTTGTCAGGGAGGGAGTTAGTACATTCAACACTCGCATGCATTCATCTGTAAGTATGATGAGAGGCTGATAATTTTGAGACGAGTGATGTCATTGACATGATTCCAAAACCTCGCCATATCAACGTTGCATTTTGTTTTATTGACTGGTCAAGCATGGGTGCAGGATATAAGAAATAGCTAGTATACGGAGTAAGAAACCATGCTTCTAGATTAAAAATATAAGTAGATAATTACATACTTAATAGATGTAACTTGTGTGACTCACTGAAGTTTGATAGCATTTCTAGATGGAGTATTTAACGTTTCCTCACTTGAATATTTGAAACAGGCTTGTAGACGATGCCATGTTGAGCTTTTCCCACTGGCCGCCACAGTTCATATCTTGGAACAAAAGTCACAGGGGCAGATCTATATTGGAGATGCGCCACTTTTACGCCGCCGTTGCGTCACTTTTGTGACGCAGCGGCGGTGTAAACCCTGCGCCACGTTGCGCCATATTTACATCGTGACGAATCTATGGAGATGCGTCAAGATGTAAAGCCCTGCGCCACGTAAAACCTGCGTCAGGTTTCATGTGGGCGTGTCGACAGAGGGGGGGGCGTTCCGTCGCAGGAACGCCCCTGAAAAGTGACTCAGTCAAATCTATAAGATTTGACTGAGTCACTTTCCCAACGCTGATGCGCCAAAACCCTGCGCCTGCTTGAAGCAGGCGTAAGGCTTGACGCACCATGTTAGGGATAGGGTAGGTTGGAACAGTGCTGGAGTTGCGTCGTGCTTGCAACGCAACTGAAGCACTGCGCCAACCTTACGCCATCGGATGCGTCACGCGTCTGTTTATTCCTGCGCCATGATGCGCCGCATTGTAAATGCGGCGCATCATGTGTGGCGCAAGGGTAAACTTGCGTGACGCATCATTCCTGGCGCATCCTTGCTGATTTGCAGGGATGCGCCAGGAAACATAAATCTGCCCCAAAGTGTATTAATAGCATGGGTGGGTGCCGTGTGGAATGAGAAAGGGCATCTGTCTCTGTCTCATCTGTAGGGTCAGAGGGTCACTCGGTTCATCACAGCAATCTGTCTTCCACACATTTCCAGTTTCCAACCCTTCACCTCTTCTAACAAGCATAGCAAACATAATAGGTCTGACTTTTTCTGGCTATTGTTGGGCGATGTTCTATATGTAGCTTCCAATTGTCCTAGAAAAAAAAACACAATCAGACCATCTAATGAGCTATAACAATATGGAAACTGAGAGTATGGCCCTTTGTTGAACAGACTCCATTAGTACAGTTAAACTGTACCCTCAAAGAAGAGTCTTACGAAAAGGAGTCAGAAGATAAAGTTTGTGTTATAAGTGGTGAAGCTAAGAGCCATTAACAGACAAACATTGCGTAGTGGATATGTTTGACACCGTATGAGTATTTTTGGATCATCTGTAAGAAAGCTGATATGCAAGCAGGTCTTTTACTTCATGAATAAAGCTGTAAATGAAATACATGTAATTACGACAACAAATAATAACAAACAAAATTGCAAGGGTGATCAGTGCAGAGCAATATCTTCCCACACAGATAAACATATGATGCACTTCCTAAAAAACAAAGCCATAACCCAGCATTTAATATCTTGTTGTTTTCTTCCCTTAATAATGTTCCCGTATAAATTTTGATCCCTGAAAACAATATCTTGGCATTCGTAATTCTAAATTGATTGAAATTATAAATTTTGCACTAGGCTTTTCTGGGATTTTTTCCAGTCCTACTGTCAAATTATTCGCTATTATTTACAATTGTTCTGTAATCTGGAAAATTCTTTAAAAGATCTTATGGCGAGAAGTCTTGCGGGACTGGTGTTGGGTTTATACAGTTAGTAACATTTATCCCCATAGCTTGAAGCAGATAGATTTGAATTTTGAAAAAGTGTAATAATGTGCGAACACTAGTATACTGATGTTTCTTTTAAAAAAAAGGTCTTGCAGATGAAAAGCTTTCAGGTCGATTTTCAACATTGCATGAGGATAAAAAGATTGCAATTGAGTTGTATGTTTGTAAGCTGTGAAGTGATGCGTTTTTACCTGGAGGTCAATATATGTCCCATTGTATGAAGATTATTCATGAAGTTTAAATTTGGTCAAATTCCAATTGAAGAAACTTTGGATCAAAAGGACGGAGTGCTATTTTCATCTGGGTTGTCAATATTTTGGCGGTAAGATACAGGATATGAATCATGTTCTTTTTTCAGTCCGGGTCTTGTATATTTGCAAATAAAATTGGGTGTGGATGGTTCAAGTTGGTGGAAGCCTGTTATTTCCCTCTGGCTCTGAACAGGAGGCTGGGAAACTACCCTTGGAGTCACTACTGGCAGTCCTGGGTGCCATTGAAGATTCAGGAATCAACATCAGAGCCGGCCTCTGAGGGTTCAAGGCAGGCTCCAGGCAGCAAAGCAGTCCTTTCAGGTACATCAGCAGTCTGGCAGAGTGCACAGCAGGTTAACGCATCAGGCAGTCCTCTGAGAGTCCTCCTGCAGGTCCAGTAGTGAACCAAAGAGTGGACCTGAGGGTTCTATTTTTATACATTGATGCCCTTCTTCTGGAAAGTAGGAGAAGTTTCTGGAAAAGTTTTTTGAATTGCATGGAATTTCCTGATTACACTGCCCTGGCTACAAGGTGGCTCCAGTGACAATATATGGTTGTTAAGCCTTTTGTGAGGACAAAGGATATAGACTATTCTGGCGCAAGTAGGGCTGTGCTCAGCTTCACCCCCACATCCTGCCAGTTGATGGCCCATTGAGTCACACCTAATCCCACTATTTTGTGACCCTCTGGGAGGAATTCACAAAGTCTAACTGTCAGGTATTCCTAGTCATGTGACCAAAGAAAGGCTGCAATCAAAAAGGGATAAAGGCAGGAAAATCCCAACTTTCTAAAAGTGACATTTTTCCTGACATTGTAATGAAAAATACTCTAGGCCGACTGGTAGCATTTAATTCACAAGCCCTGAGTATATAGTATATAGTATACCAACCTACAAGGAATTCTGTAAGTAAATTAAATATGCAGATTAGGTATATGGCAATCAAACCATGTTTAGGAAAGTGAGCATAAGCACTTTAGCACTGGTTAACAGTGGTGAAGTGCACAACCGCCAAAGGCCAACAAAAACAAATTCAGCAAAAAGTGGAAGGTAAAACGCACAAACGTTTGGGGTGACCCCGCAGAGAGGGCCAGCCCCAATAGGCATGGTAACACCCTCCCTGTCTACGAGACGCATCTTCTGTTTGGAAGCTTGTCATTTTCACCATTAACACTGGTGTAGTTATGCATGATTCTGCAACACACTTCAAATTTAGACACATAAACATTACCACTCACTCGTCTTCAGCTGTAATAAGGAACATGTTTTTTTAAATAGACATTTACATAAAGAGCTAAAGGGGGCTTCCTTCATTATTGACAAATTAACCCTTGGAAATCTCCCAAAAGAAGGCTCCTTGTGTGTGTTGGGGGGGGGGGGGGTGGCGGGGTAGGGGAGTTATTAACCTCACCGTTTGCCTACATTGTAACTAAAGTTTGGTGGTTCCGTGTACCTCAGTCCCCACTCAATGTGCCCTTCAATTCAACAGCGTTGCACTCACTCAATAATGCAACAATAAATCCTAACAGCATGCAGCTACTGAGAACAGTGGCACAGCAGCACATTGCTTTCGCAAAGTATACATAAAAACGCATTATATTCACAATCAAAATTAGCACAGTTGAATCGACCCTATGTAAGGTAGAGCCATGCAGAAAATATAAAAAGCACTGATCAGCCTGGACTTTTCTAAGGTGCACCAGTCCTACCTGATAAAGAGTACCACTGTATGTAAACATTAATTCACTACATTCATTTATTTATATAAAAAACACTGTCCCGGCCTTTTTCTCAGAAATGCGTCACCTAAAATACATTGCAGATCTAAAAGAATAACTTGAAAAAATAGACAAAGGGTATTTAAAGGAAGTAGTTTGTACGCTATTTCCATAAATCCATATGCCTTGTACACATCTTGTTAGAAAACATTGGCTTCATTCTCTTTCTTATGTCATACTCTGAAGACTAAGAAATGCATATTTTGTGTATTGTATTTTGCATTCGAATTTTGCAAAGTGAACAAAGTCGTAATTTTGCATTTGCCCCACTATTAGACAGCAAATCACATACTATATGCTGATGAGCAGTTTTAAAATTGAAGAAGTATCTTCTGACTTTGGGATCTACTAAGGACACACGATAATATTTTAATGCATTTTGCTCTGCGAATGCCTGTCTTACTCGCTCGAGATATGAAACAATGTGGTGATGCCCTGTTGAGTTAATGCTGCCATCTAGTGTTCGATTTGGAGATATGCCTGAGAGAACAGGAAAGGGATATTTATGTTCACCTATTTGAGGTTCAGGCATCCATCCATACTTGCCACAGACAATTCACATTACCAAACAGACCCGAATCAGGCACCGATTTTTAAAGGATAACATTACTCTCTTTTAATTATCTCCCGCCTGATATTGCCCTAGTTTCAATATTAGTCAATGGAGAAAACAAAACCCACGATTTTTCTTCACTACCTCCCTCTTTCCTGTTTCAAAATAAATGTTGAGTGCATGCATGACAGCCTAAGGTTTACATAGACTGGTGGCGACAATGAACGGTCACAGTGGTTGGGCAATGCAATCCAGACATATTAACGCTTAGTGAATGAGTCCTATTTTGAGGGTCTTCTTCAGTGGTCGTAGTGGATAGAGAAAAGTATGCGAACTGTGAGCCTGAGTACAATGAGGATGGGGTCAGTGAGTGTGGGGAGGGGTCACAGACGAGGCTAACTATGTTGAGGGACTCACCTATAGGTAACATCATATAAAACAATACAGACACTTTAAATGAAAAATACTGGTACTTTACATTGTGCTGTAGAAATGCATTTCCTGGTAAGAAAGCTTGGTTGGTTAATGCATCACTTCGGATGTCTGCGGGTGTAATCCAACAGTCATTGATGTGATTCCAGGTCAGCGCACAGGGAAAACAGTGATGCGTATTTATAGTACTAAGAGGTTCTGTGAATGAAAGCACTGTGAATATGTAAGTCATTAGTTTAAAAGATGTATTGCACACTGAGATTGCACACAGTTTAAATAGACTGCCACAAAAAGTGCACAAAGATTGAGTTAAAACTTTTACAGTGCTTTCAAAAGTTATGTTTAAGTAATACACCGATTGTACCTACTGTAAATCATTTTCATAGTTTTCCATGAAAAGAGCACATTCCTCATTTTATCCATTAAAGCCTACAGTGGCTCCTAAGCAGCCTTTAGACTTGCCAACTAAACAATTGCACAGATTTTCTTTCAAAGAGCAAGGAGCCTGGAGAGAAGGCTTGTTTCTTCTTTAGCTGGCTCTCAATCACAGTAGACGCAACCCTTCTTCTCCTCTTTCAACCTGCGGCAACTGAGCCATTCTGGGACGGTTGCTTTTTAAACAAGCATTGGCATAGCCAATGGGTCTCGCCTTTGGGACCTTATAAGTATTTAGTTATGCAGCAGGTCCCAAAGGCGAGACCTATTGGCTATGCCAATGCTTGTTTAAAAAGCAACCGTCCCAGAATGGCTCAGTTGCCGCAGGTTGAAAGAGGAGAAGAAGGGTTGCGTCTACTGTGATTGAGAGCCAGCTGTATCTGGGCATGTTGAGAGGCTAGGGGACTGGGTCTTGATGTCGGGTTGGGAGCACAGCAATGACCTACTCAATTTGAATGCGTAGGTAATACAACCGGAGGCCTGAAATAAAAGGTTCACTACCAGGAATAATAGGAAAGTAGAAAGTTAGGCTGGTTAGAAAGGTAAGGAGGGGTAGAGGTAGGCATGGTGGTGAGGGGAGAAACAGATGCATGCTAGGAGAGTGCTGTGAGGGAGGAAGGCGAAATGGTAAGAGGCACTGAAAGGTGAGTTGGGTAAAGACTGTAGTGAGGCAAACAGAAGGGTAGCGAGGGGTGAAGGGTAGACAAAGAAGTGAGGTGTAGAAGAAAAAGATTCAGGTGCAGAGACAGGTAAATCAATGGTGGAGAGGGGAGAATAACGCAGTTGTAGAACGAGAGAGGGCCAGGTAGAGAGAGGGAGAGGTGTGTCAGAGACAGGTAGAGATAGCTGAGGAAGAGGGAAAAATGAAGACTGAGGTAGACAGGTGAGGTAGAGGGGTGCGTTGATATAAAGGAAGTGCAGAGATGTGTCAGAGAGATGTTACTGTAGAGGAAAAGAAGTAGAGGTATTGAGAAAGGAGTAAGATACTAAAAGAAGTAAGGGGGTGAACAGAGGTAGAACGAGTGGAAGGGGAGAGAACATGTCGAAGATGAATGGCAGGGTAAAGTGAGCGATCAGGCAGTGAGTGTGAGGAGTGGTATACAGAGGGATATTTGGCAGGGAGCGCGAGGAGTGGGGTACAGAGGGATATGTGGCAGTGAGCGCGAGGTGTGGGCTACAGAGGCATATAAGGCAGTGATTGCAAGGTGTGGTGTACAGAGGGATATAAGGCAGTGAGCGAGAGGTGTGGGGTGAGCACGCAAGCACACCACAGGAAGCAGTGACAAGCAAAGGTGACTGCAAGAGCGCAGCTAGGAAGAGACATGTGAGACAGCTGCAACACAAGCACTCATGGACTGCTTAATCAAAAGGAAAAAAAACAGGTCAAGTAAGCAGTGGAAAGACACAAGTAATAAGGCCGTGCCACCAAGGGAGAGAGGGTAGAAGAGGAAGTCAAAGCTATACCAAGCAACAAATAAAAAGCAAGCCAATGTGCGACAATAAAGACGGATTGTAAGCGATGGGCAGGCCCTAAGCCCGCTGCAAGGTCAGCAGGTCTTCCACAGACAAGCGAGATCTAATATGCAGCTTGCTGACAGCCATTACCTCCACTACGGTGTTAATCGCATTAAACGTTGTGCAACCATTGTATGAATCAGTAGGGACAAGGGGTACCTGCTTACAGAACTGTAGGCTGGAGGAATTTAGTGCCTTGTGATGCTCAGAGACATTATGCTGTTCCAGAAATAACATTACTTACTGTTACACCTTTCCTGCAAGTATTAGTCTATACAGGGAAACAAACGTGCAGCAAATCTTGAGAAAAAGCCCGAGCCAGCTGCAGCCCGCAAGTGATTTTCTTTTCAAATGAGCGGGGTGGGAACAGAAGCTACGGGGGCAGGAACAAGGGTCAGCAGGGGACACCCAAAAAAATGAACGCAAAAGCAACATTTAGTAAGGGCGTGGGGCAGCCATTGGGGTATGCAAAGGGATAGAGAAGGGTACAGGTACACGAGTCGACAGCTCGAAACCCAAGCAGTGGAAGCGGAGATGCCAGAAAAGCGATGGAAATGAGGAATAACTTAACGATATCAGACCGTCGCCGTTACACTTTAAAACATTGGAAATGTCAGCAAGCAGAAAAACCTTCAAGGTTTAAGCCATTTTCTTTTGTGGTTTGAAAACAGTTAAAGCCATTGCATGCGTTTTAGAGAAGAATTTCTTTAGGCATAGCGCCCCCCCCACCCCAATATAGTCAATTTGAGCAGGAGGAATGCCCGGGAGTGGTGCGAGCATGCGCACGCAGTCTGCTCATTTTCGAAGCACATACTCGTGCTTGTGGCGCACCCCCTGCTTGCTCCCCCAAGGTGGATGCCGTCACAAGCACGAGTGTGTGCTTCGAAAAAGAGCAGAACGACGGCTAAAGGTCCTCCTATGACGCGCATGCGCGCTGCGTAGGCGAGACCTAATAAAAAGGATGGGAAGTGCTTTGATCGAATTAATAACATTAGGGAATTTTGTTCCCACGTTCCCCTGGCCACTTCGACCTCTGGTCTTCATACTGGCCAACCATTTAAAGGTTTTTGGTAAAAAGGTGATGCATAAAATATAAGAGATTGTACATGTAATTAAATCTAACATTTTATTAATACACTGTGTAATTCTTATTTGCACACTAAACACAAAAATACTTTTTTGTCTTTCCAATGAGCTACGAGGTCACGCTTATACTGCAGCGGACTCCCGGGGGATGTGATAGATCTGTTCTTGCAGCCGCAGACACGGTAAATGTTGACCTCAACATGTTGGTAGATAGATCTGACAGTAAGCCAGCGGTTCAAATGATTGAATAGACATGGCTTAAAACAAAAATGCTAGGGCAGACAGCATGTCACATGCTTGACCTAGTTATCACACATAGCTAGCATCATACCACCTAAGATATTTGTAGAATCACAGAACTGCATTGAACATTACACTTATTGTCCACCTGTCAAGCATGTCATACTACTCGATCACTCACGAGTGGAGCCAAGCCCGTCACACCAATGTCAACGGAATAAGTCAACATTGCATAAAGCTGCAGGACCAAGCTGGAGAAATGAGCCATCCGGGCAGAGGGATTGAGCAACAATGACAGCATATGTCCCATGAGGACACCAATTGACAAGCTTGAAGAAGAAAAACAATTTCAGGAGGACTCACGTTGAAGCTCTTTGTGTGTGGTTCTGATTCATCTACTTTAAACAGAGAGACCTGGAGGAAGCAGTCTAAATTTCCTGTTGAACTCTACCCATGGACACATCCTCTATGAACAAGAAAAGAGAGACTCAGTGCACTAAAAAGTAATCGATAAATAGACATGGCAAATTGAAGTCCATGAGCACAGTGTTGAGGGCCCTGTACGATAAGCTGGGACTATATTCACTGAAAAAAAACAAAGGTCAAAGGGATATCCTTGTTTGATGTTGAAATGAGATAAGAACTAACATTTAAAAATCAAACACTCCCTGAAACTGCTTTCATCGCTGCCATGGATGACATACTCATGACTCTGGACAGAGGAGACATGGCGGCCCTCATCCCCCTAGACCTCTTTGCAGCATATACATCAGAAACAAAGGACGTGTACTCTGATGGATCTGTTCCTTCTTGACTGGAAAAACTCAGCCAGTCAGCCTGGCACCGTACACTTCAGATGTCTGGGACCTCATCTCTGGAGATCAATCAAAAAATCAATAATTTGTAAAGCACAGCATTATAATGAAACAGTTTCTGTTCAATAAGATATCACATGGGGGACAGAGGTACTAAATCAAAGAATTGAATTGAAAGAATTCTTAAATAGTATGTGTGCTATGATTTTGTTGCAGAGATGCTCCCTGAAGAAGGGCGAGTAGCCCGAAATGCATTGGAGTCATAATATGAAAAGTTAAAATTAAAATGCTTTAAAAAAGCGAATTGAAATTAAACTAATTTCGATGAAAAAATAATAAAGAACTTTATTGAGAACAATATATAAGTCAACGTGATTATTACCACACGCAAAATAATATTGTGATGACTTAACTAATCCTTCTATAAGGACAAGTGGAGTGCCTAGGGGGATGCAACCAAAGGAGTTTGGAAGCACCACTAAACAGTTATGCTGCATATGATGTCATTGGGTGCGGAGGTGAAAGGGATCAGTTGGATGCTCTGTGTGCACCCTGTCAGGAAGGATGCGATCCACCTGAGGTCATTGGAGTTGAGGGTGGAGGGCTGGAGGTTGAAATTATTGTAGATGTTGGATATCCTCCAGGATCCTCCCTGAGCCAGACCATCTTCAATGCATACATGATCACTCTAGCCAGCATCACCCGCTCTCATGACATCAAAGTCCACTCCTAACCCAATGACATGCACCTAATTTTCTCTCTTATGGACAAGATCAAGTTCAATACCTGGATGACTGAATTCACCCACCGGATGAAGACCAACTATCTAAAGCTGAATACCAACAAGACCGAAATTGTGATCTTTGAGAAGAGCACATCCACGTGGGACTCCACCTGGTGGCCAAAAAAAAGAGGAAAAACATCCATGCCCAATACCCACACCAAGCAGCTCTGGTTCATCATCAACAGCAAATTTGACATGACTGCCCAAATAGGCATGGGTGGAACTCACAGAGTTTTACTCTGGAAAATTCCGCGGGGTTACATAAAAACTCTGAGCGATATTGCGAAGTTCCGCCCTCCTCTACAACACACCTAATAGATGAATTCCACCAAAATTCATCAAGTATTCCATTACTCTAGACGTCAAATATATAATTCACTTTAGGTTCACTTATCTTTCAACCACTCCATAAACACTCACATGCATAAATACAGTCTTAAAGGAAGCATAAATGTGCAGGATTTCAAAACACTTATAAATTCAATTTAATGAAAACATACAATTAAATTATGCATCATATTATATATTACCATAAGGGAAGGGAAGATGCTCTCATCATTAAGAGTCCTTTCGTAAGATGACTCTTAACAGTAAGAGCTTCTTCCCTTCCCTTATGTAAGTTCTACCAGTTGGAACTTAGGTGGTTAGAACTACGCTTGAGGGAGCTATGATTAGCTTTCTTAGTGTTTTGTTATTTGTTTTTCATTCACAGGGACAGAAGTAGATTTAGAAGTCTCCGTCCAGCTCAAAGCGATAGAGGGATGTTTTTCAACTCCCTACGTGTGGTTTTACTGATACTCATCGAACGCACGTACTTGATAATGAATGGTAGAAACTTAATTAACTATAGACTTGAATCTTAAAATAAAGTAATGATAATGTGATCGAGGACAACTGCTTACTCTTCTGATAATGTTTAACCCTTGAGTTGGCGGTATCGCTTATTTTGTAAGGTATTATTTCAGGGACACTGTGTACAGATAGTTGGGTAGCACTGGGTCGTGGGTCGCGAGATTGCGCAGCACACTCGGCTGCATTTGCACAGATCTCCAGGAGGGTTACTCGCCCTGGACTGAGCCCAACTCGGCTCCCTTTCATTCGTGTGCTGCAACTCTTCGTCACACTACTTGAAGTGACATTGGACCGTTTATTTGACAAGTCCTTGTTCGTTTGATTTTACCCTGGGAATCTATTACATTCCTACGCCAGCCGGGACGGAAGTACAACCGGCGGAGTGATCGATGCATTTGAATGAATGAATGAATAGCGCATGGCTACCCTGAGGCCTCCTAGCGCTGTTGACAGAAAAAAAGGCAGGTCTGCTGAATCAGTTAGTTAGTTCAGTTATTCGCCATAGAGCCCTGACGAAGTCATGGGTTTACACCCTGACGAAACACGTGCTGGGCAACTGATCTCCAATAAACACAAAGGACACAAGATACCCGGAGATTTCTACTATTATTTTACTTATTTGTTTGTTGATAGTAGTATTTTGCTTGAATTTTCAGGAATCCAAATTATGCAGTATTGGTTCTGCGGTTTACAATAAAGTGTGCACAGGCATTTGGAATAGACAAATGTTATTGTCTTTGTATTGTTTCTTCCATTTTTATATTACAAAATCTGTTAGATTTATGCTTTTAGAGATCTTTGGGGTGTATGTACAAGGAGTTAACGCCACATTAGCGGCACTTTTACCCCGAGATTTTTATCGCCTTATGTACAAGCTGTTATCGGCAGTTTTCTGGCAAAAACGTCCATTATGAAGATCGCCACTTCTGCTAGTGATAATGACATGCAAGGGAGGCGTTCCCATGCAAAAGCTGCTGCTAACCCCACTTAGCGATATTTACAAGTGGATTCCTTAAGTTTGGAGGACCAAAAGAATTGCCTCAAACTGCAGAAAATAGCTGGTCTTAAAAATGGAGATAACCTTTGGGGTCTCATTTCAGCAGGTTTTGTTGCTGGGCTGCGCTGCGCTGCAAGCAATGTTGCTGCACTGCCCTGTGACAAAACTACCGGGCAGGACTGCGCACCATCAATAAGATAGCGCGCATTCCTGGGCCTCTCTCATGAAAAGTGTTGTAGCGCTGCGACAAGACAGAGTTGCAACACTTTTCACTACCCCCTTCTTGTAACACCACGGATGCGCTGTATTTACTAGACAGCCCTCCATGACACAAGTAATGACAGATACGTCTGGAATCCTGACTTATCTGTCTGCGCTAAAGTCACCCATTACTACAGTTATGTCACAACCACGACACAACTCCAGCATTGCATGGGGCCAGCCTATCCCTGTGGCACTGCTTCACCCTTACGCTTGCCATCATGCAGCCATAAGGTACTGACGCAGTGCCGTTCTTGAGGGGTGCTCAGGTGTCGGTGCAGTTGGAGATTCATCGAATTTACATTACATTTAAGTGTTGGTGGAGTGGTGGTGCTGAGGGAGTTGACAAGATGTACTTTGGTGGCCTTGATCCAGCTGTGAGGCTGTTGATGGCAGTTGTGTACGGTAGGCATGGTGAAGACGTGATGTATACAATGATGGTCAGTCCAGGAGAGTCCGGTGGTGTGGCTGTAGTTGAAGGTCCCGATGGCGGAGGAGACGTGCTCGACCGTGTGTCTAGCCATGTGCCTTGCTGCGGTGACTAGCTGTTTAAGTCTGATGTTGGGGAGCTACCCCAGGAGGGGGTAGTGTTCTGGTCACTGGGGTTGTCCAGGCGGAACTTGAGTTCGCCGAGTAGGATGTCGTCGGTGGATGGGAGAGCCTGGTGTAAAATGAGGTCTACAATGGTATCGGAGAATGGGTGTGTATGGCCCGGGGGCCTGCAGATGAGGGTGTCGTAGAGGATGGGGTTGGGGTTGGTCCGGATCTGGAAGTTGAGGTGTTCCATGGTTACCATTGGGTCATTAGAGTGCATGTTCAGTCAGAGTGTGCTTCTGTAGGTGATGGCAATGCCTCCTCCTGGACGGTCGGGGTGGTCCTTGCGGGTGATTTAGTAGCCGTCAGTGATAGCGATGGTGATAGCAATATCCGGTCTGGGGCAGATTTTGGTCCTCGCAGGTGATGTGGCATCCAGGGTTAATGGAGAGGAGGGTGCTGGCACCGTAGAGGTGGAGTGTTTGAGAGGAAGGGTCCTTGGGGTGCTGAGCGCGGTCCAGGGACATACGGACGCAGACGGGCCTGCCTATTGCTTGCCTTTGGCACGGAAGACGTCCATTACGATGCAGGCATTACATTGTAATGCCTTTCGAACGCAAATCCAACAACGCAGGTGCCTTTACATCGCATTCCATTAGAACGCATTGTAAGGGCAGTAATGGGGTATTTTTAATTTTTAGGGTGGGTATGGGTTTCGGTGTAGGAGATGAAATGTGGGGTGTATTATGGGGTAAAATTTGAAATTTGGAGTGTGCTTTGGGGTCAATCATGAAAATTGGTGTGTGCATTTGGGTCAAATATGAAAATTGGGGTGTGCATTTGGGTCAAATATGATTTTTAGGGTGTGTTTTGGGGCCTCAAAGATTAATTTTAGGGTTCAGGGTTTGCTTTAGGGTGCAAGGATTAGTTTTAGGGTTGCACTCACTGAAGTGTGAATAGTAATGTTTACATCTCCTCAATCCAACACCTACCCTACTGTTGCAATATGCCTAGTATTAGTATGCATTGTAATTGAATGCAATATAATGGCATGTGTTGTAACTCCATATATACCTTTGACACACCAGTGGTACACCCGCTGCGTATGGCCGCACAGCGGCTGCCATTGAGAAGTGCTGTGGGTGGGACTGGACAGCTGGGAGGTGGGAAACGCTGGAAAGAACACTGGATGGGGCATGGACGCGGGGGTGTATGTATGAGAGGGTGTTGTAAATATTTAAATGAGAGAAATCTTTCCTCGAGGCTGGGTCTCGTGTCTTTGTTGCTTCTGCTCTCCTGAGTCTGCATCCAGGAACAGGAAGTAGGCAGCCAGGCTCCCTCCCCTAAGCCAATCACAATGGGCAGGCGGACCAAACAGTCACTGTGCTCTTGAGTGGGCATGCCACTCCGCCCCTACCCTGCTCCGTGAGTGGAGCAGCCCTATCCACCCTCCAGCCCGCAAAGGAAACATGGCACGATAACATCAGGAAGTTATCATTATGTGATGATTGTTCCCCTTTTTGCACTGCTTGTAAGCAGTGGAGCAACGCTCTTCTGCCATAGCGGATGAGCCGACAATGGGGGTGCGTCATCTACAGGTGCTAGGCCTGGGTGACTTGACACCCGGGCCACCTCCGCTACATGTCCCACCTTCTCCTTACCTGGACATTGACACTGTGGTGTAATCCGCTAAACTCTCTCCAAATCTGTGACTCAGCCAGCAGGAGCCTCAGCCAGGAGGGATTTCACAAGCGTGGGTACAGCAGTCGCCGCCAAGTCTGCTGGTGAACCTCCCGATGCAGTTGATGCAGCAGGGCCCCCCTAGGCATGAACTTGCAGCGCTCCCGCAACACAAGTTTGGCGCAGCTCAGGGGCCTCAAACTCCACAGCGTCCGGCCAGCGCAACCTCATCCGACCTATGATGCAGAGAGGTGCTGCCACCATTCGTAATCATCTCTGTGCACCCCGGTGTAGTGGTGGATAGTAGTATGCGATGCAGACCTTCCTACATTGGTGCGCAGGAGCACCTCTACCATTCACAGCTCAAAGGGGTGCAAGGCGGTCTTCTCACACAGGTCAGCAACGTGTCTCCTTGCGATTGGCCAGACTTCACCACCAGGTACAGGCGATCGCCGCGCCTCAATGTCTACCGCCACGGCTCATCGACTCCACAGCTCCTCCACATCCCACTCCAGGCTCCAAACGCAGAACCAGGGAGGCATCCAGGCTCCAAACACAAGTCCAGCAAGGCATCCAAGCTCCAGATGCAGGTCCAGTGAGGCATTCAGGCTCCAGACGAAAGGTCCAGCAAGGCATCAAGGCTCCAGACGTAGGTCCAGCGAGGCATCCAGGCTCCAGATGCAGGTCCAGTGAGGTATTCACGCTCCAGACGCAGGTCCCTGTGATCTGAGGGTCCCCTCTCTTTGTATTTGACGTTCCATTACTCTAGAACAACAGTCCATACATTTGCAGCAAAACTGCCCACCAGCCATAAAACAACAAATAACATAAGCGCATTTAAAAAATGTTTTAATTCTTGTGGTGAAACGCACAAAACATAAAGAAAAAGCAGCAGAAGCATGTCACTAAGCCACAGAATGGTGATTTGCATTCATTTCTTGGCCCCCCTGATGGATAAGGGTATAGAAAAAATGGATCAAAATCATATCTACTGTAGACATATAAGTATGTGGAGATCACATATTGTGCAAAAAATACGAAGCAGTAGCACTCTGACCACTCGAACACAACACACATATATGCACAAACAACTACGTTCAAATTGGTGTACTTTTTGTTTTGGGATCCATCAAATAAGGAAGGTTTGGACCAAAAATCAAACCATGGGCAGCAAACCACGGCAAGAGGTGACAGAAAGATAGGTAATCCTATACAAGGGGAGACACACAGCCGATACCCAGGCTGGGAGAAGCACAATCCAGCCAGCATAACCCAATGTCATGTAACCACCACATTTGGGATGTGTAAGTTTTAAGGATCAGAAGGGGATGAATGAGGGATTGCCAACCCATCCTGTTGAGAGGCAATCCAGAGGGCAAAGAAGATGCTGCTGAGAGATGCAGCACACAGAAGGGGTGGAAGACTGCTATGATTTACTCCTTCCCAGTGGGATAGGAGCCACAAACCATCCATCTAAAGCTCAGATGCAAAATTAAAGTGGCTCATCAAGCAGCACATGCTTAAGACCCAACTGCTATATCAATTTAAAGGTATAGTGTGGGTCCTAAAAGCAGCATTGTCTCAGTCACCCTTCAGGCCCTACAACAGCACAAACCAGACTTATATAGCACGGGCCCTAGCTGGTGCAGCCCTCTGGCCACTCCCACTTACCTACTCCATAACCGAATATATGCACAAAATATTGACAACATCCGCAATATTGATGTTCCTACTTAAATAGAAAACAGAACACCATCACATATATACACTGTGCCACCAGGCACTGGTCATGACGTCACAGGGATTACACAAATCACCTTGCCAATCGGGCCATTGTCATAAATATCACAGTTAGACTAAACAGTACTTACTGGTAGGATTGCACTTAGCACAACACATTATACATAACCATCATCAGCACTGCACCATAGTGAACACATCAATACGTCATGAAACACCTCATCCCCTAGTATGGCCATAAGCACCTGAAACACGTGATGAGGAAAAGCACAGAACTCATAAACATCAGGCCAGGCGATGTTGTTGGGGAATGCAGAACACAGCAGTATTACCTGCAACATATCCATCACACTCTGTGTCTGCCTCAAACAACCCTGGACATAGCGCCTTGCACTCCTGTTACATACATTCTGGCAGCCAGGGAATTTATTTAGGGCACCGAGATCTCTGGGTGTCTTCCAAACAGAGTCTCGAAGTCACTGCTCCCTGATACGTAGGCTTCAGGGCACCGGCCCACCTACAACCGTGAGTCCGGCAGTGTCACCAAGCTTCCCTAGCGGGAGTAAGGGAGGACAACCCTCCCTCAGAGGGGCGACCTCTCCGCACCCCCCACATATGTTCCAACTCACCTGACTCGCTCGGGGCAGCTGCCCACTACCACACGGGGCAGCTGCCATGCCAGGCAAATGGAGCAGTGCAGGCCCAGCTCCTACTGCAGCCTACCACTGCTGGACTCCGGGCTGCTGCACAGGCAGCAGATGCGCCCGGGCACCTGGAAAGCTTCTCCCCGTTGTCTCGGTCTGCCTCTCCTGAGGTCCAGCAATCACCGCGTCTTCCGGTGGAGCCCTCGTGCTCCAGCAACTCACGGGGCTCTCTGCTTCTTTGAATAAAGCCCCGCCAACAACCAGGCAACAGCCGCCTGGCTTCTGGCAGCTTTGTTTCCTGATCTGGCTTGGCCATGCCCCTTTTCCTGACATCAGCGTTGCCCTGGTGCCGATTCCTCGCTATTGGTGTGCCGAATTTGCAGCCCAGGGCTACATAGTAGAGCCCCGGCTGCCGACAACTCCCCCACACGAGATGAAGGGGGTAGGAGAGGGGGGGAGCACGGCTCTTCCTATCACTCTCCTCTCTTGCTGTTTAACCCCCTGGGGAGAGGGCAGTGCTACCCACGCGTCACAGCAATGGTGCTGCTCCTGTCCAGTACACTGGCAGGATAAATCAATCTCCTCAGGTCATCAAGCAAAAAGTTCTCACCAGGCTCTATTCCCTATAGGCAAGAGCAATTGAAAAGCACTCACTATGCACTATTGGCATAGTGCTGGTGTACCTCAGCTAGGTGCAGGCAGGCAGGCCAGCACAAGGGGACATCCGTGCAGAGTAGTAGTCCCCTGGCGGTTCCTCCTGGCAGTCCAGCAGCCTGCTAGGGGCAAGCCCACGTAGTGTCTTCTTTTTCAGTCGCAAGCAAGCTCAGAAGACATGGGGTCACAGCCCCAATACTTATACTCCACAAAGTCTTTGTTCTGCTCTGGTACAGGGCCCTGGCCCCAGTCCAAACCAGTTCTGGGGCCACTTAAAATTATCCTTTCATTGCAAAACACCCCCCGTTGTAAGTGTAAGCCCTGGCCCCAGAAACACCAGAGGCATCATTGTGGAAGGCAGGCACAGCCCTATTCAGGTGCAGGTGCTACTCCTCTCACCACTCCAAATGCATACCAGGCCTATTCAGCCTAGCGCTGACTCATCCACTCCAAGGTCAGACAGTCAATACACAACAGGCAGGCTGAAAGACTAATAGCCCACAGAAATGCTACTTCTAAAAGTAGGCATTTCTAAAATAGTGATAATAAATCCGCAAACACCAATACGCAGCATTTATCACCACTCTTCCAAAGATACCAAACTTGATCACGCTACCCCTCTCAGATCAGGAATTACCACTGAAGCACATATCAGGGAATCCCTAATGCATCCCTATGATAGGGCAGCCTCACAGCAGTGTGAAACCAAATAGGCTGTTTGTCACTACCAGGACATGCCACACAGTTAAGGCACATGTCCTACCTTTTACCTACACCACACCCTTCCCATAGGGCTAGCTAGGGCCTACCTTAGGGGTGACTGATGTGTAGTAAAAGGAGAGTCACAGATATGACAACCACTTCATGTGCCACTTCACAGAGGCAGTAAACTGTACGTGCAGGCACTGCAGTGGCAGAGGCCTGAGACAGGTTTGAAAGGCTACTTTGGTGGGTGGAGACAGCAGCGCTGCAAGCCCACCAGTAGCATTTAATTTACTGTCCCTGGGTATATGAGATACCACTGTACAAGGGACTGATAGGTAAATTAAGTATGCCAAACAGGTGTAGACCAATCTTAACAAGTTTACAATAGAGAGCGCATGTACTTTAGCACTGAACAGCAGTGATAAAGTGCAGAGAGTCAGAAAACAACCAACAACAGGTCAGAAAAAATACTGGAGGAAGGCAAAATGTTCTGGGATGACCCAGCGAAAAGGGCCAAGTCCAACAATCAGTTTAACAATGAAGGCAGGAGAACAGCAGCACTATGAGGCTCGTAGCTCTCACAGACATCGGGGAGGGTGAGTGGACTATATAAAGAAGTAATTAGACACTTTTGTGATTTTCTTCTTGTTTTGTGAAAGTCAGCCTCCGTCCCCTAACTTCTCTTGCCTGGAAAAATGCCCTTTCAACATTTGCTTTCACCCAGCAGCTTTTGCGTCTGACTTTTTTCAAGTGTAAATGCACTGAGCACTTACTGTAGAGAGATGATAAGGCCAGGCTCAAAGAGACAGCTTCATTCACCGAGTTTCCACGCTAAATATAGATTTGTGCTGGCCTGAGAGAAAGTAGATGCCGTGCATGCGTGAACTCACCTCAAGAGCCTCTAATAAGTTAATGGCCCTCTGGGCAGCAGGCCTGAGAGTGACAGTGCGTTATGTGCGGTACAAGCCAACAGTAAACAGCTCTCCTGTGTTCAGACCTCTGTTTATGGTAAATATCTTCCAGACATACGCTAATTATGACTGACTGTCCCCCACCCCATGATGTAAGATGAACAAATGAACATTGATACATTTTCAGGTGGACACACCACCACCTAGAGTGGGTCTTCCATAAGATAACACTGCCCACCTTTCTGTGGCACTGTGAAGTAACATGCTCAGGGAGAATTCTTGAAAGCACATCTTGGGCATAGAACAGCGTGAAAATCACATTTGCTGAAAAGGCGATATACTTCAGCGTGAACAAGGCTGAGAGCCCATGGATTACTGTCAGGAAATGTGGTGTGATGCTTTGTTTGGAAGACCTCGCAGTGTAATAAATTACATTCCAAATTAAAGCACTGTTGACTAATTAATTCCGCTGGCGGAGTGGAGTGGCAGAATTTATTAGTAATTCTATGTGCTAATAAATGCCTCCAATTGTGCCAGTGGAATAAACATTTCTACCCACCCTTATGTCCAAGTCAATGACATCACCAACTCATGGTTCCATAATCTGAAGATCCTGAGTAACATTTTCAAATGGCTCCTAATCAGCATACAGAAACCCATCACGCACACCCTAGTCACAAGCAAGCTGGGCAAAGGGAACACCATTTATGCTGGGATCAACAAAAAATTTACCAGAAGGCTGCAGACCATTCAGAATTTGGTGGCCATAATCACTCTCGACCTTTCACGCCACACTCACATCATGCCACACCTCTAGTATCTGCACTGGCTCCCCATTCACACACTAGCACAATTCAAACACCTCACCCACAATTTCAAGGCACTATATTATACTGACCCAGCATAACTCAACAATCGCATTTGCTTTCATAAACTTTCCAGACACCTCCACTCGTCCAGACTCCTACTTGCACAAATCCCACACATACAGAAAACCAAATCCAAAACACAATCCTTCTCCTACATTGCTCCTGACACATGGAATGACCTACTGCTACACATAAGAGCCTCCTCCTCAGTTCTTGAATTCCGCAAGAAGCTGAAGACCTAGCCTTTTGAGTAGTTCCACCAAGCATGAGATGTAGCTAGAAATACTCCTGTTCAGCTCTCTACAAATCTGCCTTTTTTCAGTACATTTCTAAGGTTTTATTTATTGTAAGATAAATTCTTATTACAATACCTATAATGTCATTTAAACCTTTGTTTTTTCAGTAATTTGCAAGGTTTTATGCTCATCATATCCACCCAATTTCCCCACTGAGCACAATGTTTTTCCATGCGCAAAAATAGGTTGGGCGTGCCCAGCTCCCATGGGCACCCAACCCCCTCTGTGCACAGGTTTTGGCCAAGAGTGTTGTGGGGTTGGCCACAAGGCCTGCTCTCCAACCTGGCCCTGGGACCAAACCCCCCAAAAAGCCAAACCTCTGCAATCATGACATGACCCTGCGCACAATCCCCTGCACATTTGTGTTTGGGGATGGCATGAGGCCCCCCATCCCTGAGGTGATTTTGTCCCCAGGTGCCCCAATTTCCAGGGCCTGATGCATTTTTAGAATGAGAGGGGGGCATCGGACTACTCTCCCTTGTGCCCCTTCTGAAACAGTGTTCTAGAGACCTCTTGTCTTCAGTTTTATGGCTGAACTTGGTGGCCAGAAAAATGTTTAAAAAAAAGACTCAAAAAGTATGTTTAATGTTTTATTTAAATTTATGTTTTCTTGACAATATAATCACTAACAATAGAAAATTATGATGTGCCCATGTATGAAATATACATGTGATTATAGTTATTGGTGACTTTTTGACAAAGCCAATAGGTCTGGTTTATATAGGCTGAAGTGTGGAGCCCTTGATAAAACCAATAAGACCTTTTACCCTTTGATAAACACAATAGGTCTGCCTTACTTAAAATGGCATCCTTTATATTATTGCATCATATAGTAAACCATGCGTAGCATGGGGTGGACACCCGCAGGGGGTTGGTTGGACGCAGGCTCTGTGCAAAACCCCACACCACACTTGGCCGAAGGCCATGTACAGCAATTGGGTGGGTGCCAATTCCCACCCAACGCAAAGCTATTGACATCTAACTTTACATTTAAAAACAAAAGTTCACTGAAAAACAAAGGTGAAAGTGACGTTATAGTTAGGAATTGTAATAATATGTTACTTTATTTTTAAAAAACATAGAAATTCACAGAAAAAACAAAGGTTAAGATAAGGTGCTCATTAAGAGTTGTAATAATATGTTAATTTACCCCCAAAAAACCTTACCAATTCACTGAAAAAAACAAAAGGTTGATGGGACATTATAGTTAGGTGTAAATGTCAGTTAAAACATAGCTTTTTAACCCAACAAAACCAGTGACATTCACCAGGTATAGTTATCTACAGTAACTACAACTTGTGCCATAAAGTAGCTATAACTTATGCCCTCACTATATACTGATAATTAACTCACACATCACATCACTCACATATAACATCTCTCACTACATGTTCTATGACACTATTGATAACATCAAAATAACATCTGAAATGACATCATTGATGACAACACTGTTTATGGAAGGGGAGCACGTTATGGTTACTTTAGGGCGCGTTTCCATAGGAAATAGATTTCTACATTTGCCTATAACTGTGGCGCAATTTGATAAATCTTCATAAAACGTTCCCCAAAAAAGTCTCATCCACCTCAGCTCTTTCCTTGAAAGCTTTGGGGGTGATCGGTCAAGCAGGGGTCAACAAAGAGTGGGTAGTCTCAAAACACATTTTTCCCATTTAACTTTCTATGGGAAAACTAGACACAGCTACAGCTAAACCAGCTGGACAAAATGACGCTAAAGTTGGTAGAAAGCAAGATCTTGGTCAAAAAAGTGTGCTTTTTTTGTGAGTTGGTACAATTCTGATCAGTAATTTTTGAGAAAATATGGGTCAAAATATAAAGATATCTCATGCCGCAGACGATCCATAGAGCTGGAAGATCTCTAGATAAGATCTGATGGGCTGCCAACACATCAACAAAGATGTGGTGGCAGCAATTTTAGTACTTGGGGAATCAGTACCCTGTCCTGAATAAAAAGAAAAATATATATATAGGTGGGCAGGGTAGTGTTACCCTGCCCCCCTAGGCCCAAAGGGGCATCCCCTGGGGCCAAATATTCAGTTTTTTATCTTAGCTCTGCAGATCCGCAGATTTAGCTCTCCAAACAGCTCGTTTATTTTTCCAATTTAAATCATGTATTTTTTGCAAGTGTGTTAGATTGAGTATAGTTGACTTATTCAACCTTTTTCATTCTCTGTTTACGATCCCTTTTTCCTGTTGTAAGAATTTTGGGTACCACTTGTTTCTCTGTTGGCTTCCCTAGTTTAAGGCCTCTTGAGATGGATGAGATTGAACATTTAGGGGTTAAACTCTACGCCAAAATTGGCCATTTTAACAAGAAGTTCTGATCCTTTTACATATAATTCGTTATTTCTGTGTAATGCCACAGTGTAACCTGTTTGAGTACTGAGTAATCACCAGACCATTTGAAGTATCCCATTGTAGCCTCTTAAAATTGAAAGTAATTGGTTGGTATATTAGTCTATTTCTTTTTGATCAGTATTATTTGAATATTCTAGACCAATGAGCTGAGGGTAGTTATCACTCTGAGACCTTATTTTGATCATTTTCAGTTCTATGCCTTGAAATAACAGCAGCTTTGTTAACATGTAATCCAGTATTGATTCTGTAGTGTGTGAGATACGTTGTGGGGCTGCTGGCTTTTTTGTTTTAAAGCAGCCATTAAGTACTCTAAAATCCACTTATTGTAGGAGAGAGGGTAAAGTTTTGCCTGTCTTATCTCTCAACAGAGTGGTCACTTCTTGGCATGGATTATTCCATTGGTAGTTTTGTTATCCTACTAGCTCAGAATCCTCATCGTCACTCATTAGATTCATGTTGAAATCACCCGCTAGATGTCAATTGACTTTTGGAAATAGAAATGGAAATTTGGCTTCCTAAAATGTCCTGAAATTAACAAGTAAATTTGGGACTACCCTTTTTCTTTGGTGCTACATATACGGTATATTATTAGCAAATCAAAAAACACTCAGCCTATTGTAACAAGGTCCTAAATATAACTACACAGTGGCGACAGACATATCACAAATCATTTCTTCCAATTTTTTGTAGGACTGATGATTTTGCACAGATTGAGGATTTACATATATGTTTAGCAGCAACTGGGCTTTATCAGATCCAATTGGTGGCCATTTTTTAACTAAAATCTCCAATAATCAGGATACCTCTATTTCCAGCCTCGTTATTTCAAAGCAAAGGATTGAGGCAATATAAATCAATAAATCCCCTCTGCATCCTTTATACGAGTTATGTTGCCTGCAGTTGGTACTCAAAATAACCTGTCAATAGAAATGTTGATTCACCCCAATTTCTTGGAAAAAAAAATGTCAAAATATGTCTGAATTTTTGTACATTTTCATCTGTAGCTGTTTGGGACAATCCCTCGCCATTCCACATACATTCTTTAGATTAACCCTCTTCCTCTGTTCCATCACCAATCATTCCTAAATGTGGATTACGCTTATTTGACATAAGTGCACCTTATGCAAAATATCTTTCATGCAGCACACATGTCACCTAAATCAACAATGTGTTTTCCTGAATACTCTCAAATAGTACTAAAGAAAATACATTAATGTGCTTCTTGGAATGTGCTTGAATTAATTTGAGTAAAGTCTCATTCGAATTAAAGTAACTTCACTTTCCTTTCATTTGTTTTCTTTAACAGGTTCTGCTTCTGCAGAATACACCTTTTTAGGGGTGTTAGCACAAAATATCAGTTAAAAATATTGTGTGGACAAAATACCTTGTCAAGAATATGGAGGCCAAAAATATAGTGAAGGTAAGTTTCTATTGGTAAGCAATCTTCAACTATACTTACCTCCACATATGTAGTACCTTGACAATATATTTGTATATATCTACAGATAGAGTAAAAATAGGTTAAATGTATTAAATAATTTAATACCAAAACGTTAAAAATCCAATCAGTGGAACTAGGAATATGCAATTTTAAACATTTAAATGAAAATAGCACAAAAAAGCACAAAGCCCCAACTGTACCATGGCAGACCAGGACAAACTCACAAGTTCAGTCAGACCATGATGGAGTGTGGGCTGATAACAGAGACCCAGTTAGGCCCGCTATACAAAGTACCTTAAACCCTGGTTACGGAGTGTTGCCAGGGCCGGACTGGCCGTAGCGGGCACCGGGCAATCCCCCGGTTTGCGCTGCACGGGTGGGGGCCGGTTTTGGGCCCCTGGGGGCCGTTTTTGTTACAGGGCCGTTTTTGCAGCATAGCTGCAAAATCAGCCCTGTAACAAAATCGGCTGAAACCCGGACCAGGCAAAGAGCTCGGCGGCACCCCCAATGAGTAACTTGTATTACTATTCCCTTGGAAAAAGCCATGTCTTTATGATTTTCCTGTATGGAAGCAGGGATTTGATTTGTCTAATATTCAAGGGAAGATCGCTCCAGAGTCATGCGGCTGCTACACCAAAAGCTCTGCCACCCGTCCTAGTCTTCTTGAATCTTGCGGTGGTTACCAGATTTGCGCTTGCTGAACAGAGATTTCTTCCAGGAGTCTACCAGGTACATTTTTCCTGCATTGATACTGGACCTAAACCATGTACTGCTCTGATCACAATACAGAGGGATTTGAAATGAATTCTCTCATTAATAAGTAGCCAGTGAAGGTCCTTTAAAGCTAAAGTTGTTGAGGACCTGCCCTGCCTATTTAACGCCAATTTGGCTGCTATAGGTTGGATCCTCTGTAGCTTCAGTATCGCTGAGTTTGGTGCTCCCAGATATAATGAGTTACAATTGTCCCGCCTGCTCAATATTATACTCCTCACTACTTGAGATCTGGTAGTAGCAGGCAATAACGGAAGGATCTGACGTAGTCCTCTTATCAAGGAGAAGCAAATACCGACTGTTTTGTTAACTTGTGACTCCGATTGCAGGTTATCATCCATTAAAACCCTCAAGTTACGCACTATTCTAACTGGAATCAGTGGTTTATCCATAGGGGTGAGTCTGAAATCGGAGGGAAAAGGCCGAGCAATTTTGGCCGTGGAGCAGTACACTATCTCCGTTTTGTCTCCATTGAATTGTAAGGAATTTTTTCTGAGCCATTTAGAGGTAATATGCATGCAGTCCTGGAATTTCTCTAGGGATACTGCCTGGTTTCCTTCTAGAAAGAAAAACAATTGTGTGTCATCTGCATAGTTGACTAGATCAATGCCAAAGGACTTGATAATAGAGATCAGAGGGCGCAAATGGATATTAAATAGGATTGGGCTTATTGCTGATCCCTATGGCACCCCGAGGCGCACAGGGGTCTTGGAGGATGTGAAAGATGGAACTGTTACTGCCTGCTGCCTACCCGTCAGATAAGATTGTAGCCACTTCAGTGCCCGTCCTTTCACTCCGATGTTCTCTAGTCTTTTCAGAAAGAATACTATGATTCACCGACATATCCAATAGCACTAATACGGTCGGATTACCATTGTCGGGTCGCATTCTTAGGTTATCAAGTACTGTCACTAGGGCCGTTTCTGTTCCGTGCCCAGGTCAAAAACCAAATTGAGCCTTGTCTAACAGGTGGTTTTCTTCTAAATAGAGGGACAGGAATTTACTGACTGCCCGCTCCAGAATTTTTACTGGGTACGGTAGGGGGGAGATAGGTCTGAAACTCGATGGGCATTGGGGGTCAAGTGAAGGTTTCTTAAGCAGCGGGTTCACCACTGCCTGCTTCCAGGCTTCAGGCTTTTCTAGTGATTGGCAGCAGATCTGCCGCAGCCGGGGGAATAATTCTAACTGAAATTCTTTCCATATCCCATGCGGGAGCGGATCCAAGAAGATACGCTTTGAGCTAGGTTGTTAAATAATTCCTCAGTGGGAATTTGAAAGTACTCTAAAGCTACTTTCAGTAAAAATAGAAGACTTATCTCTTTCCTGTTGCAGTCGCTCGTTTTAGGATTGGTCTTAACGGCAGAGGGCAGTTTGCACTGCAGCGCGGGGACACACTGGCCTAGTGTAACCAGGCGCTTTATAAAATTTAATTATTATTATTATTATTATAAAGCTGGCGGCTGATAGCTGTTGTATGCCTCTTCCTGTTGCTCAATTGCGATTATCATTGGTGGTTCCTTTTCCGCATCCAAACTGCTATTATTGTTGGAATTTAGGCCACCAACAATTTTATTGATCTTCTCATCAAAATAGACAGCGATGTCGTTTGCAGAGTTTTTGTGTCGCTTTAACCTTATTGCCCACACATACTGGGTTATATAGGTCCTCTATGATGGTAAAGAGCGCTTTCGTACTGTTAGGTGCCTGCAAGATGGTTTTGTCATAATACTCCGCTTTTGACCTAGCAACGGCTTCCTTATATGATACCTGCAGCAATTTCAGCTTTCTTTTGTCTAATTCATCATAGGACCTTCTCCATTTTCTTTCGGCCTGTTTGCGTTTTTTCCGCATCAGTTTCAGCTCTTCACTATCCCAAGGGGCTGAGAGTTTCATTCTATTCTTTGGCCTTTTTTCTGGGACAATTTGATCTAGAGTGCAGTTTATTTGATCACAGTAGATTTGATAAATTTCTTCCACTTACTTACTGGGCATAAATAAATTCTGTTCCGGGAATGTCGGTAATTGTTTCTTTTTTCGTAGCTTAGCCTATTCTCTTCCCTTACGGAAGGGTACTGATTGATTCAGATTGTTGATTAAACTGGGCGGCGTTATCCTAAAATGAATTAAAAAATTATCGGTCCAGCACTGAGGTAGCGCTTCAATCACCTCTGTCTCACTATGGTTGGCAAATATTAGTTCTAGGGTGTGCCCTCCTTGATTTTGTCAGCTGATGTACCAATTGGTACAGATTGAGGCTCTCGCATGCATGCCCCAGATCGTTAAGTGGGGGACCATGGTTCCCGTTATCCTAGAGATTGAAATCACCCAATATAATCATCCTTGAGTGTGTTAGAGACATGTTAGCAAAAGTGTCAATTAAAGCTTGGTATTGGGTGTTTTGTCCGGGAGGCCTGTAGCATACAATTCCTGACAGCGCTTGTCCTCTCGCCTCTTTCAACGAAAAGCCTAGTAATTCTATGCCCTCTACATCATCAATGCGTAAAGGGATAAAGTCCCATTTTTCTTTAAAGATCACCCCAACCCCCCCGCCTCTCCCCAATGGCCTTTCTCAAATATCTTCACAAATGGCACCTTATGTGTTTCAAGGAATTCCCCCCATCCCCATGGGAAAGTCCAGATTCAGAGTTAGGATACAGAACCCAGCCAAAAATTACCAATCAAGCCAGCCAGCAGAAATACAGAACATTCACCATTATGTGAATTTTCCAAAAAGCGACAAGCAATTGATAATTTCAAAATGCAAGCATTATAATTAGAGATGTACATATCCATCATTTATCACATTCAATTTGCACCTAATAAACATAGTCATGTTTTCACTGACCTACAGACAAGCTATATGCACTCTTCAGAATATTTAGTTTGCACATGACAGGAACAACGTTTCTTAAATACTATACTACAATGATTATTGTTGAGCCTGCTTTTACTTACACATTACCAAATTCTCTCCCAAAATTCAAATTAATCTGCCAAAAATTTAGCATTTCAAATTGTTTATTTTCAGAGGGATAATCGGACAGTAATTTGTTAAAGGTGGCATCCAAATTCATCTACATTTTATAATGTTAAAACTCCCTTGTAAATGAAAAACAACAGAATAGTTCATTTTCATGTTTGACACAGGCCTGATAACTTATGTTTCATCAGCTACAGTCCAATACATAGCCTTACTTGGATGCCCTAAACATTCCTGAACTGTTTGGATGTACATATGGTAATACTCTCAGAACTCACTAAGGTAGACTGATATACTATAATGTCAGTGAATGTTGCATACAATTTCAAGATAAAGTTAAGCAAATCATTCATGTTTTTCATCCCTTCCTTGTACAGAGATGACCTATACTTTACAATGCAACACGCCTTCAATCTAAATGTAGCATGAATCTCTTAAATTCATCTCAATGCAATTTCAGAATTTGTCTCCAAGGTCTCCACAAAGAATTCTTGCACACTTTGCACATACTCGCCTCTGGTAGACAAAAACACTATTACCTAAATGTGTAACGGTGCTTGAAATGTGTTTCAAACTATTTTGTTGGACAGCCATCTATGAAAAGGGACAGCAAGTCCTGTTATATTACAAGGGTGCTGTGTAGTTTGAGTTAGCAGAGTGATCTTGTAGTGAAAGAAATAGATTCCCCACCTAGGTGCCAATTACAATCCGGTAAAAAATTTCCCCGTACGACTCGTATCCGGTCTTTTTACCGTACAAATCGTACAAGTGCCGTACAAACTGCCAATTACGATTAGCATGGGAAAAAGACCATACGAACCGCATTGGGAATCATTCCCCACACGTCCTCGGGTCGGAAAAAGTGTCCGACACGTCCTCGGACGAATCACCGTACAAATGTGAAAAGTGAAGTCCGATCGCGGAATCACGATCCATCCCGTGCGTCAGAAGTTACAACCGTATGGAAAAAACACCGTCCGCACCGAACACCCATAGCAACCATGGAGACATGTGCCCGCATACGCGCCGACCCCCCCCCAGCCCCCGTACGTACGCGCCGACCCCCCCAGCCCCCGTACGTATGCGCCGACCCCCCCCAGCCCCCGTACGTACGCGCCGACCCCCCCAGCCCCCGTACGTACGTGTCGAACCCCCCGTGTATGTACACCCGTGTACGTGTCCTACCCCCCGTGTATGTACACCTGTGTACATTAGAGTCGTACCCCCACCCGTGTATGTACACCCGTGTACGTGTCGTACCCCCTGTGTATGTACACCCCTGTACGTGTCGTACCCCTCCGTGTATGTACACCCCTGTACGTGTCGTACCCCCATGTATGTACACCCGTGTACGTGTCCTACCCCCGTGTATGTACACCCGTGTACGTGTCGTACCCCCCGTGTATGTACACCCCTGTACATGTCGTACCCCCGTGTATGTACACCCGTGTACGTGTCCTACCCCCCGTGTATGTACACCCCTGTACGTGTCGTACCCCTCCGTGTATGTACACCCCTGTACGTGTCGTACCCCCCGTGTATGTACACCCGTGTACGTGTCCTACCCCCGTGTATGTACACCCGTGTACGTGTCCTACCCCCCGTGTATGTACACCCGTGAACATTAGAGTCGTACCCCCACCCGTGTATGTACACCCGTGTACGTGTCGTACCCCCGTGTATGTACACCCCTGTACGTGTCCTACCCCCCGTGTATGTACACCCGTGTACAATAGAGTCGTACCCCCACCCGTGTATGTACACCCGTGTACATGTCGTACCCCCGTGTATGTACACCCCTGTACGTGTCGTACCCCCGTGTATGTACACCCGTGTACGTGTCGTAGCCCCCCGTGTATGTACACCCCTGTACGTGTCGTACCCCTCCGTGTATGTACACCCCTGTACGTGTTGTACCCCCGTGTATGTACACCCGTGTACGTGTCGTACCCCTCCGTGTATGTACAACCCTGTACGTGTCGTACCCCCGTGTATGTACACCCCTGTACGTGTCGTACCCCTCCGTGTATGTACACCTGTGTACGTGTCGAACCCCCCGTGTATGTACACCCGTGTACGTGTCCTACCCCCGTGTATGTACACCCGTGTACATTAGAGTCGTACCCCCACCCGTGTATGTACACCCGTGTACATGTCGTACCCCCTGTGTATGTACACCCGTGTACGTGTCGTACCCCCAGTGTATGTACACCCCTGTACGTGTCGTACCCCCGTGTACGTACACCCGTGTACGTGTCGTAGCCCCCCGTGTATGTACACCCCTGTATGTGTCGTACCCCTCCGTGTATGTACACCCCTGTATGTGTCGTACCCCCGTGTATGTACACCCGTGTACATTAGAGTCGTACCCCCACCCGTGTATGTACACCCGTGTACGTGTCGTACCCCCGTGTATGTACACCCGTGTACGTGTCGTACCCCCCGTGTATGTACACCCATGTACGTGTTGTAGCCCCCCGTGTATGTACACCCCTGTACGTGTCGTACCCCTCCGTGTGTACATTAGAGTCGTACCCCCACCCGTGTATGTACACCCGTGTACGTGTCGTACCCCCCGTGTATGTACACCCCTGTACGTGTCGTACCCCCGTGTATGTACACCCCTGTACGTGTCGTACCCCCGTGTATGTACACCCCTGTACGTGTCGTACCCCCCTGTGTATGGACACCCATGTACATTAGAGTCGTACCCCCACCCGTGTATGTACACCCGTGTACGTCAGAGTCGTATCCCCACCTCAACATCCTAAGTACGGAGCGCACCCCAGGCCCCAACATCACACCCGCATGTACGAGTCGTACCAAGCCACACACAAGGACAGCACTGTACATCAAAATGGCCCATGTACACCCCGTACACACGCTAAAAACGCACGTACACAACCAGGACAAACCAAAACAACACAAGAATACACCATTCGAATGGCACAAAGCCACTAAACATGTCCAACAACCACTAAAACAACACATTCACTGACCTGCAACTGCCAAAAACAAACAGAGGCCCAAAACACCACCACTCCTTATAACACACCCACCCAAACTTCAAACACAGCCACACCCACCAATGGACCAATAAAAAGGGCCCACACACACAAACCATGAGCCTTTGCAACAGACTCACTGCTGCCAGACCCCACAGACAACCTACAGCACCATACTAGAAGCTTTACCACACCTTACACTTGCACACCTTCACACAACCACCTTCACAAACACCCCCTCATCACATTCACACACACACCTGCACAACCACACCCACACACCCACAACCATCCACACACCCCCCCCCCACCATCCACACCCACACCCCTCACCATGCCCACTAACAAGAATCCAAAGTTCAGGAACCGAGAGTTGGAGGTCCTTGTCGATGAAATCCTCAGAGTCGAGCCACACCTCTTTGGAACATTGGTCAGACAGACCAGCATTTCAGAAAAAACAGCCATGTGGCAGACCATCGTCGATGCTGTGAATGCTGTTGCGGACACCAGAAGGAACAAGCAGGAATGCCAAGCCAGGTGGTACGATCTGCGGAGGAGGGTCCGAGCCAAGATGACGGATGAACACAACCAGGCCAACGTCACTGGAGGAGGGCCGTCACGCAGACCCGTACACTACCATCCCTGGGAGGAGAGGGTGATGGCCATACTGCCGGTGGAGGCAGTCGAAGGATTAGGAGGACTCCGAGACCCGGGTGAGTACACAAACAACGCACCTCACATGGGGGGAACGTCATCCACAACCAAACTCACAAACAGGCACGCAACCACCCCAAGCTATCGCATGACTCAACCACACTCCATGAACACGCACATGCCACTGGTGCCACCATGCCCCATGCACCCAGCTGGACAATGTCAAGTCACAGGCCACAGAAGACACCAACACATGACACGGTAACCCGGATGGCGGGAGGGTGGGCCCCAAAAATCACATAGTGCAACTCAGAAGCAGACAACAATGCCCTCTGCCCATATGGCCTAGGTCACAGCCAGACAAACAGTGTGTCCCCACACAGGAAAGACTCGCCAGCAAATGGAGGACGCCTTGCATTAACACATGGGGGTGAAGGCACTGTTTTACACATGACAGCAGCTAATGAACAGCCAACACTGTGAAAGAGTGGCAGCACACACCACCACAGCAGCAGCGCAGACACACACACTACACCCAATGGGTGCCTGGAGATCAGAAACAAATTCACAGCAACAATCCAAGGGCCATTCAAAGAACTGCTAACAGTGTGTGCCCAGGAAGCTGGGCTGAGGTGACAGAGGGTGACACACAGAGGGAGGGAGAGGGGGACAGAGAGGGAGGGAGAGGGGGACAGAGAGGGAGGGAGACACAGGGAGACGGACAGAGGGAGGAGGCTGACACACAGAGGGAGGGAGAGGGGGACAGAGAGGGAGGGAGAGGGGGACAGAGAGGGAGGGAGACACAGGGAGACGGACAGAGGGAGGAGGCTGACACACAGAGGGAGGGAGAGGGGGACAGAGAGGGAGGGAGAGGGGGACAGAGAGGGAGGGAGACGGACAGAGGGAGGAGGCTGACACAGAGAGGGAAGGAGAGGGGGACAGAGAGGGAGGGAGAGGGCGACAGAGAGGGAGGGAGACACAGGGAGACGGACAGAGGGAGGAGGCTGACACACAGAGGGAGGGAGAGGGGGACAGAGAGGGAGGGAGAGGGGGACAGAGAGGGAGGGAGACACAGGGAGACGGACAGAGGGAGGAGGCTGACACACAGAGGGAGGGAGAGGGGGACAGAGAGGGAGGGAGGGAGAGGGGGACAGAGAGGGAGGGATACACAGGGAGACGGACAGAGGGAGGAGGCTGACACACAGAGGGAGGGAGAGGGGGACAGAGAGGGAGGGAGAGGGGGACAGGGGAGAGCAAATCAGCCTTGTGGTGTGTGGGAATGTCTGCTCATCAGCAGGTGGACTGCGTGCATGTAGACAAGGGTGGCCAGTGCCAGCACCCCCCCTCTCCTCCATGGCAAAACACAGGGCCATGTCACAACCTGTGCACGAGCACAACGACAGCTACCTGCATCATTGAAGTGTGTGGCACAACTTCATGTGCCCACGTACAGTGCAACACGGAAGGCGCCAATGCACGGCTCACCGCACCTGCCCACTCCACTGCTGACTGCAGTCACACTTGACGCAGCAAGTAAGACTGTGCCACACATAGTTAAAGTCACCAAAGCTGTGCCCAAGGGACACACCCATGCACAAGTGCACTGTGAGTGGAATGCAAGACAGATCCAAATTCCCAGAGGTAATGTTCCAACTTTGAAACTAATGAAACATGGATGTTGCATGGAACAAAATTAACATTGTCTCTCTCACACACAGGTCAACCTCGTGGTTCACCCCCCAACACTGGGGGGGAAGACTCACAGGACCCAGCTCTGCGGGAGGCCGATCCCACCGGCAGCGACGACTCTCACCACTCTGTGGACGACCCCGACCAACCTGGCTCCTCTGGTGTCCAACGACCTGCAGCACCTGCGTCAGGTACAACGGGGCCAACCACCACCCCCACTCCTGCCACATCCCAAGAGACACCCAGGATCCCTGCCCCACCACCACAAAGCAGCCAGGCTGGCCAGGAGGGACACGGTGTCCCGGGCACCCAGGAGGAGGCAGGCGACAATGCCAATGCCACCCCTCAGGGGTCCCGGAGACCCGATGTGCCCACAAGGGCAGGCCAGGTGCAAGTGGGCAGGGGTGGTGGGAGTGGAGGACGGCGGAGTCGTCAGCCTGACCAGTTGGCTGGGGATCCGGTATATTCCCATGTCCGAAACATCCTGGACACATACCGGCAGGACACCACGGGCATGGCCCAGGTTGTGTCCGTCCTCGAGGGGATCAAGACCCAGCAGGCCCAGCAACATGCGGAGCTACATGCCTGTCTACTGCAACACCAACGGAGGATGGAGGACCGACAGGCTGAGCCCGTGACGGTGTTCACGGGAATTCACAGTACACTCCGTCGGATGGCCGACAACATGGGCAACCCTCCCTGTGCCAGAAGGCGTAGAACATCACCACCCACAGGGAGGGATCAGGAGGAGGAGGAGGAAACATCCGATGGAGCATTCCAAACATCGTCACGGCCTGCTTCTGAGGGTCCCCGCAGGAGGGCGGGTCGTCCACGGAAAAGACCGTGAGGGTCGGCGCTACAGCACCATCTCCCAGGACACCTGGCCTGGCACCTGGCCCACTGGAGCAACAGCAGCACAGCATCAAAAGACATTCTCTGCCACATGGCCTTGCTGGTCACTGTCTGACCAATGTTGACAAAGACTGTGGCATGGACTCTGAGGATTTCCAATGGCAAGGACACCAACTCCCCTACTGAACTTTGGATTCCAAACACCCGGAAAGCCCCTCATGTCATCCCCCCCCCCACTAAAATAAAAAGTCACACCATGAAGGGAAGATGCCTGCTGGTTGCATTATTACCTTACATGTGTCTTGTAAAGTCTAAACATGCCTGAGTTCTCTTTTGACTTCAACCATCCACACCCTGGGGCCTGAGTCTGGCACAGGACACACGGGTCACAGTGTATTAGGCAAGACAGACATGGAGCACCATACACACCCGTGATGGGCCCAACCAGCTGAGGGGGTGGCCGCACAACCGTGCCGACAGACATATTGAGTACAGCAACAGTCATGCGCAGAGGTCAGGGATCATGTCCAGTGTCCTGGGGGGCACCCAGGTATGTGTAGACAGGTGGCAGAACCATGTCCTGCAAGCTTGAGTCCGGTGGATGCAGATAATGGGGGCCTGGCTAACGTTGGATGCATGGGGATGGCACATGTCACAATACCCACACAGTCATGGACATCATGCACAATACACAGTCTCATCCCACACACACAGCTTGTATCTTGCTACTCGACACATAGCCACTATCAGGGAAAACCATGCCAGACATGCCGGATGCAGCGTGGCAACACACCAGCATTGACTGAGAAGAGGCACCTTGGAGGCATAGGGACACCTTTATTAGTCATGTATTCAGGAATGCAGAGGCAACTCGGAGTACACATACACAGGTCATGTGAAGTAACATGTGGGTCCAACACTGGCACCCCCCTTCTGCAGCACAAATGCGTGATAGCCATGGAACTGGCACACAAGTGTCGGCTAACAGCTAAACACCCCCTGCTGCTCACGGAGAGGCTGCCATACACCATTGATCCTCTGATGTGGAAGTCCAACACCATGTCAAGCCAAGGCAAACCGTATGTGTCCGAGGGCAGTGTTACACACATTGATGCCATCATCACAATCCACTATCCCATCACAGATGACTGTCAACTAGTCTGACCATCTATTCAGGTGTACCCAGCTGCATGTCATGTGTACCATGGTGATGCAACATGTCTGCAGAGGAACCAAACATCGACAGGGGCAGTGTGCATACATCGTGAACAACTGCCACACCCAATACACCCCTGATGCATCCCTTACCCTAAGGAGACTTCCAAACGTGTCCGTGCCTGTAACGCTGAGTCAGCACACGATGACGTGTCCATGAGGAATAGCAGTGCCACAACAATGCAAGCAGTAGACGGCATGCGCAAGTACCTGGGGAAGAGAGACACACAAGAAGTCAGCCACAAAAAGCACAGCCACTTGCATGTGCATTTACTCGACACATGTATGGATGACAACATGCTAGGTCACAATTATGACTGGGGAAATACAACCATCACTGGCACCATCACTCCAGTGACACACCCACACACACCTCTGACTCACATGCCATACATGCATGTGGAGACACACATCACAACACATGCCACACGGGGACCAATGCGTGCACACTCAGACACTGGTACTCACCACTGAGCAAAGAAGTCGCGTATGAGCCGAGTCCGGATGTCCTCTTGCGGCTCCACATCACTAGCCCCATTGCCAAGACCTTCGTCCTCCACGGGTGGATGGTCCTCGTCATCTTGATCCAGGATGAGTGGCACAGCTTTCTCAACTGCCATGTTGTGCAGCATGCAGCAGACCATGAAGATTTTGCAGACCTTCGCCGGGGCATATGGGAGGGCGCCGCCGGTCTTGTGTAGGTACCTGAATCGGCTCTTCAGGAGGCCAAACGTCCTCTCTATCACTCGCCTTGTCCGGCCATGGGCGGTGTTGTAGCGGAGCTGGGCCGGCGTGATGGGGTTGCGGAGAGGTGTGATCAGCCATGGCATGTTGGGATAGCCAGCGTCCCCTACATGGAATGCACATGGACATAAGCAGGACAAGAGAAGTGGTCGTGCTGGAAGTCTACGCAAAATACAGGACAGACAGACTGTACCCACCAACAGCACATGCTCGTTCGTTGCGCAGCTGCGTCATCATTTCAGGCACCCTGCTACGCCTCATGATGTAGGCATCGTGTGCTGATCCTGGAAAACGAGCACAGACATGTGAAATCACCATGTTGGACAGACACACCACAAGGGCATTGATGGAGTGGTAGTGCTTGCGATTCCGGTACGCTACCTCCTGTGCCTGTGGTGGTACCAAAGCAACATGTGTCCCATCTATGGACCCAATGACATGGGGCATCCCTCCTAGGGCATAGAATCCACGCTTGACCCCAGTCAACAATTCAGGGGTTGGGAAATGGATGAAGTCATCCAGGTGAATCAACATGGCCTCTAAGAAATCATGCAGCACACGGCAGAACATGCTCTGGGACATACCACCAACATGAGCTATGGTATTTTGAAAGGTACCCGTGGCTAGAAAATGTAGGGCTGCCATTACCTTCAGCTTGGGTGTCAGTGCCGTAGGATACCTGTGCAGCGGTTGCAGGTGTGGTGCCAGTCTCGCCGTCAAATCCAGAATCAACCGTTGGGGAAGCGGTAGCACCGGATACAGTCATTCTCCCGCATGGCAGCCAAGTCCGGAATTGCTCGGGGAAGAGGCGGCGCTCTGCAGTAATTTGGAAGTGACAAGGAAGAGTGAGTGCACCACAACAACAATTATTTTGTACTGAGCACATGTTAATCTGTCTATACACATATGCTACATATGGAGTCAGGTATGTGCCACATGCCCTGGACACGTATGGCTGCCAGGTGACACTCCTACCAAGACCCAGCTACACACGGAGATTGTGAACCTCCACATGCCATGGCATGGGATTAGCTGTGTCCCAGTGCAAGTAAACAGCCAGACGCAACACAGGAGTGACATACATCCACACATCAGCAGAAGTAGGATGTGGATTGCAGAGACTGGTAGCGGAACACTAGAGCCACAGGTCACATGACATTACACTAGGACAGCCCACACACCTTGCCATGAAGGTGTACATGTGATGACTCACCACACATTCATAGAGAGGATGCAGATATGTCCTTGTTACGCTACTCCGTGTCCCATGCATACATACGCACCTCACATCCGATACCACATGTGGCATGGTGTGCGGAACAGTGTGCAATGTCAATCTACACATAGACACATGTTGGTTGCTGCAACAGCTGCAGCTTTTGAGGGTGCTCCAACATCAACCTAATGGGAACCCCCCACACATACATGACATAGTCACATCGTGCACCGTGGGTAGTGACATGTCAGGTGTGGTAACCCCTGTACTGGGCATCAGGGGACACTTCCGTGTGTTGGTGTCCGTGCCATGCCAGTGACGCTCATCCCAAGTGTGCAGTACGACATGCACACATGTCAAAGGAGTCAAGGGCATGCCTGGCACACATTGCACCGTCACACATTGCATCTGTACACATCTCATCATACATCTGGTGCCTTCTCGACTCAGGAGTAATGTGCCACATCACAGCCTGTCCCACCTGTGCCCCACACATGTAGTACTGCCCAGACAATGCCTTGATGTCCATCCATGGACAAGTATGTCAGCCCTATTCCTTCCTGTGTGCTGCCTGTCACCACTGTGATGTGTGAAAACCACCGTACTGCTGCTAAGAGGGCCTGTGTACGTTCCCATATCACTATGGAAGTGCTGCCGTATGTGTACCCATAGTGATGGTGAGCGTACAGGCATGTGTACGGTCAGTAAGTACGCATACGCAGGGACACCCATAGTGGTACGGCCCGTACAGGCGTGCGTACGTTCACTATCACCATGGGTGTCCTCGCATATGCGTACTCGCAGTGGTACGGCCCGTACACACGCCTGTACATTCACTATCACCATGGGTGTCCTCGCGTATGCGTACTCGCAGTGGTACGGCCCGTACACACGCCTGTACGTTCACTATTACCATGGGTGTCCTCGCGTATGCGTACTCGCAGTGGTACGGCCCGTACACACGCCTGTACGTTCACTATCACTACGAGTACGCATACGCGAGAAAACCCATAGTGGTACGGACCGTACACACGCCTGTACGTTCACTATCACTACGAGTACGCATACGCGAGAACACCCATAGTGGTACGGACCGTACACACGCCTGTACGTTCACTATCACTACGAGTACGCATACGCGAGAACACCCATAGTGGTACGGACCGTACACACGCCTGTACGTTCACTATCACTACGAGTACGCATATGCAAGAACACCCATAGTGGTACGGACTGTACACACGCCTGTACGTTCACTATCACCATGGGTGTCCTCGCGTATGCGTACTCGCAGTGGTACGGCCCGTACACACGCCTGTACGTTCACTATCACCATGGGTGTCCTCGCGTATGCGTACTCGCAGTGGTACGGCCCGTACACACGCCTGTACGTTCACTATCACCATGGGTGTCCTCGCGTATGCGTACTCGCAGTGGTACGGCCCGTACACACGCCTGTACGTTCACTATCACTACGAGTATGCATACGCGAGAACACCCATAGTGGTACGGATCGTACACACGCCTGTACGTTCACTATCACTACGAGTACGCATACGCGAGGACACCCATAGTGATAGTGAACGTACGCACGCGTGTGCGGGCCGTTGCTATGCATTTGGGGTGCCCTAGGGGCCCGGAACGCACTGTACCTGTGGGTGAAGCTCAATTTTACATAGGGGACACATGAGGGACAAGTATTAAGGCCTACATGCATGCTGGTTGTCATGGAGACCAAGTTTTAAGTTTGAATTTGTTCTGTTCTGGAAGGTGCACAGCAGAAGTCAGTTGGAATGAATCTACTTTGTTGCAATGTGTTTGTGGGGTTGACATCATGCTGAAGAAAACAACACAATAAGAACCCACTGACTGTGCTAGGTTTGAAGGGATTGGAGGAAACATAGGATGCAAAGGTGAGTGACCAATCACTCTGTACTCCTGTGCATGAAACAGGCCAGCAAGGCAGATATAAGGCAGCCAGGTCCCATGAGGGAGCACTTGCCTGCACATATTTCGATTCTACCACACTGCTGCTGCTCCTGATTCCCTGGAACCATGTCAAGGTCTGTGGAGAGGTCACAGCCATTCACCCTGGAGGAGAACCTGGCATTGCTGGATGTGATCCTCCCACAGTACCCCCTGCTGTATGGGCGACCAGGGTATCAGGTGAGTGCAGAGCTACTAGCACAGACTGTGTCCCTTTTTTTGTGACTGTGACTTCTGCCATTGTGTCCAGGTGTGACACACATGCTATGTACTGTAGGGAGGGTCCCAGGGGGGGGGAATGCCTGATGTCTCCCAGCAGTGCCCAGAGGCAGGAGGGGTGTGTGCAGAGTCCTCCCAGCAGTGCCCAGAGACAGGAGGGGTGGGTGCCTATCACTCCCAGCAGTGCCCAGAGACAGGAGGGGTGTGTGCAGAGTCCTCCCAGCAGTGCCCAGAGACAGGAGGGGTTGGTGCCTATCACTCCCAGCAGTGCCCAGAGACAGGAGGGGTGTGTGCAGAGTCCTCCCAGCAGTGCCCAGAGACAGGAGGGGTGTGTGCAGAGTCCTCCCAGCAGTGCCCAGAGACAGGAGGGGTGGGTGCCTATCACTCCCAGCAGTGCCCAGAGACAGGAGGGGTGTGTGCAGAGTCCTCCCAGCAGTGCCCAGAGACGCCCAGAGACAGGAGGGGTGTGTGCAGAGTCCTCCCAGCAGTGCCCAGAGACAGGAGGGGTGGGTGCCTATCACTCCCAGCAGTGCCCAGAGACAGGAGGGGTGTGTGCAGAGTCCTCCCAGCAGTGCCCAGAGACAAGAGGGGTGTGTGCAGAGTCCTCCCAGCAGTGCCCAGAGTCAGGAGGGGTGGGTGCCTATCACTCCCAGCAGTGCCCAGAGACAGGAGGGGTGTGTGCAGAGTCCTCCCAGCAGTGCCCAGAGTCAGGAGGGGTGGGTGCCTATCACTCCCAGCAGTGCCCAGAGACAGGAGGGGTGTGTGCAGAGTCCTCCCAGCAGTGCCCAGAGACAGGAGGGGTGTGTGCAGAGTCCTCCCAGCAGTGCCCAGAGTCAGGAGGGGTGGGTGCCTATCACTCCCAGCAGTGCCCATAGACAGGAGGGGTGTGTGCAGAGTCCTCCCAGCAGTGCCCAGAGTCAGGAGGGGTGGGTGCCTATCACTCCCAGCAGTGCCCAGAGGCAGGAGGGGTGTGTGCAGAGTCCTCCCAGCAGTACCCAGAGACAGGAGAGGTGTGTGCTGAGTCCTCCCAGCAGTGCCCAGAGTCAGGAGGGGTGGGTTCACTATCACTACGAGTACGCATACGCGAGGACACCCATAGTGATAGTGAACGTACGCACGCGTGTGCGGGCCGTTGCTATGCATTTGGGGTGCCCTAGGGGCCCGGAACGCACTGTACCTGTGGGTGAAGCTCAATTTTACATAGGGGACACATGAGGGACAAGTATTAAGGCCTACATGCATGCTGGTTGTCATGGAGACCAAGTTTTAAGTTTGAATTTGTTCTGTTCTGGAAGGTGCACAGCAGAAGTCAGTTGGAATGAATCTACTTTGTTGCAATGTGTTTGTGGGGTTGACATCATGCTGAAGAAAACAACACAATAAGAACCCACTGACTGTGCTAGGTTTGAAGGGATTGGAGGAAACATAGGATGCAAAGGTGAGTGACCAATCACTCTGTACTCCTGTGCATGAAACAGGCCAGCAAGGCAGATATAAGGCAGCCAGGTCCCATGAGGGAGCACTTGCCTGCACATATTTCGATTCTACCACACTGCTGCTGCTCCTGATTCCCTGGAACCATGTCAAGGTCTGTGGAGAGGTCACAGCCATTCACCCTGGAGGAGAACCTGGCATTGCTGGATGTGATCCTCCCACAGTACCCCCTGCTGTATGGGCGACCAGGGTATCAGGTGAGTGCAGAGCTACTAGCACAGACTGTGTCCCTTTTTTTGTGACTGTGACTTCTGCCATTGTGTCCAGGTGTGACACACATGCTATGTACTGTAGGGAGGGTCCCAGGGGGGGGGAATGCCTGATGTCTCCCAGCAGTGCCCAGAGGCAGGAGGGGTGTGTGCAGAGTCCTCCCAGCAGTGCCCAGAGACAGGAGGGGTGGGTGCCTATCACTCCCAGCAGTGCCCAGAGACAGGAGGGGTGTGTGCAGAGTCCTCCCAGCAGTGCCCAGAGACAGGAGGGGTTGGTGCCTATCACTCCCAGCAGTGCCCAGAGACAGGAGGGGTGTGTGCAGAGTCCTCCCAGCAGTGCCCAGAGACAGGAGGGGTGTGTGCAGAGTCCTCCCAGCAGTGCCCAGAGACAGGAGGGGTGGGTGCCTATCACTCCCAGCAGTGCCCAGAGACAGGAGGGGTGTGTGCAGAGTCCTCCCAGCAGTGCCCAGAGACGCCCAGAGACAGGAGGGGTGTGTGCAGAGTCCTCCCAGCAGTGCCCAGAGACAGGAGGGGTGGGTGCCTATCACTCCCAGCAGTGCCCAGAGACAGGAGGGGTGTGTGCAGAGTCCTCCCAGCAGTGCCCAGAGACAAGAGGGGTGTGTGCAGAGTCCTCCCAGCAGTGCCCAGAGTCAGGAGGGGTGGGTGCCTATCACTCCCAGCAGTGCCCAGAGACAGGAGGGGTGTGTGCAGAGTCCTCCCAGCAGTGCCCAGAGTCAGGAGGGGTGGGTGCCTATCACTCCCAGCAGTGCCCAGAGACAGGAGGGGTGTGTGCAGAGTCCTCCCAGCAGTGCCCAGAGACAGGAGGGGTGTGTGCAGAGTCCTCCCAGCAGTGCCCAGAGTCAGGAGGGGTGGGTGCCTATCACTCCCAGCAGTGCCCATAGACAGGAGGGGTGTGTGCAGAGTCCTCCCAGCAGTGCCCAGAGTCAGGAGGGGTGGGTGCCTATCACTCCCAGCAGTGCCCAGAGGCAGGAGGGGTGTGTGCAGAGTCCTCCCAGCAGTACCCAGAGACAGGAGAGGTGTGTGCTGAGTCCTCCCAGCAGTGCCCAGAGTCAGGAGGGGTGGGTTCACTATCACTACGAGTACGCATACGCGAGGACACCCATAGTGATAGTGAACGTACGCACGCGTGTGCGGGCCGTTGCTATGCATTTGGGGTGCCCTAGGGGCCCGGAACGCACTGTACCTGTGGGTGAAGCTCAATTTTACATAGGGGACACATGAGGGACAAGTATTAAGGCCTACATGCATGCTGGTTGTCATGGAGACCAAGTTTTAAGTTTGAATTTGTTCTGTTCTGGAAGGTGCACAGCAGAAGTCAGTTGGAATGAATCTACTTTGTTGCAATGTGTTTGTGGGGTTGACATCATGCTGAAGAAAACAACACAATAAGAACCCACTGACTGTGCTAGGTTTGAAGGGATTGGAGGAAACATAGGATGCAAAGGTGAGTGACCAATCACTCTGTACTCCTGTGCATGAAACAGGCCAGCAAGGCAGATATAAGGCAGCCAGGTCCCATGAGGGAGCACTTGCCTGCACATATTTCGATTCTACCACACTGCTGCTGCTCCTGATTCCCTGGAACCATGTCAAGGTCTGTGGAGAGGTCACAGCCATTCACCCTGGAGGAGAACCTGGCATTGCTGGATGTGATCCTCCCACAGTACCCCCTGCTGTATGGGCGACCAGGGTATCAGGTGAGTGCAGAGCTACTAGCACAGACTGTGTCCCTTTTTTGTGACTGTGACTTCTGCCATTGTGTCCAGGTGTGACACACATGCTATGTACTGTAGGGAGGGTCCCAGGGGGGGGGGGGATGCCTGATGTCTCCCAGCAGTGCCCAGAGGCAGGAGGGGTGTGTGCAGAGTCCTCCCAGCAGTGCCCAGAGACAGGAGGGGTGGGTGCCTATCACTCCCAGCAGTGCCCAGAGACAGGAGGGGTGTGTGCAGAGTCCTCCCAGCAGTGCCCAGAGACAGGAGGGGTTGGTGCCTATCACTCCCAGCAGTGCCCAGAGACAGGAGGGGTGTGTGCAGAGTCCTCCCAGCAGTGCCCAGAGACAGGAGGGGTGTGTGCAGAGTCCTCCCAGCAGTGCCCAGAGACAGGAGGGGTGGGTGCCTATCACTCCCAGCAGTGCCCAGAGACAGGAGGGGTGTGTGCAGAGTCCTCCCAGCAGTGCCCAGAGACGCCCAGAGACAGGAGGGGTGTGTGCAGAGTCCTCCCAGCAGTGCCCAGAGACAGGAGGGGTGGGTGCCTATCACTCCCAGCAGTGCCCAGAGACAGGAGGGGTGTGTGCAGAGTCCTCCCAGCAGTGCCCAGAGACAAGAGGGGTGTGTGCAGAGTCCTCCCAGCAGTGCCCAGAGTCAGGAGGGGTGGGTGCCTATCACTCCCAGCAGTGCCCAGAGACAGGAGGGGTGTGTGCAGAGTCCTCCCAGCAGTGCCCAGAGTCAGGAGGGGTGGGTGCCTATCACTCCCAGCAGTGCCCAGAGACAGGAGGGGTGTGTGCAGAGTCCTCCCAGCAGTGCCCAGAGACAGGAGGGGTGTGTGCAGAGTCCTCCCAGCAGTGCCCAGAGTCAGGAGGGGTGGGTGCCTATCACTCCCAGCAGTGCCCATAGACAGGAGGGGTGTGTGCAGAGTCCTCCCAGCAGTGCCCAGAGTCAGGAGGGGTTGGTGCCTATCACTCCCAGCAGTGCCCAGAGGCAGGAGGGGTGTGTGCAGAGTCCTCCCAGCAGTGCCCAGAGACAGGAGGGGTGTGTGCAGAGTCCTCCCAGCAGTGCCCAGAGTCAGGAGGGGTGGGTGCCTATCACTCCCAGCAGTGCCCAGAGACAGGAAAGGTGTGTGCAGAGTCCTCCCAGCAGTGCCCAGAGTCAGGAGGGGTGGGTGCCTATCACTCCCAGCAGTGCCCAGAGGCAGGAGGGGTGTGTGCAGAGTCCTCCCAGCAGTACCCAGAGACAGGAGAGGTGTGTGCTGAGTCCTCCCAGCAGTGCCCAGAGTCAGGAGGGGTGGGTGCCTATCACTCCAAGCAGTGCCCAGAGACAGGAGGGGTGTGTGCAGAGTCCTCTCAGCAGTGCCCAGAGTCAGGAGGGGTGGGTGCCTATCACTCCCAGCAGTGCCCAGAGACAGGAGGGGTGTGTGCAGAGTCCTCCCAGCAGTGCCCAGAGTCAGGAGGGGTGGGTGCCTATCACTCCCAGCAGTGCCCAGAGACAGGAGGGGTGTGTGCAGAGTCCTCCCAGCAGTGCCCAGAGACAGGAGGGGTGTGTGCAGAGTCCTCCCAGCAGTGCCCAGAGTCAGGAGGGGTGGGTGCCTATCACTCCCAGCAGTGCCCATAGACAGGAGGGGTGTGTGCAGAGTCCTCCCAGCAGTGCCCAGAGTCAGGAGGGGTGGGTGCCTATCACTCCCAGCAGTGCCCAGAGGCAGGAGGGGTGTGTGCAGAGTCCTCCCAGCAGTACCCAGAGACAGGAGAGGTGTGTGCTGAGTCCTCCCAGCAGTGCCCAGAGTCAGGAGGGGTGGGTTCACTATCACTACGAGTACGCATACGCGAGGACACCCATAGTGATAGTGAACGTACGCACGCGTGTGCGGGCCGTTGCTATGCATTTGGGGTGCCCTAGGGTCCCGGAACGCACTGTACCTGTGGGTGAAGCTCAATTTTACATAGGGGACACATGAGGGACAAGTATTAAGGCCTACATGCATGCTGGTTGTCATGGAGACCAAGTTTTAAGTTTGAATTTGTTCTGTTCTGGAAGGTGCACAGCAGAAGTCAGTTGGAATGAATCTACTTTGTTGCAATGTGTTTGTGGGGTTGACATCATGCTGAAGAAAACAACACAATAAGAACCCACTGACTGTGCTAGGTTTGAAGGGATTGGAGGAAACATAGGATGCAAAGGTGAGTGACCAATCACTCTGTACTCCTGTGCATGAAACAGGCCAGCAAGGCAGATATAAGGCAGCCAGGTCCCATGAGGGAGCACTTGCCTGCACATATTTCGATTCTACCACACTGCTGCTGCTCCTGATTCCCTGGAACCATGTCAAGGTCTGTGGAGAGGTCACAGCCATTCACCCTGGAGGAGAACCTGGCATTGCTGGATGTGATCCTCCCACAGTACCCCCTGCTGTATGGGCGACCAGGGTATCAGGTGAGTGCAGAGCTACTAGCACAGACTGTGTCCCTTTTTTGTGACTGTGACTTCTGCCATTGTGTCCAGGTGTGACACACATGCTATGTACTGTAGGGAGGGTCCCAGGGGGGGGGGAATGCCTGATGTCTCCCAGCAGTGCCCAGAGGCAGGAGGGGTGTGTGCAGAGTCCTCCCAGCAGTGCCCAGAGACAGGAGGGGTGGGTGCCTATCACTCCCAGCAGTGCCCAGAGACAGGAGGGGTGTGTGCAGAGTCCTCCCAGCAGTGCCCAGAGACAGGAGGGGTTGGTGCCTATCACTCCCAGCAGTGCCCAGAGACAGGAGGGGTGTGTGCAGAGTCCTCCCAGCAGTGCCCAGAGACAGGAGGGGTGTGTGCAGAGTCCTCCCAGCAGTGCCCAGAGACAGGAGGGGTGGGTGCCTATCACTCCCAGCAGTGCCCAGAGACAGGAGGGGTGTGTGCAGAGTCCTCCCAGCAGTGCCCAGAGACGCCCAGAGACAGGAGGGGTGTGTGCAGAGTCCTCCCAGCAGTGCCCAGAGACAGGAGGGGTGGGTGCCTATCACTCCCAGCAGTGCCCAGAGACAGGAGGGGTGTGTGCAGAGTCCTCCCAGCAGTGCCCAGAGACAAGAGGGGTGTGTGCAGAGTCCTCCCAGCAGTGCCCAGAGTCAGGAGGGGTGGGTGCCTATCACTCCCAGCAGTGCCCAGAGACAGGAGGGGTGTGTGCAGAGTCCTCCCAGCAGTGCCCAGAGTCAGGAGGGGTGGGTGCCTATCACTCCCAGCAGTGCCCAGAGACAGGAGGGGTGTGTGCAGAGTCCTCCCAGCAGTGCCCAGAGACAGGAGGGGTGTGTGCAGAGTCCTCCCAGCAGTGCCCAGAGTCAGGAGGGGTGGGTGCCTATCACTCCCAGCAGTGCCCATAGACAGGAGGGGTGTGTGCAGAGTCCTCCCAGCAGTGCCCAGAGTCAGGAGGGGTTGGTGCCTATCACTCCCAGCAGTGCCCAGAGGCAGGAGGGGTGTGTGCAGAGTCCTCCCAGCAGTGCCCAGAGACAGGAGGGGTGTGTGCAGAGTCCTCCCAGCAGTGCCCAGAGTCAGGAGGGGTGGGTGCCTATCACTCCCAGCAGTGCCCAGAGACAGGAAAGGTGTGTGCAGAGTCCTCCCAGCAGTGCCCAGAGTCAGGAGGGGTGGGTGCCTATCACTCCCAGCAGTGCCCAGAGGCAGGAGGGGTGTGTGCAGAGTCCTCCCAGCAGTACCCAGAGACAGGAGAGGTGTGTGCTGAGTCCTCCCAGCAGTGCCCAGAGTCAGGAGGGGTGGGTGCCTATCACTCCAAGCAGTGCCCAGAGACAGGAGGGGTGTGTGCAGAGTCCTCTCAGCAGTGCCCAGAGACAGGAGGGGTGGGTGCCTATCACTCCCAGCAGTACCCAGAGTCAGGAGGGGTGGGTGTGATGCACAGTGTGAGCCTTGATAATTGATTGTGTCTTTGCCCTCATTCCACCTATGTACTTTCACTGGCACGTACTGCTTTTGCCCTTCCCCAGAGGAGTATGTCCCTATGGCAAAGGTGCAATGCGTTGGCTGCATGACATGCCTTGTTGTAACCAGCTAATTTGTTCTCATATGTGTCTCTGTGACATGTTGCAGGTGTATTGATGTAGTGTCACTTGTTCATCCTCACAGGTAGGCGCCTCTGCCAAGGAGCAGATCTGGCTGACCGCCGTCAGTGCCGTGAGGAGTGCGGATGGTCGGAAGCGGCGCCTGTCCCAGGTGAGGAAACGCTGGCAGGATATCCGGTGGTGGACGCGGAGGATCGCACGGGTCCTGCTGGGGGACTCACCTGAGAGCCATAAGAACCACGGGCGCCGCCGTCTCTCCCACATCCACAAGCGTGTGCTGGCGGTGGTATTTCCAGACTTGGACAGGCGCTTACAGGAGATGCAGCAGCAGGAAGGGGGTAGGTACATGTGTGTTTGTTGTGTTTCACAAGCATTTGTAAGTGCACTGTTCCATGGATGCACTGCCAGGGTTTAATGGTGCTGTGCAGATCCTGTTAGCCACAGTATTGCAGTGCTCTCCTGTCTCCCTTCCCCTCCTTGCAATGTGTTCCCTGGTCTGTGTGAAGTCACTCCGTCACAAGGTTATGTAGCCTGGCACCTTCTCCACGTGTACAATGCCTGCAGCATCATGTGTGTGGGGGTGGTGTGTAACAGGTTTTGGGACCTTGCCTGTGCCCTGTCCAGTTCTGGTCTTGTGGGTTCCATGTCAGTTGGCATTAATGCTGAGTCCAGACATGGGAGTTAGACTCTCAAGTGTGAGGCCTTACAGCACGCGTGTCCTATGTGGTGGCCTGTGACATGATGTGCATGAGTGTGCGGTACGCATAGTGCGGAGATGGTAGCGTGTGTTGCAGTCATTCCCATTCAGGAGCATGGAGTTGTGTGGCCACTACTGTCCCCAGGGGCATATTTTCCTAGGTATCATGTGTGTAATCCGAATATGTTGACAATCTCTGTGTCTACAGCATAGGTTGTGCTCTGTGCCATTGTCCCCTGGCCAAATGTATTTTGACGTGAAATGTAGTACAAGTGTCCACTGTACAGACTGACCTGATTTTCCTTGTTCATACTCACGGTGGACATTGCCTGTGTGTCTTGTTACAATCATCTGATGATGCCCATTTGTACATGATTATTTGGACAGGCGCACCTTGGGTATTTTGTGTGCAACCTTGATTTGTTGCATCCCATGTGTATTTCACCCAGACTAAGGGATGTAAGTGCTTCCTGTGTCTCCAAATAATAGTCTCATGTAGGGGGTAGGTGGTGCGGGCATGGCCTTCATGTCACAACCTGATATCTCCTTGCTAGGACTGGCCAGTGTGTGATGTTTGTCTGGACATGCACTCAAGGTGCAGTGGGCCAGTCATGGTGGGCATGTTTTCAGTATAACCTATGCTGCATGTGCCTCTTGTTCCTGGATATGGTCCCTGCTCATCCCTATTTCCTGCCACGCTGTGTGGTGCAGATGCAGTGCTGGATTGTCCCCAGGGCCTTGCTCCTCAGTCAAAATTCCATTCCATCTCATTTGCTATTGTGTCATGCTCTCCATAGTTTTTCGGTGGCTTGGTGGGTCAAACAACTGTGTCTTGCATGCCCTACATATGTACCTTGTTTTGTAGATGTAACTCTTCTTTTGTTTCAGGCTATGCAGTGTGACCTATGTAGATTGGACTCGTGTGACATATGTATACAGGTGTATGATTAATTTCTGTCTCTTCACCCTGCCCACAGCATCGTCGGGGGACACGGAGGGAGACATGGGCACAGACGGAGCAGAGGGACCGAGCACCAGTGCCAGCGGTGACATCGGGGCTGGCACATCAAGTGGGACTGAGGCGGAGGAGAGTGAAGCCGGGGACCTGTCGACTGGCACACCAGAGTATGAAGCTGACGGGTCTGAGGATGATCTCTCTGAGTGGGCGGCGGCTGCACCAGCAGCTAACAGCGGCACTACATCTCGCCCCGCCCCCTCCATTGCCATCAGCCGCCTCCCACTTGCTCATGTCCCTTCCCAACGTGCCCGGTCACCACATGTCTCCTTTCTGCCAGGCACCGCACCCCCTGCCCCTGTCTCCACTGCTGCCGCCAATGCCGAGTCTGTGGACATCCAGCGGCAGTTGCAGGTTGGTCAGGCTGCGATCCTTAATGTCCTCCATGGCCACAGCCAAGTGCTGCACAACATGGAGGCATACTTGGAGGGCATTCATTCATCGCAGGCTGACCAACGCAGCTTGCTGAGGTCGATAGACTCGACACTGACTGCAGCAGTGGGTCTCCTGCAGCGCTACATCCCACCCCCTACCCCTGCCCCATCCACACTTCCCACTCCCATGCCTGTCCCACGTACACCCAGACGTCAGCATGCACCCACCACAACACACACAGGCACCACACCAGCAGGGAAGGTCCACCGCACACCTCCTGACACGCGCACACAGGGTGAAGTAGGCACACCCACTGTGTCGGGGGGCAAACGTGTGACACGCAGCCAGAGTGGGAGTCCTCATTCCACCCAATCCACTCCCTCCAAATCCCCTCACCTCAGCTCTCCTGGCCACATCTCCCCAAAGACTCCTTCATGGCCGCTCTGTCCCTGAGCCCCACAGTGACGCCACCACGCAAGCGGTCAAGGAAGTCCTCGGTCAGGGTGGTTGATTCCCCCCCCCTGTCTACACCCTCCCCCAGTGGCGCTGCGACCCATCCCTCTGACCCCCCCCTCCTTGGGGCCTGTGGTTCCTTCGGGTGCAGGGGATTCCCTGGAGGACCTTGCTAAGGTGTGCAGCGAGCTCCTGGCCTCCACCTTTGGCCCTGCCCCACCCCCTGTGGTGGAGTCCTCCATCCCTGCACCCACGACGCCTACCCTTCACCCTCCTGTCCCTGCGGTGCCTGTTTCTTCCCCCCCACATGATGCCCTCACCCCTGTGGAAGACGACGGAATGTAACTGTGCAGGCAAGCTAGGGGACACGCATCCCACTGTGTCCCCCATCCAGCTGTGACTTCTGGACTGCCCTATGGGCTTTGTAAATATTGAACTTTCTACGAACATACAATTTTTGATCATGCTGATTAAAGCCATTTTTGTTTCCTTTGAACACTACTGCTTTTCTGATATTGCTGTTGGTGGGGCTGCTACATGATTTTGGCTGGTGATCATGTGTTGGTTGTGTGGGAAATGTAGTAGTGTGCTGGTCATAGGGGGGACCCTGGGATCTGTGTGCCATCACACGGTGTTAGCTAGGTTTCTGTGTTCATGTAAGCAGTTGCTGCATGGTGAAATTGTCCAAAGGTGTATTCCTTCCTCTGTGTACCCTGACATCTTCCCTGCAGGGTGTTCCCAATATTTAGCGCAGAGCTGTGTGTACATTAGCTGGGTGTGTGACGGACTCCTTCTACTTTGCACATGCATGCTGAGCGATGTCTCCACCTGCATCATTCGTGGCATTCTTGGTAGTCATTGTACTTGTGTATGTGGACTATTGACATGACTTCATGTGTACATATTTTCTTTTCTGCACTATGCATGTGTATACTCCCAGCCTCGCACACATGTGGTACATGTACTGCAGTGTCTTTGTGCACCTGACTGAAATTTGTGGGCATGGTATCTGTGGCTACTCCACCCTTTGCGTTTCATGGGCACTGCTGTGAGTGTTAGGCACACACCCCTCCTGACTCTGGGCACTGCTGGGAGGACTCTGCACACACCCCTCCTGTCTCTGGGCACTGCTGGGAGTGATAGGCACCCACCCCTCCTGTCTCTGGGCACTGCTGGGAGGACTCTGCACACACCCCTCCTGACTCTGGGCACTGCTGGGAGGACTCTGCACACACCCCTCCTGTCTCTGGGCACTGCTGGGAGTGATAGGCACCCACCCCTCCTGTCTCTGGGCACTGCTGGGAGTGATAGGCACCCACCCCTCCTGTCTCTGGGCACTGCTGGGAGGACTCTGCACCCACCCCTCCTGTCTCTGGGCACTGCTGGGAGTGATAGGCACCCACCCCTCCTGTGTCTGGGCACTGCTGGGAGGACTCTGCACACACCCCTCCTGTGTCTGAGCACTGCTGGGAGGACTCTGCACACACCCCTCCTGCCTCTGGGCACTGCTGGGAGTGATAGGCACCCACCCCTCCTGACTCTGGGCACTGCTGGGAGTGATAGGCACCCACCCCTCCTGTCTCTGGGCACTGCTGTGAGTGTTAGGCACACACCCCTCCTGACTCTGGGCACTGGTGGGAGGACTCTGCACACACCCCTCCTGTCTCTGGGCACTGCTGGGAGTGATAGGCACCCACCCCTCCTGTCTCTGGGCACTGCTGGGAGTGATAGGCACCCACCCCTCCTGTGTCTGGGCACTGCTGGGAGTGATAGGCACACACCCCTCCTATTTAACAATATGTACGCTTAGTCCATACACATGTGTGGGTTCACTCCATGGGGGTACGGGTCGTACTTACACTGTTGGGGTGGGAGGTACGCTCCATATGTACGCGGGTGAGGGTACGGGTCGTACTTACACTGTTGGGGTGGGGGTACGCTCCATACGTCCGCGGGTGAGGGTATGGGTCGTACTTACACTGTTGGGGTGGGGGTACGCTCCATATGTACGCGGGTGAGGGTACGGGTCGTACTTACACTGTTGTGGTGGAGGTACGCTCCATACGTATGCGGGTGGGGGTACGGGTCGTACTTACACTGTTGGGGTGGGGGGTACACTCCATACGTACGCGGGTGAGGGTACGGGTCGTACTTACACTGTTGGGGTGGAGGTACGCTCCATACATACGCGGGTGAGGGTACGGGTCGTACTTACACTGTTGGGGTGGAGGTACGCTCCATACGTACGGGGGTGGGGGTACGGGTCGTACTTACACTGTTGTGGTGGGGGGTACGCTCCATACGTCCACGGGTGAGGGTACGGGTCGTACTTACACTGTTGGGGTGGGGGTACGCTCCATACGTACGCGGGTGAGGGTACGGGTCGTACTTACACTGTTGGGTGGAGGTACGCTCCATACGTACGCGGGTGGGGGTACGGGTCGTACTTACACTGTTGGGGTGGGGGGTACGCTCCATACGTACGCGGGTGAGGGTACGGGTCGTACTTACACTGTTGGGGTGGGACGTATACGTCCGCGGGTGAGGGTACGGGTCATACTTACACTGTTGGGGTACGCTCCATAGGTACGCGGGTGAGGGTATGGGTCGTACTTACACTGTTGGGGTTGGGGGTACGCTCCATGCATACGGTGGTGGGGGTACGGTCCGTACATATCCGTACCCACGCTATGTGATGCTTGTGCGACCCGTACCCAGGCCTTTGCCACGTGGGTGCAGCCGTCCCGCCATTGTTGGGGTGACGTAGGTGTGGGCGTGGTACGACTCGTACCCACGCTCTTAAGGCATGGGTACGGGACGTACCTGTATAGTTGTGTTGCCGGTTCGCTTCGTCAGGCACTTCCTTTGTGGCGGACGCTGGCTTTGCTGGACACGCCCCCACCCCCTCGTGGTGACCAGGGCATGGGGGTCAGGTATGTCCAGGCCATGTGTGCTGTGTGACATTGGTGGTGGTTTTGTGGCCTGCCCCTGGTCCTGCCCCCCCCTTTCCCCCCCTCCCTTAGTTGTTCTGACCTTCTGCGGCGTCTGCGTCGGAACCTGTAGAGGAGGTCGACTGCTATGAGGGCCGGGATGACACGTAGGTTCGGGTCCATGTCTGTCCGTCGCGTACAGGTAGTCCTTGTTCGCGTCGTCCTGATTTCCCGGCAGTTTTTGGCAGCCGGAAAATATTCACCGTGCGGGATGACGTCGGTGCGAATCGTAATTCCTGGTTCGTGAATGGCAGGCTGCGTGCGTCCCGACGTCACGTCGGCGCTTTCCCGGATCGCATTTGTATGTTTATTTTCGTCGGTCGGTGTTTTGTACGATTCGTACGGAAATGGTGTTTCCGTGCGAATCGTAATTCCATGTTTGTACATTTTGACGACCGGGTACGCGTCGGACGGAGAATTTACTCCGTCCGACGGTTCGTATCCGGTTTTTACAGGATCGTGATCGGCACCCTTGTAGTTTCTTCCTATGTTTGTGAGAATAATTTTGTATACTACCATATCAATCTAATTAGCTATAATAAACCAGCTCCTCTAACAGAACCCAATAACATTATTAGTCAAAGTTAAATGCATGATGAATAAATTCCCACTAACAGAATGCTGTCAGGTTTCTGACAATATCTATAAGAAATATGTGTGGCTACATTTTGCATGTAGTGAATTTAAACAAACAGACTCGAAGTATGCACACTGCCACAGCTGAGTTGTGAGACCTTCATGGAATCCACATTTGATCACTTGTATGTTAAAGTGCCATTCAAATTGACTACATTGAGGCTACTATCACACAGTATATCACATATAATAGAAGAGTCAGTGGATTCATTAGGGTTCAAGGTAGAATGGGTATTATAACACATCTTGTAACAATCTGCCTAGCACAAATGAAATAAATCTAAACAAGGAACTCACATTACACTGGTTATGCTGCGAAATTATAATTAAGTGACAAGAAGAACAAGATACATTTTCCCAAAAATATTTTATTGAGTTACTTTTTTTAACACCTCCAACTTCTAAAAAGAGAAACAGTTATAAAAAATACCTAAAAATGTTGCATACATTATTTCAAATATAAAGCATTCTGAGATTATTTTTGGGATATGTAACCAACACAGTATAACTTGATGTAATAGTATACATTTATGCAAAATCCTTTTATGTTTATATTGATATAATGATGACAAGTAACTAAACGTAACTTAACATACTAAACTTCATACACAGTACATCAATTTTTAAAATGAAAAAAAAAAACAGAATAGGTACTCATCAGAAGCCAGCCACATTATCTTAGTAAAGTAAATCTTTGTGTAACGTAAACTACTTAATTTTAAATAAAAAATAGTCCCATGTTATATAGCATGAAATTGTGTCCACTCTTGTGACTGCCTCCAATTTCATGTTTCATGTGCCTATATTTACCAGCACTAGAGGTTAAAGGGAAAAGACTGGTTATGAGCAGTTTCTGTTGTCCCCAGCTGCAAAAGTTTTGTGCAACAAGTGAGCACAACATTCTTTGTCTTATAAACAAGCAACACACAGTCACCCTGTCCTTAGCTCAAGTTAATGGTTCACAAAACAAGATCAGGATTTGTTTTGTAATTTAGCCTATTTTATAGTTTTGAAAATGTGTTATTCTCAAAAGATTGTTGGACATTTTCTAAACAGAAATTCATTTGGCGGTGCAAGGGTACCAAATGCTCTTCCTGTGTTGCTGCATGCAAACCCCATTATTTACCCTTGTTCCATCTGACATTTCCTTTTGTACCTCTTGATATACTATGCGCTTTCAAATTCTTTGAATTTATGTATAAAGAAAAGCATTACAGAAGTCATATGTTACAGCAAACTTACTTAATTGTTTTTTGGTCATGGGTATTTTATTTCACCGCGGATGCTTATTTTGAAGAAACTACTACTTCTACAACTGTTCCTTTACTTTACATACACATTCTACTTTTTCACATTTTTGGCAATTCATTGAAAACGTTTAAAAACAACAATACACTTTGAATAATCAATATAATAATTTGCATTCATACATAACATCATTGATGTCTCTTAATGATTGCATTCTGAGATACAACAACACATATATCTTAAAGACATAGTGAGATAATTGTGGCAGTTGTATACACATTTATTCTGCTACATTTTATAATTAATTTGTTCTTTTGAACATGGAAACCTAATGCCAGACAAGGTAAGACAGCTAATTTACATTCATTAACAAACAAATGTTTCATGCAAATGTTCTCTACTGCATTTTGTGAGTAAGGACTTTTTCTTTTAGCAGATCACCTATCATCCCAAACGTAGACACCACTGCTGTATGTGGAAAATATAACATACTCTCATCTCAGAGATGGTGGAGACAGTGCTACTCAAAAGTTTTGTATCTTTGGCATAAAATTTCCAGGATACAAAACATCAGAGAATCCATAAATGTGCTCATACATCATATTATTCTACAAATCAACAAAATTAGTAAGTGCTTTTATTTTTTTTAAATTCTTCCAGAAGTCTTTAAACCTACAATAATATACACATTGCAGACACATGGATTAGTTAACTTACACTGTTAAACAAGTTGTCTACCACTTTTATCCAGGTTGAGAATTGGTTTGACTCTTCATTAAAATGGTGCATTTTCATTCATGTAAGGTTTGCCTGATAATTTGAAAAATACTTTATGGTGCTGTAGAGTTTAATGTGGAAATACTGTCTTATCCGATCTTTCTAGTTCAAACCAACACATTTAGCAATTCTCCACCTCTGAATTACCTTAGTGTGACATAATCAGTCAAGAGAAAGGGAGTACCCACATGGTGATATTGTATCATCTATGTTGTTCATCACAGATGCTAGCTATCATTGTATCTTCTGTGAAACTCTTCCGATTAAGCTAGCTTCTTTTTATTGATTTATATAAGTATTTCTATATGCACTCTTCTACATTTATTGTACGAAATAAAATATTATCTGCACACATTTTAATTACGAATATACATTTTGCAAAGTAATTTGCGCATTTTTATGCAACATACAATTAACTGCAAGTTTAAAGGTTACTTATGGAGTGAAAAAATAGTCCCCGAGGACATCTTGGCACTAATAAGATATGGTGTTTCCAAAACAAATCGAAGTGGAGGAGTTTAATGGGTAGATGACCTTGTTTAATTAGCAATCATTAATTTACAATGATTTGGCTGATCATAAGAGGTAGGCGATAACTAGCATCAGATTAGACCCAAAGGTTTCCTCAAATTACAAATGGGGGCTAGAGTCACTGTAAAGAACCAGATTTGAGTCAGAGCTCTCAGATGTTCCAGGTCACTACATGAAAAATGTATTTCACACTCCTTTTAAAGCACCTCTTTTGTACATATATATTGTATATGTTTTTCATGTCAAAGCTCATGGAGTTACATCATAGTGAGCAAGCTAATCACTTAAGGAATGATATGTGTGGTGAGCACCCCTTTAGAATTCAGCAGTAGACTTTTGTTCTCAATGTGGAAGATGTTAAACTATTTTAAAATCTGAAGGAGGCTTCTCTGTTCCCATATAGTTTGAAGTTATATCACCTTACTGCTTTATTACGTGACATACATGGATATATGCTTTTCTCTATTAACCCAGTAAGTGTTTCTGTCATAATCATGTGACCAGAGCATGAAGCAATATGTTTCATGCTTGTATTGGAAAGGAAATAAAATCTATGATAAATGCCATGAGGTCTAATTCAAAATTTTGATATTCAGCATGTTCTTGTGTTTATCTTAATGGAGGTATCCCCATCTCGCTTTCCTATACTTTCTTCATTTTGACTTCTCCTACTTCAACATTTCATGTTCTTTGCAACCTGTTGCTGCCACAAGCCATTTTCCCTTCAAACGTTCATCCAGTAGGATTGCTTACATAAAATAGTGTTGTTCTAGCAGGAGATATATTTCCACTCACAGTTTACACCCTGTGATCTAGCCTTTGCAGTCTGCTGATGTAAAGCTGTATTCAATTTGATTTTCAAAATTGAATTAAAGGCTCCTACATGGATTGGTTTCCCGGACCACAGAGACATCCTGCAATCTATAAAAGCCATGACAGGTATTCTGAAGTCAACTGAAGGGGCAAATTAGGCATTGCATTTGCAGATAGGTATTTGATTGCAAGCTACGTAGGAGAAAGTAGCATAATAGAAACAGGAAAGTTGTTTCCACGGGCAGGTACTTGCAAAATGTATAACCAGAGATTAAGTATTTCCTAGACGAAAACACTGCCTGTTTTTTCCTCATATTAAATGTGCATTTAACTCTAACGAGGTTAATTTATTTTCAGTAAGTCTGACCAATATTGCTCAGCTTTTCATTAGAGATGCATGAGAGGGAGATACATCTGAAGGAGAGATACCATATATTTTAAATCCGGGTTTGTGTCAAATATTTGACATTTAGATACCATCAAAATAGGCCATTACTCAAATTGCATAAGTATTCTAATGGTTTTGGCTCAGCAGTACATCTTTTTCTTTCTTTTTGCTGTTGCAGATAAGAGTGTGGTACAGAGGTGCATCATTGCTACCACTTGTTGGAGTCCCACGCCAGGAACCATCCTGTAAATGTGGACGGCTCATGCCCTTGCTTCACAGTAATAATTGGAATGCCTTTGTCTCGTCCCGAAGGATCTGTCTCAATGTACTGCTTGGCTGTAAAATGTTAAAGATTTCATTAAAACAGAAACAATTGTACAAAAATATCAGTTTTACAAGAACAGAAATATTATATCACCAAATTTGAATTTCCATATTGATATATAAACACACATTACTTAAGTCTTAACTCATTATTATGATAATAATAGTGATACTCATTTACACAGCGCAAACAACTCTCATGCGATGAATAGCTGTTGTTGTTTCTAGTGCTGTGTGCATTTATAATTTTGTCTGCAAAGTTTAACTTAGATGAATAGTTTTGAGAATTACCTTTCCAAAGCTTAGTATCCAAATAAAATTAGCTGAAAAAGTATCTTACGAGATATGTTTCCCATAAAGTATCCTTGCAATTGAATTTTTCTGCAAAACGTCGGTTTCACAGAGCTTTTTACCCTGTGAAACATGCTTTTGATTAAACTTTTCTTCCACTATTTTTTTAACTTTAGGAACTTCATAATTTTGACAAAGATAGCTAAGTCTAAAAAAAAGTCTTAAACGTCACACTTCTCAAGTTTCTATCCAAATCAGTGCCATGCTTTTTCTCAGTATTGGAAAAATAAATGTTTGAGTTGGTCTTGCCGCAACTGAACCAATAATGTATCTTTTAGATCACTATTTTATCATTAAGAATTATTTTCAATTAGTGATAATGTTAATTATAAATCAGGTGGATTCTCCTCATGCGCAGAATATGATTATTATCTAAGGTAAAGTTGCTTTTACGATGGGTAGGTATGATAAGATATTTCAGGTATGAAGGAATCTGCTGAACTGAAATATCTGTTCCACTGAAGTTAAGTACACCTTGTGTATCAACTAAAAATAACAGTAACCAAAATGAAAATGTGGTATATGTAAATGTTGTGTGCAGCAATGAGACCTCTCTTAAAATCTGTGATTCACAACGGCTATCAAGATTTGTGAGGAAACTCAAGGTAAACCCAGAGAATAAATGCATATGCAACAAAAGATAAACAAATGGCAAATATTAAGGCATCCATGTCATGAATGTCCCTTCACTTTCTTTGTAGATTCATATCCTTGATCTATCTTTCGGTGAGCACCGAAGTGAGAGATCTTACACGTCATCCTGAGGTGTCCTCGTTTTATGAGAAACCTTGGAGACTGGCATATATTGAGAAACGTTTCTCCTGAAGGAAGTGCAAGATCAATTTAATATATTCAATATCCAGCATTCATGAAAGACACCAGCTGAGCTTGTTGGATTTCTCACAGTCAAGCCTTAGTTGCTGGATTATAACATCCTGATATTTGCTGTAAACTAGTGAATTGATGCACAGTAATGGCACATGTAAAAGGTGGCGCCTGCCACCACATGTCAACAGAGATTTCAGCATTTATTCAAGTGTGTGGCCTCTGTCACCTAACTCTGGGAGATGCTCATGGCATAATCACCACTGTTAAGGTTTCCCTTTTTATCTTTTCACAGAGCTCTCTTAGTTCCTTCCTGAGGCAATTCCTGTGCATCTCATCTTCTGCCTGGTATTCTCTAAGAGAAAATGTCGTAAAGAAAATGGCAAATCTGTCTTGTTGGTACACCCATCCCCTTACACAAAGGCTCTCCTAGTTCCCATCTTATACATTAGTCATTTCTTTCCAGCTTCTAGTTCTCACATAGTGCCTCGAATATTGTGTATCCATGCCCTATTTTTTACTTAATTTGGAAACAATATGAAGCAATTGGCGAGGGAAACAAGAAATTGCTGGCAAAGAAAGAAGGAAAAGTACAGATGGAGACCTCCACCACCTCCTGCACGTACTTTTCCCACTTTCAGAAACTTGCAAATGCTCTCATGAGTACAACTGGAAAGCAGCTGCAGTTGCAAACTTCCAGACATACTTCTGGGAAAGTCATGAGACATGTCCAGCGAGATCATAAGTGCAGAGCTCTCCTGTCCTGCTGCGTTTCCCAGGTCCATGTGTGAATATGTGCTCCAACCCAGGATTTTCTTTGAATTTTGGAACTTGTAGTCATTTCGATTCCATTATAAAACCAAGACTACAAGTCCAAGAATTCAACCTGGGCTGGAGCAATGCATCACTCATGGACATGGCAAACTTTGCTGCTGTGGCTCTCTATTCTAGAACGTCTATTGTTGGTGAGTATTAGTAGTGAAGGACTGAGCAAGGTGAGCTGTTTTTTTCTACAGCGAATGGCCCCTTTAATGCATACTTGCTTATCATTGTTTGGAATTTGTTTTTATAATGTAGGCCCTCAGCATTTCTTACCAGATTTTAGAGATTCTTTTCGCTCAACTTCATTAGCATCTTTTCCAATCCAAAGAAATATCTGTAATGCAATTAAAAACATGTTATAATATCTTATTGGAGAAAACAAATTTTCATAAATTCTCTTAAAAAAACTGTCATTTCTTCAGCGCTTGTATGCAAAAGGCTTTGAATAGAGCTTTTTAGATAATTAAAACTTATTATTAAGCAGTCGAGATTGGCACTTGCTTTAAGAACCATGGAAGGATAAAAAGCTGAATCGACTTTGCTTAAATGCTTGCCTTTGACCTTCAGATTAAACACAGACCCCAACAACAACTGCTCAGTCTGCTGAGCTATCTTCTCAGCAGTAGCGGTCCGTGGAGGGAGTTTAGTGGGGCAGTGAGGCGGGGTGGGGAAATGTAAACACCGGAATATGGATGAACGGAGGTAAGTACACATTTAAATAAATAAAACAAATTTTGTTGCGTGTGCTGCATCGCATTTTGGCGATAATTATCTTAGCAATAGCGATGTTTTCCATGGAACATCGCTGGTTTTCCAGCGATGTTCCATGGAAAACGGCGAAACCCTTGATGATAGGGGCCTGTGGTCTTAGCCACACAATCCACCCCCCATGTTAGGTATGCCTTAGTCAGGAATTTAACAGACGTTAAATTCCTGCGTTGAGGCATACTTAACGCGATTTTAAAAAAACGCTACCCTTCCTTGATAATATCGCAAAGCTACCTTCACGATATTTTCCCTGGTTGGTTTCACAGCCACGCCTACTTTGCATCTCATTAGCGATGCAAAGTTAGGCGTGCTGGAAACGGGGGCTAAGTCAGCACAACACGTGCTAGCGTGTCCTTGCTGATTAGGCGATAAAGTTATCACCACTTTACGCCCGAAAACGGACGCTAAAGCGGCGATAAGTTTATCGCCTGGCCTTGATAATATGCCCCCTTGTGAGACAGCCACCCAGAATTGCTTTCTGGGTTGCTGGCCACCTAAGTATTTCTAGATGGGCATAGACAAAAGAAAGGATGTACCATAACAAAATCGACCTTCAATCATCAGACAAAGAATAATGGAGAGCCTGCGATCCTATTTATGGCTCTTCTTTCTTCCAAATAAACCTCTAAAATTGTCAATGGCATACAGAAATGTTTCTCAATTCATGTCACAAACATTCTTCCATTGCTTTGTCAGGAACCACCTATGGGGACAGAAAAGTCATAGGCAGAAACGCTACACACAATCGTGTCCTGTCACCCCTGCGTTCTACTGGCCACTTGAACAAATGTTACTGACCGTAGTTAGCTAAGGCTTTGTCGCGGGAAGCAGGTCAATTTATCTTCATCTAAATACATGGGAAAGCCACAGGTGTGGTGAGCATGATCCCTAACAGTTTGCAATGGGATTCTAGATCCACCAACCCCTAAATGTGGTCCTAAGTGGTTAATCCTTATGAATTTACTCCCTTAAGTAAATTTTTAATCCTTAATAATATTTAAAATATTATTATTCTTCCACATCCCTTGTTGTCCTGTTGTATGAGAGAAAACTAACTGGAAAGTTCCAGAGGAAGTTTTATGTTGGGTGCAACGAAAGCAAGGAATTAAATTTGTTCTGTTTTCCATTGCTCAGTAGATGTATCTATTCTAAATTACTTCCTACCTAACCCTTTCTAGCTAATAGAAAATTATTAATTTCTCCTCACATTCTCTTAAGAAAACCTGTTTTACTTAAATGTGTACTAAAGAATGACTCATAGATGTGATTGTTGCTGATACATGACAACAGGGTCTTTTCAAAAGGTGGACACTCATACGTGTTCTTGTGGTACTTCAGAAAACATATCTATGAAAGGAGACGCACGGAAAAAGGTGTAACCCAGATTGTTTGTGTGGGCTATGGAATTCTCTGCAGTACAGTGATGCTCCCCTATATCCAGCAGAAGACTTGTACAAGGAATGTGCAAGTAATTCGTAATGCCTCAAGAAAAATTAACTGAGAAGGGTATCTCCCAGCTATTGCAAAAAGTAAAGGAAAAGATGGTGAAGCTTCCTTAAATTTTTCTGGATAGGGTCGTGTTGGTAATGCCATGCCAGAATCCAAATTTGGAGCTATTTGTTCTGTGTGACCAACTGGGGACTGGATTAAAATAGTAATTTGGGGTCCTATTTATGAGTCCTTGTGGCACATTTATGCCGCCGTTGCATCACTTTTTGTGATGCTGCGGCGACATAAATGCACCGCGTTGTGCCATATTTACAAAGTGACGCATCTAGGCAGATGCGTCACTTCGTAAACCTCTGCGATACATTATACCTGCGTCAGGTATAACGTATGCAGGGTGGGTGTTCCCCTGCAAGAAAAGGTCATAGGAGTGGCGCAGTGAAATCTATGAGATTTCACTGCACCACTTCTAGGACACCAATGCATCACCCTTACGCTATGAGGCAGGCATAAGGGTGATGCAGGCCCTTTCACATGGGGCTTGTCCATGTGAATGGACACATTGCTGGAGCTGCGTCTGTTTTCAGACACACCCTAGCAACGCACCACTTTTGAGCCTACAGATATGTCAGTAATAGTGACATATCTGTAACTTCTTGCAACATGATGTGCCGTACTGTAGATAAAGTGCATCAATGGTATCACAAGGAGGGTGCACGGAAAAGTGTTGCATCGCTGCTTTGTCACAGTGATGAAACACTTCTCATAAATAAGGCCTGAATGTCTACATGCAGTAGAGTATGTGAAGAACTAAAGCCCAGCAGTAACAACCATTTCCAATGCAATCAGTCTCGCCTTTGGGACCCTATATGTATTTAGCTATGCAGCACATTAGCCTGGGTGCTGAAACATCTACTGTTCTTTAACATGGAGGGAAAGTAAGCACCAAACTGCGGGACACACCAGGTATGGGAACACATGGAGATAAATATTGCCTTTCAGCTGGAAATAGTATAGTCCAAAGCTCTGTTTTTAATATAAAATCAGGGCCTTCGGTGGTCACATCACTGAAAATACAAGATTTGAAAAGAATATTATTGTCTATGGGTGCTAGTGGAAGACAATTCCTATGGACTTGAATCATGAGAATGCTAAAGTGATTCTGGTATTTTACTGACCTATGCTGGTCGTTTTCCATCAAGAAAGTTAAATAAAGGTAGTTACCATAAGAGGGTTTACTACACCAACCTTATTGAATTGGCAGCATCTGATCAAAAGATGATCTTTAAAATTGTTCAGTCTTTTACACACCCTAAAGTATTCAATCATGAAATCCCCCCGTCACAACACCTATGTGATCAAATAGCGGACTATTTTGATGACACGATTGGCAATCTGAGGAAGGATTTCCCAGTGGACCCCTTACCTTCTAAAGAGTCAATCCCTAATCATGAAAATATATTGGGGCTAGATCACTTTAGTGAGATTACCCTTGACCAGTCCAGGCAGGCTATCCTGTCCTGCAAATCAGGTTCTCCAGGAGACCCCTGCCCTCCTAAAGTTTTACACGCACTGATCGAAATTGTCAATGCTCTTATTATTCAGATTGTTAATTCTTCTCTTAGACAGGCAGTAGTACCTGATAGTTGGAAGGTTGTATCGGTCAAACCCCTCCAAAAAAAGCATCTTACGGATCCAACTGTGTTGACAAACCTTAGACCTATCTCATTATTGCCCTGCATAAGCAAGATTACAGAGAAACTTGTAAATAAGCAGCTAAGTGAGTTCCTCTTACTAAATAATCTGTTACATCCCAGACAATCAGGCTTTAGGGCCGGGTTTTCGACAGAGTCGGCGCTGCTACATACTACTGAGACACCAAAATTTGCCCTTGATCAGGGGAAAGTGGCAGTGCTGATTCTGTTGGACCTTTCAGCTGCATTCGATACTGTTTCTCATACAGTCTTGGGTAAACAGTTAGGTAAAGTGGGGATCTCGCAGAAGGCTTTAGCCTGGCTACTGTCTTATTTGGAAAATAGAAGACAATCAGTTATGCTAGGTAGCTACACCTCCACTGAAAGGCAGCTGTGTTCGGGGGTACCTCAGGGCTCGACTCTGAGCCCCACACTTTTTAATATTTATATGATACCTTAGCTTGAGCTCATATCTTCTTTCGATATTGAGACAGTATCTTATGCTGATGATACTCAGCTTATCCTCACTCTTGACAAAGAGAGTTCTGTAGCTGAGGAAAATCTCCGTCACTGTCTTTCGGCTATCTTTGAATGGATGAACATCAACCATTTAAAATGTAATAGCCAAAAGATTTTGCTGTTGGGTAAATGTAACACCTTTTCTCCCATAATGTGGTGGCCAGCTGGTGTAGTCCCCCCCGCCCCCCCCGAATACGGTGGACACGGCAAAAACTCTGGGAGTACGTTTTGATACCTCTCTCTCTTTTCATCAGCAGGCCATAACGGTGGCAGGAACCTGTTTTTATTGGATAAAGACCTTGAGGAAATTCTTTCAATTTTTACCTGCCACAGCCTGTAAGTCCGTGGCAGTGGCTACAATACTTTCTCGTTTAGACTATTGCAACAGTCTCTACGCAGGTATTAAGAAAAGCACTTTAAAAAAGTTGCAGACTGCGCAAAATGCGGCAGCCCGAATGGTACTGAATTTACCTAAAGGGTCCTCATCATCTGAAGCTCTTCAAACCTTACACTGGTTACCCATGCACAAGAGGATTCTTTTTAAAATCTTTGTAATCACTTTTAAAGCTACACAACAAAGCGGTCCTAAGTACCTCAGGTCTAGATTGAAAGCTTATGTACCTGTGCGTAATTTGAGATCATCCAAAGAATTAGTACCCCCTCATTTCCGCCTGAAATCCAGAGGAGGAAAGTCCTTGGCTGTACTGGGAACTAAAGCCTGGAATCTTTTACCTCCAGATCTGAGACTTATATAGTCAGAACCTATGTTCAGAAAGAAATTGAAAACTTGGATATTTACAGCCTTAGACAGTCTGACCCTCTCCCTTATCTAACCTGTTTTTAACATTGTGATATTAGAGATGACTCTTTTCCGTCACTAGCCCTTTCAGCGCCAAGATGCTCCTTTTGGAGTGAAAGCCTGCGCTTTATAAATGACATCATTCATTCATTCATTCATTCATTCATTCATTCATTCATTCAGAAAAATAAAAAAATAAAAATTCTCTCAGCAGAAAGCAATTCTGGAATTATTCTGACTTCTGCTGGTCATTTTCTATCAAGATAGTTAAATAGAGGCAGTTGAACAGAAAAAAAAGTCCCTAAGCGGAAACAGTCAAGTCCTAGGGCTGATCTCCAGAGCCCACAAAGTAAATACACATATTCTAAAGTATATACAAGAGGTCTCGAATGCTAAACCTAAAAATGAGTAGAGGAACATACATGGTCTTCAATCAAGGTATTGCAATTTCAACCAAAGCAGTCAATGCAATTTGAGATGCAAATTCAGTCCGTATGTAAAATTTTACGATAATCACCACATGGTACACAGAAGAAAAAAGAAATACTTTTAAAGGCAAACAGTGGAATAATTCCTGTTTAAACAGGCCTGCAGGCAATTATATTTTTTTTATCTGTTGAAATGTTGGTTTTCCCTATTCATCCATCAACAGGCTGTGTTCCTGACATATCTAAGGATAACGTATTTCCCTGATCACATCGCTGGAGCCTTTGCTATGTTGCTGTGCTTGTTTAAAAGGGCGTTCAGTATTCAGACTCTGCAACAACGCAGGTGGAATCTCATAAATTTAGGAAGATTGGTAATATGACTCCAAAATGTGAGTTTGGTGTATGATACATTAAATGATATGACCTTCCCGATTACATAAGGTTGAAAGGGTCACTACATGATAAGGTGACAAGTTTACTAATGAGAAATTGTAACTAGACCTGGGTGTAATTACAGTTACCCTGGAGAAATCAGAGTAATTTTAGTAATTCTGCGTTACCCTTTGACTCGGATTCTGAAATTACTCCTGCTTGTGTAACTATGAGTGATATGGGAGGGAAAAATCCTACTGTAAGAGAACATTTAATGAGCGTGAGAAGCCATTCACACTCACTATTCATGTCATGCTGCATTTATTGTTATTTCTTAGAGCAAAATGCATTGTTGCATCTTTTTTAATAGCTTTGCACTGTAACTTTTTGAAAATCTAACCAGTGCAATAGAGTACTCGCTAAGGTACAGCATCAATCTGCCAGCAAGGGACCTGCTCTACAAATTGCCCTCTCTCACACAGGCTACCTATTCACTGAGGGTCTTATTTATGAGAGCCCAGCATTACTTTTTCACCACGCAAAGTGGTACATGCATGATGCAGCGCTCTGAATCAGATTTATGAAGCCACGCAAAGCCACCCTGCGTAACTTTAAGTGGCCTCATAAATCTTGAGCAAGGCAATGCAGCACAAATCGCTGTGTCACCTTAATCTGCACCCGGGATGTGTTTCATGGGAGTTGCAGTGGGTTTTCCCATGCAACACCCATGGATTTTGACTCTTCCCCAGACTTACCAAATCATGTAAACCTGGGGAAGCAACAAATCCTTGCTCCTCTAAAGGTGAGGCGTAATAAGGAGAAACATCTTTATTCCTCCTTGTTTTTTCCTCTTTCTATGTGTGCTGCATTCTGCAGCACATATTGAAAGAGGAAAACGCCTCGTCGTGCCGGTCGTAGTCAGAGGAGCCTGGTGTATTTCCCGGACCTTGTTGACTCTATTGTGCTACACACGCTGCCTTGAGGATAGCGGAACATTGGCCCTGAAACCTCATTGCGGATAATTCCTTCAGACGGGACTGCGAGGACCAGCAGCCCCGTGATCTTGCTCAGCTGTGTCCTCTTCCCGCCCTTGCTGCCTGAACGCTCTTAACGACTCCCGGCCCCCGCTTCGCGGGTGCCGGTCGTAGTCAGAGGAGCCTGGTGTATTTCCCGGACCTTGTTGACTCTATTGTGCTACACACGCTGCCTTGAGGATAGCGGAACATTGGCCCTGAAACCTCATTGCGGATAATTCCTTCAGACGGGACTGCGAGGACCAGCAGCCCCGTGATCTTGCTCAGCTGTGTCCTCTTCCCGCCCTTGCTGCCTGAACGCTCTTAACGACGCCCGGCCCCCGTTTCGCGGGAGCCGGTCGTAGTCAGAGGAGCCTGGTGTATTTCCCGGACCTTGTTGACTCTATTGTGCTACACACGCTGCCTTGAGAATAGCGGAACATTGGCCCTGAAACCTCATTGCGGATAATTCCTTCAGACGGGACTGCGAGGACCAGCAGCCCCGTGATCTTGCTCAGCTGTGTCCTCTTCCCGCCCTTGCTGCCTGAACGCTCTTAACGACTCCCGGCCCCCGCTTTGCGGGTGCCGGTCGTAGTCAGAGGAGCCTGGTGTATTTCCCGGACCTTGTTGACTCTATTGTGCTACACACGCTGCCTTGAGGATAGCGGAACATTGGCCCTGAAACCTCATTGCGGATAATTCCTTCAGACGGGACTGCGAGGACCAGCAGCCCCGTGATCTTGCTCAGCTGTGTCCTCTTCCCGCCCTTGCTGCCTGAACGCTCTTAACGACTCCCGGCCCCCGCTTCGCGGGCGCCGGTCATAGTCAGAGGAGCCTGGTGTATTTCCCGGACCTTGTTGACTCTATTGTGCTACACACGCTGCCTTGAGGATAGCGGAACATTGGCCCTGAAACCTCATTGCGGATAATTCCTTCAGATGGGACTGCGAGGACCAGCAGCCCCGTGATCTTGCTCAGCTGTGTCCTCTTCCCGCCCTTGCTGCCTGAACGCTCTTAACGACTCCCGGCCCCCGCTTCGGGGGCGCCGGTCGTAGTCAGAGGAGCCTGGTGTATTTCCCGGACCTTGTTGACTCTATTGTGCTACACACGCTGCCTTGAGGATAGCGGAACATTGGCCCTGAAACCTCATTGCGGATAATTCCTTCAGATGGGACTGCGAGGACCAGCAGCCCCGTGATCTTGTTCAGCTGTGTCCTCTTCCCGTCTCCTCCCTCCTTGTTTATTGGTATATAACGTGGCCTATCCCTGAACGCGCTAGCGGGACGCGCGCGGAGCGCAACCCGGAGCGAAGACCGGGCAAAGAGCGGGCCCTCTAAGGCCCTCCGAGGCCGATAGAGGCTGGGCTGGGCCTGGTCTCTGAGACTTTGGGCTTCGGGGGTATATTTGTATTATTATTGTAATGGCCCTGAGCGGGAACGAATTGCCTGGGGACACGTTGAGGGGCGTGGTAAATGGCCCTCTAGACAGTTATTTTAAGAAGAAGATCTTATTGGTTGACGATCTTAGTGATACCCTGGCCGAGCGCAGATCTGAACGACGACGCTCAATTGAGATTATTAAACGCAGGGCCCCAGGGGATTCTATTCTACAGGTACCCGAAGACATATGTGATAGTTGTGGTACTAGTGATGTTCTTCCTTCCCAAGAGGATGTCCCGCTATTATTACGTGAGTGTTCTCCTACAAACAATGCTCCTAGTGTCCATGTTATTAGTGATTCCCTTCCTACAAATGTTATGAGAAACCCCAAGGTCTCTAATACACAACCCCCAGGCCGGCGATTACAAAATGGGAAAAAGGCTAAAATTCAAGCCAAGGGGAAAATTTATGGCCCTTCTCCTAGGAAAATAAGACGTAGGGTGGGGGTGGCCTCAATTAACCCTAGGATCCACCATTCGGAGTTTGGCCATCATACAAGGCCTCGAATTGAAACTGCCACTGGGCCAGCTGTACCTTTTCTGGGGGCCCGGATTTGGCCGCAATTATTTCGGAGCCTACTCAGCCCGCTGATAACTCGCCGCAGGTGCCTGCTAATGTCACTGATCTTTTAACTAAACTGGGGGATATGTTTAGTACTCTCATTTCGCCCATCACTGACAATCTGAGGAGATTGGAGCACAGGCTTGAGAACATTGAATCTACACTGAGAAATGTGTCTAAAGTAGAAAAGATGCAAAGGAATGGTACTAGTATCCAGGCCCCAGTACCTAACACTAATAATACTCTTCAAGAAACTCCGGTTGTTAGTAGTAATGTACCACAGGTTGGGGATCATACAGCTCCTGACTGTGTTAGGAAGGGCCCTTGGACGTCCTTGGAACATCCATTCAGCAAGCTTGTTACAGCCCATAGGGAGGAGATTAGTATAGCCCCTTTAGGGATTACGCGTCAGGAGCAGGAAAGCTCAAAACGGGATGGGGGTGCTAGGATTCACGGCCCAAAGGTCGATTTACCCCCAGAAGCTGTGCCCTTGGTGGTGGTTCTGACAGGGGTCCCGGTATGGGCTAATAATAAGAAAGAAGACTTTTACCAGTTGAAAAACAAAATTATACAGTGGTTAAGAATACATAGACCTATAAACAGGAATATTAATGGAGAGATATTATTCGCCAGACGTCTCACTTGGCTTGGTGGTACAAGTAAGGACGTTGAAGGTGACATAGTCCTGATTAACTTCAGAGATCCAGAAGCGGTTGATTTTATATTGAATTGGCCTTTAGGTAATGGCAACAGCCAAATTAGGCCTCGAGCCCTGACCTACTTTTATCCCAGGTCCCTAGTGTTCCCCCTAAACCATGCCGGGAAAAATTATAGAAACTATCCAGTTATCTTCCCAGCACTACATGCTGCGAATCTGCGATCCGACCAACAAGGTTGGAATACGATACCTTTTAGAGGCCCAAGGCATAACAACCAGAGAGTGGATCATACGAGGCCGTTCACGCCCCTAGAGCTGGGGAACAGGTTTGATGTTTTCTCCGGCATGGATGACTGCGATTGAAGATTACAGCATGGGAAGGGTAATTGGGACAGCCTAAGTGTAGGCAGATTAGAGGGTAATGTAATTGTGATATCTAACGAAGCTGATGAACCTCAAACTAGCGATGGGGCATCTTTGCTCCCGGAAATTGGAGCTGCTGTTGGATTTTCTGTTACCACCCACCACCTATCTGTAGGAGGTAGTACTAATGATAATGATAAACAGCTCCTAAACCAGGGAGAGCATTGTGAAACAACCAATTTAGGGGTAGCGGTTGGAGAAAACAGAGTTATCGCAGCTCCGCCCATTAGTGGTAAAGACGTAATTCACCTGTTGTCTTGGAATATAGCAGGGTTGGAAAAAAAATTGGTTCTTCCGGATTGGAACAGCTTTATTGAAAAATTCGATATATGTATGTTCCAAGAAACTTGGAGCTTAATACCAGTTTATAAAACTGGATACGCTACCTTTTGTGTACCCGCTTACAGTTGTGGAAAGGGTAGACCCTCAGGGGGCTTGCATATTTGGATAAAAATAGATCTAAACTGGAACATCTCTGTTTACGACTCGGAGTGTAGGGATTTTCAACACCTTTCATTTTCAGGCCAGGTGAAGGGAAGTAAGGTGGAGCTATTTAATATTTATGCTAGAGGGTCCCAGGGAGTTAAAACGCCTTGTACCTTCACGATTTTAGAACAGGCACTAGCTAATTGTACCCCAAATTCCAAAAAAATTGTGGGAGGTGATTTTAATTGTACATTCGAACCCTTAAGTGAGGATGACCCCCTGGGCATAGAGGAGGATGACGCAAGATGGTCTATCCCCGCACTGGCACTACCCCCGATTAAGAAGTGGTCAGCTAGAGCACTACAGATTAACGCTCTTACTGTGGATTATAACTTAAGAGCAGTGAACAGCAGATCTCCTTCTGATCGGAACGGGGCAATGACGTTCAACAGACTTAATAGTCCATCCAGAATTGATTATATTTTATTGGACGTCACCATGTGGCGTGATCTAGTAGATATGGAGGTGGTTCCCTCGCAGGATAGTGACCACAACCCTTTATGTCTGTCGATAGGGTGGAGAAATTTAATAGGTGGCCCAAACACAGCCCCACTGAAGACAACAAAGGAGGTAACCCCCTATGACGGTAACCGAAGATTGAAATGGGACAAGGTTGCCTCTCACCCAGACAAACTGGTTAAGATTAAGACACACATTGATGTGTTGACTAGTGAGTTGGAGGCCCTAGCCATGGGGAAAGGGGCTGGTCAGGATTCATCCCTTCCTCGGGTATATAACAACACCATTGATGAAGTTGGCAAACTATTTTTAACTAAGAGCAATAAAACAAAAGCTCCCAAACCCAGCAACCCCTGGTACACTACTAAGTGTCGGGCCAAAAGACGTGAGTTAGCTGCCGCCCTTCGCAAAAAGAACCAACCGCTAGTTAAAATAGCCAGGAGGGAGTATGCCCATGAACTAGCACGGGCTAAAAAAGAGTGGGAGGAACAGCATTGGCAGGACCTCAAAAATGCATCTAAAATGAAAAATGGCTCACTGTTTTGGGACCTGATCAATAAGGCCAGAAATTATAATAGGCCCCTGTTGGCTAATCATATTACTAGCCAACAATGGTATTCCCATTTTTCAACAATATATGGTGGTCAAGATGCACCCGATATCCTTTTTCGGGATTCAGCCATTCGGGCCCCCCTTGTAGCCGCGCTTGAGAATCCTTTTGAGCCCTCAGAGATAGTAGTAGCCACAGGTCACCTAACTCCGAAAAAGGCAGCGGGCCAAGATGGTATTCCGGGGGACCTTCTTAGGATCGAACCCATGGCTTGGGCTACTCTCATCGCATTATTAATGAACCTAATAGCCAAGGGACATCCTGTCCCAGATTCATGGAAGGGGGCTGAAGTGATCACAGTTTTTAAAAAGGGTGACAGGGACGACCCTGCCAACTACAGACCAATTAGCCTGATAGACGTAATTCAGAAAGTGGTTGGCAGGGTCATCATTTTGCGAGTAGGTGCATGGATGGAGGAGGAGCAGGTCCTCTCTCACTTCCAGGCCGGGTTCCGGAAAAAAGTGGGTACAATGGACCAGGTCTTCCGCTTTTTTGCGATCTACTGGAAAACTGTGCTAATTAACCAGGGTAGTCTCTACCTGGCGTTTATAGATCTCAGGATGGCGTTCGACCTGGTCCCCCGAGCTAGGCTATGGGAAGTTTTGGAGGAGATGGGCTTGCCGGGATACCTTTTGGATTTTATAGTTAAGCTCCATGAAGGAAATTATGCAAGAATTAGATGGGGTACCCAAGGCCAACTGACCGAGAGGGTTCCCGTGATGAGGGGAGTCCGCCAGGGATGTGTCATGGCGCCGACCCTATTTTCCCTATTTGTGAATGGTGTGGTGGACCACCTGAGGAATGAGGCGGCGGATTCGCCATCCCTGGCTGGGGAAAAAATACCAACCCTCCTCTTCGCGGACGATACCATTCTGATTTCAAAAACCCCGGCAGGTCTTCAAAAGCTACTACATCGCTTTAGTGATTTTTGTAATGACAGGGGCCTTACAATCAATACCACGAAAACGAAATTGATGGCCCTTTCCCCGTCCAGAAGATTTCGGAATAACTTTTCGCTTAATGGGGAGTCTCTGGATATGGTGGAGTCCTTTGACTACCTGGGCGTCAGGGTGAATAGTCGGATGCGCTGGAATGACCATCTGGCTAAAATGTCACTAAATTTCAAAAGAGTTGCTGGGGTGGTAATACGCGAGCATAGGGAGTCAGTGAGTAAACCTGTGGCCCCGGCTCTAGCCATCTATGAAGGTCAAATTTTGCCAAGTGCTCTGTATGGCTCTGAACTATGGGGGTTTGAGAATCTTCAGGATTTAATTATTTCAGAAAACAAGTTCTTGAGAGACCTGGTTGCCTTACCAACCTCTACCCCAGTGATACCATTACGTTTAGATATGGGCAGGCGCCCCCTTAAGGAAATAGTGCGCCTTCGCCCCCTACTTTTCTGGGTACGGCTGAGAAGGACTGAGGAGCTCAAGAACTATGCCGCGGCATTGGATGAACTTATCTTGTTGGATAAAGGTAATAGGATTAAGTGGTTGAGTAACCTACGTCAGCTGGTGGGACTTATAGGCCTAAGTGATCTATGGAAGAGCCAATCCCCGCCACCTAAATTAGTCATCAAGAAGCTTTATTGGGAGTGGGTTAAGATGGAGAGCTTGTCTAAAGGTGGTGTGGGTTCTCTCACCGAGCGGTTTCTAGAAATAAAGGGGTTATGCCAATTTGAACTACTCCTTGATTATATCGAGAAACCATTGGACAGATCACTATACTTAAAACTTAGGTATGGAACCCTCCCTGTAAATGCCTTTACCTTCGGGTGGAATGCACAAGGTAGTTCATCAAAGGGGTGCCCGTGCTGTGCAGCCCCTATTGAGTCTGTGGCGCATTTTATGTTTGCTTGCCCGGCTTACAGAGTATCCAGAAGGATATGGCTAAAACCGCTATGCAGGGGCCTGGGCCTACGATGTCACGTAATGGCCCTGCGAGTTCTCTGTACTGACACATCTTCCTCTTCCTTGGTATGTGGTGTTGCCAAATTTATCGGAAGTGCTTGGATGATCCGTTTGAGGAGACTAAAGCTCCTACTTACCCTGCAGGCCGGGTCGTCACAGTGAAGGAATGGTTCATGGGCTAGGTTAGTGGCCCCTGTTACTTATTTAGTAGGGGAAACGAGTAGTTATGCTGGTAATTGTAGAGTAAATTGATGAATTTTAACTTATATTTTCTGTATTGAGATTTTTATGTGACTTTTGTTGTACAAATTTTAATGATGATTTATAATAGGTCATGAATACTGTACACTACTTTTATGATGAAACTTTTTATCGAATAAAGTATTACTGACTGACTGACTGACTGGAAAACGCCTCCTAGGATTGTTTTTGTGCAGAAAGGTGCCCCCTCCTGCAAAAAAAAAATCCTGCATGCAATGGAGGCACCCTTGCGCATAAGGTGCAAGGCTGCCTACATTGGCGCCAGGCTGCCAAAACGGTGCCAGCACAAGGAGAAAGGACAGATATGCACAGTATTACTTAAATATGGTGCAGTTCTCCCTTTCACTTTGCTTTGTGCCTTGCTGTGCTGCCCTATGCCATAATCCCGTTAATGAGGGCCTGAGTTTGCATGCTCTCTCTGGTGTGCTCACATCTTCCCTTCTCCAAATGTCAGTTCGCACCCCATTATTTCCATTATATCTTCAGTGTGTCTGTCCCTCTCTAGTGTTGTGAAAAGCTCCAACCTCCATGTGGAATTACCAAAGTATAACAGCCCTCCATCAGTCTTCATGCTCACCCTCAAGTTTGCACACCCTATGTAATATTCTCCTATTCTCTGAAGTATATCTGTTCTTCTTCCTCTTACTACTGCCTTTAGGTCTTCTTGCTCTCCTCCAAGTCTGCCGCTTTCCACTTACAGACTTCTTGAGTTTCTCATTTCCAAAGTGAGCAGCTCATTCATTCCTGGTCCTGTCCTGTGTTTTTTTTTTTGCATCATGGTACTTCTATAAATGGTATGGCGATTCTGTCAAAAACACTTATGCAACAAATTATTACTCAATGAAAGGCCAAAAACAAATAATTTCATGTCCAATTGATGGGGAGAAAAAATATTAACATCAGATTTTTAGAAAGGAGAAAGTATACAACTGTTTTAGAACATTGAAATTTTGAGAACTCCATTAAAGACATTGGAGAAGCTTTAGGCTTATAATGGCTGGTATGCACCCGGAGCTCTAAAATTCCAATGTTTGTCTTCATGTTTCTCCTTTTCAAATTTAGAACATTCCAAACTTAGTTGGCGGAATATTCTAATAGGCTTATAGCCCTTATGCCTCAGGCTACATCTGTTGTTAATAGCTCTCACCCTCATTATAGGCCCTTGCCTGTGGCTCGGGTCTATAACTCGGGTTCAGGGCCTTTTAACAACCAGTATAGTCCAAGGCAGCAGGCTATAAGGCTATATTATGAGTAGTCAGAGTCTATATTATTAAACAAGATGACACATATACCACATAAGGATTTTCTTATGGTAAGATATAAAGGCTCAGTGCTCATGAAGGAGATGTGGATTTGTGTGCCGGGTCAGGGCGGTCTGTATCCTTCTCAGGAAGTGGTGTATGTGACTCCACCCCTCATGTTACCATTTTAGTCAGGGTGGACTTGGGAGAAATAAGGATTGCTGTGATGCACACCCTTCACACAGTTGACCAGTTTTAGGAGAACCCAGATGGCTGTGCTCTGCAGGATTCTGAGAAAGAGTCAGTCAGTAAAGAGTTGTTAAACAAATTAAAGAGCTGAAAGCTGAGAAGAGTGCAAGCCTCTTAAAGAGCTACACAGCCAAGTTATTAGGTGTGGGGGTTCTGCTCAAGTGCATGATGCTTAGAAACCTCTGTGAGTGCTTCCTCAGATTGAGGAAAGTCTAGCAACTTCTGGTCCAGGGCCAACAATGCCCAGAGCTGCACGTCCCTCATCAAGGGATCAGTAGTGTCTCGAGTGGGGGCACACGTCTACTGGCATACAGCAATTGGTAGTAGTCTGTAAATGTGGTTGCCATCACAAGTTCACTGCATGGTACTACTCCACAGGCATCTTGAACTTTGGGCACCATCCTAGAAACAGGCACTCTGTTAGCAATCCACAACTGAAGCTTACATGATTTATCACTTGCCACAGAAATACACCTCTGGAAGAGTATTTGTATCATCCATGCTCTGTTGAGTGCCAAGTGCTTAAGCTCTAGTCTAGCCGTCTCTATTTGTCGAGCAGTTGTGGTGTGATGAAGGTTGTAAATTCATTTTCATAGTCATGATTCTTTCATTTAGTGCAATAATAGTATGTTTCCTATCTCATTCTCGCCTTCCCAAGCTGTTGTTTCTCTTAAAGCATACATCTGTTTCTTTCTGAAGAAAGGTGGTTAAGTCATCATCCACCAACCATTTAGTTGAATAAACACCATTTGATACTGCATAGGCAATGCCGACCAATACCTCAACGGGGCACTGGTCATGGATACCTCAAGGAATCATGTGCAGTCCCATGACCCAAGCCAGGTCAGTGACGGGATTGAATAAATAATCAATTCAGGAGCGATACTGATGTGTAGCCAAGTAAAACATTTAGGGGCAGAATTACAAGCCCCTTGCGCCACTTTTAACAGTGACACGAAAGTGGCGCATGGGGCTTGTAAATCTGCCCCTTAGAATTTAACCATCAGGTGATAGACCCACTGTGCATTGCACAGTCAAATAGAGGTCACCAATTAGATAGCATGGTGCATAAAAGGGGGCCCAACAGGGCAGGAGCTGCTGACATCAAGTTCATTCCCCATAATTACATTAAAGTCACCCCAGTCACCATAAACCCATATAGTGTGTGCCCCTTGAGATAGTTTATTCTCAACACAGTATTTCATGAGAAAGCAGGATGCATTTATATGCTCACATCACTCAATATTGACCTTCAAATCTGGATGTTATCATAATATAGCATTTCAAACCATCAGTGTGGATTTGGTGTTCCTAAAGGGGGAATTCTTCATGCAAAAGAATTGCCACACCACAGGAACTTTACACAATCACTATATATGCTATTGTAGAGATATCTCCCCAGTCAGGGTTGGTTTGCTTTGAAAATTGTTGCATGCTTGTTAGACTTTGCATCTTTGACGTGGTTTCCCCTGACTTTTTGTCTCTACCACCTGTATTTTTGATGCTGTACTGGATTTCGTTTTTGCTTAGATGCTTTGGGCACTTTGTCACTGTTGATCACTGTCAAAGTGCACGTGCTCCCTGTGTAAATTGTTATTATGATTGGTTCTCCCTGATTGGCATATTTGATTCACTACTAGGTCCCTAGTAAAGTGCACTAAATGTTCCAGGGCTGCTACTAGTGGGCCTGCAGCACTGATTGTCCCACCCACATGAGTAGCTCTGAAAAGGTAACTCAGACCTGCCACCGCAGTGTTTGTGTGCAGTTGGTAACTGCCATGTCGGCTTGGCAAGTGCACCCACTTGCCAGGCCCTAACCTTCCCTTTTCTTACATGTTAGTCACGCCTAATATAGGCTCAAGGTACCCCTGTGGGCAGGGTGCAGTGTGTGTGAAAGGCAGGATATGGCCTGATGTATGTGGCATGTCCTGATAGTGAAATACCTGCAATTTCGTTTTTTACTACTGACAGGCTATCTGTTCCCATTGGATAGAATGGGGAGTTTGTTTATAACATCTTTATAAACATAACTACCCCTGGGAACACAATAGGGAAATAAAGTTTGATATGCCTGAACTCAGAATGTTAAGATGCATCTTTTAGTGAGGATGATTTTTACATTCTGTGTTTGAAAATACCACTTTTAGAAAGTAGATATTTTCTTGCTTAGCAATTCAGTGTGCCTCTGCTAGGATGTGGATTGACTGTCTGGGGTTAGAGTGTCAGGGGCTTGGGAGGAGCAGTGGCTCCAGAGAGACTGATGAGGCAGGGCTGGGGTGAATAGACCTGGGCTGCCTTTAGAGAAGGGGAGGAGACTTCCTTTCACCTGAATGGGCCTGGTTTGCCTTCCACAATGCTGTCTCCACCTCCTGCCGGGCAGCTGCACCAGAGCGGACAGAACTGGTTCTCTGCCTTCAGAGAAAAAAAATGTTTGCTGTATAAAAAGAGGGGATCTGAACCCAGAACTTTAGACTACTTCTGGAATCAAGAGGAACCTTTGCCAAGGAGAAGAGCTGGAGAAGCTGAGAGAAGTACTGCCCTTGCTTTGTGTCTGGGGCTGGCCTGTAGTTGCTGTTTCTGCCATGGAAAGGAGAAGGACTTTACTGTGTGGTGTGTCCCCTGCTTGAGGAAAGTCTCCAAGGGCTTGAGAAAAGCTTGCCTCCTGTTTTGAAGTCTCAGGAACACAGAGACTTCACCCCCAGCTCCCCTGAACTTCCTTGCTGGGAGTTCTGGCTTGGCAAGAAGTGGCCGTGACTGTGTGGGGCCTCTGGAAGTTGTTTCTGCTGCTGGGAGCTGGAAAGCAACGCAACAACAAGAAAATCGGTGCATCGCTCTTCGTGTGACAGTTTTCTGTCGCAACACCGTGGTGCAAGAAGAATCTCCCCGCACCGCCATGCCACTGCCAAAACCACCGCTGCTCCTGTCGCCGCTGCAAGAATCAGCGCATCGAGGGATTGCGGCTTAAGTAATCAACGCAACGCAGCTCGACATCACCAAATCGTCCCTGTGCCGAACTGTCACATTGCATTCTCAAAGGTCTCAGGAAACTACGCATCTCTTAGTTTTTTGACGCTTCCCATTGCTGCTGGAGTTTGGAATGGTGAAATTCGTCACAATGATAGGTACTTTGCAAGAAATCACACATCCATAGTTTTCTATGGGCTCTGTTGTTAAAACCTTTTGAAAGTCATTTTTCTTAATGTATGTATGTTGGATTTTTTGTCGTTTTGGACTTGTTGAGTTTAGATAAAGACACTTTATTTTTCTAAACTGGTGTGGTGTCCATTTGTGTTGTTTTTACTATGTTACTGTGAGTGTTCATACAAATAATTTACACATGGCCTTTGGGATAAGCTTGTCTGCTCATGCCAGACTACCAAGGGGGTGAGCAAGGGTTATCTAAAGTGTGTATCCCCCTTTCCCTGACTAGAAACAAGGGTCCCTATTTGGACAAAGGTACCTACCTCTGCCAACTAGAGACCCCATTTCTAACGATGCTTGATTCTATCATTACAGCCATTTACATTGCAGGTGAGGATACAGGATCAGGGTTCCATAGTTACACGGAACTCTGACATTCTAAGTACATTTGAGGTAGTAAAGTGTACCAAATTGAATCAGTACAGTTGGGAAAATAACCAGACTAGGCCAGGCCATGTTATGAACCCCCAGACTCCGTCTACAGTTTCACCAGTAACATGGATGTATTCTACAAGTAACACATATGAGCACATAACTGACCTCCTCCAGTAACTTTCCTCTCACAGGGAAGCATGTGGAAAGTTTGGGGGGCTTCTGGACCCCGGTTCATCTATTATTTTTCCATTTGTTTGGCACATACATGCTGGAAAGTGCTGGATCCCTGCCACACCACTGCATATGCCCTCTTGTATGGATAGTTATTTACATCAGCAGATAGCAAATCCTCAAGCCTGTCTGCACCTGTCAGTGCCCGTATTGTGCTGAGCACCAGTCCCCCTGCCATTTTCACTCCCTCCTTTCACAAAGGAGACACTACACCAGGAAAGAGCTACTTGCTCATAACACTACAGGTAAGGGCACTAGTTGCGCTACACTAGACCTCTGTTCTCACAGGATTTCTTCTGAGATTCTGTGCCAGGAATGTGGTTTCCTGATGTCTTGAGACACATGATATAATTGAGCTGGAAATGAAGTCTCAAACTGACTTACACGCCAAGGATACCGGCAGAGAAGGTAGAATCCTTTGCACTTTAATATACTCCAGGTCACTAGTGAAACTCCAAATTGTATTTCTGACTTCCTAGACAATCACATCCTGGATATAGTTTATGTAACAGAAGCCTGGGTTGACCCCACTTCTGGCCCCTTTGTGGTTTCAGCAATTCCTGTTGGCAATTCCATCTCCAGATTAGACAGACTTCTTAAGCGGGGAGGTGGATATATCGCAACAATATCAATCAATCAATCAATCAGTATTTGTAAAGCACAGCATTGTCACCCCAGGAGGTCTCTGGGTGCTGAGGTGAGAGGTCTCCATCGAAAAGCCAGGTCATGAGTTTCTTTCTGAAGTTTGCAAAGGAAGGTGGTGTTTAAAGGTAGAGGGTTAGGTTGTTCCAGGTCTTGGCAGCGAAATGGAGATAGAACTGCCTCCGCTGCGACTGCGATGGATGTTGGGGGTATGTGCAAGTGCTAGGGTTAGGGAGGTTGAACACAGATGTCTGGCGGGTTGATAGATAGAAGTTCAGTCTGTGGTTGATGTAAGCCAGTCCCTCATCATGTAAGGCTTTATAGGCATGCGTGAGGATCTTGAACTGACATTTAGACTGGATGGGGAGCCAGAGGAGGTTTCTGAAGCAGGGGTGATGTGGGTTCATTTGGGGATGTCCAGGATGAGTTTGGCTGCAGAATTCAGTATGATGTGGTCTTTTGAGGAGTTGGGTGGCGATGCCAGAATAGAGTGCATTGCCATAGTCGAGGCGACTGGTAATGGTCTGGTGTTGACAGGGATCCATCTGAAGATTCTGCGGAGGGTGTGGAAGCAGGAGGAGGTGACTCCGTTGATTTATGGCTTCATGGTAAGTTCACTTTCTAGGATGATGGCGAGGTTGTGTGCGTAATCTGTAGGAGCAGGTGTGGGTCCGAGCTTGGATGGGCACCAGCTGTTGTCCCATATGGAGGCATTTCTCAGATCAGTTCTTCCATCTTGTCAGATTTAAGTTTGAGGCAATTAGCTCTCATCCAGTTGGCGACACTGGTCAAGGTACCGCAGAAGTTTGCTCTGGTGGTGGGGGGATCTTCGGTGGAAAAACTCTCCAAGACCATAGGTTTGGGAAAGTGAGAAAATCCTTGCACTGCTTTTAAGCCAATAATCCTGAAGTATTGAACACTTTGCTTGTGTAATAAGGCCTTTGAACGCCGTTACTAGAATGTTTTTTATGTGTATGAAGCCTTGGATTATTTTGACACGCTCTACCCCAGATGTAGCAGTCTAATAATATCGATGAATGAACAATGACTGTAATATTAGCAAAGTGTGCATCTAGGTTACTATTGGAGGTGTGCTAAATTTGCATAGCTTGCATTTGCAAAATTATTTTTGGGAAATTATGTAAAACTATGCATACTTCAAAACCACCATGTGATGCTGTATATTAGCATGAAATGCTTAAAGCAAGGATCTATTTTATGCTGAAAACACACCAAAAAACACAAACAATGGTCACTTCCAATGTGTCAATATTTGCCACTATCATAGCATAATTTTGCAATGTGGCATAAATTAGCACGATTATGGCAATTTTGCATTACAAGCGTAATGGAAAATGACCGACATTATTTAAGATTATGCAAATTTCACCTGTGCATATTTACTAGTTCAACAAATCACATCAGGTTGGTGCTCAGTATAATTGTAGATATTAAGTTGCCTTAAACATCCATATTTAGAACATTGAATAGCATCGAAGTCTTTGATATTCAAGACCAGCAAATAAAATTGGGAGTAAAGAATGATATTAAAGTGATGTGCAGGTCCTGAAACAAGAAATATATTTCCCACCTGTTCCCATGTATCAAGTAACATGACGTCATCTTCTGCAAGGTCATCCTGTGTGAACTCTCCAGGAACATCTTCAATCTTTAGAAATAAAAAACATGTATAAATATGTAAACTACCACTAACAAAAATATAAACGCATACAAGGATGATTGTGACTAGTCAGAAAAATACCTTCTCGTTAGGTTATTGATTTTCTCATGTAGTGTGCACCCAAATGACCTCCACTGCTGCTGACTGCGGCATAAATGTAGCTTAATATAAGATAATATGTCTATTTGACAAAGGTTTGCTGTACAGTTTTGGATGGCAACAAACAGGAGTGCATTAATTTTGAACACTTTTATCAAATACTAAATAGAGAGTTAAGGCAACATATTTTAAAGCACTATTCACTTGCAATCAAACACGCATTTTCAAAGTTAATGGGCTAGTTTGCATTTTCAGTTTTAAGCCAGACTTCTTGCACTCGAATTGTCAAATAACTGGTACAATAAGCACTCAGATTGTCCCTAGAATGTGCAAGGATATAGAATTTTCGCAGCCCTGAACTACAGGCCACAGGCACTCCTTCATGGCAGCATACCCATATACCCACTTCTTCAATGAAACACTCATGCCAGCTGAAAAAGGGCCTTCACTCCTCCACTCAATTACTGCCTCACCATGTATTCTACCACACTGGCTCATCAAATACTCTCACAGCAATGCTCTCATGCATTCACTGTCTCACCAAGCACTCACTCACACCAACTGATCTTTGACATTCACTCAAACTCCTACGGACATCAATGTACTCTTGTCTTCACTAACTATCTAAAAAGGCACACAGTAACAATAACTCTAGCATGTCCCTCACTCATACAATCATTTCTTGTCTCACCATGTATTCTACAACACCAGTTCATCGAAGAATCTCACTCTCAGAAAAGTTCTCATGAATTCACTGTTTCGCCAAGCACTCACTCGTACTACTTCACATTTGACACTTATTCATGCACCCACTGACACCAGGGTACGTTTACATTTACTCACTGTTTCACGAGGCACACAATAAGACTAACTCTAGTGTGACAGTCATGCACTTCAACACACTGAGGGACATGAAGCACGGCAGCAAGACTCTGAGAACCGGATCCCACCTCGCCACTCCCCCGGTATATTGAACATGACTCAGTATAGTAAATACCAGGCACTTAAACATAGCATATGTATTTGTAAAGTGCACAAGTTCATTCAAGGGTATCTTGGCGCTGAATAACAGTTACTCAGGTCAGTGGTGCTCCTTTTATCCACCTCAGAAGGATGAAAGACTTAGTAAACTCACTGGGATTTGAACCTGTGACCATGAGGCTGAACACAGGCCCCTACAGTGAACACATTAGCCCATTAAGCCACCAGAACCGGCTTTCAATCAGGAAAAATAGTTACATTAGTAGTGAATTTCGGAAGAGCTGTAAATACAGAACAAAATTGTGCATTTTGCGATGCGCATTGGAAATGAATGACACTCTATAAACACTACAAATTAATAACACTACATGCAGAACCCTGTATCTTTATGCAAAATTAAATATAAAATAACACATTTCTTTTTAGGTCTTTCTTGTGCTAAATGAAGGCAGTTTAGTAAGTGAAAACACAGTGAAGACATGGATTCCCAACATGAGAATGTTCTACCAGCCACCGAGCTAGAGCTGGGGATACTGGTCTAGATACTGAGACTCGAATAACAATCTCTGGGATGCATTGTGTAGTCTCCTGACCAGTGCTTTAGATGGGCAGGTACTGTCAGGTACAGAGTACCACTAAAGTATACAAAAAAGTGATAGATGGAATATATTAATTAATCTCAGCCACTGGTAGTTACTAAGTCAGCATCCATATCCATCGTTATATTGCATAACATGCTACCTCAGTTTGGACCCAGCTATATGCAAATCAGTCTTGACCCTGTTCCAATGGGAGCAGTCCAGCTCGAACTGCCAAGCCAAGTCCTTCCTGGCCTGTACACAGGCTACCCAGGACTGTTAGGGCTCATCAGCCAGGTAGAGCTTGGTGCCAGTGACATAGTGTTCATGGGACCCATGTCTGTCATACGTGTCCCACGTAGGACAACACACTAAAGTGGTAGCATCCTCCCCAGCCCGGTTGCATTTAAATGAATTACGCCACACACAAAGCTCTTGATTACACCTACTTACTTCTCGGAGTGTAGCCGGTAACTGAAAGGTACTGTACATGAATTTTATTAACCACACCCAATCACTTAAAACACTAGACTACGGGGTCCGATAGGGACCATAAGGATCCTACGAACGATTATTCACAAGACTTACAAAAGCGTACAAAAAGCATGAGCACTGGTTTCATGTTGACTTCTGGGGCAGCAGGACTTTTTATTCATTCTGGGGCAGAAGGATGGTTTCTTGAGAGTCACCAATATGTGTTTGGTAAGATTTGTATCTTGCCAACTAAAAACCGACATCTGGCCTTTTTGGCACTTTGGCTGATGCACTGCTATTCACAGCAGGGTTGTGTGCTACTGCTGTTAGTGCCACTTATTCCAATTTTTCCAAAGCCAGAGCAATGGGCACTTGCAGGCGGCTACTTCAGTTGCTTGTATTTTATTTGTTCTTAATTTTTATGGATGAAGAGGGATTGCTTTCTGGTCCCATCACCACTTTCAAAAGCCAAAAAGTGTTCATATGCAAAATGTGGTGGACTCATCCTATACATGACTAACAGCTCAGCATGCCAAGGCCTTAAGTGGGCGAATCCAAACAAGCCAATAGCTTAAGAGGGCTGATCAAAATTCCTTCCTCTATATTACATGGCTTTTTTTGTTGTTTTCTTTTTTTTTTACAATTTTATACTGCGCAAACTCGACACAAAGGTATAAGATCGCTTTACAAGAGCACCATTTGCATTACAGATGGACACATTCATTTTTAGGTACAGGGAGATAGTGATTTGCTCAGAATCACAGGATGTTTGAGTCTCCTGCCAGACTCGACCCTGGCTCTCCAGCATCATAGTGGACCGCTCTAGCCATGCGTTATCGTTTGAGTTGTCTAGTACTTTCTCCTTACACACACAAAAAAAACGCTCTGCTGTAATTCAGGCGTCACAGCACAGCTGGGTTGCACTAGGCAGCTCAGCTGGGAACCCAATGATGAAGCATGCCACCAACTAGGTTAGTGGGTGAGGGTTCTTTTAAAAACCTAATGGTTTTTCTTGATCATTCCTGTATATGTCAATCTGTCATTTTCACTTTTGGATCCCCGAACGAGAATGTCCACATTGTTGCTTATTGTTTATGGGGCCAACATGATGCCTTGCCTCCAAAACGGAAGCTGTCTATTGCCAGACCTAAAACAAATTACTTAGTGGGAAAAAATGCACACCATTTATTCGTCAGCAATGTACAAAAAAGCCATTGTCTGACCAAGTGCTTGTTTAAAAGTCATGCAGTGATTAATATATTATGGCAACTAGTAATATCTTTGTAGCTGGATGACATAATCAAAGGTCAGATTTATAGCAGATACCACAAAAGTTATTACTTCTTTGTTGGTAAGATCAGGCATGCATATATTTAAAAAATGGCCTGACATCCATTGTTCATGTATGTAATGTAAATCGTATGACTACCTGCATTACAGTGGGGCCACTGAGGCATTGGTGGGGCTGATTATTTAATTACAGTATCTCCCTTGGTGACCTATCATTAGCGGAAGAAGGTAAATCCGACATCTACACTTCCACCTTTGCCTCACGAGCAGATGGGAAAATGCCTGAACCATGATGAGCAATGATGAGAAAGGGGACATGCTCAAACTGATCATGTAAGCACCTCCAACAGCGGCAGTGTTGGGGCTGGCTAACCAAGGTGATAAAATAAGTAATTTCAGAAGTAATACTTCTATCCTAGGTATTACCTTTGCGATTCAGGTGTGCTACAGCTTGATGTAATGGTTCCTACTGATGCCCCACTCTAAAACACTCAGCAAATGTGTTATGATAGAGCTGCAGTTTACTAGCGATGAAAACATTTTGCCACAAAAGTACTCCTACTGTGTTTCCTATGAAACTTAAGTTAATGGTACTTATGTTAATTTTGGAACCTCCTGAGGCACAGCCGGGAGTAGGCAGCTATCAGCAGCTATCAGCGCCTGAACGCTTGCACTTCTAACGTTAGGAAACTGCTTTTAATACTCACTTTTCCTTCCCCTTGTCACTCGATCTTGCATAGCGGTGCGAGCGCTGGCAACGGAAATCGCCGTCATCTTCCACCTGCCTCCCCTCACGCCCAGTCAGTGACACGCCCAATCGGAGGACACGCCCCCTGTACGTATTTCCCTTACTATATAGATGTGTACATATCGGAAGCGCAGCGGACGAGCGCAGCGGGCGCGCCGAAGTCGCGCTTAAGGCAAGCTCGTCTGCGCTCGTCCGCGATCAGGCCGTGTCCGTGGCAGGGACTTCTCCACGTCTCATCAGCCATATCTCCGCGAAATATACTCGGGCCGAGCTGTTGTCTTATTAGACCTCCATTCCTCGTGACCGGCCCTTGTCCCGCCTTTGACGCTCAGAGCCAGGCCTTTGCCTGCACAGTCTGTAATTTTTCCTTCTCTGCCTTAGACCACACTTGCAGCACAACGCACGATCTGCACCCCGCTTCCATTCGTGGTGCCCAGTCCTTCCCGACCCTCAGAGCTGCACTGATTAACTGTAGATCGCTGAGCAAACATGCCATCGATATTTGGCAGTCCCTCCGGGACAACAATTGGGACTTGCTCTTTCTAACTGAAACTTGGCTGAACGACACCACCAACCCCGCTATCACCCTTGCTTTGCCGGAGGGCTATATTATCAGCTGCGCCAACCGGTCTAACGGCTCTTCAGGAGGTGGTGTCGCCTTAATCCATAAGTCCAAATGGACGGTTACCCTCCCCTCTTACGACCAAATCGATTGTATTGAAGGCATGCTTTTTAGTATCTTAACTTCCCCGTCTTGCTCTTGTTCGGGAATTCTTATTTATCGTCCCCCTCATTCCAACACTGCTCACCTACCGGCTCTGGCGGACTATATCATCCAGCTTAGTACACTCTATGCTAATTTTACCGCTCTAGGCGATTTTAACCTCCATGTTGACAACGTATCCTGTTCGCATAGTAATCACTTAATTTCCATGTTAGCGGACTGCAATCTTGCCCAAATAATAACCCTACCCACGCACAAAGCGGGTCATATACTGGATCTGATCTGCTCCAACTTACCTTCTATTCAGGCATCCCCCCCTACCCCGGTTATTTGGTCGGACCATTTCCTCATTCCTTTTGAGATCGGTATTCCCTGCCATTCTAGACCCGCTATCATCCCCAAAATATCTGGCAGAAACTGGAGTCGGATCACTTCTGAATCACTCCTGGAACACCTACAAAACACCCAACCAGGTTTGTCACCTGATCTTGATCTACAGATTGACCACTTGGATGCATGGATCGGTCAGGGTTTAGATGCTCTTGCTCCTCTCAAGCCTATTAAAACCCATAGGGCTGTACCCTCAGCACCCTGGTACTCTGACGAGCTCCGACAGAAAAAGACCTCTTGTAAATCTCTCGAAGGCCTCTGGAGACAGAACTATACTACGGACAGTAAAATCACCTATAAAATAGCTCTTAAAGAATATCGCCGAATGATTGAGGAGCGTAAACGGGATTATCTGGCCTCTCGAATCAAACTCGCCAGCAACGGCGCTAGGGAGATCTTCAATATAGTTAGATCTTTTACAGATCCTAACGCATTGACACGCACTCAACCTGCCTCACAGTCACTTTGCGATAAACTTTCTCAATTTTTTGAGGACAAAATTGAGACCATATACTCCTCTTTTCCCACCTCCACTTCTGAAGGAAGGGAAGAGGAACCCATAATTTTCTTGCCACCGGTGTCTACCTTTCTCGAATTTGCAGCCGTCTCTGAGGCAGAATCCCTGGCCGAACTACTTAAATGTAAGTCAGGTTCCGCGAATGATCCTTGGCCAGCTAAGCAATACAAAAAACTTGCTTCTTTACTTAACCCTCACCTGAATCTTATTTGGAATGATTCCCTCAGAACAGGCAGCTTTCCTGCCAAATGGAAACTTGCCTCTCTGGTCCCCATCCTCAAAAAGCCTAATCTGGACCCGGACCTTCCCAGTAATTACAGACCTATTTCTCTCCTGCCTGCCCCAGCTAAGATCCTGGAGAAATTGGTGCACTCCCAGTTGGCTAATTTCATCGAATCCAATAGTCTCCTCCATGAATCCCAGCATGGCTTCAGGTCGGGCCATAGCACAGAGTCGGCCCTTATTGAAATGGCTGACTCGGTGAGATGGACGCTCGACCAGGGGTCGAGGGCGGTGTTAGTGCTGCTGGATCTTTCAGCGGCATTTGACACCGTCTCTCATAGGACCCTGCTGGGGAGGCTGGAGGACTTAGGTCTGGGTGGTGCTGTGTTGAAATGGTTCTCATCCTACCTCTCGGACCGTTCTCAGCAGGTTTTCACTCCTCCCTACACTTCCCCCCTCAGACCACTCAAATGGGGAGTTCCACAAGGCTTCTCTCTGAGCCCGCTTCTATTTAATGTTTATTTCACTCCCTTGGCCAAGCTGATTGCTCAGTCTGGGATTAAATCCATCTCCTACGCTGACGATATTCAGCTACTTTTCACTTTCAATACCCCCTCTGCTTCTGCTTTTGACCCATTGAAAACCTGCCTTCGAGACATTTCTACCTGGATGGATGCCAACTCCCTCCGTCTCAATGCAGGTAAAACGGAGATTTTGTTTTTTAACTCTCCATCCCCCCTGGATTCTAGCCTATGGTGGCCAGTTGATCTGAGTCAAGCTCCCATCCCCAAAGACTCGGTCAGAAACCTAGGAGTACGCTGGGACACCCACCTCAGTTTTAACACCCAGGTACAAACAGTTGCAGCCTCCTGCTTTGCAAAGATCAGGACAATTAAACGGCTCATCAACTATTTACCAGCGGACTGCCGCAAGACGGTGATCCAGGCATTGATAACTTCTCACCTTGATTACGCCAATGCCCTCTATCTTGGTATTACAGCATCCCTTTGTCATAAACTTCAGACGGTCCAAAACGCTGCAGCACGGTTGGTGGAGAAAGTCCCCGCTAGACACCATATGTCCCCTCTCCTCCGTAAACTCCACTGGCTGCCCATTGCCAAAAGATGTGTCTTCAAAGCTATGACGCTGGCCTTTCGTGCGTCCAAAGGCAACGGGTCGGCCCATCTGAAAAACACCCTGCGACCTTACGTTAACTCCAGGACTTTACGCTCCAACTCTTTATTCTTCCTGGACACCCCACGATTCAAGCGTACTCGAGCAGGTGGAAAAACCTTTCAGGTCTGTGCCACTCAGTGTTGGAACAAGCTTCCGCTTGCCCTTCGCACCTGCCTTACTGAATCTGTATTCCGTAAACACCTGAAAACTCATCTCTTTCCCCCTTAAATCAGGCCTGCTATCCCCCTTTGCTCTCTGGTTTCTGAGTTTTCTAGCGCCGGGACGCCCCGTTGGGGCAGCTGTGCGCTTTATAAAATACACAAATAAATAAATAAATATGATGTTTTTTGCAACAACTTTGTGAATTTCATGGTTTGCTAAATATACAGTAATGGACACTTGGGAGCCGATGTCCTAAAACACAGGTCAAAATAGTATATTTGTACAAATAGTGCACCAGTTTTTTTTTTGACCTGGCTTTCATTTTGCAGTGCAATATATGTAATCATAGGTCACACCACAAAATGACCAGTTGCAGAGTGTGACAGAATGACCTGCTTAACAAGTATTAATTACGCAGGTAGATAATTTGCAGCACTTTGTGGTTGGGTACAAAGGGATTGTGCCCTGCAAGAAAGAATAGATTTAGTATTATTTCTTTTTTAAAATAGGCCACCATTTTCACATTTAAAAAAAAAATGCAGCCCTTGTTCCTAAAAAGAACCGATGGAAAAAAGTTTCCAATTTGGGAAGACATTGGGAAGTAGGCAGTCTATTTCCCCTGGCGCCACCCAAAACAATTCCTAAAAGGTAAGCTGTCCAACGAGGCCAGCTTTCCCTTTGTAAACAGAGTGCCACATCCTTTGAGGTGCAGGTAATGTTCAAGGGTTTGCCACAACGACTTGTGTTTCAAACCACTGATACTTCATTGTGATTTGTAATTAAGAGGGAACTCCACTTTTACACCCCCGCCATAATTGCAATTCAGAACGAGTCTCAAAACTCTTTTTGTGTTCTGAAAGTAATTCCGAATCTCAAAACGGTTTGGTAATTTAAGAAATGTGATTCTGTGATTGCAAACCTTAATATTGTGAAAATTGCAGGGCTTGCAACTACAACATCATTGTATTGAAGATCTACTCCCACTCTCAATACCTTTAGCAAAGCCCTTAACACTTTCCTCATTACGGTTCCAAGAACCTTGAGTTACTAACACAGTTGTAGCCTGGATCTTTTTCGCCCTGCCTTCGTTCACAATGCACCCTCATGTATGGATACCAATAGCTCTGCAAAATGCCTAACAAGCTCTGTAAATAAATGAATATTAGGACATCCTATAACTAGGATTCGTTAGGGGCCTCCTGAAGAAGATGGCATAATTTTTTTGTTATTCAGGTATCTTTAAATAAAAAAATCATGGCACAGTGCCACTTACTGTTTTTTAGATTGAACAGAGCAAGCAGAGAACATCACAAAAAGCTATGATGAACCATTGGAGTATACTCACAATAAATCTTCCTGTTTTGTTAGAGCATCCGTAGAGTCGCGGTGGGTGGTCAGCCAGGTTAGACTGGAGTAGAGGTGAAGTCTGGTACTCAGTTTTACCTCCTAATGCCTTCCAAAATTCCTCTGTGAACATCAAAAGAGTGAGCTCTTTATTGGCATTGGGTATACAAAAAGACTCAAAAGACTAAGGGGGTAGAACGAGTGAAGAAATCAATGTAATTGTGGCCCGAAGAGAGCTTATCTTGAGATGCCCCTGAGGGCAATGCCTCGATATGCACAGCTGAAGGAGTTTGCAGGATTTTGTTTTTTTTAAACTGAAATTTGCTGAAAAAATCTGCTGCTTAAAGTGATGTTTTAGTTAGGTATGTTAATAAGATCTTACTTACAGTAAAAAAAACTGACATGCACTGATAAAAACAAAGGTTAGAGATGTTATAGTTAGGTTTTGACATAAGGTAAAAATAATGTATAAATTCCCCAAAACACTGAAGTTCACCAGTTATAATTTACTGAGCTAACTATAACTTGCACCCCTGCCATGCACTGCTTATGACCCTATATCGTACATCACTCATAGCACGTTAAATAACATTATTAATGACATAATTGATAATATCTCAAATGACATCATATTTAATATTATTAAATTCCTCGTAAAATTAGTCCATATTTCCTAAAAGGATGACTTGGTTCATAAAAACATCAGTTTGACCCACAAACTGCATTTTTATGATATCAAAATAAGTAGCAGACACTCTAACAACTAGTTTCCTTTCCTTATCTGCTTGTCTTTGGGAATGTGTGAAAATATTTTCCATTCAGAGGATCCAAACGAGTTTTGCTCTCTCAAAGTTGTTTATTGAATAGCACCAATGCAAATCTGTTTGCAGTGCATGTATTACAAATCAAATCATGCATTTGTTTACAGTCAAACCAGTGACATTGCTATAAGAGAATTCAGGTAGTCTGATAAAGTATACGATATGATGTGTGAAAAATACAGATTATGTGCTTATGGAGGACGAGCATAAAATCTGTGCTAGTGAAGTGGAGTGCGGTGAAAGTGAGTGCCATAGGACGCCCAGTGAGAGAATGAGGAGTGCGTAAAAGATACCAGCTACATCAGAATAAAGAGAAAGCTTTATGGGGGGGGGGTCCAGGTATTTCACTGCGGGTGGGTCCAGGGTGTGAAAAACATGCTCTTCACTATGGAGTACGATGAGACTTCAGGACAGAAAAGGTATAAAATTAAAGGTTCAAGGGACATGACATTTGAAAGAAACAAGTTACTTCACTATGACAGTATGGGGACCTTGCAAGGCAGGCTAGGCATACCAGTATGGAAAGTAAGGTCAGTGGTCGGCAGAAGGAAGCAAGTACATCATCACAGTGGATGTAGGAGTGGGAAATGTGGGAGGTTGAGAAGCAGCCAGGATAGAACATCTTTGACCCATTGAAAAGTAGGGATGGAGAGTGTTCGACAGACTAAGCCCTTCTTAATAATAATATGCTGTGATCGTAAGGTAGATCAGGTACATCGGTATGGGTAGAAGAAGCAGAGAGGTCCAGTACATGACTAAAGTAGGGAGGGTCTGAAGGACAAAACGCATACGTCATTAAGAGTGGATGACAGTTCTGGAAATGCTACAAGCAATGTATTTCACAATGTGAGGAGGACAGTGTAAAGAACAGACCATGCACTTGTTTAACAGAAGTACACATTTCATCAAATACCTTGATCTGTACTATGGACAGGAAGAAAGGGTGTATGGGAGAAAAGGTACTTACATGGAGAATAGTGCCATAGAACCAAAGTACTTTGCGATTAGATGCACAGGTGATATAGTAGAGATCAGCTATTTCATTTGAACACGTCTACTTCCAATGATTAGTTAAACTTTGTCTACATGAAATAGATAAGAAATGCAATGCCTACCTGGTTCTTGGCCTTCTGTGATTCTAGTGGGTTTGCATTTCAATACATTGGCTACATATTGAGCCCCATGTTCTTCATCACTACTAGCTCCTTTCCCTATCCAGGTGTATCCAGAGTTATTTTTAAGTTTTAAAACAAATACATCATTCGAATTCAGTGACATTGCCTTTGCATCAACCTAGGATAAAACAAATAAAATATGTCAATATAAAAATAAAGGTTCAAATGTAAAAAGACAGAGTATATGTAGACTTATTGGTTCTTTCTTGTGATGTAGGGTCTTAATTAGTTTACAATTTATAACATGTAACCCATTGTGGCAATTATATAAAACAAACTGTACAAACATTTTGAATCTAGAGAGCATTTTCTAAACCACAAATCAAAACTCGAATAGTCTATTTTAATCATTCTGGTAAGACAGCTGACATTCGGAAGGGGCTGGTATCCCTTGCCAGCAGAATGAGCCAAAAAAAAGCTATTTTTAAAAAGAGGGACGATGAACAAAGACATTTAATTTAAAAATTACTTCCCAAAATGTGTCTCAAAACATGCATAGCCTATCACCCAAATTACGTTTTGTGTATCTTGGAAAAAAGCAAACTAGTCAGTGAATTATAGGAAAGAACCCACATGAGATATGGCTACATCTGATTTGTACCTTTAGATTTTGGTGGTTGCAGAATGAGGTTCATGTCAGGCAAATACCATTTGTTTCATTACATCTTACTCCTGGTATAATACAATACATATTCCTGTCCAGTGTAATGATGGAAATGTCTTTGTTATTCTAATCTTAGTAATTCGGTCATAGAAATGTGCCCATTCTATTGTTGTATCACAGAAATCTGTACTACAACAATGTGAAACACACTACCACAGTTGTTAATAAAAAACACGTTATTAGCTGAAACTAACCAAACATGTACTTTGGTGCTCCTTTTTATTTGATCAATTATCACCTCAAACTGGAAATTCTCTTTTGTTCTGAAATATTTATAATGAATACATGCTAAGTCAATTGATTTAGCAGCTACAAGGATACAATTGTTTGAAATATTTTATTGTTGTGCCTCGATGAACTTTACAATGGTTGCGCTGTTGGTTAAAATCTATTGATGTGTTATTTATTTATTGTATTCATTAAATGATTGAGGAAAAACGACCTCACCTGTGGAGGAAGACCAATGAATCTCTGTGCTGTGAAATGTCAACACTGGGATATCCCCACAACGGTTGACTAATGCCACTGCTAAAATATTTAATACAAATTCACAAACCATTTACACCTTACATCTGCAGCCAAAGCAGCTCCGCTTATGCCTGACTGCTACCCACAAAAGGATACCTGTTAATATTAATGGTGTACTACTTTTTAGATGTACACCCGGGCAGAGAATAGTTATGCAATAATAAATTCCATTCAAAAGGTGTGGAGTGTAAGGTTTAAGTTGTGGTTTTCCTTCAAGTGTTTGTGAATAGCTGCAAACTCATTAGGTTGTTGGTATTCACAAATTCCTCTCTGACCCTTTTTCAACCTGTAAAAAAACAAAGATTGAATGCGGCAAAATGCTGGAGGAACTCGCTTTTCAGGGTAGGAAGGAGATCCGAGCACCCAAAGCTTTGTAGGGGTGTGGGAGAAGGGGAATCTCCACAGGAAGAAAGAACTGCTTCATGGCAATATATATATAGCCGAGAAAAAAGGGAGGGGGTTCCCAAAACATAAAACTCTCATGCCTTTTCCATAGACTTCTTTAGGCAGGGGTACAGCAATAAATGCTGAAATAAAATTACTCCAAATTTGACAGGAAGCTAGATCTTGCTCCATAGATTGTGCTGTTTTGGATTTGTTTAAATTCTGTTCAGTAGTTTCGGAGAAATTAAGGGACTTAACGTAGAGTGGCAAGAAAAAAAAAGAAAACTTCTCATACAATGCAAAATCTAGTCTAGAGCCAGTAGGTCAGGGAGAGATGGGCAACGTGGGTGAAAACTTCTTCTACTTCTTAATATCCTGTCACCACCAGCATCTCTGCCATCCTCTGATGCAATACTGGCATGAATAATACCTGGGTAGAAGATCGGCCAGGTGGGAGGATCATCCTCTGTCCAGAGAGCATGCTGCATTTGGAATCCATATTTCCAAAGGACTTCAAATCTGTTTAGCTCCTCCCTCAGGCCTCAGGCATTGTTACAGAAGGCCCTTAGTTGGTGAGCCAACCTTTTGGATTTGATGTTTCCATTTAATAAGTAAACAAAGTATGCCAATAAAATATTTTTATTTTTGCTCTTGAGTTTTGGTTTTTTGTAGAAATATTTCTTTCTATTATCTTTCCATATTCAACAGAAAAAAACATACCTCCACTATCCTGGTGATGGATGCCAGGTTCCTGCGAACTTGAAACAGGCGTACAGCAGCAGGAGGGACCTGACCTCCTTTTCTTGATGTTCCGTCTTTGTAAATTATGAGTGGTTTATCTTTAAACAAGCTCAGCATGTGTGAAGGCTCTTTACCCTGGGAGACTCGAACCTGAGCATGGCATGGAAAGTAAAAAAAAGAACAAACACACGTTTAGTATAGAATAGCAAGAAACAGAAAGCATCCATAAGGTAAACAGCAGACTGCTTTGTGGCATGTTCATTACATTTCTGACATTTGTTTACATGCAGTTTGCCTACCCTTCTCTGGCATCTAGATGAGAGCTTGACATGTTTGTAAGAATATCTCAAGCATGCTGGGTCTAACTTCGCCAAGGGGACACGTTTTGTTGCTTTGAAGATGGACTGCATTTTTATGGAAACCTAGAGACCGCACTTCACAAAACTGCTGTAATTTGTTTTAATTATCCACTCTCTACTCCTTTCCATAAATAATTTTTTCTCTTACCGTTCATCACTAATTTTACACTTTGTGTATTTTCACATGATTTAATATTATTTTGGAGTGAGATACACAGCAAATAAAGAAATGCAAAAGCACATTATGTTAATTGGAATATTTTTTGACAGAGTTTAAAATGTTACGACACAATTCACACAACGTTTAGAGAAGATGTAAACCTATGCATGATAGATTTATATCTAAAAATGCAATAATTTTTGGGAGATTCTCAAACACAAAATATATCCTATACCTTGATTGGAGACACCATGTAACAATGTAAATGAATGCTGGTAAGAGAAATCACAAAGGGCCCTCAAAGGCTGTTTTTAGACCCTCACCAGATCATTGGGTAACACTGAGGCCCCTATCAACCAGGATGAGTCCAGCCATGTTCCAGGGAACACTTTAAACATGAACATTTACACACATCCGTAGATTTCCACATCGACCAATGTCCCCATGCACACTCCAGTTTATTGTTCGCATTGATGACAATCTGCCTGATTATGGGAATCATTGCCAGCAGTTATTGATAATAGGAGCAACCATTACAAGGTGCATTTTGAGTTTTCCCTCAGAAATGGGGAATTACTGGGAGATCTAGAGGTGCTGCATCCAATTCTTCTGGTAATCCTTCACTTCTCGCCAGGTAAATGAGAAGCATGGGTGAAATGCAAAGGATCCACAAAGTGACAATAAATATTGAAAATTCCATTACTGGCCCCATTAGAATTACAGGGCAACTTGTAATGAGGGTGCCCGCTTTCACAGGGTGGGAAAGAGCATGCCACCTCTTGTTCTGGCCATAAACCAAACTTTGTAGAGCAGAAAATGCACCCTGCTAAACTCAATCTGCAGCTGTAAATCTTTGCACAACCTAGAACATAGTGAGGAGGCTCTTGGCAAGACTGCCCTGGTGATGCCAGGCTCCATGCTGCAGTATTTCAAACTGAGAATATTTATTGGCTGCTGGGCAATGCAGTTTAAAGATGGAAAACAGCAGCCTTCTTGTCTTGGCATAAAACCCAAACCCTGATTTTCCTAATGAGCTGTGAAGGTAAGTGTGGAGGCTATGAAAGACACTTTGCATATATATATATCCCCACACGTAGGCTCCATAATAGGGCTGGTCTTAATTTCAAAGCTGCTGGCTTGGCCTTAGTAAGACTGGGTCAGTTGCCAGGAAGCAGATGATGATGTTTCGGTATTTCCAGATAGAGCAGCACCAGGACTGACTAAACAGGTTGGAGTATAATTAAAGGGCTGTTTCCTGGGAAATCAGCGATGGAATTCATTTTTTTGTTAATCCTAATCTCACTTTCTTGATAGAAGTTGTAAAGAAGATTTACATGAAAAATGTATGTCTCATGTCCTTAACAAAGTTCACAGCTGAACTGGAAAATGAGGGTCCTGTTCAAATTCAGTATCCTTCAGTAGCTGTACATTTTAAATGGTTGTAAGGATGGAAGGTTGCCCCCTAACACCAACAAGAAAACAGAGGAAAGTCTTGGCATCCCTGGGCCATCCTCGATGGTTTGCACAATATACGCACAGGAAAACCCGCAGAAAGGGATACGCTGACTTGGCACGCATTGGCCCTTTGGGTCTACCTGGATAGAGCTGTGATGTCTGGTGCTTGACTCCAACAAGCATTGCAGTCTTTGATCACGAATAATTGCCTAACGGTTTCTTAGCACAGACACATTCCGATTAACAAGAACAATCATCGCAGTGAAGAAGCGAAAAGCACCTACCAGCAAAGAATGAATCCCTGGTGAGAGAAAGATATCCAAATGGAGGATGGGAAGAGAAGAGTTGTATAAATAAATTAAATCACCAATAACTAACTGAGCCTGTGGTGCTGAATGGGAGACCCCGTGACTGTCCCTCTGCAGCCCAGTTTGAATGCAGATTTTGGCCGCCCTACAGACATCAGTATCCATACAGACCAGACTGCTAGAGGTCAGAGGGCAGTGAGTACAGCAGAAGCTGCCAGGAGTTGTTAATAAGCAATAATCCGAAACACAGTAAGGTTTACCATTGTAAGTTATAGTGTAACCTTCAAAATGAGTCACTTGACAGAGGTAATGTCCTTCCATCTGAGGTTTCGATTCCAGGAAAGCCTTCCATTAGCCCTCTGAATGAATGCATCACCTTCACCCCAGACGTTTCGTGAAGATACTACTTCATAGATTGTGTTACTTTTCAGGTCACCGTAAGAGGAAATGCTGCAATTCCCATAGATTGTTGTTTATTTTAATTTCTCAGCTCATCTCCCTTTCTACCTGGCTGCTGTCAGCTGATGCCCAGCCTGCTTCCGGGGAGCTTGCTGTGTGTTACAGTGACATGTCTGCAGTCTGAGGATAGATACACTGTTGAGAACCTAGCTCAACATGACCTTTCAAGGTCACAAGTCACAAGGTCGCCATACCCTTCTACCGCTGTAGAGGGCCTCCCTACTCGCCATCCCTACATTTGTGCACCCACCTACCTGGCATAATCCCTGCAGAGTCGGATTGGTGGTGAAATCTGGAACAGGAACATCTCACGATTGGACACGTTTAACGTTACACTCGACAGCAGATTTCATTGAGAAAATGTGTAGCTGTTACACTGCTGTATGTCCCAGTTGCTGGGATGATCACCGTTTTTTATTTTAATTTTAACGTGTTATCCTTATGATGTATTTATAGCTGCTGATTCAGGCTCATAGCGCCCTTTGTTCTTTATACAAAGCCTTGCATTTCATATATTGATACATGTTTCTTTTTCTCTGATCCGTTGTTGTTGGCAGTTCTCTGAGATCTTCTAAAGGGCTTTCTCTTACAGTCCCTCAGTAAGAGTGGCCAAAGTCCCACTGTATTAAGGCTTCTGGTAATCTCACATCTGTCATTACTGATACCTGCTGTATTGGTAATGCCAGGTTTGCAACGACATAGGCATTATAAATCCCTTAGAGGTTCTAGTGGAATTTGGCATAATGTATGGAAAAATGGGCTACACAATCAATTTCTGCATTTGAAACTGTAATTCCAGACCTATATCCAAGAACAAGTTCTCCAGGTTTGACTTAAAGGATTTGTCCCCAGAAACCAATGTGGTATATGCAGTGTTTGCCAAATGCAGTTATGCTGTAGGACTCGTAATTCATTTTGGGTCAAAATTCCTGTTTCTGAACAAAATTGTATTAAGATCAAACTTGTAATGGAGTCGTAAGTCTACGTTTGTGTTACTGCAGACACATACCTGGACAGCGTTTCCATTGAGGGAGCGGTCAAGCTGCACAGTCAGAAAGGCGGATGTTGTCAGCTCATCTCTTGTTGCATTCATTCCTTGCCTGGGGAAGAGAAACAAAGAAGCAGCATTAGAAACACACATGCGCGTAGCATTTTGATGTTATAGGCACCAAGACCCTCGTGGTTCTTGGGTGGACTCTGAACAGGGACTACGTCATATGCGGGGAGGTGTTAGGGTGTGTTTAATGTTGAGTATGAGACAATGCACAGTGTGTGAGTGTATGCTGAAGAATAAAGAAGTTTTTGACTGCAGCTTCTGTGTGGCGTATTTCATTTGCATGCTCCAGGGCTGGGGAAGACACTACATCTGGCGACGAGTAGGGGATACGTGCCCGAAGAAAAAAAGACTGCTCTTCCTGAGAGTTTGCAGTGGTACTGAAAACTGCTTGTGCATGCAATGTGTGCCACAAATCGATACATAGCAGTCTGCAACTGGTGCATGTGGAGTCAAAGCCCTACTCCAGCCCACACACGGCTAAAGAAGAAAGTGAAGGCACTGCAAAGGAGCACATTCAAAACGCCCACCAAAACTGCTGGAGAAGCGGTTGATAGAGATGTTGCGCTGCTCCCCGAATACGGAACAATTACTCAAATGAAGCAGAATGAGAACAGCAGCGACAACCAGGTACCAGAAACAGAGAATTTACTCATCATCAAAGACAAGTGAAGCATTGTATGACCTTAGATCGGGTGGTGTGACACAAGTTCAAGCAGAAGGGTTGTGCTTGCAGAAGTTGCAGAGGGCAGCTGGATAGAGCGAAAGCTGCCTGAACAGCACTTGCTCTCAGTGACAGAAAAAGCGAGCGTTAAATAAATGCAGCCATGTTCCTACAGCCACTACCGCCCTTCGATACTTCTAAGAAGCAGAACATTGGTGCCAGGTGGGCTGCATTGATTAAAACATTAGAAGACTTCATGGATGCACTAGAAGAAGAAGAGGAAGAGAAGATTATCAAATACTTAAAAAATCTTTCAGGCGATGGAGTGGAAGAAGTGCTAAAGAAAGTTTCACAGACCAAAAAGTAAACGAAGCGTTGGAGGCCAAGTTCAACCTCTACAATAGGCTGGTGAAACAATAGACAAATTTGTTGAAAGACTTGATACACTCATTATACATTGCAAGTTCTATGATTTCACCGATGAAGAAGCCATATGGCTCAGAGCAGGGCCGGCTTTAGCACTGGTGGCGCCCAGCGTAACAATGTTTTTTGTGCCTCCCAATGACCACCTCCACCATGGATTCCCTCCCTACCACCCTTAACAGTCTCCATAACTACTCTCTTTCAGGTGCATTTAATTTGATAGCATCACTCATAAAAGTGATGATTGTCAGAGCACTTTTCATAACACACACTTTACACAGAGACTATCAATCATAGGTGTGTAAACCAGTGTTTAGGAAATGTTACATAAGACAGAAGACAGAAGACAACAAGGGGTGGATTCACATGTCATCCATACAGGTAGGCAGTATAGTTGAAGAGTACTTGGTCTGGAGAAGCACAAACTCTGAATTTAAAATGTAATACAATGGATTGGGGCTCTTTTTAATAACAAGAACTGATTTTTACCCAAATGAACCATTTTTTGCAACATTAGAATACTGAAAGTCTGGGGGAAAAAATCCATACGCTCTAATCTATACCTTAAAGTCTGCATGCAGTTCTTTGATGACAGTTAATAGCTCACTGTAAACTGCAACTAACAAAAGGAAGTCTCTGACAAAAGCAGTCACCCACTGACCTGTTTACATTACATTCACTCTGTGGTCTGCATGGTACATGTTCTTTGCAGCAGGCATATTAACCTTCTGCTCTACCTTACCATGAGTCAAAACTTCTACTAGACAAAACTCCGATCTTGCCAGCAAGAACATTAATCACTGGAGTTTTCTTGACATATTAATTGTTGATTGAAAATTGCTGGAGGCCAAGAACGCTGCAGCAGGTGCTTTTAAGCACAATATAAACTAGCAAACGGGCACCCCCTTGTGAAGTAAGCACCCGGTGTGGCCGCCCTAGAGCCGGCCCTGCCTCAGAGTCATTGATGGCTGCCTTTCAGATTCATTTAGAAGACGCATGTTGGGAGAAACACATAGCTTGGAGAAAATGTTGATGGCTGCCAGAGCAGAAAAATCAGCAGACTGACAAGCTGCTGACATGGAAGCAGGAGCAGTCCACAATGTATCAGCCCTGCTCATGACAAACAAGCACAAGCAAAAACAAGATGCACTTAAGTCAACTTCTTTAAAGTAATCAAAATTATTCTTCGACGTTGATTTTCATTTCCTCATGAAGATGAATGTTCAGCCATCAGGCAGGTCTGCAAAGGTTGTGCAAAAAAGCATAATTTCATAACTCTGTGCCAAGCTAAAGAAAAATCAAGTGCGTCACGATGGAAAGAAAAGATGGACACCAGAATGTTCCAGAAGTACTCTTGCCATGCCCCCAAAACTAAACAGCTAAATCAATCATCATCATCAAGCTTATCGCACAAAGACTCTTCAACATCACTATCGAATACCAGCAAATAAGATGGGTGTGCACTGATGATGTCAACCAAAGGACGGTGTGCATATGTGGGGTTGGCTGCCTTTAAAGAAAATCACATTTCAAAGAAAAATCACAAAACAAAGCGACAAACTTCATTTGGACCTTGTCCCAACACGTTGAGAGTGAATGATCACCCAATAAAGTTTGTAATCGACAGTGGTACGTCGATTAATATCATATCCGTGGAAAAGTTTAACAGATTATCCCCCATGCCTTACCTCAGTCAATCAGGCATGAAGGTATACACCTGGTCCACTTCAGAGCCACTGCAAAGCAGTGACAATGCGACTCAAAAAGACATTGGTGCAAGCCACCATCCACGTTCTACAAGGGACTTCAATAAGTGGCTGTTTGCTCAGTTTTGCACCGCTGCTCCCATGGTGTTGATATCCCTCAACTACAACCTCTATGCTCAGTCTGAGATCAGGAGGCAATTCCCATTGTGGTTTCATGGCCTGGGAAAACTCAAGAAAATGGAAGTACAGCTTCATATCAATGAAGACATTGCCCGTTTGCTCAGCAAACACTGTAGAGTTGCTTTCCATCTCCAAGAAGCTGTAGAGAAAGAATTGGAAGCACTTTTAACGCACAACATAATTGAACATTCCACCGGGCCAACGCTATGGGTTTCGCCCATAGTAGTAGTACAGGAGTGCAGAAGTGTGTTTCTGCATTGATATGCATCAGGCAAACAAAGCCATAGGGAGGGAGTGACACCCTGGTCCACATTTAGCAGACATGATCATGCAAATAAACTGAGCCAAAGTGTTTTCCCATCTTGACCTGAATAAAGGATACCATCAACTTGAACTGGAGAACTTCATGTACATTACTTGCTTTTCGACTCATGTTGCTGAGAAATCCAACATGAATCACATGCTTTCAATTACAGTGATGAAATACTGTTTTTTGGGAGAACACAAGAAGAATACATTAAAGCCCTTAACCAGGGATGCCAGTTACTTGTTGATGCCGGTCTCACTCTGAATGCTTCAAAGTGTGAGGTTCACAAATCAAACTCAAGTTTTTGGGCACATATTCTCTGATTTGCATATTCTCTGATGGGTGAAGGACTCCAGACCCAGACAAGGTGCAAGCACGATCATCCCCTTGTCCTCACCCCCCAAGATGTTAAAATACTACAATCCTTTCTAGGCATTGCCAGTTATTGCTCATGATACATTTGCAACATTGCTACAGCAAGCACGCTATTAAGAGACTTCAAAAAGTAAAATGATCTCCAGAAGGCGACAGGAGTTTCAGAGACATTAAACATGCGATTGGAAATGCAACTGAGATAACCTTCTCTGACCACAAGTTACGTACTGAAATATTGGTTGATGCATGCCTGGGAGGGCTAGGGGCAATCCTTGCTCAACATATTGAACATCCAAAGGTTCAGAGACAGATTGTGGCCTATGGAGCATATGGAAAATGATTCACTGTCATCACAGATCACCAGGCGTTACTCACAATGTTTGGGAACCCGATGTCTAAGATGCCCCCTAACATCGAGAGGTGGGGGTTCAGACTGCAAGAGTATGATTGTTACATTGTGCACAAATAGGAAAAGGAACAAAATCCAGCAGATTACTTTTCACGAGTGCCGTTACATCATCACAGTTCGACATCCAAGACAGCTGAAGCATATCTCGACTTTATCGTGAGGTCCAGCCACCAGTGACTTTATTGGTGGAACAAATCATTGCTGCCACCAATGCTGATAAAAACATGATTATTATTAAAGAACTTATTGCTACGCAATCACGGAGGAGAAGTACCCGGCCTCTTGCTAATGATTCTGAATTCCAAAAGTTCCAAAAACCATTACTCCAGAAGGCGTAATACTGAGAGGCACGAGAATTGTCTTACCTGAAACCATAAGACAGAGGGTCATCGAGCTGGCCCATAAAGGACACCGTGGCACTGTAGCCACCAGAAGAGTCCTACAAGATCTAGTGTGGCTTCCTTGACTAGATGAGTGAGTTGAGAAGGACCTGAAAATACACCACATTTGCAAATGCTTGTATGCTAATGTGACACAACACCCAGTGACAATGTCTCCCCTTCCTTCTCATGCCTGGGAGACAGTTGAAGTTGCCTACTTGTTACCTTTTGGAAATGTGCATCCACTCATGGTAGTCACTGATGAATATTCATGGTTTCCTTTGGTGGAAGACTTATCTTCAACAACCCATGACAATTCAATTCAATTCAAATGTTTATTGTTCCAGTTAATTAAAACCATCTATCTTCGACAACCCATGACAAGATCATAGAACAACTTCATGAAATCTTTGCAACGTGGGGCATTCCCAAAATTCCTCAAATCTGACAACGGCCACCCTTTAACAGAAAAGAGTTCAAAGAATTTCTTGTCTGACTCAATGTCAAACACCAAACGAGTACACCTCTGTGGCCCCAAGCCAATTGTGTAGTTGAACGATTCATGAGCACCTTCAAGAGAGTCATCCAGCGAGCATCCATGGAAGGAGTTGAACTTAACCAAGCCATTTGCAAGGCCCTCAGGTCCTATAAATCAATTCCTCACTCCACAACTTGTGAGAGTTCAGGTACCTTGCTTTTGAGCGAGCCGTCAGAGCAAAACTACCCCAATGGACCTCTGATCAATCAGTGAATACTGGTGAAGTTGGAGATACCGACACAACCCGGAAAAGGAAAATGAAAACATATGCTGATTGGCGTTGTCATGCCCAGGAGACAAGATTTTGGTTAAACAGAAACAAAGCCTGAAAATGGACACTCTTTTTGCTGATGATCCTCGACAGGTTGTGGAGTGCAAGGGACATATGATAACAGCCCATTGTCCTGGTCAATCCATCACTCGGGACACATCACATTTCAAACACCTACAGCGACACTTGTCGAGTCCTCAAACCATGCGTAGAGCAGCACTATGAGCAGGCCTGCCTCAACCACCTGAGCTTATGTCACCATTGTCTGATCGGGGTAGACCTCTATCATCTCGGATCACCAAGTCCGGCTGACAAGTGCAATCACTTCACCGACTAATTGAAGAAATTTTATTTTCGTAAGGTTCATCACTTTTTTATTTAACACAGGGGGAGATGTAGCATATTGATGTTATACACACTAGGACCTTTGTGGTTCTAGGGCAGACATTAAACAGGAACTACACCATATGTGGGAAGGTGTTATGGTGTGGTTAATGATGAGTTTGAGATAATGTGCAGTGTGTGAGTGTATGCTGAAGAATATGAGAGGATGTGGCCTAATGGCTAGAGTGGTCAACCTCAAAGCTGGGGAACTGGGTTCGAGTCTTGACAGAGATGCTCAACATCCTGTGATTCTGGGCAAATCACTTAATCTCCCCGTGCCTACCAAAATGAATGTACCCGTCTCTAACCTAACTGGTGTTCATGTAAAGTGCTCTAATGCCTTCAGGTTGAGTTTGCGCTATATAAAACTCATCCCCCCCCCCCCCAAAAAAAAGAAGTGTTTGACTGCAGCTACCATGTGGCGTATTTCATTTGCATGCTCCAGGGCTGGGGAAGATGCTGCAGTGCTGTTTGCAACAAAGCAACAATCTTAGAGCGTGGCTGAATACATCACCTTTGTCCTTGCACAGGGTTCTTCCGTTGTCTATTACCTCACGATATAGTCTCAGAAACACCCCCATATAATAGCAAAAGAGAATTAGACGCTTTGCGTCTCCGACCAAAGATGTAAATGAGACTTCAAAACCTTCTGATGCTCTAAACCTCACCTTGGCTAATCTGCCGTTTACAAAACAAACATAAAAACATACCTGCAAAAACACATATTTAGCAAGAAAGGGTACATCCAGACATTTTTTACCTTGGGTAATGCTGTTCAAGAATATTACTTATAGTGGGAATAATATCCTTCATAATTTTAACTCATTTAGAATTTGCAATGAAATTGTAGATGTTACCAAAGACATCACGGTTGAAATATATTATTAGTCTCTGTATATATTCAATTACTAGAGTTTTACAAGTGTTGCTCTTGCCCCCATGCTGAGATTGGTCTTTTCTTAACAATAAGGTTACAGTATATACATCAATGTTTTAGCTATGAAGGAATCCTTTGTGAGTGTGTCTTCACTTATGAAAGATCATATAAAGTTCATCTTCTTTTCTGGTCCATTGGTGTATCACCCCCCCTCCACCCCCCCCCACCTACGCACAGTAATTACTGTCCCTCGCAGATATGTAGGCCCACTGAAAAAACGGATCCTAAGCTGCAAAGAACAGAGAACCAGGAAGCAAAGCTGTCCATCTTCTTCAAGAAATAGTCCCCCTGTGATCACCTGCCTTGAAACATCTGCTTAGGCCACCAGTGTGCAAAGCAGGAGACAAATTTGGGGAAACAACCTCAGCCACTATTGATCATGGAGATCACTGTAGCAACCGTTGGAGACCACGGATGACATCACGGTACCCTGGTCTTACAATAGAAGATGTGGCAGAAAAATAATGTAGAAACAACAGTGTTTTAGTGTCCAACTTAAGTTTCCAAAAGACTGAAGAGTGCGGCAAACTATGCTTTTTAGATAGGTTTTCAGCTGCGAGGGACCACCTATTTTCCTAATAGAAAGAAAAGACCTCTAGCAACACCATCATTGATCGACCAGTTAAGCAGACACCCACCAAGCCAGACTCAGCTACTATTTGTGCCACCCAAAGCATAATCCAACCACGACCCTGACAACACTCTTGCAAGCAGAACTATTGTGAAGGTGCTGGGCTCAGAGAGGCTCTCATCAGATAGCCTACCTCCTTGACAAGAAGCGGTCAGAAGAACTCAGACCCCATGGGATGCAAACAACCAGAACATCTTTGAAGAAGCAGTAAGTTGATATGTTATAACATATACAACCCGAATAAAATAATTAGATATATCACTGTGGGGACTGAGAGGGCTGACCAACATAAATGAGGCGAAGGAGACTAAGGAAATTTGGCTCACAAAAAAGGATTCAGAAAAGATACGATGCGAATATTATGGCTATAATCACATTCTAAAGACCTTTTAATGGCCCAGCCGCCCAACAGTTGCTTCGGAGGGTGTAACATTTCTAAAAATTGGAAGTGCTGTTCACTTAAAAAATGTAGTGCACAAACCCACTGTATTTTTAGTTTGAGAAAAATAACATTGGAAGTTGCTCAATGTAGAAACAGTCTCATGTGATAATATAAACATAACTAGTTCAAACTAGTTTTTTGTTGAATATTAGAATATTTAAATAGGTTTTAAAAAAAGGATAGCATATTCTACAACAGTGATCAGTCATTTTGCTGTGCAAAGTCGATGTATGTTTAATTAAACAGATGTAAACAAGCTAAACTTACCAGGTGTAGATGATCTGTCCTTTCGGGTACGTATACAATATAATGTAACAGTCACCGCCAAAAAACTGTCCATAAGTGCCAGGATCTACCGGGATCCTGCCATTGCTTTCCACACGCCAGATCTGAAACAAAAATGCACCCATATTTTTATTACAGAAAAGGATAGCACTCAATAGATGATGGATCATGAATACTGAATGATTCCCTATTCATAAAAAAGAGTGCATGCACTCGCACACACGGGTCAAATAAGGCGACCTTTGGGAATTCACACACTTTCCCAGTAGGATGCTTGGAAAGTTGAGGCAGTCTCAGGTTTCCAAACATACTATTAGGAATTATATGCAGTCCTTAAATTGTAAAAAAAAAAAAGGTGTGCCAGAGCCCTTCTGAGAAGGCTACACAGACTGCACCACCCACTGCTCCCACCCACGCTGCCAATGACAGTAGATACACAACTACTAACCATCACGCTTCTACAAGTGTGACAATTCAGACTTTTCCGGGCTACCCAAAGCTATAAGAATGGCATTAGCAGCAGGAATTATTCATTTTTTAATGTATATCGACTTATTAAACACGGTTGTTGTGCTCATCTCAAATTAGACAGACAGCGTCATCATGTGGTGGACTATCACTAGAGCCAGTGGCGACAATTAAGTGCTGAGCACTAGATACCATCGGCTCAAATTAAGCACTGATGCTGAGTGACTTATGCTATGACCCCAGTATGGAGATGTACACACAAAACAACTCAGCCGTGGTGGAAAGCACCCTTAACTTCAAACCTATTTTGTTTTCTTTTTTTTCTATACTGGGAAAGTAGAGGTTCCATGTATTATATCGTTGTACAAGATAGAGTTGCAGAAGTATACTTACCTAGGGTATTCTTTTCTGTCAGTGTGCACCATCCAACTGAACCCTGCTTTTTTGACTGACGCTGCCTGGGGCACCCTGATGCTGCTCTAGGAAATAGATGCCTTAAATTAAATGACACGAAGGGCAGATTTGCCACCAAAATGTCAGAGCTCGGTGCTATGCCAAATTTGACAACGCCACGCTCCAAAATGTTTTAAAGCAGGAATGTGTCGTACTCACAAGAATGCAGAGCATCCCTGTGTTTCACCCCATTGTGGGAGCAATAAAGCTGCCTAATACCAGCGCAGGCACCCTGCTGCCATTTTGCGAGGGTGCCTGCGCTACAGGGGCGATTGTTTATATGCAGGAAGGCAAAACTTCCTGCACATAAACAATCAATAATGGCAATTTTCTCTTTCTATGTGTGCTGCACAATGCGCACACATAGAAAGAGCAAAAAACAAGAAGACATTAATAATTTCTACTTGTATCGCCATTTTAAGACCAGGTATTCCCTGGCGTTAGTTTTTGGTGCAGCCTCAACCTTATAAACCTGGGGCAGCATCAAAAAGTTATGGGCACTGCAGTGGAATGCCGACTGCAATACCCATTACACGCCCCTTTGCCGCAGAGGACTGCGGAGGTAAGGGGCATATTTACAAGGTGGCGTGAAGCCATGCTAAGTGGCTTAGTGCTACCTTGTAAATATGGGAAATGGCGCTAGCGTCAAAAAAAGTGATGCTTCGGTACTGATAGGGGCTTGTACATATGTCCCTAACTATCTTAATAACATTACCCATTAATCCAGTCCACTTATGATCAGCTTTATTGAACCAATATGTTTTAAAATCCAAATTGTATCAAAGTGTTTATAGCACGGGTGGCCGGGCCCGATAAGAGTTTGGCCTCAACTCAGTTTAGAATTAGATCCCACCATTCATCATTCATCCATTCATGCACTAATCTGTTCATTCAGCTATCTGTATAAGCCCACTCCTTCATCCATCCATGTGCCTATTCATCCACCCATTGACCCATCATTGCAATAAGTATATCACTCATCCACTCAAACACACAGAAACAGGCCAATGAATGAACAAGCACTTTCAGTTTAAAAAAGCTAGAACTATCTTCTTTGTAATTATTGCATTTATTAGAACAGCATATTATTGGCATATAGGTGCTGCTGATGTAGTTTGTTAGGGGTTTGTCTACTCTACTGCCTCTTATGATGGAGGATGATTGACTTGTTCTTTTCGAAGTCCCTTGCTGTAGGTCATGATGCCTGTTGGATAGAGCCCTCTCTCTTAAGAAGCTGGCAGCTGTTTACGAGAGCCTTGGGGTGTTCTATGTTTTGGTACTTTAGGGTTCAATATGCCAGTCACTGCCCCCTTTAGAAAAGGTTATATTTACAAAGTCTGTATGCATCCACACAGATGGGTAAACTTAACAAGTGGATGCTCCTTTATATGCAACCAGGGCTTTAAGTGGGATGAAAAAACTGGCGGTGGAAATCTCTTAAAGAGGCGTGGTCAATGTAATTAAGGGTGTAGCTTAAAATCTGTGTTTAGCATAGTGTCACTCCATCCAGATATGTAATACAACAAGTAACATTACACCGACAGCAAGTCAGGACTATTGGCTTTGTCAATGGTTGTTAGTTGCATAAGAAAAATAAGCAACAACTATGGCTTTGTTTATATAATATTGAAAATGCTTCTATTTTGTAATGATGAGACTGTGAAAGAACGATAACAAGGCTCTTTGAAGTTGCATAAAATCAGTGAAGGGTGGTACTGCTGCAGAGTTAAGATTTTTTTCCCCTGAAGGTGAGGGCAGAAATGGAGAGCCCAATAGGGACCCATCTCAGTACCTGCTTTTTACAGCTGCCAGTGCTAAGCACCGACAAAACCCGGCCCACTTAAAGCCCTGCATGCAACCACACAAAGCTTCATGTCATGTATGGATAATAAGACAAACATCTATTCTTCAACCAGAAACACTACAGGGCATATTAATAAGTGAATAGCGAAGCGTGACGTTACGCAAAAATGGATAATAATGCGCTCCACCATTCTGAAAACGCAGGGATGCACCATATTTAGAATGGTATGGCACAACCCTGTATTTTCCCTAGCGCTGCTGCTAAACTCAACTGCCTAGCGCCAACACAGGCCCCTTGCACCATAGTCCAAGGGTGCCTGCATTGAGGGAATGATTGTTTATGTGAAGGAAGGTGTCCCTTCCTGCACAAAAACAATGACAAATGATGATTTGTAACTCCTATGTGTGCTGCATTGTGCAGCACACATACAAGTTGCAAATCATCATTGATGATTGTTTGTGTGCAGGAAGAGAACAATAAACATAGAAACAGCAAAAACAAGGAGAAATCAAACATTTGTCCTTATATCACCTTGTTAAGACCAGGTTTTGCCCTGTGTTAATTTTGGTGCTGCCCCATATTTAGTCCACCCTGGTAAATAGAGGGCAGTGTCAAAATCAATGGGTGTGGTGGCAGAACACCCACCACAACCCCCATTTTTTGGGGGGAGTTTTATATACCGCGAACTAGAAGGTATCAAAGCGCTTTACATGAGCACCAGTTGCTTTACAGACGGACACATTCATTTTTGTTAGGCACGGGGAAATTACGTGATTTGCCCAGAATCACAAGATGTTGAGCGTCCCTGCTGAGACTCACACCTGGTTCCCCAGCTTCGAGGTCGGCTGCTCTAGTCATTAGGCCACACCCTCTCCCCTACCCCTTGCCCGCCCCTTTCATGCTAAGTGCAGCGTGAAAGGCGGCATTTTTACAAGGCGGCGTTAAGCTACTTAATGTGGCCGCCACCTTGTAAATAGGGCGAAGGGATTAACGCCACAGGAACGTCTCAAAAAGTGACGTTCCTGTGGTAATAACCCCCAACATGCTTAATATGAATTAAACGAAGATGAGTGCTATTTTTTCACTGACTCAATCTTAAATCTTCTCTGTAAAGAACTGTGAATTTTCCGATTTGGATCTGGAATATGTGTGTATTATGCACACTGATATATTTAATTACGATTACTAAGTACATGAGAAAAGTAGCCATTTATTTCAACGTTATTTTTGCTGTGTTAGCCCATGCAACGACAGTGTGGTGCAGGCACGGCTGTTGTGTTAGTGGTTGCGCCAGTCAATTTTGCAAAAGACATTAAAAGCACATACTGAATGCCTTCATGCGCTCTGAGGCTTAACATGGCAAATGCATTAGGCATGTTGAGCCCCTCAAACAGGTCCAAGTGCACGGGATAACCCTGCCATAGATAAGTCTTTGATCTTGCTTCTTAATATTGAACTTCCCACAATGCCACTGGGCAAATGTCTGCCATGTGATTCAGTATGCCAACATGAGAACTATTCTACACCACATTTATGCTCATTACTTGGCATTATAAAACGCCCAGACATGGAAAATATTGTCAGCACAGAGAGCTCTCACAGGCGATTCTTTCCAGCAGAAGTGGGTGAACACCATTTCTGATATTGTTTATTTACATCATAGAAGCCACTGCCGAGGTTATAAAATTAGCAATCGTTACAGAGACTGGAAAGCTCTTTTAATAAATATTTGGCAGACCAAAGACAGACACTTTCTGTCTGCAGGCACGGTCTCCTGTCCGTGAGGCTGGCTCCAGAAGGAACGCATGAAACTCATTTTTGAAAACAATTTTCAATTTTCACAATATCATTCTGTATCAGCTAGAAGTATTAACTTTAATATTTTGCGGTATGAATGCTTAACGTCCAAGAGTAGAGCATCCTAATATTTTGGTATATCCCTGGAGTGAAAAGATACAAAGTTCCTTTCCACTACATACGCTGTGGTAGCATTTTCCCAAGGCAAAAATCTATTTGCACATAGAAGTCATATTTTTCATGAGTCAGGATAGGAAATAAATACAAATCTCATAGGTACACTGGTGTCATATTTTTCATTCATCTAATTGATAAAACTCTCTGATCGAAACTCTCCTCGTTATCTACTTGCAGATGTCTGGCTCCCTTAACTTGGCTCGCCAACTCCACCAATCTCTTCGATACATAATCTCAGAATCGATCTTGACTATGATATGTCTCTTGCCACCCAGATTAATGAGGTCTCTTCCACTGTTTCTTTCACTGGACACTTCTTGTCTAGTTCCAGCGGCGGCTGGCAACTCGAAACAGTGTGGGTGGGGGCGGGGGCGGGTCAAATGGGTGGTGGATGGATGCATGCAAGGTGAGCAGGGAGTAAAAATAAAATGGAAAAGCCACTTAACGTACTTGCTGCACGACGCAGCACATCCTCCACGCTCTGGTCTGATTCTGACTCCTCCAGGCTCCAGCCAATTCCCCATACCAATCCTGGTGCTGCTCTCATGCTAGTAGCCAGTATGAGAGAAGTGCCCAGATTGGAGGGAGCGGCCTCTCTCGGCCCTCTCAAGAGCACTGGAGGCGTATACTTTCTCTATCCCAGCTGACCAAGACAGCTGAGTTACAGAGGTTTAAAATGTGCATATTTGCTGGCTGGCCGTTGCAAGACAGCTGTCCAAAGAGACATGTGCACTTTAAACCAAAGTGCCGAGCCAGTCCACCACTCCTCTCTGCTGCAGCAATAGCCCCGCCCTGTCCTGACACTCAGTTCAGGAGGGATTGGTGAAAAATAAAATGGTAATAAATAAACTCTATTAACATTTTGCTTTTCACCTCTGGCACTTTTCTGGGGGCCACATTTTTGTAAGCTCGGTACACCCCCCGTGCCACATCGGCACCATCCTGGATGACAAACTATCGATGAAGAAACAAGTCAACGCAGTTTCCTCAGACTGCTTCCACACCCTCTGCATGATCCGCAAGATCTTCAGGACTGTCACACAGGCCTTCATCATAAGCAGGCTGGACTATTGAAACACGCTTTACATGGGAATCACTGCATGCCTAATGAAGAGACTCCAAATACTGCAGAACTCAGCAGCTAGACTTATACTCGACTTCCCCAGAAAGACCCATATCACACCCCACCTCAGGAAATTACACTGGCTCTTGATTCAGAAGCGATGCCAGTTCAAGCTGTTGACCCAAGCCTACAAAGCTCTGCATAATGAATAACCAGCATACATCAACACACACCTAACCTTTCACCAACCATCCAGACTCCTTCAATCAGCCTCCCTCTCCACCCTACACATCCACCAACCCTACAGCGGAGGACGTTCCTTCTCACACCTGGCAGCTAAAGCCTGTAACAACCTGCTCCTGCACCTCAGGACTGCATCATCACTCAAACAATTCAGACGAGACCTAAAGACCTGGCTCCACCTCCACGCAGCAGCAAACAGCCCCAGAGCCTCGCGACCCTCACGGATGATTTGCCGCGCTCAACAAATGGCGGATTGATTGATAACACAAAGGGTGCTGCAGTCCACTTGTGGCATTTAACTCACAGGTTCTGGGCACACTATGAGACCATATTAGAAACTTATAGGTAAGTCAAATATGCCATATAGGTGTATACCAATTTTATAATGTTGAAAGGAGGAATATAATATAATATAAAAAATGAAATACAAAGTTACCTCCACCTCCCCAGAGCCATCATCTACCATATTGTGCTGAGCTGCCATTTGCGAAGATTCATGTAACTTTGAGGCGTCAAATTCAATCTGGTTAACATGAGCAATTCTCTCTGTGACAAACGCTTTTCCAAAGCCATCAGTTTGATCTTTATCCCTCCAGTCTTTGAAGAATTGTTTGAAGATCGGAGTTTCTCCCCCTTCTGGAAAAACTTGAATCTAGGGAAAAAAGAAAAGAATTTTAACGGAAGTCAGTAACGTTACATATTGCACATTGAACCTGATTTTATATGATTAGCAATATATTTTATAAAGAACCGAAAAAATAGTTTACAGTTGAGAAATTGTAAGTATTACATATGGTTTAACTTCATTCTGTAGTACCGGCCCCAATAACATGTAAAATGTGAGATGACCAGTGATGCTATCTGTAACATCATGTATGACATCATGTGCAGCATTTGTGGGCTATTGTCTTATAGCCACCTTTTGTTGACACACTTGAGGGTGTATTGTTTTAATTCATAACCATGACAACCCTTGTCCGGAAGCTTTTTAGGAGAGTTCTTATGTTTTTTTAAACATAATTTTCTCTTTAGGATAAAGAACATAACATAACTACATTTTCAGTACAAAAAAAGTATATATACACAATGCGTAACTGTTTGATATGGTCCTATTATACCAACTTGTGGTTCAGGTGAAATGTATTAACAACTCGGCCTTCAGCCTCATGCTTAGTTAATATCACCAGAGCCCCTCAATATGCTTTTTTTAAAATATAAACATGGTTTATTAATTGATGTTAGTATTTGTAAGAAAGGTTTAGAGCATTTGAGCATCATCCATATAGTAGTGATTGTTTCCTTGAGAGTGCAGCTATATCTGTCAATATTATGTTTGTGTTGGGGATAATATGTTAATATTTAAAATGCGTTTGTTCAACAATGTGTATTATTGTATGTCAAATGTTAAATGCAAAGCACATTGTAAGGTAGTTTGAACATGCATTCTAAAATGTACTTCTGTTTTGCAGTACATCAACACAATATAGTAGGATTAACGTGACACATATAAAACAACTTGCAATGTGGGACAGGGTAATGTTTTTCTGACATGGTACTGTGTTTACAATGTTTATTTTCACAGACTGTGTAGGACTTATTGCTGGATGTTTTCCACAAAGATTGGCATGCATGGCCACACTTGTCAGTGTTATGACTAATGGCCTAATAGCAGCACTGTCATTTTGAAAGTGTTTTCTTAATCAGCAGTAAAATAAAGACGAAATACCGTACTATCCATCCATTTAACACTTGAATGTGCTCAGGGAAGCTAAAGAGCCTGCAAATCAGCCACGGCCCCAGCATGTAAGAGCGGTGGGGTGGTGGGCCCAGGTGGCGGGGGATTTCGAGAGACGACCGCGAGGGAAAATTATTTATTTATTTAATTTTCCTTCGTTGTCAGCTCTCGAATTCTCCCCTCACCTGACCTCACCACCCCAACGCTCTTACCTGTAGTGGTCGGGCTGCTGGAAATGAATACAGTACTGTAAATTAAAAGAAATAATTAACAGTACATATTGCTCACAGTTGATTTTCTGTCTATTTCTAAGGGTTTCTACTCCACTTGGATATTGGTCTTGGGCAAATGAGGAAAATATGATTGTTTTGTAACTTAAACCTACAGTTTGCCAAAATGTCTGTTGATCGTTTCCCACCAGTTTCTCTCTGTCATTCATTTTTGCATGTTTAGTAGACCTTGACAAAAGGCAGTTTAGGTTTAAAGTATAGTTTTTCAACAAATCCCCTTTTCCTCTACAAAACTCCTAATTAGAAGCAGTTGATAATCGAGGCAGATGCGCCTATTTTTGACCAAGAACAGTGCACAGCCATTGTGATATCTACCACTTTTAAGAACCATCAGGTTGTGAAATGATGTGGTTTATTTGCCCCATCTCACCCAAAAATAGCATGAATTCAACGCATATTTCTTATGGAATTTAACTTGGAATTAACTTGCTGAATATTTACATATGTAGGACAGAAAACAATGACTTACAATGGGTTTATCAAGTAAGTGTGCTCTACTCTTAATAATCTTTCCTCTCCTGTATATTAGGCACAACTTGTAATGGGCTTGAGATCAGTGGGTTTAGGGAAGTATTGTGAACCATATATATTTTCTTCCTTTAGGGTCTTCTGGATGAATTCAGAGAGACCTGGAGTTGTGCCACCAACTTTGTAATAGCTAGTACGAAGTGGGATAGAAGTTATGCAAAATGTTCTAATTCTAGGGAATAATAACTTTACACATTCCAACTTGACTGTGCAAAGTTCAACAATCTCTCTGAAGTCGATGAAGTCCATGGAGGCTACTGGAGGTCAGTTGTGCAAACCCAAGGCTACTGCCTGACTATAAACAGAAGCAGATGTATCTGTGCAAACAAGAAAGCAATCATATTCTTCAAAGGCCTCTCTCACATGTATTATTTTATATTATGTGATGTGATACCTAGAGCTGCCACATGAAGACAAATTATTGAGACTTGCGCCCCAGATTGGACTTAATTAAAAACAAAATTTCCCTCTACATATAACTGTAGTTAGGAACTTGAAATAAAATAAAATTTTGACTCCTTTCAAAATTAAGAATGGATTTGCTCTTTGACTGGATCTCGATGAAAAAATCCTGCATCCGACCTTTTTAAGGTGTTCTACTACAATCACTAAATATTTTGAGGGATGTATTCTCCCTTGTGGGATGTTTTTTGCATTGGCATGGTTTTAAATTGTGTTAATACAATAAAATATTTTCTAGGTCTGTGCAAAATTAATTTGATTTGCCTAGTTACATGAAATTTCAGCAAAATTACGCAAACGTATGCAAAATTACATGAACTACAAATGTGTCATTGTGTGCTATATTTGATTGTGAAATGTGCCCTTGAGTAAAGTTTTTATTAAGAAGATGCATTTTCCACTAAAAAGTAGTCCAAATCAGCAAAAGTACTGTAAACAACAGCTGCTCGTGTACTCTTGTACCCAGGCATTTGCAGATTTCCAAAATGAATGTATGTTTGCAGGATAATTTTACCAGAAATGACTCATAAATACGTGAAGTAGAATAGTTTCGAGAATTATTTGTAACAAGTGTAATCGAAATTTCCCTGAAATGACCCAAATTACGCTAGTGTAAATGATATTTCACCCTCAGGCCTTATATTTTCATAGTTTTCATGTCATGCTTTAGAAATGCTTAAATTCAATTGTATCATAATCTGTAATGTCACAATGTGTACCGCGTCAGTTTATAGATCTTCTTAGTTTACCCTTCAAACTTACAGATGAATTGCATTAAATTCCCTAAATTGATCACTGCTGGGGCTGAATATGTAGCTCGAAAGAAGGGATTTTCAGGTAACTCATAACTTAAGTGGGATGCAAAGGCAAAACAATGTTCACAATTTCGCTGAGACGACCAATACGCATATGCGTCACTTTCTGTCAAACTATGCCCCTACATCTTCAAATAAATATGCCAATGTCACAAAGTCAGATAGCGATGTTTGCAAAATTTCTCTCACTCACAAACGTTCACCAACAAGAAAAAATCCTTATAAAAATGTTTTGCTGAGGAACTCAATAATTTACCTTTGTAGGTTTTTTTACAACACATTCTCTTTTTTAAACGTTTGTGAAGTTCACAAGACAAGATTGCAAACTTTTAAGAATACATTTACAAATGTTGAGAAAAAGACACTTTGCATATTTTACTTTAAACACAGTTCGTGTTTTCATCCTCAAATTCAACCCTGAAGCTAAACAAAGTGGTCACTGATGTAAATGCACAACAGTTATAGCTCAGAAATGAAACATCGAGTTATGTGTTAAAACCTCGACACGGAAATTGAAGCTCCACCTTACCTGGGTGTTAGCAGGATAGTTCATTTGTTGAATAAATTCTTCAGCTGTCTTCATTGCTGCCTTTCTTTCATCTGGCGTTGCATTCTTACCTACGAGTAAAAACGTGATTATTTCCCCTTATCCTTGATAAAAACTTTACTTGTTCACAAAACAATGACAGTTGCAAATGTCAAAACCACAAACGATTTTAAAGCAAAGTCTGATTAAATCCTTTTTATAGAATATAAGGTGTTTTAACTTTCTGGTTGAATATATGTGCACTTCTGTTGAACAGGAAGTTGACTTCAGTACAATTACACACAAGCCAGAACACTTTTGAGGCAAACTCTTGATGCCATAATAGCATCAAACTTCAGTTTCATGTCATGAGAACCAATCCCCTCCTGTGCTGACTGCTAGCTTCTAAAATATCGTGACTTTTCTAACCAACATTATTTTTGTGTGACATTTGTAAAATGATCCAGTTAAAATGTCCATGTACCATGGAGCAGGGAGCCTGGTCAAGGCATTAAATGGATCTTATCAAGGATACGCTGTGCTGGTCGAAGACCATACTCGTAAGACACTAAGGAACTCTAGTTATAGCTATGGGTCCCTGACAATCCCGGCACAAGAAATTGAAAATGTCCAGGAACCCACTGAAATCCCGTAACCTGAAAAGGTTCCATTCAACAGTATTGCCTTCTTAATGAATTTTAAAGTCTCTATTGAGGTGTAATCTATCTATTGAAATCGTTTTGTTTGACAAATCAAATAAAGCCATTGACATCAACACTTTTGCTTCCTTTAACACGCTTGAGATAGATTTGCCGGTTTGCTTTTAATAATTTTGCCCATTCATCTCTTGAAAGACAATTGCGCATAGTTCCAAAAATTCCCAAAAAAGCAGAGGCAGGCTCCAGACTTTGTGACTGGGATATCTAAATCTAAAACCCGATTTCCCACTTACAAATGCATAGCGCGTGGACTCATTCAAAAAGATGCCTCCTAGAGGTCACTGGGAAGCATATGCATTAACGAGCTCAGCAGTCAGACAGAAGGTAGGTGTTACACCTGCCTTATTTTGGCATGGTTTTCCCTGACTTTTTGCTTTCTGACCACCTGTTTTTGACTATGTGCTGAACTTTGTTTTTCCTGGCTTTAAGACTGTGCACACTTTTTTTACTGCTGACCAGTGCTACAGCACATGTGCTCTGTGTCTGAAATGTAATGGCATTTGGTTTCTCCATGGTTTGCATATTTGATTTACTGATATGTCCCTAGTACAGTACACTACATGTTCCCAGGGCCTGTAAATCAAATGCTACTAGTGGGCCTGCAGCACTGATTGTGCCACTTACATGAGTAGCCCTTCAAACAAGTCTCAGGCTTGCCACTGCAAAGCCTGTGTGTGCTGTTTTAAACTGCCATTTCGACCTGCCAAGTTCACCTACTTGCCTGGCCCAAACCTTCCCTTTTATTACAATTAATGAAACCCCTAAAGCAGGCCCTAGGTAGCCCTATGGGCTGGGTGCAGTGTATTTAAAAGGTAGAACATGTACTTTGGAATTTTACATATCCTAGTAGTGAAAAACTGCAAAATTAGTTTTTCACTACGGCAAGGCCTATCTCTCTCGTAGAATATTATTGTAGCTAACTTGTAACACTTTACAAGTGTAACTTCCAATTGGGAAAAGATGGTAAGAGTAAGTATGGTGCCTCTGGACTCACATCTTTTAGTGAATTTGGCTTTTAAATTGCAGGTCTGAAAATGCCACTTTTAGAAAGTTGGCATTTTCTTACTTTGACCATTCTGTGCCTCTGCGTGTCTCTGGAATACACTTCTGGGTGACAGCTGGGCTTTGTGAATTCCCTTTAGGCAGCCACACACAAATAGAGCTGAGGTGTGCCCTGCATATCCTGATGGCCCATCACCAGGCTGATGGGTCTTCCTGAGACAGCGTGAGAAGGAGGAGCTGACACTTGCACATGAAAAGGGTTGTGCCTGTCGCAACACAGAGAGTTGCATACCTCCCTGTAGTGTGTCTGGAGCCAGGGCAGGAAAGGACATGGTCTTATGCACTACAAAGACCCTTTGTTGACCTCTCCCTACTTCAAAGGCTAAAATGGGTATAAGTACTAGACCTCTGAAATCATATACTGAGAACACTTCTGGAACTGAGGACATTCTACCAGGAACAAGAGCTATTGTGCTGCCAGTACGGACTGCCTCTTTGCTACTTGCTTTGCTGTATTGGCCTGCTGCTTCTTGCCTGGGAGCGAGAGGGCTGGACTGGGCTCTCTACATCCTGCATCTCTATGGGTTCTCCAAGGGCTTGTTGAGCTTACCTCCTGTTTCTGAATTTCAGGAATATCAAAGAATTCACCTGCATCTTGCTACCATCACCTTGGCTCCTCTGCTGTGAGTTCCAAATTCAGTCCTGGGTCTTAGGAAGTGAGTGGTTGGTGCTTCTACCCAAGGCAACAATTCATTGACACCGAAGCATTGATAGGAACAGGCACATTCTTTGTGGTATCGTTGTATCGCAGTTGCCTCCACCGAAGCCGTGAGCTCCGCTCGCCGACTGCATGATGCTACAAACTTGACTTACAACGCAGCGCTGACTTTGCTGACGTAGCACCTCTGAATCACCACTGCTGCGTGAGACTCAGACACCTCATTGCTACGTCATGACACACTGTACCTGACGTATTCCCGACCTTGCTCAGCTTAGCGCCAGTGCATCGCCTACCACCCAGCGGTTCGACATCGACACCTATGAATTGACACACAGCGCTCTTGATATTGATGCATCAACGACGCTGCCTGACTTTGGAACTGACGCATTGCCTTCGACAGTGAAGCGTCCACTCCATTTTTCAACGCATCGTCCACCGAGTTTCAACACATCTAAGGTTCTGTCAGCGGGTCTGCGTGACTCCTGTAACCAGCCCGCGCTCCATTGCGGTCAGACTGAACTTTTGGATTTGCTTCGGTCAAGCGCAATCAGATAACCCCAGTTGGAGCTATTGACTTCTAAGCACTGCATTTTGATTAAATCTTGCAAAATTCATATCTTGACTCATCTATGTTGGAGTTTTGTCATTTTGGTCTTGTTTTACTCAGATACGTCTTGGTTAGTTTTCTAGACTGGTGTGAAGTACTGTTGTGGTGTTTTCACGATGTTTCTGGGTGTGTGTACACTAATACTTTACAAATTGCTTCTTTAGTTTAGCCTGACTGCTCTCTGCCAAGCTACCAGAGGGTAAGCACAGATACACTTTTGGTGTATACTACACTTACCCTGGCTAGGATTATGGTTCCTGCTTGGACAGAGAGCATTCCACTGCCAACCAAAAACCAGATTCTAACAATATCACTCTGACATGAAGTGCAGAGTCAAATTACTGAATATAAAGCAAATATACAAAGAATCTGTAAATTAGAACAGGGATCTCTTACCTTTCCATACAAATATTTTTCTGTCTGAACTGTGGTCCAAAATGAAGCATTCCTCAGATTTCAGCATATCAATAAGGAAAGGATTTTCCTCAGCAATCACTGTTACCTTCATGGAGCCACTGGCATCTGACACCTGAAAAAAAAAGAATTAATACAATGGGGTCATAATGGCATTTTAAATTCTTGTGAATTCTAGGTTAACATCAAACAGCATGATATTAAAGCTTTAGTTCTCTCTTTTCAATAGATTCTTTTCAATAGATTCTTTTAAATTCTCTATTGTTAAGTTCTTCTCAATTTGTTAGATCAGTCATGCCTTAAGGAAGACAACCCTGATGCTGTTAGATCAGATTTAGTGCTATCTTCCCACTCGGATGTAGTCAATCAATTTAGGACATTCAAGACTGCAGTGTGGGCTATACCTCCCCAAAAGGGACAAGCTCTTTAAATTGATAGTACCTACCTGAGCAGTGGTGTAAGTGAGGGATAGAGTGCAGGGTGAAGAATGTAAAATGAGATTAAAACTACGTCTTGGTGGACCTAAGGCTATGTTTACTGGATTAAAAATGAGTAGAATCTATAACCAAAGTGTCAAAGCAGTCAACACGTTTCAGCCTTTTTGTGCCTCTTAGGCATTAATCAGTGTCATATTCCAGTCACACTGCACGATAGTGCATAAATCAATGAGGTATACTGCGGTAACATGTTGCAACCAATGGTCCATATGCTTGAGAATGGATCCACCGTATCCTAATTAAGTTAAAAAGCCTCAACTCCAGGCCTTCTGTCAAGGATAATTCAGGAAGCTGCTTTACTGACTGCTGTTTGTGCTGCTCATATTCCCGGGTCGAGGACGACATCTTTTGTGACTTGTACACACACAGTTCCATGTGTGTTTATGTTCTGCAAATACCTGCAGAAATGGTTTACAAAGTTAAACCTTACTTAAGAACTTCCTTGATAGAAATGTCCTATGTATCATAAAGTGACACCTGGTAGGTAATCCTGGATGAAATACCACTTTTGGTTAGATATGCATTACCCACCGTGCTTTAACCAATTTGGAAATATAAAAAAATGTTATGCTTAATCTTAGCTGCATTGCCAACCACAGATGCTGAGATGTTGAGTCACATAGAGGCTGGAGCACATCAGGGTATGGAGAACGTGATTTCCTTTGATGATTTTGTGAGATTTGTAGAATATAGCACAAGGGATGGAGACACCTGACATTTTGGACCTAATTACGAGTCTGGCCACCAGACTTGTGTTGGACGACGGTGGCGGTCTTCCGCTTGCCACATTACGACCCAGGAAGATGTGCAACCTGAAACCGTCGTCAGGGAACTGTCGATCCTTGGTGTTGGCGTGGCAGTTTTGAGGCAGTAATATACTTGGCAGGACCGCCGTGGTCGCACCAAGCATATTGCGACTTTCCTCACCGCTACTGATTTCATGGACGTCTTCCCTCCACGAAAACCGTAGTGATGATGAAAGAAAGGGGGGGCCTTACAGGGCTGTCTTCGGCCTCACTCCATGTGGATGTACACAATAGGGGGCACAACCTGTGTCCCCCTGTGCGCATGCACCCCCAGTTCCTGCACGGCATGGCCTTAGGAGTCCATGACGGGCAGCAACTGTTTTTGACATTTCCATTGTGGTGCCTCTTTTTAAAAGGCACTGCCAGGTAACGTCAAAAGATCCCACCAAACACAAGTTTAACTCGTAATCTGGCGGGCGGCCTGGCCACGAGTTAGGGGGGCGTCGAGGCGACGACTCACCGCCGCACCGATAAACTCGTAATCGGGCCCTTTGTGTTTTTTGGTGAATAGGACTAAATAATAGATGTTAAATTAATGCAGACCTCTATCACAGTTTCTAGAATATACTTCTGCACAGTCGCTTATGAAAAAAACAGACTTGACAATTTTCTAAAAAAATAATCACGAATCTCTCACTGATTTTACCCTTTAACCCTTTATACTCCCTTGCTTGACACTGTGAGAGCTGACTGCACCTAAAGACGGAAGAAATATGTACTGCTGGCTTCATCAAAGAATTCCTGACTGTTTGACAGAGGACCTTGAGGAGAATTGTCTCCAGCTCTTTCCTAAATCTAAGGGGCCGAAAACCTGCTGTAGGGCTAGTCATCTGCAAAAATACTATGGGCCAGATTAGTTTTTGCAATAACTTTCATTAATAAAATCTGAATTCTTTCCTTCATTCCTTCATTTTTGATGCATTTTATGTTTATATTTTTTAGCTAGATTGGTTGGGAAGCAGCGTTTACATCGCATGTGCTGCAACGTATGCGATTACAATGCGGTCGTAACAACAGCTTCGTTGTTACAAGGCAAACCATTACATAGCAAGTCTTTTCTACGACTTGCTGTAGGGGTGCCCTAAACTAAGGAATAGTATAATTTAGTAGTCCAACAGCTATGCCACTGTTGCACACGCTGAAGTTGGAATAGTAAATTATAATATTCCTAAGTCCAGCGCGCCCCCTGCAGCAAGTCGTAGAAATTACTTGCGATGTAATGGTTTGCGTTGTAACAATGCGGTTGTTGTAATGACCGCTTTGTAATCGCATGCGTTGTAGTGCATGTGAAGTAACATCGCATATTCAGACATTTTACATTGTTTATTTTCTAAACTCTGCTTTTTGTATTTATTTTATTTTGTTTTTATTGAACATGTTAGCAGTTTTGAGATCCTAACTCAGAGTTGTCTGTCCATATTGAAAGTGAATACCTATTGCTAGGTAAAAAGCCACAGATAGAGGTTCTAATGGCAAGTCAAGTCAAGCCAATTGAATCTGGCATTGACTGGGTGACCAGCATACAAATGCAGCCATTTTTACTGTAGGAGTTGAAAATGTTCTTTTTACATGAGTGTATGCGTGTGTGAGTGGGGGGTATTGTAAGGTCCATGTTGATTGTGTCTTCTTTTAATGGGCCCTATCTGTATAATACTGTATATACGGTGAATGCATGGCCAGAATCAATAGTTTAGTTCTTTTGTGCGGCAGTGATCCAGTAGTTTGTATTACACAAGAATAGAAAACTTAGTTATTTCAGAAAAGCTCCATGTAATAGTCCCGGGTATTTAGGGGTATACTGTGTGAGTTCTTGTGTAATTAGGATGTTCCCAACTGTTTGAACATGCAAAGATGACACACTGTTCTGGTGTTGGATATTATTCTGTTAACAGTATGCAGCTTCGTGGGTCTCCCGGGCATCAACTAGGCCTGGGCAGTGAACTCCACTCTGCTCGCGGAGTTTGCAGAGTTTTCTACACTCTTTTCAGAGCTCACGGATTGCAGAAAACTCTGCTCTTCCTAGTGTAGCAGAGTTTTTTAGCGAGAGGTAGAATTTCTACTCGAGCGCACGATGATATGAACCAAGTGCTGGTACATTAAAAACATGTTTGCAAACCACAGGCGGAAGCAGGCTGACATATATCACATTGGGCTGGATAGCCATTACGAAGTATAATATGTGCAGTTTTTAATGTACCACCACTTGGTTCATATCATCGTGATTATCATATCACGTCTTTCTACAGATGTTACTATCATGCCACTTTTAATTGAAACTTGATGGACTTATAATGTGACTCGTATTATGGATGTACACTCCTAAATACAGATGAGATTGCCGTCAATATTGTGTGCAGATAACTTTATAGAGAAGGTTACTACCAACCTTCTCTCGCTAACTGCGAATCTCGAATGCCCTGAAGAAGTCCTGCATGACAGGACGAAACGTGTTGGCTGTGGCTTTTAATGAACAAAATAATAATGAAGCGACTTTTCAACTTGAGACTCATTTGATTATAACTATTTGTAATAATCTGTTCTCTTTGTAGTGGTGCAGCCCTGATTTAGTTTGTTGGTACGATTGCCCTAGGGTAGAAATATTGGGGTGCTCCTGGTCAGGGGGCACTTTCAGGAGCTTGCACACAGGTTAATCCACATTTTTTTATTTCATTGGCATTGGCATAATTGTTTATGATTGGTGCCATACTTCTCGTAGTAGGTCCCCTGTCCAAGTTTGCAATTGCAGTTGCAAACCATTGATCGGTTGCCATCTCTAGAGTTCGGATGGTAGCTGATTTGTAAAGGGAAGATGTCTATGTGGGACTCTCCTCTAGCAATTGTGTCTGTGGCCGTGGTAGAGAAAGCAGAGGTTGTGGGGACCACTGTCAGCTCCCCCATATGATGCCAAACAGGAAAAAAAATGTTTTACACAGCACTATCCCTTTAATGGACACAAATGCTTTTAAAAATAAAACTGTTTCCCATTTGAAATGAAAATGCAGTGATGCAGACCTGCTGTCTCTTGCAGACCGCCAACTGGGTACCAGTGAAAACAACATCTCACCTTCACAAGACCTGTCCGACAACCTTGCTGACTTCCTCCATTACAAGATCTCACCTATTATCACAATCTTCGAACCCCAAACTGCACCTATGGATATCCTCAACAGATTCACCTTCACTGCAACTGACACGCACCACAGACTGACCACCTGGAACCACCTCTCCACCCAAAGCACAACCTCTATCATGAAATCCATCCACTCAGGAACTTCCACAGAGCCATGTTCCCATCACATCTTCAACCTCCGAAACCAGAGGATCGATCCAGAACTTACCACCCTGCTCAATACCTCTAACACCACTGCCACATTTGCCGATGCCTGGAAACACACTGAAAACAGCCACTACTCAAAAAAACCTCAGCTGACCCTAGTGAACTCAGAAACTACTAGCCAATCTCCCTACTCCCATTCCCAGCCAAGGTACAGGAAAGAATTCTCAACAAGCAACTCACATCACATCTGGATCAGAATCAGCAACTCAGCGTGTTCCAATCAGGCTTCTGCAGCAATCATAGCACAGACACCTCCCTGGTCATAGCCAACGACGACATCTGAACCCTCCTTGATTGAGGAGAAACTGCAGCTCTGATCCTGTGGAACCTCTCTGCAGCCTTCAACACCATATGACACCACATGCTGATCAAAAGATTCCACCACATCGGCATCCAAAGGGATACACTCAGATGGATCACCTCCTTCCTCACCAGTAGAACAAATAAGGTCTGCCTACCCCCTTTCACTTCAGAACCCAAAGATATCGTCTGAAGTGTCCCCCAGGGCTCATCCCTCAGCCCCATGCACTTCAACGCATATATGACCCCACTGACCAACATCGTCAGATCTCATGGTCTCAACTCATCCTCTCACTCACTGATGACCCCACCACCACCAGGACCAAATTCCACAGATGCATGGCAAGCGTCATCGACTGGATGAAGAAGAACTGTCCGAAGTTGAACAGGAACAACCCATGGACCGACTCCTAGTGGCCATCAGACCTAGGACCTGCACCCATACCCGCTGACCACGCCATCCGCAGAATCATCATTGATAGCAAGCTTACCATGAAATCATAAATAAACACCATCTCCTCCGCCTGCTTCTTTACTCTGCACATGCTATGTAAGATCTTCAAGTGACTACCACTATGCACGAGACCCACCGTGACACAGACCGTCATTACCAGCCGACTAGACTATGGCAAAACACTCTACGTAGGAATCACTGCACACCTCCTACAGAGACTTCACACCGCACAGAAAGTCGCAGCCAAACTCATCCTTGACTACCCCTGACAAACCCACATTACAACCCACCTCCGGCAACTCCACTGGCTCCCCGTACAGAAGAGATGCCATTTTAAGGTACTGATCTACGCACACAAGGCTCTACACAACAAAGGACCCGTCTACGTTAACCACCGCCTGAACGCTCCACTTGTACACACTCCCCACATCTACCAATGCAGAAGTGTAGGATGCTCCTTCTCCTACATCACAGCAAATGCCTGAAACAGCCTCCCGACACAGCTCCACACCATCACCTCCCTTGCGGAAATCCGAGGGGCCCTCAAGACCTGGCTATTCAACTCTGCCGTTCCAGGGCCTACAAGCGCCTGGATACACTATCAGGTGATTAGCAGTGTTTTATAAATTCTGATTGATTGTTTGATTGGTCCGTGCATGTCAGCTATTTATAGGGGGAAGCAAATTGTAACCTGTTTAATTGCAGGTGCCCTTGGGTCCCCCTGCACATACGCACTATGCACAATAGCAGATAGGTTACATTGCAAACTGCATATACATTTGCAGACTAGAGGGAATGCAAAGTAAGTATTCCTGGTTTATGAATGGAAGTAGAACCTCTGCTTCTTGGAAGTTTACTAGAACTGCGGCTGCTCTAGTGAATCCGTCGTAATTGTAAAATACGGCCAATGTCCTTCTCTGTCTCTCCTTTTAATGCGTGGGCTTCAATCATGAACACAAGAGAGACTCTGCTATAGAGGCGTCACCTTTCCGTCAGTTTCCACTACAAACGTCAGGGCATCTTTATTTTTAAAGCACATTGCTTTTTTTAATTACCCGAATTACATATACCAGTTGGAGGAAAATCTGCTAAATTAATAACAACCATTTCTAATAGTACAGCCAATCTGTAAAGTTTGAAGAAAACCTCACTTTTTACCCAGCAGGGGGCGGTAGACATCCACTTTACAAAGAGTATACAACACATTTGAGTTTCCAGAGTTGGATAATTTGCCTGTCCTGCTGTGAAGCTTCCTGAGCACCCTTTAAAAAAAAAAAAAAAAAACTTGCACAGCTGGTCATACATAAAAGTCATCGCAATCGGTTTTTTTGACAATCCGGTGTGTGCGGGTGTGAAATAAGCTACCTTGAACTCAAAACTTAAATATGATTCTCTTACAGATCACGTGCAGACAGACTCACCATGTATAACTTTGCCATTTTCCTGTTGACGACGTCTGCAACATTATCATCGTTATCATCTCCTTCTGGAATGGCAATCTTTTTCCCCAAAACCTTCAGAAAAACACAAAGTCAAAAATTAAATGAGCATACTTTCACATTGAAACTCGCATTTTCTGTTTCGAAATAACACCGAAAGAGGTGTACAAGTTTGAAAACCAGGGACCCTATAACACAAAATGTACTGGGGGTCCAACGGGCTTGTGCACCTGCTTTGTGGATCCCCCCAGGGCACTTTGGTATCACACAACGGGCTACAGGCACTTGTGTGCCCCTTCTGTAATACTGATAGCACTAGCTTGAGAGGGCCTTTCCTCATTGGCATGGAGTTGTAGCTCCATTTGCGCCCATGCTTTCTTATAGATGTGGGCACTAAGGCAAAGAAGCCACCAAGAGGTGCAGTGACGGTGCACAACAAAAGGTGGCACATTGTCTGTGGTCCACCTAAAGTCAGCCCTCTGGGAGGACAGAGGGGATCCTATGGACCCCTCAGACATCCACCTGCAGGTAGATGCAGTCACTCACTGCACCCACCCTGGTTGGCGGCCCAGACGGGTAAAGTTACTCACTTCCGAGTGGGGAGAGTATAAAAATCACAAGGAAGTGCGAGCGCTCAGCGGGCGGTTGGTTGGTGAACGCTGTCTACTTATAAAATGCATTATTAATTTGTCGAATTGCAGCTAGCTAATCCCTGCTTATTTCTTGCTCTTTTCATTTTATGTAACTCTGCTCTTTTTAAGTTTTAACTCTGTTCAGCACTGTTTTTAGCTGTAATAAATCTAACAATTTGCTGTACCTCTTGTGTTGCACCCTCCGGTCCGCCGCGGTTATTCCGATTGAGCGGAGAGGGTGTCAAAAGAATCCAGTTTGCTCGGGGCTCTCGCTGGCACGGCGCCGTCTTGGTGGTGGTTGGTGGCCCAGCTGAGTAAAGTTACTCACTTCCGGGTGGGGCGAGCATAAAAATCACATGGAAGTACGAGCGCGCAGCGGATGCGTGCAGCGGGCGCGCCGCAAGCGCGCCAAAGGCAAGCCCATCTGCGCCCGTCCGCAGCCGGTCGGGGCCAGGGGCCCCAGAGTCTGCCCGTTTTGTGGAATATTCATCTGCTGACCGTAACTCCCTTTGGGGAAACTGGGCTCTTGATCCTCACATTCAGAATGTGTTAGACCTTTTGGGGATCTCAAGCCTGAAGAACGCTGACTGTAAACATCTTATTTTTCCTGCCGCTCTGAAGACCCTTAGCAAGCCCAGCGTACCCTTAACACCTCCACCCAGTCCCACATGTCTGGGACAGGAGAAATTGTCAATCTGTTATCTTAACAACCGATCAATGGTGAAACACCAACTTGAGATCTTTTATTTTCTTGATTCTGACAACCCCGACATTCTCCTCTTACCCGAAACTTGGTTGACGGACGAGTCTAGTCCTGATATTTTAGCTGCACTCCCAGACAATAACTATATCCTCCAGTCCAACAGGTCAGAAAATAGAGTCGGAGGAGGGGTGGCAGCTGTAATCCCTCATAAACACAAATGTAATTCTCTTGTTACACTGCGAATTCCACTAGTTGATTATCTCTTGCTTAAACTTGAGTCCGACCATTTTAATTTTCTCTGTGCCGTATTTTATAGGCCTCCTGTCCTCATGCCTGCTTTCTTGCAGCTATTGAGTGAGGCCATTGCTGATCTGGCTATAAATCATGCTAGAGTATTGATTGTTGCCGATTTCAACTATTGGCCTAAAAACGTGTGGGAAAGTTCTCATTCGGCCGAATTTACTGACTTGCTGACAGGTATGAACTACATCCAGGGAAACACTCTAGATCAGGTCTGGACCTCTAATCTAGAGATATCCAACCTATGTATTTCCCCTTATTCATGGTCAGATCATCTGTTTATCACTTTTTCCATCTCGAGCACCTCTATTCCTAAATTCTCACCCTCAGTTACTATTATGGCCAGGAACTGGAGTCGGGTAGACACTAAAGAATTTAGCACTTTATTAACTGCATCTCTACCCTCTGGCATGACTGTCTCCCCTCACTCCCAGGCAGAAAACATTAACACTTGGCTGGAATCTGCTAGAGACAGTATTGCTCCTCTGCAGACAATTAAAAACAAAAGGCCCCACGACGCACAGCGCTGTCGAACGGAAGTGGAGACAGGACTACTGCCCCCATAAAAAGACCATCTTTATTGCAGCACTAAAAGATTATAAAAGCGCCATTATCAGGACTAAATCAGAATATTTTTCTTTAAAAGTCCTGGCATCTACCAACAAGGCTAAGGATATTTTTTCAATAGTGGACGAACTTGTTAAACCTGACCGCGTTATCATAAAACCCACTCCTTCACAATCTTTAAGTGATTCACTCAATAACTACTTTATCGAGAAAATTGTTAACATAAAATCTAGTATTCCTCAGTCCTCTGCATCTGTGGACTTCTGCGGCTCAAATATCAATCCTCATTGCCTGGATCAATTTCCTCTCATCACCCAAGAGGGTTTTCTTTCCTTACTTAAGAAGGTTAGGTCAGGAGCCCCTTCTGACTGCTGTCCTCCTTCTATCCTTCGGTAAGTCTTCCTCTATTGCCCTGAGCCCCCTATGTCCCTTCTTAACAATTCCCTTACCATGGGCATTGTCCCCAACCTTTTTAAGAGCGCCGAAGTGGTACCCATGTAAAAAAAAAACAGGCTCTGACCCTTCCATTCCCAGCAATTTTCGTCCTATTTCATTGTTACCCTTTCTGGGAAAAATCCTGGAACCTCATGTTGTTAACTGCCTCAGCACTTTTGTTGAGAAGTCACACTACCTGGACCCTCACCAAGCTGGTTTTAGACCTGAACATTCCACTGAGTTATTTTTGCAGTTCTCGACGAATTACGAAGGGGGGCTGACCAAAGCTCTACGCAAGCTCTGGTGCTCCTAGACCTCTCGGCTGCTTTCGATACGGTTGACCACCATCTCTTGGTCGACCGGGTCGAGAGCGCCGGGATCCGGGGTCCTCCTCCAAAATGGATATCCTCATTTCTCTGCGACCGCTTTCAAGCAGTCCGTCTCGCCAGCTTTTTGGCTATGAAAAGGAGACTGACGAGTGGGGTTCCACAGGGCTCATCACTCTCTCCCCTTCTTTTTAATTTGTATATTCTTCCTTTGATCTTGGCCCTTCAAAAGAGAGAGGTGGTTATATTCAATTACGCCGACGACCTCCAGCTAGTATTTAACATTGACTCTTCCCCTTCACCTATAGAAAGCTTTCAGTCTACTATGATATTCATTAGTAACTGGATGAATGCTAACCACCTTAAGTTAAATCCAGACAAAACCGAGCTGATTCTCACGGGCAGCTCATGGAATCCCTGGAACTCCAACTTTTGGGCACATTCTCTGAGATGCCCTCCATCTCCGGTCAACTCAGTCAAAAGCTTGGGAATCGTGATTAGCAATGACCTCACGATGAAGGCACAGATTAATACTGTGGTATCTGCTTGTTTCTTTTATCTCCAGAGAATTCGCAAAATAAGCAGATATTTAACCCTTGAGGCCCGGATTCAAGTTGTAGTTGCCCTGGTTATGTCGCGTATTGACTACGCTAACTCTTTGTATACCGGTATTCCAGCTTACCAACTACGCCGGCTCCAACTGGTGCAGAACCAAGCCGCTAGGCTTGTGCATGGTCAACCAAAATCTTACCATGTGAAACCGTTGTTGAAAAACTTACATTGGCTTCCCATGAGCCAATGCTGTCTTTTTAAATTAGGCTGCACTATTTACAAAGCTCTCTCGGACTGTGGCCCGGCTTTCATTGCGTCTAGATTACAACGCTATGTCCCCTCTCAAGCCTTGCGCTCTGCGAACATGAATCTGTTGACCCCTTGTCCGTTTAAGTGTAAAAAGCACGGGGGTCTTCGATTCTCGACTTTGGCGCCACAATTCTGGAATTCTCTCCCCTTGAAATGCGCCTGACTTCTTCCTATACTCAGTTTAGGATGTCTCTTAAAACCTGGCTGTTTGTCCAGGCCTATAACTGAACTCTCTTTTTACTGCTCCAGCAATTGACTGATCCTGCTTAGCGCCAAGAAACCGTTGGTGAACGTGTGCTTTATAAATTGTTTTTAACATAACATAACATAACACCCTCAGGGAGATCTCTGTCCCCTCACTAAAGTGCAGGCTTCCCGGCAGCTGCTCCATATTTCACTGAATGCACTGCCTCTGGGGGAGCCCCGAGTTCAAGACTGCCCTTTGTAGCAGCGCATTCACTGTAAACGGCCGCACTGTTCATGTTTGCGCCACGGCGCACTTGTTTAAAGATGCACCGTTGCGGAAACCTGAACAGGGAGCCAGATACATAATGTGGCCCCAGACTTGTATTCCCTTCACTAAGTCTGAACAGGCATGGCCCTATGGTATATCACAGCCCCACATTTTTTTTAAACATCTTTTTTATTGGTTTTGCTCAGTACATCTTCCTTTCTCACACAGTGTAATGGCATGAACACTCTCGTTTTACATCAATTACATATTTTACAATTTCGCAACCAATTTTCTTTGTCATCCTGAGGGATCACCCTCCTCTCTTTCCTGTATTTTCAATGCCTTCTTTACCTACCCTTGAGCCTTATATGCTTTTTTAGATTCCTCTATATGTCTTCCAGCTCCTCTCAAATTTGATCCCATTTTCTTGGGCAACCTCTTGCTATGTAAGTTACCTTCTCGGCCCCTGAGCACCAGTCTAATCATTTCCCCAATCCCGAGGATCCGGTGCCCTAACCACAGTCCCAGATTTGTTTCAAAATCTTGCAATGCAAAGGAGGCTGATGTCCTTTGAGAACAGCATACCTGACCTTATTTACATTTACTTAAACAGTTCCCTTTTTGTTGAGAAGTAACCCCTCCCGCCCGGTTAATGCTGACCTTGAGTTGCCTCAGACTGATAGCAAAAGAGGGGTTGGTTAAGAGAGCGCAGGGGCAGATATCTAAAGAAGAGACACATCTTCTCTCCAGGGTGCCTGTGATCTGAAAGAATTGTCGATGCCTGCGACTGGTTAATGAGCAAAACCAAGGCCTGCCCCGGAGGCTTTAATTGATAGACTCCCTTGAAGCGTCGTGATGTTATTCTCTTTGAGAGGTGCTGTAAGGGTGTTACCACTTCTGGAATGAGTCCTTTTAATGGAAACTTATAAATCTCACATACAAATGTGTGTACTGTAACGTGCTGTTTGTAGTTAGACAGTCGCCATTTATAGGTTTAGTGCAATGACTGCAACTTACACCATTCATTCACACTATACAAAGTGGATGTGTGCTCATATATCAAAAAATGCAGTAGGGTTTGCTTTAAGGAATAATCAAGTTTGAGACTGGCTGAGCAAGAGATAAATACAAGTATCATTTTTCAAGAGTAGAGTTTAGTTTTCAAGCAACAACAGTGCACCATGATATTTTTTATCAGTGATGATGTCAGAAAGAAATCATCTTCCTTAATCTTCTCAAACATTGGCTGAAATGGAAACAAATCCCCTATGTCTCAATTACATATGGGATCATTTACCCTCTGCTGTATATTAAAAGGATATTGCAAGTCACCAAGGAGTGACCTTAGGTAAACAAGACCGAAGGCCGATTTTCTTTATCGGGTGAAAGAACTCTGAGGTGGCTCGTACAATCCTTTCAATGTATGACAGAGGTATTTAGGGGGTTATTTACAAGCTCAGTGCTGCATCGGATCGTCACTTTTTATGACGCTCCTGCAGCACAGTGGGCTTACCCATATCTACGAGGCCACGTAAAGCCACCCAGTGTGGCTTTGCATGGCCTTGTAGACATGGGGTGAGGCTAGGCAGTGCAAGTCACTGCATTGCCTCACACTGCAATGGGGAGCTGTGCCATGGGTGTTAAGGTGGGTGTTCGCACATAACAACCTTGGCCTTTGACGCATTCCCAGATTCACAATATGCTGTAAACGAGGGAATGCATCAAAAGCCTACCCTCCCCAGGGGAGGCATAAGAGTTATTTTTGTTTGGGAAGGTGTCCCTTTCCCCAACAAAAACAACCTAATTTCAACCCAGACACACTTGGACCATAGTGGAAGGGTGCTGCATTGGTGCATGACAGCCATTTGTGTGCCAACGCTGTGATAGAGGACAGGAATGCCCTGTATCTCATAGATACGGGCATTCCTTTTTATGTTGAACATTCAAGGCCTCTTGTATGTACTTTAGTATATACTTATATACTTTAGTTTATACTTATATGTACTTTGTGGGCTCTGGAGATCAGCCCTAGGACTTGTCTGCTTCAGCTTATGGCTGTTTTTTTTGGTTCAATTGCCTCTATTTAACTGTCTTGATGAAAAACAACCAGCAGAGATCAGTAAAATACCAGAATTGCTTTCTGCTGAGGGACTTTCCTTTTTTTTAATATTTCTGGCAACTGCCTCTATTTAACTTTGATAAAAAAACGACCAGCAGAGGTCGGTAAAATACCATAATCACTTAAGGATTCTCTAGATTCCAGTCCATAGAAATTGTCTTCCACAAGCACCCTTAGACAATAATATTTTTTTCAAATCTTGTATTTTCAGTGGTATGACCACCGAAGGCCCTGATTTTATATTAAAATCAGAGCTTTGGACTATACCATTTTCTGCTGAAAGGCAAAATTTCTCTCCAAGTGTTCCCATACCTTTCGTGTCACGCAGTTTGGTGCTTACTTTCCCTCCATGTTAAAGAACAGTAGATGTTTCAGCACCAAGGCTAATGTGCGGCATAGCTAAATACACCTAAGGTCCCAAAGGCGAGACTGATTGCATTACAAAAGCTTGTTAAGAAAAAGACGTCTCTCTTTTTCGTCTGTGCCATGTTTGCTTTTTTGAGTTTTGTTTTTCCCCTATGAATCTATGACTGTAACCACTTGAGTGAGTGAGATTTAAAAAAACACAGCGTTTGTTAACCCTCAGACCTTTGTTTCTGCCAAAAATATTTATTTTCCCCAACTTTGCAAGTATGTAGAGAAAGTGGACCCCTTGCACATCCCTGCTCCCATTAGCTACTACTTAAGAATTTCCAAATGTTGGCATGTGTCGGTTGCATGGCTCCTAGTTAAATCTGTTCTTGCCTTCTGCAGTCCTGTATACAAACAAGTTAGTAAAGATTAGGAATGGATTCATGAAAAGGCTCGCACAGTGCAGCTCTGTGAACTAGATCGACCCTCTGTGGGCATGGACATGTGGCTGGGTTGTATTGTAAGGCCCTGGTCCGCTCAAATGGCCTTTGGCCAAATTTCTCTTTTCTTTTAATTTTTCTTCCGTATCTACCTAGCGATGTTAATGCGAGTGTATGAATGAGTTGAAAAGCTTTTTATATACATTGTTTTGTAAAGGTCTTTCATGTTATTCATTAATCAGCATACCCTTATACACTCCCTGTTTTAGGACTGCGTGTGCTGCTTACAAGAGACAGAAGCAACTTGTAATCGAGACCAGAAATGTTACTCTTTCACATGTTTTTGTGTCTTTATTCATGTAAACTGTGTTTCACTCCAACACTATTCAACAGGCACATTTTCGGTCTGAAAGATGGGAAAATTAACATAGCATTTTGCCCTGGAAATTTTAAACCACAAAATGAAACATTTCCTGGTGTTGTCCTCCGTGTGATTCCAGTGCATTCACATGGACATTTCAGAATGGGCCAGTGTCACATTGTCAGCCCAGTCCCCTCACAGGGCCCAAAGCTGGTAACCTGGTGGCCTTTATTTAGGGCACTGCTTGTTATGACTCCTCTCTTATGAGGGGGCTGTGAAACATTGTTTCATGGAGAGTCATTGCAGAGTGCCAGTGTGGGCGCAGGGGCCTCTGTTTAGCAGGGTGCCAGTCACTGTGTGCACGCTCTTGTTGCTTGTGTGGGTACGGTTTGCTTCACAGCGTGGGTGGGAGGTGGGCGGGGTGGGGGGGGGGGGGGGTAGGCAGTTTTCTGCTAATTTCTTTCCATGGTCTTACAGTTTCTTTTCCTTTTGGTTCTCTCCTTTTGTTTAAGCTCTGTGATGGAACTACTTTTTGCCCCCCCCCCCCATGAACACTCACCCCTCCACACCCCCTGAAGCTTGGCCAGCCATGTGTAGAATGTGTTAGCCCCGGGATCTGCTGAGGGTTAGGGGTGGGAGTAATTTTCGAAAGTGACTTTCGCAAATTATCGCGAAAATGTCAAAAATCTCCGCAAACACGTGGAAATATCGCGAAGATGCGGAAGTTTTTTTCCCGCCCGTTCGCGGTATTTTCTGCGTGGTCGCGGCTCGCCAACTTACCCATGCGGTTGCTCACGGGCGCGGCCATCTTGTTTTCACTCTTCTCACGGTGCATGATCGCGAGAAGAAAGACGTGATCGCGGGACCAATGACATTACTGCGGGCGCGAACTGTCGCGAGACAGCGCAAATGGCTACCAACAATCCAACATCTCGTGGAGAACGCGACCGGATCGGGAAAACTTGTCGGCGAACGCGAGGATTCAGGTAAGGTGATCGCGCGCGCGCAAGAATGTATTATTTTACAGCACGAGCAAGAAACAAATTATCGCTAAGCTGCGGAATGCGGAAATTTTGACATTTTCGCGCTCTCCGCGGAACGCGAAAATGTCAAATTATCGCAATTTCCGCGAGCGGAACGGAAATTTAGCCCAGGCCTACTGAGGGTGCAGCAGGCAGAATGTAACATGCCACTGCGAGTTTACTGGTATCCAAGAGCCATTCTCATGATTAGGGGCAGCGGTAGCAACACCCATTATTTTTACAGCGCCAGGAGGTTCCAAAGCTGCGAGAGCAAGCGCTTTGTAAATCCTGCTGTTTTGTCTGATCGCTAACAGATCGCTCTGCATCTATGCACATATTACAAATATATAATTCAATGGCTAGTCGCCTTCCTGTTTTAACTGTCTTAGTTATATTTGGGTTTCCCATAGACACACGTGCTGAGTTGTCATGCAGCTCAGTGGGTTCACACAGGCTGCAGAGCTGTGCGTGCCCAGTAATGTAATGGCGCGCGGCGAACCCTATTATGATCATGTATGACATTGTAACACAGGGGTTTTCCTGAACATCTCTTGTAAAGTCTCTGCAATTAGGCACTCCCATTGCCGAGACCGATTGGTTATGCCAATGCTTGTTATGTTTACTGTCCTTTCCTGGTCACAACAGGCTCTGTGGCTGAAAGCATTAACATAACATGTGAAAAGTAAAAAGTCAGTGCAGTGATGGATAAACCGCAGAAAATTAATTGAGCAAAACTAGAACACCAGCAAAGGAAGAAACACACATGAGACGCTTCACACTCTATCATTCTAGTATCACTTTTGTGACGCAAACCCATAGCAAAGGTTTAGTAACCCTGGCCCCTTGCTGCAAAAACTAGAATTCAGACACACTCCAAAGGTAAGACCGCAGTAGGAACCTTCCCATATATGCAAACATTTGCTCTTGTGCTAACACATGACATCAAGTCTTGGTCTCAGCTGGGAGTAAATATTTGAGATCAGGGAAGCAAAGCTGATAAAACAGCAGGCAGGTGTACTACATCACCTGAAATGTTGGCACTTAGAGTGTTTTTTTTAATACTGTTTATTTAAAAACTATTTTACAATGTGTGATATATCAGTTGCTTCAGGTACAGATCTCAGTGGCCTTTACGCAAATACTGAGGAAACCCATATGGTGTGTGCATGTGTTGTGTGTGCGTAGAGCATGTGTGCTCATGCAACTGTGTCTTTCCAGGTCTGTGCATAACTAAGATGTGCACAACAAAAAGAGACCTTTGTGTCTTTTTAGTCACTTAGCACCACCTTTCCCTTGACCCTGAATCAGCAATTCTACTAGCGCACAAGAAATTGCTTCATAAGTGGCATAAATCTTTAATGAGTTACATTAGTTGCAAAATGCATTCAGTACTTTAAAAAAGTATTTGAAAAGCCATTATATTTTAAGATGTTCTATAATGCATATATGCAAGAAGAAAATACAGCCATTCCTTTGCAACACAGCTCTGTCTACAATGAACGTCATTTAGGGGTCGCCAAGGGTTGCAGCAGCGACCCCTGGCTTGCCACTTGCTACCCCTGGCACTGCTTTTGCGCCCCCTGGCCTCAGAGTTTGCAAAATCAGTTCCTTGGTGAACTCTTCCTAATGAACGCTGGTTGGAGCGTCACTTGCCTGGTTTCTGTAAATGTTTTATTATACAAATAGTGAATAACAATATTCACTATTAGTGTAATACAAAATGGAGTACATTAGCTGGAATATGACCCTATCTGGAAGCTAAGGTAAGTACAAAATACTGTTAAATGTTTTATGTATGCATGCTTGCGGGTGAGAGTGTGTTTATATGTGCGAGAGTGTGTGAATATGTTAGTATGTGTAAGCATGTGCGTGTGAGTCAAGTAAAGGTCAAATGGCGTGCAATGTCACTTCCGCTACCCCTACTATTATGGTGAATTGACGTCCTTTCTGTAAACGTGTCTTTTTCTCTCTTGCCATTATAACAATAAATTAAAAGAATTTGTACCATATCAAAGAACATAAGGAATGGTAATTTTTAATAATACGCTTTAAATTAGTCGTTCATTGACGAGAGAAAAACAATATCTCTCTTTACTCACATGGGGGCATGTTATCAAGCCAGGCGATAAAAGTATCGCCGCTTTAGCGGCAGAAAACTGCCGCTAAAACGGCGATAATGGGCTTGATAATATGCTCTCTGGAATTCCAATTGAAGCCCATGGTAAATGTGAAGGACGTCTAACATGGGCTTCAATTGGAATTCTATAGAACAAATTATCAAGCCCATTATCGCCGTTTTAGCGGCAGTTTTCTGCCGCTAAAGCGGCGATCATTTTATCGTCGCGCTTGATAATATGCCCCTCAGTTCTGCATTGCGAACAACCACTAACAAAAGACGTACTAGAATGGAGCTTTGTTTAGTGACGTCAGCATTGGTTTTGAGGTGTATGGTGACCACATTCATTAGATGAACCCTTTATTGGCTTCCATCAGGCATGTGAAAATAGGGCCATGAATCACACATATGCGTAATGACATCATGGTCTGAAAGTAACATATGCTGTACAAACATGGATACACAGAAGTTCTGAAATCGCCAGAATAGTGGGAGGGTTCCTGTGAAGCCATGCATTCACAGGTAAGTAACATGTATTTCTTTCAATATACTAGTGGAAGTCTCTTTTATATTTTTAGGATGCAAAGGAGCACAGAGGTGCGGGTGACGGAGCTAAGCACAAGGCTGACAGTGCAAAGGGTGAGAGAAGTGGTGCGAGGGGTAAGAAGAAGGAACTTAAGATGGGGAAGAGGAGAGACGTTGGAAACATGCAAAGCAAAACAAATAGCGGACAAGGGTGCAAGCAGCGACATGTGGAAAAGGCTCAAGAATGCTAGGAGGTCAATAAGAGGGATTTTGAAGAGGGCGGGTTCTCGGGAGAAATTGTGGTTTCGGGGGTAAATCGTTTGGTTCTATAGGAATCGTTGGGTTTTCTGTGTCAGCAAAGATAAGGAAAGGGGACATAGAAATCCCAACACTGTGGAATCGTCAAAATAGGTTCACGTTTGTTTAAACACTTTCATCTCATATAGTATTTTATGTGAATTGATAAAAACACAGTTTATCACTCCTTTAAAAAAAGAAATAACGGTAGCATGCCAGTGTAAGTTTAAAGGAACACATGCAAAACAATATTTAAGCCTGCTAATGAAGGGTGACATGTGGATACAGTGTGGTGTAAAAGACACCAACATTTCTAGAGTCTAAATTATAGGTGCGCAGCCCTGAATTACTGCGATGTTTCTCATCAAGAAATTCTGAGAGACACCAAAGATACTAGGAGAGCCGAGCTCGAGCTGTTCATGATGTCGTTTAGAACCAAGAACTGAATAATACACCTTTATGAGCAGTTATCATCTATAATTTATGTCATGTATGGCTCACCCATGCCCACAGTGGTTAATTTGTAAAAGAAAAAAGTGACTGGGCTCTCGTCAGGGGGCAGCTTGCACCAGCCCATTTCTCCCGTTAGTGCAACCTAAAACAGAACCAACTACTAACCAATTAAGTGGGGAGAGGATGTGGCGTAATGGCCAGAGCTGCCGACTTCTGAGTCTCGGCTCAACATCTTGTGATTCTGGGCAAATCACTAAATCAACCCGTAAATTACTGTATCCTTAACTGGTGCTCATGAAAAGCGCCAGTTTTGAGTAAATACCGGTTCTGATAACCAGAAACCACCGGCTCAAATTAAGCACTGCATGCCCATATTGCATGTATATCATGTTAAAGCATGACCTGCTGGCTTTGCCAATGCTTGTGCTAGGTGTGCCATTCTGCTTTGCTCAGGCAGGGCATGCAATGATAATGTTATGATATTCGACAGCGCCTTTACACAACGTTATAGTAATTAATTTTGCATGCAAACTAAGTCACGCGCTGTTGCCCACAGATCAGTGAGAGGAGTGTAGTACACACATTAGTGCAGGAGCTGGAACTAAGGTGTAACCCTTTGTTAGATGGTACTAGGTCTCATTTCAGCATGAGTTCATCACACATCTGAATACAAAGTGACTGCTAGTTAATAACTAACTTCTCTCTGACTAAATTTACAAGGAAATTACTTCAGCTGTGGGAGCACAAGTAAATCACCTTCCTTCTTCCTCCATTTGCAATTACTTAGAATTTATCCGTTCACCTGTTTATGTCTAACATCTCTCCACCTCACACATTTCTACCTGGTGGGCCTTTCACAGTCTACTTTTGGTAAACATTGGTGCTATGGAAGTCCTTCTATCTACACCTTTTCTCACTCTGGCAATGGCAGAGCGTTTCATGCAGGTCATTAATTACTTATTAACAGACCCTGTTCAAGCTTGCCTTTAAATTCAAGTGGGGATTGAGTTCAGGCTCTTTCAATGCTTTATACATGTATGTATGTGTGAATGTATATAGTGCAAATCTAGTAAAACGACTGGAGAGCGCTGAACATGGTCAAAGTCCAGCATAAAGTCAACTAGTGAGGGAAGAGGTAGCTGGGTTGTGGATGGTTAATACATTGTGATGTAGTGTTCTTTAACCCCTTCCCCGCGGCGCAAATTTTGCCACGGTGCGAGGGGGGCGGGGTTGGGTACAGCGCCGGGGTGCTCATGACGGCTCCCGGCCGTCATAAATCACAGTGGGCGTGTGCGCATGACGGCTGGGAGCTGTCCGAACCCCGCCCACTAATTAATTCTCACGCACAGGCGGGGAATTAATCGCGCGTGGGCGGAGCGGCAACGTTCGGACGGCTCCCGGCCGTCATGAGCACACGCCTACTGTGACTCATGACGGCCGGGAGCCGTCATGAGCATGGAAGAGGTTAAAGAGGTGAGTTTTGAACTCTTTCCAAAACTGGAGCAGGTTGGGGTGGTCTGTATATATGCATGGGATCATAGATGTAAAACGCCTGCTGCCTCGTTTCTTTTTTGCACTTCTTAGTCTGACGGTGTCCTGGCTGCGGGTGTGCAGAGAACCACCGGAAATAGTGAGTTTGTCTGCAAGCCACTTCTTGCTGCAGCTCTGTGACTCCCAGTACAATGCAGTTGTACAATGCAGCAGGTTGTATAATGTGCCTGCCGCGGCCCGTGGAGGGAGTTCCGTGGGGCGGTAAGGCGGTGCTCGCGCTACGAAATTCGTTTTATTTATTTAATTGTTTACTTACCTGTAATTATCCATATTCCGGTTTTTAGAACCCCCCACCCTGCCCCTCCCCCGCCCGCCTTACCGCCCCACGGAACTCCCTCCACGGGCCGCGGCTGTAATATGCGGACCGGTAATTCCCTTAACTCAATATTATTATGTTCCTGTGGATGAAAGTGTGCAAGAGTGAGGCACTGGTAGCTGCTTTCCTCCATAAGAGAAAGTTACATACAGTTTAAGCCAGTAATTTATTGTGTGACATACAGTGTATCAATACACAAACACATATCAGTTACATCTCTTGGTATAGTAGGTCTGTGTTTCTAAATACAGCCTGAGTAAAAGCCTTTAAGCAGAGGTGAGATAGTTTCCATTTTTTCTCTGAAGAGAAGGCATTGCATCTTTTTCAAACACAAGGAAGAGTATTTCCAATAGTTGAGCAGTGAAGAGTAGATTTTTATTTCCCGGGTTTGGGTCTCCTTTAGAAAGGACGGTAATGAGAATAACAGGAAGTATGTCAAAAAGAGTAAGTTTCGTGGCTGCCCCACTCTCAGCTTCCCTGCCTCATTTAGATGTGGGTATTCAGACAGCAGACTCTTAGCTGACTTCACCATTCAAAACATCCAGCCAGCCACCAGGCCAGACACCTGACAAAGTAAGTGACTCAGGGAAGGAAGTCCTCCCCTACGTGGAAGGGAGGGTCGTCCAACACTATGGGGCTTATTTACAAGCCCCTTGCGCCACTTTTGCACCATTTGTAACATGGGAAAAATGATGTATGGGTGGCACAAGGGGCTTGTAAATCTGCCCCTATGTGTTCCTGTTCTAGTCCACAACCACAATGCAAACTATGTTTCAGAAAGCATCCAAGATCATTTGTGAGAAAAAATGTCAATTGGGACGCCATAAAAAAGAACAAAGGGAGTTCACAAAGGGAGTTTACGGTTTTATCTCATCTAGACTATTCCAACTCGGTCTACTTGGGAATGCCCCACTATCTGTTCAAATGACTTCAGCTGGTTCAAAACCAGGCAGCGCGGCTGATTTGCCATTAACCTAAATGGCAATCTGCCTCCCCATTGTTGAGGAAACTACATTGGCTTCCTATATCACAGCGATGTGTTTTTAAGACTGGCTGCCTTATACACGTTACCTAAAGTCCGCTCATCTTTCTCTTCTCACTATCCCGAACTTCAAAAAGGTACGTCTAGGAGGTCGCAGATTCGCCACTCTTGCTCCCAAACTGTGGAACTCCTTCTCTCTCGAAATCCGCTCCTGCACCGACCTTCTCGTGTTTAGGAAACTCCTGAAAACCTGGCTGTTTACTCAGGGCTAGCTTCTGCCTCCCCGTCAATCTGGTTCCCCAGCGCCATGAAGCCAATCGGCGTACGTGCGCTTTACAAATTCCCACTAACATTAACATTAACATTAACACCACAATGGCATTTATTCTTTTACATATGGGTTTTCCCCGGAGAGCTGTATATTGTGGTTCCTAAGATTTCTTGTGGGGTAAATGTGCTTAGGACCCTTGTTCCTAATGATCTGTGGGTGAAGCAAAGGGTCTTGATTTGAATTGTCAATGGACTTGGAGGATTTGGACAAATGACAAATAATCACTAATGTGATAAATCTCTGAGGGTGAAAATGACTTGCTGTTTTGTTCACCAATAACTACATCATATTTAATAGGCCTTCTTAGGAGATGCTAACTCTGCTTATACAGATTAGAAGACTCCAACCTTTTTTGCAATAAGAGCCGCTTGTGCTCAATGTAAATCACGCACAACTACTAATATTATTAGTTTGTAATAGTGACCACATAAGACAAGATTACATTAGTGGCCACCCTGTGCAAGAGTACCAGCAGTGATCACTTCAGTTCATCAGGCACAGATGCCAGGAATGGTGCAAAAAAGCTTTATCAATGTACAATGTCTCTTTGTGGGTAATGCATAGCATTCACAGGTGCCAAGGTTTATATTATTTGTAATATATCCCTTCCACCCTGCATGATTTATCTCTCAAATATGAGTTTCAAATATATATTGCAAACACAACCATTTTACTCCAAACATAAGGTTTTAAGTTTTGAAAATACAAACATTTTCGTCTCCTCAGATACTCTATTTTAATTTTTAGTATACATATATTCAACTAAAAAGAAACTTCTAATTTCGTAGGCTGGCCTGCACACAGTGAGTTACTTATAGGTAGCTGTAGCGCTACCAGTAGCTCACATGCTGCTCATTGGAAAGGCCTGCATTAGATCCTATGGCAGGTGGAGAAGTACAAACATTATTTCTGGTGAATCAGGTATGATAGTTAGACGATGTACAGATTTGTGCAATATATTATTTAAATTAAATTTCATTATGAAAAGACAATCAATGGGAGTGCATTCTTGTTACTTAATTGGACTTTTAAGAAATTGGGTTACTGGTTGAGGGGGTGACACCCGTCTCAAGCAGCAACCACAATTCTTCTTAGGGTGAAGTTAGAAGCTAAACCTAAATTAACCTATGCTCAACCCTTGGCTAGCTTGGCACAGAGCAGTCAGGCTTAACTCAGAGGAAATGTGTAAAGTATTAGTGCAACACTCCAAACAGTAACACAGTGAGAATACACCACAAACGAAGCCCACAACAGATTTAGAAAAATAGAGTATTTTTGAATAAATAAAACAAGACCAAATTTACAAAATTCCAATCAGTAGAATCAAAGCTTTTCAATTTTAAAGATTTTAGTAAAAATAGTGCAGAGTGGCATAAAGCGCCAACTGTGGATATCTGACTGGGCCAGAACTGTAAAAAGTCACAAGTTCAGTCCACACGCGATGGAGCATGGCTACAGGGCCCCAGTTAGGCCAGCTACAGGGACCCAGTTAGGCCTGCTAAACATAGTACATTAAATCCTTGCTTGCAGAGCGTTTTGAGTATCCAAATTTAATATGCATCATCTAGTTGAAGTGATGCGTCTGTTTCAAGATGAGGCGAGGCTGCAGTGCGAGGTCCTGTTGCCTCATTGCCCAAGATCCCATCGACAACGGCTTGCAATGCAAAATCCGGAGTCAAGGATGTGTCGCAAAGTTCGGGCGATGAGTCAGTTCCGAGGAGCTGCGTAGCTATGATGCGGAATCCGGGATCTCACAGACTCACAGACGGCAGAGTCCAGGTGCAGGTGTAAGGTTGTTGGAGACTTCTTTCCCTGAGGATCAACTCAAAAGGTCAGCCAACTAGCCCTTGGAGTCACTAAGTGGTTCTGGGTTTAAGAGATGTTGGACTAGTCCTTCTCACACAGGCAAGAGGGTGGCAGGCAGCAGGTCAGCACAGCAAAGCAGCAGCACAGCAAGGCAATAGTCCAGCAAAGTGTAGTCCAGCAGATTGGCAGTTTTTCAGCAGCACAACAGTCCTTCTTCCTTGCAGAGTATCTATAGTTCCAGAAGTGCACTGAAGTGGTGGTGTCTGATGTCCAGTATATATACACCCAGGGGTGCCTTTGGAATGGGTGATAAGTTTCTAGAGGTTTCCCTTTTAAGTGCCCACGGATCTTGTCTTGCCTGTCCTGACCCCAGACCAACTACAGGGGGCTGGCTCCAGATTAACTTCAAGGGGTATGCCACCCTTTGTGTGGAGGAAGGACACAGCCTATTCAGGTGAAAGTGGGGCTGTGCCCAGCTACTTCCTCCCATCTGCCAATGATGGCCCATCCAGGCACACCTAAGCACCCCATTGTGGGCAGGTGTCTGGGAAGAATACACAATGTCCAACTGTCAGCTACACCCAGTTATGTGACCAGAGACAGGCTCTAAATGGCTAAGGAAGGAAAATGGCAACTTTCTAAAAGTGGCATTTTCAAAACTGTAATTTAACTTCACCATAAGTTAGGATTTTAAATTATGATTCCTGAGTCACCAACATGAGCTGGTTACCTATCCCATTTGGAAATTACACTTATATAATGTAATACGGTAAGTCCAATGTTATCCTATAGGAGAGGTAGGGCTTGCAGTAGTGGAAAAATAATGTAAGGGTTTTTCGCTATCAAGACATGTCAAACGTAAAACACATGTCCTACTTTTTAAATACATTGCATCTTGCCACTGGGCTGTCCAGTGCCTACCCTAGGCATGTCTTATATGTAATAAAAAGGAAGGTATGGGCCTGGTAAGGGGTTACTCTGCCAGGTTAAATTTGCAGTTAGAAACCTGCACACATAGGCTACAATGGCACGCTTGACACATTTTAAAGGGCTACTTAAGTGGGTGGCGCAATCAGTGCTGGCGGCCAAGTAGTAGCGTTTAATTTACAGGCCCTGGGCACATGTAGTGCCCCTTTACTAGGACTTACAAGTAAATTAAACATGTCAATGGAGCATAAGCCAATGTTACCATGTTTAGGGGTGAGAGCATAAGCACTTTAATACTGTTTAGCAGGGGTAAAGTGTGCAGAGTCCCAAGGCCAGCAAAAAAAAAAAGCAAAAATGGAGGAGGAAAGCAAAATGTTTTGGGAAGATCACGCTAAGGCTGGCAGGTCTGAAAGAATTCCTCCTAAATGGTAGACTTTTATAGCATCTGACAGACTTCCCTCGAAGCAGGCAGGCATCATTAACATTTGCCCTTGGCCACAATTATAGACCTGGAATAGCTATCACTTTCATCAAATGGTCATCTCTGCCACCAGATGAACATTTCTGGCATTGTATGGCCAACCCAGACTTCTGGCTCCCACTTTCGGTATTTCATGGCCATGGCTAAAAATTGATGGCTCTCGTTTTTATGTGGTTGGCGTCAATATCATATGGTGATGATAACTAGCATATGGCACCTAGCCCTGTTACATAGTGACCAAACCTAGTATGTGCTTTTCATCAAGGAGATACTCTCACCATTACAGGAATATTGCGGCAATTCCTTGTTTTTTGATGGCCATCTCTGGCTGTTATTTCCAGCATATGGTGGCTAACTCTGGACTTTGATACTCACAGTTGACAAATGGTATCTAGCAATGGCATATGATAGAATCAACAGACTCAAATGGCCATTCCTCACATTGGAAGCTAATCTCTGACTTAAATGTCTGTCCCTTGCATTGGTGGCCTTCTAAGAAATCTGGTAACTATCTCTGGCATTTTCAAATTATTCCAAACTATTTATAATTAGCCACTGAATATGGTAAACATCAGAAATGAGTTTATTAATTGGGAGACGGGGCACCCCTCCTAACAAAATAAACCTACTTTGGTTAGGTCAAAACTCAGTCTGCGAAAATCTCTGCTCAACCCCTGGTAGCTACGGCACAAACAGAAGACAATCCCATAAGCAGTACCAACTATTTCAAAATAACGAAAAGAAAGTAGCATTGTAAAAATAAAAATAAAAATAGAGGCAAATGTATTTACCAGGAAGACAATTAACCCCTTCCATGCTCATGACGGAACGATTCCGTCATGAGCATCGGTTGAGCTGTGCTCATGACGGAACCGTTCCGTCATGGCCCCGCCCGCGCTCGAACCCTTCAGCACCGCGGGGGAATCCGCGCAGTGCTGAAGGGGTTAAGCGATTGCTAGTGGTTAGACTTCTTGTTTAAGCATTCTTTGCATCACTTTTTGTATGTTTGATGTAACTCCCTAAAAGTCAAGGATATGCCCAGACGTGGGTCCCATGCTCACTATGTCTCTGGAAACAAGCTACACCTGAGTAACAAGCATTCATTAGGGCAAAAACGGTCTTGGGTTGCTTGTGTTCTGGGTCAGGGAGCACTTGGCCTGGCAGTGTCGGGCTGGACTGTTCTATTGGAGCAGGGTCAAGACTGATTTCCATGTGGCTGGGTACAAACTCAGGTGGCATGGTGGGCAAAGGAACGATGGGTTGAAATGCTACCTTGAGCGATTGCCAGTGGTTAGCCTTATTGTAAGCATTCCTTCATCACCTTTTGTGTGTTTGATGTAAAATCTGGGATGACCATGTACAAAAGACAGATTACGAAACTCTCTCTAGCATTCAGGGCCATTCTTCACAGCACACGGATATGTAAGTCTTTGAAACCCATCCGTGGCTTCTGGTCGAGTGTTTTTTGCAAATCTGGGCTTAATTTCTAAAGAAACTTCTGTGTGGGTTTCAAAGGCTTTTGTGGTATAGTGTTAATAATGGTGGCCCTAATGTACCTTAAATGGCTATTACTGCAAAATAGATACAAATTTGGGGAGTTTTCACTTTATGATCACACTCCAACACAACACATAACCAGTGTGTTCCAATAGCTCTCATTCCTCATACATCACTTTGAGTCTTTAGTAGGCACCCTCTTACATTCAAGGAGATTCCACATAAGTTCTAGTGGCTCCCCCATTCTCACTTAGACTTTTTGCCAATTTGGGTTCCATCAGCAATAGGCAAGACAACAACTATAGACAGAATCCCCCCCCCCCCATCTGGAACTTATTTTGATATGCAAATTTAACATAGGGAAAACATTTGAGCAACTGTGAATAGGCTTTCTGCTGTTTGGGACAGTGATTGGTTTCCTTATTCTTCCAAAGGGCATGTTCCTTCTACTTAATATGCAATACACATAATTTTTTCAGGCAACATTGTATATGGTGAAGACAAAATATGTTGCAGAGCTCCTTCACACATCTGTAACATGTGTTGTACACATGTGGTGTACACCATTAGGTTATGTTAATTTTATTTGGAAATCGGAACATGAAACACTAAGTCTTCTTGGCGCTATGAGATACATTACAATGGTAAAAGGTCTATGGTGATACTAAGAGGAAGTTACCGGTTGAAAAGTCAAGTTTTTAGTGATGCCCTAAAATGTTGTACAAGCCAGAGGGAAGTTATTCCAGTGCCTAGAGGTGGTGACTGAGAAGAACAGACCTCCAAAGTGACAGTGCGCATTCTACGGATGTCCAACCACTGGCTGACCTGGGAGCGCAAGGGAGGCAACAGATTGTTTAGGGATACTAACACTGTTGAGTTAGTGTAGAGAGTACAGAAAGACGTCTGCACATTTGTCATGACCTCAAATATGACTCTTGAGCAAATTAGCAGCCACTGAAGCAATCTTAGCACAGGGGTAATGTTCACTATTCCTTTCTGCCTGTTACAATACACACACACACATATTTTTATGAGCTGAAGCCGAGAGAGAATGTTTTGGTTGGTGCCAGCTATATGGAGCTTACATAGTCCAGCTTTCACTGGGTTCGTGCATTTATTACGGTAATATTTACGCTGGGCTCGACGAGGGGTAGGATATTCTTTATGATTCTAAGTGGGACAAAGAATGTCTGGACATTCTAGAAGCTTGGGCTTCTAAAGATAGAGTATGGTCCAAGAGAACCCCGAGACTGTGGGCTTCTTTGGAAGGGGCTAATGGGGGGATCCATCACTTTAATGCCATCATAATGCCTCTGATTTAACTTTGGCTGACTGTACACAAAACATTTCTGTTTTTGCTAGGTTCAGACGCAAACAATTGGAAGATATCCACCATCGCACAATAGTTATTGCGTTGGACAAGGAACTGAGAACTGAGACCTTGCCGTGGGTGGGTACCAGCATACCGTCTACCCTCGTAGTAAATGAACTTTCTGAAAAGGGCTTGCATGATATAGAAGAAGCCACAAACACACTGTACACACAAAATTTAAAGCAAATGGAACGAACATAGGCATCATGCACATCCTTGCAGAACCCAGCCAACATAAACCCTAGGAAGGGGCAGAGCCTGCAGCAGCCACCCACCAGCTGCCTATTTATTCAAGTGCTAACAGAGTCTGTTTAATCTAGTATTGCATGTTATTCATCAGCATGTAGTAAAAGAAGGGTGTGTCTGGCAGCACCACTGCATGAGGGATATTAGATATATGCCCCTGCTGGTGTCGGTGTCATTCAACGGTGAGCTGATGTGTTACCTACAAGTGCTATGAAGAAAACCGTGGATTGTACTCCAAGTACTGAGCACTTCAGTACTACAGGAGTCACTGCGCTGGCTGTCACTGTATATAGTGCACCCACCCCAGAAGTCTCTTGCATTTTGTGCTACTAGTTAGTAGGATCTCTGGTGGTACTACTAGTTGTGCGCTGTAAACCAACGCCTCTGGTGTGTCCAATGAATGATCTAAGAATATCAGCTACTAACAGCATGCTGGTAGGCGCACACTGGACAATTTTGCCAAGTTGAACCCAACTCGAAGTGAAGCAAGCATCTGAAGACAGCAAACACTACCTGATCTGTGCTGCACTCATACTATATCTGCATGCTGGGTTAAAGCCATAAGTGTGTTTCTTTGGTTAATCAACGTATTTTTTAACACAAGTTGAGATTTGCATTCTGAATGCACTGAGTCTCCATTAACACAGCGAGAGTTCAGAACAAAACAACGTAGACAGATACTAGACCGCAGTGGCGAAAGAAAACATGAGGACCCCCCTGCAAGATATGCTGACGGGGCTCCTCACACTCACATCAGTAGGGGCTTTGGGGAGTCTCCTCCAGCATGGGAAAGCCTGGGTGCCCCCCTGCACCGTGGGGGCCTTTGTTACGCCCCTACTATACTGGGGCCACTTGTACTGTCAAGCGTGGCAGCTGTGGCTCCAGGTTTGAAGGTAGACATGTTGCTGTTAGGAGTGACTGCATGCCGAGAGAGCGTAGATTCCCATGGTGGGTGGCTCCACACGTTGTCTGATCTATGAATAGAATTCTCAGCAAGTTAACTTAGACGGAAGTGACAAGAGCATGCCTCTCTCCTGCCCACACCCACCTTGGTAAAATCAATCGTCCTCTGCCCCAACAATCACTGCCTGTCTGCAGCCTGTCACTCACTGACATGTACCTGCCTCCTACACCATTGACCCTGTTGAAAGTTTTACATTCCAGAGTCACAGCCCTCCTGTGCACACTCTTTCACTGCCCTCCAGCTATCAATGCCCTACTTTGCTCTCTGTTACGGGACACTTCAGTGAAAGGTTAGAAAAAAACAGGTAGACATGGTCTGGCTTCAAGTGTTGTCAGACCTGGCAGTTGTCGTACCTGGGGTGCAGGAACACACTGTGTGTGCGTGTGTGTTGTGTGGGCATGTGTAACCCACACTGTGGGACAGGGACTGTCCTCATAGTGTGGGGTAACCTTGTCCGAACCAGACAAACAATGTCTTTGTGAGGACCGGTGCATTATGAGGACTTGGTCGTGGTAGTGTGTTTAGGTACTTTAGAGTGAGTGTATCAAAAAACGAAAAGTGCAGGTATATTTTCCTCAATCCGCTTTATAGCCTGCCCTACTATCAAAGCACGCGCGGAGTTAGAATTGTAATTGCACTCTTCATTATGGTGATTGGCCGGTCCTCATAATAATAGGTATGTTATTGGGTGTGTGTGTGTTTATATTATGGGATGCTCATTTGACCATAAACTACTTGCATTGTGGGTGGAATTGTCAGTGACTTAACTAAGACTTGAGCATCAAGAGCTCACAACCCTCTTTCCCAACAGCAATCACCCTGGGGCCCTACACTAACTGCATTTCTTTACTCTTTATTTCCTGCTTCCACAACATACCTGCACACACTCACTCACACACTGCCCCCTACACCCATTGCCCACCGGTGCCCACTTTCTTCTTGTATACACTGCACTCTGTCCTCCTTCAACCGCTAGCCTATTGCTCTTCTCCAACATTCACTGTCTTCCTGCGCACACCACACTCTCTGCCTGCAGCATGCTGTCACTCACCACTCCCCTGCATTCACAACCCTCATGCGTTATGTCTGTGATTTCAGGTGATTCTACTGCACTTCTAAGCTGAGTTCCTGCATCAAGATCCTGCACTTGGCACCATTGCAAACGGGATCCTCATGTCCAGCATTCAGTCACCTTGGTGTCTCATTTTCAATCCTAGTTGAAATCGGATGTAGACAGAGCCTTGTACCCGTCACACAACACATGAGCAGTTGGACGGTGGAGCATCGACGGTTATCTGCAGCTTGGGCATCTGGTGTGAACTGACATTATAGCACAGATATTTTGTCACAGGTCATGTTTCTAATTCAGAAATACCTTTAAATAGTATAGAAGGTGGGGGGCGTGGCTAGTGCCAAAGAAGATGGCGGCAGTCCCTTGACTCTCCGGGGACGGCGGCTGGGGCGGAGGTGCAGGCAACATTCTAAAGACCCTGTAAATGCTTCATTTCGATGGCACAAGCTGTACATGAGTTGCGGTATGCACTGTAATTTATTTTTTACGCACGGCTGCGCATAACGCTTCCTTTCTGTTTTGCTCGTTCCTCAGCGGTTCCATCTCTATGACGCTCGCCATCTCGGATACCTGGAAATCTCCTCACATGCATTAATTACTGAAGACGCTTCAATCACTACCTGAGGAGCAGCTATGTATTATAGTCAGTAAACGATATACTGAAGGATTTTTCTCATCTTTGCTCACCTTCTTTCTTATCATGCTCCTGCTCTCTCTTATTTTCTATTAAAATTGGTTTGGTCGCTTCATCATCCAATTTTATGAAAGTTGCATGTGGTCCCTTGCTGTTCCTGTCTCCATGGCATGCCTCCCCTAATATGAAATAGCCTCCTACCTGCTATTCATTGAGCACTGAGCGTATCCTGTTGACTTTTGAGGAAATCATTTTGCATACGTTTTCGAGAGACTGCGCCCGTCTCCACAATTTTTTTTCTTATTTCGCCTCACGTTCTGCTTGTCTTTGGGCTGATGGCCGCCTCTCTTTAACGCGGCGTACTTGAAGACAATGCTTGAATACGTCACCCATACCCATTCTTTCTTAACCAGCTGCATGAAGTCTTCATACTGAGTTGGTCTCTTTGGCTCTTATTTGGCGGAGTGTATGTCTCAAGCAGATGGATTTGGCTGCCATTTGTTATCCTCATCGCATAACTTATCCTCTTGTTCAAGCTCTCGTTTACATCGTCTGCATATGGAGGACTCAATGAATGTATCGCCTAAAGGCACTTCGACATCGGCCAATGGTACACCCTCTGGTGCCAACAAAACGCCTAGTAAAAGATTGAAAAAGGATCCCCCTTCTCCTCCCAAGCAACCATCATCGGTCTTCTTGAAACTCATGTTGGATGTAATCAGAGCTCTTCGTCCTTTTGTGAAAGAAACAAATTATAAAATCCAAGTTCTAACAGATAGTTGGTCATGGATGGAGGAAAGACTTACTATCGCAGAACAGAACATTGAATCTTTGGGCTCTTCTAAGACTAAAGTAGAATTTCTTCAATCTCAAGTATCTTCACTGCAGAAGCAGGTGGAGAATCTCGAAAACAGAAACAGACGAAATAACCTTCGCATTTATGGTCTGTCAGAAGGCTCAGAAGGATCAGATCCCATTGCCTTTTTCAAATCAGTCCTTCCATAACTTCTTAATCTACCAGACGGATCTCCCCTTAATATTCAACGCGCTCACAGACTGGACCCTCCATCTATAACGACACCTTCCAACACGAGAAGACCTAGAGGTGTCATCATATACTTTCTATAATACACTGATCTGCTCAAGGTCCTGGCGTCTGCTAGGTCCATCAAGCGTATTTCATGGTCAGGTAACTCATTATTTTTTTCACAGGATTACGCAAAGTCTACTGCAGATAGACGCAAAGAATTCCTTTCAATGAGACCACACCTTCGCTCTATTGGTGCCTGATTTGGCCTCTTTGACCCTTGTCTTTTAAGGTGACTTACAACAACAACACCACCACTTATGAAGATCCTATAAGGTTGAAAAGTTTTCTCAAATCCTGCAGCATAGAGACTATGGACACTTCCTCAGTTGCGTTCCAGGTTTTTAAATATGTTTATATCTAACAAACCATTCATGTGTATCTAGTGCTGAGGATGCTGCTGTTACAACTAAGATTTGTTCTTTGATGTTAACGTTTTTCTTTCCTTACAGGTTTCGCCTTCTGATCATGTGATCCATCTGTTGTATCCGTTGTTTGTTCGGCAACCCTCCCTGCCTTCCCTCTTGGAGTCTGGATGTGTCATCCTTCCATGTGGCCTCATCCTCCCCCACTTCTCTCTTGTCTTGGAGTTTTCGCTGGTATGACAATCCTCCCCTTTGTAAATGTTCTCACCATATTTGCATGTCACATCAATTCTTCTTCTTGGTCTTTATCTATTCCCTTTAACTGCAATGTTTTGTCATGCTTACAAGATTTCTTTCCTTTTTCTTCTTTCTTTCTTCTTAATTCTTTGAGCTTTACTGTTTTTATCCATTTATCTGCATCGCATGTTTCTCTGAACTTTGTCTGCATTATGGCTGATTTTTTACGTTATCCACTCTGTTTTGATATTTTATGTTTCAAAAAATTGTTACATGGAATGTTAAAGGCTTGAATTCTCCTATTAAGAGAAAGCGAATACTATCACACATGTCCAAAATAGATGCTCATATTGTTTTGTTGCAAGAAACTCATCTTATGGAAGCCGAATCTTTAAAGCTTAAAAAGAATTGGGTTGGTGAGGTTTTTTTCTCCCCTAGTGATGGCAAACGAAATGGTGGTATAACTTTGTGTCATAAATCATTACATGCGAAACTTCTTTCACAGGTTACAGACGATGAGGGTAGATGGTTGCTTACTAATCTAATGATTAGAGATGTCTCGATTTCTTTATTTAATGTGTACGCTCCTACTTATGGGGATGCTTCCTTTTGGTCCCAAATTTACCAAGTAATCGCCCAACTTGCTGCAACAAATTTAATTCTAGCTGGAGATTGTACTCAGTTAATGGATCCTTTTCTAGACAGAAAATATAAAGTTTCCTTTATACCTACCAAAGCACACCAAACTTTTAGAGAGTCAGTAAAACACCTACACCTGGCTGATGCATGGAGATTATGCAATCCAGCTTCACAGGAGTATACTTTTTACTCTGTACCTCACCAAACCCAGTCAGGAATTGATTATATTTTTACTTCACATAATATTTCCCAATCCTTACTTTCAGCAGATATAGGCCCACTACTTATTTCTGATCACAACCCAGTTTCAATTCAACTTAATATTTTACCCCACACTGAATACCCCAGAAGAGGGCACTTTAATAACTCCTTGCTTTTGGATCCCAATTTTACTGCTTCCTTTCTATCCTTCTTTCAAGAGTACTTTCAATTTAACTCCACAGATACTTTACCTTTTCACCCAGCCTGGGACACCTTCAAGGCTTCTGCACATGATTTCACTATCAGATACGTATCTAACAAACGGAGGATTTGCCGGTTAGTCAACACATAACTTCTCTCCAAGATCAAAAGATTAGAACGCACTTACTACACTTCCAAATCGAAAGACCAGTGCGAAATTCTATGGGGGACAAAACAAATCGGGTAAATTATTAGCTAATTACCTTAAATCCAAACAGAATAAACTCCATATTGAATCTATAATAGATGATAGTAACAATCCAAACCATAAAGAGGCAGATATTTTACAAGAATTTGGCCAATTCTATGAGCGTTTGTACACTCCGGAAAATATTCCCACAGAGGATGACATTTCTCTCTATCTTTCTTTGATTCACAAACAAACAAATTCTCGCCGAATATGGATCTCCTAGAAATTGATATCACTCAGACAGAACTGCTGAATGCACTCAAAACTCCTAAAAAGGATAAAGCCCCAGGCCCAGATGGTTTTACTGTTGAATTTTATATGCATTGGCTCAAACAATTCTTTCTAAACTGGTCACTCTCATTTCTTCAGTCATTGACTCAGGTAGCTCCTCAGATTCCTTTTTAGATGCCATGATTTGTCTCATCCCAAAAGAAGGAAAAGATTTGCGATATTGCAAGAATTAGAGACCCATTTCCCTAGTGAATATAGATTGTAAAACTTTCTCTAAAGCATTAGCCCTTAGAATTGAGTCGCATCTCCCTAATTTATTGGGTAAAGAACAATATGGTTTTGTCAAAGGTCGTTCTATTACTGATAACACTCATTTGTTTTTTGATATGATTTCCAAATCATCACGTTACTAAGAGCCTCTTGCCGCTTTTCACAGAGTGTACTGGCCTTTCATTTTCCACACGCTGTTATGGTTCAGCTTTGGTCCGAGAATCATTTCCTTAATTTCCTTACTTTATTCAAACCCTAAGGCGGCTATTTTTGCTAACGGTCTCACTTCATCTTTTTTCTCTCTACATAGAGGTGTTAGACAGGGTTGTCCCCTCTCTCCCTTTCTTTTCAATCTAGCTTTGGAACCTTTCCTCTCCAGAATAAGACAAAATCAATCCATTACAGGCCTTGTTTCCAATTCTTTACACATCAAACTAGCAGCCTATGCAGATGATGTTCTTTTGTTCTGCTCTAAACCCCAGCTCACCCTCCCGGATTTTTTGGAGGAAGTTCATTCCTTTACGAGAGTCTCGGGTTACAAGCTAAACAATGATAAATGTGAAATCTTACCTCTAACTAAATATACTTTTAAGGAAGACTTTTCGATCGTCAATTTTGCTTGGAAACCTCAGCACATCAAATACCTGGTCTGTGGTTCACCCCATCTAATAAAGCATCAATTTCTTTACATTTTGACAAATGCATAAAAAAAGTAAACACCCTCACAACCAAATGGCACACCCTATATCTTACATGGTGGGGTCATTGTTCGCGCTTTACAAAAGTGGATTATTATTACTATATCTGTTAAAATTATCACGCCCTAAATCAGAAGGTGGTGTTAATTTCCCGGATTTTCCCAGATATCACAAACCTTTTCTACTAAGACATCTATCTAAATGGTTATCTGAAATGACTCTCGACGCCCCATTATCGCTTGAATTGGAAAGATTCTTTCTTTTTCCTTTTTCTTCTAAGGAGTATATGTCCTTCACACGCAAACCACAGAAACTTTGCACACCAATTATTATTCATTCATGTAAAGTTTTGAATTCTTTTCTACTCTCCGCTGTTTATGATATTAATTCATTCCTCACCTCACCTATTCGGCATAATAGATTCATACGCATTAAAAACAAACCCATTTACTGGAAAGCATGGAGAGATAAGGGTATCATATGGGTATATCAATTGTTTGATAATTATAACTTTCTCACATTTCCTAACACATGCTCTCTCTTTCAGCTGCCTACCTCTTTTTTAACCCCTACGATGCTCATGACGAGCTGGACTCGTCATGGCACACAGTGGTCGTGTGCTCATGACGAGTCCAGCTCGTCATGAAACATTGTGTGGGAAATCCCTCTGGTGCGGGCACCAGAGGCATTCCCTTTTTGCTAAAATAGTCTCGGGAGCTGGGGAAGAGCTTCCCCAGCTCCTGAGCCCCCTTGGTTTTGCTGAAATGACGATCAGCGCGCACGTCGCGCTGACATCATTTCAGTGAAACCGAAACTGAAACTGAAATGACCCAAGGGGCTAGTTTCAGTTTCAGTTTCTACGTGCTCAGGGGACTATCTCAGCCCCCTGAGCATGTAGAAACTCAGGAGAGGTATTGTTGGACAGGGGATCCACCCACTAGGCACCAGGGAGGGGGGAGCGGCCCCTTGGGCAAGGGCCTTTGCTCCCACCATACATTTTTTTTCACCATTATACTTTCTGCCCCCCGGGGGGTAGATGGGGGCAGTAGGCTCAAATCTGCCCCCCGGGGGGGTAGAAAGCCCACTGGACACCAGGGATTTGTTATAAGTTATTCATTAGGGGTGGGGGCAGCCCAAAACAGGCATGCCAATGCCCCCATCCCCCCAGGCACAAAATTAGTCTTTCTGCGGCAGTAGCCCCCAATCTGACCCCCCGGGGGGCAGAAAGCCCACTAAACACAAGGGATTTTGTTTTTGCACCATTTTTTCTTATGGGGTATTAATTAGGGGTGGGGGCTGCCCAAAACGGGCATGCCGATGCCCCCACCCCCGGCCACAAAATTTGTCTTTATGCCCCCCCTGGGGGGCAGATGGGGCAGTAGCCCCCAATCTGCCCCCCCGGGGGGGGGGCAGAAAGCCCACTAAACACAAGGGATTTTGTTTTTGCACCATTTCTTTTCAGGGTGGGGGCTGCCCGAAACGGGCATGCCAATGCTCCCAACCCCCACCACCATTACAGCCTTTCTGCCCCCCCTGGGGGGCCGATGGGGGCATTAGCCACCAATCTGCCCCCTGGGGGGGCAAAAAGCCCAGTAGACGCCAGAGTTTTTTTGGGAAAATTTTAATTAGGGTGGGGGCATTGGCATGCCTGTTTTGGGAAGCCCCCGCCCTAATTAAAATTTGCCCAAAAAACTCCCTGGCGTGTATTGGACTTTCCGCCCCCCCCGGGGGCAGATGGGGGCATTATCCCCCAATGTGTCCCACCTGGGGGGGCAAAAAGCCCACTGGACGCCAGGGTTTTTTGGGGGGCAAATTTGAATTAGAGTGGAGCTGCCCAAAACATGCATGCCCATGCCCACACACCCTAAACAAATAGCCACTGTGTTTCTGCCCCCCTTGGGGGCATATCAGGGCAACCCCAACCCCCGATAACCCTCCCCCAGGGCGGCAGAAAAGAGACTAGGTACGGATTTGTTTTTAGCAATATGCCTACCTGAAACCACCGGATAAAATTAAGCTAGTAAGGGCTAGCAGCGAGGAGCTTGATTTTGTCAAGAAATGTTCTTAGTTTGTCTTGCAAAGTAATAGGGTATACATAGAGTAGTGAAAATGCACCGGTAGACCACTAGTTAGCTACATGTACTCAGTCCATCCTCTGCTCTCTCTCATCCCCCCAAGCCGTGCTGTGCTCTTATTACCCCTCTGCTGTGACCCCTCTCTTCTCACTTCCTCCTGTGCCTTCTCTGTACCATCCTTGATCTCTCTGCAGATGCCTGGGTTTTGAAAATGCCTCTGGCAAAGGCAAATCTACTGCATTTGTAAATGTCAAGGTGTAAACCTGCTTAACTCGCATTACTTGCTTCTTTTGAAATGCCAAATGGCTCAGGGCCTTACTTCCTGTTAAAACCTCTCACTGAGTATCTTCTAAGCATGTCGTTGTAAAGATACACCCACTCATGTTTTGGAGCTGGCCTAGGGGTTTCTGGGCCTGCTTTAGAGTTTGACGGACAGGGAACTCTATTGCAAACATGATGGAGTACCCAGTACGGCACTCCCTCGCACCGCTTGCTCTGTCTTGAGCTGGGCAGAACACCAGTTTTCTGATGGCAGTGCCACTGCTGTTCCGCCTTTGTAAAACTTACTCTAATGTCCCAACAAATTAGGGACTGTCAAAGTAATTACATCACACCACCCACCATAGTTAGAGTGAACTGTCTGATGTCCTTTTTTTCTGTCCATCACTGACTGGTAAAACTTGGTTGTCTCAAAGAGAAGAAATAAAATAATGACCCCTCCACACCTTGTGAGGAAACTCGCAGGGTTTTGTTGCCATTCGTTTTTGGTTTGTTTTGCTCCATAAACTCCCCGTCCCGTTTTCTCACTCTTGCAGGTTCTTGCTTTCTCCCTCTGGCATAGTTTTTCCATCATTCTCTTGCTTCTCCCCACCCACTTGTTTTTTTTTGCTCTGGGTCAAGGTCTGATAAGATAAAATAAGGGCCATCCTCAACAAGCTTTGGCAAGGGCAATAGGTCTCACCTATCTGAAAGCTGTTGGTTTTGACAGTGTCTTTTAGCCATGCTGTAGAGCTATGTGGCTGCAGTGTAGCACCTCTTTTTCATAACGTTTGGCCCGCTACGCAGTATAAACGGGGATCTACAACATGTCTGAAAGACATTGGCAAAGTCAATAGCCCTCACATAGCTGACACATATTGGCGTTGCCAATGCTTGTTACACATGCTGTGTCTCTCTGGTGCCGTCATGGAATGGAGTCATTGACACGCATTGTGCTCCTTCGCAAACGTCTGCCTCGTCGGTGCATCTCTTCGAGGCATCTGTGGGATCACCAACCAATCAGGAGAGTTGGGAGGCAATTCGAAGTGGTCTTCAGTGTTTTCATTTTATATCTGTAGGCTGAATATTTAGCAACATTCTTGAAATGAAATGAAATGAAAATGTGATTTATAAAGCGCATTAAAACCCTCGGGAGTCTAGGTGCTAAGCTCTGAAGAAAGGAAGCGTAATGGAGTGGACAGGCCTACGGGGAAAGAAGGAGCTATACATTAAAAAGCCAGGTTTTCAGCGTCCTCTGAAAAGTTAGCAGATCAGTCTGTCTTTTCAGTTCAAGAGGGAGGGAGTTGCAGCTTAAATCAATGCATCTGTTTGAATGATGAATATCGGAGGATTCTCTCCATCTGTTGCACTATGTACCAGTTAATGCGAGTTTCACGAATGCTGTTTGATAAATAACATTTATTTAAGCTCATTAAAGAACACAATGAAGTGTGCTCTGCCTGGGTAACAATTGGAAGGTCCTGGCGGTACGTACATTGACCTCCCTCTCCTCACGAAAGCTTAAAACACATTCAGGATGTGAGACTTTTTAAAATGAGTTCACCCCACTGCATGCTGGTCCTACCTACAGAGGTCGAGACGAATTACTCCCAGCAGCCAGTGGCAGGATTTATTGCAATCCACTTTCATGCTGCTACTTCATTGATTTCAGCGGCATTGAACTTAACTGCTAGCCCAAACATTCCGATTATGTAATGTTTAATACAACATAACCAGGAACTTGGCAGCACTAGTTCGAGTGGCATAAGTGCTTCCTGGCAGGCATAGATTTAAGGCGCCAGTGGAGACAATCAGCGCCCTTAATCTGGCCATAAGTGGTTTTTGGGATCTTCTGCTTCTCTATATCAGCTGGGAAGAAATACAGCTTTCTCGACCTTTCCAACAACCCCCTGAGATGTCTTGACTAGGAGACGACACACTCGAATCACACAAATTGCTGTTACATTTGCAGATATTACTTACTAACTGGATACCTCTAAAATTCGTTGGATACAAATGAATGCAGTGCAAAAGAACCGCCTTTAGGGGCAGATCTACAAGAAAGTGCCGCATCGTGGCACCGCAAGCCCTTTCGCTGCGCCACGCTGCGCCACTTCCAGAGCACAGGAATGCGACATATTTACAATAATATGTCGCATTCCTGTGCCCTTCCCAGCGTTGGCGCACAAACAGCTGCCATGCGCCGGCACCCTTGCACCATGGTGCAAGGATGCCTGCGTCATGGGGAGATTGAAAACAATCACTACAGGCATTTTCCTCTTTCAATGCGTGCTGTTGAATGCAGCAAGCATTGAAAGAGGAAAAAACGAGGAGAAATGAAAACATTTCTCCTCGTTGCGCCTCCCTACGCCTCCCCTGGGGAGGTGTAGCATCCACACGCATTTCCAGATTTACGATTCCTCGTAAATCTGGAGATGTGTCCTGTTCCATGGGTGTTGCGTGGGAACACCCACAGCAACACCCATGGAACGCCCCTTCAACGCAAAGTGCTGCATGTAAAGGGGCCATATTTACAAGGACAGGAAAAACCATGCAGGAGTGGCTTTTCCTGTCCTTGTAAATATGGGGCAAAGAAATACGCCTCCAGTAGGTCACAAAAAGTGACGCACTGGTGGCGCAGGGGGCTTGTAAATCTGCCCCTGTGTATTTCCATTGCACATTCAGGCAGATTGGCCTCGATGTGACTTTTCATTTATTATTTGATAACATTTTAACTTAAGCCCTCAGCATCTAAAACTACACTTATTTGGTAGAAGTCTGAGGGATCTTTTTTTTCTTATGGCGGGTGGGGGTAGAGAGGGGGTAATACACACAACAGAAGAGTGGGGGTAAGAAGGAAGAGGCCACACAGACAATGGGAGGGTGGAGGCGGGAGGGAAGAGACAACATGGACAACGGGTATGGGATCGTAGTGGCAACATGAACAGCAGGGGTGAGGGGGGAGGGAAGAAGCTAAATGGATAACAGAAGCGTGAGGGTAGGAGGGAAAAATTAAAATTAAAATTAGTACCTCAATCACAGCACCAGCATTAGAAGGACCCTACACCAGATGACGTAATCTGTACGTCCATGCTCCCAGGAAAGAAGAGGAAGTGATGCCGGCATGTGCTGCCCAATTAGGAGGCAGAAAACAAGAGTGACAATGAAGCCAAAAAATGATAAGCAATGGGCGGGCTCCAAGTCCCTTGCTGTATACAATATCTTACGCATGCGAGAGCATATGCAATGCATGCGCTCCCGCAGGTGAGAGCTAAGGATGAGTGCGGATGGGTCCCATCTGCATTCAGCAGCTCAAATTATGCAGATCAAGGTTGTGGGACCCTTCAACAATCTAACAGCTCTGTCAGCAGAGCCTAAAATAAGGCATCTTGGTACTGATGATCCAGGCCTCCAATATTCTAAGCATAAATGGCAAAGTAAATGTACAATGAAAGGATTGTAAACATATATATCACAGGAAGCTACAACCCAATACATACTTTCTCGTGATTTCATTAAAAGAAGTCTTGTCATTGATGGACGTAGGGTGTTAAAATTTGTTTTTTTTACATGAAGAAACGACGTCAGTTGCTACAATTGCCGCATTCAGACTCAGTTTTGTCCACCAAATTCGTTTGGAGCTGCCGGAAACCGCAGGGCTGCGTGGGAAAGCAGGGCTCGCAGAGAGCACACGGACCTCGTGGCCATTTCAGACGCGCACCATCACCACAGACGTATTTTATGCTAGCCAGTCCAAGCATGCAAGTCACACTTCATCAGCATCATAATTTGTTCATGGTTTAGGTTTCAAATAAAATGAGGTAAACATTACTTATATACACGGAGCAATTTCACGGTGTGAATAAAGAAATAGAAGAAACATAGAAAACGGAAGGAAGCTTCTTTGTCCTCAGCTTCTTGCCATGTTTTGGTCAGGGTGCATTTGAAAATTTTTCATGGGATAATAATTTTCTAACAGATCACGTTCTCCGCGTGCTTCTAACCGCATTGCTCTTAATATTCCTATAGGCTGCAGCTCAGATAGAAGACCTGTATGTCTCATCTATACTCTTTGCTTGAATATTTTTATTAAGTAAAAAAGTTAGGCTTATTTTACAGCTGTCTCAAATTAAAGTAAAATATCTCAATTGTTGTGGCATGTGATTGCTTTTGAACTAGTAATCCAAAATTGATCACTTCCCATTTACAATGGCTGTGGCTGTCCCAGACATTAAAGTGTAAGGTACACATATATTGTTTAATATTTCTGTGAGATTACCATACGAATCTAATAGCCCGGTCGATTTCATATAGGAACTGAATGATAATAATAAAGACCTCTTTACAAGTTGCCAAGCGTGGTATCTCTGGTGAGAAAACGGTTCCAAGCAGCTACCAGATGTCTTGTGTTTCTGAACCTGAAATTATCGCACAGAAGCTTAACAAGAGAGAGAACTGGCGTGAAGATCATTTCCTTATACTATTGCTAAAGTAACTAATATTTTAATGTTTTTGTTAGGGCATAACCACGGGTTCCCAAACTTCCACTGCTTTGCACGTGCTTTGGTCATGGCTTTCAAGCACTATACAATGAGTGGGTGATGTCAGCCATGCGTGTAAGACTCTTGGAATTGGGTCAGATCACTTACTGGGCTGAGTTTGTGGGCCTGCATGCTACCAGGGTGGCGATTCACACCCAAAAACATAAAAGCAATACAATTTGACTAAACCCAAAAGGACCAAGACTGGATAAGAGGGCAGACCACCACTGGTTAACGGTTTTTAAGGGGTGATGAGGTTCTGGATTTGTGTGATATTGGGTACCCATTTGAATGATTGTTGAACCTGGCATCCAAAGTGTGGGTTTGCCCAACTTTTTACCTTCAATTCTCCTTTTTTTGATAACTTTGTTTTTTGCGGGCCTTAGGACTCTGAAAACCTTACTGCTGCTAATAAGAGTTAACGTGCTGGTGTTCTCTTCCTAAACATGGTAACATTGGCTTCTACCCACATTTAATTTACTTGAAAGTCCCTAGTAAGGTGGTACCCCATGTACCTAGGACCTGTAAATTGAATGTAACTAGTGGGCCTGCAGAACTGGTGTGTGCCACTCACGTAGCCCTCTAAAACATGTCTTCAGACTGCCATTGTGGTCTGTGAGGGCAATTTTAAACTGCCACTTTGACCTGGCAAAATAAACTTTTTGCGATGCCTAATCCTCCCTTTTAATACATATAAATCACCACTAAGGTAGACCCTACGCAGTAGGCCCTTGTGGAATTATTGGTGTAATTTGGAGTAACTCTGCTTTCTCCTTGTAACACGGAGTTCCAGCCAAATTCTGGCAATCGATGCATGGCCGAATTATTCAGTCATTCATGCCTTGCGGGAACGAGAGGCTTCACAACTCACGCTTGTGAGAGCGAGCAAGATTTGCAGGCTATTGGCGTGATTTCCAGTGGCAATGGAGCCTTCCAGTGCCATCATAGAATGCCAGTGGATCTGAGCAGTTGTGTTCAGAGAGGACTGCCGTTCGATTAGATTTGCTGCTGCTCGAGTAGATTTTCTTTTCAGTGGCAGCAAAGTCAACTCGAATGGCCGCACCCTATTGCGCAACGTATGGCACCATTTGTGCTTATTTTCATTGCTGCTCGCACTACCAGTGGTAAATTGCAGTGCGAGCAGCATATTTTCCTCCTGTTGGCAGAAATCAGAGGAATCTCGCAGAGTTTTCTGTAACTCCACAAAATTCCACGGAGTGACACCCCAAATTCCATCCACCTCTACTAAACAGTCCATAGGGAAGGGTGCAGTGCATTTAAAAAGTTGGACATGTACTTTTCAGTTTTGCGTGTCCTAATAGAGATAACTCATAAAGTTGTTTTTCACTAATGTGAGGCCTACCTCTCCCATAGGATAACCATGGGTCACCTTATTACATCTAATAAGTGATAACTTTGCCTTGGGAGCCGGTAGGAATGTCTAGTTTGGTGTCTAAAGAATCGTGATGTAAAACACTCTTTAATCGCCAAGTCGTATTTAAAGTCTCAACTCTGAAAATGCCCCTTTTCAAAAGTTGGCATTTTCATGTCCTAACCATTTGGTCCCTGTAACCTGTATCCTGGGTCACAAGACTGGGCGTAGTTCACAGATGTTTTTTGTGGATTCCACTCAGACAGTGAGACAAAAGTGGAATAGGTGTTGGCAGGATGGGCCATCTTTGTCAGGATAAAGGGAAGGAGTTATCCCCTACCACACTTGCATATCACAACCACTCTGCCTCAGCACACTTACAAAGGGATTCGCACTGGTCTTTTGTGCCCCCAGATAAACTGAGTCCAGGACAGGGAGGCAGGAAATTTCAGACATCTCTGGAGGGGGAGGGCTCTAGAAGCTTTTACCACTTCAGAGTGGGCACCATGCATAAATAGTGCACCCTCAGACCCAACTCTTCATGTGACATTTGGAACTGTGGGTTCTGCCAGGAAGAAGGACAGCTCAGCTGTAAAGTCTGCCCTGCTGACCTGTTTGCTGATCGAGGGCTGCTTTGCTGCACAAGGCCTGCTATTGCTGCACCAGGGCTCTTCTACTGCTGTAAGCTGCTCTGCTGAACCCAGCCTGCCTATGAGGATGCAGCACTCTAAGAAATCTCCAGAGGTCAGTCGGTTGATCCTCTTTTGAATTCACATGGACATAACAGGCTTCTATGATGCCAACGCAACTCCAAGCATTCCGAAGCAGCGTGACACAGCCCGTTATTGACTCCGGTCCACCATGGTGTAGCTTGTCCTCAACGTACCGCAGCATAAGTCCCTGCAAGCACCTGCGGTCTCTTTGACACTGGCACAGCCCGGAGCTCACATCGGCCCAGTGCGACGCATGTTGACATCAGAACTCGCATTGCAGCTCCTCGTCAATGGTTCCAAGATGCCAGCCCATGTAGTTTGACACAAGGACTGCGTATCTCGATGCCCAGAACTATAAGGTACTTTTAAGCAAACGGAACCTAGTCCTGTATCTGGCCTGTGTTCCATCATGGCCAGCCTGAACTTGTGATTTGGACCCAGTCTACATTGTTCAGATAACAACAATTGGCCCTTTTTACTTCCTAGTGCGTGAATTTCACAGAACCTTTAATATTGCTTTCGCAATTATACTTTCGTACCAACCACAGCACTGAGACAGCCCTCACTGAGTCCATTGATGATATCAGAAGAATCCTCGACCATGGAGAAACTGCTGCACTCATCCTCCTTGACCTCTCCGCAGCTTTTTACATGGTCTCCCACAAGTCACTCATCAGAAAGATTCAGCATGTGAGTATCTGCAGTCTGGACCTTGAATGGATATGCTCCTTCCTCACAGACAGAACTCAATGAGTTAGACTTTCCTCTACACCTCAGTACCAAAGAAACTCATTTGGAGAGGCCCTCAGGGATCATTGCTCAGACTGACACTCTTCAAACTCTACATGCCTCCCCATGTGGACATCGTCAGAACCCACAGCATCAATATAGTACCCTGCACTGACAACACAGTTCACGCTCTCCTTTACCTATTCAACCAGCAACGGCAAAGCAAACTTTGCCAACTGCAGGAGCAACATTGATGCTTGGATGAAAAACAACTTCCTCCATCTAAATACAGACAGCACCAAAATCCTCATCTTTGGCAACAACAACTCTCCTTGGGATGCCTCTTGGTGGCCCTCCTAACTTGACTCCCCCACCCACCCCTGTGGACCATGCCAAGAACCTCAGGATCATCCTGGACACCAACCTCTTTAAGAGCAGACAGATCAATGCCGTCTCCTCATCATTCTTCCATATGCAGCAAATGCTTGGCAAGATTTACAAGTGTATTCCACTAAACAATAGATCAACTATCATCCAGGCTCTCATCACTAGTAGACTTGATTACGGAAACACTCTCTACATCGGAATCCCAGCCCATGTCCTACGCCAACTCCAAACAACCCAGAACACCAGCATCAGACTCACTGTGAACATCCTGTGAAATAACCACATCTCTACACACCTCAACAGTCTTCACTGGCTCCCAGTCCAGAAATGCCATCTCCTCATTAGGCTTCCACATCCTGTGGATTCTTGGCAGAATGTCCAAATGGATCCTACTGAATATGAGATGAACATCACGCAGGCTCTCATCATAAGTTGACTTGATTACAGAAATGCCCTCTATGTCGGAATCCCAGCCCATGCCCTACACCAACTTCAAACCACCCAGAACGCTGCTGCCAGACTCATCCTGAACATTCAGTGAAATAACCACATCTCTCCACAACTGGACAATCATCACTGGCTCCCAGTCCAGGAAAGATGTAAGTTTAAGCTACTCTTCCACACCTACAAAGCTGTCCACAACACCGTCCAACTTACTTCATCCACCGCCTCAACTCCTACCAACCCACCAACCACCTTCAATCTGCGTCTCAGGAAAGAGTACACCTCCCTCACATCAAGAAGACCAGAAGCAGAGGACACTCCTTCCTATACCTCGCAGCCAAGACCTGGATCGGCCTCTCAAACACCTAAGTACCTTATCCTCCCTCATGGACTTCCAAAGGAATCTCAAGACATGGCTCTTCCAGATTAAACAGGCATGATCTATTCTTCCTCCCTCAGGCCTGCCCTGCTCGGTGCTCGGATACCCTCATGGGGATTAGCCGTGCTCTACAAATTCACATAACATAACAGAACTATTGCAAATTTCTGGTTCTAAAACTGAATTTTTGCTGTTTTTGTGCCAAATAATTTATAACATTTTACTCTATGTTTTCAAATTTGTGCGGGATTTTTTTTTCTGTGTTGTGTTTTCACTTTATTAAAGTTTGAGTGCTGCATACATACTTTACACATTGCCTCTAAGTTAATCCTGACTGCCTTTGTGCCAAGCTACCAGAGGTTTAAGCAAATGTTAATTTAGGGTCTGCTTGTGTTTCACCCTGACAAGAATTGTGGTGGCTGCTTGAGTAGGGTTTTACCACCTTTAGCCATTAACCAAATTTCCTACAATGACAAAATACAATTGTGGTATACAATGGGTAAGTGTGATATAATGGCTTGAGGGACAGCAGAAAGATACCCACACTCAAGAAAAAATGGTTCAAATTAAGGATGAATTTTATGCGGACTGAAAAAGGATGCAAAACAAAATAGAGGTTTCCACCTTTTAGTGCATAGGGAATTGGGGTCGAGGGAGTCTCAAACCCAACATTTCTTCATGTGACAATTTTTCTTATTAAATGCTAACCCATCTGGAATGAGGGTAGGGCACATTTTTTGCATCTCAGAGGAGGTGGCAGAACTCTGTTCTCATGAAGATTCAAGGCAATATTAGAAACAAAAAAGAAGGAAATCAAGATAAAACATAGCATAGATTGTGGCTCTTTTTTTGGATGACTAAATATGTTTCAATTTGCATTTTTTTGCTAGTGTTTTTGCAAGATGATAGCAACACGTCTTTATTTTGGTATTTTGTAGCACTACATAGCACGTCATAAAGGAACTGACATATGATTTGCGTACAAATACATTGGCATGTTGCGAGAATACGTATTACATGTTAAAGAATCCTTTAAGGATTCTTTGCAAACACAAGATGAGCCCCCGATGGGCACATCACTGGGTTGAATCAGAATTTGTTATTGATTATATTGGGTCATTTAACCTTATATGGGAATTAAATCCTTGCTGCAAGTGTTTACATTTGGACACATTAGCATTCTGGAAGATTTAGGAAGTGCTACTTTACAGACATTTTAGACTAATTTTTCAAGAGCTATAAGAATACTGATATTAATATTTAGATTTCTACTTATCATAAACATGAATGCATTGAAACATATATTTTTGACCATTCCTCATCTGAAATTCCAATCTACGTTATTTTTTATTACTGCCTCTTTGGAGGGTTTAATGTATTGAGGTCCGCTTTCATAATCGTAAGCCTGCCACTTGCTTCCTAAGTAATCATCATAAGTTGTTTACCCTCTATATATGACAGGTATATCACATCTGTATCTCTTTTGGCCATGCAGGCGACAGTCCATAAGAACCATTATGCTCAAAGGTTTCTTTGCGGAGTAATTTAGAGAACTATGTCAAATTAATAGGCACATATTATTTTGGATCAGCACTATAGGAGGCACCTTTGACGTTTACCATCAACTACTGTTATTTGTTTTCTTTAACCTTACTTAAAATCAACCATTACCTATAAGTAACTGTTCACATAGTTATGATGCGTTACTTCCTAACTCAATATTTTGCTCATCATTTTCAATATGCTCCCTAATACATGATTGAGGCTACGTTTTAGCCACAATTATTATGTGCTTTGATGATACATACATACACAGAATCCCTTTAAACAATCTACCCTTTTTAGGTCGAGCATCAGTTCGCAGGCACTGTCTACAAGACATGTTGTAATCACTATATTGACTGTAATCCTGCCTGTTGCTTACCATAGGATTATTCCAGCATTGCTCTTCATTGCAGTCCCTAATTGGTTCCCAACCGGATACATCACTTCCGTTTTGTTGTTCGGGAGCACCGCTCAACTGCAGATTGATATCTGTTCATTAGTGGACATCCGCTTTTATCAGGTATAATTTCTTCTACCCCTCCTCCCATGCCCCCTGCCCTGCATTTTTCATTAAAATAAAATTCATGTGCCACTAAGCGTTTTTGAGGCTCCATATTTAATTATTTTTTTGGTATGCCGCCAAGCATTTCTTGCCGCCAAGCAGTTGTTTCTAGGCTCCATTTTTTTTTATTTTTATGTAAAGTCAAGCAGTTACAGTGTGGCACACTTTGCTTTTAATGTTCTTGCGGGCCTGTTTTCTTTTCCAAGCCGTAATGCATTTAAGCCTCGGGACTGAATCGGTGTGTTTCATGTACTCTCTGCTTTGAAGATTTGTTTGTTATTCTAGGTTGTGTGGTTTAGCAACCTTCTCGCCTCCTGGGCAGCAGTGCTGGTAGCCTGCCTTTTCTTACATGTACATATGGCTTGTGATTGTACAAGGAAGGGGCTCATGCGGAGTTCAAGTTCAATCAAGCTGACCAATTAATGCAAGACGTTAGCACTGCTGTCAGCCATGGCCGTTTATCCGGGCTGGTGAATTGATTGGGTGTCTCAGCGAGTAATTGTAAGCACAAAGGCAGCAAGCTGTACCAGCTGAGAAGTTACTGTCATGAAATAACGTTTGTTACTTTAAAACAAATTTTCAACTGTTGCCGACCTGCGAATATGAGTTACGACTTGCCTTGTACCCTGTGTAACATTTCTTGAATGCCGATCAGTTTACTGGCTTCCCAAACTGTGGAGCTTAATAGTTCTTAAACAATCGGTTTTACAGAAAAATAAATGCTTATGAATGGTTACAAATAGTAGCCAAATCCAGCCTTACAGCACTTCATAAAACCATTTCTCTGAGCACACAAGATATTGAAATACAGTGGACTCTCAAGAACATTAAAGTGCGTAACAGGATATTGAGGTTGAAGGGTTAACAAACAGATACTTTTATTATAAAGATTGTCATCGTACACTGTTACTTTTTGACAGTAAGCCAGCGGTTTAGCGGCCATTGTAGAGCCAGAATATAGTGTTATAGCCTGCTGCTGGGTATAACAGTTGTTAATGGCCCTGAGCCTATGTTATAGGCATGTGCTGCAGGTTGCCCTCTTTTAAGAGTGCCCCTTATCCTATCTCGCAAACATCTCTATGGTGCCTGTAGATTCGTGGTTGTTGTAGGGATAAATGCTTGGAGTTGGGGGTAGAGGGTTATACGGGCATGTTTGAACCCCAGATCAGGTTTGATTTTTTCCACCTGGGCTGTCATGATGGAGTGTGTGTGGAAGTTGCTGCTGTAGCTTAGGTCTGCATGTTAAAGATAGAAAATAAATGGTTTCTCATAGGGCTTGGTAGTTTTAGTTTAAGCTGTTTAGCGCTCCCAGCATTTTTTTAAAGACCAAACCAAGACCTAGTAAACCTGAGACTAGACAACCAATCAAGAAACCACAATTAGAGAACTCCCAGGTTCTCACTTGATGAGTTAGCACTCTGAAGTGACCACATGAAGGCATTTAGAGCTCTATAAAACGTCATAGGATCGACAAATGGTCAGAATCTCCTCAAATTCAGGGGTATTGCAAACATCTACTGAGACTTAATCATGAATTCGAAGTAGACAAAACATTGACATAGGCATTCTACTTTGGAAGAATCTTTTGTGTCCAACCAAGAAATAAGTACTTTTGGTTGTTTGAAGCGACATAACGTACAACCAACATAGGGCGTACAATCTAGGTGCTACTTAGTTCTAAATTGCCATTTCTCTTCACAAACCACGCTTTGCCTAATCCTGAAACATTCTCACAATTAACTTCTCACAGGGCCTTAAAGCTCTTTATAAAAATAATTGTAAGACTTTCACTTCGTTTAGTAAAAAGCACATAACAAACAAATAAAATGTTTAAATCAAAAATGGAAATGCCCGTAGATATAGATCCAAAACTAGAGATGGAGCTCAGGCCATTGATCTAGTGCATGCACTTTCCTAAAATGAACCAATTTTTTGTGTCTGTTAAATGAGAGTTTTTGTTGAAGGTCAGAGTTTATGGGGATCATGAAGTTCCTGGTCTAGTGGGGTTGAGTGGTGAAACTGGACAATTGTTAATGGTGGTAAGGCGAGAGACATGATGGTTCTGGTGGAAGTCTTTCAGTTTTATGGAGGCATTGATTGAATGACTACTTCACAGAGGGGTAAAAGCGTGTTTGCGTTTGAAAAGTTTACATTATATTTATGCAGATGTGCATATTACAGTGTTCTGTAAAATGCCATTGTTGAGTGAAGGCCATTGTGCCCCTTCTCGCCCTTAGTAATGCTGAGCAGCACACACTAAAATAGGACTTTCAACATACGCCCACCACAGCCAACTATGCAACTAACTGGCCATTCTGCTATCTAGAGACACTTACTGCCAATAGTTACTTACACGTATTAATAACTTTGGTGTGTATGGCCACAAACCACCTGCCTCCTCTGTTGACTGATACCCAGGGGCAGAAGAGTAATGGGAGTGCTATACATGTCAAAGCTTCTCCTCCCTGTCTCAAATGTATTTAGGTTGAGGGTCAGTGCGCAGGCACTGTCTGCAAAACATGCTGTAATCATTATGCTGACTGTAATCCTGCTTGCTGCTTACCATAGGATGATTCCAGTGTTGCTCTTCTTTGCAGCCTTCCAATTGGTTCCCAACCGTATACATCACTTCCGTTTTGTTGCTCGGGAGCACAGCTCAACTACTGTGTAATTTCTGTTCATTAGTTGCCGTCCGCTTTTATCTGGTACTATTTCTTCTACCCATTCCCCTGGCCCTCCATTTTTCATAAAAATAATTTCCATGTGCCGCTTAGTACTTACAGCGCAACACACCGCGCTTTTGAGGATGCATTTTGTTATTATTTTTTTGATATGCCGCCAAGCATTTCTTCCCACCAAGCATTTCTTTCTAGGCTCCACTTTTCATTTTTTTTTATGTGAAGCCAAGCAGTTACAGTGTAGCACACTGTGCTTTCAATGCTCTTGCGGTGTGTCTTAAAAACAACCTCGCCTTCCTTCCCTGTATCTTTAAAAAGTAGGGTCATGAAGACATTGAGGCCACTTGCCTTGCACGGCAGCAGTTGCCGAAATCCTCCATTATTTTATGGCTTCGCCCATCACTACCAACCCGCATGTTTAAAAAGTAGGGTCATGAAGACATTGAGGCCGCTTGCCTTGCACGGCAGCAGTTGTCGTAGTCCTCTACTATTTTAGGTCTTCCACCCATCCCTACCATCCCTGCTTGTTTAAAAATTGAGGACATGAAGATAGTGAGGCTGCTTGTTCGGACAAACCAACAAGAGCCCCAGTTTTTTAATAAGTTTCCTTTATGAAAAGTAAGTGTTCGGTGTTGGCCTTTTTTCTGTTTGGTTGTTAGGTACGTTTGAGAAGTGTAGCTAAAGTTGTTTGGTCGACAGAGTTGACTTGAACACAGTTACCCGATATTAAAGCCCAGAATTTAAATAGTGGTTTGATAGCACTGGCCTGGTGGTTCTTGGCGCTGACTTTGTTCACAGCTGTATCTTTAGATACACAATACTTGCAAAATTGCATATCAATTGATTTTAATAAAGCTATATGCAGTTTTAAGCTTTATCCTGATGGAGATGGCAGAATTCAGAGTTGAATTAAAAAATCCACCTTATAACTGCCTGGTTTTATGTCAGAGGATTTTAGGCTTCAATGCATCCTAATTGCTGAGTAATGTTTGACTTAAGAAGCTAACCAACAGTACATAACAGAAAACCAATTCTATCCCAGGGATCCGCAGCTCAAAGTATACTCTAAGTTTTTCCTAAGCAGCGCAGCACGCCGACTGTGCAGCGCTGGCTACTAAAAGCATATAACAATGAAAAAAACAGAGCAAAAGGTCTCGCATTACCAAAAGTTTGAGCTATTGGCGTTGCAAATAATATACCACATACTTAAAAGGATTATGTTATCACTTTAGGACTAAGGGCAAGACTTACAATGATTGCAAATTGTGCACCAACGTTTTGCAAACTGATCATAAAATCGAATATGCCAAAGAGAAACAAATCGATACTTTGTTTTAACCCCTTCAGTGCCCGCCCCTTTCCCCGCCCTGTGCCGGCCGTTGTATTAGCGGGCGGGGTCTATGACGAGCTGGACTCGTCATGGGCACAGCGCCACCGCGGCCCATGACGAGTCCAGCTCGTCATGGGCACTGAAGGGGTTAAAGAAGGAGTGATGGTGCTAACCATCAAGCCTTCTTTGTTTTTAGTCTTTAAGATGCTCTGTCAGTTTCGATATTTGTCTGACACTTGCAGATACTAATGCCACTTGTTCTTCAGTGCAAGCGTTCGAAAGGCAATCAGTAATATCTCCTTCTGAAACTTTGGCTCCACTTATTATCAGAATGTACTGTGCATGTACAAATGTACAAGAATTACAGTGAAACTCTTTATTTAGTGCAGTGTGTCGAAAAGGGGGTAAAGGTGGACATTGCAGTAAAGAAAATCATGACTTAATCAAGGCGTTGGTGTTGTAGTACATAGGCCAGGAGTGGAGAAATTAATCAATGATTAACTTGGTAGTATGACTGTGCAATATATATAAGCAACCCTTAATGTATGATGCAACTGACATATTAATTCACTGTTGGGAGCAGCCAATCCTGCAGATCGTTGCAGAATGACTGGAACATCAAAAACGAGTTTGCAACTTGTCACCCCAGCCACTTGGATCTGATTCATTCTTGGCAGATTATAAAGATCATGCTTGGATCCATCCTTATAAAAAGAGTTCAAATGGAATCTCTTTATTTAAACACTGTCAATAAATTGAACACCTGTGCTAAGGTAAACAATCTGGGAATCTTTAGTGAAAACTCTTCCTCCCTGTCTGACTTCACATTTAGGGTCTCATTAGTCATTGCAAGTCCCCTGCAGATGGATATTCAGCACTCTTCTGCACACATCTTTGGACACAATTCCTCATTTAAAAAAATGATCACAATTGCTAGAAGAAACTGATTGCAAGTAGGCAAAACACGTTGTGATTGACTGCACTCAAATTTCAATATGACATTTATCATTCAGACCTCTGATCTCAGAATGATGCGTGAATAGCTGAACATTTTGGGCCTCATTTGCTACAAAATCACACAGTCTGTGCCGCAAGATATTTTGCTGAGCTGAGTTGCGTAATTTTAAAAGCACATGGATGCATCATATTAACAACAATACGACACATCCGTGTGCTTTGCCCTGCGCTGGCGCACAATTGGCTACCATGCACCAGTGCAGGCACCCTTGCATCATTTTTCAAGGGTGCCTGTGTTGCAGAGATGATTGTTTTTGTGCAGGAAGGCACCTTCCTGCACAAAAATGATTATTGATGGCCTTTTCCTCTTTCTGCGTGCGCTGGAGAATGCAGCACGCATAGAAAAAGGAAAAAACTAGGAGAAATAAAAGTATTTCTCCGATTCTGACACATTCCCAGCTTTACAAAACGTTGTATATCTGGGAATGTGTCAGGTTCCATGGATGTTGCGTTGGAGCACCCACAGCAACACCCATGGAACGCCCCTTTCATGCAGAGTAATGCGTGAAAGGGGCCCATATTTACAAGGGCATGAAAAGTCACGCATGGTGACTTTACGTAGACTTGTAGATATGCGTAAGCCCATTGCGCTGCCGGTGCATCAAAAAAAGTGATACATCAGTGGCCCAATAGGCTTGTAAAAGAGGTGCTTTGTGCATAAAAGAATTGTGCAAAATGTAATGTGCCGTTTAGTAAGAATTTTCAGCATATTTACTAACATTTGCATTGGCGCTTACTCTGTGCGCGTAGGCCTTCGCAATGTGCAGTAATTAGATGAATGAGGTCTTTCGTGTTGCAGTCACATGAGCATTCTTGCAAAAATTAACATAGCCCGATTTTTCAAATTAATTAAACAAAGTCGCATTTTGGGTTCAGTTCAGATATGAAGCTGTGTTCACATTTTAGAGTTCTGAAATCAGTTAAACACTTTCGCAAAATATTATATCATAAAGTTGGTAATGCTTGACTGATAGAAAGAACTGGTTTCCTGGCACTGAGGAAAACGAAACAGCTGCAGGGGCAGGACCGAAGGTTTTTTAGCTTCTTCTTAAACTTACTATGGCAGCAGATCTTACAGATGAAGATGGGTAAAGAGTTCCAGTGCATGGCCACGAGGCCGGAAGTGGAGCAGCTGCCACTGTGACAACATTCAAAAAAGGAGTGACCAGCAGGTGGCTGATTTATGAATGAAGAGGGTGCAGAGGGCGCTAAATAGAGGAGAAAGTTCCATTTAAGATAGATGAGCCCAGGATTGTTGAGAGCCCTGTGAACAAGCCAGGGTGATTGGTAGACTGACCTTTGCCAGAGAGGGGACCAATGGAACTCCTTAGGATGCAGGAAAATACACATAGGAGAAGCAAGGTTAAGGATCAAGTCCACAGCATTTTGAACAATCTGCAGGCGATGGAGAAGATGGGACAGAATTACCAGGTAAAGAGAGTTTCCGTAGAGCAGATGAGAAGTGATGACATCCTGGTGACAGCCTCACTTGCAGGAAGAGGAGAAATGGGAAATAGTTCATAAGCATTTGAAGGATAGAGGAACAGATCGCAGCAACCTGGCTACCTTGTCAGGACAGTGTCAGGTTGCAGTCTTTTCAAAAGCCTAATTTTGTGCCAGATTCCACAGGAACTTGGATAAGGCCCAGATCAGAGGGGCAACAAAGAGAAGGTAGGGGACTTTGGTCTTATCCCTATTAAGCTTAAAGAACTTGAACTTTATCCAGCTGGACACTGAGGACATAAAGAAACTTATTTGAGTGACGAGGGAGAATTGTCAGATTTGAAAACAAGTATGATCTAAGGTTTGGCAGTGACGGTTAGTGTCGTACAGATCAGTGGTGTACACAATGGCATTGAGTGATGAGACTGATAAAGCTTTAGAGGGACAGACGAATTAAGAGCACAAGAGACCCATGTATGGAAGTTCCCTGTTGCAGAGGAAATGCAATTGGTTCAGTCAAGAGAATCTTCCCTTTATACACTGGGCCAATGATCCTGGGAGAATTGGCTGTGAGCAGGAGTGACCTGCATTGGTCGTATTCCTGATTTACTCCTGCCTAATGATTATGAATCTGACCCTTTGTGTTCTTGAATGAATGAATGAATAAAAGAACTTTGTTTAGCACAACAGCTGCCAAGAGTTTACCTGATGCTGACTGGATGTACAAGTGCAAGAATCTGATTTGACAATTGGAAAGAGGCAATTCCATATGCTCACAGAGACGGAGGAAAATGTAAGACATGATATATGTTTTTTTAAACATTTATGTGATACAAGATTTTATCTGATCACAATTGCAGGTCTACTTTGTAGACATTTTTAAAGTTGCATCACAGACTATTATTGGTTCATGTTTTTAGCCAATATTCGTCAACTCCTCCGAGTTTCATCTGTGCAAGAAAGGATGCAAATGTTGCCTCTACCTTCTTCCACAGTTTATGTATTGTTTGACAGGTGATCTCATAAACCTGAGCCGAGTCCGTTGGTTTTATCTAAAACAATCAGAAACCCATGTTCTGTGTATTGGGTAACAGTGTCCATGTTAGAAATGAGGTCAGGTTAAGTGTAGTATACTAAATGTTTACCTGTGCTCACCCTCTGGTAGCCTGGCACAGAGCAGTCAGGCTAAACAATAAAGAGACAATATGCACAGTATTTGAGCACATACTCACAGTACCACAATGAAAACACCCCATAAGTACTCCACACCAGTTTTGAAAAATAGGCAATATTTATCTGAGTAAAACAAGACCAAAATGCCAAAAATCCGACACACATAAGTCAAGATATGACGTTTTGAAGATTAAATTAAAATGCAGTGCTTAGAATTCTATAGCTCCAACTGTGTGGTCACGTTTGATCAGGATAAATCCAAAAGTTTATTCCAATCACGATGAATCGAGGGCCGGACACAGGAATCACGCAGACCACCTTACAGTACCTTCGATGCATTGGAAACCAAAGACGCTGCATGGCGCAGAGGAGGTGAGGCGTCATGGATGCAGATGATGCACAGGCTCCTTAAGGTGGTGCAAGGTCATTGAAGCTTTAACGTTCGGGGACGATGTGTTGCACAGAGGAGGTTATGCGTTGGTAGCCGGTGCGAGGCCTTAGTTCCTGAAGGTGATGTGGCGTTGAGAATATATCAATGTCACAGCGAGATGCGTCAATTCTATGGCGTCAAAGTTGAATCACTGGACTGAAGGCCATATGTCAGTCGAAAGCCATGAAAGCTGGGACTGTGTCAGGGTTGGAGCAGTGCATCACATACTTTAGTGAGGCGATGCTCAAGACTCACGCAGTGGCAGTCCTTCTGAGGCGCTGTAGCAAAGTCGGGGCTGCGTTGAAAGTCGAGGTTGTTGCATCACACAACCGGTGAGTGGTGTCCAAGGCTTCTCTGTAGGCTGCATCGATGCATCGGTTTCGCTTGGATGCACCGATTACAAACTGACACTTTGGAGTTGATTCATCTGTTTCATGGTTGCAGCACTAAATTCACCTCTAAGGGCCTAGGACTGGATTTGGCACTAGTTGTCTGGGCAGGATGTAGAGAGTAAAGTCCAGGCCTCTCACTCCCTGGCAAGAAGCAGCAGGCATCAGGCCAACACAGCAAAGCAAGCAACAAAGAGGCAGTCCCTACTGGCAGCACAACAGCTCTTCTTCCTGGCAGAATGTTCTCAGCCAAGAAGTGTTCTGAGTATATGTTGAAAGAGGTCCAGTACTTATACCAATGTAGCCTTTGAAGTAGGGAGACTACAAAGAAATGTCTTTGTAGTGTACAAGACTCTGCCCTTCCTGGCCATGGCTGCAGACACTCTACAGGGGGGTATGCAGCTCTTTGTGTGGGGACAGGCACTGCCCTAATCAAGTGCAAGTGTCAACTCCTCTCACGACTCTAGCTCAGGAAGACCCACCAGCTTTGTGATGGTCCCTCAGGATATACAAGGCACACCTCAGCTCCCTTTGTGTGGGACTGTCTAGAGTGAATTCACAAAGCCCAGCTGTCACCCAGAAGTGTATTCGATGGACAGGCAGAGGCACAGATTGGTTAAAGTACGAAAATGCCAACTTTTTAAAAGTGGCATTTTCACTAAAAGATGTGTTTTTAAATTGTGAGCCCAGAGACACCAAACTCCATCTTTTCTATCTACTCCCAATTGGGAGTTGCACTTGTAAAGTGTTCAAGGCAGCTCCAATGCTAACCTATGGGAGAGATAAGCCTTGCTGTAGTGAAAAGCTAATTTAGCCGTTTTTCACTACCAGACATGTAAAACTCAACAGCACATGTCATACCTTTTAAATACACTGCACCCTGCCCATAGGGCTACCTTTGGCCTACCTTAGTGGTGCCTTACATGCAGTAACAGGGAAGGGTTGGGCCTGGTAAGTAAGTGAACTTCACCCATCAACATGCCAGTTTAAAAATGCACACACAGGCTCTGCAGTAGCAGGCCTGAGACAGATTTCAAGGGCTACCCATGTGGGTGGTACAATCATTGCTGCAGACCTACTAGTAGCATTTGATTTACAAGCCCTGGGCACATGTAGTGCACTTATTAGTAAATCAAATATACCAGTCATGGAGAAACCAAATGGCATTACACTTTAGACACAGAACACATGCACTTTAGCACTGGTCAGCAGTGGTAAAGTGCCCAGAGTCCTAAAGCCAGCAAAAATGAACTTCAGCACACAGTCAAAAACAGTAGGTCAGAAGCAAAAAGACTGGAGAAACCATGCTAAGAGATTCCAGGTTTAACAGTCCACCAGAGATCTGCATTGATCAATACCCGAAAGCAAAATGAAGAGACTATTTTCCCTGTTGTACAGGACCCATGGCAGCTCAGTGTCCCTTTGGACCATACTGTCCAGGAATAGGATGCATGTGTTAATATAGGCACTCACAGGCATGCCACTCTTGAATCTCCATGGCCACAGAAGAACCTTTCTTACTCAGAAAATAGAACATAGCAACTGAGGACCACCAGCATACACATGAGAAAAACAAAGTCTGCCTGAATGTCTCCTTAAGTGTGAGCAGGCTCTTTTCGATTCTCTTTGAAATTCAACTGCCTTGCCACTATTTGAATATTGTAGTTGCCATTCTCCTTCCCTCTGCTCAGCCCAGCTCTCCCTTGCAACGGTACCCCACATCAAGACGACCCGAACAGGAGGACGCTCCTTGTCCCTCCTCGCGGCCAAGGCATGGAACTGCCTCCCTCTCCACCTATGACAGACACCAGCACTCCCCAAGTTCTTGAAGGACCTCAAGAGCTGGCTCTTCGACGAAACACTGTGAACCCCCAAGAGCTGCGCGCCACAAACCCCACCTCCCCCAGCACCTTGAGACCCTTTCAGGTGAGTAGTTGCACTTTACCAATCCCCTTATTAATTGATTGATTGATTGATTGATCATTTTTGGGTTTTGGGGCTACTGCGTATGATACACGCATAACCAAACAAACCAAAACCATTACCGTTCATGAATTCTAAGGGGATTTTTGAGGTGATCAGGTTTTAGTTGTCTGAAAGGAACTGTTACTTCTCCATTTAAGCTCCTATCTTTCAATGGAATAGGGAGCTTTTCTGTTATTAATATTGGGTTTTGGCCAGATCAGCCTACACTGTTTCTGTATGGAGGACTGCAAAACCTTTTTTGAAACCACTGGGAAGAAGGTTAACTTGAGCACAGTTAGCATAGCTACCCAGGTAAGAGGAGAGCTGCACATCCTAATGTGTGAAAATGCTAAACATTTACTTAGTAGAAGGGGTCAAATGTCTTGTCTCCTGCGACTAGACATGCTTTATAAATTGATTTTGCCATGAAAAACCGAGAAAAATCAGAATCACCATTGGAGTGTGTCGGAATGTCACCTACAAAGATGAAGGTAAGTTATTTAGTTGAATTTGTGAGTTTTGCTAATATACCTCTTGTCATTGAGTTGTCCATGCAATTATCTACTTAACACCAGCAAGACATTCTTTAAACTCTCTTATCTTAAAAGTTTAGTGATGACAAAGACGACAACAGCTAAGAAAATCCCCTTGATATTGAGGGACCATTCACAAATATGAAATGGATTCCAGAAGCTTTGGTCCCATCAGCAACTACCACTGTCTCTGTGATCCTAGAAGCATGGAGGGATATTGGTCCTGATGTTTAAGGAGGTGGTATTAACAGGTAAGGGGGAAGTGGGTGTTGGATAATAAGTACTTGTTATCCTGAACCCCAGCTGACTAGCAGAAACTCTGATTAGTTATGTCACTGAAATAACCACCAATATCTACACTGCCAGTGTGATGTATTCTCATACTCCTTTTTCTTCCTCGTTTATGCACATGACTTAGTAATCTCGCTACCTTAAAACATTGCAATAGATTTCATCATTGGGGACTTTGTCCACAAATAAAGACTCTCTCTCCTACTTGGCGTCTAGCATCTGTGTCCAGAATGTAGCTCAGTCACAACCCCAGTAGGGCCTGAAACTCTCAAGAGCTGGCCCACCCGCAAACACCCCTCTACTTATTTAGCTTGCAGCTGGACACACTTAATCTAGTCCAAACCTTGCCAAGAAGTAATGGATTTTAGAATATGGCAGGCAGTCTTCTGCTGGGAGAAGAGGAGGTGAAGGCAAGGGCCTCCACTGACCCGCTGAGCTGGTGAGCTGCCCTAAGTCAAAGCACTCTTGCCCAATTCAGTTCACTATTTTTCATTCTGTTTTCAAACAATTATGAAAGCAAACCATTTTCTCACATGTTCTACTAAACAGAAAAACGAGTATTATAAAAGAAGTAGAACAGTACTTGCCCCTAACTGAATAGTTCAAACCAAGGTGACTCAAAACTTTTTTCTATCTGAAGCAAAATATACTTAATTGGATACCTTGTTGTGAAGTGCCCTGGAGGGTGCTGGTGGGTGGGCAGGTTTCTGGGGCAGCTGTGCTGGGACCACTGCAGGTGAGCAGACGGGCTGTTCTGAGAATCACTTTGGGAGCGTTTGGTGGTCTGGCCATGTTGTGTGGGCAGACCGGAACCCTATGGCCCACATCATCAAAGAGATGCATCACTTTTGCAACTCTTTTGCAGCACGCAATGGGGTGCAAGCACAACACAACCCTCAAATGTGATTTATCAAGCCATGCAAGCCCACCTTGCATGGCCCTGAGTGGCTCGATAAATCTAGAGTAACACAATACAATGCAAATGGCTGTGTTGCGTTACTCTTCCCCAGGGAAACGTTCCATGGGTGGTGCATGGATGTTCCCACGCAACACCCATGGATTTGGATGCAGTCCCAGATTTACCATAAGTAGTAGACCTGGGAATGCGCCAAAACTGCTTTGCCTCCCCAGGTGAGGCATACATATGTTTATTTCTACTCGTTTTATTCCTCTTTCTATGTAAACTGCAATCATGTGTGTGAATCCCTTCCAGGCCACCTAAGCTTGTCTTGCTTCTGAGTTCAATAATTTCAAAATCATTGAATTGAGCTGTAGCAAAAATCTTATTTCCAGCTTTACAACGCATGAGGAGGCAGGACACAGGGAGGGTGCATAAACAAGAGAACTTCAGTCCACACCAGGGCTTGTGCAGGGTATGCATGACACTGACAGCTCCAAGAGCATGCTAAGGGTGGTGGTGCAGACGGACATGTACATGGTGCCAGTGGCGTACGGAAACTTGAGGGGGCCCCCCTGCAAGGTGCATGGAGGGGCCCCGCTCCAGATTTAACCAGGAGCTTTGGGGCCGGAGTACTGTGCTGAGGGGGGCCCCTGTAGCTCGGCCTCCCCCCCACACCGCGAGGGCTGCGGGGGCCTGTGTTACGCCACTGCATGGTGCCTACGGAGGCAGCACACACACAGCCTGGGACACCGCGGTTGTGTGCTGATGATAGCTCGCTGCAGTCACACTCCATACCTGAAACTCCTGCTGTGTTGCCTCAGCTCACATCGCTCCTTTAGCACATAGACCAGTATTTTTAAACCAATCAGAGGTGAGATATTTTGGGTAAATGCTGCATATAATTAGCAGCCTAAATAAAGAATGTGCTGTGCAAATTAATTTCTGCTATGTCTGTTCTGGAATAGGTGATCTTAGGTTACTGGAACTAAAGGGAAAGAAGGTAGCAAATGAGAGACACGGGTGGGAGGGGGGTGATAAAGGGTGCAAAGAACGAGTTACCCAAGTGAAAGGGGTGACGAGAGATGGAGAAAGAGAAAAATGTGGTTAAAGTGAAGGGGAGATTGTAGGCGTTCTTAGAAGGGAGCAAAAGAAGTATAAGGGGCAGAGTGAAAAAAATAATGTTTGGGGCGGAAAGGATAGGGGCTAGAGCTGGTATGTGCAGGACTTGAACAGTCGATGGGTTTGGAACACGAAGCACTCTATTATTGACACAACTTCAATGTGTTTGCCCAGTAAACATTGTTCTCTGCATAAAGTGCTGCGCATATGTGTCACTTTATTTGGCCTCAAAGTGCTCAATCGGGGTTTTCTGTTTCGTGAGACATTTAAAGGTGACAGAGAGGGGACATTTAAATTTCTCGAACCTAGATTTTTCCAAATGATATTCTGAACAGTTATCACAGCGCACTCTGAAACCGAACTGACTCTGTCCACGCGGTTAATAATGAATCAGCTCTGATTCATTTTTATCAGCCTTGCAATGATGAAAACGCGGACCCATAAAAGCCCTTCCCGAATGAACTATTAGGCAAGCACAATGTGATTCCCGTTCACTGCTGCTGACGTCTCCTTGCCACGCTTAGAGCCGCTATGTGGGATTATGTAGCAACTGATCTTTGTAACCCTATGTCCAAATCCTAAAGTCGTAGTAGACTCTGCCTTTCATCCTGCGGAAGTTGTTAAGAGGAGAAGTGACTTTACCTAAATGAGTGTAGGTACACTTCATTAGTTCAAAAAACAGTGAACAGTGTGGCCTGCAGCCCCGCCGTGACACAGCACAGTTGTGTTGTGTTGTGGAAACAGTGAATGTTGTAGAGTCCAGGTGGGGGGCGGTCACTGCAGTACCAGTGTTGAGTGGGAGGATTGGTGTCTGGCCGCGCGTGGGGGTCAGCAGACAGTATGAGCTCATAGTGAGAGGCCACATAAACCTGGCTAGTGTTGTATGTTTTTGTGGACTGCCTGCTGAGCTCTTTCAACATGTCATTGGGAGCAGTGGCGTGAGGCGCTCTCCCTCCGCACTCAGCCTTTCATCCTCACCAGCAAATACAAGGAGCGCATTAGGCTCGTGTTTTACTGGTACTCGCGGTGCAGTATGGGCATTACTGCTCATCAATAAATGTACGAAGTATAGTCAACAGGCAGCTTTCAAGAAATAGACCCCGATCCCCTCGACAGGGGGGGCGGGCTTCAAGGTAGCTCGCGCAGCTCCTCACCAAAGACACCATGGTAGATTGAGTGCCCTTTAGTGAATGTGGTTGCAGTGCGCTACACAAAGAAATCCAAAGTGCGGCCTTAAACTCTCCCAGATGCTTCTTGATATCTACCTTCCCAAGATGGCCACAGGAGACACTTGTCTTAAGTTTCGCCATTCGGCGCAAGTGTCTGTCTCCAGGGGTCCGAGATACAGGAAACTGCACTGAAGCAAACAGTGCAAACGGGGGAGGGGCAGATATACAAGCCCCTTGCGCCACGTTTGCATCACTTTTAACATGGGAAAAGTGACGCAAAAGTGGCGCAAGGGGCTTGTAAATCTGCCCCGGGATGTTTAACCCCTTCGGTGCTCATGACGGAATGGTTCCGTCATGACCCACGGTTGAGCTGTGCTCATGACGGAACCATTCCGTCATGAACCCGCCCGCGCAAGATTCCGCCAGCACAGCGGCGGAATCTGCGCAGCATCGAAGGGGTTAAACAGGTGTTAACTTGCGTTTACACGTTTTTTTTGTTCCTATTGCCGTTTGTAGCAGCATGTAGGTGCAAAATCAAGCCTTGCTTTCAAGGATGCCAAACTCTGCCAGACTCACATCCGTGCCCAGGAATCGATAAGATGTGCAAGCTGCTCTACTGTGTTTTGGTTGGGTGAGCAATCCCCTCAGCCATGCGTTTAGCCCGCAGTTTACCACCCAGGTGGGCTCAGCTTACTATACGTTGGAAAGGGAAAACATCGCCCGACTGTTGCCACCGAGAACAGTGCGAGTAGTCCCGAAATAATGGGCTAAAATGACCCCTCCATATGTTATGAGGTAACAGGTCATTGCTGTTGCAAGGACTAAACAGGGAAAAGCGGCATGATGCACGCATGCCATGGACCAATGGGGAGAAGGACTAAAGGAGCGATGTGGGAGCCAACAAATGTCAAGCCAATGGGCGGAGTGAAGCCCACAACACTAGATACAACAAACAAATGATGGACGGAATGCTGACAATGCAGACATTCTCCCCCAGTCAAGAGATCTGGGTTAAATCCATCGTTCTTTTGCCCACTACGCCACCCCAGTTTAGACATGGCCATATGCAAATCTGTCTTGACCCTGTGCCTCATGGGAACAGTCCAGCCCGAACTGCCAAGCCATGTCTTCCCTGGAACAGAATCAAGCATCCAAGGACCGGTTTCTGGCTATCAGCCGTCATCAGCCAGGATAGCTTGACTCCAGTGGCGTAGTGAGCACGGGTCCCACGTCTGGGAATACCCATCCCACTTAGGGCGAAAAGCGTTACAACAAACAAATGATGGACGGAATGCTGACAATGCAGACATTCTCCCCCAGTCAAGAGATCTGGGTTAAATCCATTGTTCTTTTGCCCACTACGCCACCCCAGTTTAGACATGGCCATATGCAAATCAGTCTTGACCCTGTGCCTCATGGGAACAGTCCAGCCCGAACTGCCAAGCCATGTCTTCCCTGGACCGGAATCAAGCATCCTAGGACCGGTTTCTGGCTATCAGCCGTCATCAGCCAGGATAGCTTGACTCCAGTGGCGTAGTGAGCACGGGTCCCACGTCTGGGAATACCCATCCCACTTAGGGCGAAAAGCGTTACAACAAACAAATGATGGACGGAATGCTGACAATGCAGACATTCTCCCCCAGTCAAGAGATCTGGGTTAAATCCATCGTTCTTTTGCCCACTACGCCACCCCAGTTTAGACATGGCCATATGCAAATCAGTCTTGACCCTGTGCCTCATGGGAACAGTCCAGCCCGAACTGCCAAGCCATGTCTTCCCTGGACCGGAATCAAGCATCCTAGGACCGGTTTCTGGCTATCAGCCGTCATCAGCCAGGATAGCTTGACTCCAGTGGCGTAGTGAGCACGGGTCCCACGTCTGGGAATACCCATCCCACTTAGGGCGAAAAGCGTTACAACAAACAAATGATGGACGGAATGCTGACAATGCAGACATTCTCCCCCAGTCAAGAGATCTGGGTTAAATCCATCGTTCTTTTGCCCACTACGCCACCCCAGTTTAGACATGGCCATATGCAAATCAGTCTTGACCCTGTGCCTCATGGGAACAGTCCAGCCCGAACTGCCAAGCCATGTCTTCCCTGGACCGGAATCAAGCATCCTAGGACCGGTTTCTGGCTATCCGCCGTCATCAGCCAGGATAGCTTGACTCCAGTGGCGCAGTGAGCACGGGTCCCACGTCTGGGAATACCCATCCCACTTAGGGCGAAAAACGTTACAACAAACAAATGATGGACGGAATGCTGACAATGCAGACATTCTCCCCCAGTCAAGAGATCTGGGTTAAATCCATCGTTCTTTTGCCCACTACGCCACCCCAGTTTAGACATGGCCATATGCAAATCAGTCTTGACCCTGTGCCTCATGGGAACAGTCCAGCCCGAACTGCCAAGCCATGTCTTCCCTGGACCGGAATCAAGCATCCTAGGACCGGTTTCTGGCTATCAGCCATCATCAGCCAGGATAGCTTGACTCCAGTGGCGTAGTGAGCACGGGTCCCACGTCTGGGAATACCCATCCCACTTAGGGCGAAAAGCATTACAACAAACAAATGATGGACGGAATGCTGACAATGCAGACATTCTCCCCCAGTCAAGAGATCTGGGTTAAATCCATCGTTCTTTTGCCCACTACGCCACCCCAGTTTAGACATGGCCATATGCAAATCTGTCTTGACCCTGTGCCTCATGGGAACAGTCCAGCCCGAACTGCCAAGCCATGTCTTCCCTGGACCGGAATCAAGCATCCTAGGACCGGTTTCTGGCTATCAGCCGTCATCAGCCAGGATAGCTTGACTCCAGTGGCGTAGTGAGCACGGGTCCCACGTCTGGGAATACCCATCCCACTTAGGGCGAAAAGCGTTACAACAAACAAATGATGGACGGAATGCTGACAATGCAGACATTCTCCCCCAGTCAAGAGATCTGGGTTAAATCCATCGTTCTTTTGCCCACTACGCCACCCCAGTTTAGACATGGCCATATGCAAATCAGTCTTGACCCTGTGCCTCATGGGAACAGTCCAGCCCGAACTGCCAAGCCATGTCTTCCCTGGACCGGAATCAAGCATCCTAGGACCGGTTTCTGGCTATCCGCCGTCATCAGCCAGGATAGCTTGACTCCAGTGGCGCAGTGAGCACGGGTCCCACGTCTGGGAATACCCATCCCACTTAGGGCGAAAAACGTTACAACAAACAAATGATGGACGGAATGCTGACAATGCAGACATTCTCCCCCAGTCAAGAGATCTGGGTTAAATCCATCGTTCTTTTGCCCACTACGCCACCCCAGTTTAGACATGGCCATATGCAAATCAGTCTTGACCCTGTGCCTCATGGGAACAGTCCAGCCCGAACTGCCAAGCCATGTCTTCCCTGGACCGGAATCAAGCATCCTAGGACCGGTTTCTGGCTATCAGCCATCATCAGCCAGGATAGCTTGACTCCAGTGGCGTAGTGAGCACGGGTCCCACGTCTGGGAATACCCATCCCACTTAGGGCGAAAAGCATTACAACAAACAAATGATGGACGGAATGCTGACAATGCAGACATTCTCCCCCAGTCAAGAGATCTGGGTTAAATCCATCGTTCTTTTGCCCACTACGCCACCCCAGTTTAGACATGGCCATATGCAAATCTGTCTTGACCCTGTGCCTCATGGGAACAGTCCAGCCCAAACTGCCAAGCCATGTCTTCCCTGGACCGGAATCAAGCATCCAAGGACCGGTTTCTGGCTATCAGCCGTCATCAGCCAGGATAGCTTGACTCCAGTGGCGTAGTGAGCACGGGTCCCACGTCTGGGAATACCCATCCCACTTAGGGCGAAAAGCGTTACAACAAACAAATGATGGACGGAATGCTGACAATGCAGACATTCTCCCCCAGTCAAGAGATCTGGGTTAAATCCATTGTTCTTTTGCCCACTACGCCACCCCAGTTTAGACATGGCCATATGCAAATCAGTCTTGACCCTGTGCCTCATGGGAACAGTCCAGCCCGAACTGCCAAGCCATGTCTTCCCTGGACCGGAATCAAGCATCCTAGGACCGGTTTCTGGCTATCAGCCGTCATCAGCCAGGATAGCTTGACTCCAGTGGCGTAGTGAGCACGGGTCCCACGTCTGGGAATACCCATCCCACTTAGGGCGAAAAGCGTTACAACAAACAAATGATGGACGGAATGCTGACAATGCAGACATTCTCACCCAGTCAAGAGATCTGGGTTAAATCCATCGTTCTTTTGCCCACTACGCCACCCCAGTTTAGACATGGCCATATGCAAATCAGTCTTGACCCTGTGCCTCATGGGAACAGTCCAGCCCGAACTGCCAAGCCATGTCTTCCCTGGACCGGAATCAAGCATCCTAGGACCGGTTTCTGGCTATCAGCCGTCATCAGCCAGGATAGCTTGACTCCAGTGGCGTAGTGAGCACGGGTCCCACGTCTGGGAATACCCATCCCACTTAGGGCGAAAAGCGTTACAACAAACAAATGATGGACGGAATGCTGACAATGCAGACATTCTCCCCCAGTCAAGAGATCTGGGTTAAATCCATCGTTCTTTTGCCCACTACGCCACCCCAGTTTAGACATGGCCATATGCAAATCAGTCTTGACCCTGTGCCTCATGGGAACAGTCCAGCCCGAACTGCCAAGCCATGTCTTCCCTGGACCGGAATCAAGCATCCTAGGACCGGTTTCTGGCTATCAGCCGTCATCAGCCAGGATAGCTCGACTCCAGTGGCGTAGTGAGCACGGGTCCCACGTCTGGGAATACCCATCCCACTTAGGGCGAAAAGCGTTACAACAAACAAATGATGGACAGACAATGCAGACATTCTCCCCCAGTCAAGAGATCTGGGTTAAATCCATCGTTCTTTTGCCCACTACGCCACCCCAGTTTAGACATGGCCATATGCAAATCAGTCTTGACCCTGTGCCTCATGGGAACAGTCCAGCCCGAACTGCCAAGCCATGTCTTCCCTGGACCGGAATCAAGCATCCTAGGACCGGTTTCTGGCTATCAGCCGTCATCAGCCAGGATAGCTTGACTCCAGTGGCGTAGGGAGCACGGGTCCCACGTCTGGGAATACCCATCCCACTTAGGGCGAAAAGCGTTACAACAAACAAATGATGGACGGAATGCTGACAATGCAGACATTCTCCCCCAGTCAAGAGATCTGGGCTAAATCCATCGTTCTTTTGCCCACTACGCCACCCCAGTTTAGACATGGCCATATGCAAATCAGTCTTGACCCTGTGCCTCATGGGAACAGTCCAGCCCGAACTGCCAAGCCATGTCTTCCCTGGACTGGAATCAAGCATCCTAGGACCGGTTTCTGGCTATCAGCCGTCATCAGCCAGGATAGCTTGACTCCAGTGGCGTAGTGAGCACGGGTCCCACGTCTGGGAATACCCATCCCACTTAGGGCGAAAAGCGTTACAACAAACAAATGATGGACGGAATGCTGACAATGCAGACATTCTCCCCCAGTCAAGAGATCTGGGTTAAATCCATCGTTCTTTTGCCCACTACGCCACCCCAGTTTAGACATGGCCATATGCAAATCAGTCTTGACCCTGTGCCTCATGGGAACAGTCCAGCCCGAACTGCCAAGCCATGTCTTCCCTGGACCGGAATCAAGCATCCTAGGACCGGTTTCTGGCTATCAGCCGTCATCAGCCAGGATAGCTTGACTCCAGTGGCGTAGTGAGCACGGGTCCCACGGCCACTGGAGTCAAGCTATCCTGGCTGATGACGGCTGATAGCCAGAAACCGGTGCTAGGATGCTTGATTCCGGTCCAGGGAAGACATGGCTTGGCAGTTCGGGCTGGACTGTTCCCATGAGGCACAGGGTCAAGACTGATTTGCATATGGCCATGTCTAAACTGGGGTGGCGTAGTGGGCAAAAGAACAATGGATTTAACCCAGATCTCATGACTGGGGGAGAATGTCTGCATTGTCAGCATTCCGTCCATCATTTGTTTGTTGTAACGTTTTTCGCCCTAAGTGGGATGGGTATTCCCAGACGTGGGACCCGTGCTCACTGCGCCACTGGAGTCAAGCTATCCTGGCTGATGACGGCTGATAGCCAGAAACCGGTCCTAGGATGCTTGATTCCGGTCCAGGGAAGACATGGCTTGGCAGTTCGGGCTGGACTGTTCCCATGAGGCACAGGGTCAAGACTGATTTGCATATGGCCATGTCTAAACTGGGGTGGCGTAGTGGGCAAAAGAACAATGGATTTAACCCAGATCTCATGACTGGGGGAGAATGTCTGCATTGTCAGCATTCCGTCCATCATTTGTTTGTTGTAACGTTTTTCGCCCTAAGTGGGATGGGTATTCCCAGACGTGGGACCCGTGCTCACTGCGCCACTGGAGTCAAGCTATCCTGGCTGATGACGGCTGATAGCCAGAAACCGGTCCTAGGATGCTTGATTCCGGTCCAGGGAAGACATGGCTTGGCAGTTCGGGCTGGACTGTTCCCATGAGGCACAGGGTCAAGACTGATTTGCATATGGCCATGTCAAAACTGGGGTGGCGTAGTGGGCAAAAGAACAATGGATTTAACCCAGATCTCATGACTGGGGGAGAATGTCTGCATTGTCAGCATTCCGTCCATCATTTGTTTGTTGTAACGTTTTTCGCCCTAAGTGGGATGGGTATTCCCAGACGTGGGACCCGTGCTCACTGCGCCACTGGAGTCAAGCTATCCTGGCTGATGACGGCTGATAGCCAGAAACCGGTCCTAGGATGCTTGATTCCGGTCCAGGGAAGACATGGCTTGGCAGTTCGGGCTGGACTGTTCCCATGAGGCACAGGGTCAAGACTGATTTGCATATGGCCATGTCTAAACTGGGGTGGCGTAGTGGGCAAAAGAACGATGGATTTAACCCAGATCTCTTGACTGGGGGAGAATGTCTGCATTGTCAGCATTCCGTCCATCATTTGTTTGTTGTAACGCTTTTCGCCCTAAGTGGGATGGGTATTCCCAGACGTGGGACCCGTGCTCACTACGCCACTGGAGTCAAGCTATCCTGGCTGATGACGGCTGATCGCCAGAAACCGGTCCTAGGATGCTTGATTCCGGTCCAGGGAAGACATGGCTTGGCAGTTCGGGCTGGACTGTTCCCATGAGGCACAGGGTCAAGACTGATTTGCATATGGCCATGTCTAAACTGGGGTGGCGTAGTGGGCAAAAGAACGGTGGATTTAACCCAGATCTCTTGACTGGGGGAGAATGTCTGCATTGTCAGCATTCCGTCCATCATTTGTTTGTTGTAACGCTTTTCGCCCTAAGTGGGATGGGTATTCCCAGACGTGGGACCCGTGCTCACTACGCCACTGGAGTCAAGCTATCCTGGCTGATGACGGCTGATAGCCAGAAACCGGTCCTAGGATGCTTTATTCCGGTCCAGGGAAGACATGGCTTGGCAGTTCGGGCTGGACTGTTCCCATGAGGCACAGGGTCAAGACTGATTTGCATATGGCCATGTCTAAACTGGGGTGGCGTAGTGGGCAAAAGAACGATGGATTTAACCCAGATCTCTTGACTGGGGGAGAATGTCTGCATTGTCAGCATTCCGTCCATCATTTGTTTGTTGTAACGCTTTTCGCCCTAAGTGGGATGGGTATTCCCAGACGTGGGACCCGTGCTCACTACGCCACTGGAGTCAAGCTATCCTGGCTGATGACGGCTGATAGCCAGAAACCGGTCCTAGGATGCTTGATTCAGGTCCAGGGAAGACATGGCTTGGCAGTTCGGGCTGGACTGTTCCCATGAGGCACAGGGTCAAGACTGATTTGCATATGGCCATGTCTAAACTGGGGTGGCGTAGTGGGCAAAAGAACAATGGATTTAACCCAGATCTCATGACTGGGGGAGAATGTCTGCATTGTCAGCATTCCGTCCATCATTTGTTTTTTGTAACGTTTTTCACCCTAAGTGGGATGGGTATTCCCAGACGTGGGACCCGTGCTCACTGCGCCACTGGAGTCAAGCTATCCTGGCTGATGACGGCTGATAGCCAGAAACCGGTCCTAGGATGCTTGATTCCGGTCCAGGGAAGACATGGCTTGGCAGTTCGGGCTGGACTGTTCCCATGAGGCACAGGGTCAAGACTGATTTGCATATGGCCATGTCTAAACTGGGGTGGCGTAGTGGGCAAAAGAACAATGGATTTAACCCAGATCTCATGACTGGGGGAGAATGTCTGCATTGTCAGCATTCCGTCCATCATTTGTTTGTTGTAACGTTTTTCGCCCTAAGTGGGATGGGTATTCCCAGACGTGGGACCCGTGCTCACTGCGCCACTGGAGTCAAGCTATCCTGGCTGATGACGGCTGATAGCCAGAAACCGGTCCTAGGATGCTTGATTCCAGTCCAGGGAAGACATGGCTTGGCAGTTCGGGCTGGACTGTTCCCATGAGGCACAGGGTCAAGACTGATTTGCATATGGCCATGTCTAAACTGGGGTGGCGTAGTGGGCAAAAGAACAATGGATTTAACCCAGATCTCATGACTGGGGGAGAATGTCTGCATTGTCAGCATTCCGTCCATCATTTGTTTGTTGTAACGTTTTTCGCCCTAAGTGGGATGGGTATTCCCAGACGTGGGACCCGTGCTCACTGCGCCACTGGAGTCAAGCTATCCTGGCTGATGACGGCTGATAGCCAGAAACCGGTCCTAGGATGCTTGATTCCGGTCCAGGGAAGACATGGCTTGGCAGTTCGGGCTGGACTGTTCCCATGAGGCACAGGGTCAAGACTGATTTGCATATGGCCATGTCTAAACTGGGGTGGCGTAGTGGGCAAAAGAACAATGGATTTAACCCAGATCTCATGACTGGGGGAGAATGTCTGCATTGTCAGCATTCCGTCCATCATTTGTTTGTTGTAACGTTTTTCGCCCTAAGTGGGATGGGTATTCCCAGACGTGGGACCCGTGCTCACTGCGCCACTGGAGTCAAGCTATCCTGGCTGATGACGGCTGATAGCCAGAAACCGGTCCTAGGATGCTTGATTCCGGTCCAGGGAAGACATGGCTTGGCAGTTCGGGCTGGACTGTTCCCATGAGGCACAGGGTCAAGACTGATTTGCATATGGCCATGTCTAAACTGGGGTGGCGTAGTGGGCAAAAGAACGATGGCTTTAACCCAGATCTCTTGACTGGGGTAGAATGTCTGCATTGTCAGCATTCCGTCCATCATTTGTTTGTTGTAACGCTTTTCGCCCTAAGTGGGATGGGTATTCCCAGACGTGGGACCCGTGCTCACTACGCCACTGGAGTCGAGCTATCCTGGCTGATGACGGCTGATAGCCAGAAACCGGTCCTAGGATGCTTGATTCCGGTCCAGGGAAGACATGGCTTGGCAGTTCGGGCTGGACTGTTCCCATGAGGCACAGGGTCAAGACTGATTTGCATATGGCCATGTCTAAACTGGGGTGGCGTAGTGGGCAAAAGAACGATGGATTTAACCCAGATCTCTTGACTGGGGGAGAATGTCTGCATTGTCAGCATTCCGTCCATCATTTGTTTGTTGTAACGCTTTTAGCCCTAAGTGGGATGGGTATTCCCAGACGTGGGACCCGTGCTCACTACGCCACTGGAGTCAAGCTATCCTGGCTGATGACGGCTGATAGCCAGAAACCGGTCCTAGGATGCTTGATTCCGGTCCAGGGAAGACATGGCTTGGCAGTTCGGGCTGGACTGTTCCCATGAGGCACAGGGTCAAGACTGATTTGCATATGGCCATGTCTAAACTGGGGTGGCGTAGTGGGCAAAAGAACGATGGATTTAACCCAGATCTCTTGACTGGGGGAGAATGTCTGCATTGTCAGCATTCCGTCCATCATTTGTTTGTTGTAACGCTTTTCGCCCTAAGTGGGATGGGTATTCCCAGACGTGGGACCCGTGCTCACTACGCCACTGGAGTCAAGCTATCCTGGCTGATGACGGCTGATAGCCAGAAACTGGTCCTAGGATGCTTGATTCAGGTCCAGGGAAGACATGGCTTGGCAGTTCGGGCTGGACTGTTCCCATGAGGCACAGGGTCAAGACTGATTTGCATATGGCCATGTCTAAACTGGGGTGGCGTAGTGGGCAAAAGAACAATGGATTTATCCCAGATCTCATGACTGGGGGAGAATGTCTGCATTGTCAGCATTCCGTCCATCATTTGTTTGTTGTAACGTTTTTCGCCCTAAGTGGGATGGGTATTCCCAGACGTGGGACCCGTGCTCACTGCGCCACTGGAGTCAAGCTATCCTGGCTGATGACGGCTGATAGCCAGAAACCGGTCCTAGGATGCTTGATTCCGGTCCAGGGAAGACATGGCTTGGCAGTTCGGGCTGGACTGTTCCCATGAGGCACAGGGTCAAGACTGATTTGCATATGGCCATGTCTAAACTGGGGTGGCGTAGTGGGCAAAAGAACAATGGATTTAACCCAGATCTCATGACTGGGGGAGAATGTCTGTATTGTCAGCATTCCGTCCATCATTTGTTTTTTGTAACGTTTTTCACCCTAAGTGGGATGGGTATTCCCAGACGTGGGACCCGTGCTCACTGCGCCACTGGAGTCAAGCTATCCTGGCTGATGACGGCTGATAGCCAGAAACCGGTCCTAGGATGCTTGATTCCGGTCCAGGGAAGACATGGCTTGGCAGTTCGGGCTGGACTGTTCCCATGAGGCACAGGGTCAAGACTGATTTGCATATGGCCATGTCTAAACTGGGGTGGCGTAGTGGGCAAAAGAACAATGGATTTAACCCAGATCTCATGACTGGGGGAGAATGTCTGCATTGTCAGCATTCCGTCCATCATTTATTTGTTGTAACGTTTTTCGCCCTAAGTGGGATGGGTATTCCCAGACGTGGGACCCGTGCTCACTGCGCCACTGGAGTCAAGCTATCCTGGCTGATGACGGCTGATAGCCAGAAACCGGTCCTAGGATGCTTGATTCCAGTCCAGGGAAGACATGGCTTGGCAGTTCGGGCTGGACTGTTCCCATGAGGCACAGGGTCAAGACTGATTTGCATATGGCCATGTCTAAACTGGGGTGGCGTAGTGGGCAAAAGAACAATGGATTTAACCCAGATCTCATGACTGGGGGAGAATGTCTGCATTGTCAGCATTCCGTCCATCATTTGTTTGTTGTAACGTTTTTCGCCCTAAGTGGGATGGGTATTCCCAGACGTGGGACCCGTGCTCACTGCGCCACTGGAGTCAAGCTATCCTGGCTGATGACGGCTGATAGCCAGAAACCGGTCCTAGGATGCTTGATTCCGGTCCAGGGAAGACATGGCTTGGCAGTTCGGGCTGGACTGTTCCCATGAGGCACAGGGTCAAGACTGATTTGCATATGGCCATGTCTAAACTGGGGTGGCGTAGTGGGCAAAAGAACAATGGATTTAACCCAGATCTCATGACTGGGGGAGAATGTCTGCATTGTCAGCATTCCGTCCATCATTTGTTTGTTGTAACGTTTTTCGCCCTAAGTGGGATGGGTATTCCCAGACGTGGGACCCGTGCTCACTGCGCCACTGGAGTCAAGCTATCCTGGCTGATGACGGCTGATAGCCAGAAACCGGTCCTAGGATGCTTGATTCCGGTCCAGGGAAGACATGGCTTGGCAGTTCGGGCTGGATTGTTCCCATGAGGCACAGGGTCAAGACTGATTTGCATATGGCCATGTCTAAACTGGGGTGGCGTAGTGGGCAAAAGAACAATGGATTTAACCCAGATCTCATGACTGGGGGAGAATGTCTGCATTGTCAGCATTCCGTCCATCATTTGTTTGTTGTAACACAACACTAGATACAGCATGTCTCGGCTCGAGACAGTGCATGCGTGGCGTCTAGAGCCGAGACCTAAACAGCACTGAACAACACATGTAACATCTAGGCCCTTGTTTAAGAAATGAAATAACGATGGGGCATATTATGAAGGACGGCGTTAAAAATTATCACCGGTTTAGCAGCAGGAAACTGCAGCTAAAACGGCGATAATGGGCTTGATAATATGCCCTTGAGAATTCCAATAGACGTCCATGTTCTGGTGTGAACATGGGCTTCTATTGGAATTCTCTGCGGCATATTATCAAGCCCATTATCACCGCTTTAGCTGCAGTTTTCTGCCGCTAAACCGGCGATAACTTTAACGCTGTCCTTGATAATATGTCCCGATGTTCTGTATTGTTAATATCCATATTTCCTCATAGAATATTCTCCAAAAACGTGCATAACTGACTCCCCTTTAGAAACACTGAAGATCAGTAAAAAAAGGTGGCAGTAGAGATACCACAAAGCAAATGTGTTATACTGATGGTTGTGGTGCTAAATTACGGACTATTGCTTCTAAACAAAGTCCTAAAAAACACTGACGATTGCTTTATTTAAAAAAGAAAAAAAAACTAATTAGAAAAAAACAAGTGACAATTGTCTTTCAAAATTGAAAAACAAAGCAAAAAAAAAACAATGAAGGATTGGTAGACTTTTTCCAGCAAAAAAACGTAGGATTCCTTTTAGCATATTTTAATGAAAAAGAAATGCAAATTGTGAATTTTGCCAGGGAAAAAAACTTTACAAACTTCTATATAAATTAGTCTTCTGAATAACCTTTCTTCACTCCATATTAGAAAATTAACATTCGTACATGATTGATGTTTCGAAGCATGTATCTACTCGTTAATCTCCCAAGCATGAATTTCTAAGAGAAGTTAGTTTCTTGAAGTTTCTAAGTGATGCTTCATGAAAAGAAACTGCTCTACACTTGTATAACTGAGCATGAAACATTTAACATGGCCATAAAGAAACCACTTTCATGAATAGATAACAAACTTGTCATTAGTGAAGCGTCTGTCAAGGGACACATTTATCATGATGATGAAGAGAGATGGATGCTGGAGCGAGAAGCCTTCCTGCTGTTACAACTGTGATGCTGTGGGGAAGAAGGGAGCACTTCGCTGTGCAGATGGGAAATGTACAACTCTGGAGGATGCAACCTCTGCATCCCAGACATCAATAGTGGATAGTCTTACTAGTGTAATGCCCCACAGGGAGAGTGTGTGTGGGTGGTTGTGTGTTCTCAGTATCAGGATGTGCGTGAACTTAAAAATAATAAATCTACATTTCATTATGGTACATGGCTAGACTTTGTACATATAAGCATGCCAGGATGTATGTGCGTGTACGTGTGCATTCCCCCATTGGAAAGTAGTGTTCTTCCTTAAACACGTTTTTGACATATTGTTTGACCGTGTTCTTGCTGCCCTCCATGCCAAGTTTGAACAGCAGTGTGGCTGGCATCTTGCTTTCAGATCCAGTCTGTTCAGATTTGGTGATTTATGGTCCTTTTTATTTTTGTTTGATTTTGTAATGTAAGTGGGTGAAGATAACCTATCACCATGAAAAAATAAATATTATTGTGATGATGATAGGAATTAATACACAGAGAAGTCAATAAATGAAATGGAAGGGGCATTTAATTGACGTTTAGATTGGATGGGTGCTAAAATATTTGGGAAAATTTTTCCAGATTAAATGGTCCTCGAAAAATGGGACTTTCCTCTTCTAGGGTTAAAGCATGATTTCCAGTGCATGCCTGTAAATTGCAACACGTTTAATAGCTTGGAAATGTCCTCTTAAACAGATGGGACATTAGTTTATAATTCAAGTGAATTTCTTAAATCTATGCTGTCCTTAGATGCCCTACCAGGCTCTTAAATAACACCCTTCTCAAAAGCAGGCTCTCTACCTTCCCTTTCATAATTCCTGAAGGATAAGGGAGATCACGGAGTTGGATTCTGTTAGAATCGCCACTGTCATACTGCTGAGTTTTGCACAATGTGGAGCATTTGTGAGTGATTTTGTAATTAAATGCGTGGGAAACGCATATGGTGTAAAAGCCCATGTGTTCTAATACATGTGTGGTAAAAAATGCATGGTAAAGGTACAGCGTGGTAAAAACCATGTTGTAAAGGCTGTTTCCCCTTTCCTGCTCTGATTTTATTATTGTCTGCAGTTACTCTCTAGAAATGCCACATTTGCATCCAGATGTCTTAATAAAACTTTACCTTGGCATTAGAGGAACATAAAGTAAGTGATCTATCTACTGCATGGTGTATATAACTGCTGGCTCAGGACCCACAAATAGTTTTCAGCTCCCACAATCTGTTACTTGTTACAAGTGCCAGAGGGGTTCAGGTCACATAGTGAACTGTGCGAAAGATATACTCTTTCATTTGTTATATTTGTACCTTTTTGTTGTGTTCACTACAGAGACAAAGGGTCAGATTTATCAAGGCCAGAGTAGTGTCAAAAACGTGACGCAAACCAGAGTGAAGTCTTCATTTGGGATTTTCTTTCCAGCTGGAAAGTAGCCCTGTAACAAAGCAATGGAGAGCTTTACACTACCTTGGATCGAGGGACCTCCCTTGGGCGGAACATGCGGGTTCTCATGCAACCACCCATGGTAGGTGACATAAAGCCTTAATAACTACTACTTGTGCCCAAAAATTACACCTCCTCCTGGCAGGTGTAACATTGGAAGAAAGTTTTCTGAAAACATTTCTAACTTTGCTTGTATGTTGTAACGTAGAGGCAAACATACACGGTTAGAAAAGTTTTAAACTAACTCTAAGATGTGTATTTTGTACTGGAAGGCTATCCTCCCAGTACAAACGTATGCTAGACATGATACACACACTCTTGCACTTCGGTGCAAAGTTGTGTGCGTGGTGCAAGGCCGCCTAAATTGCGCCTCCTTCTCAGAGGATGACAGCATCAGCGCCATATCTTAGTAGATAGGGCGCTGGTCTCCCTTTGAAGCAACGCAGTAGGGCAGCTTTTGCTGCTGCACTGCGTTGCATCAAAAAATAGTAGATTTAATGCAGCACACACAGAAGTTGTAAAACGGCATTTTGAAAAAATGTTTGTTGATGTGCAAGAAGGGGGACCTTCCAGTACATAAATAATCATTGGCCTTTTGCTGTTTTCATTTGTGCTGCACAATGCAGCACACAACAGCAAAAACGAGGAGAAATGAAACATTTCTCCTCGTTGCGCCTGGGTAAGACCAGGTTTTCCCTGGTCTTAATTCTGGTGCTGCCTCCTATTTACGCCTCCCTTAGAAATAGGGGGCAGTGTCAGAATCAATGGGTGTTGTGGTGACCACAGCAACACCCATTGCCCTCCCCTTTCATGCTAAGCATAGCGTGAAAAGGTGCCTTATTTACAAGGCAGAGTTAAGCCACGTTAAGTAGCCTAACGCTGCCTTGTAAATAAGGTGAAGCCCCTATCGCCACAGGAATGTCCTAAAAAGGGACTGTCCCGTGGCGATAGGGGCTTGTAAATATGCCCCTATGAGACTTGCGGAAACTCCACGGATCCAGCATCTTTCATTCAAAGACTCTCGGTGAAATACCAGGTTACATAAGGAATTTCTTGCTGAAATGCAACTGGAATCATTGTTTCCTCGGATAATTTCTAATTTCTCAGTGGCCAATGGGCTCCACTTGCAGTCATCTGGAAATGTTCCACCCCCAGAGTTACCGGTACCCCCGATATTGGTAACTTCCGAAGGGAGGGGGGGGCATTCAGAAGGAGTCCTTAAGTGCTCAGGCTTCAGCCTATCCATTACTGTCACCTTGTAATTAAAACTGAGGGTATTGACTGTGAAGCACACATCCGTGTTATAATTGTGCTATGTTTGCACACCTCACAGAGGCTGAAAAAGCTCAAATGCGTCCAGATTCTTCAGCTATTAAGTCATTAAAGCCCCCGTTTGTTGGCCCAGTCCCTGGCAACAAACACAGCAGCTTCCTCAAGAGCAGGCACGAGCTGCCTTAAATGTTGCTGACGTACCCTGTCTGCTAAATAGCAGGTAATCCCTGCGTTTGATGTGGCACTTTTTGCAGCTTCCCACCTGTTTCCTAGCTCCCTGAGTCAACATTCAGTTGCCATGGAGATATCTGGATGGGCCTGCGATCTGCACCCTGGCATCCGAGTAGAATTGTGATGCCAAGAGAAGGAAAACCTTCAGCACAAGCTTGCCTGTAGTTTTCAAACTGAGAGAAACAGAGGGAACAACTTTTATATTCCCATGTAATGTTAAAACGTAATATTACAAATAAGTAGACTTTATATTTATCTGTTTGTACAAAAGGGCAAAATGAACCATCTCGTCTGCAGCTAATATCTGCAAGTGCATTAATTTAGGGGGAACAATATTTAATATCATTATTCTCAGAGGCGCAGATAAGAATTGTGGACAATTATTTTGAATACCCTTTTACTCGAGAGACTGTTTCTGAAAAACATTTTTAAACTGAGTGATTTTATTATCCGTGTGGCACACTCCCTACTCTTCAGCTGTGTGTTAACTCTAATCAGGTGCTGGACCTGTTTCATTTTATAACTCATTAAGCACCTTTATTTATTTGGGTGAACTTTGGTGAACATTGATCATTTTTGATAAATCTGTAGTGTGAGTTGTGCCAGGGCTTCAATGGTGGTTTGTGCTTAATTATTAGATTCTGTCAGTTGAAGGACTGAACTGCTGGGTGTATAGTGTTTAGTATGTTATATAGTTTAAAGGATATTTAACCAAACTGTAATGATATGATATTAATATTATAAATGAATATCCTGGTACATAAGAATCAATATCTTGCAAAGACAACCTTTTCTAAGCCCAGAAGCCATTAAAAAACTATAGATTTTTCAAGCAATGTTACCTACCTAAACTGAAGTGTTGGAATCCTAGAATCCTGTATCTCAAGTTAAAAGCCTTAGTTTCTTAGATGAATAACACGTCACCACACCACTGACACGTGATGCCTGCTGATAACCACACAACAAGGTAGAAGGTCATTCACAGGGTGCAGGTGATAAGCATTGCCTTTAATACTTCCTCTTAGCAAAGGCATAGAGTTCACATGCAAATCTAGGGCAGTCTGCCAATTCAAAAACATTGGTCAGAAACACTTGAAGGGCCAGATTTACAAAAGTGTGGCAACGTAGGGCAGCAGCTAAAAATGCTGCGCTGCGTTGCATGACAGAGAGAGAGCAGGAGAGCGCCATATCTACAGAGACACTTTGCGTTTTTTTCAGGCAACTTTCCAGCAGAAAACAAGTTTGCACTGGTAAGTAAATAAAAAAAAAACATTTTCTGCTGGTCTGCATCACTTTTGTGACATAGTGTTTAACAGGTTAGAGGATGAAAATGACCAAAAATCATGAAGCATCTGCAGCTCAACTCTGAACCGGCAGGAGTCAATTAACTCATCCTTCCAGGAGGTTTGCCATTTAACAGATACTCAGAAGCACCTCTACATTCACAAATGGGGTTATGTGTTGCCACCAAACTTCCACTACGTAAAGATGCACAAGAGTAACTACTACTAAATAATGTGTATTATGTGGTTGATGAACTGTGCTGTGCATCCACGGTAACAAAAGACGTAATACCGTAGCATGATGCTTGGTCTGTTAGCTCACTGGGTTAATGCATCGACTTCAGGGATATGTGTTTGCCCTCCTGTCCCCAGGTTTGATTCCTGGTGTTTCCACTCAGCCTTTCATCCCAACAAGGACTTTCAAATGAATATCACTGAGTAGAATAGCAATAAACATCTGCTGTTCTGCACCATGGTAATCACTAGCAACACATGAGTTATGTTATGAACTGTGCAAATCAGATGGTTCTTAATAATTAAGCAAAGGTGACTGATCTGAAGCGACTTGATTATACAGAGTGGACCAGTGCAGATGCCATTTTTGAGGCACCAATATTTGTACACCTAACATTTTTAAAACTGATGTAGCGCTTAGAAGGTTGAAAATCGTAGGGGTGCGTTATATTCATTGTTAGTCGGCACCCGCATATAATCAAACGTATACTCAGGTATTTTTGTGTGCAATGTATTAAGAATTGTATAATCTATGTCGATTTCAATAGAAGTGTTAGCTATGTACAAGCAAATTGTGTATGTATTAGAGAAATGCATAGAGTTTAGTCCTTTGAACCATGTGATGTTAAAACGTGTAGATTAGAATTCGTGTCTGTAGACTGTTTAGTTTGACCACACATGAAAGAAAGACGTAAATGTCAATACTGTGATTTAGACCTGCTTGTGTAACCGAAGTAGTGGCCAGAATTCGCATATATCGTTGAGGCGAAAGGCCTGGTATTTTCTTATGTTAGCCAAGGGCAATAGGCCAAAAAGGATTTATTCCAGTAGAGGTTTTAGGCTGTAGTAAATTGCAAGTTAAAAGATGTGAAGTATGTCTGCCTTGCATGATCTCACCCCAGGTGCAAGGACAGTTGCTCGTTAGTAGAGAAGCTCTTTGTTCACAAATTGACTTATGTAGTAAAAGCCCGACATGGGAGTGCATTGGAATGTGCCAATCGTAACTCCTAGTGCGGATGGCGTCTGGGACTCAAGGCCAAGCGATGGACGATGGAACTGGACAGCGCTCTGTGGAAAATTACTGAAAGTCGACCCCGCAGAAGAGGAGGCGCAAAGGGCGTGTTCTGAGATTTGGGGTTCTGTATTAGGGACAGCGCCCCGAGGGTGGAGGCAGATCAGAGCAGCCCAGAGCAGAGGAAGGCTAGGCGAAGAGATAGAGGGGGCAACTTAGACCAAGCTCTCTAAGTGAAGACTTCTTAGGAAGTTTCACTCTGACACCTTTTATTCGATTGAGGGTCTCATGGGATTGCTAAGTAGGGATGTCATCTAGTGCAGAGTAGGGACAGAGATGGTGTGGTTCAGTGTCCCTAGTATCGACATTTGCTTGGTGGTTTTCTACCTCATGCTTTTAGAGATTGTACTTTTAGTTATTTTTAGCCGTATGCGGATTCTTCGTAGAGTAGCATTTGTGTTAGTGCCTATGTACTTGTTGTGCCTCGTACTGAGGACTTTGTATCTCCAAATCTTTATGCTGATAATAAAAACCAGAGGGCCAAGAGATTAAGTCTCGCGTCCTTGATTATGGCAAATTGTGGACAGTAATTTCGATAATTGTGTTTATTCCCTCTACGCTATTGGGCAAGTAAAAAGTTCCATCCGACCAGAGTGGGTTCTAGTAAGTAATTGCGAGATACTAAAATGGGCCGGAGCAGTTGGTAGCAGAGGATGGTTACTTCCGATAGCGAGGGACGATTAGATTAGATAAGGATAAGTGATCCTCGAGGCCCAAAAGACGATAAGTGATGCTGAATCATCAGATGGCGAGCAGCAGACGGCAGCGGATGAGCATCGACGGCGAGTAGCAGCGCGGCCGAAAGCAGCAGTTCCAGGAGTGAGTATGAAAATGAGATGTTGTAGATTGCGGTGTTGATTTGTTGTGTGATGTCTTGCGGAGTTGATGTGTATGTCGTGTGATTGTGAGATCAGGCTGTGAGCGCGCGCAGCCCGGGAATTGTGGTGTAGAAGACACCTGAGATAGATTTTGTTGACCACCCAAAGGAGATCGTGAGGTACCATCGATCACCTGGACCGAGATAGGGGGAGCGAACGTGTGTGTGTATGGCAACTTAACGCTGGTCGTGGGTTGTTGTGTGCGGATCGGAGTGTTAGTAACCTATCAGTGGCGATCTGTCTGGCCGGACGGGGGCAGACGGGCGCCAAACGAGGTCAACAAGGTCGAGAGACTGTGGACGAACAGTCAGAGGCTGTGGACGGACAGCCAGAGAAGTAACTTAATTGGTTATTTCAGTGTATGAATGGGACGAGAGCAAGTGTGAAACGTGTTTGGAGAAGGGAACTGCTGCGAACGGAGGAAGGTGACGTCAGAGGGTGTTGCGCTGTGATAGGCCGGTTGGTGTGAGTCGCGCTGTTATTGGAGGATTTAAGAATAAGAAGTAAACAGAGCGTGAGATCGAATTCGCGCATCATGAAGTGTCTCAGGGTTTTGCGAGAATTGTGTAGAGGCGATAAACATGTGGTCGTGCGAGAGGGAGAAGAAGCCCCTCCCGAGGACACCCCAGCACATTACATGGCAAAGAATGTGGGGTTACATACTATCGTTTGGATTGAGAATTGGCACAAGATTACACAAGGTGAAGGGGAATTAGCTTTCCCGAGGTATGGCTCATTTAGACTAGCAGTGCTGTACCAACTGAAGACGGTGATGGGGTCCTTAAGACCCTTGCCAAGACCGGCGCAGTTCGAAGCATTACATGCGTGGATTAGAGCAGCGCATGATAAGGAAAAGGGAAGAAGTCAGGAGAGGATGAGGAAGTCGATTAGAGCATTTCAGGATGCCAAGTGGGACGCAGCGGAGAAAAGATGGAGAGTGCAGACAATTGAGGAAGAGAAATTGTATCCCTTGCTGATAGACTCGACGGGGATAAGGCATGTGAAAGCACAGGAAGAGGAGAGTGACTCCGATGATGGGGTATTGCAAAGATTGTTAGACGAGAGACCACCTCCTTATAATCCAGATGAAGTGGATGATAGGTGGGGTGAGAGGGGAGAAACTAGAAGGGTAACGATCCAACCCGAGACCCGAGTAGAAGGGTTGGTTTCGTTTGAAACAGCGAGTTCACAGGGTCAGTCTGAGGCTAGTGGGAGGATTGAAAGAGAGATGAGGTTACCGGATGCATTGAGGGTACCGGTCACCATTGGACCGATTGTGTCGATATACAGTCCGGAATCAGAGGAAAGAGAGAGGGCTGAACGAGTGGCAGAAAGAACGAGGAGAGAAAGCGGGGAAAGTGGGTTGGAAGGGGCAACGCCCCGACCTCCAAGCCCTGTCCAATGGAGTACACCATTGGCAGCAGTGTCAGATACATCTAGGGGCGAAGAGGACCAGAGATCGGAGAGGCCGAGGACTCTGATGGAGTCGAGATCAGATTTAAGGTCATGGGTACCGCCAGAGAGGCACCTGAGCTGGAATATGGGCCAAGCGGGGAAAGCTCAAGACGGCTTTAAGAGTTGTTCTGCTCCCATAGAAACACCAGAAGAGAGGAGAGAGAAGGAACCAGAATGCGAATATGATGAGGGACGTGGAGCAAGTTGTCAGGTGTTGAAAGGAGCCTTGAAGGCAGGGATGATAGACATAGTAAGGCTCAAGGCAGAGGTGGATGAAATTATATATGGAAGTCTACCTCTTGAGAGGATAGTATCTTACAATCCGGATGAGCTGTTTTTCGTGGCGAAAGATGTGACGCGGAAAGCACGAATGGCACACGAGAAATTGAGGGGATTGGCGAAGGAATATGATGTGGATCTATCCCGGACTAGGGTGTTGCAAGGAAGTCATAGGATGCATTATACTGAACGAGAGTTGGAGGAGAAGAGGGTTGTTGGATTGAGGTCACATGCCAGAGAATTGGTCCTAGCCATGCGGCCATGGCTGACGCTGGATAAATGGGAAGAGAAATGGTCTAAGAAAAAGACCTCTAGGGGAGCGGAAGGAGGGACCCCGGCTGAAGGATTGTTACTAGCAAAGACCTTTCCCCTGAGGGAAGTGGCGAATGGAGGGTATGTGCATGTACCATGGAGCAGGGGGGATTTGGCATCATTTACGAATGATTTTCCCAGGCTCAGGGAAAAGCCTGCCGAGTGGTACAAGCAAGTTGAGCGTTTTGTTAAGATTTCGAAGGTATTGTGGATAGACCTGAACACCTTATTTGATATCGTGGTTCCAGGAGATCTGTGGAACGCATGTAAGATTGCTGTTGATTGGCCGGACTATGAGCCTGAGAGGAATATGATTACAAATGGTCCGTCGCCTGCGGTGATGAGGCTGTATGAGAAAGTAATTACCTGGTTGAAATCGAAGGTTTCACCCCAAGACATTGATTGGGTGAAAATAGACAGGACGGTGCAGGAGCCTAAGGAGACAGTACATGAGTTTTATGAGAGACTTTTGAAGGCTTTTAAGCAGTACAGTGGCCTAGATGAGCTGGAAACGAAGGATATGGGACAGTTTGTGTCTAAGTTCGTGTTGGGTTTGAAGCCCGAGGTTAGTCTCATGATACAGCAGCACTTAATTTGTTGGCAGAATAAGCCTGTAGATGAAATCTTGCGGTACGCCAGGTACTGCACGGATGAGATTGAGTCGAAACACAAGAAGATGAAGGATAACCTATTGCTCATTCAGATGCAAGCTGCTCAGGGACCGCCGAATGGGGGTCCAGTGGTGAGGAGACAGGGAAACTATCAGACAGGGAATCAGAACGTGCAGGGTCAAGGAAGGCCGAGGCCCGTAGACCCTAGGACAGGCATAGATGTAGCAATATTGAAAAAGACGACAGCTTGTCACCAGTGTCATCAGGTGGGGCACTGGAGGCGCGAGTGTCCCTTGAACCCCTATAATCAGCCACAGATGGAGGGAGGAATGGGTCAGGTCCCTGGGGCGGAACAGGTACAGACGGTGACTGTACCGAGAATGATGCAAGGGGGGACCGGCATCTCGCAAGTGCAGGTTCCCCAGCCACCCAGAATACAGAACATACAGCAGGGAGCTCGAACTTATTTACAGATGCCCATGTTTGAAGTAAGCGAGGAGAAAGATGTGGATTTGCTGGCCCAGTTAAGTTTAGGCCAGGAGGATGATTGCATACTTAGGGCCATTCTAGAGGTGGATCAGAGAGGACCCTTTGTGGAAGCAGAACTTGATGGACACCCTACTACCTTTTTGGTAGATACGGGGGCTACCAGGTCAACTATAAGATCAGCAGTAGTTCCGGGGGTAGCCCTTTCTGGGGAAAGCATACAAGTGGTTGGAGTGGCGAACAAGAGGCTAGTTAGCCCCTTGACAGAACCGATTCCCGTCAGGATAGGAAACTTTAGGGATCGACATCAGTTCGTGGTGTGCGACTCTAGCCCTGTTTGTTTGTTGGGGAGAGACTTATTGTGCAAGCTCAATTGCACAATTTACTGTACCCCGAAAGGAGTAGAGGTGCAGACAAGAGATGAGGATGCGACCTTTAAGGTTGCAAATCAGCAGGTGTGCGTGGAAGTGTACCCAGCTTTGACGGTGGAGGAGCTTCCACAGGATTTGAGGGAGTCAGTATCGGCTGACGTGTGGGACCTAAGTGGAGAGGAGATCGGCTTAGTCAGGGGAGTAGAACCAGTGAAGATACAAGTTAAGCCAAACGTGGAATTCCCGAGAACACCTCAGTATAAATTATCCCCTGAAACGATTGCAGGGATTAAACCGGTGATCGAGTCCATGATTAGACAGGGAATACTGGTGGAGATCATGGGTAGTCCATGTAACTCGCCCATTATGGGACTGCAGAAACCAAGTGGAAAGTTCAGAATAGTACAAGACCTGCGAAAAATAAACGACATAGTTGTTCCATGTTGTCCAGTGGTACCGAATCCATCTGTGATACTGTTTCAGATCCCATGTGAAGCTGAATGGTTCACAGTGATTGACTTGTGTCAGGCATTTTTTTCGATTCCTTTACACGAAGAGAGCAGATTTCTTTTTGCATTTAGGCTAGAGAATCGTATATTAACGTGGTGTCGTATCCCACAGGGGTATACGGAGAGCCCATCGATTTTTAATCAGCTGCTAAAGAGGAATCTCGAAAGTCTTGTGTTGCCGCGAAATTCTGTTTTGGTGCAATACATTGACGACCTGCTTGTCGCGTCAGAGACAGAAGACGCTTGCAGGACTGATACCATTGCGTTGCTGAACTTCTTGGGAGAAAATGGTCACAAGGTGTCTCCAAGCAAGTTGCAATACTGTTTACCTGAGGTACAGTATTTGGGGCACAGAATCGAAAAGGGTAAAAGGAAGGTGTCTCCAGATCGCATTGATGCGATTCTGAGAATGCCAGTTCCCTCGACGCAGAGGGAAGTTAGAATGTTTTTGGGAATGGTGGGCTATTGCCGCCAGTGGATCCCAAACTTTTCCTTTGAAGCGAAGCCTTTACAGCGGCTGACGCGAAATGATGTAAGTGATCCGGTACCATGGGACGACGACTGTTTGAAATCATTTCTGAGGCTGAGAGAAGCCTTATGTAGCGCTCCTGCGTTGGGAATGCCGGATTACAACAAGGCATTTGCATTGTTCTGCTGCGAAAGAGAAGGTTGCGCATTAGCAGTGTTAACTCAGAATCATGGAGGTGTCCGTAGACCAGTTGCCTATTTCTCAGCTACTTTAGATCCAGTAGCTTCTGCGTTGCCCGGATGTCTCAGATCCGTTGCGGTAACAGGTGTCAGCATCGAGAGATGTGAGAGCATTGTGATGGGTCATCCTCTTACTGTACATGTGCCACATTCTGTTGAATTGTTGATGACTAGGACTAAAACACAGCACCTCACGAATAATAGGCTGACTCGGTATGAGAAAGTTATCCTTGCAGCTGATAATGTGACATTGAAGAGGTGTGCTGTTTTAAATCCTGCTACACTGTTACCTGTTCCCAAAGTAGATGATAATGAAGATTGTGAGGACCATGATTGTCTCGACGTTACGGAACTATGCACCAAACCGAGACCTGACATTGTCGATGAACCACTCCCAGTTTCAGATGAGATTTTCTTTGTGGACGGTTCATGTTTAAGAGACAGTGTCGGTCGATTGAGAGCAGCGTTTGCTGTATGCACCATCACGGGTGTGGTTGAAGCCGCTTGTCTAGAAGGAGTACACTCCGCGCAGGTGGCCGAGCTCATCGCTTTGACTCGTGCCTGTTTGGCAGCTGAGAAGATCCGTGTAACGATTTACACGGACAGCCAGTATGGGTTTGGTGTGGTTCATGACTTCGGACAGCTATGGTCCCAGAGAGGGTTTATGACGTCGTCAGGTTCACCCATAAGAAATGGTGACCACGTACGAAAATTGCTTGAAGCATTGCAAGGCCCTGATGAAATTGCCGTTGTTAAATGTGCTGCACATACGAAGGGGAATGATTTTGTTTCATTGGGTAACAACTATGCTGATGAAGTAGCTCGGTTTTGTGCAGAGCAGGGATGCAATTTTACGGGGACTCACATTGAAGAAACTGAGAAGGAATTGGTGTATGATCAAATGTTAGCAATGGCAGACTCTTGGGAGGAACTGAAACAGCTTCAGGAAGGAGTTTCTGATCAGGAGCGAGACAGTTGGATACGAGCTGGATGTGAGAAAGGAGAGGTGGATATATGGGTTTCGAGTGATGGACGAGCAGTGTTGCCGGAGAGTTTGTTGAACCCCATGGCGAGGCTGATACATGGTGCTGTGCACCTTGGGAGAGACGCAATGATGAGAGTGTTTCGTCAGACTTGGTATAACCCGAAGTTTCGGTCAGTGGCTGAAACCGTGTGCCAGAGGTGTGTCACTTGTCAACAGATGAATGTAGGGAAGAGGACAGCTGTGACATTGAGTCACATAGGGAGGTCAGGGGGACCTTTCAATAGGATGCAGCTGGATTTTGTCGAAATGCCGAAGTGTAATGGGTTGAGGTACATATTAGTGATAGTATGTGTCTATTCCAGGTGGGTGGAGGCATACCCTACACGCAGATGTGACACACTCACGGTAGCAAAACTACTATTGAGAGAACTCATTCCAAGGTACGGGTTCCCGACGTCCTTTGAATCGGACAGAGGAACTCACTTCCACAGCGAAGTTATGAAGTTGCTTTGTGCTGCCTTAAATATAGATCAGAGGTTACATTGTAGCTATAGGCCCGAAGCTTCAGGGATAGTGGAGCAGGTGAATGGAACTCTGAAGGCTCGAATGGCGAAAGTGTGTTCGTCTACGTCTTTGAAATGGTCTGATGCCTTACCCTTGGTCCTCATGAGCCTTCGAAGTGTGCCTGATAGAAGGACTGGGTTGTCACCCCATGAAATCCTCATGGGAAGAGCGATGCGTTTGCCTGCAATACCTGCTACTGCTCTGATAAATATCACTGATGATATGATCCTGGACTATTGTAAAGGCCTTGCTGACGTGGTCCGTTCTGTGTCTCAGCAGGTGCAGACAGCAACGGTTCCAGCTGCGAGTGACTTGTGCCACGACCTGTGTCCAGGTGACTGGGTCCTAGTTCGCAAGCACGTGAGGAAGAGTTGCTTGGATGCAAGGTGGCGCGGCCCATTTCAAGTGATCCTCATCACGAACACAGCAGTTAAGTGTGGAGGTTTACCGAACTGGGTGCATGCTTCCCATACCCGTAGAGTTCCAGCACCCTTAGAAGATACAGCCCCTCTCGAGAACGAAAGTCCAGCTGAGCCGATAGAATCACCTGAGAGGGCCAGTCAAGCTGTAAGGGTTGCTGAAGCGGCTGATGGTGCACTGAATCGAGTTGGGGGAGGACGTGAAAGAAGTACTGACCCAGAAACAGGCGAAGGAGCAGGAGGTGCAGTGGGCAGTACGGAATCGAGTTCTGCCGAAGAGGAGGAGATCAGTGCACAGGGTATCGAAGGGAAGACCGGAGGTGCCACCGAAGCAGAAAGGGTTTGGCCCGCAAGACAGAACCGGGTAAACCTGAGGTCGGTACCGGACACAGATCTTGCACCAGTTTCGGAGGAGCCAGAAGAAGAATCAGGCGACGAGGAGAATCCTCAAGGTGTGAGAAGATCAAGGAGAACAAGAGTGCCAAGTCGGAAGTACACTTCACCAGAGTGGGCATATCAAGTGACTGATGCCAGGGTTACCGAGCACGGGAAGATTGAGGTCGATGACATTGGTCAACAGTGTCCCGCTCCAGAGAGTGGAAGTGTTGTTGAAAGTTCCGGGATTGGAGATCGAAGGAATTCTGACAATTCATATTCCGAGTCCGCCCTTCCTGAGTGTCATTCGAGGTATGATCTTGGACAATTTGGAGTTCCCGACGTTCACGACTGTGCCAGACCCACAAGAACTGATCATTCTTAAGCTCGAAATATTGCAGGGAGTCCTGGAGCTGTTGGGACCAGCGGTTATGTTGGATTGATTTGAGAGGGTTGTAAGCAGGGAAGAAGATAACCTAGACCCGAGCGGAAGAAGAATAAATTTAGGGATTTTTCCGTTATAGAACGAAGAAAAGTTAGGGAGGTGTGCCTAAGTTCACGAAAGAGACATTAATGAGAAAGAGACTTACCTTTCCAGAGACTGTATTGGACACTGAGTATATTCCGAAGATGGCAGATCCTGCAAACCCACATCGTAGGGCTAAATTGATAATAGGCACATTGATAGGAGTTGTGATAGTCACCATATTTGCAGTAGTGATAAGTTCGTACATGGTGGCTCACAGGCAAGAGGGAAAGGTTCAGGGAGCACCCACACCTATTACCCCAGAACAGAGAGGTGTCAGTATCAGAGAGCAGGGAATATCGAAGCTGAGGGATGATCGCAGACTCCACATGGATTTGTCGAGGGGTGATTTTAAGCTTAACGCGTATGCAAAGCTGCTGTATGAGTATGTTGATGCGATGGATGTGAAGGATTGCTATGTGTGTATGCAGTTGCCTGCTTCAGTGGATGAAGGTATCAAATATCATCATCTCCCATTGACATATGGGATTTCTTGTAGTTTATTGCTCAGTCTATTTTATGACAGGAGGCAGTTCAAGTATTTCTTTTCAAATTTTGACACAGTACTTCCTGAAGTTCCAGCAATAAAGCATTTGAACAAATACGATTATTATAAGAAAGAGGACAGACTCCTGAAGTATTTTAGACCGACTGTGAAGTTGGATACGGCGCATGCTCACAGGAATAACCTGACATGTGCGTTATCTGAGACGGAGAAGAAATTCATTGATCAAGTAGAGGACAGGTATAGAAAGTTGACCCAGACACGACACACCGGAGATAGTCCAGTAGATTGGACAGAGGAGGAGAGGGCTCACAGGTCAAAGGGAAGTTCTGGACCAATAGCGTTAGATGAAGTGCAAAGAGGGAATTTGTGCATTGGGCGGCCTCAATCGGCCACGGAGAAGGTCGCAGTAGGACATAGTACCTGTTCACAGACTTTCACTTTGGACGCTTCTGTTAAGGGCTTTATGCAAGGTCCAGTAGAAGTGATTCCGACAGTGTATTATGTCTGTGGGAAGAATGCTTATGTCAGGCTACCCGCGAATTGGTATGGCATATGCTATTTGGCTATCATATTCCCGAAGATTTATCACACAGAGGACTTGGAGTTGTTAGAGACGAAGCGACATTCTAGAAGACGGAGGGCTGCAAACGCAGGTGCAGTGATTGGGGACATATACGGAGCAATGATACCTAGTATGGGTGTGGTGTTGAATGACGTGAAGATCAGGAGGTTGGCGACTGTAGTTGATGAGTTGTCTATGAACACGACGAGGTCTTTGTTGTTGGTGGCTGGAGAGATGTTGTCGATACGAAATATGGTTATGCAGAATCGCCTTGCGTTAGACGTGTTATTAGCCAAAGAAGGCGGAGTCTGCAAATTATTGAAGGTTCAGGAATGCTGCACATATATTCCAGACAACACAAAGGAGATAGGGAAGTACATAGATAACATCACAACTATTCACAAGGAGATTATGGACTTGACGGAGGAGAATGTATGGGAGAAGATTGGAAAAGGATTTGGAAGAGTGGGAACGTGGTTTGCGAATTTGGGAAGAGGATTTCTTGGATCAGTGCTGAAGCCAATTATCATTGCTGTAGTTTGCGTGATTTGTTTGTGGGGATGCGTGAAAGCATGGAAGTGGTATCAAGGAGGCAAGGTTGAGAGAGCTCTTAGGGCAAACGAGAAGAGGGTGGCGAAGCTCCAGGAGCAGCAATATGAGAGTCTTAAAAGAATGGAGGGAATCCGACATGGCGGAGCCATGACTAGTACGGTTTAAATCAGTTCAGAAAGAGGGGATTGTAATGGTGTGATGACAGATGTCATCAAAGGGGGGAACTGATGTAGCGCTTAGAAGGTTGAAAATCGTAGGGGTGCGTTATATTCATTGTTAGTCGGCACCCGCATATAATCAAACGTATACTCAGGTATTTTTGTGTGCAATGTATTAAGAATTGTATAATCTATGTCGATTTCAATAGAAGTGTTAGCTATGTACAAGCAAATTGTGTATGTATTAGAGAAATGCATAGAGTTTAGTCCTTTGAACCATGTGATGTTAAAACGTGTAGATTAGAATTCGTGTCTGTAGACTGTTTAGTTTGACCACACATGAAAGAAAGACGTAAATGTCAATACTGTGATTTAGACCTGCTTGTGTAACCGAAGTAGTGGCCAGAATTCGCATATATCGTTGAGGCGAAAGGCCTGGTATTTTCTTATGTTAGCCAAGGGCAATAGGCCAAAAAGGATTTATTCCAGTAGAGGTTTTAGGCTGTAGTAGATTGCAAGTTAAAAGATGTGAAGTATGTCTGCCTTGCATGATCTCACCCCAGGTGCAAGGACAGTTGCTCGTTAGTAGAGAAGCTCTTTGTTCACAAATTGACTTATGTAGTAAAAGCCAGACATGGGAGTGCATTGGAATGTGCCAATCGTAACTCCTAGTGCGGATGGCGTCTGGGACTCAAGGCCAAGCGATGGACGATGGAACTGGACAGCGCTCTGTGGAAAATTACTGAAAGTCGACCCCGCAGAAGAGGAGGCGCAAAGGGCGTGTTCTGAGATTTGGGGTTCTGTATTAGGGACAGCGCCCCGAGGGTGGAGGCAGATCAGAGCAGCCCAGAGCAGAGGAAGGCTAGGCGAAGAGATAGAGGGGGCAACTTAGACCAAGCTCTCTAAGTGAAGACTTCTTAGGAAGTTTCACTCTGACACCTTTTATTCGATTGAGGGTCTCATGGGATTGCTAAGTAGGGATGTCATCTAGTGCAGAGTAGGGACAGAGATGGTATGGTTCAGTGTCCCTAGTATCGACATTTGCTTGGTGGTTTTCTACCTCATGCTTTTAGAGATTGTACTTTTAGTTATTTTTAGCCGTATGCGGATTCTTCGTAGAGTAGCATTTGTGTTAGTGCCTATGTACTTGTTGTGCCTCGTACTGAGGACTTTGTATCTCCAAATCTTTATGCTGATAATAAAAACCAGAGAGCCAAGAGATTAAGTCTCGCGTCCTTGATTATGGCAAATTGTGGACAGTAATTTCGATAATTGTGTTTATTCCCTCTACGCTATTGGGCAAGTAAAAAGTTCCATCCGACCAGAGTGGGTTCTAGTAAGTAACTGCGAGATACTAAAATGGGCCGGAGCAAAAGCAAGACTGACCCCTCCAAAATTGACATTTTGCACCGGTCCGACGGTTAAAATAGTGCATTCCAGGCAATGGTTGTGCAAAATTCAACTGTTACCTGGGCAATTGATGCAACCGGACTCATGCTAATTTGTGTAGCCTCTTCAGTTTTGATTTCAGTATGGACAATTTATATTTTCATGAATGGTAACAAAGTTAGTTTTGGGAACTTCAAAGTGCTTCCTTAGTGTGGTGGAGATTTGTTTATGTTGCACACAGGTACATTCCCCAAATTCACAAAGAGCAGATGATCCACTGCTAGCCAGATCCTTCACTGACTATTGATAGATTGGAAGTTCCAGCCAGTGCATAGTTATCAGGGTCAAACCATGCCAAGTGTCACTCTCCCGCCATCACTCGGCGTAAGAACTCCCTAAATATACAAGTGCCGTGCATAAGATATTAAGACTAGACGCCATTTCGGATATATTCATTATTATTGTCTGTCTATTGCCAGGTTGGGATGAGGTACAGTCTTGTCAAACTGTGGATAAAGTGTGCAAACCAGGCCCTGGGAGCTTCTACCTAATATTGAACCAAGCAAGCAAGTACAGCAAGGATTATTCTCCTCCCCACCAAAGACTTTTTACAAAACATGAGGCCAATCATTTCATATTGGACGTTCATTTCATAAATATATTTGTGCAAATCTGTCGGTTTTCCAGGCCATTCTGAAGAGTAACTCAGGAAATATCCCAGTACTCAAATGTCTGGCACATTAACCACAGTATTGTGTCTCAGCAGCAGTGAATCTAGTACAGTCTGATAAGGAAATTGTGAGCTGCTCGAGTGCTGCTTTTAGGGCGGCATTGACTGAAGACCCCTCATTCCATCCCGCCTTAGGAACAGCCGCCTCCTGCGCCCTGTGTACTGGTGGTTCCCTGTGTCCAGTAAGGATAGTCCAGCCCTGCTTTTAGGAATCCACTTCTGAATCAACTTCATTTTAAGCGTAACTCAATGCCTCTCCACAGACATCCTTGCATTCAGGATCTACAATTGTTCTTCCATTCACCAGTTCTAAAACAATCTCCATTGAAATCGAATTACTGATGTTTCATTAGCATAGTTTGTGTGCAGTGCTGTGGAAAACTGGCTCAATTAATGACCGCGGAATATCCTACCTAAAGTGAACCCAGCTGGATGTGCCCAAGACAGAAGAAGACTGAACGCTGAAACGCGTCCCCGCAAATAAAATAATTGGAATGGACCCCGTGAGTGCAGCGTGTTTCTAAGGAGACAGGAGCTTTTGATGATTAATGGACCCTCCTCCATGTTCAATTGCACCCGTCAGTAGGAGTGCAGCAGCCGCCTTAAGGTGGACAATAGAGCGGAGTATAGCATACAAGGCGCTTTGCACTGCCATGAAGTTATTTTTGGTGCCAACGTCGATGCTGTCGCCAGTCATCCAGACTGTTGAGGAAATGGCTATTTACCGACTCCTGCGTTGTGTACTATGGACTCATATGGTTTGACGATGGATCCTTCCAAGTGAGTCATCTTAACAGCGAGAGGAGATTTTGATTCAAATTGGTAGCAGAAATGTGAGAAACAGTGAACAACTCTAATGTATGCACTGTGAACTTTGGAAGTGCCAATGTGGAGGCGCAATATGGAACATTTGCATGTGTCATCTAGACAGAAAATCTTTGGAATAAAACTCCCGAAGCACATTATGGACTGAAAATTTCCCCGTAACAAAAACGGAGGGGAAATGACATTGGTGCGCGATGGACTAATCCCCTCTCCCATTGCATTTACTGCGACCTATGAAAATCCAGCTAATAATTTAAAGGACCATCATGTCAGTGCTGTTCATTTTCATGCGCGAGCAAGAAGAAGGCTGAACGCCGAAAGGCATCCTCGCAAATAAAATAATTGCAATTGACCCAGTGAGTGCAGCGTGTTTCTAAGGAGACAGGAGCTTTTGATGATTAATGGACCCACCTCCATGTCCGACTGTACCCGTCACTAAGAGTGCAGCAGCCACCTTAAGGTGGACAATAGAGCAGAATAAATATATATATATATATATATATATATATATATATATATATATATATATATTCACTTAAAAAACCATAGGTTTCACACATGTTATAGTTAGGTGGATATTTCACTCGTAAAAAACCAATGAAATTCCCCCGTTACAGTTAATTCAGATAACTATAACTCGCGCGCCCGCAATCCTCTGCTCATGACGTCACATATTACATCACTCATGACATGGTCAGTTGCATCACTCTTGACATCACTGATGACATCATCCTTGTGATAGAGTGGCGGTCGCGCGAGTTATAGTTATCTGAATTAACTATAACGGGGGAATTTCATTGTTTTTTTATGAGTGAAATATCCACCTAACTATAACATGTGTGAAACCTATGGTTTTTTAAGTGAATTTGTAGGGTTTTTTAAATGCTAAGTTATGTATGTATTATTATTTATTTTATATATTAATTTTACAATAAACTACGTATTAATTTTTTTACATTTTTTTTATGGTTTTTCACCGAGCGCGCACCCCCGCGATTTAAAAAAAAAAAATTTAAATGTTTTTTTCTGCCTTTGGGGTCCTTCAGGGACCCCCTGACAAAGGCTAGGGGGTCAGGAACTCGCTACCCTGCCCCCTTTTCACGTTCGCCACCTTCCTTTTCCACTCTCGCACTGAAAACAAACAAAATGGCGGCCGACACTTCCTGATTTCGACCGATTCGAACGTTGACTGACATGTAACAACCAATCAGAATTACGCTCGCGCACGTAAGGGTGCGCGCACGGTGCGCGCACGCTGCGTGGCTATAGATATGTATGTGCTTTTAACTGCAATTTTCTCAGTAACTACTGAACAGATTGACTTCATATATGCAAAAGGAACATCCCTGACCTGAGGACTACCTCTATGCCAAATTTAAAGTAATTCTGTTCAGCCGTTCGGGCTGTACCTTCGACTAAAGGTCCTATGGGAATATGCATGGGGAAAACGTGTTTTGGGACCCCCCTTTTTTCTCGGCCCTCGCTTGACGAATCCCCCCGAGACTTTCAGGGTAGGAGCTGAGCGGAGCGCCACATTAGTTTTGAAAATTTTGCGAAGATTCGTCAACCGGCGCTAAAGTTATTCAAAATAGAATTTTGAGATTTCCTATGGAAACACGGTCCTAACTATAACTATCTACTGGTGACTGCCAGTAGATAATATATATGTATATATATATATATATATATATATATATATATATATATATATATATATATTCGTAGAGGAGTTTCTCCGCTGAACGCCGCACACCTGCACATTAGCGTCGGTGCCTGCCGTGGTAGCGGCAACCACAGAAATGAGTACAATACAATCCACAGATAGGAAAGAGGCGGCACACCGTCCTGGTGTTTTAAGGTGTATTTAATCGCTCACAAAACAACAACGCGTTTCAGCCGTAGGACGGCCTTTGTCAAGTTGTCTGTTACTTCCGCATAGCCGAATTTAAAGCAAAATACGTCATCATAGACATAGAAGAAATGCATGTATCGTAAATCTCATGTGTACTTGAAAAAACAATCAATTATAGAGTATAAACAAAAATATACATTTTCAATTAGCAGGAAATATATACGTGTATACAAATAAATAAATTAGGAGCAGAATCAATTAATGCCGTTATACCTTGCTAGTGCATTGAAATAGAAAAAAGACTGAACAGTCCGTTCTAAACAATCATATATAGAATTCTGCTTTACAATTACATTGATCAAATGTAATGTATCCAAACTAAGGTCCTGACTAATTAAAATGTGATTAATGCATTTCGACCTCAAAATAATAATTTCTCCTATTCGAGAACAGCAATGCGGACGCATAAAGTTTGTTGAAACTTTGAAAAAATGGATGTGTATAATTGTGGTGCAAAGAGAGAAGAGGACTGATTGGAGGAGGGATGTATTTGTTGTATAATAAATCCAAAATAATGGCTCACACATGATCCGTGTAACAATTCAATCCATGATCCCGATTTGGGACGGGTGAGGGTACATACCTCAATTCATGACGGGCAAGTGCCCAATAAGGATCTACACAGACCGATGAGCATATTACAAAATAACTGGAATAATACAACCATAGAACATATCTGTAACAGCCCTCCCATCCAACCAGACACAAGCTTGTGCATAAATATTCAAATCATATCCAAAAATACGGAAAAAATGAAATGATATAAGACAATATATTTACAAGATACAATTCATCTCAGGGTACCCATTTCGGATCTCATGATTGGTACGATGAAAAAATAAAATCACTCCTATATACACACGGAAGGACATGTAAAGGGTTGCTGATCGTCTAGTCCAAATTAAAGGCCAATATGAGTGTTAAGTTCTTCTTCCCTGTTTAAACCATAAGGAGCCCTGGTATTCAAATCAATTATGTATCGTGATTCCAAGATACGTAAATGTTTTTCTCTGTCTCCTCCACGTATGTGCTTTAGGACCCTGTCAATTCCACAAAATTTCAACAATGCATTGTTGCTATTATGTGCTGTGTGGAAATGTCTTGCTACGGGATAGTTGAAATCCAAATTAGTTATGGCCCTTAAATGCTCAAGAATGCGTTTCTTTAGTTGGAGTTTAGTGCTTCCAACATAACGCATATTGCAGGGGCACTCCAACAGATATACCACATAATCTGAAGTGCATGTTATGAATTTTTTAATGGGTTTATCCCTGCCTTCCTGTGTTTTGTAGCTTCTACAGCTTACGGTGTTCTTACACGCTTTGCAGGAATTGCATTTGTGGAAACCCTCCCTGGCATGAAGCCAAGATGGATTGGATTCCATAGGTTGGTAGCTATTTACCAATTTATCTCTAAGGGATGGTGGTCGTCTGTAGGTTATTGATGGAGTATGTCCCACTTTATCCCCAATAATGGGGTCAGATCTTATAAGACCCCAATGTTTCGTAAGCAAGGATTTTAATTTGCCAGATTTCACATTGTATGTGGTGATCATACGAGGGCCAGAGATTGGTTCCTCATTACTGACTTGTTTGCTGCCAAAAAGAACCTCACTATGTGTGGTTGCTGCCAATTTATCGACAGCTTGTGTCAGAATTTTCTCTTTGTAACCACGTTTTTTGAATCTGTTCACCATGGTGTTTTTCTCAATATTGAACCCCACATCGGTATTGCAGATTATGTGGTATATCTGTTGGAGTGCCCCTGCAATATGCGTTATGTTGGAAGCACTAAACTCCAACTAAAGAAACGCATTCTTGAGCATTTAAGGGCCATAACTAATTTGGATTTCAACTATCCCGTAGCAAGACATTTCCACACAGCACATAATAGCAACAATGCATTGTTGAAATTTTGTGGAATTGACAGGGTCCTAAAGCACATACGTGGAGGAGACAGAGAAAAACATTTACGTATCTTGGAATCACGATACATAATTGATTTGAATACCAGGGCTCCTTATGGTTTAAACAGGGAAGAAGAACTTAACACTCATATTGGCCTTTAATTTGGACTAGACGATCTGCAACCCTTTACATGTCCTTCCGTGTGTATATAGGAGTGATTTTATTTTTTCATCGTACCAATCATGAGATCCGAAATGGGTACCCTGAGATGAATTGTATCTTGTAAATATATTGTCTTATATCATTTCATTTTTTCCGTATTTTTGGATATGATTTGAATATTTATGCACAAGCTTGTGTCTGGTTGGATGGGAGGGCTGTTACAGATATGTTCTATGGTTGTATTATTCCAGTTATTTTGTAATATGCTCATCGGTCTGTGTAGATCCTTATTGGGCACTTGCCCGTCATGAATTGAGGTATGTACCCTCACCCGTCCCAAATCGGGATCATGGATTGAATTGTTACACGGATCATGTGTGAGCCATTATTTTGGATTTATTATACAACAAATACATCCCTCCTCCAATCAGTCCTCTTCTCTCTTTGCACCACAATTATACACATCCATTTTTTCAAAGTTTCAACAAACTTTATGCGTCCGCATTGCTGTTCTCGAATAGGAGAAATTATTATTTTGAGGTCGAAATGCATTAATCACATTTTAATTAGTCAGGACCTTAGTTTGGATACATTACATTTGATCAATGTAATTGTAAAGCAGAATTCTATATATGATTGTTTAGAACGGACTGTTCAGTCTTTTTTCTATTTCAATGCACTAGCAAGGTATAACGGCATTAATTGATTCTGCTCCTAATTTATTTATTTGTATACACGTATATATTTCCTGCTAATTGAAAATGTATATTTTTGTTTATACTCTATAATTGATTGTTTTTTCAAGTACACATGAGATTTACGATACATGCATTTCTTCTATGTCTATGATGACGTATTTTGCTTTAAATTCGGCTATGCGGAAGTAACAGACAACTTGACAAAGGCCGTCCTACGGCTGAAACGCGTTGTTGTTTTGTGAGCGATTAAATACACCTTAAAACACCAGGACGGTGTGCCGCCTCTTTCCTATCTGTGGATTGTATTGTACTCATATATATATATATATATATATATATATATATATATTCACTGAAAAAACCATAGGTTTCACACATGTTATAGTTAGTGGAAATTTTACTGATAAAAAACCAATGAAATTGCCCCGTTATAGTTAGCGCAGGCAACTATAACTCACGCGACCGCAATCCTCTGCTGATGCTAATACTGTATTTAGACACTTATTTGCCCATGTCTTCTTCCATACATTTTTAGCTATACATATATTACAAATATTTTTTTTTCATAAAGACACATATGTCATCAGCAGAGGATTGCAGTCGCGTGAGTTATAGTTGCCTGCGCTAACTATAACGGGGCAATTTCATTGGTTTTTTATCAGTAAAATTTCCACTAACTATAACATGTGTGAAACCTATGGTTTTTTCAGTGAATTTGCAAGGTTTTTTAAATGCTAATTCCTAACTATAACGTGTGTGAAACCTATGGTTTTTTCAGTGAATTAGTACGGTTTTTTAAATGCTAAGTTTTTTTCCCTTATAATAAGCCCTGTACATTTGGTGGCCTACGGCCACCAAAAGCACAGGGGGTGGGGTAAGTGTGGATAGTGTTTTTTTCCATTGTAATAAGCCCAGCACATTTGGTGGCCTTCGGCCACCAAAAGCACAGGGGGTGGGGTAAGTGTGGATAGTGTTTTTTTTATTTTTATTTTTTTACCGTACGCTTACCGTAAGCGTACGGTAAGCGTACCCCGCGAAATTGCCGAAAAAAAATAAAACCGTTTTTGCACTTGGGGGATGTTTGGGGACTCCCTCAACATGACTATGTGGGAGGGAGTTGTCAAAACAGCCCCTTTACATGTTTTTGGGCTTCCGATTTTAAAAATCTCTCTCAGTGCGAGAGACAAAATGGCGGCCGCCGCTTCCTGGTTTCGGCCGATTCGAATGTTTACTAAGATCTAAGAGCCAATCAGAATCGCGCTCGCGCACGCCACCGTACGCTTACCGTAAGCGTACGGTAAGCGTACCGTAAGCGGGCTCAGATATATATATTGATTTAAAGGCTATTTTCTCAGAATCTACTGAACAGATTTACACCAAACCTACAAAAGGCACTTCCTTGACCTAGGGACTACCTCTCTGCCAAATTTTGAGTAATTCTGTTCAGCCGTTCGGGCTGTAGCTCGTTCTAAAGGTCCTATGGAAAAATGCATGGGAAAAACGCGTTTTGGGACCCCCCTTTTATCTCAGCCCCCGCTTGACGAATCCCCCCGAGACTTTCAGGGTAGGAGCGGAGCGTAGCGCCCCACCTATTTTGAGAAATTCGCGAGGATTCGTCGACCGGCGCCAAAGTTATTCAAAATAGAATGTTGAGGTTTTCCTATGGAAACGTGGTCCTAACTATAACTACCTACTGGCTATCGCCAGTAGGTAATATATATATATATATATATATATATATATATATATATATATATATATATATATTCACTGAAAAAACCATAGGTTTCACACAAGTTATAGTTAGCTGTACATTTCACTCGTAAAAAACCAATGAAATTTCACGTTATAATTAGTGCAGGCAACTATAACTCACGCGACCGCAATCCTCTGCTAATGACATATGTGTCTTTATGAAAAAAAATATTTGTAATATATGTATAGCTAAAATTTAATGGAAGAAGACATGGGCAAATAAGTGTCTAAATACAGTATTAGCATCAGCAGAGGATTGCGGTCGCGTGAGTTATAGTTGCCTGCACTAACTATAACGTGGAATTTCATTGTTTTTTTACGAGTGAAATGTACAGCTAACTATAACTTGTGTGAAACCTATGGTTTTTTCAGTGAATTTGCAAGGTTTTTTAAACGCTAATTCCTAACTATAACGTGTGTGAAACCTATGTGTTTTTCAGTGAATTTGTACGTTTTTTTAAATGCTAAGTTACTTTACGCCGTTCGTGCCGTGCGCGCCCACTTCACGCAGTTCGTTCCGTGCGCGCACGGTGCGCTTCGCGCACCGTGAGCACGCGGTGCGCTTCGCGCACCGCGCGCCCATTAACGCAGTTAGTGCCGTGGTAAGTTATATGCAATGCACACGGTAAGCGTATTCGGTGTTTTTCCAAAAAAAAAAATTTCTTTTTTGGCCTTGGATGGCCTTCTGGCACACCATAACCAAGGCTATGTGGTTAGGAGCTGTCTAGCCTGCCCCCTTTTTATGATATCCAACTTTGTTTTTCCTCCACCCCTCAGAGTGCGAGAGAGAAAATGGCGGCTGACACTTCCTGGTTTCGACCGATTCGAATGTTTACTAAGATCTAACAGCCAATCAGAATCGCGCTCGCGCATGGCACCGTACGCGTACGGTAAGCTTACGGTGCGCGCTCGGAGCGCGCTTACAGATATATATATTGATTTAAATGCTATTTTCTCAGGAACTACTGAACAGATTTACACCAGACCTACAAAAGGCACTTCCTTGACCTGAGGTCTACCTCTCTCACAAATTACAAGTAATTCTGTTCAGCCGTTCGGGCTGTAGCTGTGTCTAAAGGTCCTATGGAAAAATGCATGGGGAAAACGCGTTTTGGGACCCCTCTTTTTTCTCAGCCCCCGCTTGACGAATCCCCCCGAGACTTTCAGGGTAGGAGCAGAGCGTAGCGCCCCATTAGTTTTGAAAATTTCGCGAGGATTCGTCGACCGGCGCCAAAGTTATTCCAAATAGAATGTTGCGGATTTCCTATGGAAAGAGGGTCCTAACTATAACTACCTACTGGCGACCGCCAGTAGGTAATATATATATATATATATATATATATATATATATATATATATATATATATATATATATATATATATATATATATATATATATATATATATATATATATATATATATATATATATATAAAATTCAATGATTCAGGCCAGAAGCACAGATGCAGAGACTGGATCCTGGTTCCCCAGTGGCATAGCTAGACTGTTTGCCGCCCGTGGTGTATGTAAGAGCAGGGGGTGGTTGCTGGCGATTCCTGCAGCGGCTGCCCTGCAACAGCCACAGGTAAGGGGGGAGTCCCGTGCCCCCAAATCTCATACCACCCGGGGTGGACCGCCCCCTCTACCCCCGGCTCCCTTGCTAGGCCACTGCCCAGTTTCATAGTCTTCAGCTCTGGCCGTAGCACCACATCCTCTCGAAGACATGCGCATTTGACTCCGGGCTGCACAGATATGAGTCGGACCCTCCGTCCTTATTGCATTTGTGCTCCATAATGATCAGAGACTACGAACCATGATGTTGAAGAGCAATTTGTGTCAAGGACAGCAGCGAGCTAATCTCAAGCAGTCTGATCGCTGCAACAGCCTGAACTCTTCCCTTTATACTAACATCCACCGATCTATGGACGCATAGTTTCATTCAAAAACGTATTCCATATATTTTATGTTATGTGTGTGCACACTCTACAGGCAGAGGGGGTTATGAAGTGCATAAATTGCATTTGATGCATTCAATTTATATTTTAGATTTGTAAGAATTTTCCTGTAAGTCACTAAACGATCAAATTCACCTTTGTACTTGGATGAGTTGCCAGGTATAATTAAGTCAGTAACAACGCAACTAGTTTCTCTCTGCTATAATTACCGGATAAACCTGCATTTCAGTATGTGGTATGTGGCCCTTAAAGCCATCTTTGTTTTCATTGTAAATCCACCAGATAGTTCCTGGAAAGGTTCATCGTTTCTGAACTAAGAGTGGTGTAACTGGATTTTGTACGCTGGAGGTAATGTTACCTCCCTTCAACAAATATTTCACAAATAATTTTCAAAAGGGATTTTCTCAATCTTTAGAAACGAGCTGTCAGTCACGTATATTTCTGCTCTCAGAGGTTTTGAAAAGAAGGTGAGCATGCTAGGGTGCCAAGGTCAATTAACTGAAAGTCAAAGCCACAGTCAGGTGACAATAATTACAGGTTTAGCTCTCGTCCTTGACCGCACAGCTGAGAAAAGACAGCCTGACCTAAATATTCGCTCCCTGGAAAAATTCCACCACACCTTCCACATCATTATGTCTCTCCTTAGAACGAGTCCTGAGACACCAGAAGATGGCAAGTTACACAAGTAGCCTAGCAAATGACTTGGGGTTGCAGTGGAAGTGTCTGCATGACATATTGTAATTTCCCCGTATGCATTGCCTTCATTACAGTCCTGCTTGTTGTTTCTTAGTCAAATAATACTCCCGTGCCTTGATACCCTTCATTATAGTTCCTTGTTTCTTTCTATGTCATGGAAATTAAAGAATGGCCATAATGAAGGCTACATTGCTAGCCGAACATTATTCCACATAGAAACAAAAAGAGGACTTTAATACAGGCAAATGAGCCTCGAACATAACCTGACTTAAGTTTCTTTAGTGGCTGGCTTTACTGTGCTAACATTTAGTTTGTGCGCCTTAAAACTAGGACTGGGCTGTAAATTCCGTTCCGCTCGCGGAATTTGCAGAATTTGGGTAAGTTTGCGTTCCGCGGAGAACGCTGAATTGCCCAAAATTCTGCGTTCCGCGGCTTTGCGGAATTTTTTGCTTGTTCGCGTTCTCAAAATGCATGTTCGTGAGATTTTTCCCCCCGAGCACGCAAACAGCGGTCGCTAACAGGAAAAAAACATCGCGAACAAGGAATTCCACGCGTTTGCGGAATTTCTGCGTGTTCGTGAAAGTTTTTTACCGTTTTGCGGAGCTTTGCGTAGCGCGACTCCGCAAATTCCGCCCACCCCTAATACAAACATGAAACCCAGACATGCTGACTTTGCCAATGCTTGTCTATCATTGTTTTGCCTGAGGCTGATTTCCTGTTCGTCCTCTGCCTTTTTAGCCCTCTTTTAAGCTTAAAACGCTGGTGTTCAAAAACATTAAAAGAGATTTTTTCTTTCATATCAATGTTTCAGCTATCAGTACTTTTTGCTATTTTCGCTGTTTACCATCTGTGTAAGGAAGACCTTTTCTCAATGCAGTGGCAATTCAGATGCCCTGTGCCCCATGGGTGGAGAGAACTCGCCAGGGATTCTGCTAGCTGGTTTTCTGGCCTCGAGATTTCTTGCCATACGCAGTCCTTTTAAACTGAGAAGGTATGAACATATGCACCCCTACTGCCAAAAGTGGGCACAAATTGTTAACTGGTTTTCTTACTCTTCTGCAGTGTCACACTGCACAGTGTCCCATTGTGTCAATTATACAATCACACTACATTCTGTTTTATACAGATAAATCCCTAGGAGTTCAAACAAACCACTTTCAATCACATTTTCCATTTCAGAGGTTTTCCATTGCTTTGTACCACTATAATACAGGAGGCAATGAGGAAGACAACTGTGTTTAGTCATGTCCTGAAAGAGCCTCTCTGCATGTGTGTGTGTGCGTGTCTGTATGATTGTGTGTGTGTGTTAGACAGAAAGAAGACAATCGATGCAGACTGACTCTGTGAGTACTTAGATTCCTTAAGGCAGGCAGTCAATCCATATGTATAACGAATGTGGCACTGGTGTGGTTTGTTGGGATAAGCTTCAAGTGTACACATTTCACATTAACACTTTGCAGGGAGAGGAGAGTGCTGGGGTTTGTGAAAGAATAGAGAGCGCAGTTCATTCAATAGTAATAATAGTGTTGTGAGGCTAGTGATGTTCTGAAACATCACACAATATGTACAACCAGAAGCATACATTTAGGAAGATTAGGATAAAGTAAACCAGGATTTGGGCTGCTGCATTTTAGACTAATCTACTTGAAAGTTGCTGGAATTGTGTAAGAGTGTTCTTTATTGAGAGGATGAGTTTATGTTGCTTAAGTGTATGTGTTTGCGTGCATGTGTTTGTGTATGACAAGTTCTCATACTTCTTCAAAAGAGTGTGATACTATTTTTTTTAAACAGTGGTTGAGACACATAGAGATGGAATGAGTGAGTCAGTAGCTAACTATCACGTCAGTGATTTTTTTACAGTGTGCATGGTGCATGGTGCTTAATTTGAGCCGGTCGTTGCAAGTGGAGCCCACCATCACTCATTTCTGGGGACCGGCACTTATTTTTCCTCATCAGACTTTGAGCCACTGCGCTAGTGGCTAGAACTGAACACAGCACAAATCTCGTTGGCTTAAACTCTAGTTCTAAAAGCTCAGAAGAAGAACAGCACTTGTCTCCGGCACAGCTAGATGGAGAGACATTTGAGGTACAAAAATCTACGAAGGTCATATCTTCGTTAGTAAGGGAACAACAAGATGTTCCAATAAGTGGGGGCTGCAAGAAGGAATTGAAAGGCGCCAAGGATTTTCCTCTCTTTGTAAAAAAAGCATCTCTATCGGCTCCTTCTAACCCCTTAACAAAACCACAAGCGGTATCAGGAGAATCGCTAAAGGGTTCATCACAGGTCCTGTCACCTCCACTACGAGCCCAGACGTTTGGACAGGTTCCATCCTCTCCCTTAAAGGAGGGTTCGGCAGGGCAAAATCAAGACAATTTTTTGAACGATCAAGTAACATCGCCAGCTTTAATAGCATGTTCATCGCAGAATCAGACTCAGTTAGCGTTGCTATTGCCTGTAGATACAAGAATGTCATCAGTAGAGGCTCAAAAACAGCTGCCGCCACATTCTCTACTCCAGCCTCAGACACAGGGGCAGCTGTCAGGTGGAACTCGTCTGGAGATTGAGGGTTTACTAACTTGGAATCAAAAGCCTGACGGGAATGCTTCTCAAGAAAGCTGTAATCCCTCGACAGAAGAGAGCACTAAGAAAAGATGGATATAAATGATATGCTGAACCTTATTCTGGAGGAGATTAGGGAGATGAAAAAATCACAAGAGTTCGAGATTGCCTCCCTTCATCAGCGTCTAGGTAAAATTGAAGAGGCAGCGGCCTGTTTCCCAGCCAGATTGCAGGAAGCTGAAACAAGAATCGCGCTGCTAGAAGATCAGATGAGTGACATGTGTTTGAAAGCGAATGAAGCGGTGAAAAATAAAACTTTTCTAGAGAATAAACTTGAGGAACTCGAGAATCACTCCAGAAGGGTGAATTTTCGAATAGTGGGGGTCCCCGCGGGGGCTCAAACTCTCCAATGGGCCGATACATTTATTCAACAAAAGGTTCTCCCAGAATTTAATGGAGATTTAACAATTACAAGGGCACACCGATTTCCTGCTCACCCTCTGACAAATGCAAAGATAGCATGAGCAATCTTGCTGAATTTTGCTGACTTTCGTGTTAAAGAGAGAATTTTGCCGAAAGCTATACTGCAAAGACAATTTTTTATAAATGAGTCTTTTAAATGTCGCATATTTTCGGACATATCAGCTGTCGCAGCGCGTAGGCAGAAGGAATTTGTGAAGATGGTATATCTGTTTAAAGCTCAGGGTGCCCTGGCCTCAATAGCGCAACAATCAAAGCTCTGTGTTCTTGTGAAAGGCAAATTTAATCTTTTCTAAAATTTAGAAGACGCCCAGGGCTTACAGAAAGAAATTTCTTCTAGAAGTTGAAAATGGCTGGTGGGTACAATAGGAAGTTTAAGCTTCTTCATTGCTAGGGGTAGCAAGGTCACCAAGGGTTTAGTTCCATGACACCCAACAGGTTTGCAGGGAGGGGGCAGGGGGTTTGGGGTGGGGGTGTATGGGATTATGGCACCAAAAAGAGCAGATGCAAACAGGTCTTAGATCATTGGAATAGGAGTCTGATCCAAAATATTTACTTAAGATATTGGAAACATGAATACAGCTAGAAGGTGTTGCATTATATTGTTAAATGTAAATGGTATGTTGAATAGACAAAAATACAGGGGGCTTATAAAATGGCTCACCACGTTAAGGCCTCAAGTCCTCGTCATCCAAGAAACCCAACTTAAAAACAAATCTACCAAGGCTTTTCATCCCGGGGGGGGGTGGGGGGGGTTTCTAGAGCCTTTTTAACCTCAGCCGGGGTGGCGATGAGAGGGGTAGCCATTTATTTTTGTAGAGATATGGCCTGGGAATTTGTCCAAGTAAAGAGAGATCCCCAGGGAAGATGGATATGGGTCATGGTGAGGATTAATGGGAGCACAATGAATTTTATTAATTACTATGGTCCAGTTATGGACGATCCATCTGTATTATCAACGTTACATGAACTTCTTAGGTCAGATTGTCTTGGGTGAGGATTTTAACTACATTCAAGATTTAAGAGACGATACCTCAAACAAAAATAAAAATCAGCTGAAGCCAAAGACTAAAAAAGTCTTTGAGGCTTTAATACAAAATCTTCAGCTACATGACTCATGGCGTAAAGTTAACCATGGTATTCGCGATTATACCTGCTTCTCTCGTCAATTTCAGACAACTTCACGAATAGATTATTTTTTAACCTCTCATTCCCTAGTTCTCGTAGAAGGAGAAATCGGTGTGAATGCTTTCTTGGACCACTCCCATGTTAGAGAGGAACTAGAAATCGAGAATGTAGGGAGGAGGTGGTCTAGGTGGCAGATGGACCGCCTTCTTCTTCAAGATCTTCGATGGGTAGAAGGATTTAGAGAGTGGATACTTGATTTCTTTAAAAAGAACGAGGGGTCAGCGGAACTTTTCTCAGTATGGGGTGGATTTAAGGCAGCAGTTCGTGGACAAATTATTGCCTTTTCAGCAGCACAGGTGAAAAGTCGATGCATGAAAATTGCGGAATTACAGCTAGCCTTGGAAAATGGCTAAAGTGTGTGAAATTACCCCTTACGGGGTCACAGGGAAAAAGCAAAGAGGGCGCTGAGGGATTATTTTATTGTGGAGGAAATTAATAGTTCACAGACCAATCAACAACGTGTTTTTGAGGAAAGTCAGATGGTGGGAATACTTCTAGCGTGGTCCACTAAGACATGACAAGAATCTCTATACAGCTCTATACTACTAAATGTATGGTCATCCAGGAAGCATTACATGAATATTTTGCAGTGGTAGAACTTCCGAGGCTATCCAAAAGCTTAGATGATCAGGTGCAACGGGATATACTACCAGAAGAGATTTTGGCACTCTTAGAGTCTATTGCTGGAACGAAAGCTTGTGGTGAAGACGGACTGCCTATTGAATTTTATAAAGTATTTGCTAATGAGCTGATCCCCTTTTTGATGGTACTGTTTAACTATGTAAAGCTTGGAGGTATTGTCCCTCCTGAGTTTAAGAGGGCGATTATGGCGAGTTTGTAAAAAAGGGCAAGAACCCAAACATGTTAATTCATATAGACCAATCAGTCTGTTAAATGATGATTACAAGATTTTGATGAAGATATGGGCACAGCGATTCACCCCTCTAGGAAGTGATTTATGGTGACCAGTCGGGGTTTGTTGCTGGGAGGACTATGTCATCCAATATAGGGATTTTGATTCAAGTGCTCGATTATTTTAGTGTCAACAAGACGCCGGCTTGTATTATGATGGTTGACGTTGAGAAAACGTTTTATTTAGTTAATTGGGATGCCCTATTTTTTGGTCTAGGTAGATTTGGTGTTCCGTCTCAAGTTAATTCCATACTTCGGAACATCTATCAGGGGGCTCAGGCTCAGTTGGTAATTAATGCAACCCAAGTAGGGTCAGTAGATATCAATCAAGGGACCAGACAAGGGTGTCCGCTTTGGCCCTATTATTTACGTTCTTTATAGAATCTCTGGCTATTAAAATCCGAGCTAACACGGATATCCAAGCCCCGATTCAGGCTATGGCAAAACTAAAACTGTTTGCTGATGACGCTATTTTATATCTCAGCCCCAAAAGGCAGAATTTAGACTGGACCCTAGCCGAATTTAGCCAATTTGAACTTATTGGGGGCTATAAAATCAACCAAAACAAAACAGAGATTTTAACATTGAACACCGATATGGATTTTCTCCGGGCAAATTTAAAACAGCAGGCTCTTAGATCAGATCCTATACAGTATCTGGAGATCTTTGTTACAGGTCAATATGGCAGCTATTTAAATTGAATTACGAGGCAACAAGTAGAAAAATTTAGAAATTATTGGAAAATTGGTCACGCCTTCCGTTAACCTTGATAGGTTATGTTGCACTTATTAAATTGTCTATAATTCCTCTTTTAATTTTTTTGTTTGCTAACATACCTTTCAAGTTTAATATCAGCTACTTTAAAGGGCTTGAATCCATGATCAGGTCATTTGTATGGAATAAGACTTCCAGAGTCAGACTCCCAGTGTTACAACTCGACACAAATTTAGGCGGGCTGGCATTACTGCATATTAAAACATACTATGAGTCAGCGATTTTGGATTTAACAGCAAGTTTATTGTCCAGGGCAGGACGTTTAGATAATTTCTTTTTGGACAGGATGATACAAGAAGCTGCCTCGCAGACCCCAACATTTCTTAAAACTTCAAAACTCCCCCAAAAAACAAGATATAAAACTCTCCTGGAATTTTTTAGTAGACTACAGTTTTTTTTAAAACAAAGTGGCTTTTGTGGGCTTCACGTATTAAAGTTAAACGAGTGTAAAAGTTTTGGCCTGCATATTCACTCCAGTCATCTTAAGATTTGGAGGGATTGTGGTTTGGTAGTATTGGGGCATTTTATTATTCAGGAAAGAGTGATTACTTGGCAAGAAGTACAGATTAGATGTAGAGATCGCAATAAGCCTGTCTTTTTTTAATATTTACAAATCGTACATTTTATGAACAAAAATAATCTTTTTTATCTTGTGGTGTTCCAACTAAATTGGTGACTGCGTTTTTTACTGTTAATGTTAGAGGGGTGGGCAACTGGTACCGGCTGCTGCACTCCCAAAGCGAATCGCCATTGGTTGAGAAGTTTTTGGAGAGAGTAACCCAGGAGACCCAATGGTACTTTTCTAGTCTGGAGTGGAAGGCCTTTTCTCTAACAGGTAGTAGGGCTTTAAGAGCTGCCAATTTTTAAAGAGTGGCGTTCTTGTCCCATTGGATGGCTTACTTTACACCCAAGGCGTTGAATAAAATCTATCCTGAGATGGAGAATAGATGTTTTCGTTGTCTGGCTGAAGGTGAAGGGGGATGGAGACATACATTCTTCACCTGTCCAAAACTAGGGGTGTTTTGGGATAGGATCTTTGTGGCCATAAGTCGGGCATTCCAGAAACCGTTTGATCCCACAGCGGAGGCGGCCCTCTATGGTATAATGAGCCGGGGGGCTAATCTGTCAAAATCAGAGGGTACATTTTTAGCTATCTCGACTCTTGTCGCTCGCTCCTTAGTTTTACAAAATTGGAGATTGACAGAAGCGCCTTCACATGAGAAATGGTTAAACAAGATGATGCGTACCAGGACCTTTGAAGAAGCTTATGCAATGCATGTGAGGGCAATTAAAAAGTTTACTGCAGTTTGGAAATACGTAGCTGCTCTCGAAATTTAAGCCAGGTCGTTTGTTGCACTTTAGAACTTTAGCACTTTAGAAACCCAGGATATTTTATTCTAGATAGTTATTTGTAAGATGGAGAGAGAACAAAAACCTTAAATTGAATGTAAATTTATACGGGGAGAGCACTGCTGGTTGGCTTGCGACAAGAGTTTGCTTTTAATTCGTATTCAGATCTTTTTACGATTGTATTACATCAATTCAATTGAAAAATTCGCCAATGTCTATTTATGCTTTGTTATCATGCATTTAATGAGATGGTCAGGCACAATTCTATTGTAATTAATATGTTTTCGATTACTTGATTTTTTTACCCTTGTTGCTCTGCTCAATAAAAATATATATATATAAAAAAAAAAGTACATACAAATGTATTTTTCAAACGGGTTGAGTTACAGCATCGAGCTGATTTCTCATTTGATCATTATGAAGCCAGGCATTATTAGGTTTTCATTTCAGATATTCAAGCAACTGTTTCTGTGGTCTAGAACACAGCTTGAGGAGTGCGGTCCACACTCAGAGGCTGTCAAGAACACCAGGACGCAGAACAGAGAGGTCTCAGTAGGCGCTTACCTTTATAAGCTCGGAAGGTTCACTCCCTTCTTCCACCACGATCAGCTGCGCACGCCCCATCCTTTCATTGTCTCGAATCCCACAGGCCACTTGGGCAGCCTTGAAACGCTCATACTTGTTGCATGTGGAGCCACACCATTGGTAAATTTCCTAGTGTAAGGATGAAGAGAAATGCCATCAGGATACTGTATAGAGTTCCCGAAAGAGTATAAACAACCAAAATATTTGGCATAATTTCACTAAATGCATTATTATTATTGTGCGCTTTTCCACATCTTTACATAGTGTAGATGTACAGTTTTGATTCCTTCTTAGCTTGCAGTAGCCTGGAGCTCCTTCCTGTGTTTATGACCACAGACAAAGAACAGAGTTGTATGTGGTTTGTACGTGTCAACCTTGGACGTCTCTGGCTTGAACCGGTTTCTTCTCATTATGCGGTCAGAGGCAACAATGGCGGGGGTGCATGAACTGTAGATGGAGGCCCCACTTACCCCAAACCTTTAAATGTATGTGAGCTAACCTACTATGTTCGTAGTACTAAAGTATTTTAGATACATCAGACAATACTGGAATCTCAGGAGCCATTTCTTATTTCTTTCTTGCTTTGCAGGGTATGGGAACATGAAGTAACAAGCTGATATGAAGAAGGAAGAATCACAGTGGCTTGCATCTGTTTTTTTTTTATGAACCAAAATACTTATAATATTCCGGTTAATAAGAGATGAGATGTATTGTACTTGTGGGAGGGAGGGTGAGAACTATGGAACTTTAGGTTATCAATATCTCCTCATTGACCAGATTATGTTAAATCGATTTATTTTGTCTGGTGTGCAAACGTGTTCAAGTGACGATTAATAGCCTGAAAACGATTCACTTGTATTAAAGTTTGGAAGCCGTGCAGTAATTGATTGAAAATAATGTTCACATAACTATTGTATTAATAATTTTGAATTTAAAGGGCAAATTTAATCACACAGTCATACTCATAGGTTATTTTTCCTCGTTATATCAAAATCTATAGGTTTTTTCATTTTTCACTTATACTCTACTGATAAAATATGAAGGAAATGATAATTTCTTCCCCAAAAAAGATGAAAAGGTCATAATTCTAATAACGCCGTGCAAATTAATTCAGGTAAATCCAGGCATGTATTTCATTATAAGAAATATCAACGCATTTGTTTGGCTGTAACTTCCTCGTAGCAAGAGCCCTAAGTTAACGGCATGATTTTATCTAATTTCCCTACACGTGTCAACACGTCAATGCGCCTGACACATTTACTCCTCCGGGTTGGGCGCGAGTTGGCTGGGTGCATGTTGATTTTTCATTCATTTCTAGCATTATCCAGTTCTGAGGTTAGTTAAAAATAGTGCCACCCACATGAGTTTTAGTTCCTGCTCCCTTCCCTCCCCTCCTTTCGAAAATACCGTAGAAATAATTGTATAACCAATTTAAACTGTAATTCTACTAATAACTAAGAAATGGTTAGCATTGCACAGAATTACAAAAAGTAACACACTAAAGATATCCAGTCTTGTGGTTAGCACATGAGACCTTGGCTCATGGGGTCATCATCATGTGATCTAATTGCACCATGTGATATTGCAAAAAATTAAGGCGAATACCGTATTTTCAATTTTCCCAACAGGATACCAATGTCACCTCCTCTCTAGGTACTTGAATACCAATGTCACCCCCTCTCCAGGTACTTGAATACCAATGTCACCCCCTCTCCAGGTACTTGAATACCAATGTCACCCCCTCTCCAGGTACTTGAATACCAATGTCACCCCCTCTCCAGGTACATGAGCTATTAAGAGAAGAAGCTTATACATCTCTAAATGTGAATGCCAGAGGCTTCTAAGGAGCACCACTCCTCTCCCAGGTAGTTTTATTAACAAATCCCAGTTTCTGACATTGTGTTGGCTAAATGCCCTGAGATAATTTATTCATATTTCTATTTGTAGAGCAGCCTCTGTACGATGTGGAGGTGAAACGAAGAGGTTCTGTTATCCATCCTGGTATCTTGCACGATGAAACCACATGACTCGGCAAACAACCAGAGATTGGCCTTAGAGTGGGCCTTCGGGTTCCCCCTGACTGTAGGGTGTCATCAACATGTGGCTGTTTAGCACCATACCTCTGAGGGACCATAGGATGCTGTCTTTGACTGTAAACAGAGGTGTAGGGCATCACAGAGCTGGGTGACTTGAGTGTGGCAGGATCAGGGGGTAAATTGCATTCATGAAGTCCAATGATGAGCAAGCCACAGCTAGGACCATGGTCATACAACGAGGAATGTTCAGCAAGGGGAGCATGGCCCACAGTAATCACAGGCGACAAAGACACACAATAGCTAAAAAATGGCCCAGGTTTGCAAATTGGGAGAGTTTTTAACTTGTAAATACACACTGTGTAGTATGAAAGTATGCAAAGTATGAAAGACTGCACTGATTTGTGTGCTTGCTACAGGAAATGTTTGTTTTAATATTATTTAAATTTACAGTAAAAACCGGTGCAGCCAACAATAAAATAGGCGCACAAACAGGCACAACAAGTCCCATACATTGACGGGCACAGCCTGATTACCCTACAGGGCAGTCCAACTTTGACATACTACATACCCTGGTAGTCCATTTGGAAGCAAAGCTGTTGGGTTGTGCTGCGAGGTCTGGTTCATGATCAATGATGCAAATGAGATAAGAATCCAGTACCAGCTGGGGTTGTTGGGTGCTTCGGGGTCCTTTCTAAGTCAAGAATGTCAGGCGTATGTGTGGGCTCAGTATTTTGACATTTGCTACAAGAGTGTATACTGGCTCCTGGCTAGGCCTAAGCTCTGCTGAATCTCTGCTTGTCTGGCCAGCTGCTGAGCTTGCCCTGTGTCAAAGCTCCTCAGCCAGACCGAAAAGTTGTGTATGGCTGCTGAGAATGAATCCACTCAACTCCTCAGCATGAGACGGAGGTGTGCTGTTAAGCTTCAATGTCAGTGACTCCGATGTTGATGCGCTACTGCTGAGCCTTTTGTATGCTGCACTATTCAGGGAGAGAGGCTGCCTGAGAGATTGAAGTCTTAAAGTGTTGATGCAATAGTGGTGATTCAACTTGGCGAGCTTACACATTGCTGTTCCAGCCTCTCCTATTTCATCAATTACTTTTGTTGTTTCTTTGCCCTTGCTGAATGTAGCCTTTGGCTATTTGGTTAACCAGGAAGCTGTAGCCATTGAACATTCCAGTCATTTCTGAGCCACGTGTGCACCTGGGCAGTTGCCCTTTGTTTCCTGGACACCCCAATGTCAGGGTCACTTTTGGTGTCTTCAAAGTCAACACACACACAAATGCAAGACACTGCCTCCCTCCAGGCAATTACTCAACACTGTCGTTCTCATTGTTGTGTGGTTTGTTTTGTGCTGTTCTATCTGCTCATAAACGTATTGGGTTACAGACCATAACAATTACTCTTGATCCAAAGTAACTTGTTAGAGTGAGAATATCATGAGCCTCCATTTCAATGAGTGTGGCCTTTTAATCCCTTTCAACAGTAGCCATTTGTGAACCTTGTTATTTATCACCCAACATCTCTAGATGAAAGTAAACAGATTTGCAATGTCCCTGTGGACATCAAGGCTCCGAATGGGATGATATGTGAATACCAGCCCCATTGAAACTGAGCAGCTATTTGTATTGAGGGCCATTTTGGCTCATCGCTTACTTGGAGCATAGCATGAAATCACCTAAATGCACGTTACACATGAATTAGACTGTAAGGTGGTATTGCTGTGAGTGACATAGACAAACCACATGCTTTGGGTGGTCTTAGTCCGGCTTCAATGTCTGAGTATCTATGATCTCCAATAGCACTCCCTCAATTAAGCAAGACTAAAACGATGGGTCAAATGGTGGTGTCTCACCAAGGCTTAGTTAATCACAGTTCCACAGAAGTTAAGCTTCAATGCCATGTGTAATATTTTTTCACTGAAAGGTAAACTGTTAAAAAAGTAATTTCTAAGCTAGAGATTGTAAATAATGTGTTGGCCTACACCCTGGTGTTTTCTTGATTCACACATCCAGATGGGGTTTCCACCTTACACTTGAATTTCAAACACTACTGCTTCTTTCAATGTTGTCAGTCCATGAAACTGCATATACCATAGCATGTCACAGCCTAGCATGACATGGCAGGTTATCACGATACAAAATGAAATAGTATTTTTGAAACTACCCTTGTGTTTTAGCAACACTGACTAATCTAGCCTCAAACATTTCTGCTGGCGTTTATTACCATGGATTCACTGCAAGTTACAAGAGAACTCTACCCTTCGCTATTAGAGGGGTGCTTCATAGGATATTCTGCAACTGAGCAAACGATGGGAGTTGAGGACTTGTCTTTTGCCTGCATGTTGTTACAAAGCAGATACGTTATGATTTAAAGTCAAATAATACACTGGTATTTGACTGAACTCTTTCTTGCAAAGCCCGAATTAAAATGCCTTCAAGAAAGCTGTAGGTGTAAAACGTTGCATCTAGGAAGTATTTCCAGAAGACTCAATGAAACGGAAGTCATTAAAGCCTATTAGCAGGTAATGTTGGGGATAATGGGAACAGAAGAGAAATGACAGAACTGGGCGCTGTAAGAACTTTTCTACAATATATTATTGAATACCATAAAGGCAGGTGCTGTTAATGTGTGATGCATGCAAAGACAACAGTGGCATACCTGAACACAAATGCCAAGGAAGCTGCCAGTACTGAATAGTGTAAAGTCGTGGGGTCTAGGCCCACATACTTTGTAAATAAGTAATACAGACACAGTTTCTCTAGTACTCAAAACTGACCGGTGATGCCTGCGTTGGATGGGTGTGGGCTGGGTGTATGGGCCAGCCCTAGTGGGAGAAACTGGTAAAACACTATACTGTGTCCTGCGGGACACAATCAGTAGCAGTACCTTTCCCTACACTATTTTTGCGCTGTACCATTTTAATGAATTTCTTTCTTGAACTACTTTGGCTTTGACAGAAGCTGTTGTAACAACCAAAAGTGTACTAGAACAAGGTGCTGTCATGTCTAATCAATTCGTCATCTAACCAGGACCAGACTGGGACAGATAATAGGCCTAGGACTAAAATATATGACCTCCATTAGTGAATTAGCTAAAATTGTGGCCAATTTTTTGCAAATTGGGGCATTTTTTTAACTTGTGAAGATATGCTGTTAAGGGGCATATCATCAAGGACCGGCGATAATTATCGCTAAGCGCATTCAGCACTAGGATAATTATCGCCGGCTAGCGTGGATTTTTATCGCTGAGATAGCGTGCTATTAGCAACGCTTTTCTCAAAAGCGTAAAAAATCCTAGCGCTAACTGGCTAACGTGAGATTATCGCTGGAAACCTAGCGATAATCCCACGAAGTTTGGCGATAGCATGCTGATAGGGCCTCACATACTTAGCCATGATATCCACCTTCCATAGGATATCATGGCTAAGTCAGTTTCAAAGCAGGCGTAAGGAAAGTAGCGATAACAGAGGTTATCGCTACTTTTCTTGTCACTATGCTGCTTTGCGTGAGGCTTGATAATAGCTCGCCGCCTGACTGACGCCGGCCACCTACTAGCCACGGACTCCCTCCCGGTGATTCACTCGCCCTTCAATTCTTTTTCATTGACTGTGTCCCCCGCCCTCGATCAACACTGCCCCAAATATGTGTAACCAGTCCTGATGATGGCCTAGAATGTTACAGGCCGAAACGCCGTCGACTTCAACAGCGTTACTTTTGGCGCATTTTTAACATGGGCATTTGCTCTATTGTTCCTTGAAAATTCCTACATTAATTGTGTAAATGCCCCAACTCCGGCATATTTAATGTACCATTGTTTTTTCTGTTGCGCCCTTTCACCGCTGTACATACCACTTTATGTGTCACTTGCGCCGTCACAAATTCCACGAGCACTTGTGCACAGTATTTTGTTGGTTACATTTCCACTAAGTGTCACGCAGTGCTTCTCACCTGTATGATATGTACATATGACGTAATATGTCCATCATGTGTTGAAAATATAATTCTTCCCTACATTCTTGGTCTCCCTGTGTCTTCCCTGTATGGATTCATTTCTCCGATACTCTATGATACGGTTCGCCCTGGAATAACTTGTCCTTCCAATGAATCCCACATTGAGACATTGTTGTTAGATATCATGTACCGCCCCAGTCTCACTGTGGTTTAGGGGCTACCTCCTGTGGTCTGATACTGTCTAAGTCAGTTTCAAAGCAGGCGTAAGGAAAGTAGCGATAACAGAGGTTATCGCTACTTTTCTTGTCACTATGCTGCTTTGCGTGAGGCTTGATAATAGGAGAAATGTCGCTTAGCGACATTTCTCCCGTCATCCTGAGGAGGAACGCCCACCTTGCATCTCATTAGAGATGCAAAGATGGGTGTTAAGGGAAATGGCGATAAGGCAAGGTTTCACGTGATAGCGTGACCTTGCTGATAAGGCAATAAAACTATTGCCGCTTTTCGTCCGAAAATGGACGCAAAAGCGGCGATAATCTTTTATCGCCTGCTTGCTGATATGCCCCTAAGTGCTTTGCAAGGTACGGGCGGCTGCATGGATTGGAGCTTGGCACAGGCAATGTTTTTTTTTATATCAGGGAAATCACCAGTAAAATCCGGTCCAGCAGACCTTAAAACACACCCATAAACAACCATCAAAACTGGCCCACGCACTGCCTGCCTGACTTATAGGCAGGTTCGACCTTGCATCTAACACACTATAAGTTCTAAATGACTTTTTCACTGCATGGCCACACACAATATTTGTGCACACCTACAAAGTAAACATGCGCTATTTTAGAACACCTTCTGTAAATAATATCCATCTCTTACACAGTCCTACACACTGTATTGTAATCAGATTAAATGTGTTTTCTATTCTTTGTGAAATGTTTGAGCACAGTTGTGTGGTAGGCGGGGCGAGGTGTGGGGGGAAGGATGCAGCAGGTGACTGGGTGCTAGGTACAGTATGGGGAGTTGATTCAGTGCTCTGAGGTCGCTGAAGGGGCTCTTGTTCCACACCGGCTGCAGCATTAATAGTGGGTGTGTTAAACTCCTAAGCAGCTGCCAAACTTCCATGAAAAGAGCTTAATTGTTTTACAACAGAAATCCCTTGATGGTGAATCGCCTCACATCAGAGGGCAAAGTATTTATGTACTAATTGTACAGCAGTTGTTCCTTGATTTAGAGAATCATTAATAAACACCAACGATCCTGAGCCAGCTATTTGATATTTTAATCCTAAATTTTACATTTTTTGTCTGATTGGGTGAAAAGAGGAGAACTACTTATTGCATACAAAATAAAATAGTAACAATGCCACTACTTCACCAGCGACTACTTGTGAACATAATACCCTCTGGTCATACTGCGAAAGCGGGCGCGAGGCATATGCAGGGAGTGTCACATCAGTCAATCAATACACTAGGAGCTTTTCCGAATGGCACGCAGAGGCGCACAGTTGGAGAATTCCTTGTTATCTCATAGCTCCATTTGTTACCTCCAACTGCAGACAGGCAGGCATTCCTGTTTACGCATTGTTGGACATGGTCCTTCTTAAAGGATTTCCGCAAAATATTTAGCTTTTTTTATTCCTTGTTTTTGCTGATTCTCTGTTCCTGGCCTGAGGACCGTGGGCGCTTTCCCACAGTAATGCACGGTGAAAGCAAGAGCGTCTTTCCTACCCATGCTAGGAAGTGGTGCTTACTTGATTTGTTTAGGCGTTGTACCTGTGAGTGCTCTTTAAAAAGGTACACCACATACCCATGGCTGGTACTGCACTGCCTAATGCTGGGGCACAGCAGAATAGCCTTTCAAACATGCTTTAAGCTTGCCTTTGCAGTTGCACCTATGCTCAGGTTGGCATGTCCAACCCATTAGCCAACCCTGAGTGGGCATCCCACTACCACTAGAGCACCCCTCGGGTAAGCCCTGAGGAGGGGGGCAAGTAGAAGATGAAAGGCAAGACAGGTACACATGGGTGCTACCTGCCCAGGTAGTAAAGAACCCCCATGTGGTTTTCCCTACCTAGAAGGTTGGCTCTTTTGATGAAGCAAGACCGGAATATTGCTGATTCTCTTTCAGTGGCCATTGGGCTCTGGGCACATTCCCACTGAAAATGCAGTGTGAAAGTGTGCACCCCCTTCCTATACACATTAGAAAGTGGTGTTTACCTGATGGTTTTACACATGCCTCACGCCTGCCATTACAGGCCTGTGGGTGAGCAGTTGCACCTATGAGGTTTTTAAACATATGTCAAGCCTGCCATTTGAGGCCTGTGTGTGTGTGTGTGCAATTGCGCCTATGCTCAGGTTGGCCTTTCTAAACCACTGGTCAATCCTGAGGGGACATTTCACTACTACTAGGGAACCCCTAGGGTAAGTCTTAAGGGGTAAGCAAGTGGGAGGTTAAAGGCAGGGTAAGTACGTATGTGTGTTTCCTGTCCAGGTACTGAAGAATACCCATGCGTGTTTAATCTACATATGAGGTTCGCCCTTCCCATAAATTAAATGGGGGAATGGTTGAAATTACTAAATGCTGCAATAGTGGCTTACAGTGAAGCCGCCTCATAATGTTTGCTATCATTGGATTCACAACAACAAACCCTCTCCTGTGGTAAAGAGGGTTTTAGCATTAATAGCTTAGAAATGTCACTTCTAGAAAGTGGGCATTTCTCTGCTCTAAAGCTCTTTGTGTGACTTTTAGTTTGACTCCAGTCCACACTGGGGGCTGGGGGAGCACATCTGTGCATTTCCTAGAGACAGCTATGGACATTGGGGATGCAACTGGAATGAAAGACCTCTGCCATTTGAGGGACTGGCTGGATAGATTGGAGAATGAGGTTTTGACACTTGGCCTCTGGGAGCCAGATTTTGGACCCCCTAAAGATTATGATCTGCATTCCACAGTCCCATGGCAGACAGGATTGAAATTTAGGAGAGACATCTGTGGTTCAAAAGGTAACCCACGGGCCTGTTGGCTTGCCCCCTTTTCTCCTGTATAGGTCTCAGGGACATCAAAGACCTCCCGTGAGAGAACCACACAATCTACTTGTGACACCTGGAGTGCGGTGCCCTCTTAAGTGCCCACATCTTCCCAACTGGTAATACAGCATAAGCATGGAACTAAGTATTGTACCTGAAGGCTGGCTTGCCTTGTGTAGATTCCCAAAAGTACTGCCCTGTATCATGGAGCCTCAACATGCATAAGCATCTTGTTGGATGTGAGCAGATTCATCAGTTGCGGGATCCCGCGTGGCCTGCTTCGTCGATTGTGCCACCTCTCGTTTGTGCGACTGCATGCTCAGTGCGTCTGGTGTCCGATTCACAGGTTGCGACCTCCGGAAGTGAGGGCGTATCCGTAGTAGTGCCTCATTCTACCTCATGTGGCACTACTGAACTTGCACCTGTGTGTGTAACCAGAATTGTCTGGCGCAACCAGTATCAATAAACACCAGACATTGTGCCTCATTTCCAGGGATGTACGGAATTTGCAGGTCTGCTTTGGGTGTTACCGGAATTGTCTGGTGCGACTCAGATCAACGCACACCAGACGTTGTGTCTCATATCCAGGGAGGTACTGAGTTTGCGACTCTTCATTTTGTGTGATCGGAACTGGCTGGTGCGATTCATATCAATTAGCATCAGTCGTTGTGCCTTATCTCCAAGGAGGTGCGGAGGAACTGATTTGTCTTGCCTGGGTGCTACTTTGATCAATGTGTGTCTGACAAGGTGCCTCCTTTTTCCGTGAGGCTCCCCTGCTTCATCTCCCTTTAATCAATTCTTTCTTTTGTGCCCTCAGTTCAGTAGACCAACTGCCCTCTCCTCACCCAGCCCCGACATCTTCATGTTGCCAGGTAGTATTGCCTGGACTGGGCCTGGGTGGTGAGAGTAATTGACTGGGCTAAGGAAAACTTCAGAGAGTGATCGGAAGTGGGTCAAGAGACTGTGTGACCCCAGTGCTTGGCAGAACTGGACTGGTGCCGGAAGGCACAGTGTGGAACCCCTTGATTGAACAACTATCGCCCTCATCCTGCTTCTGCTCTGCATACCGTGGGTGAGCTACCCGAGTAGTGGCCAAACCCCCATTAGTTACTTAATTAGCCCTGCTACCTGCCCCCCCTTCTTCCCTGGGACCCTGACTAAGTGTGACTCCGGCTGCGATCGGCCTAGTATCAGAGAGAAGGTATTCTTTATCTCCAGCCCATTGGTGTAGGTGCTGTGTGCTGTGTGCTTTGTGCATGTGTATGCAAGAGTGCGTTCCATACAGTCCTGCCTGATATCCATGGCACAGTGTATCAGTGCTGAGTGAGTGAGTGGGAGTGACTGCCTGTTATTAATAATACCGCCCAGCAGTGTTGCTTTGCACATTGATTCCTTGTCAAAAGAATACTATGTTTTACCCGTGCTGCCTTGACCCGCGGTGCTGTTTAAATGTGTTGTAATTATCTGTGTGTACACATTTCTGATATCGTTGTGATCTGGCATGCACCCTCTAACAGTGTGTTATTGGATTATAATAATTACCAGGGTGGACCTTGTTCTGACAATGTTTCACACCGCATAAGGGCGCTGGTGGGGGGTAAAATAGGATCTTTCCCAAGTGTGCATATTACGGATGTCATTTTAATACAGTTGGGCCTAGTGCTCCTAGTACTGCTCGTGATATTACCATTTCTATTTTATGCCCAGAAGTATGTGATGTCAATGTTGTTTTGGTTAATGTGTGTGTTGAATACAAACTTTATTTACACACACCACATGTGAAGTCTCTTTTGTGCAGATAAGTCTGACTGCTCAGTACCAAGCTACCCAAGGGTGAGCGCAGGTTATAGTGAGTGTAAACACCCACCCCTGACAGTAGGAAGTTCTGCCTGGCTAGGGCCTCACCTCAGCCAACCAGAATGTGCCATTTCCAACAAACACTCTGCACGTCGACTCTCCTGGAAACAAGAGTAGATTGTGACCTTGCTTCAACTACATAAATGTCCCTTTCTCCATTTTCTCAAAAATAAAAATATACATCAAAAGTGTCAATTTTCACGAGAGACTATGGGTAAAAGACACAATGGTGAATTGCCCAAAAGAGACAGCCATATTGTGATTGTGCCTGCTGGTCTAGCTATGTTTCAATTTTATAGTTATTTTTAAGAATAAATACAAGGTTATTCTTATTAATGAGGTCTATGTTTCAATCCTTGCACCTTCAAAGCACTTTAATACACAGACCTCTATTTTTGTACATGTTGTTATATGGCTCTGCTAGTTTCTTGTGATCCAGCTAAACTTCTATAGAAGGTGAAGGGAGGGCAGTGCTTAACATTTTGTTAATTAAGCTTTGACAATATTTTTGTTCTTGTTGCATTTTTTTTACTCGTAGGCAATAATCAGGTATTCAGAAGGATGGCATTGTCCACTCAAAAAAAAATGTGCATACTGCTTGTAGCCTGGCCCCTGTGCCTGTATCTAACTTGGCTGTCTGTAGTTGACTCATTTCCGAAACCACTGAAAGGATTGGGACATCATAATGGTTGCCCACAGTGGAGCCCTGCCATGCTACATGATCGGACATCATTCTACTGTGGTTCTAGTTGAACCCAAATCTGCCATATGTTATATGTATGTTATGCTATGTTATTTTCTGTTATGTTATGTTATGTTACATCATGCCACGTCATGGGTAAATTGATTAATTGAAAATCCAGGTCTTGAGCTCCTTGTGGAATTCATGAAGAGAGGAGGAGGCTCTGGTGTGGAGAGGGAGGTTGTTCCACACTTTAGGGGTGATGTAAGGGAATGCCTGTCCTCCTGATCTGGTTCTGTGTATGAGTTGGATTAGGATATGGGAGTGCTTTCTTACCCACAAGTAACTGTGTTAGTGTTTGCTTGCTTTTGAGGCTTTGATCTGCATTCTGCAGCACACATAGAAAGAGGAAAAGCCTCTTGTGATTATTTGTGTATAGAAAGCTGTCACTTCCTGTCCAAAAATAATCATCCCCGCAACGCAGGCACCCTTGCACCATTGTGCAAAGGCACCTGTGTTGGCGCATGGCAGTCCATTGTGCGCCGGCGCAGGGGAAAATGGCAGGAATGCGCCGTATCTTGTAAATACGGCACATTCCTGCCTTTTTCTTTTGCCGTAGGGAAGCGCAGCAGGAAGGCCTGCTGCGAGGTCCTACGGCAAAACCTCATAAATGAGGCCTTTGGAATGTTTGTTATTGTGTGTTATTCCCTTAACTAGAATATTTGAATTGTCTTGTTTTGTTATTGTATGTTAATATTTTTCATAAAGTGTGTGATTATTGGCAATGCAGGAAGTAAAATAGAGCACAGAAAACTTTTAAATTCCATAAAAGCAGAGGTGATCCATTTGTCACCATAAATTGTCGGTGCTCCCCTCTATCAAACTCCTGGTCCTCCTACTCTGTTTACACTGGTGGTACTTCCACTGGTTCCTCCGGATGAAACCTTTGATTTGGCAACCTATTCAGCACAGAGCAAAGTCACAATCACTACGCCCTATTCACTTAAGACTGACCGTCATTTGTCTTCCATACATGAGAAAGCCGTGCAAAGCATGGCTCTTCCAGATAGGGAAAATGCTCAAAGGCTCACACTTCCTGTGCATCAGGGCAGTTGATTGTTATTATTTGTCTTCTTGGAACAGTCTCCTGCTTTGTGAATTTGCTTCTAGAAGGTAAAAAAAACTTTGCCAAGTGGGAGCATCAAACATGGCAGCAGCTCCGCAAAAAATCTGTGCTTTTTAGGTCTCGCCTAGGAAGCGTACATGCGCTGCACTAGGAGAGCCTTTAGCCATCGGTCTTCACTTTTCAAGCACTACACCCGAGCTTGTGGTGGCATCCACCTTGCGGGAGCGAGCAGCGGCGCGCCATAAACATGAGTGCAGTGCTTGAAAAGTGAAGACTGCGTGCGCACGCACCCACCACTCCCGGGCTTGTTAGGTCTCGCCTAAGCTGCTTGTTTTTCTTTCCACTGCTTGTTTCTCGGGCTGTCAACTGTTCTCTAAGGCGCACTTCAGATGAATGACGTGTAAGACGGAGGCAGCTCTTTTTTTATTTCCTCCCACCAATTCCCTTGTTCACCTCTTCTCACCCATTTGCCTGTTGCTCCCCAATATCTTTCCTCTATGACCTACAACCCATAATACTTGTTTATCCCCACCATGACCTCCTATCGCTCCCCGTCACTCACCCGAACATTCTTTTACGACCGCCCTGGTGTTCTCCGCGGTGCCCACAGGGCAGTACCCCAGGCTGCGACTTCTCTTCACATCCTAGTGGTGCTAAAGCTCTAATGCGACAAACATACACAAAACGACAGGATAGAAAGTCTTGCATGCAGCAGATGCTGCTACCGATGGAACTTGAATTTTCAATCTTGTGTGGACAACTTATTTTTGAAGTACGATACAAGGGAGCACTAAGTAAAATCTTGATGGAAACATGATATGAAACAAGACAGCTACTTTCACTTGGCACGGGGCTTTGCTCATTCTGCATAGCCATGCGCAGCTTGATGAAGTGAGGCCATCCTGCCTGTAGGCAGATTACTGCAGCAAGGAGGCACTGGTAGGGAACAGGCGACGGGCACTGCCAGGCAGAAGAGGAATCTCAGAAATCACCCCTGTGCAGCCAAGTTAACCATGCAAGCATTCTTTTTTAATTCTTTTAATTTGATGCCAATCATGTGAGAGCACTACCCGTAGCTCCTGCTGATGTGTTGAATCCTTTGTTACATTATGGAGTCTTTCCAAGTTTTTCCCAGCAGTCCTGGGATATTAGAGCTCTGAAAGTGTTCTAGCGAGGCATTAGCACTCTCATCCTATTAAAGCCCACACCGAGTCACTAGAATAGGGTGCACACAGCCGGATTAAGTGCATTGCTGTTATTGTTGCCCTGGCAGGCACTGTCCATTTCTCCTCTGCCCCTGGTGAATCTCGTGCATCACAACCATTTTTCCAAATGATGACTGTTTTAAGTTCAGTTTCCATCGAAAAACACTCAGGATTTTAAATGTGCACTCCTGAGAAAATGAGGGCTAATAAGATGTAGTAAGCCAACATAACGCTACAGCCACTTTAGCGATGTGAGTAATCCAGCGGTATGGAGAGACCCCATAGTACAGCACGGTTAACAGTTCATTGATCTTGACTTGCCTCACCCCCATGCAGCCCGCGTGCAAGCGTCCCCAATATTTGTCACTCAGGCGAGTGGGGAAAAAACGCCAGCATATCTTTTACCAGTTGTTCAAAGCATTCACAATACCCAGGCTGATAATTCATCTGGGAGGTGTTTGTTTTTAAAAACTGTAACGTTGTTTAGTAGTATTATTCGTTAAGACATAGTTTTCGTGAGGTTTGTGTTTTACTGCCCCGAATTCCAATGATGTGTCTTTTTTTGATATGTCCCTATTCTAGATGCTGAGCATACTAATACATTTAATGTAATAGGTGAGTGAGAAAATATATTCGAACCCTAAGAGAGTTATAATTTAGAAGAATAGCTCATGTCAGTTTTCGTCAGGCCCTCGAGGCACTTGCCAAGCGCTGTCGGTGATTGGGTTACTTGCCGGCATGTTCTTCTTTAATAAGGTTTCAAAACACCGTTTTTTCCCCACCATGACTGGTGCACAGACCTGTGAAGACATTTTATCGGTGATATATTTAAATTCTCGCATTGCTGTTTGAGTCACTGCCACACATCATATGAATTAGCTCGGTGTTTTTTTTTTTCTCTTGCAAGTAGCGGTGAGGTAATGCTGAGCGTGGGGACTTGAAATGCTGCAAAACGCTAGTTAATGTTCACTTGACTCGTTCATTTGCACCTGAATAGCCTGTGTCACCATTTGCCCTCCCTGCTGCTGTGTTTGACCTCTTTTGCCAAACCTGCGTTTTCAGCCATCAATCATTGCATTCTGGAGGTTATAGCTTCACCTTTTTGATGAACGTTTTGGCTCAGCCATGCAATGTGTTGCTGCCTAGTGGAAGATGTCATCTATGGTGGCTGTGGGTGTTATGGCATTACTTATCTATACTCCATGGATAGTGTAATGCACCTCACAAGTCGAGATAGCGGTATCAAACATTCGGTGGTGCATGGGGCACTGTGGGGAAAGTTTTGGGATGGAAAACTTTCTTAAAACGACGAGTCCACGCCTCTAGGGCTTCTGTAATGGTAGCGGGTGCTTTCCAGAAGCCATCACAGAAGGAGTGTCCACCTTTTTAAATCCATGTTGTCCTGAAGTGTCCCAGATTTACATGTTTATGCAATAAAAGATTTGTTTTCTGTGCCCCAGCGGCTGACAGCGGGTGATTGGCCATTTCAGGCTACCACCTCCAGAATCATTTTGTGAACATTAAAGTGAACTGCCCCCAGGGTGAATCACACTATACAAAAGCACTGCAGGTGGGGCCTGCAGCTTTGCGGTGCTTCAAAGCCACGGCCACGTGACCGCAGTGCACCTTACGTCTACTTCCCTAAGGCTCTGAATGCCGTGCAGCGCGTGCATCACCGTAGGCTTGTAAAAGCGGGGCGTCTATGGTTGCGAGGGCAGATTCGTGACCAGGCCTCAGTATAGTAGAGAGAGGCATAGCCAATAGGTCTTGCCTTTGGGACCTTACAAGTATTTAATTATGCAGCACAATATCCTTGGTGCAACATCAACTGTTGCATGGCTAAACACTTATAATGTCCCAAATGCCAGACCTATTGGCTATGCCAATGCTTGTTCTAAATAAGGCTAACAGTCCTCTGCCGGGGGAGTGGAGGAATGACTTCTGCTGACTTGGCAGGCCAGCAGACCACCCACCAGGGGCTAAATGAGCCCCCATCCCCTCCAAAATAACCTCTTACACTGGCATTCCTGACAGGAATTTGGTCGTGGATTGCAATATGCGACCTCAAACATATACTCCTGGGAGGATTAACATGTTATGTAGAATACTTAAGCTCCTTTTCCTGAATGACTAGAAACCATTAATGGAACTGGAAAGCATGTATAATAATATAATTTCTTGAAATAAAAAAATGACCATGCTCTAAATTTGGCATCTTCAAGATATGTTTACTGGTATTGAGGCATGTCCCTGGGATCTCCAGAAAAGGAGGCATCCTTTGCAGAATCCTCAGATAATAGTAACAGCCATCCATCCAGAGCCACAGGCAAGGGCTGTAACTAGAGAGAGGGACTTTAGCGACTGGTAAAGCTCAAGACAGTAGGGCCACAATGGTGTTAGTGCTTTCAATCCACAGTTATAATTTTCTAAATTAAACACAGAGAAACAGCAAGACAAACATTGGATTGTTGGAGCAGAAGGGCTAAGGCAGCCACCATTGCCCCCCTTCAACTATGTAGTCCTAAGTGCAGCTCACAAGATTTCAATATTCTAAATATGTTATTTCGAAATCGGAATACTGACGTTTTATAAATGAAAGTTTGCCTATGTTTGAGTGCTGTGGTTTGTTTGACTTGGTGTGCTTTGGATTTATATATGTATTAGACCTGACAATTACAGATACATGATATTGCCACGTTGTGTTTAGAAGGGCTTGTATTCAGGGGTGGCTCCTCCGCTAAGGCGGAAAAGCGTCGCCGTACTGCTCTTTGAAGAGCAGGTTCGGGGTTGGGTTAGGGCAGGGCGGGGCTGGATCCTCAGATAGAGGAGTGGTTTGCACACTCCATGTACGCATGTTTGCCTGGCCAGCCGTCCTGGCCCGGCCAAACAGTCATGCGCACATTGCATGTTCCCCACCAGGCTGCATTACATAACTTGGTGGGGAACATGCCCAGCCCCTCAGTCCCCATCTGAGGCCAATCCACAGTGCTCAGACCAATCACAATGCTGCATTGCAGCATTCTGATCTGTTTCGGGGAGCCTGGGTGCTTCCTGGATCCAGGACTTGCCTGAGAAGTGGAGGAGATATGCGGCCGGTGGAAAAGGTAAGTAGTATATATTTTTTTTATATTTCCCCACTCCTCCCCGCTGCCGCCTCTCCTCCCCCGCCCCTCCACCCTCATTCCCTGCCAGCTACTGCTTGTGGCGTTAGTAACCCTTTTCACCCTTTTCAGATTGAATGGAATTCATCTTGGGTCTTCTGGTAGGATGTACCATGCCCAGGACTTCGTGAAAGGAATGCGCCATGTCTCATTGAAGATGCTTAGTCTGATTTCTATACAATGTGTCTCACATCTTGAACCCATAGATTTACTCCGTCTTTTTATGTAACAAGAGTATATTGAGGGCACTGTGAGCCCTTGGAGAGGGCAGCCTTGCAGTGTGCGCCTGGCTGTGCATGCATGTTTCAATGCTTGTGAATGTGCCTCTTTGTTTCCAGCTCTGGACATATCAGAAAGAAACATCGATACGGAAAAGGTTTTATCTGTTTCTAAATGAACGTTCGTGTCAGGAAGTAGATTATGCTAAACAGTTCGTGGCTGTCGTGTAGAGAGGGGCGTCGGAAGTACAACCGCACAGCAGCTCAGCCAGGGCACGTGCAGTGGTTACATCAGGCACGCGCAGGCAGCCAGAACTGCATGAGGGTTACGTCACCGGGGAAGAAGAAAGCGTGACTGTGAAGACAAGCCCTGGTTTATGTAGAATTGGTAGAGCAATGCATGAAGATATTTTTAAAGAGAGGCCGGACACATGGTCTATTCAGATGCAGTCTGTTATTTTAGAATGCTTTTTTTACACTAATATACAAGTTCTGTGTACTTTCAACCGACTTTCCATTGAATATCTTTTAGAAAAGGAATATAGACCTGCATGACAAGCCAGGTTCTCTTTGAAATACCACAACCTAAAATGTATTTTTACCGCTCTGGTGGCGGAGACTCCGCCAATAAAATGAAAGGCCTGTCCTGCTCTGCGCCCGAGTATGCACTTGTAAAATTACTATTAATAAAAGAAAACATGTATTTTGTGAATACCCAAAAATTGGTACACTTACCCAAAAGGGTAAGTTTACCTCTGTGAATCAGGCCATGCATGTTTGGGAATCAGGCCCAAGTGGCCTAAAAATAAACATTGACAAAGTTAGTAGCTCCTATAAAAATATTTCAAAACACCATGTCATTTTACACATTTTAAGCTTCCCTCGTAAGAAGCTATTTTTCGAAAGTGTGGGTATATCTGTGGTAAGCTACTCACTACAGTATTACATACTTCTCCAAACTGAGTGGGTTCCTCAAATACAGTTCCTTAATGTATTTCAACAGACTCTACATCTTACAAAATCCTTTGTTTCGTGTCATGTGGAATCCGACATGACCTACGTATTCTGAACTAGATAGCCCGGGTTATTACACCCACCAGCCAAAGTTTGATGTCTTAACCTAAGGGTTTAAATACCCACCCCTTTCCTTCCGTAAAATGTTGACAGCTTGCATTTAGGCAGAGTGACCACACTGCAGAAATAATCTCAGAGTTTTTTTCATCCTGTCTGACGTCCTCTTTACAGTTTCACCTCTTTTTTCTTATTCTGTTACACCAGATCTATTTATTTTATCGTACAAATACTGTACCCATTTTCCGTAATGTAATGTATAATGAGCTTTAATTTCTGCAAATGACATTACACTTTTGCGAAGTACAGTTAATAAGTTATGGGAAATGTATACCCTTTGGAGACGAATTCAGTGTAATGCAAGAACTGTACAACCTGGCATGCTTGTGTTTTATTCAAGTCTGGTATGCTGCTGGAATCAGTCATTTACCACCCTGCAACTACCAGTGTGAAGTGGGGGGCTCTGTTCTGTAACCCTCCCCGCTCTCCAGTTTTTCTTTTATTTTGGACCTCCTAGTTTTTGGATCTCTGCTGTGGGCAGCCCCTGGTGTTAAAACGTGCATACTTCTGGCAGCATCTGAAATGTTTTTCTATTCGCGAAATGTTTTATTGAAACTTAAGAGCTTATTTGAATTGTCTAAGGCATTGAGGGCAGTTTCTTGTGTTTTTATGAATCATGGCCTGCTGATGCACAAACAGTTATCGGTAATTCTGGCAGATGGGTTCTAGGGAATTATTAGGTAACTAAGATCTCTCTTATACGTCCCCTGATCTCCTGTAGTCTGCCAGGCTCTTTCAACTGAGTCCCCTTAGGCCTTTCCACCTGTCAGCTTGAGCATATTTGTGAATTGGTCCTCAATATTAACTTTTGTGTGTAATAAAGTACATTTTACACACTGACTGGGTAGGGATTATTTAACTGTTGTTGTTTTGTGCGGCTGGTTCTAAGTCTGTAGCCCACAGCACTTCCCTTGATTAAAACATACTTTGTAACCTTCCCTCTATACATCACCTGCTTTACAGTTACTATTTATCTCTACTTGTATACTTATATTTATATCGAACTGGACTAAGTATATTTGTATTCCTGTGTTCTTTATCTTCAATAAAAATTATTTAACAAAAAAAAAACAAAAAAAAACCTAGACTGCATTACCTCACTTCCCTCCTAGTCAAGAAATAAAAGCAGAACTTGATTCCCAATTAGCGATTCGAGGCATGGGGGCCCCGGGACACTAGACGTAGGAGATCCCACTTGCTATAATAAGGGTCTGATATCTTCTGACTGCCCTGGGAGCTTCCGAGCCAGAATCCTCACCACCAAGTTTTAGTAAAAAGCACTATGAAAAATACATCCCAGTTCCCCCAGACAGTCATGTACCTAACAGCTATTAGTCAAGATTAAAACAGTGACTCAAAGGCATTCTGGGTGGTCTGATTTTTACTGTTTACCCCAACCCATGAACCCTGGCATCTAGATCCTGTTCTTGCTCCCCAGAGCAAGCCACAGGTATGATTAAACAAGTAGTACACCTGTACCTGTAGATGCTGGCCTATATGTCTTTTCAGGTTTACTACTTTTTGATATTCGATAATATTCCCAAAAGCACTCTGGCAAAGCTGTGCCTGGCACATGCTTCCAGGCATACTATTGGAAATGTGAGGTATCCCTTCTCTCTAGGTCCTACGCATGCTGTGTGGCATTCTCTGTACATTGGTGAGGTCTGCACAGGAGGAATTCAGACCCTTTTGCAAAGGCACACTTTTTTCTCCACTGAAAAACATTTGTTGATACAGAGAAAGCCCTTCTCTTACACCCTACAAAATGTGGGGGTTATTTGTTCTCCGGCCCATCTTTGAAAGCAATTTATTCCAGCCTCTTTTTGGAGTATATCTCTAATCATTTTTAGAAAGGGGAAGGATTGGAGAGGAGTTCAGCAATACCTACAAATGTACATATGTTTTTGACATTACCAAATTCCAAAGCAAACCATGCCATTTGGTCGTAAATCTGTGGATGTGATCAAATGTACTTCGGGTAATTACTGTAAGGCACTGTTCCAGGGTCGGTCTGATTGAAAATCAACCCAGACCGTACCTCAACAGAGAGAAAGTAAAGAGAAGGATCTATATGATAGAGGTCTAGGATGGGGTACTTAGGAAGGGGGGAGACAGCATGAGTGTCTCGTGTTGCCCTCACACATCCCGAGGGATGTCATGCTTCATCATCGGGCGGTGCTCCTCGTCGGGCCGGCGGTGCAATGCCCTACGGGTCCCCCGAAGGGTCTCTTTAGCGGAGATCTTTTAAGAGCGCTGCCGTTTGGTGCATGCGGGTATGTGGAGGGGAAGTACCAAGGTCAGTGGTGCTAGTGGTGTATGCAGAAATAAAAATACCTAAGGGTTACCTGGGAAGCTAGTTTAATAAGAAGGTACCCTTGGTACATTAAAATACGTGGCAAAAGTGTTACTAATTAAAACGTGATGTGTTTAGTAGTAACTAAAGGTACAGGTCAATTGGTCGACATGTTTCGCGCCTAGTGGTGGTCAAAAATGATCCGGGGCGCTTCATCAGGACCAGTAGAGGTGAATAGTGTGGGGAGAGGTGCCCAGACTATGTGTAGTGGCGGGGGGTAAAATATCGCCCTCCCACTCGGCAATAAAGGGGGGGATTTAGTGTCTCCTAAACAGGTGGTGTCTGCAGGGAGAAGTATGTTATGCCCCCTTTGAATTAGACCTAGATCAAAGGGAAGATAAAAGAAAGAGAAAAGCAGAAGTTAAAAACATATGCGGACTGGCCTTGTCGGTCCGCATAAGTACATAGTGATCCTGAGAGATCACACTTTTACAATGAGACAGTCATAATGTCGTGCACCCTGAAGCCCAGGCTATTCTCAGATTTCTATAGGAGCGAGGAGGCGTGGGTGTGGTCCCATGCCAGTCAAGATGTGGTTGGTCCCGGGCCCCGGTGGCGGTCGCAGAACCCAGCTAGAGGTTCGATAGGTAAACTGCTGTACCCCGCGGTGCCCAGACACCTCCAACCTGGCTGTGCAACGGGCTCACCCGGCGTGTCATCCATTGGGAGAATCAGGTAGACACGTGTGTTGTATGTCCGACTCGAATCGTAGTTACAACACAGAAAGGTGCATTTAGAGTAATCTTACCTAAAGTAGGAGCTGGAGTCGCTCCTTGAGTTTAACAAGCGGCGTAGGAAGCCCACACCATCTAGGGCTGTAAGTTGGAAAGAAAGCATAACAGTAGGAAATACCCAAGGGGTAAAAGGAACAAAAGTGAGGCGTTAGATTTAACTTACATCACAGCCGTTTGTAGAGCAGGAGATTTTGCTTACGTAGTGATCTGGGTAGCCTCGAGTCATACTCACGGGTTGCTCAGGTGACGGCACTGGAAACCTGCCCGGTCCTGACGCCTGCTCGAAGGTGAATGTTGTTTGCCTTCCCCATTGTATTTAAAGACTGAGCCCCGTGATTGAAGGAGGTACCTGTTTCCGGTTCTGAAGGCACGGAAGGTCATGAGAGGCCGGAGCTGCGCATGCGCGGTGAAGTAAGATGTTTCCAGTGTTCTCTAGTGCATGCGTGAGGAGGTGCTTTTGGCGCATGCGTGGTGTGTGTTAGTTACTAGCGCATGCGGGCCTTGTTTACAAAATGTAAAGCCAGGAGCCAAAAACCAGATCACAAAAAGGTGGCAAAACATGGGTCTGACATTGTCTGCCCTTCCTGTAAGATTGCCCGGGTCGAGGAGGTGGTGGTATGTGGGCGGGGGCATATGTGAACTTGCTCACGGGTGTTAAAGGTGTAAAAGTTCACATCCGTTGCAGGCTAATGTTTTCAATTGAGCAATGCACCTAAAAGCTAAAGTGACACACTAATTATTATTCAGTTATGTTGCTTCAGGCTGGTGTAGAACGGTTTACACATAGTACATGCACACAACAGTATCAATGTTAGAGCTCAGTCCATGGGATATCGTCATTAAGCCCCTGGGTGTCTGTGTGCAGACGGTGCACCCAGCGTTGTTCACGCCTAAAGAGCGACTCACTACTCCAGTTATTGTTGGATTCCAGAATGGTCCATTGGATCGCTTCGCACGGGTGTCCTTTTTCCAGAAAGTGGTTCGTCAGTTTTGTGGCTGCGCGCGCTCGTCTGATGGTACTTTTGTGTTCGCTGATCCTAGTTTTGATGGGTCTGGTGGTCATGCCTACATAGTAAAGTTCGCAGGGACACGAGATCAAGTATACACAATTTGTGGTGTTACAATTCGTGTGCTTCCTTTGTTCCCACTTCAGCTCGCCAATTTCTAAGACTTTTGTGTGTCGTGTCGTGGTGCAAGCGCTGCATGAGCCACACGGGTAGTGCCCCTTAACTGCTGGCAAATCCCAGAGAGTGTTCTCTATTCTCGCTGGTTTTTGGCGTGGCCGTGTATTGATCAGTTGGTCTCTCAAATTGCTGGTTCTTTTGAAGGCAAAACGAGGTGCTGGGATGTTAAGTGTATCACTATTGATGATTTTCCAGTTGCGGTTGATGATTTTTTTAATTTTGTTGGAGAGGGGGGTAAAGGTTGTGACGCAGGTGATCACGTTGTTGGTCTCGGGCTCTCTTGTTTCCAGGAGGCCCTCACGAGTGTTGTTTCTAGCCCGTTTTTTAGCTTGGTTAATTACTTTTACTGGATAGTGCCTCTTCGCCAGATTGTCAGATAGGGTGTAGGCTTGTCTCTCAAATCACCCTATCTGACAATCTGGCGAAGAGGCACTATCCAGTAAAAGTAAGAGAGCCCGAGACCAACAACGTGATCACCTGCGTCACAACCTTTACCCCCCTCTCCAACAAAATTAAAAAAATCATCAACCGCAACTGGAAAATCATCAATAGTGATACACTTAACATCCCAGCACCTCGTTTTGCCTTCAAAAGAACCAGCAATTTGAGAGACCAACTGATCAATACACGGCCACGCCAAAAACCAGCGAGAATAGAGAACACTCTCTGGGATTTGCCAGCAGTTAAGGGGCACTACCCGTGTGGCTCATGCAGCGCTTGCACCACGACACGACACACAAAAGTCTTAGAAATTGGCGAGCTGAAGTGGGAACAAAGGAAGCACACGAATTGTAACACCACAAATTGTGTATACTTGATCTCGTGTCCCTGCGAACTTTACTATGTAGGCATGACCACCAGACCCATCAAAACTAGGATCAGCGAACACAAAAGTACCATCAGACGAGCGCGCGCAGCCACAAAACTGACGAACCACTTTCTGGAAAAAGGACACCCGTGCGAAGCGATCCAATGGACCATTCTGGAATCCAACAATAACTGGAGTAGTGAGTCGCTCTTTAGGCGTGAACAACGCTGGGTGCACCGTCTGCACACAGACACCCAGGGGCTTAATGACGATATCCCATGGACTGAGCTCTAACATTGATACTGTTGTGTGCATGTACTATGTGTAAACCGTTCTACACCAGCCTGAAGCAACATAACTGAATAATAATTAGTGTGTCACTTTAGCTTTTAGGTGCATTGCTCAATTGAAAACATTAGCCTGCAACGGATGTGAACTTTTACACCTTTAACACCCGTGAGCAAGTTCACATATGCCCCCGCCCACATACCACCACCTCCTCGACCCGGGCAATCTTACAGGAAGGGCAGACAATGTCAGACCCATGTTTTGCCACCTTTTTGTGATCTGGTTTTTGGCTCCTGGCTTTACATTTTGTAAACAAGGCCCGCATGCGCTAGTAACTAACACACACCACGCATGCGCCAAAAGCACCTCCTCACGCATGCACTAGAGAACACTGGAAACATCTTACTTCACCGCGCATGCGCAGCTCCGGCCTCTCATGACCTTCCGTGCCTTCAGAACCGGAAACAGGTACCTCCTTCAATCACGGGGCTCAGTCTTTAAATACAATGGGGAAGGCAAACAACATTCACCTTCGAGCAGGCGTCAGGACCGGGCAGGTTTCCAGTGCCGTCACCTGAGCAACCCGTGAGTATGACTCGAGGCTACCCAGATCACTACGTAAGCAAAATCTCCTGCTCTACAAACGGCTGTGATGTAAGTTAAATCTAACGCCTCACTTTTGTTCCTTTTACCCCTTGGGTATTTCCTACTGTTATGCTTTCTTTCCAACTTACAGCCCTAGATGGTGTGGGCTTCCTACGCCGCTTGTTAAACTCAAGGAGCGACTCCAGCTCCTACTTTAGGTAAGATTACTCTAAATGCACCTTTCTGTGTTGTAACTACGATTCGAGTCGGACATACAACACACGTGTCTACCTGATTCTCCCAATGGATGACACGCCGGGTGAGCCCGTTGCACAGCCAGGTTGGAGGTGTCTGGGCACCGCGGGGTACAGCAGTTTACCTATCGAACCTCTAGCTGGGTTCTGCGACCGCCACCGGGGCCCGGGACCAACCACATCTTGACTGGCATGGGACCACACCCACGCCTCCTCGCTCCTATAGAAATCTGAGAATAGCCTGGGCTTCAGGGTGCACGACATTATGACTGTCTCATTGTAAAAGTGTGATCTCTCAGGATCACTATGTACTTATGCGGACCGACAAGGCCAGTCCGCATATGTTTTTAACTTCTGCTTTTCTCTTTCTTTTATCTTCCCTTTGATCTAGGTCTAATTCAAAGGGGGCATAACATACTTCTCCCTGCAGACACCACCTGTTTAGGAGACACTAAATCCCCCCCTTTATTGCCGAGTGGGAGGGCGATATTTTACCCCCCGCCACTACACATAGTCTGGGCACCTCTCCCCACACTATTCACCTCTACTGGTCCTGATGAAGCGCCCCGGATCATTTTTGACCACCACTAGGCGCGAAACATGTCGACCAATTGACCTGTACCTTTAGTTACTACTAAACACATCACGTTTTAATTAGTAACACTTTTGCCACGTATTTTAATGTACCAAGGGTACCTTCTTATTAAACTAGCTTCCCAGGTAACCCTTAGGTATTTTTATTTCTGCATACACCACTAGCACCACTGACCTTGGTACTTCCCCTCCACATACCCGCATGCACCAAACGGCAGCGCTCTTAAAAGATCTCCGCTAAAGAGACCCTTCGGGGGACCCGTAGGGCATTGCACCGCCGGCCCGACGAGGAGCACCGCCCGATGATGAAGCATGACATCCCTCGGGATGTGTGAGGGCAACACGAGACACTCATGCTGTCTCCCCCCTTCCTAAGTACCCCATCCTAGACCTCTATCATATAGATCCTTCTCTTTACTTTCTCTCTGTTGAGGTACGGTCTGGGTTGATTTTCAATCAGACCGACCCTGGAACAGTGCCTTACAGTAATTACCCAATTGACTTTTCGGAGCACAGGCACTGGACCACTAACCTGCTCCTGGTCCCCCCCCCCTCCCTCCTTTTTTGGATACATCAAATGTACTTCTACAAATCGAGGCCACAGTGTTCTGCTTATCACCATCAGACTGCCTAAATGTCTGTAAAAATGGACTTTATTTAAGATAGTAAACCCAGTATTCCAGCCAGTACAAGCAAAATCCTTCACCTGCCTCTCATAGATCATTACAGCCCATAGCCCAACATGGAAACTGCGCTCTGTCAGGCAGAGCATCCTCCCCACCCCTAAACTTTGTTGAGCAATATTAAGTTTCTAATCAGGGACGGTATCATTCCACCTCACATGTTCAAGACTTCCCCATATGGTCTCCTCTTCCTGTTCAAAACAGTTACAGTATAGCAATTCATTTCATACCAAATAACATGAAGTGCACCTTTACTTTTGCCCACCGAAACTCACATTGACCAAATTCACTTCTTGTTTTATCGTGTAATGTAATTGTTGTGCAAATTATCTTGTTCTTCTATTGCTATCTGTTTACTTTACTGCAGCTGACACTTTCAACTAGTGTTATCAGCTCTGTTACTGAGACTGTCACTTGTACCTTAAATCTTGTGTTGTTCCTGTTTGATTCTGTTAAATCCTCCCCACCTTCAATCCACTGCTGGGTCTGGTCTGATGCACTCATTTGCGATTTGATGCTTTTTCTGTTTTCCCTTGTGGTAATCTTTGCTTGGTCGCACCTCATCCCCACAAAAGCAGTCCCAATTCACTAGTGGCAAAGGAGGACATACAAGTCTACACATGTCGGGCCTCCCACCCCAGTAGCCTTTCAAACCTGTCTCAAGTCTTCCATTGCAGGGCCTGTGTGCAGTTTACTGCCACTTCGACTTGGCATTTAAAACTACTTGCCAAACCTTAATCTCCCCTTTTATTACACATAAGTGACCCCTAGGGTAGGTCCTAGGTAGCCCTAAGGCTTTGTAAGTAAAAGCAAAGAAATGTACTTTTACGTTTTGCATGTCCTGGTGGTGGCAAACAGCTAAATTTGTTTAGCACTACTGTGAGGCCAACTCCTCTAATAAATTAGCATTGGGACCTCCTTAATACACTTATAAGCTGTAATTTCTGATCAGAAAGGAGTAGCTGCTTCATGTTTTATATCTTTGGGATGATAATGATAAATCCTCTTTACTGGTAAAGTTGGATATAGCATTACTATTTTAGAATGCCACTTTTAGAATGAGGACATTTTTCTACTCTTTCTGCTCTGTGTTCCTACAGTCTGTCTCCAATACACCTCTCCGGTGGGTGACAGCTACATTTTGTGCATTCCCTCTAGATAACCACAAACAGAGGAACGGTGGGTGTGACAGACAGCTTATCTGCATTAATCTACATACTGATAGCTCTTCTTAGGCAGATAGAGAGGGGGCAGCTGACACTTATGCCTGAATAGGTGGTGCCCTGCTTCCCACACAAAGGGCAGATTTCCCCCTACTGATAGTCCAGAGCCAGGGCTTGAAAGAAAGTGGGACTTGTGCACTTCAAGGACCTGCTTTGAAGTCACCCCCCACTTCAAAGGTACAACTGCGTAGAAGTACTAGGTGTTTGGCCCTACCAAGACAGTACACTACTGGACCTCTAAAGAACTCTGCCAGGAGTAGAGACTGCTGTGCTAAAAGGATTGCCACTCTGCTTGACTGCTGCTCTGGAAGAACTGATCGTCTGCTTTGCTGTGCTGCCCTGCTGCCTGCTGATCTCTGCCCTGCTGAGTACAAGGACTAAGCCCATCACACTTGAACCCAGGGTGACTCCATGGTGACTCCAGGGGCTTGATGGCTTGCCCTATGTTCTGACATCTCAATGCCATCAAAAACTTCCTTCAACCTTGCAACAGCACCTGGATTCTGCCATCAGTGAGTTGTGCCCTGCCAAGTGGTGCCATTCCAGTCCGAGGGGCTTAAAAGTTGACCTCTGCTGTACAGAACCATCAAATTTGATGCAGTGATGACTTTGAGCGGTTGGAACCCACACATTGCCCTTCGACACCGATGCAGGAGCTGATCAATGTCATTGCGTTGAAGGAATGTGCAGATTGACGATGACGGATAGTGCGCCACAACGATTATGCAGTGCCTACATCGTAAAGGGGTTTATCGATGAAGCCTTTATTGCCTGTGCATATATTCGAACCAATGCACGAGTCTTCGACATCGATGCTTACTCCATTCAACGTACTTTTTCAGCAGGATCTGCGATAGTCATTCATGGTCGGCCAGAACTTTGGATTTACTCTGTCCCAGCACGACCTCAATAAACCCCTTAAGTAACCTCTAAGCACTATTCGCTTCTAAGCACTACTTTTTGATTTATTCTTTAAATATTCATAACTCTGTTTCTACTTATTAGATTTTTGTCATTTTCATCTTGTTTTACTCATAAAAATTTCATCTATTTTATAACCCTGTGTGGAGTATTTTGCCTCTTCAGATAAGCCTGACTCCTTTGTGACAAGCTACAAGAGTGTGAGCACAGGTTATCTTTTAGTTTTTATCTAGCTTACCCTGAGTGGTGGTTCCTGCTTGTACAGGATGCATACTCTGACAACTAGAAACCCCATTTCTGACAGTGGTACACTCAATCTATTACCTGCATTTACAGCCATAAGAGAATATTGGGTAATAGATGGCAAGATGGTTATGCCACCATTTGACTTTCTGGAGGGTTCCACTCCTAGCCAGTTGTGACTCTTCAGAGAGATGATTGTATATTTTTCTTTCTTGAAGCAAACATTCATTATTAGCTGTTCATAACTGAAATAAGAACTATATGTGTTTCAGTTGTGAGCATCCAAGTCGTTTTACTTATAGCAATCACTCTCCATGCCACTGACTTTATCTATTAATACAGCATATTCATTTGATGTCAAGACATTGCTCGTTGACTAAGCATATTCATTCTCAACGGGTTTCTTGATTCTCCTTCACATCTTCGCTAATATACAGGTACACCTGACAGCTGGCTCAGAGACACTGAACCTAATACACCTACATTTGAATGTAGGAACACAAGAAAGGACATAGAAAGTGGGAGAAGGAGACTGGTAGAGGAACACTGAGAGAAAGGCACTGGGGCAACCACCTGGACCCTGACAAGAAGACTCTCACACTACATATAAACACCGATCTATGAAAACAGATACCCGATGGTGGAGACATGAATGTGGGGAAATTCGAACATGAGCAATGGGACAAGGGCATAGTGGTAAACTCCACATTACCACAAAGACATTAGCATGGAAGCAAAGGCAAGACACCAACACACAGACACTGGGACTTGCATACTTGGACATCACGATGGGTATATAGTGCAAGGGCAACAGGAAGCTGGCACTGCCTACATACACCAGGACTATACCCTTGAGGCATAGGCACCATGAGCAGAATGCAATGCTACTCTGCCAGCCTGCTCCACCATGAGGCATTACAGTCAGTAACTGTAGCTCTTAACATGTGAAAGGAAAATAACAATTAAAGTCGAAATCCACTATGTGTGCTTTGAGTTTTGTTTGATACCAGCTAGACTTTCAGGATGAGATAGTGACAGAAGCCAAAGCAAAGACCATCTTATGTTTGCTTGGCAGTGAATGTAATTTAGCTCAGATGAACGTTAGTCTTAAGTGTATTTTCTTATTTCGTTTTTAGCAAATGTCCTTCGGACTTTTATCAACTTACAATGTTTTCCTGCCAGGATTGTTTGGTTAGTGTGCTAACACCTATAAATGTTCAGTGAAGACCTTCTTACCAGCATGAGATATAAGAGCAGCGACTTTATCTATGAAATATCATGAAAGTGAGTTGTAGTTGTTGATAGAAATTGAGCCAAATACTTTGAGGTGGGGCACACGGCTGTACGCCACCCCTGTAATCTATACAGACCTGTGATTTCTCCCCCCTTTGGATTCATGGGTGTCAGTTAAGGGTCACCTGGGTAGAAGCTGCCTCTCCTTGCTTTCCCTATGGTACCCCTAACATTTACCTTACTATGCCTTGTTCCAGGGGACATGAACGGAACAACAAAAACATAAATATGGCCATGCAACTTTTGTTCAATTATAGACCCCTGCAAGAGCCTGGAAGCTGTTGAGCAGCCAAGATGTCAACCATGTGAGGTCAATAAGTGTATGACGTCACTTGACTTCACATCATTTAGGATTGCCAATCAGAATCTTGATTTTTGGCTGCAATTATACTATTATTTGTGAAATGTGTTGTTGTTGCCAGCGGTTAGGTGGAAGGTTATATGTAGTGTAAAAGAAAGGCATTCCTCCTGGGGAGGCATGACAAATCTGTTAAACAGTATTGAAGTTGGGGGTATACATTTTAGAGCCACAGCATAAAAGCAACATCTAAAAAAGATGATAATGACTTTGAGGCATGCATATACATTTACATTTACTAACTATGGCAATATTTTGAAATAAGTATTATCTTTGGCGGGTTACTATTTTGGTTATCTATCTGGAGTAATGAAAAGGCTGCATTTACAGGAAATATAATCCCTGACTGCCTTTCCTGTGATAACGGCCTCTGAATCCCGTGGTTGGCATACATTAAATCTAAATTAGGAAAAATTGGCATGCCTAGGATTTTTATAGAGACAGATTTATGCCCTGGTTTTAATAAAGGGGAAGTAGCCACAGCTTTCTTTGAACTAGCACAGGAAAGAGCCCTTAAAAGTGCAGAAGGAAAACCTATGATCACTGCTCATTTGTCTTTGTGTGTCTCACCGCATTACCTCCTCGTTAGTCTTCCTCGCCACATGATTAACAAAGTGAGCTTCAGCTCCACACCAGAACCCTCCAAAGCAAAAAAGTCAGCCTCCCATGCCTTCCCAATTTGGCCGACCCATTGCACCCATGACCTCTATAAGAGGCGGGCCGCCCAGCCCATCAGCCTGAAACAACCAAGCACAAACATGAAGCCGATAGCCAGACAGGGAGGGAGCGATGGGAACCCATGTGGCGAGGAAGACTATACTCAGAGTAATGAAGATTACTGGTAAGTAATCGGGGCATCTCTCCTGTACTTAGGGCAGCCATCTGGGAGAAGGGAACGCTCTTTGTTATTTAGGTTTCGCGCTGACACCGTCAAATATTTATTGTGTTTTCCGCTTGGGTATCAAACAAATCTTGCTGCCATTCTTTGTCTGTGCGATAATAAGGCAGGCCAAACTATGTCACACTTTTTATCGTCTTATACATTTTATACATTTTTAGAAGGTCCCACTTTTTAAAAGAAAATACCATGACATTAGGCAGTGCAGACCATGTTTTTATCTGTTATTCAATTGGCCGACAGTGAAACGTGCTTATACGTAGGTTCATTTTTAAGACACGCTGTGAGGGCACTTGGCACTTTATTATTATAGCAATTTGCTGCTATCTGCAATTTCCTTTCTTCCTATATAGTGTAGAGTTATGTTTTTTTCTGTTACTGAATTTCCAGACAAAGGAAACATGCTAATATGTAGGATCTTTTTTAGCCATGCTGTGAAGGTATTTGTCACTTTATCTTCTTAACTAATTACTGCTATCTGTAATCTCTCTTTTGATAATATTTAATTACGTTTTCAACTGCATGAACTGCCTATTGATATATGTATGTTACTTTTATGGATGGAAAACCTTCCAAGTAAAGAGGCAAACCGAAACTGAAACTGAAATAAGTAATATATTTGACCAATCCAAGTATTCTGATAATGCAGCAACCTACTTTGATGTGCGGCTGGGTCACAGAAGATATAGCCACAAGCTTGCAAGTTACATTTTAGTCCTAGTGCTTACCAGACAATTCTCTAATTTGAACTTGACCCACCATCTTTTGTTTATTCTTCTCAACCGTGCCTTTTTCCCTGACCTGTCAAATCATGTCTAGCTACATTTGATGCTTTGTCATCAGATACAACTATCTGGGTTGACTAATAGGACTGATTCGTTTTCAAGAAAACGTGAATTCTTTAGGTAAAACCTTTGATGGCACAAGACGCAACATTTATCCAGATACATGAACTCCAATCCCTAACAGCCTCACTTGACTCCACGAGGTCCCATGAGAGGACGTTGATATAATTTGAGTATTTACCTTTCCCTAAGTAACTTATATTAAATGATTGGTGTCCTATTTGATTGGATTTGGCTTCTTCATTTACTCACTTTTACATCAAGCTTGATTTAGCACTTTAATGCTACACTTATTTTACTGCATTGTTTTTGTATTCATTGTTATACAACATAACACACAGACATAAAGTTTTGCCTTGCTATTCTGGACAGCCTATCCATATGTGAACCAAGGATACCCTTAAAGGAAATGGACTGACCCTTGTGGATACCTCTGTTAGGGAATGTTTTAACAAATAGCTCACCTCAAGACTGTCATCACTCTCACCCTTTGTCTTCCAATATGGAGTATTTTGGAAACCTTTGAGGCACTTGGCTAAGTGGGCTAATTTAACAAATCTCACAAAATGGCTCCAAAGTCATGATTTGCTGTGCAACATAAAGTTGGTAGTGTTCCTGGAAACTCCACAAGCGCATTTGCCCATAAGTAAACAGGGGCGGCTCCTCTCCTAAGCATCGCCCCACTGTTCTCAGAGCGAAGCAGCAAAAATAAAATAATAATAATGTTGTTATTATCATTTTATTTTTTGTAACTGCAGGGCTGGGGGGGGGGTGGGGCGGGGCTGATGGCACAGGGGAAGGAGTGGTTTGCACACTCCCTAAGTGCCCATGACTGTTTGCCCGACCCTCTTGGGCCCAGCAAACAGTCATGCAGACACACATCTTTGCACCATCTTTGCAGGCTTTATACTGGAGAGTACCCTTCCATTACAAAGTACTATGCCTAGACATCTTATAAAAAATTTCCTACTTTGTATGTGTGCTGTACAGTGCAGCACACATGTAAAGTGAAATGAAGCTGCTTTCAAACGGCATTAATTTTTTGACGCAAAATCCTTTGTGTCACAAAGCATGGGTGGTTGCATGGGAACGCCCATGTAAAGCGATCTTGACGCTTCACACTAGTTTGCGTCAATTTTAGTCAATTCCTAGTGCAAAACAAGTTTTGTGCTGGAAAGTAAAGAACAAAAACACATTTTGTGCTGGTATGCGTCACGTTTGTGACACAAACACAGTGCAAAATTATGGTAATTCTGGCTGGCCCTTAGTATGTAGAGATTACAATTTGCATTTCAAAATGTGCAGATCCATCAAGGGGGGGGGGGGGTCTAGTTAAAATACTGGGCAGGAGGCACAATAAAGTGTTTGGTTGCTAATAGATCTGGCAGTGCATGAGAAAGCTGCACACAATTTGGCAGAGGCTGGGAAGGATTAGTTTTCTATTGGCATGTCAATGTGTGTACCAGTCCATCATAGCAGGGGTGATCAAGCTTAAAAGAGGGGTACAATAACATTTATACTTGCTTATAACTTTGGTCCTATTTGATGAATCTGTATCTAAGATCGTAGGCGGTGAGTAAGTTACACCCAATACAGATATATCTGATGTTGGGCAGAGTCAATAGTGGAGGAGGTAGGTGGGTCAAAACAGTTTTAGTTTACTAATAACGTTCACACTGTTCGGTGGCTGCGCACACAATTTGGTAAAGACTCAGCATGATTAGCTTACTCTTGATTTTCTCAATTTCATGTTGGTCAATCGAAGGTAGATTTCAAGGGAGGGAAGCATTAGAAACTTCTTTTTCTAATGAATTTGCACTGCTTTACAAATCCACAAAAACTTGGCAGACGTTTATAAAGTTTAGTTGTCAGCTGGTTATGTCCAATTTAGACCAGATCCATCAAAGTGAAGGCAAACATAAATGGGGACATTACAAACTTCTTTCATTAATAACTTTGGTGCTCTTTGATAAAACATCATGCCATTGCAGATAGTATATTAAATCCAGTGCATGGCCAAGCAGGCCCTGCAACCAATCTCTGCTGTGCACAGCTAAAGTGGTTTAGACATAGGGGGTGGATGAGGGCTGTGCACAGCACAGAAAGTGTATATGCAGGTGAATCTGGTATATAACAAAACAAACTTCACTGAAAAAACACAGTTTAAGTTAAGTTACGGTACAGTGAACACAAAACAGAAAAAACTCCAAAGTTTGCCAGATATAGTGTGCAATGCACAATACACACCATGACCCAAGCTCCTCGCCATGCTCAGTACACTCTATAACCAATGGCTTGTTAAAAACAAATCTGTCTACAAAGACAAAAACATGGCAGGGTTTTTTAAGTTTTGTGTTTGCTGAAGCATAACTTACCTTTACTGTGTTTTTTTCAATGAATATTTATACATCTATACCACCTTTACTTCAGAAAGGACACACAGAAGGTTTTTTATCAAGCTTACTATTAAAATACATTTCCTTGGATACTGAATGCCTAAAAAATAAGGCGACTAGTTATAGTAAACCTTTTACATAAGTATCTCAACAATTTATTAGCTATCTCACAATGTGTAACACCCTATCCTTTGAACAGAGATCTGACTATTAGGAAATGCTGAGGAGTCTCTATCACGCAGGCAAATGCTGTCCAATATGGAATGTTCTTTCCATTACCTTAAGTCATTTAAAAAGGTATATTTATAAATTCCATCTTGGTAATCTATTTTCAAACACATAGTGGTCTTATACTGATTATCTGTGTTTCTCCACTCAGCTAATTTCTTATTGTATGTTGTTCTACATTTGATAGGTTCTGTTTCACATAATCTGATTTTGTTTCTTTGATCATATAAAATAACACCATCAATCTAATTGTAAGGTGGTCACTGATTGATCTGCATATATCTTGGAACTACTGTGTTCTGTGGCCTCACAGAAATGGCTGTGAATTAGTTGTTAGTGTTTTTGTAGCATCCACTTCCTCATCATCATGCTTAACAGCGATGAGGAGCAGTAGGAGGCTGGGTGATAAAGGTTATTGGTAACTCATCAGAACAGTTTCAGAACAGCCCCCAGCTTCACCCAGTTTGCAAAGGGAAGCAGTTTGGCAATGTCATCAACTTGTGGTGCATCTCATACTTTATATGTATTAATATTAGCTGCACTTATAGGATTGCTAAAATCATCTTTAAGATGTGATCTCAAACTTCTGCATCTATCATTTAGTAATAACACAAACATGAGCATCATCATCCAGCACAAACCACCAGAGCCTCTAAGGTCCTCCAGCAAACTATTTTCTCATTCCTGTGTCATTCTCATGATGTATGTGAAGTTGTTGCAATCTCTTAGATTTGAACACAAATTGTGACTTTCACACACCTCACATCTACATCTTGAAGACTCTCACCATATACTCTGTATCTGCCCCTAGATTAATTTCTTGCTGGGTATTTTTGACCCTTGCAGTTGCCTCATACCCAAATGGTTTCGACATAAGCAAATTAAAAAATATATTTGCTTACATATTTTGAAGTTGATGCTTTCATTGATTTATCTTTATACATATTCAGAAGTTTGGAAGGTATGAACCTTGGAAGAATTACTAAAATACCTGCAGAACCTCATTAGGTAATCTGAAGGACTTTATCAATAGTAAGTCTGACACTCTTCCCACCCTCTCCCAGTATCTCTTCCGCATTTACTACTTAAATCTATACTTACACGTGCAGAGACTCCATAGTCGGGTTGGAGAACGCCGCACTCATAAGTAAAGGAAAAACGTACATTTTACAGTACATTTTACAGCACTACAAAACATACTACAAAGTGAAATTTGTGAATCAGGCTCTTTAGGTTTAAGACTTCCTCTTTCTCATTGTTGTAACTGGCACGTTCTGGTTGGCTGAGGCGAGGCCCTCGCCAGGCAAAGCCTACTACTCCTGTCAGGGGTGGGTGATTACTCTCACTATATAACCTGCGCACACGCTTGGGTAGCTTAGCACTGAGCAGTCAGGCTCATCACAGATTGGCACAGCACTCACACACAATAAATACACTGAGCAAAAGAGACTTCACTAGTGGCATATGTTAATAAAGTTTGTATTCAATACACATATTAATTAACACAACATGAACATCATGTATTTCCGGGCATCAATCACATTCGGAAATATCATTAGCAGTGCTTGGCCCAACCGTGTTAAAGTGACATCAGTAATATGCACACTTGGAAAAGATCCTACTTTATGCCCCATCACCCTTATGTGGTGCAAAACGTTGTCAGAACTAGGCCCACACTGGCAATTATTATAATTCAATACCATACACTTTTAGGGTGCACCCCAGATCACAACGATATCAGAGATGTGTACGTACAGATAATTGCAACACTTTTAAGCAGCACCGGGTATAAATCATTGTCTATTGCAGTATTCTCTTGGCAAGGAATCAAGGTCTAAACAACACACACACACAGCACCATAATGGAGTGCAACTGATATCCAACAGGTCAGTTGATCATGCACATGCAGACCTCATGGCCCAAGCCCTCCTCCACCATTCAACTAATCACGACTCACTTACACCCATGTGCTGGAGACAAAGAAAAGCTTCCCCCCTGATTCTAGGCCGATTTTGGCCTGAGTCCCACTTAGTCAGGGTTCCAGGGAGGAAGGTGGGTGTAGTAAGCAGGGGTAATTAGTCGGCAGCCGACAAATGGAGATTTGTCCACTACTATGGAAGTTGACCCACGGTATGCAGATGATTCCACACTGTTTCTATCAGCACAAGCACAGTTCTGCGAAGCACAAGGGGGTCAAGCAGTCTCTTGGCCCACTTCATATCACTCTCTGAAGTGTTCCTTAGCCCAGTCAATTACTCTCACCACCCAGGCCCAATCCGGGCAATACTACCTGGCAACACAAAGTCGTCGCACCAGGTGAGGAGACAGCAGTTGGTCCACTGCACTGAGGGCACGAAAGGAACAATCCAAAAATGGTGGAAAATGATGCAGGGAAGGGGCACCCCGTCAGATACACATCAATTAAAGTAGCACCTAGGCAATCCGGGCACCACGGAACATGAATCTGCTTCTCTGCACCTCTCTGGGAAGGGGAACAATGTCTGGTGCGAGTAGATCTGAGTCACACCAGATAATTATGGTCACACACAAAGAAGAGTTTCAAATTTTGTACTTCCCTCAAAATTAAACACGTCTGGTGCGCCTCAATACGGACTGCACCAGATAATTCCAGTCAAACACACAGACACAAGCTCAGCAGTGCCACAAAAGGTAGAATGAGGCACTACTAAGGATACGCTCTCACCTCCGAGGGTCACAAGCTGTGAATCGGACACCGCATGCAATGAGCATGCAGTTAGAGTGTCACACGAGAGAGATGCAGCACGATCGAGGAAGCAGGCCACATGGGGGCAGGCACCCGGTGAATCCGCTCACCGCCAACAAGATGCTTATGTGTCTTGAGTCCCCATGATTTAGGGGCCACACTCCTTTAATGTAGGCAGTACTTTTGGGCGACGCACAAGGCAATCTGGTATCCAGGCACAATAATTAGTTCCACGCTCAAGCCACACTACCATTTGGGATCCAGCAGACGATGTGGGCGCTTAAGAGGGCACCGTTCTCCAGGTGTCACAAGTATGCGGTGTAGGTCCCTCGCAGAAGGTCTTTGATGTCCCTGAGACCTCCACAAGAAAACAGGTGGCAAGCCAACACCACTTGTAGAGCACACCTCAGGGTGCCATACAGCAGCAGGTAGTCATCCCATCACAGCCACTATTCAGGAAGGGTGCACAGTCCCCTCCAATGGCAGTAATCCTCCTTGAGCACAACAGATTCCTCTGGCAGTGTGCACCTCGCAGTTCCAGGATTTTCGGTCCTATGTCCCCACAAGTGTACTTCTACCCTGCTGAAGTATGACACAAGTAGTTCTACTGTAGTGTACCTTTGAAGTTGGGGGTGGTTGAGAGGGTTCCCAGAGGCCAAGTGTCAAAACCTTTCCAGGGATAGCCAGCCAGGCCCTCAGATGGCAGAGATCTGTGGTTCCAGTTACATGCCCAATGTTTAGAGCTATCTCTGGGGAATTCACAGATGTTCTCCCCCAGCCTCCGGTGTGCACTGGAGCCAAACTGAAAGGCGCACAAAAAGTTTTAGAGCAGAGAAATGCCCACTTTCTAGAAGTGGCATTTCTAAGCTATTAATGAAAAATACCACTTTATCACAGGAGAGGGTTTGTCATTGTGAATCCAATTATGGGAAACATTATGAGGCTGCTCCACTGTAATTAATCAAGTAATTGCAACCATTCCCCCTTGTTAACCTAAGGGAAGAGCAAACCTCATAGGTAGTGAAAACACACATGGATCTTCTTCACTACCTGGGCAAGGAACACACATGTGTACCTTCCATTCCTCTTACCTACCACAGACTTACACGGGGGGTACCTTAGTGGTAGTGAAAAGTCCCCTCAGGATTGGCCAGTGGAGTAGAAAGGAGAACCTGAGCAAACGTGTAATTGCACACACATGGGCCTGCAATGGCAAGCTTGAAACATGTTTAAAAACCTTTTAGATACAAGTGCGCACCCACAGACCTGCAATGGCAGGCTTGAAACATGTTTAAAACCATCAGGTAAGCACCACTTCCTAACGTGTTTAGGAATGGCACGCAGACTTTCATACTGCATTTACAGTGGAAAAGTGCCCTGAGTTCTAAGGGCACTAAAAGAGAATCAGCAAAACCCATGAGAAGAAACACAAGCGTGTCAGGTCTAACACTCACTATCCATGCCTGTGTAGCAGGCATATGTATGTCACACAAACCTTATCCCCCAAAACATTTACAATAAAGGAACTATGTCAAATTCAACAAGCTGGTGCTTTATGATACCTGCCAAGATTACAATGCATCTACAAAAGGGTCCTTTAATAGGGTATGGTGGTTTAGTGGACGAATGTGCCCACTGGAGGGGCCTGTGTTTGACCTCATGGTCACAGTTTCAAATCAAGCTAGGTCCACTCAGCCTTTAATCTTTCTCAGGTTAATAAAATGAGTACCGTTGCGTAACAATAAACATCTGACATTCAGTGCCAAGATACCTTCTGGGTGAATGTGCACTTTACAAATACACATGTTATGGTATTTTAATGTCTAATAATGTAGATTGTTGCTAAGACTGTCTTCTATTGAAAATCACACTTTTAGTTTTAGGTGAAAAGTCTTTCAGATCATGAGTCTTTTCGATCCAAACTTTACTATGTAAGTCCTACTCTGCATGGCTTTATAGTCTGACCCTTCAAAGAATAAGAAAGTGAAATTCATCAAAAACATGCGGTTGCTAAACTGACTGTCTGATTAGAAATACTATTTTTACTATAGGTTTCTCAGTACTAAAGTATGTTGCTACATTTAGGTTTTGTGGCTCCTTTAAATCACAAGATCAAAAGACAGTGATTCTCGTAAGTGACGCTGAAAAGGAGAAAACCCCAGACATAGAAGCAGTTTCCTGTCACACCATTCTTAGAAACCAGTCAGTCTGCATTTGAGATGTTTGTTCTTCTTTTTCTTCTTAGTGTTATCGCTGCTACAAGGTTTCGGATTACTACTACTACAACTATTACTCCTCCTCCTTTTCCTCCTGCTGCCAATACTGCTAATAATATTAATAATTCTGCTATTGAAAATAACAATATGTAAACATAAGAAGCAATTAATTTTTTACATTATAAGTGCTGGTCGCCATATTTTACTTGACATGTCACTGATCACTTCTACCACTTACGCTTCGCACTTCCTCTACTGGCACAGCCCTCTTGCACCACTGGCAGCACTCAAGGCTGTGTTGCTAGCGAATCTTCCATTTTCAAGAGTGCTTTGGGGTGTCCGTCTTAAGAATGTGTTGAAAATATAGGGTAACATACTATAGTGGGCCTTGATACCAGAGCCACCTCACCTGCTGCAATACTAATGGCTATGCCTCTTGTTCTGTGTGTTAAGGAATCATTTAGATATTGCAAGTGGTATACTTGTTCCAGTTCAGAGTTTCAGAAAAGTTTCCACTGCTGCTTTCTGCAACATAGCTTAAAAAGGGGAAAAGAATCCATTTTACGCTACTCCACCATACGCTACTTTACTATATGCTATTTCACTCTATCCCGCTCCACTGTATACCACTCCAGTCTACACCACTCAACTGTACGCCACTCAGCTCTACGCTATTCTACTGTATACTATACCACACTACACTATTCAACTCCATGTCACTTCATTGTACTGCACTCTTTGATTATCCACTATACATCACTCCACTCAATCTTTGCCTTTCTACTGTATGATATTCTTCTACCCCACTACACTGTACACCACTCCACCTTATGCTACTACACTGTACACAATTACATTTTACGCCACTCCACTCTATGCTCCTACATTATACGCTATTACACTCCACGTCACTCCACTGTACATTATTCCAGTCAACGCTACTCCATTCTATGCTATTACACTTTATGCCACTCTACTTTACGCTAAACCACTCTACGCCACTCTAGTGTACTCTCCTCTAATCTATATAACTCCACTCTTCAAAACTCTACTACATTCTATGCTACTCTACTAGACTCTACTCCACTCTGTCCCCTAACACTCCACTGTCCAAATTTGCACTTGACTCTATGTCTGTCTACTCTTTTGTACAAAACTCTACTCCATTCTACAACAATTTCCAGCACTGTATGACACAGCACTCCATTCTACTATATGAGATGCCACTCCATTTGATAACAATTTCCTTGACTCTATGCTATGCCACTTCAATGAATACCGCCCAACTCTACGCTTATCCACTGTAGACTACTCCACTCTATGCCACTCCACTATACACCACTCCACTCTATGCTGTTTCACTCTATGGCCCTCCTGTCTTCTACTCTCCACTGTACAGTATTCCACTCTATGCCACTCCACTCTACACCGCTCCATTGTACAACACTCTCCTCCACTCTATAGAAGTCTACTCTTTAAAAGCCATCACACTTCACGGCACTCTACGACATTCTACTCCACTGTATCCCTGTACACTCCACTGTCCAACTCTATACTCATCTCTGTCCATACACTCAAATGTACAACACTCTATTCCTCTATACAACACTGTTCTATACAACACAGCCCTCCACTCTACTGTACGAGCCCCCACTCCAATTTATAACACTTTACTACCTGTGCTACGCCAGTACACTCCACTCTATACCACTCTAATCTACGACACACCAATACACTCTATTGTACTTTACCCCATACTACGTTACACCACTCCACTCAACTCTACTGTACAAGACTTTATCTCAATCTATGCTACTATACAACAATCCCCTCTATGCAGCTCCACTGTTTCACACATTACTGTACTCTATACAAATCCACTCTACAACACTCTACTGCACTGTATGCCACTCTCCAACGCTTTACTCCTGTCTATACCCCTTCGTCCCGCTGTACATCACTGTACTATGCTGTATGCCACAATACAACACTCTACTCCATCCTACTCTACAATAATCTAGTTCACTATACGACACTGTAGGCAACTGTTTGTCTGCCACCGCACCCCTCTTTACTCCACTCTACTCTGACACAGTACTTTACTCTACTCCTCTACTCCACTGTATGCCACTCCACTCTACGTCACTCTATGCCATTATACTCCATAACATTGTATGCCCATTCACTCTAACACAATCCACAACACTGTACTGTACTGTACACCACTGCACTCTACAAAAATCAACTAGACTGTATGCTACTCTACTCTACTGTAGTCTACAGCACTAGCCTATACTGTACGACACCCCACTACACTCTACTGTACAATAAGGTACTCCAGTTTATGATACTTTTCTCGATCTTATGCTACACCACCCCACTCTACTGCTCAACATACCACTATAGTCTATGACATGCCACTTAACTCAATTCCACTTCGCTGTACTCTACAGTAACCCACTCCATTGTACTTCACTCCACTGTACTCCACTCTACTGCCATTTATCCTACTCTACACCACTGCACTATACTCCGCACTTAGCCACTCTTCTGTCTGACACTGTACTCCACTGTATGCAACTCCATTACAAACATCAATATTGTCACTGACGTTTGTTCTGTTCAGTTAGTTTCTAAGGTTTTGAAACAAACACAGATCTTTTTCTCATACCTAAGTATAAAGTTACTTTAACCTTTGTTTTTTTCAGTGAATATATATATGTATATGTATAGATCTGTTTTTGTTTAAAGTACAACCTTAGAAATTTAGTATATATAAAGAACAAAGGTTAAAGTGACGTTATAGTTAGGTGAAAATTTCAGTCACAACTTAACATTTTAAACAAAAACAAAAACTGAAGTTCACATGCTAAAGTTATCTCTAAGTGCCCTAAGGTAACTATAACTCGCACCTTTGCCATGCAAAGTCTTGTCATCAAGGATGTCATTTGTAATGCTGCAATTGTGTTATCAATGGTGTTACAGAGCACATCATGAGTGATGCAATATGTGGGGTACTTAGCTGTGCATGGATGTGGCACGAGTTATAGTAACCTTAGGGCACGTGACAGGGAACGCTGGCCTAAATATAACTGCCCAGCCCAGTGGCGACCAGATGATCTTGTTTGTTGGGTACCTGTTTTTCCTTTCCAGATATGCAACATGTATTTTTCCAGTATTTTATAGGCTCTCAAATGAAAACTTATGCATAATCATGGGCTTATTTGTATGCATGCTCCTCCAGGCAAGAACGCTAAACTCTCTACAGGAAAAACAGCCTCTCTAACACTGGGCTGACAGCTAACCTTCTGTAGTACACAAAAGTCATGGATTTTATTTGGCAGTCTAATCAAAGAGAAATAACCGTGGTTTCAGGAACAATGGGCTTTAATGAGCTTGATTCAGTTATGTAGCTTCCTTGACTGCATCAAAGACTGAAAAACTCAATGAAATGCAAACACTGCTCCCTCAAACGGCTTCTGTAGAAATGTTCTGTACCTCTAACATCAGGTTGATAGAGAAACCAGTGTAGTCCTAGTGCAGATGCCTTTTATTACATTAATGTGGAGTAGGATTGCTGTACACTACAGAATAACTCCATCCAGACATCCCACAGCAGAATTCAGATCCCATGTCACAGTATTTTCCTAGCAAAATCTGGATCTGGAAATCTGGATCCCCACAGGGAGCTTCTCATCTCACACCCTCTACTGTACTCATGTTACTTCATGGCTACCACAAGCATCTCCACCCTAGACACCTATCATCTCTTCAGCACTCCAAGGAAGATCTTAAGACACACTCTCTTCCTCTTCTTCCTACCTCCAAAAGACTTGATCCTTTGGCTCCTTCTTTCACCAGGATCACTAAAATATACTATGCTTCCTTTGTGAATATCCCTGCATGTCCCTATTACTCTTCCTAGTAATACTGTTGGGAACTGAGGTCATATAATAAGTGAAGGCCACTAAGGCAGGCCTTACAAACGTCTCATCAGATGCACACAAGGAAGTCCAACTCTTGTAAAGCAGCTAACAGGTCTTCGTTATCAGACTTCAACAGAGAGTGAAGCAGGAAATGTTGTTCTTTCTTTAAAATGTTCCGGGGTAGAAGGATTTATTCACCTACGATGTCAAGTATGGAAGACCAAGACCAAAGACTAGCCCCGGAAAGTTTCTGTTACCCTCGGAAAAAGTGGGAGCCATTTGAGTTCCCAAACAAAACACAATCTTTTTCAGGTCAGTAACAATACAACCAGCAGTCATCTGACATTTTGCATATATCCAAATATTATATGATGGTACAGCGATTCAACAATGAATTAGGAATAAAATAGCTGCACTCACTAAGAGTGCACAGTTTTTCATCTCAAGATCCTACATAATGTGATTTGAGGTTAGAAAGTATAAAGAATATGTTTTTGTCCACTGCATCTATTTAGTGTAACAGTTGTATCTTTCTTAAAGATGTTGGATACCAAGATAGGTTCAAAAGGTTCTCCTAGGATAAATGTAGAATAATTACTCTGAAGTTATTGAATAGCCTTTTAAATCAAAGAAGATTCACTTTTAAATATGTTTACTAGAACGATACAGTTGGCTATCCCATGTTCTCTTTTTCTAGTCCTACCAACAGGATGGAAAATTGTTGGATTGATGTGACCCCTAATAAATAGTGGTGTGTTGCCTCCATAGGACTAGCCGAAAGCTGGAAAGGTCAATGAGTGGCTCCAGATAAATACATTGAATCCCGACTGACGTGTCTCTACCAGATGAAATCAATATTGCTTCACATGTATGCTTTGAGAGTGTCCATCAAGAAATGATCTAAAATTAGCAGAGAAGACATAGCGGGTTTAAAGACTACTGAATAGTTAAACATAACCTAGACATTCCCCACCATTTGATTCGCAATTTTCTGTGTTTCGCCCGAATAATAAATCAAACGTTTCTTCATCCATTCACGAGGCCTCAACCTGCACTGCATGTGGGATAGGCTGTCTAGCAAATTCAGATTGGGCTGGTGATAAGTGGGGAGTACCATTTCCATCAGTTACAAAAGTAGGGGTGACTTCCCCCTTCTATCTGACAAGTAGGCACCATCAAAGTAATAAAGCTACTGCCAATTATGCCATAAAAGGTAATGCTCAACAGACTCTTGCGGGTTAATGTCACCCGACAGATGCATGCCGTGGGAGCGAACTAACGTTTTAGTCTCCTCTAATTTAAACAGGATGATGATGCCACAAACCAGGTCCTACAAGGCTGCACTCGGTGGTGTGTTCACAATGAGAGCATCTAAAGTACATTCAGGTGTATAAAAAGAAGGATCTGCTAATGCCTAGAACAGGAATAAATAATGCAATGATAGAGCTTAGATTTATGCTCTGATAAGTGAGGAAGATATCTCAGTAGATTTTTATTGAGTACAGTAGCCATAAAACCTCTTGCCAAATGTACTGAGCACATTTAATAATGTATCAAGTCCACATAGTGCAACCTTTGAAACATGCTAGGAGGAAGCAGAGCAAAAATAAGCAGAGCATGAAAGATAATAATTGAGGAACTCTCCTTACTGGCGTTTAAACAATCAATGATAGGAGAAAAGGGAGTGTATTATGTCAATGCAATGTGTTACCCGTGCTAAACATTCGATAAAAGTCTAAATGCATGCTGCAGAGTCAGGGTGAGGTCTTAATCTCACATCACTACAGCATTATGATTTTAAAGATGGCTTTATACATTATCTTCCTTCAGCAATTCCAAAACCTTAGCAGAATATGAGGTCGTGGGGTTTTGAATTAAGTGTGTAGTTCTGGTTCTGTACGTAGACACTTACGGTTCCGAGATCAACGATGAAGCAGTCGCCTTTGTTGAAGCTGGACCATCCCATGGGGACCTCTGTGGCCCTGACGACCCTCCGGCCCTTAATATGAAGAAGCCTTCTGGCACTCAGGTCATTTGTTACCACATGGTTAAACCCCGATGCCACACCTCCTGCCTGAAAAAAGGGTAGAAGAGATATTTAGTTGTAGTAAACTGGGACAAATTCTTTGACCTCTTCATAGAAAAGAAATATGTAGCACAGGAAGCAATTTGATATATCTGACTGCTGGAATGCTGGTGCCATCAGCCCTTGGCCCCTGGATTGTGCCAGGTTATTGAAGCAGAGAAGAGATTGTCATCTGTTTCTTGGGTCAATGGAGGCTTCACTATGGTGAATCCCCCTTACTGACAGGAGAGGATTCACCCATTGTCCCAGTATTCCATTCAGGCTTATGTAAAATATGGTAATTAATCGTCAACCCAACTTTATACCAACAGATGAGGAGGTTCCAGATTGGTGATCACTTCCAGTTTTGGTCAATACCAAAAAGACCCACACCTTCAACTTTTAATTATTGGCAGAGTCTGCGATTCACACAGAAGGTCGCACTTACAATACAGATGAAGGTTTATGCCTATGTTGTGAGAACATTTCTGCCTTTCTAGAATTCTGGGAGTGAGCATGTGTAACATGAATGCAACTGGATATATAACAAGTGTACATTTCCACACGCATAAAGGTAAAGAAAGCATAATTTAATTTGCTCTAAACATTTTTTCTGCACAGGGAACTTGTTGAGCCACAGGGAAAACAAACTTCCCATGCAAAAATGTATCCTCTGACATCTTAAATGCTGGGCGTAATACAATCCCTCATTTACACTAAAATAAACTTACTACAGTAGTTGCCAAGAATACATCTTGGAAATAGGAAACCTCTGAATATTTTGAATGTGAAAAACTGAGAGTAAAAAGTTTGTGAACCAACAGGAACTCGAGTGGTTTTGTATGTTCAGCACTTTTTGCAGGTGTCTCGGCCCTGTAGGCACACACACATCCGGCCGGAAGATGTGCATACACTTAAATTCAGGTGTAATTTTAAGGCCGAGTACATTTATTTATAAGTCCATATTTACATTTCGAGGATCATTAACATCGATTTGCACTTGTAATCGCTGGTATTTGTGCCTTTTGAAGAAAAGAGTTTAGGAACAAAATGTGCGTGTTGGGCTCATATTTTCACATAAGTTCTTAAATCTGCAATTTAATCGAGAGTAGCCAAATCTCACTCATATGTTTTCGTTTTGATGGCCTGCAGTACACATATTTGTGGGTGACTTCAATACCACATATGAGCCCTGTGATATGGGTAATCAATGGCCCAAAAGTAAAGAGGAGGAGGAGTGGGGATACCCGTCCTTAATGTTGCTCCAGTAAAGCGTTGGACTGGAGCTGCACACCAACGTTGGTCCTTTACCTTAACATATGGCCGCTCACTTTTGGATCCCAATGATGCACCTACTCTTAACTGTCTAGGCCGCTGTAGTAAAATCGATTACATCTTGATCCTATTAATCTTTGGGGGCAATAATAACAAGGGACAATAGTGATCATACCACCTTCCATTGCACACTGAATGGCCTGTTCTGCGATTTGTTAGATGTCCCCATATCACTTGCTGCCTCTAACGTATGGCCCATCTAATAATAGGCGTAGGATCAAATGGGCCATGTAGTCCATGATCAGCGCACTAGAGAATGTATGAATGGGGCTCTTAGGGAAGCGATGCCAGAGTTAAATAGGATAAGCCTCCATCACCCTGGGGACCTTTGTTGGCCCACTAGAGTAACCATAATAATATATAGCTAATTTGGTGCCTATGTCAGGGTTTCACACATGTTTTAAGTCTGCTAGGGCCTATTCTAACTCTGAATGTTCCTGGTACAACAAATAATGCAACAACAAAAACAATGAACTTCATCAGGCTCTCACCTTGGGTGATATATCTTTAATTAGATTTAAGGGAAACAAGTATAAATTGACCCAAGCTAAGGCATTTAGGGATTGGGAAGCAAAGTTATGGGAAGATATTTAAGAGGCAGCTATAGCAAAATACACTAAATCATTCTGGAAGCTGATAGCAAATGGCAATGAGGGCCCATCGAGGCATTTGCCAAGCACAATCTCCCCTGAGGTTTAGCATACCCACTTTACATAATTATACAGGCCCCAACAAGGTCTGCTGGTTGACAATGCAATGCTGCAACAAGATGTAATCAACCCCCCTATAGGTTCTTTAGTGGTGGAGATGAGAGATACAACTGAGGCAATTAAGGCCAGTGCCCCTAGAAAAGCTGCTGGACCAGATGGGGTCCTGGGAGACCTTTTCTTTGCAGATATGGAATTAGTAAGAATACTTCAGCAAACTGTCAAACCATATTCTGGAAGGGGCAAGTATCCCTGCTAGTTGGAAGGATGCCGAAAATATGCCTATCGATAAAAAAGGCCTACGGAATTCCCAATTAAATGATAGGCCCATTAGCTCTATAGATGTAGCCCAAAAGGTCTTCGCTAGACAAGTACTTGAAAAATTGGACTCTTGGATAGAGGACCATCAGGCCTTTTCCCCATTGCAATCTGGTTTTAGAAGAGGAATTAGTACGATCGATCAGATTTTTGATTTTTATTAATTTACTGAAAAATCATTATTAAACTGAAGGCTCAACTCTATTTGGTCTTTGTTGACCTAATGTCGGCATTCGACTTAGTACCCAGAGCCAAACTGTGGGCTATATTGAGGCATGGTGGGGTTCCATCTGACACTGTGGATATACTGGCTCGTCTTCACCAGGCTACTTATGCCCAACTGAGATGGGGTGGGGAGGGGATTTGACTGAACAGATTAAAATTAAGAACATAGTCCGGCAAGGTTGTGTCCTTGTGAGAACCCTTTTCTCTTTCTATCTTAATGATGTGATATCTTATGTGGAGGATGGCTGAAACAACGCCCCTTGCTTTGGGGGCTGCAAAACTTCTCGTCTGCTATTTGCAGATAATACCCTCTTGATCTCTAAGACCCCCTAGTGGCCTACAGTGTTTGGTGAGTAAATTTGAAGACTTTTGCACTGAATGTGGCCTTGTAATAAACCATTCTAAGACTAAGTTCATGATTATTAGCCCTCAGAAAACATTTAGTGGCCTGATTACTGTGGGGGCTTTCCCTCTAGAAAGGATTAATGAGTTTAACTACTTGGGAGTCAGACTTAATAGATGTATGTCATGGACTCCACAGGTCGAGAAGAGTGGTTTAAACCTAACCCACCATTCTGCCGCAATATTTACACGTCATGGACCATCCCGGGCTAGGACTATCTCTCCTGCACTTAAGGTATATAGAACTAAAGCTGAGGGTAGTGCCTTGAATGAGGTTGAACTATGGGGCTCCTCTTATCTAACCAGACTTGGAGTAGTGGAGTCTAAATTTTAGAGTGCATTACCAAATCTTCCAAATATTACACCGTTAATACCACTAAGACGAGATAAGGCCCAACTTAGGCTGCTACTCTACTCGAGAAGGCTGGGGTATTCTTGTGACCTGGAAGGCTATCTTGGAGCCCTGGAGGAGGAGGTATTATTATATAGATATGCCAAAAGTGTGTGGCTACCCCAAAGCTGATAGTACAAATTGGTCTAAGGTACTTCCACAATCCAATCCATATTTCCAGGAACACACTTAAGGATGCTTACTGGGCCCATGTTCTTTACAGTGAATGTCAGAAAGTGATAGATATTAAACCTAATTTTCATTGAGAGCCTTTTTTGGGTTTTATCAATCCATTAGCTGCAAAGTCTCTTTTTCTTAAAATCCGCTACCGCACTTTACCATTAATGTCCCTACTAGAAAAAAAGAACCAATCGATCCCAAGAAATACTGTAAGCCCTGTTTTCCAACAGACAGAATAATCATTGGTGCATTTTGTTTTTTTCTGCTCAGGCCATGTTCGCCATAGGAAATCATGGATCATTCCTCTGTGTAAGCAACTTGGGTACATAAACTTGAGGGTGCCATGCGGCTCCTCCACACAGAACCCTAGACAGTTGTCTGTACGGTATTCAAGTTCGTTCACTGGAGTCGGTCTCTCAGAAGTAAGATGCTGGACCGAACAACAAGGTTGATTTATTCACCCTGCCACTCCTAAGTCCAGTTCCTCAATTCCTGGGTGCTTGAAATATGATGTTTACAGTTTCCGGATTTTAATTGATGTACCTTTTACTATAATTGTTATATATTGTCATTGATACATTTTAAAGGGATACTCTGTTATTTATTTCCCATAGGTATAATTTTATTGTATTGATTATTGGGCATTGGGTACTTTTATGGTGTGGTATAGGTACAGTGTGTTTTATTCTTCTGTGTTTTTAATTTAATATATGTACTGTATTTCTCTGTGTACTTTTATAGGTGAAAAGCCCTATAACATATGTTTATTATGATGATTTTTAAATATGTGCAAATGAAGGTTGGGGTACTCGAGGAAGAAAGAGGATACACGACAAGAGGGTCCAGGAAGGTCTTGAAGAAGTGATTGGCACAACCAGTAGGTTCAATAAGGAAGGGAACTAGTAGCATCAAGTGAGTGGTGAGTTCAATGGAGGAGGAGAAATGGCAAAGGCGCATGCAGTATTGGGGCTTTCAACTTAAAGTGGCCTTTCAAATACTACATGGTTACAGAATGTTGGTGAATTAAATTGATTAAAAAGAGCAACAACTATAAGCAGCTCTTTGCAAGGGTGAAACCTACTAATTACTAACCACGAAATATAAAAATATGTATTTATTATCTCTTGAAACTCGTGAAGAATGCGTTGGATATTGGAAGGACCTAGTTAAAATGAAACTGATATACTTTGTCAGGCAGAACTGAAGTGGGTATTGCGCCTGGTTTCAGTTCTGCACCCAGTGAGCAAAAGGCAAGGGTTTCATCATCAACTAACAGGGAAGTGATCCAGTAAGACCATTGCAAACTCCTGTGTGAAAGATATCCACATCCCCCTCGAAAGCGAAGTACAGGCCAGCATAGAGGATGTGGGAGTTGCATGGAGTCATCATTGCTCTCCTTGCACCAATACTAAAGTGGTCAAGTGACTCTGTAAGACTGTGCACGTTAATAAACCTGCATTTAAAGCCTAGTAATTGCCCATCGGGTGATACAACTGCTTTCTTTAGACTATTATATAGAACAACATCAGTGTTCAAGTTAATAAGACACTTTACATTTGTATTTCTTGCATTGGTTGAACTGTTCTCTTTGGTATGACAGAATATCAACAAAGGGCAAACAAATAAAACATGATGATAAAAGATTGTACACAATACAAGGAGATGTGTAGCTGAAAACCCTTTTTTTATTCTGAAAAGTTCTCTCGTCATCCAGCAGATTCGGCTGGGGATCCAACACAGACATTCTTACCATTATTCTGGTATTTGTGACATTCTGCTGTGGTGCTATGAAGTGTGCAAGGACACCTTTAAAGGGAAATGAGCAGAGTTGTTATGTGGTGATTGAAGTCCACGGAGGCTGAAAGCTCTGTCTTATTTATTGAAAATTACACTGTGGTGAATTGAGTACACGTGTATTTTGCGTACCAGAAAAGTGATTGACAGTCAGTAGCTTTTGGAGGGTGTAATATTATAAATATTTTAGATGGTAAAGATTGTTTTGGCTAGCATTTCTCACTGTGGTGAAAAAAGGAGGGCTAATGATACAGTTATACCACTGTTGCTTGAATGGGAAATGGTGCTTTTTGATGTCTTTATATTGTGCAACCCCTACCCTGGTTCATGGTGCTTGTTTGTCCTGAGAGCAGCTGACTTTTATGGTTATTATTAGCTAAGCATGTAAAGCTATATGTCTTTTTTTGGTTAACTTAGAGAATATTGATATATTTTTTAAATATTCTGCAACAATACTAAATTAATGACTGAGGATATGATAGGTCCTGATAATATTAGACGGCTCTCATAAGAATATTCTCATACTTAGTGTTAGAAGTGGGGGTCTCTAGTTGGCAGTGGCTTTAACCCTGTCCAAGTAGGAACCCGTCTTTCTAGTTAACGTAAGAGAGTTACACACCTAGCTAACACTGCTCACCCCCTTGCTAGCTTGGCATGAGCAGACAGGCTTATCTCAGAGGCAATGTGTTAAGTAGTTCTACCAAAACGCACAGCAGCACAGTGAAAACACCAGTTTAGAAAAATAAAGTATCTTTAGCCAAACCAAAGACCAAAATGACAAAATATCCAAAATAGACCTATCAAAATATCACTTTTAAAATGTTTTAGCAATTCTGTCCATAGAAAACTATGGGTTTTTTTTTCCACAAAGTTCCTTAGGATGTGTCAAAATTCACCAACCAAAACAGCTGCAGATGAGCATGGTGCAGGAAAACACAGCAATGCATCGGATCCTGAGCCTGAGATTGTAAGGGCCAGCGATGCATCGATTTCTGGACAGCTCAGGTCTGTGGGTGTCGAACAAGGTGCTCAGGTGTGATGAGTGGGAAAATCCAGGTCAATGCGGCGGCAATCCAGGCGCTGCTTTGTTTTCTGCAGTCGATTCTTCCAGGCGCAAGGCAGGCTTACGTTGGAGTCGGAGTGAGATTTTTGGACTTCAGAAACTCGGTGCTCGAGACTCAGGCTGCGGTGATTCTTGCACAAAGGCACTGAGTCGATCCTTTCGGGCGCACCCCGACAATGCATATGTTTTTGTCCGCATAGCACTTTGCAGTGGGAAAAATAGCATTGGCAGGGCGATGCGTGGATGTTCACCAGGAATGTCAGGAAAACAACCCCAAAGGGCCCAGAAACTGGATTAGGCACCGCAAGGCACGTCAGAACTCCCAACAGTGGAATTCAAGGTTGCTTTAGGTGTAGTATTTGTGTGCCTAAGACTTCTTAACAGGAGGCAAGCTCTACTTCATGCCCTTGGAGAATCTTCTCATGCAGCTTTCACAGCAAAGCCCAGTCTTTGGCCTCTTTCAGGCAGAAGCAGCAACTGCAAGCCAACCCAGCAAAGCAAGACACAGCAAAAGGGGCTGTACTCCTCCTTACAGCTCTTCAGCTCTTCTCCTTGGCAGAGATTCCTTTTGGTCCAGAAGTGTTCTAAAATCTTGGGGTCAGATCCCCAATACTTATACTAGTTTTTCCTTTGAAGTCAGCACAAAGAAAAGTTTCTCTTGCACACAAGAACCAGTTCTGTCCTGTCCTGGCCAGGCACATTACAGGAGGTGTATACAGCATTGTGCAGGGCAGTCACAACCTATTCAGTTGCTAGTGACAACTCCGCCCACCGCTCTAGCTCAGGATGGCTCACCAGCATAAGCAAGGAACACCTCAAGTCCCTTTGTGTGAGTGTCTGGAGTGAATGCACATACTAGCCCCTGTCAGCTAAAAACAAGACATCGATTCCACAATCAGGCAGAGGCAAAAGATGGTTAAACACGAAAACGCCCACTTTCTAAAAGTGGCATTTTCAAACATTCAATTTAAAAAGTAACTTCACAAAAAGATGTACTTTTAAATTCTGAATTCAGGCAGCCCAAACTCCATCCTCTATCTTGTCACATTTGAAAGTTACACTTGTAAAATGTTACACGGCATCTCCAATGAACACCTATGGGAAAGACAGCCTTTCAATCGTGAAAAAGGAAGTTGGCAGTATTTCACTATAAGGACATGTAAAACACACCAGCACATGCCCTGCCTCTCACATACACTGCACTCTGCCCCTGGGGGTACGTTTGGGCCTACCTTAGAGGTGACTTACATGTAAGAAAAGGGAAAGCTAGGGCCCAACAAGTGGGTACGCATGCCAGGTCGACAGGCAATTTAAAAACTGCACGCACAAATACTGCAGTGGAAGGGCTGAGACACATTTGAAAGGCTGCTTGTGTGCATGGCACAATCAGTGCTGCAGGTTCACTAGTGCAAATATAACAATTGATGGACAGAATGCAGAACAATGTCATACATTCACCCCAGTACAGAGATCTGGGCCTAAATCCATCGTTTTTTTGCTCACCATGCCATTCCAGTTTGAACCTAGCCATATGCAAATCAGTCTTGACCCTGTGCCCCATGGGAACAGTCCAGCCCCAACTGCCAAGCCAGGTCCTCCCTGGACTGGAAACAAGCATCCTAGGACCGGTTTCGGGCTTTCAGCCCTCGTCAGCCAGGATAGCTTGATTCCAGTGGCATGGAGAGCAAGGGACTCACGTCTGAGCATACCCTTCCCACTCGGGGTGACAAATGCAAATATAACAATTGATGGACAGAATGCAGAACAATGTCATACATTCACCCCAGTACAGAGATCTGGGCCTAAATCCATCGTTTTTTTGCTCACCATGCCATTCCAGTTTGAACCCAGCCATATGCAAATCAGTCTTGACCCTGTGCCCCATGGGAACAGTCCAGCCCGAACTGCCAAGCCAGGTCCTCCCTGGACTGGAAACAAGCATCCTAGGACCGGTTTCGGGCTTTCAGCCCCCGTCAGCCAGGATAGCTTGATTCCAGTGGCATGGAGAGCAAGGGACTCACGTCTGAGCATACCCTTCCCACTGGGGGTGACAAATGCAAGTGTGAGTGTTTAATTGGTTCTGATGCTCCGTCCATCACCACCCCCTTTTTTACCGCTTTGTTCGCCATAAGTTGGCAGGGTATGCTCAGACGTGAGTCCCTTGCTCACTTTGCCACTGGATTCAAGCAAGCCTGGCTGAAGACGGCTGAAATGCCAGAAACCGGTCCTAGGAAGCTTGTTTCCGGTCCAGGGAAGGCATGGCTTGGCAGTTCGGGCTGGACTGTTCCCATGAGGCACAGGGTCAGACTGATTTGCATATGGCCATGTCTGAACTGGGGTGGCAGAGTGGGCTAAAGAACGGTGATGTATCAAACCCAGATCTGTTGACTGGGTGTGAGTGTTTGATTGGTTCTGATGCTCCGTCCATCACCACCCCCTTTTTTACCGCTTTGTTCGCCATAAGTTGGCAGGGTATGCTCAGATGTGAGTCCCTTGCTCACTTTGCCACTGGATTCAAGCAGGCCTGGCTGAAGACGGCTGAAATGCCAGAAACCGGTCCTAGGAAGCTTGTTTCCGGTCCAGGGAAGGCATGGCTTGGCAGTTCGGGCTGGACTGTTCCCATGAGGCACAGGGTCAGACTGATTTGCATATGGCCATGTCTGAACTGGGGTGGCAGAGTGGGCTAAAGAACGGTGATGGATCAAACCCAGATCTGTTGACTGGGTGTGAGTGTTTGATTGGTTCTGATGCTCCGTCCATCACCACCCCCTTTTTTACCGCAGGTTCACTAGTAGCATTTTATTTACAGGCCCTGGGCACACACAGTGCACTCTACTAGGTACATACCAGTAAATCAAATAGGCCAATCATGGATAACCACTCATAATCACAATTTACACAGGGAGCATTAACACTTTGGCACTGATAAACAGTGACAAAGTGCCTAAAGCATCTAAACCAGCAAAAACGAAAACCTCTGCTTACATTTTTGAATCCAGGACTCATTCTCAAGTACCGAGTAAGAAATAGTTCTCTAACCTATGCCATGACACCAAGTGGATCTAATCCTGCTGAGAACAACCTGCCTACAGGAGAGCTTAGTCATGGAAACCTTGATGTCAGAAAGACAAGAGTGCTGTGAAACCAGGAGAGAAAGTTCTCCAATTAGACTGGGTTTCTCTGGATCCAACTATGAAACACTACTCGACAAGTGAGTTTTGCTGAAACCTCTCCGCACATTTTGAATCTTTGATGCACTTTGAGGAGACATTCTGTATATTTTTACTACAACTGGTTCACCAACCCGTACACCTCAATACATCTGAGCTAGACAACAACATCTCAAACATCACATTATGGCTTGGCCCATTACGCTAGATGGTGCTCTGACAACTTAAAGTCAGCTGTAAAGACACTGAAAAGGCTTCATCCTTAATCTGAGGATGTGACATCAAACTACACCCATTATACGCTCCTTCACAAAGTTGGAGTGTCTACATGTCTGTGCATCAGATTCCCTAGGACTTCTCAAACTATACAAAGACAGTGATGTGGAGGAATCAATACAATAAAATTAACAATATGACACAGTAAATTAAATCCTATTCTGTGGTACACAGTCCCTGTCTATTTGCATGTATTCTCATTAAGGCCCATACCAGCTCTGATTCCAAATAGGAACAATTGGTAAATTATTTTAATTGTTCTCTAATTTATGTAGACACAAACAATACATGACTTATATCAATACAGACACACAATAGATACAATAATAATTACAACAGCCACAGAAAACAATTACATACAATCAATTGCACATACTAATACACATAATTCTATATTCTTTCCTACGGGACACAGCATTTACAATGCTGGTAATACCCCGCGGGTAGGTTACAACGCGGACGTAACATCGTCCCCGTTGTTACCATGCATGGCATTACATCGCAAGTTGTTTCTACGACTTGCACTAGATGGCGCGCAACACCAGGGAATGTGTTGTATTCTAAATCCAACACATTCCCTGGTGTTGCGCTAACTGGAGTAGGAATAGTAATTTATACTATTCCTAAGTCCAGCGCGCCATCTAGTGCAAGTCGTAGAAACGACTTGCGATGTAAAGCCATGCATGGTAACAACGCGGACGATGTAACGTCCGCGTTGTAACCTACTGCGTGGTATTGGATGGCGTAGTAACATCATACATTCTTTCCTACCCCAAACTAGTGGTTTCGTGTTTGCTCTATAACTATCAGCAATCCACTACGAGGTAATCCTGTACACACAAGAGGTAAATACTTCCACCTCTGAATCCATCCACAGTGTGTATGTAAAATTTTTAACACAAAATCTTTTATTCATTGGACTCCTCTTTATTTATGAGGTTGACGCGTTTCAGCCGTTTCACCTGGGCCTCATCAGGACAAGGGTACAAGGAACACACTTCGCCCAGAACAGGAAGCACTGGACATCAAGGTCCAAACCACATTAATGGGACACTCTCTGTGGGCATACAGCAAGTGTTTATTGAAGTTGATGACAAACTGTCTCTTCATTGGAACAATGCATCCTCTTCTGCGCACTAAGCGGCATATTAATGCGAGCCCCAAGGAGGGAGAGAGTCACCGCGCATGTTCCAACGTATGCACCAGCGTAGAGGGTAGCTGGTTGATTGCAAACGTCTCGTGACATTGTAAAACACGCCGAGAGGGCATGTGGTGACTCTCTCCCTCCTAGGGGTGAATATTTTGTATTGCGGCGTGTGATGCAGGCTGCAGCACATGCCACAAAACAAAAAAACACATTTAAAACTTCCATGCACTATGTAGCAGGCACCATGCGGTGCCTGCCACATGGCGCATGGATGTTTAGGAGGGGCACCATAGGTGCCCACAGGGCCCATAGCAGAGGGCCATGGGAGAATGGGGGTATGCACAGGGCCCACAAAGTCACTTTCCGCCTGCCTTTTCATGACAGGTTAACCGCCATTAAAAAGCAACCGTGGCAGACAGTCCCTCCACAAGATGCCTCCACCCGCCGCATCATAATGTGGCGGGTGGACCTGCAGGGGCCAATGGCAGAGAGACCGTCACCAATGGCCTGACGGTGGCAGCCCCACCGCCATCATAGGCAGGCCCTACATTGCATCACAATAACGAGGGGTAAGCTATTACGACACTATTCTGCACAAGGCTTGAAGAAATATACATTATTAGCAATGATTACTTATAAAAACTTAAGAACAATACATTTGAAGTTCCACGTACCTTATATTGGATGCCTCCTTTGAAATAGCCAACAAATGTATTTGACTCATACCCTTGGATCTCTCTAAACTGCACTGGCTTCCCTCCAAGATAATCATCCAGTTGAACTGCAAAGATGGCGGCAGATGTGCTCTCATCTTGAGAGCATTCTTTTCCTGAAAATAGATGCCATATCTAAATCAATTTTCTTGCTGGTGTATAGGTTATGTTTTTTCCATTGTGTTTTGCCAAAGATTGTTCATAGCGATTCTGAAACATCTGGAAGTCGTATTTAAAATGTGATTAAAACAAAACTATCATGGCAGTACCATAAAACAAGATACACTCTATTGAAGGCATTTACAAAGTCAAAATATTGTTAGTACCATTTGAAATTAGGTTTATAGTCTGCAGAAACTGCAATAGAACACTCTGGTAACAACTGGAGAGACTGTGGATTTTAAATGTCACCTGTTCCAATAGTTACATTCCTCAATCTGGCATGCCTTCAAAAATATATCCGCAGAACCAAGCACATAACAATGTAATTTTATATAAAAATGCAAGTCACTATAAATGCCGCCTTTCTTAACTAGGCAGTGCCCTACATGCTACATTGAGCTATTTTAAGTGAGTGTCTTATAGCGTCGCAAGCAGAGCTGAGGTGTGTCGGTGAATGTGCTGCTGTAATACATAGAGATCATGGAGAGGAAAAGACCTAGGAGACTTGATAGGCTGATAAATCAAGAGCTGGGTAGACAAAAAATCCGAAAAGTTTGTTCTATTACTGACATAATCCATAAAACGTTAGCCTCTTGGCTATGATTTAAGCTGTCTGGGTCCTGCCACTACTGAGAATCAATAGAAAAAAAACAGAAAAAAAACTGGTCTTGACAGGAGTCCTACCTGGCCATCCTTTCTATCCAGGACAAGAGTAAAACATAAAAAATAAATACATAATAGAAGTACGTTAAACAGAGGGGTTGGAGAAGAAGATAATGATTTTCCATGATGTGCTGTGAGCACTCTGTGAAGTTGCTCACCTTCTGACATCATTTGGCAGCCTTTCTATAAATGTAATTTGGATAGCTAAGTATTCTGCCAAGACTGCATATTGATTAGCCAGTGTAACGCTGAATGAGGAGGGATGTCACCCCAAGTGCACATATAGGTCTGCACCACAAAACTTCTTTCTCTGGCGGTATTTCATGTCCTCGGTGGTAAATTAAGGCAATGCTTAAACTCCTTTACCACCGTATTATGAATGCAGATTTCTGGAGGTGCTAACGCGTGACAAGAATGTTTGTGCACTTTTGTATTAGGCTTTCTGTGGTGGTGTGTGTTCTGTTATTTTTATGTTGCTGTGCTTTGTGCTGCATTATGGCAATGTGATGGTACACTGTGGTCCTTGCGTCGCATTATGTTTTGACAGATTTGTTTTTTTAATTTTTTTTTGTTGAGCAGAGCATAAGGGCATAAAATACATGGCGATCACAGAAATCATCAGGAACTGAAACTGACATTTTATGATCAATAGTTCTTGTTCATTTTACAAATGGAACCAACATGGATTAAATACTGAGACAAAAACAACAGATAAAAAGCAACAGAAGTCTGGCTGAATCTTGCATTATTTGAAAGTTAACCGATCTTATTCATTAATTTTCCAAAGTGCTTGAGTGCTTGAGTGCTAAAGTGACAAGAGATAGATATACTGACATTATTCAAGGGCCTAAAATCATTATAAAAGCAGAAATAGTTAAACTCGTAATCACCTATACCCTTGATTGTAGAGCACTATTAAAAAACCGTACTATACCCAATCAAAAATATGCAAACATTTTACCTGCAGAGATGCTGCATTATAAAAGTGCAATCGTGCCGTTTCTAAAGTGCATCTCAAGCACGCCAGAAAAAGTGTAATGTGCTATAATGCTCCCCAGCTCTAAAGTGCAAAAGTTGATATAATTTATATTTCCACCATTGTTTAAAAATTTCAAAAACTTCCAAACAGCTTTAAATGTTCTTGTTGCGCCAACCCGCTTGCATAAGCTTCTTCAAACCTCATGGTTCTTTTCATTTTGTTTAGCCATTTAGAGTAGGAAGGTACATCTTCAGACCTCCAGTTTTGGCGAAGTAGAGAGCGAGCAACTAAAGAACTAATCGCCGTAAAGGTCTCTTCTGCTTTTGTCAAATCAGACCTTACTCTAGAAATGCCAAAGAGAGCTACTGCTGCCTCTGGGTCGAGCCTCTTCTGAATTGCCTGACTTATGGCCGAGAAGATCTTAACCCAGAATAACTCACGTTTTGAGCACGTGAAAAAATTGTGAAGCCAATCTCCTTCGCCTTCTGCCTGACATCGGAAACATTTATTTTCCACTTTTGGATGTCTTTTACAAAGAGTTTTAGGGGTGTAATATGCTAACCACCGCGATAGAAAAGCCATCCTTTTAAAGTTGGCTGCTCTTAGTGCCTTACTCCCTAACTGGGGTATAGACTGCGATTTTTGGCGAAAGAAAGAGCAATTGGTTTCCCGTATTACTTTTCCCAAGAATTCTTCCACCACGGTAGGCTCATTACACTTTCTCAACTAAGAGTACCAATTTCCAACCCCCTTTAATTTGGCTCTGTATAGAGCATTTACCTGCTTTGTTGGAGCACTGCTTAATAATAGATTACACCTATTTATGAAATTTACAATCTGCAGATACTCCAAGAAACCAGGCTTATTGCGGTCGCCATATCTATGTTGAACCTCTTGCCAGGAGATTACTTTCTTATTAATTAAAAAGTGCCCCAATTCCTCAAGACCACAGTCCTTCCATCTTTTAAGACGACTAGAGTGTATTTGAAGACCGAGAGTTTTACATTCCACTAGCTTTAAATATTGAAATCCTGAGGAGCCGGCTTGTTTTAAAAAGGATTGAGGAAAAGTCTTGTACCGTCTTATATCTGGTCTTTCTCGTCAATTTGGATGTTTTTAGAAATATTGGAATTTGCCCATCAGACTCCTGAACCATTTTGTCAAAAACAAAATTGTCTAGTAAACCATTTGTTTCCAATAAGCGTGCTGTAAGATACAGAATCGCTGACTCATAGTAGGTTCGTATTTTTGGTAATGCTAGACCGCCCTGATTAGTTTCTAACTGCAGTATAGCCAACTAACCCTAGAAGCCTTCCTACTCCAAACAAATTCCCTGAACATTGACTCCAGCTCTTTAAAATAGCTGGAGGCGATCTTCAAAGGTACATTTATAAAAAGGAATACTAATAGGGGAAGAATAGACATTTTTATAAGAGCTACACGGCCTATTAGAGTTAAAGGCAAAAGAGACCACTCAAGCAAACCTTTAATTTTATTCTGCATTGCTGAGTAGTTTATACTGAACAACTGTTCATAGTGATTAGAGACATATATTCCCAGATATCGTATTAGTTCTGCTTTCGAAGCCTGAGATTTGAAATTGGAGGGTAGAAAATTACAGTCAACATTCAATGTTAGGATCTCGGTTTTATTTTGATTAATTTTATACCCCCCTATTAATTCAAATTGGCTAAATTCTTTTAATACCTGGTCCCAGGCCCGGACTGGCAATGCCGGGCACCGGGCAATCCCCCGGTAGGCTGCCAGGGGTGGGGGCCGGTTTTTTAGCAGGGGGCCGGTTTTGTTGTTGGGCCGGTTTTTTGTCCGGCGTGCCGCATTAATCAATAAATAGAGAAGTTGAAGCTCAGTACAGACCGACTAGAGACCTGCTAGTATTAGTCTACGTCTCTCCTCGCTGATCCGTGCGGGGGCAAAAAAAATCACACCATCAATAAATCTCCTGATTTCTTTTTCTGTACTAGTGCTGTGCAAATGCAATTGAGATCATTATTTAAAATAGGGGGTGGGTCGCGTGCGGCGCAGATGTCTCCGCCGCCGCGTCTGCGCTGTCTCAGTTCGCCCACCGTAGGGTGGGGAGGGGCGCGCGGCATTGGTGGTGACATGACATGCGTATTGGGGTTCGGCCAATAAAAAGTGCGCGTGACCCGTGAGGCCAGAGGCAGAGCATTCCAGAACAACTAAGCCAGCCAGAGACTGAGAGGCACGCTGCACGCACGCCATAATTTAATTTATTTGTAGTAGCCCCTGCCCCTGCCTGCGTGTCCCACTGTCCCTCTCTGCTGCTTGCTGCTGCTGCCAACTGTCTGCAAACTGCCGCCGGCCCGCCGCCCGCAGGTGAGTGCATTTTTGCAAATTTAATTTTCATCATGGCATTGGTACTAGTTTGTGGGCCGGGCCGCGGCCGGGCCGGGATTAAAACAAAAGATATAGAGGCGGCCTGCAGCCGGCAGTCACTTCGGTAGTACTGCAGTCAAGTGCATTGTTGTGAGGACGATGGGTTTTTTGGTGCAGCAGCCTCTGCTATGGGCTCACTAGCTCCAAGATAAGGAAATATAATCGCAGGAGCTCACTGCTGTATTTGTGGTGGGGGGGGGGGAGAGAGGGAAATCTTGCGAAAGCACCCTCACAAAAAGGAATTTAGAAACACCTGGCCTCCTCACTGACATCTCAAATCACACACGGCGGTGAAAGGCCTATGATGCAAGCCTTTGCATAGACAGGCTGACTTTTTGCTCGTAGCAGTTTGAGAGGGGTTCTCTTCTCTGTCATGATCAGATGGTAGGACCAGATTATAATTTACAAACTGGTTTAAATGTACCTAGCACAGAGAGGCTCGAACCTCCCCTTTGTCTTTTTGGAATAGTGTGTTCTGTGATATTGTTAGCCATAAAGTTAAGAAAATACTGAACAAGAGGTTACAGTTTGAGAAAGTCAAAGCAATGGGCTTATGTTTCACCAAAAATCACTACTGGGTGGCTACTATAAAGGGGGCTGTCCACCACATAGAAGTTGGGATTCTCTGTGTTGCTATAATCATGCTGCATATTTTCTTCATCAGGCTTGTGCATAATAAATAACTATAGATGCAGGCCTTTGTGTGTATACTGACTTGGGGGTTGAAAAATGGAACCCTACCTACAGATTCCTTGTTGGATCTTTGGCAGGTGTTATTCCATGTTTCCTTACGGACCATGGCAGGGTCTTTGATGATGTCTGTGGTATCCTCACTGCAGGCTCGATAGACCCTAACCACAGGCCCTAAGGGTCCAAGAGAGTTGTTCCTGGTGTGGCCAAAACCTTGGGATGCATAAGTGAGGCTCCAGAATCAGCCTAGGACCACTATACCCTTTCAAACTGAGCTCAGACACCCTCTTTTCTAAATAAAAAAAAAGGCAACGTCCAGCTGGCAGTTTATTCGGATAGGTTTTCCCTATTCTTTCAGACGTTTGTTAAGCTCAACAGTTAAAAAGGAAGCCCAACTTACCTACAAACACCAGACTCAGTTAACACCTGGCTGTCTTAGTAACATTCACAGATGTGTACCAATTTAAAGGGAATAGGTATCTCTAAAATAGAGTCTCATAAAATAACTCCAGCTTTAATGTTCGACTGATCCCATTCCAAATTTGTAGACACTGTGCTGCAAGTTCACCGGCCACACTAGGCTCTGCAGCAAATCTCAGACTTCAAGGCGACCCTGCTGCAGCTTTTACAGATGGTTTGGAACTCTCTGGTGCACCTTTGGGCCCCACAGATTCATCAGGAGCTTGAAGTTGGTTGGGCTTCTGGTGGCGGTTACTCCACCAAAGCCAACTGACCCTGTACTTCCTCTCTATTTCATGGTCTATAATGCTCCCTGATAATGCTCATTCAAGCACCAGTGGTTTCAAAAGTAGAAACATCTGCTGCAGCGACGGCCCGTGCAGGGCGTTTTAGTGGGGCGGTGACGTGGCGCAGAGGAGGGGCAGGGTGGGGGGTTGCAAACTGCGGCATACGGCCGATTTCAGGTAAGTTACGAAAACAATTAATAAAACGAATTTTGTTGCGTGTGCTGCATCGCCAAATGCCTTAGTGTGCGATAAAACAATTCCTACATGTTTTTAATATTTGCAAAATCGGGCACCAATTAGCATGCTAGTGTAACACGGAGCATGAAAGTTAAAATACTTAGGTTAAAGCCTTTTACTCCAAAACTTTCTTAATGCTGCTAGGTTTTTAGCTTCAAAACTAGACGTTCCGCCGTTTTATCATGACATTCTGTGTATGCATTGTCAACAGGCCACTAATAGACAAGCACTGGCAAAGGCAATAGGTCTTGCCTATGCAAGAGCTATTTGCTTTGCAATGTGTTTTAGCCATGCTGTATACCAGTGTGGTTACTGGTCAGCATGTCTAAAAGTTAGTGGTGTGGAGTAGCGTGGGGTAGATTGGAGTGGGGTAAATTCGGGTATTGGAATAGTGTGGATTGGGGTAGAGTGGAGTGGGGAAGATTGGCGTAGAGTGTAGTGAGGGTAGAGCGAGGTAGAAGGGAGTGGGGTGGATTGGGGTGGATTGTAATGGGGAGGCATTAGGTAGTTGGGTAGATCAGCGTGGTAGATTGGAGTGGGGTAGATTGGATTGGGGTGGATTGGGATGAAGTGGAGTAGATTGGGAAGAGTGGGGTAGATTGGGAAGAGTGGGGTAGATTGGGAAGAGTGGGGTCGATTGGAAAGAGTGGAGCAGATTGGGGTAGATGGGAGTGGTGTGGGGTAGATTGGAGTGGGGTATACTGGAGTGGAGTTGGGTCTACTGGAGTAAAGTGGAGGGGGTAGATTGAAGTGAGGTATATTGGACATATTGTAGGGTAGATTGGGATTGAGTGGGGTAGATTGGGGAGGTGTGGGGTAGATTGGAGTGGGGTAGATTGGGGTAGATTGTATTGCAGTGGAGTTGGATAGAGAGGTGTGTGGCGGATTGGGATGGGGTGAGGTAGATGGGAATGGGGTAGATTGGAGTGGGGTAGATAAGATTGGGTTAGGGTGGGGAAGATTGGAAAGGAGTATATTGGAGTGGAGTACATTGGGGTAGATTGAAGTGGGTGGAATTAGATGCAGTAGACTGGAGTAGGTTTGTTTTTTTAAAGCATGTTTTTTTTGCAATTGGTAAGAAATGCAAAAGCTTAATAAGGCAATACAGATAATGCAAGGTATCCATACCATTGCCATATCCAGTTCCGCATGCCCAATAAGGAGATGGCGGCAGTGTTTGTCAATGATATGTTATCATTGTAAACTCATCTCAATACAGATTGGAGTAGGTTAGTTTGAGGTGGAGAGGGGCAGGGTAGATTGGAGTGGGATGGCCAGGGCTTGACTAGTTGTATATTGCACGTTGCCTGGGCCTTGCCGGCCCTGACTCCCGGAGCCGAGACAGTGACACACACGAACGAGTACAGAATGATTAAGCCACTCCGAGAGTCCGGCTACGCTAGTCCTACCACCCGCTTCATGTCATAAACACAAAAGGCAGGGTTAGGGCATTCACTTACCCAAGAGCGGTTAACACAGCACCCCTTCTTGCCTGGCTGTCACCTGGATGTGGATGGCTGGGATCAAGATCTGTTCAAACTTCAAAGACACATGATGTGTATTAAAGTAAATTGGCGCTTCCTCATAGAGTCGCCTCTCTCTAAACCTCCCCCTAGGTTGTGAATAAAAGATTGGTCTACCCTTTGTGCCTGTCTATAACCTGAGATTATATCAGTATTCCTCTGTATCTGTCCTATAGATTTGTCTTTTTGTCGTTCCTCTATGTCAGTCTGCCTTCTTTGTCTGTTATCTGTGTCTCTGTCTGTGTTCCCCTTTACCTGTCCTCACTCTATCTTCCTGTGTTTTTTATTGTCCTTTGTGTGGCTTCTTGTGTGATTGCAGGTCAAGCAGGCCTTCAGGCAGACCTACCTATTTGTGTGTCTTCCTGTGTATTGGTTATTCCTTCGTTCCGGTCATAGATGCATCTGTCTTCTTTCCTATGTGGTAACAGGACACCTCCTGCCAGTCTCAGGTTTGTTAAAAATATGCAAACATTCATACTGGAAAACAGCAGGATTAGAAGAAACTGTGCCTTTCATCACTGTGCACTGTCCCAGCTGCCGTCAGACCATGGTTCACCCCAACTGGACCCTCAGAGGTCACACCACACACATTCATTGGCAAGACAATGCCACTTTCAAGACCGCTGCCCCGAACCACCCCTGAGAAAGAGCTGTGTTGTCAACAGAGACATCTAAAGATTTTAGGACTGCACAGGAAAGAGGTGGGCAGACAGGTCACATGGAGCAAGCAAGAGACGTGCAGATGTGCAGAGGGCACAGTTGGCATCCCTGGTTTCTTCAAAGCATCTCTATTCCACTCCCACCTCCATCCACATATCTTGTGGGAGCTGCGCTGCCTATGTCTATCCTTGTTTCAGCACCATCTTTATGTACGTTTCTTTAGAAATCATTTGTCTCTCTTTAAAGAGCTTGGAAAAGGAGAACACTTTCATATCGGGTTGTCTCTCAGCTAGCTTGTGGAATCAAACTGTTCTTTCTGGTGGTATTCTGGTTCTGGCAGCAAGGTATGAAAATATCCAGTTAAGTTGAGTTTTCTCAACTACTTTAGGACACATTTTTGACAACAAGCATTGATAAAGTCAGCAGGCCTAGCTTTAATGTGAAAACTCATGGAAACAGCATGTGTGCTTCAGGTACATGATGTGACTGGGTGGGTAACCTGGTGCTCTTTAAGGGCATCCTCTACTATTTACTGTGCTTTGAAAGTTGATACAATTGAATATGTAATGGAAAATGTGCTGTAAAATTCACCATTTTGGTCTGTCTTTTTCCAAAGTTTTCTTGGGGGGAGAATCCCCCAAATTCCCCTAGTAGTCGTCGCGTTCGCTCACTGCGCTTGCTCGCTACACACCATGTGGGGGCTGGTCTCACTTTTACTTTGTTCTCCCCGATTCACTACTCGTGTCTATTTTTGGTGCTCTCTGAAAGAATGTCTATGGGTACATGATCTGACTGGGTGGGCGTAACCCGGTGCTCTTTAAGGTCATCATCTACTATTTACTGTGCTTTGAAAGTTCATACAATTGAATATGTAATGTAAAATGTGCTGTAAAATTGACCATTTTGGTCTGTCTTTTTCCAAAATTTTGTTTGGGGATAATGCCCCCAACCCCCCCCCCCCCCCTCCAAGTAGTCGTCAGGCTTGCACGTTGCACTCGCTCGATACGCGCTGGATGGGGGCTGGTCTGGGAACATTTGCCAGGGCTGGTTTCAGTTCCCAGTCCGGCCCTGCCTGGTCCAGATTTAGGTTTAAGAGGCTCAAATATAGAACAATGTCATCTGCAAAGAGTTTTAATTTCGCCATCCCCGTTACTGGAGCTTTAATTTCTGAAGTTTTGCGAATTCTAATGGCCAGGGGCTCAATAAAAAAGGTGAACAGTAGGGGGGACATCGGTCAACCTTGTCTGGTCCCACGATTGATATTGACTGTCACTATTTGATTGGCATGTATCACCACCTGAGCCTGGGCACCCTGATAGATGTTCCTCAACATATTTGTCATTTGGGCTGGGACACCAAAATATGATTAGCCCCAAATATCGGGCTTCATTGAATTTAAAAATATTCTCCTGAATTCGCATACTAATAATTACCATGCGCAAAGGGCACAAAAGAAACTTGCTTCTTGCCACTTCGGCCTCAATTGCAAGGTGAGTGGAGCGGACCTCTGCTCAATCAATTATGAGTGGCCGTTGTCCCACAACCGGGCTTGCCAGGTTTGGGTATTGGCAGCTCCTCCGCTAAGGCGGAGGTGCGTTGACTCACTGCACAAAAAGGAAAAATAAAATTACAACAACAAATGTTATTGTCCTTTTATTTTTTGGATTGTATGCAGTCAGTTGCCTGTTTGCAGTGTGGGGTGGGGCTGGCCAGAGCAGGGGAGGAGTGGTTTGCACTCCCAAAGTGTGCATGAACTGTTTGGCCGGCCCTCTTGAGCCGACCAAACAGTTCATGTGCACTTTGCATGTTCCTACCAGGCTGAGTTACACAGCCTGGTGAGGAACATGCACAGGCTCCCTGTTCCAGTCTGAGTGCCGATCCACGGTGCTCAGACCAATCACAACACTGCATTGAAGCATTGTGTTTTTGGGTCAGGGGAGCCTGTGTGCCGGGTGCTTCCTGCTGCCGAACAGACTGCAGAAAGGAAGAAGGACGAAGTCGCAGGGGAGGCATCAGACGGCCTGTTGTTCCAAGGTAAGTGTTTTTGTTAAATAAACACCACCCCTGTCAGGGAGCAGCCGCTACTGGGTTTGGGAACAACAGACCTAAATTTGCCAGCTGCAAAACCTGGCCAGTAAAATTCTATCGGGAATTGTAATGGAGCCTGGCCCGGTTCCCTGGCGCTCTCCCAACCTGCTACCAAGGCGCCGGGCATGCTCCCCTTTGTGAAGAAATGTATTTTGCTTCTCTCCTTAACCCCTTCGATGCTGCGCAGATTCCGCCGCTGTGCTGACGGAATCTTGCGCGGGTGTGGTCATCACGGAATGGTTCCGTCATGAGCACAGCTCAACCGTGGGTCATGACGGAACCATTCCGTCATGAGCACCGAAGGGGTTAACCCTCCCCCCCCCACAGCCTCCTTCTACCACCCCATCCTGCACCAGGCCCTATTCATATTTAACACCTTCTGAGTGTTAATGCCTACAAAAAAGGGAACACCACGCGGAATTCAATTGAGTAAAACTCGGTCCTTAAGATAGTCCCCATTCTGTGGGAATCAACTCATAATTGCATGGTACTGCTAAGGTTTTATTACACTGTATTGGTGTTTACAGGTGGGAGGTTACCACCTGGTTAGTACTGTGCAGCTTCTTTTCAGGGCTTCATTAACAGGTGTTTATTAACAGCAAACTCAATGGTACTCCACTAGTAACTCTCAGAAAAATAAAAGCTTAAATTAGTTTAGCAAAGTTTCAAATCTCAGCCATAAGCATTACATGCAGTTATTTCCAGCATGTGCGTAACTTACTGAGCTATCAAACGTATGACTGGCTGGTTACACTTGAATCCCCATAACAACCCATTCAACATCCTTCTAGGATTTGACTGTATCCCGTAAGTTGGTCACAGTGCACCACCACAGATTCATTAACCACTCGAACTATTTCACTATCACTAGAAGCTGACACTTGATGAACACACATCTCTTCAGCTAGTGTCTTAACCCACAGAGCTATAATACCACCTGATACACTTGACCGAAAGGTTTATCCTTTAAAACACAGCTCATTAGATTAATATTCCTAGTGTTAATTTCTGTAGGCAACATAAAGGTCATAGATTCAAATGTTGTTGAGGCCAACACAGATGTTCATGCTTCTTAGATTGATAAATGTGTGCCACTGTTGTGGATAGTAACAACATCTAATATTTATTGCGCAACTTAATAGCAAGATAGTAGCATCAAGCCACTTTTCAAAAAACACAACTCCAACGGTGTCCATTGAGATCCTGTGCATGCTGCTACCTGATTTCAGTTACTACAAATGAAGGTTCTTTTACTAAATTTGTGAGTCCAACCCACATGTGTTAGGCCACCCCACATGGGTTAGGCTGTGCCTCTTATAAGGGGTTCCTACAACGCTCTACTTCCATTTAAAGCACTGTTCTCCCCCTTACCTCCTCTTGAATGCAATGCAGCACATGTACAATTGCTCAGTTTTCAGGATTTATTGTACCCGAAGCTGTCCCATAGCCTTAACATATGAGTTGCATCACTGAATTCATTCCAGGAAAGTCCAAACATATATTTACGAGTCCTTCCTCATTTTTACATCTCACCTACAGACAGCTATAACTGTGTATTAGAAAGGACCTATTGTGAACAAGATGTCATCACGCCATGCCTGGTTTCCCTTGTCCCAAGGTCAGGCATAGCAGTGAGAGGAAGAGGAGGAGTCGCGGGGCGGAGGCGGCAGTTCGATATAGAGAGACGGAGAATAAAGGCATGCTACTCCGGACTCCTGGTGTCCTTGTGTGCATTATTCCCTTTGGCGGGATAGGAAACAAGTGGGTTTTGGAACAGCCCCTGACTTGTGATAGGATAAGTCTCTTCTTGATCTCATTTCTCTTCTGTCGATTCTGCAGCCGTTCTCCCTCTTCCTGTGTCAATCCTGCCCAAGGAGCATTTATTCCAATCTTTGTTTTGATTTGATGCCATGTATCCTTACAAAATGCATGACGTCAGACCTAGCAAACCATTCATGGTGAGGAACTTTTTTCTCCTCTATTCCCCCTGATCTCCCCGCAACCTCATGCACCCCAATCCCTGTCATTATTAAAACCTTGCCCCTCACCCTCTTTGTGATCTGACCACCGCCAAGCGCCATAATGGCAGGCGGCCAGCTTAAAAGCATGGCAACCAGTTTAGAATGTTTTTTTCTTACGCTTAAAAAATAATCACTCAAAGATGAAAATCATTGGTTCACCCTCATTGGTGAAGGATATCTTTGAATTATATGGTGACCACCTTTGGGAAAAACAAGCACTGACAAAGTGAATAGGTGTCACAAGCAACACATATTTACGTTGTGAATACTTGTTGATATATATACATTTGTTTTTATAAACAGCCAGCATTCAACCCTGCATATTTGCCTCCATTTAAAACAACAAACCCATCAATCGCCTTCCATGGGCTCAGAGTACAAAACGAAAAATAAATATTAATTGTTGTGCCCTGTATCTTCTTTTCCTTGAAATTGGTAATGTTTCTGAATGTAAGAGCTAATTTTATAATCTAAAATAGTTTTTTTCAAAGTGTAATGTGACAGATTGTATTATCTGCTGTTTATAGAAGGATCATACTGTTGTGCAAAGTGTTGTTTTTCAAGTTCAATGCTAATTCAGTATCAATATTTGCCATGGAAATGTCTGTGTGCACTAAACCTTCGCACCATGCACAAATCAGACAACAAGTAGCATGCTACATTTTTGTCAGACCAAAACCTTATCTCACTTATTCCAGGATACTTTTAAATCTTAAGCGTTCTACTCGCAAAATGAACATTTAAAATAGTGGACGAATAAACAATGTCCTTGAATCTATTTTCAGTAGCAGCCACATCAGCTCCCACCACTGATGCCTGGGTCACGGTCAGGGAACGATCACGGACTGGGAACCACAACCGGCCCTGGCAAAGCGCACGGCCGGCCCCCCTTCCCCAGGGAAGGGGGGTGGGGGGGGGGGCACCAAGCTCTTTGCCATGGCCGGTTGTAGGCCGATTTTGTAACAGGGCCGATTTTGCAGAAACGGCCCTGTAGCAAAAACTGCCCCCAGGGGACCAAAACCGGCCCCCGCCCGTGCAGCGCACCGGGGGATTGCCCGGTGCCCGCTACGGCCAGTCCGGCCCTGGTGACGGTATCAATACATATGTCCCTTGCAAATGCAGATCAGCAAAAAAAATAAACAGAACAATCATCGCAAGCCAGAAATTGAGGGCCTGATGAGGATGGCGGTGAGATCACCACTGACTGCCTATCCTAGCAAGTTTCCCGCCCACCACATTAAGATGACGGGCAGTTTGTTGGCGGTCAGAAAGACCGACCGCCGTGCATCCGATGGGCTCCTTGAGCTAGCCGGTGCATTGGAGGGGAATCATATCCCTACAACGGTGGCAGTGCCTGCCAGGCACTGCCGTAGGGATTATGATGTCCCTTTCCGCATGCTTTTTTATGGTGTTTAACCCGCCATGAAAAGGCAGGTGGAAAGGGACTTTGGGGGGGCCGTAGCGGGCCCATCTTCCCCCCTGGCCCTCAGACATGGGCCTTGGGGGGCACCTATGGCGCCCCCCCTACACATCCCTGCACCATGTGGCAGGCACTGCATGGTGCGTAGTGCAGGGATATGTGCAGTGTCTTACAGCAGCACCCACCGCAATACAAAATATAGGCATTGCGACCGCCGTGGTGGCGGTCGTATTGTAATGCCTGTGTCAGGACCGCCGACAGCCTGTCGGGCTGTCCCGTTTCCATTAGGGTGGCGGGCAGACGAAAGTCCGCCTGCCATCATAATCAACCCCTAAATATGGAAACATGAAAAAGAGTGACAAAACTGAAGGGAAAAAGAGAGGATGCCAAAGTGGGCGAACAGCACATCCGCTTTCTGGGTTTTTATATTGACTGAAGTGGTAGTTCTGATAATGAATACTTCCCCGCTCACACACCCACATCATGACGCTAGAGGTGGGTGTGAGGTACACGCCATGTTCTGTTTACAGTCAACAAATGCTGCTCTGGTTCCAGTTACAAGCCACACATTCCTATTAATTCCAGTGACAACCATTTACCAAGTCTGTGGTGGTCAGCACTTCAAAGACTGAAGGCACCGGTCAGCCCCAGACTGTGACGGCTGCATCGAGTGAGACACCCCCTCCTGAAATGGAAGCTCCTCCCTGTGTAGGACTCACTTATGAGGTGCTTAAGAAAAATACAATGGTACGCGCCACCGAACGTAAAAAGAGGCCTGCTTTTGATAAATGCTCCAACTAAATGGTGTTCTGTCATCTCCTTAACAGATAACTTATTTTTTAAAGACAGGTAAATAAAAAAGAAAAAACTTTTCAAGCACCAACTGGAGCCTTTTTAGAGTCTGAAGGAATGCCCTCCTTGCATCTGTTTCTGCTGCAAATTTGAAGAAAACCATATCCCTATCACAATATTACCTCCAGCTACTGGAAATACATCATCTAAACAGTCAGAACTTAATACATCACACCAACCACCGTGCAACATCACACTGCCATGATGGCAAAATGCTGAATGCATCACTTTGCCTTTCTAATCTAATTCAGAATCCTGGTGGAGTTTGCTTGACCGCCAACGTGTACTTGGTTAACTTGTTTGGGTGAAGGATCTTGTGCATTCTAGGTCTGATACAAGGGGATCATTCTACCGAAGGTCATCTACCTCATTGACCATATGAATTTCAGGAGGGCATTACAAAACTGCCCTTTTCCCCATAAAATGGCTGCTGCTCATTTGTTCAGTGAACTATAGCATCAAGATGCCTACAAAGCTTTGCTGTGTTTTCTGTATATTGATGTCTGATTGCATGCTTTACTAAGAAGAATAAAAGATTTTTATAGGACTTCCTTATAAGCTTGTGGACTTTTCTTTCCTGGTGCACCTTCCACTATCGAAAACCCGCTCAGTTCAAGGGAAAAACAAGAGATCTTTCGAAATATCATGTAAAATGCAAATCTGTTTATCTACCTAAAAGCTTTGTGTAAGAATGAATGCCATATGTAATCTGTGCAGCTGCTCCACCTATGTTATTTTAGGTCTGGCGTAAATGGCAGTTTTAGATTCTTTCTACAGTGCTCTCAATAAAGAAAATATTTATTTGATTCGTTATAGCGCTTTTACCCAAAGCGCTTGAAAATACAAAAAAGGTAAATAATAAGTGCAAAGGAAACAATTTACAGCAGTCTGGTGAAGTATGGCTGATAAAATGTAGGTAAAATGAGTTTTACTAGAATTTTTACATGATGGCAACAAGAAAGCAGGAAATTGGTTCTTTTGCCAAGGAGCCAGTAGCTCTAAAGACCCAGGGGCACATTTATCGAGGTTTTGAATCGCCATTGCGCAACGCAAGACCTAAGAGAGATTTATGAAGCCACGCAAGGCTCGGGTGAACCAGACTCTGCATGATACAGCCACTGCCAGTGACGACCGGCAATGTGAGATCTGCCACTTCATGCTACAGCATCGACAGTCTGCATTGACCACGAATGTGCATCTAATGACCATCTGTGACAGATGACAGAATCTTCTCGCTACAGAGACAACTATCTACAACACCCTGTCAGCTCCTCACACTGCAGCGACAACCATCCACAATGCTCTCTCCCTGCTCCTCGTAGCCTCCTCCACTGTGAACTGGACTCTTCGCGCCAGAATTGGAGAAGATATCTTTTCACCAACACTAACCTGGTCCCTTTATCTCACCCACACTCCATCGAGGTCAGCCTGAACTTGTGACTTTCACCTGATATCGCATGACCAGATAACCATGAGTGGTGCTTTGCACTTTTAGGTGCTATACTTACCTCAATTCTTTGAACTTGAATATCTATGGGTCTACTGATTGGATTTTTGTCATTTAGGTGTCCAATAATTTATTAAAGTTTGCTCTGTTTTTCTAAATTGATGAGGAATTTTTCTTGTGTTGTGTTTTTAATGTAATACTTTTTGTGTGCTGCCTAAATACTTCACACATTGTGACTTGGTTAAGCCAGACTGCTTTTGTGCCAAGCTATCAGAGAGTTAAGCACAGGATAATTTAGGGACTTTTGTGGTTCACCATGACAAGTATTCAGACCGTTGCTTGAGAAGGGCTCATCCCACCCCCTCTACAAACTACCCTATTTCGCACACCTATTGTAGTAACACACTGCCATTAAGTCTGTTTTTTTCTTTTAACTGTTTCTTGGTTGATCGATGATTTCCGCACTCGCATTATCAATTAGTTATCCATTTTTAGTCTAAATACTGAGTGATAGTTGGAGAATTGTCAATTCCCATAGAAAAACAAGGACAGCCTAATACTCCGGACCTAAAACTCCCTGCCGCAGCAATAACCATCACTGCCGCAATCCAGAAAGGACCTCAAGACCTGGCTCTCCAACTGAGCCGCAGACCCCCCCCTTTAGCACCTTGCTACCCTCACATGCGAGTAGTCATGCTCTATAAGATTACTGACTGATTGATTCTGCACCTTCTTCTTCTCAGGCTACTCCAGATTTAATTACCTTGTTTAACGGACAGACATGACTCACAGTTTATTCTGTGGGAAGTATAAAGGGCAGCCATTTCCAAACGCCCCTCATAGAAGTAGAACTCTGGCCCAATCGCGTTAGTTAAATTAGTTTAGGTGGAAATATCAAGTTTAAGAATGTACGGACACTGAGTCGCAGTCAGGAACAGACCAGCTGCTAAGGACTGCCAACATAGGAGCTGCTCTTTAGCTTGCAAATAATCTGAGCTGAATCATGCCGATGTGGACCTATCTTTGGTGTTTCCTAAAGTTTGAGGGCTATATGCTCCTTTCCCCTAGGTTAGGAATTGGAAAGTCTTGTTTTCATGAATCTCCTGAAAAATGAATTATTCAGTCTGGCTTTATAAATGGGCTTTCTGGGCTCACCGGTGGCATAATCACAGAATATCACCAATGGGCAACTAACCTACCTGACTGGATGTGACCTTCTCTTACATCATGATCGCCAGATTGAACAGTGCTGCTATCTCCTTTGCTTTTGGATTACATACAGCACATTACTAATCTCCTAAATTAATAAATAAATCAATAAATACTATAAACCTGATTTAGAGTTTGGCAGATGGGTTACGCCATCCCAAATGTGATGGATATCCAGACCACTCTATTTCAAATTCCATAAAATATCATGAACTTATAATAGACGGGTTATCAGCCTTGGTTGTGACTAAGTAAACCATCGGCCAAACTCGAAATCAGGCCCTGCTGAAACGCTGCTTGTCCGACCTGCTGCTGGTGTCACTGTCAATTTGGAATGCCAAAAGCAGTTCAAGGATGCCAGCAGTGTTTCGTATGCAAAACAAAACGTAAGGGCAAGGGCCCTCCTTGATAGACCACTGCAGCTTGCACCACCCATTACCTTTGCCAACCCCTGCCAATGACAGTACCAGCACAACTACTCATTTTCGCCCTTCTAGTGTGACTATCCAGACTATTCCAAGGCACCCAAAGCTATAGGAATAGTGAAGGTGGCAGGTTTTATTCATTTTTAATGTATATTGAATTATTAAACACAGTTATTGTGCTTATCTTAAAATTAGACAGACAACGCCACCATGTGGTGGACTGCCATTAGTGCCGGTGTTGAGAATTAGGGGCCGGAGCAGAGCACCGGAAACCACTGGCTCAAATTAATCACTGAGTCGTCTAGAGACATGGACACAAATCAACAATAATTTCACTGTACCTCTCACCAATACCGTAGGCCGGATTCCCATGAAATAAACCATCTATAAATTACTTTGAGAGAAGCTATGGCTCTGTTTGTACCAATCTTTGGGCTTACTGTTTGTAGTTCATACTTCTGGGACCCCACTCTGTACTTGCCCTTTCCGTGGCTGCTAGATAGAGTTGGGTAGCTAGTGCAGTGATGTTTTCAGTCTAGTTGTGTGTGAGGAAAGAAAGACACTGAAGGGGAATTTTTTTTATTACAAAAAAAGCCACTTAAAATATGCATATATACTGTCCGCAGACGACTGATAATGCATATGTCGAGTTAAAAAAATACACAAGTCAGCAATCTGCCCGAATGCCATTCATTTAAGTGTGCCAATGTTAGTGTGTTGTCTTTCTGCATGCTTAACGCGCATATGTTTGTCTATTACCAAATATTCGTAAGTGACCAGGAGACTTGGGAACAAATAAAGCATGCTGTAATTTCAATCCATTTTTTTGAATCAGCCCCTGAGAGTTCAAATGTTGTACGTTCACTCTTCTGGACTTCACTTCTGAATTTCAACTAACGGTTTTCGACCCTCAAAGGAAATCAACTGTCATTTTCAGGGGGTCCTGACAAGGCCATTTCTAGGTGTTTTGCCGTCCTAGGCGAGAATTTAAAAATGCCGCCCCCTCCCTTTTACAACCAAGCAAAAAAAAAAATACACGAGGAAATAACATTGTCTGAAAGTGACAAGGAATGCTCTTTTTAAAAAAAAGACTCCAAACTCCATGTTCAAAATTATTCCTGCTAAAGAACTGTCCCTTCACAAACATTTTTTATTTCTATCTAGATCAGATCACATTGACAGACCCTAAAATGTTCCTTTTTACCCATTCCAAATTTCAGCCCTTTTTAGTGACTGTACAAGCTTCTTCTGCATTTCCCTCTACGTTTCCAATCATGTTTCCGAGTCTCGGTTGGCGGACAGAAGACAACTGTGTTTTCACTCATTTGGGTGTAAGGGTTGCACTGTTTCCATGAAACTTAGGTCGGCAGACCCCTAAGACATGACTAATGTGATAACTTGGAATACAATGGCTATTGTCACACTAATATCTGAAATGCGTTTGGTATATATTAAAATCAGCTTACAAATGTTCTGTGTACTCTACTTGTTAGTTGTAGGTATAAACAATACTCACTGAGGTGTAGGCCACATGGTGTGACCTGGAACACCGCACTTCTACCATGGACACCTTACAGTTTGGGGGTACTCAGAGAGTCACTAGCAATAACTTCAAAGTGCTACTAAGAGGTAGAGTGTGTGAAATGTACTCAAATGCCCGTCTACGCTCGATGCAAAAAAACCTCTCAAACCATGCCACCATGTGCGCACCTGGAACCGCCATCTTAATTAAACACATGCACACAGACAAACACTCATCTTGGTGGCACACATGCAAGAGGCCAACAGCTTCCTTGCTTTTGCAGAACGATAGTTTTGTTTACTGGAATAAGATGTGCAAATGGCAGACCTGCTTCACCGCAGCGCTACAGGAAACAGTCTCTGCACACTGGCCTTGGACCATCAACCTGCGTCTCCAAGGACCAACTGGGTCAGATGCCAGGTGCCCATGGCAGGGCAGTGTGTCGTCTCCCAGCATTGGCGGAGTCGGAAGATCAGACGCAAGCACCTGAGCGCCTGTTTTGCTGGTTTTTGGAGGACTCTGATCCTTGTGTGGCTAGAACAGAGTTACCACCTTCCCAAAGTGCCATCTTCAAAGCTTACTGCAGGCAGGCATGCGGCCAACTCAGAGACACTCAACCGCAGCAGCCTACACTGCCCGTCTCCAGCAGCAAGCTTCCCTCCAAGGGCAGGCTTGCTGCACTTGTCGTGTTTGGAATGACCTAATAAACTACAGTTACTACAGTTACAATTTCTTTGTGAACTGTCATCCTTACAGCACTTGCATCAATAGATCTTGCTGAATAACTTCTGCAGCCCCTCGGCCACTTTCCTGAGAGGGGCTTCACCCAGCAGTGCTCTGACCCAGTTCCACATGGTGGGGATGGGGTTTTGCAGCAGACATCTGTAGTACCTGCATGCAGCGGAGTGTGGGAAGGGGAGGGAATGGTAGCGTTTGTGAAAACTCTGTTTCTGGCGTGCAGCCTGCCAACCCATTCCCAGAGGGCCACGCTCAACTTCTCCCCGTCAGCAAAAATCATCAAGAGAAAGAAACTGCACAATGACCTCACCTGAGCCGACACACACAGTCCGTGCCCCACGTGCCGAGAGAGAGGGTGGTGCGACGTGCAAGTCACCGTCACTGACTAAATGATCCAGTGCCGTCATTGGTAGTGCTTTCCCGCGCTACAAGATTGACTGCCCTGGGGGCCCACATACTGGTACCGCCGGCCTGCTCCAGACACCCCTATGCTAGGGTGCGCTCAGAGTTGTGCAGCATGTACAAGCTGGTGCGCTTTCACTCACAATCAGGTGCTGCTGCCTTCAAATTAAAAGATGTTTCCCCCTTTTGCCGCCCTAGCCCTTTTGCCACCTTAGGCAGCCAGCTAGTCTTGCCTAATGGTAGAAACGGCCCTGGGTCCTGAGAAGAAAACGTGGAACTAACCCAATAGTCGATAAACTTTCACGAATCCAGCATAAAACAATGCCACTGTCGTGACATAGACAATTATTTTATCTGTATTTAAAAAAAAAAATTATTGAAGCTCTTTAGATGAGCCCCAGTTACATTACATTACATTACACAAGGTAAAAACAATTGGGGGAGGCACAGGGAGATTAAGTGGTGTGTCTATAATTGCAGCATGATGGAATAACTTAAATTTTAAAGAAAATGACAGTAACTCTTTTTTTTTTTTAAACTAAGGAATGGTATATTGCATGCATTAAATTGCATTTCCCATTCAGAGAAAATGCTGCTGTTAATATTTGTTTCCCAGTCCATTACGGTGAATAAGAGCAGGTGATTTAGAGTCTAGACGCTGAGAGGAGCTGGAAGTAATAATGTATTTCAGATCAAACCAATATTTGCAAAGTGGTTTTTAACACTTCCCCTCGTGAGAAAGTAAACTGAACTGCAGCTTCGCAGAAGGGTTTATCTGCTTTCTTTTGTGCTTACTTTTAAATTCATTGTGTTCTCACGCCTTTTGTGAATCCACTGTGAGCAGAACGTGTTTGCTATGACGGACTGTGCATGCACTCAAAGCCCCTACATCCTTACATTCTCAGGCTCTTGTAAATTCAGTTCCACAAAGTACATCTAATCCATGGCTACTCACAAACAGTTTCTTCCCAGGGGCCCAAAATGTGGTCTATGGTGTGACGGAGGGCCGCACTGATGCCAGATGGGGTGTAAAGTGGGTGTAGAGGAAGCAAGGCATGTATATCTGTCTGTCTTTACAATTGAAGGTGTTCCTAAAGTTAAGGGCCTAGTTATTTCCTTTCACTAACTGCAATTAACCTTTAAATAAGTTTGAGCTGTATATTTAATTTTTTTCATGTTGGTGCCCAGGGGGCCGCATGTAAAGGTCAGGAGGGCCGTACTTTGAGTAGCATTGACCGCAACACCCTGCTCTCATCTAGGTTTTCATTTTTTTATCGATCGCAATTCCCTTTTCTAATGAATTCAAGAACTATTTCCATCTGCGGGAAAACTACTGATACAGCTAAAATGTGCATAACACATTTATCCACCATGATATTTTTTAGTTCCACAATAAGCGGAAGGTGTGGGGGGCACATACACGAGGCACAGAAGACACTGTGCGTTTGGAGAATCGCACCAGGGTCGCAACAGCACAGCCTCTGTCCATTTGTCCTAATCAATATTCGAATGCATAACATATATCTACCCCAAATCCTTCACACCTAAACCCCTCCTCATTTACCTCCCCGTTCCACCCAGTTATACCCGATGTTGTCAACACCCCGCAAACCCCACCGACACTATGTATTCTTGGATCTCAAAGCCTTTGTTCCAACCTCACCCCAACTTCACTTGTTTAACCTCATGGTCATCTCCTTCTCACACCAGTCACCATGGGCAGCAAGGAGCACGAGGGCCAAACTTTACAGCATGTTCAGGTACCATGTTATTTTACATTAAGTCATTTGTCATTTATGTACTACACATAAAACCAGGATAATAAAGAGTAACACTAAATAATGAAATGAAACTCGTTTTCTATTCATGTTGTCCCTACCCTCTGCTTCCACAGCTATGCCTTAGGGTGGTGATGTTTATACCACCAGAAAGAACCCTCACCAAACGATGCTAAATTCTGTGCCTACTTTCAGGTCTGCTCCCTCTTTCAAAAAGCTTTAATGAAAAAAACAGCTATTAACGCTGAGCGTTATCAAGCGCGTCTGGATAAGTGTGGACTTACTTTGACTTTTACGGATCAATTGGTATATTCACTCACTACTTTGAGTGCTTGATGACTTATTCTTATCAACATGGATAACAACGAATTCTGTGTTGGAGTGCACTAGAATTGATTACATCTTCATATAGCCTTTGTGCTATATTTTATTGAGCCAATCTTGACCTGGACGTCGTCATTTCCAGTTAACATTTGACCTTTCTATTATTAGCCTTGAGAAAGTCACAGTACGTATTAGTACGGCCGAAACACGTGTTGGCGGTTGCGACTTTTGCAAATTTGGATACAAGTTCGATGAACTATTAAAAAGAATACGTTTTTTGAAGATTTGAAGTCTATGTGAATCACTTTATGAAAATTTGGAACACTTTGGAACTGTTGAAGGACATTGAGTAAATTACTGGTCTTACTATTGGCTTCATAACAAGAGTTTGATATACAACTATTTATAACTTCAGGATGGGTGTGCGTTAATAGCTGGTTTTTTCATTAATGATTCTGGATAAGTTGTCTTCTCAACTTACCAACGGCACTCCTGGGTAGTGAGAGCCTACAGCTTCCTCAGCACCCCGCTACTTATAGCAAATATATACCTAATACGCCACTGACTGACCTCTAATTACATCATTGTTGCTCTTGATGTGCGTTTTTTTCCAAATGTTTTAGAACACTACAACCCTCTTCCAAAAAGCTAGCCGCCAGCATCTGATGTGTAATTATATGAATATCTGTCCTGGGGTAAACAAGATTGCCCCCATCCTGCCTAAACAAATATGCACATTGTGCTGTGAACTCTAGGACACAGAATCACGCCATGCCTGGTTCCCTACAAACATCTTCTGCCTCCCTGCTACATGCTGTGACTTCCTTGCCTCTGTCAAACTTCATTGGGCAGGACACAGGCCCAAAGAGTCTGTGCTATGTTCTTATTCCCTTTTATCTCTCCCACATCTGTTTAAATCACTTTATTAAGGACAAACATGTGCCTTGTACCCCTCCCCCATGTACCCTCGCCCCAGATGTGTAATAAATGAGATGGTTGGCACGATTCTGGCCCTTCAGGCCGTGCAGAATTGTTTATAGCCGTGTCCATCGCATCACCCATGGCCAAGCAAACAATTTCTACTTATTCAAAGCTGTCACTGACCATGTGATGAGCGATGTAATATGTAAGGTCATAAGCAGTGCATTGTGGGGGCGCCGGTTATAGTTAGCTTAGCTAACCATAACTGCTAAATTTCTCTGGTTTTGTACGATTGAAATATCACCTTAACCATGACGTTCCTTTAACCTTTGTTTTTTTCAGTGAATTTCGGAGGTTTTTTTAAATTCTATATCCTAACTATAACGTCCCAATAACATTTGTTTTTTTCAGTGAATTTCAAAGGCTTTTTAAATTCTTTTTCCCAACTATAACATCCCTGTAACCTTTATTTTTTTAAGTGAATTTCTAAGGTTTTTTAAATGCTAATTCCTAACTAGAACTTGCCTGCAATCTTTGTTTTTTCAGTGATTTTCCATAGTTTTGTAAGTAGTAATCGTGTTTGCAGAGTGGTAAAGAAACGGGGCTGAGCCTCGAACCAGCTCTCAGGAATTCCGCTGTGTACGACTTACAGGAGGTACCAGAAGGGCTTTTTGGCCCCCAAGGTCCCTCAGGAGTAGAGTGGACTTCATCCCCCAATCAGTACTGCGCCACAAGCTGCATTTGCAGAGTAGTAGAGAAAGGGGGCATGTCCTCCAAACACTTCTTACTAATCCCACTGTGTGGGACTTACTGGAGGTACCAGGAGGGGTAGTTGTCCCCCAAGGACTTCCTTGGGGCCCAACTACCCCTCCTGATATCTCCAGTAAGTACCACACAGCAGGAATGCTGAGACATTGTAGGAGGCCTGTCCCCCTTTCTCCACCACGCTGCAAACACGCCGCATGGTGCACTACTAGTAGGTATATGAAGTCCCCTTGGCTATTGAGGGTCCTTGGGTCCAACTACCCCTCCTGTTGCCTCCAGCATGTACCACACAGTGGTTTGCTGAGAGGTTTTTGGTGGCCACACCCCCTTTCTCCACCACTCTGCAAACACGCCTCCTGGCACACGACTGATTAGGGGATGAAGGCCCCTTGGCTCTTGAGTGTCCTTGGGGGACAAGTACTCCACCAGTAACTTCCGGCAAGCCCCACAAAATGGGTTTGCTGAGATGTTTCTGGTGGCCACTCCCTCCACCCCCTTCACTGTGCAAACGCGCCTCCTGCCGCAATACTATTTGGGGGATAAAGTCCCCTTGACTGCTGAGGGTCCTTAGGGGCCAAGAAGACCTCCTGTTACCTCCAGTAAGGCCCACACAGCTTGATTGATGAGAGGTGGTCAGGGACCACGCCCCCTTTCTTCACCACTCTGCAAACATGCCTTTGGGTGCACTGATGCTTGGGGGAAGAAGTTCACTTTAATCTTGAGGCCCTCAGGAGGCAAGGAGACCTCATCCCCCCATCAGCAGTGCTCTGAGAGGCACGTTTGCAGAGTGGTGGAGCAAGGGGCGTGGCCTCTGACCACCTATCAGAGATCCCACTTTTGGGGCTTACTGGAGGTAACAGGAGGTCTTCTTGGCCCCTAAGAACCCTCAGCAGTCAAGGGGATGTTATCCCCGAAGCAGGAGCATGCCAGGTTGTGCATTTGTAGAGCAGTGTAGAAAGGGGGTGGGACGTCCCACGAGTTGTGGCTTTTTTGGGACCCCATTCCCCGGGGCCTGATCCTTACCAAAAGATGTTTTTTGTTTTTAAACATGAGGGGGGCTGAGCGCCCGCCATACAATTTCGGCCCCGGGGACCCAATCTCCCGGGACCCGGCAAGTATTTTGTTTATTTTTTTTTCAAAGGGAGGGGGGCACGCGCCCCACCCCACCCCCCCAGGCATATTTCGGCCCTGGGGACCCCATCCCCCAGGGCCAGGCCTTCATATTTTTTTTTTAAAGGAAAGGGGGGGCCAGCGCAAACCCACCTCCCTGGGTCAATAGTGCCCCGGGGACCCCATCCTCTGGGGCATGGCCAGGTCGTAGGGGACTGTAGGGCGAGCCTCAAGCATTTTTAATGCTCTCGCTTCCATGGAGCGGACCAGAGTTTGCATTGGCATGGCAGGAGCTATGCTCCCTCCATGCCATAGCAAACTGCAATGGCCTGGGGGTGGGCACCCCGGGAAATTGCTGGAGCAGTCTCGGGGGGTTGTTGGTCCCTGGGGCAGTGGAAGGGCCGAGCGGGCCCCCCACATTTCTAAATAAAATTGCCCTGGGGAGGTGGCAGTCCCCGGGGCAGCCGGAGAGGCCATAGGGCCTCACCTTAATTTAAAAAAAATAAATAAAGTGTGCCCTGGGGAGGTGGCACATAGGGACTGCCCTGCATTTAAAAAAAGGTACAGTGTGCCCTGATGCGATAGTGGTCCCCAGGGCTGTGGGGGGCTGAGCGGGCTACCCCGTATTTTTATTGCTACAGCCTCAGGGGGGTCCCCAGGGCTTCCTATAATGCCAAGAGGGGGTGCCCAATAAGCCCACCTCTTTCATGACCCCAGGATTTGGCCCGCCCGGGAGATTAAAAAAAAAGTTGTGCGAGAGACCGCACATCTTTTTTTTATGAATTTTGCCGCAAATTCACAGATCCCCTGCATATCCATGGCAAAATAAAAAGATAATCCTTTTGAAATGTAGTGGGGTCCCCCTGGGGCCCCCCCATCATATCCTGGGTCAGGATACTCCTAACTTGCCCACTTTTTTTTTCTTTTTTCCTTTTTTTTCTGGGACTCGGCTTCAAGCTGAGTCCCAAGATGGCTGTCAACACTTCCTGGTTGAAGTGTTGCCAGCCAATCAGAGCAGTGCATTTCCCTGCACGAGCACGTCTTTCTTCAAGAAGGCTTCGCGGCCAGAGATATCACTATATTTTAAACTTACATTTCGCAAAAACTGCTGAACAGATTTACGACGAATAAGCAAAAGGCACGTCCTTGCACCAACATCTGCCTTCCTGCCAAATTTGGTGTAAGTCTGGTCAGCGGTTCAGGCTGTTGAGGTGGCTAAAGGTTCCTTTGTGAATTAACATTACAAACGCAACCTTATTTTGGGCCCCAAATTCTCAGTCCCCACTTCACGTATCACCCCTAACCCCCCCCAATCTGAGGTGGAGGCAAGTACGTCAGTGTGGTGGAGTTCTTACTTCGACCATGCCAAGGGTCCTCCAAATGTAGAGTTGTCTGCCAGCCCTGCAGACAACTCTGAACATCGTCAGGAACCCCTGGCACTGTGATTCCAGTCAATGAATTAACAGTTTGATGGATGGTACTGTCAAAATCTTTGTACCCTCCCTCAGCTTTTCAACATGTTTTCTTTTTTTCAAAAACAAAATCCCAAAGCAGGATCTTGTTTTTGAAAAATAAAAATCTAATGACCCCCCATACAATGTGAGTTTTCTGCAGTAGGGACCATGCAATTCTTTTGACTGTCCTTTAATGCGCTATTTTTGCATGGTGGTGAGGAAGAGTAAAAACTGGCCATTCGACCACCTCCTCTAAATAGACTGCCATATTATGGGCAAACAAAATAATTACGGAGGAATCACTATTTAAGGTCCATCCTCCGCGATGGATTGAGGTCTCTGATGTGGTTGAAAGTGAAAGGGCCTGTTAAGTTTGGCAGAAATGTATCACTCCACACAGCTGAATGCAGGAGCCAAGAATATATCTCGGTATTGAGCATCTGCATAATGCTTCTTTCATTGAGGGCTTGACCTCTCATTGTTGACATTCACCGGTCACACCTCCCACAGCACACAGAGTCCCTTAATAAATTAAAAGACCGGGTGCTGCATTATCTGGTCACACATTGCAAAGAACAGTGAATAATGGGTTTTCATTCATTCAAACGAGCTTTATTCGGTTGTGCAAAAAAACAACCATAAAAGCACAATATATTGACAGTTAACAAAGTTAAAAAATTTCGAGAAGATAAAAACCATCCTAAAAATGTCATACAGCTAGCAAGTTCGTTTAAGCACAGTACAATTTACTCAATCTACCCCCAGGGAAAAAACATTTCTTAAAATATAGGTTCTGTCAGCAGAAGTTCAAAATGAAATATATAAAAATGCTGAATGCAATCACGACAAAGTGAAAGTAAGCTTAAAAACTACAATTAACAAATATTTTAAAAAGGAAAATAGGTGCAGCAATTTTAGAACAAAAAACAGGCGCTAAAGGCATTCGCACAGTTCCCAAAAACTTGTAAGAAGGAAAAAACAACCCGTATTTAGTCGAGGTTCTGCCTATGCCTGACAGTTAGTTTCAAAAATAAGGCTATAGATTTAGCAAAAGGTTCTGCATCTAGATGTTGGAGAGCAAGAAATGCAGGACGGCACCTACGGAGACCCCAAATTTTTTAAATCGGAATAAGCCATTGTTTCCTCAAATCCTGATAGAATTTGCAGAACAGCGTTATATGAATTGTGGTTTGAGGGGATGACTCATCGCAGGCGCAAAATTGCAAAGGTTTTTCCCAGGTGTTAATTTTGCGGAAGGTAACCAGATGATGAAAAATATTAAATCTAAATCTGGTTAGAAAAAATCTCTCATAACCCGAGAAATTAAAAGTTAAGTAAGGCTGAATTGTCAAGGTTGTTTGGATCAGTAGTGAGTGTTGTACAGTGGGTTTGGAAGCTTCACCAGACATTCTCAGAGACTCTAAATGAGCCAAACATACATTTTTAAGCTGTTTTCTTGGTATTACAGTGATTAAAGTGGGGGAGTAAAAATATTGTAGCATGCCAAGGTCGCTGAGGAATTTCTTAATATAAGAAATCCATCCGATCTTATGTGCATTATCTAAGGAAAGGCAGTCCTCAATGAAGCCTTGAGAAAAGATGGTCTCATTTGATGACCAAATGCGATGCCATAGGAGAAGGGGTTGAATCCTAATCAGGTCTGTAAGATAGGGCAGACCTGCTTCCAGATGACAAGCATAGGTCGACGTGGCCCGCGGGACAGCCAATAAGAATCTTAAAAAAGTATTTTCTGCCTTTTGCACCTCCGTGACCTTGGCAAATCCCCACACACCAGCCCCATAAATTACACTACTAATACATTTTGCCCTATAGATTTCTAAGAGTTCTACCGTAGGTCGTTTACCTAATTTATTTGCGAAATTAGCCAAAGCAGCTGTAGTTCTCATAAAAGTGAGTTTTCTTGATTCAATAGCATGTTTCCAAGAGCTTTTATGGTCAAATACAATGCCCAGATACGGATATGTGGTAGTGCTCTCTAATTTTTGGTTCTCAATGAAAATGGTTTTTATGTTCTTGTTCCTTAACCCGGCAGACATTACAAAGGTTTTTTTGATGTTAATCTTCAGGTCAAGGTTAGCCATAAAGGTATAATATTTCACGGGAGCACGCTGTAATTCCATGGGGGTACGCGCTAGAATTACCGCGTCGTCCGCATAGAGTAGAGCCAGGATTGGCCGATTATTTATGGTGGGGAGGTCCTGGGATCCCGTTAACATGGCTTTTTCCAAGCCATTGGTGTAAAGATTAAATAAAAACGGGGCCAGGACACACCCCTGTCTTACCCCCCAGTCCACTCTGAAGGACTTTGTTACCTCTCCCCCCATGCCGTATCTAACTCTGGCTGTGGCATCTGAATATAATTCACGTAGTAGGGTTATGAGGGGCTTCTCTATTCCCATCTCCGCTAGAATTGACCACAGCTTTGAATGGGTAACGCAATCAAATGCTGCTGAAAGGTCAACATATGCCATATATAAGGCCCCCCCTTTTGCATCCACATATTTGCGTATTAATAAAGATAAATTGAGGGCTTGCTCTGTAGTACCCAAGCCCTCTCGGAACCCAAATGGAAGGTCAGACAAAACTTTGTTATCGGATACCCATTGCTGAAGGCGTCCCAGAATAACGCGGCCAAATAGTTTCCCCAAAGGATCCAGCAAGGAAATGGGCCGGTAACAAGATGGCAATTGAAGGTCCCCTTTTTTAAATATGGGCACAAGAATTGATTTGGACCAAGAATCAACAGGGCCCAGATCACAAGATGCTTGGAGAAACCTAGTTAAAATTGGCAACCATAAATCCGTGGTAAATTTAAAAAGGTCAATTGGGACCCCATCGGGGCCCGGCGCTTTACCATTTATACTGGCCATTAGGGCGGTCCCCACCTCCTCGTAAGATATAATTATAGGCAAAGGGAAAGTTGAAGTACTTGACCCCAGTAAGGTTAAATCTATTGCATTTGAGGAAAGGCTGAATATGTGCTCAAAATAATCAACCCTTAAATGTTCATCAATTGCAACATCAATACTAGAGTTAGCCGATGTATCTGTTAAAAATGGGGACTTCACAACCTTCCAAAAAGCAGCGCTATCCTTAAAAGTGCAGGATTTATGCAGTTGGTCCCATAAATCTTTTTTTAGGTTATTGTTCCTGTGTTTTAAAGTCTGTCTATAATTTTTCCTGGCGGTAGCAATTTCCTTTGTGATTCTAACCTTTTTATGGAGGGCAGCTTTAAGATTTTGATGTGCTTTCGAGCAGGCGGTGTCAAACCATCTTCTAGCTTTATTTTTACTATCTTTGAATAATGGGCTTTAATTAAATACCTTTCATGTATCCTGACACCAAAGGGTCAACATTTATAAATAGGGATTTACACACCTTACCCCAGGAACATGTCCAGCATGGCAGTGTGGTCTCCAGACATCAGATCAGGCAATGCTCCTGGGCACTCTGCCAGGCCTTATGGCATAATGATAAAGTTCCTTTAGAGCTCCCTCTACAACCCAGGGCTTCTGGGCACATTTTTTTTTAAAGAATAAGCTTTCCAGCACACCACTTTTTCCACATTTGATACAAACGTATTGTGGTGAACATTATCCGCCATCACCTGCCAACAATGATAATATGGGAATATTTAATTAAATTGGACACGTTTGTGAATCACTGGAGTTACCAGCAGCAGTTATCTTTACCTGATGCAATAGAACTTAATGCAAATCTTAAATATGTGACATTTTGTCACCGATTGTTCCAATTGCCGGCAGAGGACACACCTGGTCCATATACCTAGATTGGGATGCAGTATGCGGAACACTTTCGGGAAATGCTCCATGTTTCTCTGTCACCTGAGCTATAAGTGGGACAGGTTCATCGAATTTGAGCTTTGAAGCGGGTCCCTACAGGTCTCTAGATTCAGGTCCTTAACTAAACTGGCAGAGCATGTTGATTTCCCAAAATCGAGTGGAAAAACCCTTAGGATATTCATGTCAACGGTGGAATCCCTGTTTACATTTCACATGTGTCACTACACCTTGCACTCCCTAAGAGTATTGGCTTATTTTAACATGCTGTTTATGTATTTTTTATGCGACACGTCACTCAGCGAGTTCAGGTTGTGTGAGAGTGTTTATGACAGCACACAATTGAGAGCTCTCAAGTTGAGGCAGAAGGCTATGTGAGTTTCTCATTGTGCCTGTCAGTGGGTCATACATGTGTGCAGACTGGATGCACTTTCAATCCTTGGCCTCTCTGCAGAGTATGCAGAGAGATGGTTGCATGTGTGCCAACAATAATTATAGGAAAATGTGACATATACAGGTGGAGGATTTCAGAAAGAAGGGGTGAGGAATGGGGTGAACATGTATAACAAAATGAGAGACTGCAGAACAAAGCTGTGTGTAAGGGAGATGTGAGTGTCTGAGACACTCAGAAGGATACTTACTACCCATTCTACAGACCTTAATAATGTTTAATACACAGTCTCTTATTTTCAGAAAGAAAACTTCCTGAGTACAATTATTAACAACAAAAGTATGGTTATTCATGTATCTGATACAGCTGACTAGCGCTGACAAACCCCTTAGGTGTTCCTTATTTTAGGTGCGTGCATTTGTTTTTGTGCGACGTCTGGAAGCAATAACATAACATTCACATACGGCAGCCAAATACTGATCAGGTGGCACTGAGTGAAGTACGTGATATTATTACACAGGGTTTAAGCCATGCTATTACACCGCGTCTCTTGGACAGGATTCCCAGTTCCTCCTTTGGCCACACCCCTTTTAAAGCCACTCCCCTTACTCACAAACACACACACGCCTTTTTCATCCCACTTACGGCACTACCTATCGCCTTAGAGTGAAGCAGGAAAGCATGAATGGAGTGCTCCAAGTTTGCCCGAGTCAGGCGACCGTGGCTCTCTGGGGTGTGTTTAAATGCCTCACTCTCGTCTCCCCAGCATGTGATCTCCCCGGGCCTGTGTGATCACAGACACATACTTGTGTTCTGCACAGAGCAGGTTCTACCTGCCGGAGTGAGAGCCGCGTGCCACGCAGGGCGTGTCCTCACATCTCTCTGACACTGACAGCTCTTCCCGACACTGCTGCCCGCAGCCTCCGCCTTGGCCTGAAGACGGAGGCTGGATGCGGGCCGGGTGGAGGCCGCTGAGTGACATGTTAATGTCTGCTGAAACATGGATTTATGTTAATGCTGGGGCTTTAAACAAGGCATTACTATATTCAATCTGAAGAAATCAACCTGGGAGAGACCACGTTTCCCCGTTTGATATGCCTCCGCCCTGGGAGGGGAGAGAAACTGTCTGTGACAACAGAGAGCGGCAAACAACGGTGGTGTGTGTGTGTGTTGGGGGGAGAGAGGGCAGGGTGGATGAAGTGCAGCCGTCCCTGCAGAGTCCAACACCAGAAGTGACAGCTACGCCGCACCCGTTGATCAACAAAGTGTGACTTGGTGAGTGTGATCTCACACACAGCCAGGCTTGATGCGAGGTGTGATCCTGGGCCGTAAGCTCTTTGCACCACACCGTTTAGACTCGGGACTTTAGACCCTCTGCGTTTTATGACTACTGTTTCTTAGCACCCGCCGCACCCTCGGCAGTAGTGCTCTCAGAGATAGACAGCAAAGTGACACATGTTCGATTGTTGTTGTTAATAATGCACGCAAGGGGACGTCGGTCTGTCAGGAAGCTGTTTAAAGGTGCAACACATGCGAGAACACGCCATGTACAAGTTGAGTAAACATTAAATGCACAGATCACGACGCACTCTCTTTCACTCTCTCTCTCTCTCTCTCTCTCAGCAACCCAAACGAGTATGCAACTCCTGCATAGCATTCAAGTTGTAGTACAATGTGTTGTAAAGTGGTTGGAAAAGGAATCCTATCAAAAGAAGAGGGGTACCGGGGTACCCCCATCTCCAAGTAAAGCCAGACCCCAGACTCTCAGCCAAAGTTTAGTTCCCCGAAAAGCGTTGTTGCTCAGAAAAGCGCTATCGTTAGGAGAAGTGTGGCTCAATGATTAGAGCGGCAGACCCTGATGCAGAGGTCTAGCCCGGACCAGGGTTCAATTCCCTGCCTCGGTGGGTCTTGGGCTCAAAAATTCCACAGCCCTGATAATTCTCGCCTCGGTGCCATTCCAATCATGGAGTCCCACTCTGCAACTCTGGGCACACAACGGCCCCCACAACCATAAGGATGCCTGGCCTCCACCTTGGGGGTGCCCAGGAGTGGACGCCTCACAGGGAAAGCCAGGATGGGTTCCACAGCGGTATTCGTACAAGCGCCTTGAGACCCTTGCGGGATACATGTATCAATTTACATTTTTTACATTTTAAATACGTGCCCCCAGAAAAAAATGATGCGCGGTGGCTTGCCTTCAAATTTCTCACCAGCAACCGCACGAGATGAAACGGGTCGGGTACCCTTTAATGATTCCTCCCTCGTGGCTGCATGAAAGAAGTAGGGACTAAATTAAAATGAAACTGGCTGCATCAAAGAAGCCAGATGTTTTCAGAAGAATGAAACAATGCATCAGAGCTGCAAAAGGACCCCTGCACGTTAGCAATCCTGTCAGCCAGCCTTGCATTGCTGCATTTTGAACTGCAGTGGTGCACCAGCTCATCTGGCGCGTTCGAGTTTTTTAATGATGCTGAGCAGGCTCGCGCGCTTCCATTTCCAGCCACAACCGGTGCTTCTCTGTGGCCTCTGCGTGTCCTGCTCTCTGCGAAGTCACTTTCCGAATCTTAGCTGAAGTTTCCCAAAGTGAGTCTGCCTCCTTTCTTCACTGCTCAACATAAAAGCACGTCTGGTACTCACCCAGCCAGTAGTGCAGGTCGTACGAGGTCGAGTTTTGCCTGATGACCGTGTGCAGCACCAGGTATGCGTCCCCCACGTAGAAAGCGCCGTGAAGACTCCCCGGCACTGGGACCAGGTCCATTTTCTCGATCCTCCAGATCTGCAGCCCGGCTTTCTTGCCAGCTGAGGCGAACTCTTTGTGGTCGAGCACCATGTTTCCAAAAGCCTCCTTAAATCTCGGACAGAGGGCGGGGGGCCGCTTAGCTCCTTTCACCTCGCAGCAAGAACTGAACTGCAGAAATGCCCGAATCTGCAAGAACTGCCCAGCTTTATACTGCAGCCGCCTGGGATGGAAGTAATGCCGAGAAGGCGTGTCCCGAATCTACACACACACACACACACATCAGCCAGCAAAGTACACAGACGGGGAGCGCGCACACCCACTTGTGGTAAATCACACATGACTGCATCCTTTCACCCCCGCGCTCAGCAGCTCAGAGCGGACCTGCAGCAGGGTACTTCATTTTATTTAGTACTTTATTTATTTAATGCAGTTTTATATAGCGCAGACTTTACCCAGAGGTGCCAGAGCGCTTTACAAGAGAACCAAGTAAGTTACATAAGGAGAATTACACACTAACAAGTTACAAATACAATCAAGATCATTAAGAAGGTAAAGATAAATAAATAAGAGGTGCAAGAATTAGTTAATTCAGGTAAAGAAGACCTATTTACAGCGTTGCGTTCAAAAGAATGGCAAGCAGCCTCGAGGGACGCAAGGGAGAGTCGAATGAAGACTGGAAGTCTCTCATGAAGAGAAGAGGTTTAAGATCTGTTTTGACGGTCCGGACAGAGGCTGTGGCTCAGAGGGTTTGAGGAAGTGAGTTACATAGCCGCATTGCCTGAGAAGGATTGAGCCATATATCTTTCCCTTTTGAAAGTAGGGGGCTCAGCAGTAGTTTTTCAGCATTGCGCGAAGGTCTAGAGACACGGGAGATTTTGAGTTTATTAGCCAGATAGAGAGGGGTGGAATTGTGCAAGGCTTTGTGGGTGATACAGGCGGTCTTGTAAATTGACCTGGCTTCAATGGGAAGCCAGCGAAGAGAAGACAGTATGGGAGTGATGCGATCATACCTGTTGGCCCCATATGCTAAATGTGTCACTGAATGGAGGACAGATTTAAGAGGGGAAAGGTGGTTTTGGGGAGTCCAGCAAGGAGAGAGTTGCAGTAGTCCAACCTGGAGAGAACCGGTGATTGTACCAAGGTTTTTAGGTCTTGCACAGGAAAGAAACGCCTAACCCTCCAGAGAAGGCACAGTTGGTAACGTGCCTTCTTGGCAATGGTATTGCTATGGGAGTGTAGGTTGAGCCTTTTGTCAAGTATGACACCTAGGGATTTAGCGCTGTTGACAACAATAGGTTTGTTGCTAAGTAAGTTCAGATTGTCCATCCATGATTGAACAGAAGGAGGAGAAAGTGACGTAGAGAGAAGAAGGAATTCCGTTTTGTAAGGATTCAGAGTAAGTTGATGAGTTGATATCCAAATTTGGCGGGAGTTGAGAGTGGTGTTGAGGATTGAGATGTTGTGTGCGGAAGACACCTTAAGGTAGACTTGGGTGTCATCTGCCTTAAGGTGATAGTGAATCCTAGCTTTTTTAAGGATATTTCCCAATGGTTCCATGTAAAGATTGAAAAAAGTGGGTGCGAGGATAGAACCTCGAGGGACGCCTTATCCTACAGTCATTGAAGTAGAGAGAGCGTTCCCTATTTTGGTCATTTGAGATCTATCTGAAAGGAATGAATCAAACCATTTGAGCACTGTGCCTTCAAACCCCATTACTTGTTTTAAAATGTGCAGAAGAGTGTTGTGGTGGATAGTGTCAAAGGCTGTGGATAGGTCAAGAAGAATCAAGAGACAAGACACATCAGACTCAAGTATACGTAGGGCCTCGTCAAACACTTGAAGCAGGACTGATTCAGTGCTACAGCCTTGCACGAAACCAGATTGGAATTTATTTCAAGGAGGTTGTTATTCTTGATGTGATGGCGCTACATAGCTTTATGTGATTTTCTCTAGAAAAAGGAAGCTGCTGATAGGACGGAAGTTGATAAGGTCATTCACATCAGCAGAGAGTTTCTTAGGAAGTGGAGTAACCTGTCCTGTTTTAAGGGCAACAGGAAGGGAGCCTTGGTTGAGGAAGAGGTTTATCAGGTTGGTCCAGTAAGAAAGAGTGTGGGTGAAGAAGTCACTGGCGCTGTTACTAGGGATGGGGTCAAAAAGAATGATTAGAGGGTTTTGTTTCTAGAATGCTTTTGAGGAGGGCATCCTCAATGATGACATAAAAGTGCTACCATGCGACTAATGATTTGCGGTCCTCAATAGGGGTAGGGTGAATGACCTGATCCACAAGCGATTTCACTTTCTCATCAACGAATAGAGCGAATTCTGCTTCTTTCCTGGGACGGTCGTCAAATTTGAGGGTTGAGGGAGAGATATTGGTGCTTTTGATGAGGTCGAATAGCTTTTTAGGTCTGTTTTTGGCTGCGCCGATGAGGGTTCTGAAGTGCAACGCTTTTTCACGGAAGATGTGGTTGTGTATCTCGAGATTGCTAAATATAGATTCGAGAGATTAGTGGTGGAGGGAGATTGTCTCCATTATTTCTCCAGATACCTCAAATTCTTCCTTTCTTCATAGAGGGATTTATTGAACCATGGTGCAGAAGGAGTAGGTCTTTTCTTTTTGCTTTGTAGTGAGAGCAACCTTATCAATTTCGATTGAAAGACAGTAAAAACATTGACAGATGAGATCGTTGACATCAGAGTTGGGGTCTACGATTGGAAGTGAGTTGCACAGAATGACAAGATCGATGTTTTTGGTGTTCCGAAACTAGGAAGTAGTCCGTTTAGGTTGTCATGGGTTTTAGAGTGGGATAGGTGCAGAGAGAAAGGGTTGAGAAAGTGATCAGACCAGTCTACTGGTATAGGGTCAACAGTAGTTAGCATATCTGCTTCGGATATGACAAGGTCAAGAATAGAGCCCTTAGAGTGTGTCGGTTTCATGCTGTGTTGGATAAGATCATTTCCAAGGAGACAAGTGGCCAGTCTGTTGGCAGCTGAGTCTTCCGGAGAGCCCCAATGCAGATTAAAATCTTCAAGAAAAAACGGTCTGTCGTTTTGAGAATATTGGTTGCTGGCAAAGTCGGTGAATTCTTCTGTGAAGGTGGAACAGTTACCAGGCGGATAATGAGTGGCATGAAACCTGAAGGGGGAACAGTGTTGTGCGTGGAGCTCCAGAGAGAGGCATTTGAATGTATTGAAGAAAGTGTTGGGAAGAGCCTTGGGTTGAAGGGGGTGTTTCTGAAGGTAACTGTCACACCTCCCCCAACTTTATCTGCTCTATCATTTCTGATTATGGAATAGTCAGAGCGGAGCAGAAGATCAAAAGAAGTATGAGAGGTGTAATTGAACCAGGTCTCAGTGAGGAGAAGTATATCAAGAGTGTGAAGATCGATTGAGTCTGAGATTTCCAACTTGTGTTGGTTTGCAGATCAGCAGTTGTGAAGAATAACAGCGCAACTCTGAAATGACTGTTTTGGTGAAGGGGGTGTTAGGGCTTTTAGGGGTGATAGGGATACAGTTCCTGACTGATGGTGTCTGGGTAGAACACGCCTGATGTTTAGTTTGGGCAAAGGACATGGCCTGAATAGTGCACAGATTAGAATTATCTGGAGAGGAGGGAGTGAGGGGTCTGGCGTTAGAGGTCTTGTAGCTAGCCAATAAATTGTAAATGTCTGTAGGGGACAGATTGTGTATGGATTTTTTAAGGCGTGGGAGGAGGGTGCTCCGCTGGAGTTTGGGGAAGCGAGTGTTCGCCAGGGGGATTGGGTTGCTGGGTAAAGTGGAGATTTTAGCATTTAGGAGTGAGATGGTAGCTTCAAGCTGGGAAATAGAGGGGATGAGGTAACCTACTTCATTTTCTAAGGAGAGTAGGGCTGAGCACGAAGTGTTCAGTGGCTCGAAAGGTTCAGGAGGGGGATCACCTTGAGAGGGAGAGGAAGGAGACAGGGCGGGAGTGTTGCGGTGTGGGAGTGCAAAGTGTAATGTTGCTTGGTAGGGATTAGCAGTGAAAACACATAGCTGCTCAACTATGTAAGTTACTACAGTTGAGTTCAGAGATCAGAATGCCTGCTGCCAGCAGCCAGTATAAAAGGCAGCTTAACCTATTAAAATGGGAGCTGGTTATTCCTTTTAATATATTTTTCTAAAAAGAAAAGGTGAACAGCAATGAAGATATATTCATGCAAAGGTGTCTATTTTTTTCCACACTGTAGGTCATTGCAAGAAAGTTCGAATCTCTACAAGTTTCTACACAATCTGATCCACAGTCTTTTTAACCTGACTTGCATTAAACTGAATCTATTATATTTTTGATAAAAATTAGTATGTGTATTTGGTGTGCTTAATTTGGCATTACAGATTCTGCTTTCATACTTCTTATCTGTAATGAACATGAAAGACCAAGACACCAAGGCACAAACATGTTGTGCTGCATTTGTGTCACAAAAGTGACGCAAACCTGTGCAATTTGTTTTTTTAATTTACTTTCCAGCGCAAAGCTTTAGTTCCCTCAACGAAACGCATAGAAGCCCTTAGTTTTGCATTACTCTGCAAAGAGGACTGTTGCATGGGTTGCAGGCATTAAAAAGGAGACATTCTTATATTTCTCCCCAACTGTTCCCACTTGGCATGTGTGTTGCACTGCAAAGGGGTTATTACATGGGTTGTATATGTGCGTTCTCATGCAACCACCCATGTTTTTTTTATTGAAAAAGCCTATTTACTTAAAATAGTAGGCAGGGGTTTGTGCCAAGAATAATGCCATTTTGAAACAGGTATTAAAAGTAGGAATGCTTTTATTTCTCAAAACGTTTCCCACTTTGCATGTGTGCTGCACTACACAGCATACATCCGAAGTGGGACACGTTTAAAGTTAGTCTATGCGTAGTATTTTGTACTGAAAAGGTGCCATTCCAGTACAAAACATATGCAAAACTCATGCAGATGCCCTTGCAAAATGATGCACATGTGTGTGCATGGCACTCATCAGCCTGATTGTGCGTTGCCACTAGGAAGAGAGGAGGAGAGTCCCATATTTCAGTAGATATAGTGCTTCACTCCTCTCTCCTTGTCACACCATATGGTGCAGCAAATTTGGTTGCTTTGCTGCATTTTGTAACATCTTTGATTATCTAGGTCCGGGAACTCCTTGGTGATTTGCAATATATTTATAATGTATGGCATGGAAAACATTATCCTTTCATTAAAACTACTTGTGATTTAACAATGCCTCCAATATACATATGATCTTTGGTTGGTAGTTGGTCAGAGCTGTTTTCCATGTCCATTCTGGTGGACATGAACAGTGGGTTCCATCTGGAGTGCATGCAGGTGTGGCGGAGTGTTTCTCACACCCTCCGCAACACTTATGTGCAGCTAAACTCCATGTGACATGTGCCCACTATATCATCATATTTGAATACATTTTTTATAATCATTAATTTTTACAGTTTTTTATCTCGCAAATTCAACCCGTAGGTATTGGAGTGCTTTACAAGAGCACCAGTTGCTTTAGACAATGTCACATTTATTTATTTATTTTAGGCACAGAGAGATTAAGTGATTTGCCCTGAATCACAGGATGTTGAGCCGATGCCGAGACTCGCTGGTTAATTCCTCTAAGATTGGAACCACCGGCTCCTTACCATTGTGCCAGGACAGCACACTGCAGACCCCCACCGCTTCCTATACTGTGACCTCCCATCCATATCAGGAAGATATCCTGCAACTACCGCTGTGATGTTGCCCCCGTGAACCTGCTTTTCCGCGGCCCATTCCTAAAACTATCCTGGCTCCCTGTGGGCTACATGCCTTCATCACTGGACTCTCCCATTGGAACACTCTGGCACTTCTGCGCCTCAGCCAGGGCCACATCAGCTTCCTTGGACATGCTTCTCCCCTTGCTGTGACTCACGGTCCCGTCAAGCTCTATCTACAACTGGGAATTCCTTCCCAGGAGTTATTCTCTGGAACCTCTCAGGCATTCCTTAATCGTTGAGTCCTGATGATGATCCCATAACCTATGTTGGGGATCGAAACATCGTCGACACCCACATCTTGACTCCTGATTGTATTAAGAAAATTAAGAGGAGCATAAGATTTTTTGTGTTATTGTGACTAATTTGGCTGTTTATTCTTACCACTAAGTCAATTTTTTCTTTATGCCTGAGGTAAGGAAATCTACTGATTTCCAGTTACCCTGTCACGTTCAGCTCACTTCATGTTTTTCGAATCAATTGTGTTTTTATCCTTGTTAATAAATTTATAATATCTTTTGCATTGAACGCATCTAGACCCAATACTGATTTCAGCGTTTTGGCTATACTTTCGTATTTACTTTTGAAAGGGACCACTGTTTCTAATAACTCACTACTGCCCTTGGTCCCCCTCGATTATAAGAGTCCCCTTCTTTGTTGTTAATAGAGACTCGCGTCTACAGCACATCCTCTACTATTATACCTCACACTCTTTACCTAACATATCCAATAAAGGTCAAACCCCAAAAGCACCCTTTTAACCATGCACCAAGCAGCTGATACAAATTGCGCCCTTCCATATCTTTGTCGCTGGTATGGAGCAGTATATAAATAATGAAACCAGACTATCTAGAAACATGATTTAGACCTTGCGAGGGACAGGCTCCTTGCTATGTAAAAAAACAATGCAATTCAATACAATCGTTTTCCAAAGTCTAATTTACATTTTATGAATCCTATCATTGTGTCCCAAACTATGATTGTTTTTATGCTTTCATTTATCTTGTTTGTAGGTTTATTTGTATATAATGTAGCCTTGCCTTGCGTTTTTAATTCTAATCTGCAGTTCGTGCATTCCTGAAAGTGATTTACAGCAACACACCTGCATTTTAATTTCCAGATGCAATACCAATATGAACTTCTTACTTTTACTCTAGTCCAGGTTGCATGTGTTATACTTCTGAATTGTATTGTACAGTTCACAGCCACTTATTGGAACACAAATCATCACATTCTGAAATTGGAGTGTTTAAATGATAGAGAAAGTTGGAATCATCACTGTCATACCAAGAATGCTAAGTATGTTTCTTAAGAAATATCTATTCTTAACTGGAGCAAACTTTAGCTTACATTTTGTGTTTCTCCGGAAACAAAAAATGTGTGGATTTTACTAAACATTTCTTTCAAAATCTCCTTTTCACCTGCATACTCCCAGGGACGTTTGGGGAGGGCTGAGCATCAAGAATGGGGTGCCAGGCCCTGCTGGGCCCCCCGTGACTACGGCCCTGACATGTGGACGAGCAGTAAACAAACTTTGCATGAACAGCTGTTATTATCGATTTTGTTGTGTAGCTAGAGCTCCTGCAGCATCTCAAATGCTTCAAAGCACCTTTGGTGGGATAGGGAACAGGGACATCTTAAGGATTTTGGGGGCTCTGGGCCAAACTTATTTTGGGGCCCTGTTCGGAACAGCTTTTAATTTATAAACCATCTTTCATGCCCTCTTTGGCCAAGTCACTGACTGCACAATTTTTACACAGGTAGAGCTAATGCAGGCCACATCTACATTATGCCTACTGGTCAATCAGAGTGTGAAGCAACAGCTCTAGATCAGAATGAGTCCACTGTGTGCTCTCCTATTTTCTCATACTGTTATCCGTGCAAGAGGACAGTGATCCCAACCCAATAAAGTAGCCATGGTGCACTGGCAATTTCCCTTCTAACATCCAGTGTGGCACAAACTCAGTGCATGAGGATATGGGAGAATATCAAAGTCTGACCACCATGTCAAATGGCAGGGAATACAATGTGTGTGTCTGCTGCACATTCTTTGTTTCCCACCCTCCTCATTCATGTTGTTTGACAGCCCCAAATTCCCGTGCTGTTTTAGAACATTGCTCTCCACGTCACACAGCAGCACAGTCGAAAAAATTACAAAAATATGCTGTTACGTGGTCAATGCATCATAGCGCTTTTTTATCTTTTTCATTATTCATTAGGTTGCTGCTGTGCTCTTGTTTACAATGCAAGAATTGTCTCCAGATATAAATATAGTTGTTCATTGGGTTATAACACTTGGACCTCAGTGGTCTCAAAGGGAGGTGTAGCAGTATCTGACACTGTAAGCATCCTCGAAGCCTTCATAAATGTTTGAATATTTATACCAGTACACTTGTGAAGACCTCTTTTCGGATCAGGCTCAAAGTGTGTGATGCTCAAAACTGCTCAAAACACATCTTCAGTTTATGATGCGGCTATAATCCCATACCATCCATTGCCAGATCACGGTCCTGTCACTCAGGTGTGCTAAAGCTGCAAAATCGCACAGTTTAGTGTTCCATTAGTACCTGAAATGGTAATACATTAATTAAGGCAAATAAAGTCACTCTGTAATTATTAGCTTTATTTGTTTATTTTTCCCCAAAACCATAAAAAAGAGCCTTCAGCCACCTGTGTGTTTTTTTATTATATATTTTTATGAAATAATAGGTATTCCCTGTCACCTGCTTAATTCCATCCTACATTTTAAGATCCTTCTTCTTGGATTTTTATTCATCCATTCACACCTCTTTACGTTAACATAGCTATTGCTTTACTGTACCGTTGCTATAATATGGTATAGTGTGCACTTTTTAAAGAACAACTCCACTGCAAACAAAAAAACATAAATAAAAAACATTGCCATTTAAAATACCAGTAGATCCAACTGCAACAAATGCAAGCCCTATTGCATTGCAAATGCTTGTTTACTATGCTAATAGTGAATAATATTATTTACTATTTGTATAATGAAAAAACTGACAGAAACCAGTCAAGTGGTGCTCCAACCAGCATCTATTAGGAAGAGGTGCCCCTGTGTCCCATGCACTGATTTTTCCACCTCTCACTTTGTCACCTTTGATTTTGCCACCACTGATTTGCCCTGCAACCCCTCTGCCAGAGGTCGCAGGGCAAGCCAGTGATCTCAGCTGCGACCCCTGGTGACACTTAAATGATTTCAGTGTATGGCTCTGTGTCCTATTGGCAAGGCCATTCCATGTTTTGAGGAGAATGGTGCATTCTTCTTCTTTGATGAAGCAATTTATATGAATAAGAAGCATTATCCTTACATCTTGTCCTCTACATCATAGCATTCACTCATGAGGCTGTCCTGCCTCCTACAGGCCCTCTACCCAAGCTTGTTTGCACCACACTATAGACTGGTGTATAAAGGCCCTTCCCACTGTAAACACCACCCACACACACCAAAGACTGGTGAATAAAGGCCCTTCCCACGCTAAACAACTCCTGCAATTAAGTAATAGTACAATATATTTTCTTTTTGAGCAGCATGCATACATTTTTTCTGTCTTCTGTTAGGCTTTCCCTAAAGCATGCATGAGCTGTAAGTGAAAGCTATTGTAATACAAAAAAAAATTCAAATGAGCTTAGAGTCCACCCTTCATGTAGTGCTCTAGTTTAGGGTTCTTTGATGGATTCCTCGGGTGTGGACATTCCATAGAATGTTGGCGGGAATGGATTGGGGGTGGAGTTGTGACAGTTGGAAGAAGGTGCCCGCGAGTAGCCGAGGGTGGTTGATCTTAGTATGTTTATTTCTCAATAACCAATGCTTTCCTTATACCACCGTCTCTCTTCTTCATTATACATTACTTACTGATACTTATCATTGGTTGGCTTCCACTACACTCTGGTTTCCTTGATTCTTATTAGCCATGCCTCCTGCTTGATTCTTATTGGCCATGCCTCCTGCTCCCTGTCAGCTGCTCATCTCTTCCTGATTCTTCTCTAGGCTTCTATCTATGCATTGACGCATGAACTGAGCACAGCTTTCCTGTTTGTGGCCAGTGTCCTTCCACTGGCCGTGTGATGCTCCAGGTACTTTGTTTTTAGGTCATACTTTGTAAGATGAAAGACTCAGAGATTCCCTTCCTGGATGTTTTTGCCTATTCTTAAGAGTAGTGGGAGGATGCTAACTCGAGGTATTGGACTTTACTGACCTCTATTGCAAATTATTATATACATATGTTTACATCCTCCTCCTTATTAGATATTGATGTGTTTATTTTTAAAAGGCTTCAGAATTCCAAGTGGTATTGATTTTATGCTTTTATTCTTCATATTTGATCTTGATTCATAAACTTTCATAGTTTTCCAGAGTGCTGCAGGAATTAGTTTTGGACATTCGACAGCCGACACGTGTTTCGCCCTTAAACGGACATTTGGAAAAGGGCTTTCTAAAGGCTTTCACAAACTTAGCAGCAGCACTGAATATGTAACATTTGGTTCGACAGATATATTGTTTCAGACAAATCAAACAAAGGAAATTATCTGTTTCTTACGTGTCACAACGTGTTGCCAGTCAACATCCCTTGTCGGGTTCCTGGTTCAGTGGCTTCGTCTGGTTCCTTTTGTTCAGTTTGCGGTCAAACTAAACTGCTCTGTTCTCATATGTCAGATGGCATTTTATCTGATCATAGTCCTCACAGCTTTGGAGATCCCATTTTCTTTGTGAGCACTTTATACAGTGGGCTACAGTCCTCCTGGGGTACGGTAGGAGTTGGCAAAACTTAGTGAAGGGCAGCCTCGACAGACAGTGCTGTAGTTTCTCCTGATCCCAAACAACTTTTTTAGGTCGCAGCCTACCAGAGGTTGCAGATGTCTGGTTTGCTAAAGATATCTCGGGGACGTTCAAAAAGTTGACCTAGGAACACATTCTGCCTGTGGCTTACCTTTGGCTTTGTGGTTTGTAACTCACATTCTCTGGCTTTCTATTTGCTGGTTTTATTCGCTTTAGGCTGTCCAGCTCAAGTTCGCCCTCCCACTTTGTTTACTGTATTCCTCAACAAACCCTCTTTCTGTAAATAGGCCCTTAAATTTTGTTCTTATCTTGTCACATTTGCTGTGTATTCAAAGACAAAGGCAAAATGTCACGTGAGTCTTCCAGGGAGCTTGGTGTTTATTTTTCTTTCTCTGACTTCAAAGTGAGATGATTTATGTGACAATCATTCTGGCTACTGAGGGTCTGCTTGAGGAAGACTGTTCAAGGTTATTTTTGTCTAGTACACAACAAAATGTAAAATGTCTGTCAATGAATTATGCCGATGATCAAATCAATGCATTGGGTGATGACATTTCCACACATTATCATTTGTGCAATGTATACTTGTATTTGAGTGCAAATGTAATGCTCATTTCAAATGAAGATGTGTTGTCTGTAATGACAATAATCTACCATACCATGCATGCACCACGTTACCCCACTCCACTCTACTGTGCACCACTCAACTACACATCACTGCACTCTACTCTGCACTACTCCGCACTATGTTATGCCACTCCACACTGCATCGCTGCACTCGTGTCTGCACTACTCAACTCTGCGCCTCTCCACTCTACACCACTCCACTCTACTCCATGCTAAAGCCCTCTTTCCCACACTACTCTACTAGGTACCTCTGCACTCTTTGCCACTGCACTCTACACCACTCCACTCTGTACCATTCCACTCTATGCTACCCTACTCTGCAACACTGCACTCTATGCCAATCCCCTCTACGCCACTCTAATCTACTCTGCACTGTTACATTCTACACTGAAACAATCTACTCTTTGACACTGAACCTGGTGCCACCGCACTCAGCACCACTCCCCCATTCTACAACACTCCACACTTCTGCAATCTATGCCAATGCACTCTACACCACTTTTCTCAAAGCCAGTGCACCACTGCTTTCTATGCCACTATACTTTACACCACTGCACTCTGTGCAATTGTACTCTAGCACTGCACTCTAGGCCACTCTGTTCTACGCTGCATCACTGCACTGTATGGCACTCTGTTCTACTCTGCACCACTGTACTCTATGCCACTGTACTTGTACTTTACGCCACTGCTCTCTACACCACTCTACGCAGCACCACTACCCTCTCTGTCACTCTACTCTGCGCCATTGCACTCTCTGACACTCTACTCTGCGTCACTGCAATTTATGCCAATGCACTCCACACCACTCTACTATACACCACTGCACTCTACGACAGACACATACTCTGCAACACTGCACTCTCTGCCATTGAACATTATGCACTCTCTGCCATTAGCATTATGCCACTGAACTCTTTATCCCTCCAATCTACACTACTTCACTCTGAGTCACTCTAATCTAATCTGCACCACTGCACTCTATGACATTCTACTCTATACCACTGCACTCTACTCCACTGTGCTCTACACCACGGCACTCTACACCACAGCACTCTGTGCCACTTTACTCAAAAACAATACAATTTACACCACTGCACTCTATGCCAATCTATTTTGCACCACTGCACTGTATGCCACTACACTCTACTCAACTCTACGCCACTCTACTATATTGCACTCTACACCAATGCACTCTACGCCATGTTCCTCTACCCTCCTGCACATACTCTACTTTGCAGGACTGTACTGTCTGCCACTGAACTCTATGCCACTCTACTCTATGCCACTCTACTCTGACCACTTTACTCTATACCACTGCACTTTACTCTGCACCACTCTACACCACTCTACTATATTCTATGCCAATACACTCTACACCACTCTAATCTGCTGTGTGCCATTGCACTCTATGACACTGCAATCCATGCCTCTTTACTCTTTGCCTCTCTACTCTACTCTGCACCTCTCTACTCTATGCTAGTGCACTCTACCCCACTCTACTAAGCACCACTGAACTCTTTGACACTGTACTCTACATCACTCCCATCTAGGCAACTGCACTCTGCACCAGTCCACTTTATTCTAGTCCACTCAGCAACACCCCACTCTATGTTGCTACTCTATACCGATCCACTCTACCCTGCACCACTCCACTCTACTCTGAAACAGTCTACTCTACAGCACTGTACTCTATGCCACTCTACTTCACTCAGCACCACTTCCTTTGCCACATCAATCAATGCAGCACTTATCTACCCTACACCGTTCTACTCTATGCCACTGCGCTCTATCCTGGACCACTATACTCTAACCTGCACCACTCCTCTCTACACTGAAACTATCTACTCTACTCCACTGCACTCGATGCCACTGCACTCTTTGACAGTCTACTAAACTCTATGCCACTGTACTCTATGCCTCTACAGTCTATGCTGTATCACTGTACTCTAAACCACTGCACTCTATGCCAATGCACTCTACACCACTTTACTCAAAACCAATGCACTTTACGCCACTGTGCCTATGGCAACTACTTTTCACCACTCCACTTTACATCACTATACACTACAACATTTTACTCTACATCACTGCACTCTATGCCACTGCATTCTACTCTGCACCACTGTACTCTACATCACTGCACTCTGCACCACTCTACTCTGCACCACTCTATGACCTTGCACCACTATATGACCCTGTATTCTGCGACCGTGCACTCTGACACTCTGCTCTGCATCACTGCACTCTGACACACCCCTGCATAACTGCACTCTATGCCACTGCACCACTCAACTTCACACCACTTCAGTCTGCGCCACTGCAATCTATCCCTCTGCACTCTACCTTGCACTATTCCACTCCACCCTGCACCACTCCACTCTATGCCACTCCACTCTATGTCACTCTGCTCTACACCTCTGCACTCTACACTGCACCACTCCGCTCAATGCAACTTCAGCCTATGCCACTGTACTCCACACTTCGCCACTCCACTCCATTGCACTCTACGTGACTGCACTCTACTCTTCACTGTTCTACTCTATGCCACTTCACTCTATACTACTCTACACCAATGCACTCTACACCACTTTACCCACAGCACTCTCCGCCAGTCTACTCTGCACCACTGTACTTTGTGCCACTTCACTCTAGGCCACTCTACTCTACTCTACTCTTCTCTACTCTACTCTACTCTACCAAACTGCACCCTACGACACTCCACTCTACAACACTCCATTCCACAATACTTCACTATGGTGCTCTACTCCATTAAACTCTGCTCCACTGGCACTCTACTCCACTCTATGCAACTCCCTCTATGCCACACTATGCCACTGTACTCCACTCTATACTATGACACACTACTCCACTTTACTCCACTCCACTCGAATCCACTCCACTCTATGACAATCTACTCCACTCTACGCCACTCTACTCTACAACACTCTACGCAATACCCTCTATGTCTCTGCTCTACAGCACTCCAAAACATTCAATGCCACTCTACTCTACGACACTCCACTCAACTCTAACACTGTACTCCACTCTATGCCACTCATCTCTACTCCCTTCCACTTTACAATACTCTTCTCCCTCCACAAGACTACACAACACTGTATGCCACCCCATGACACTCCACTTCACTCTTCTCCACACCACTCAGCTCCACGGTATGCCACTCCACGCAACTCTACACCACTCCATAACACACCATTCTACTCCATTTTATGACACTCTACTCCACACCACTTTACCCCACTAACGTTTAGCTATGCTGAACAGTAGCCACTCTGGTGTACAACATTGCTAAAACATATTGGCAAATTTAATAGTTATTGCTTAGGTGAGAATTATTGGCTTTGGCAATGCTTTTCTGTGCTTTTGGCCTTGCACTCTTATACGGTGCATGGCACTGTACAAGCTCCTCCCCCTTTCCTGCCAACTGTTTACCCACCACCACCCTTGCCGCATGTTTTCCCTCACCACCCCACCGTATGTTTTCTCCCTACAACCCTGTCCATTTTCCCCACCCCTGTTCGTTTTAACCCCACCCCATGTCCATTTTGACCCCAGCCCCCCAGCCACCTAGCCCCCCAGCTATCTGTTTTTCCCCCAACCCCCTTATGTCTGTTTTTTTCACCTGGGCCTCACTCATATTTCCTACCCCCCCCTGGCACTGTATTTGCACAAATTGCATAGCAGCATGAGCTGCTGTGCAACATGACTTAAATGAAAAAAAAATCTAAGAAGCAGTCAACATTTGCCACTTCATAGTACTTTAAAAAAAACTTTAAGCCATGTTATACAGCACTTTGCACTAATGTCCAACCTGTCTAAAAAACATTGACAAAACCAATAGATCTCACAGAGTTCGAAACCTCTTGGCTGTGCCAATGCTTGTTGGCTATGGTACCCTTCCATCTTCGATTCGGAGATGGAAGGGTGTCTAAGATGATAAAACTGTCCCGCTTTTCAGATAAGGACTTAGTGCAGCAGATCCTGGTTCACATGAGGGTCAATATTTTTCTGTCTCCTGTTTGAATAGATCAAAATGAGGGTGAAGAAAGGTTTGATCACTATAATATGCCATCAACTTCTGGGTTTCCTTTACACAGATAAATGAAGAATGTGGCAACGAAATACGGAAGAGACCCAGAAAAACTGACTCCAGTTGATGGAGAAAAAAAGAACTGGGTTTGATTGATGCAGTGTCTATTCACTCCATGGTGTCAAATCATGCCGGGAGGGTGTCTATGTTGGCAGAGGATGTGGCATCAAAGGATTCAGTTGCAGTGGTGGCTGGCAACATTAATAAATTGGGTGACACTCACCATAAATGCTGGTGGCCAGCAGGCCCTCTGTCCGGTGCTCCGCACCCCACGCGGATTCTGGGGGTGATGATGAGCAGGAAGAAAAGGGAAGGACTTCCTTCCAAGTGCAGCACAATTCAACCAATCCTGGAGCTGCTCTCATGCTATTTTCTAGGGGTGGGCGGAATTTGCGAAATCCACTTTCGCAAATTATCGCGAAAATGTTTAAAATTATCGCAAACAAGCGGAAATATCGCGAAGATGCGGATTTTTTTTTTCCGCATGTTCGCGGTATTTTCTGCATGGTTGCGGGTCGCCAACTTACCCATGTGGTTGCTCGCGGGCGCGGCCATCTTGTTTTGAGTTGTCTCGCGGTGCATGATCGCGAGAAGAAAGACGTGATCGCGCGACGCATGATGTCACTGCGGGTGCGAACTGTCGCGAGACAGCGCAAATGGCTAAAAACAATCCAACATCTCATGGAGAACGCGACCGGATCAAGAAAACTTGTGGCGAACGCAGGGATTCAGGTAAGGCAATCGCGCGCGCGTGAGAATGTATTATTTTACAGCGCGAGCAAGAAACAAATTATCGCCAAGCTGCGGAAAGCGGAAATTTTGACATTTTCGCGCTCTCCGCGGAACGCGAACATGTCAAATTATCGCAATTTGCGCGAACGGAACGAAATTTTGGCCCAGGCCTACTATTTTCAGCCTGAGACCAGCTCCAGAATTGGTTGGAGCAGCCTAACCCAGCACTCATTGTGAGGCTCGGGACCTGTGCCAGCAATCCCCCGACTGTTTCTTAGCCCTGGAATTGATGGGTCTGAAGCACACATTTCTGATAGGCCAGTTGTAGGTAGCCAGCCAATCTGACATGCTCACTCAGCCCTGTCTTTCAGAGCTGGTGAATACTCCTTGTGTTACAAAATCATTGATGCATGATTTCCAGGGCCCTTCTGAGCAGATACAAAAATGAACACGATAATTCTGAAGTTTATCCATGATAGAAAATAATCTCAATTATTTAGCAGATGCGGCATTTGAAGTTATCAAGGCTGTGGCATGTACTGGAAGCTTAGATGTGCACCTTCAGGTGCAAAATCTGAACCAGGGAAAAGGCTTCTCATGCCATTTGAAGCAACAATATTGTTTGGTATTAAGTTGGAGGGTATTGTGCAAAAAGCATTTGAGAATCAGAAGTTTGCTTACCCTTTTCAAGGTAAAGTCTCATTTGACTCTGGAAAAATTAAGGATCCTAGAGCCCAGGTTGGGGCTTCTCTTCAAACAAATATTACTGTCCGCGCTGCAATCTGGTTCCAAAGGAGAGGAATTTAATTTGTAGCTGTTTACCAAGAAATAACATTCTGTGTCCTCACTGATTATTTGATTTGATTTAAATTTATAGAGAAAGGCTAACACCCGGAGGTGTCTTAGCACTAACCAGTGACCAGTAATTAAACAACTAATGAACTAATCATGACTAAGCAGCCAGGTTTACAGAGATATCCTGAAGCTTGATAGAGAGGTGGCTGCTTTCAGGTCCTGAGGGAGACGGTTACATATATAAGAAGTGCAGATGACAAAAAATCTGCCTCCCTAAGACAACATCCAAGGGGGACACCCAGAAATAACATTAGCTTGGGATGAACTGGACTGCTGCACCAGTCACTTTAGTATCCTAGTCAGGCCCACAGCCAGGAATATTTGTTTGGGAGGGCGTGTCCCAAAGGAATGACAGCAACATAAGAGTAGTTCAGTAGAGGGGAAAATAAGCTTTCTCTTTGAATTGTTTAAAAATGTTTACATGTTGGTAAGATTGTAAAGACTGCTGGCAGTGAGAGTAAGTGTATACACTTTGAGATAGTGTAGAAAGGGCTCACAGAAGGTTTTCGGTTTGGATAGTGAACACAAGGACCATTTTTTTGTTAACCATCACAGAAACAATAGATTGCCAAGCACTCCCTTGCCAAATCACAAAAAAGGGTTTAGAAATGCACACCAAATCGAAATTTGGAAGGGGTGGGTCCAGCATCCCTGATGCATTTAAATATGCTATGTAACAATTGTTACATAGTTGGGTCGCAAACCATTCTTAGCTTACTAACTCTTCAAAGGTGGTTGCAACCGATTCACAAAGGTGAAGTGGTCATCTTAAGACACATTCCTGTTGTGAATGTAAAACAAAAGTTTGGAGTGGGAAGTGGTCCAGTGGAACTTTAATAAACAAGATTTTAAATGCAGCACTGTTTCTTTCAAGACAAAGGGGCTACATTTAAAACAAAAAAATATTGGAAACAAAATCAGACATGGTAATCTGCTGACAGCAGGCCACCATTCCTCTAATGGCCATCCACTGGAGTAAATCACAATTTGCTACCGAATTTATGAAGAGTAATGGGGTAGGTATGATTGTGCCTCACTCCAAATCATTATTGTGCAAACCAACCTATTAATACATAGGTCGGTTCACCAAATAATTTAGCTGCCACAAAAATATATGTTGCAAATTATGTACATCTAGCCATAAGTTTCTGTTATGAATTGCTACTAATAATTGCATAGTAAATGTCCTTTGCAGAGTCTTATACAAATAACAGATTTCTATTATTATCACTCTTCTTTTTGTTATTGGTTCAAAGAGACAGGGAAACTGTTCCTTCCCCATTAGATCTCAACACAACATACACAAAGAACAGGGACAGGGTATTTTTCAATGGTCTCTGTTGTTCCTGGGGGGGGGGGGGGGTCTCTCTTCCTGGGAGTACAATTTGTATATGTCCAGCAGCACAAAACAAATAGGCCTGATGCAATGGCCTAATGTCTGCAGCTAAGTGAGGAGGTGGTCAGTGCTGCCAACTGGCCCGAAAATGCAGGACTGACTTCATTTAGTTGTGCTTGTTAGCCAACACCTTATTGGTATTCTGGATTTGGCAGACTCACTTTTCCAAACAATGTATGAGTTGCATATTGAAAAGAGTTCTTGGCTATATGGTGGTCTGGCTCAAGATGTTAACAGTGACAGTTGACAGGTATTTGTGAGTGTGGAAAAGATAGGCTATCTTATTCCAATTAGACAACTTCAATCTATGTAAAGAACTAATCTCATGGAGTCCTCAGGTTTTACTTTTGACTTGTCCATTCTTGGTGTTATGTGTGAGTGGTCTTAGGTACCCCACCTATGTTCAGGAAAGGCAAAATGTTGAAAGTAGGCCTGGGCAGTAAATTTCGTTCCACTCGTGGAATTTGCGGAATTTGGGTAATTTCGCATTCCACGGAGAAAACGGAATTGCCCAAAATTCTGCGTTCCGCAGCTTCGCGTAATTTTTTGCTTGTTCGTGTTCTCAAAATGCGCGTTCGCGAGATATTTCCCCCGAGCACGCAAACAGCGTTCGCAAACAGGAAAAAAGCGTTGCGAACAAGCAATTTCGCGTGTTTGCGGATTTTCTGCGTTCTCGTGGAGATTTTTATACCGTTTCGCGGAGCTTTGCGTAGCGCGACTACGCAAATTCCGCCCACCCCTGTGATTGTGCATCTACAGTACTTTAAGTTTAAAATGATTCCCCCCTGCTTGTGTTGTTTTTCCACCCATGTGTATAGCATTGTGTTCAAGTTAATGGGTTATGTTCATACCCCGTAGCCCCTTGCTTCCTCCCTGCCTTACGCTGACTACCTTCACCTTAGGGGCTGGTCTCTTAATATCTCTATTGACCTGCAGATGAAGTAGTTGAGACTGCTACAGACCAGCCCTTCCTTCCTCCCCCTGGTAAATGTTGCTCAGCTCACTTTTTTTATCTCTCCCTTCAACGTGTCCATCTCAGCATCCGACTAAAAGGAAGAAGGATACAATTGTCTGTCTCTGGTGTGTTCCCTGTTTGTGCCTGATATATGTGAGGGCTTCAGCCAAGGTTTGGTTCCCTTTCACCTCTGTTCTCTTATTCTCCGAGTCCCTCCCCACTCCACCCTGGGTGAACTCCATACACTACTGTTTTGGTGGTTGATTCCATGTCACTCATGGATAGACTCCTTTGTAGTTTAACAATCCCTCCAATAGATTACTCCTTTGTTTCTACTGAGTGAACATTATACATCAATCTTTTGATCTTTAACAGCGCCTCCAATAAGTTGCTCTTCTGTTTCTCCCTGATGCTTCTAGACAGACTTCACATAATACGCTGAAACCTCCAATCCCTGTATAAATACCCATGCCACATTTTTGATGACCATTTAGTTGGGACACATCTAGTCATCTATAATAAAGAAACAACATAGGGCATGGCTAGCGAGCCAACATGGCGGACCCAACTTGCTAGTGCTCCTCAGGGAATCCCTCTGTTATCCTGCTTAGTATCCTGCAATCGACCCATCCACATCAACAAAAACTGGGAGAGCAATGGTACCAACCGGCAGCCCCTGCTTATCCCCTTTACTCTTGTTGCCGGCGGACGAGAACTGCGGAATCGCTGTGTGGCGCCTTGCGGCCTGCCCGGTTGGAAGCTGAGCATGGACCTGCGGCCTGGCTACCGCGGGCTTACAACAGATACACCAGCCCTGAGCCAGTTGGATCATGGCGTCGATCCCTGTAGCGTTGTCCAGAGGCCCGAGACAGTGGATTCTGCCTCCTTTGGACCTGCTGGCGTTCCCGGCGGCGCTTTGCGTCCGGCGCCCCTGGGTCACTGGTGGGCCTGAGCCCCATCGCCCAGCAACAGAGGCCTGTGGCCTATCCTGCCAAGTAGCAGCCATCCCAGTGTGCGGTCTGCATTGAACAAGATCCCGCACCAACCCTGCGACTGGACCCACCTATGCACCGGAGGAGGGCTGCATACCCGATGCGGCCGCAGTAACAGCGGGAACAGCAGACTGGAGGCCGCCATGACTCACGTCTCACGCCTAACCCTGCGAGAGCCCGCCGTTGTGGCAGTTGGTGTTGAGACGGTGCGGTCCTGAGAAGTATAGCGGCAGGACTCAGGGGCTCGTGACCCAACCTACCGGGGCGTCTACGGCTGCCCGGCACTGCGAGGCACCATACCAAGGGGGTCCAAGCACAAGGATGTCAACGTGGTCAGTGTTTATGCCTGGAGAGGCTGGCGGACTGTACATCTTTCACCTATACTAACACCCACAGCGGCCGCACCTCATAGTTCCCGCGCTGCATACCATTGCCTGTGCAGGGAGCATGGTACGTGGCGAGACACGGGCTTGATCCTCGAGGACACCATCGGCGGCCCCCCATCACAGACTGCCCGGAACACGCTGGTGTCACTGCAGCTGATGACCCTACCCACACGGACTGCTAACAGGTATGCTGCTTGCCGCTGCCCTTGTCCCTGCTGCACGAGGGCTGCCCCTGGGCCTTCAACATGCCTCCACTGCCCCCCACACTGGGGCAATTTGGGCGAGTCTCCCACAATAGTGCTTAACCAGACCCAGCCCTGAATCTATGTCCTAATACCGGATTGGCCGGGAGGCCGGACAGGCGCCCTCGCAGTAACGCGCCCCACACTCCGCCCAGCAACACGGCACGTCTGGAGACCAGAAACCCTCTGTGCAGCCTCTTTACCTGTCATCTCAAATCACAGGACTCACGCCATGGGCCCTGTCACGCAGTAGCGCTGAGCACCCTGAGATATATGCATGGCTGCCGGCCATTATTAAAGGGCTCTCCTGAACACTCAAATCAGCGGCCTTAGTTCTCCTGTCACTGCTATAACCCCGAGCCCGTGGCTCCCCTCTGTTAGAAGCGGGTGGATAAAGTAGGTGCCACAGCTGTGCCAGCCTGGCACCCCGCGAGGTGGAAGAAGACTACTACCCGAATAAGGTGCCACTGCCTCCTGCGTCATTGTAGATTACATGCTCACATCGTAGCGGCGACTTAGCAGATTAGACGGCAAACCACAGAGCGACGCTCTTAACCACTGACCCGAGTGAGCTGTCACCGCCGTCCCCTCAGTGAGCGCCACTCCGGAGGGGTTGGACGTCAGCCCTTCAAGCGCCAGGAAGTTGGCTGTACCAGCATCCTCCAAGGAGAACTCACCTTGCCGGCACCTGCCTCAGCCACGCGGCACCCTGGATAGGAACCTATATCCATGCTGTGCGCCCTGTGTGGCGACGGCCATGGCATGAGGTGCTGGTGTACCTCGGCGCTCTTCTTCCGGCAGACCGGTGGATACTATAGTGACATAGACACAGCCTACGAGGACACATACCCACTCTCCACTAGAAGTCAATGCTGTCCGCCCAGAAACTCGCCATGGGATGCCTCCGTACAAATACGCAACAGATGGCCGCGAAGACAAGCCTACCGCACTCGTTGCCTCCAGGAGACGAGCCGGCCACTGATATCTCTGGTGCAGAGCTTGCAGCAAAGCTAGACTCGGTGCTGGCTGCCATGGAGAAAATTGGGGCTGCGCTGGACAAGACAAGAACATCCCATGAATCACGCACAGTCACTACAGACTTCACTTTATTGCACGCTAATCACCACGGGTTGGCGGAGAAGGTCCAATTGCATCATCAATCTCTCTCAGAGCTTAAACCTGTTACCCAGAGCCATGCCGCAGCCCTGCAAGACATCCTGGATCGCATGCACGCACTGGAGGACAGCGTGGAGGACACTGAAGGGCGCTCTCGCCGCAACAATGTCCTCGTGGTGGGTCTTCCGGAGGGTGAGGAGGGCCGGACCCCGGAACTCTATGTGGAGCATTGGCTGAAAGATCTCCTGCCTGTAGGGGCACTATCTCTGCAGTTTGTGGTGGAACGCGCACATCGTGTGCCGGCGCACAGACCACCTCAGGGAGCTTGCACAAGGCCGTTCCTTTTCAAACTTTTAAATTATAAGGACTGCAACACAGTCTTGCGTGAAACTCACACGATCTCTAATTTACAGGTAGGCAGCAACCAAGTCATGTTGGTCCTGGACTATACAGCACAGGTGCAGAGGCGAAGAAGCACCTATGCTGCTGTGAAGTGCCAACTCTGCGCCCTGGACCTCCCGTACTCACTACTGTTCCCCACCAGACTCAAGGTGGTGGCCAGCGGAACGGCCTGCTTCTTTGATACACCTGCAGATGTTTGGGACTGGCTGGAGAGTTCAGGTCTGTGGTCGGGGACACGTCCTTCCAATGCAGAAGTGCCCAAACCCGTCCACAGGAGACCCCGCCGTCGTGGACATCGGAGAAGAACAGGCAACATGCCTGCAATATTGACAGCACTGGACCCAGAGCAGAACCGCATAGAATGTTGCACTGCCCTGGAGGTAGCAGCGTCACTGGGGATGAGTCTGCCACAGCTAGCGGCTCTTCTACTCCCCGGCCTGAAGAACTGAACGAAGCACTGCCACCGAACGTTACACCGCAGACTGCGGATGAAATCATATGACCACAGAAGCGGCTGCAGGACCAGTGTGAGTTGCTGCACACGCAAGTAGAGACTCTCCTATTGTAATCGACTAAATTGTTAATCTATTCATATCTCATGATTTGCTACTATTGCCTTGACCCGCCACACACATGTACACTCTACGGGGGTTGCACCCGCTAGGGCACGCGTACAGCGTAGGCATGCATCAACACACAGGCTGGGACACGGATGACAATCACGCGTCATAGATGGATAAGAAACGCTACTGCACAGATGCACACTCCACCCCCACATCAGTCTCTATACTGATATAGTTATAGCCACTGTTGGGCTAAATATGGTTTGGACGAGCCCCATATGTGGCGTTCACCCTCACGGTTAGCAGAGTTCGAGTTTATCACTCATGTTTTAGTTTCTTGTGATTGGCCTGAACCCCCGCCACACGCTGCAGATCCATAGTTCAGTGGCTCACCCAGCTCGCTTCGTCCGAAACAAACACCTAGACTTCGCTATTCTATCTTTTCGTACTTGCAACACCGTAAGGCAGGAATAGCGATGCTGCAAGAAACACACATGTCCAAGGTTGAGCTGGAACACTTACATAAGAGGTGGAGAGGCCAAGTGTTCAGCACCATATACTCAGCGCATGCACGAGGCACACTGGTATGGGTCAGGGCCGGAATCCCGTTTGTTTGCAAGGGCAATGTCAGTGATGCAGCAGGGAGGTACACATTTATGAAGGGGCGACTGAATGTCCAAAAGATACTTTTGGGCTCCCTTTATGCTCCTAACTCAGATCAGGCCTTCTATCTCGCTCAAATATCTGAAGTAATAGCCCGCTGGAGTGGGATCCCCTGGCTCCTGGGAGGGGATTTTAATTCGGCATTGGATGTCGACTTGGATAGGTCATTCCCGCCCCTTAACAGAACCCTCTTGGCATCCAACGCCCAAGCCCTCACTGGTTGGCTGGCACACTGGGCTCTACATGATGTGTGGCTACTTTTAAACCCCACCGCCTTCATATACTCTCACTACTCAGCAGTGCACGGTCTACACGTGCGCTTAGATCAGCTGGTAGCCTCACTGGCACTACTTCCATTGGCCAAGATGCAGAGTACCTAGGGCGGATCCATTCCGATCACAATCCCTTAATGCTGCAGCTGCGCTGGGAACCACATCATCCCCCGGTCCCCATGTGGCGCCTACAACCTCAGCCCCTGGAAGACCCTGCGTTTTGGTCATCATTAGGGACATCAAATCTGGCATACTTCGAGCTAAATGAGGGCGCAGCCAGCGACGTGCTTCTTGGATGGGAGGCGTTTAAGGTGTCAATCAGAGGCCATTGCTTAGGGGCAACATGGAGCATACGCAAGCAATTGTCCGACTCCCTTACACAGATTGAGGCCCAACTGTTGAGCTATGAATGCGAAGGTGAAGGGGCAGGTGGTGACTAGAGGGGCTGCGGTCTGAACACGCAGACTTTATGGAGCAACTCCGGTGCCATAACTACACCGCACACACAGCCCACACCAACACTGCAGCGGATAGGGCAGGCAGACTACTGGCCTAGTTAATCCAACAGGAGCATGCACATGCCCCTATAGGATCACTTTGCTCCCACATAGGTCAGTTGTTGTTCACGCAGCACAACATACATGCGGCCTTGATGCACCACTATGCACGCCTCTACCAATCCCGCAGTAGCTGTAATGAAGGGGATCTGGCGAGGTTCCTAGACCGCCTACAGCTTCCCACAGTGACTGAAGAGCTCTGTGAAATGCTCAGCGAGCAGGTATCACTGAAAGAGATTGGCACGGCTATTCAGTCCCTAGCATTGGGGAAAACCCAGGACCGGACGGGCTGCCATCTGAATACTATAAGGAATACTGGGTGTCGCTGGTGCAACGCCTCGGTACAGTATTCGACACAGCCCTGGACACACAGCAGCTCCCTCCCTCTATGCACGAGGCCCATCTTATTTCATTGTTGAAACTGGGCAGAGATCCGGAGGAGATGGGTTCCTATCGGCCCCTGGCGCTATTTAATACCAACTATAAAATCCTTGCGAAAGTACTGGCTGACAGGCTTCCACAGGCAGTCCCAGGACTGGTTCACACAGACCAAAATGGCTTTGTGCCGGCATGCAACACCTCACTTAATCTGCGCTGGTCCTTTCGGGTGGCCGCTTATGCAGCGGAGGAGTGGCCCAGAGCAGGCTGCCTTGTGTTGGACCTGGAGAAGGCCTTCAACTCCCTGGAGTGGCCTAACCTGTTTGCAGTCCTTGCAAAATTCGACCTTGGCCCAGAGTTCATTCAACTGGTGTGCCTTTTCTATATACTGGCCCCACTGTGAGAGTCAAGATAGGCCCCTACATCTCAGACTCCCTTCCTGTACAGAGGGGCACGCGTCAGGGGTTCCCCCTATCCCCGCTCTTATTCGCTCTCACAATGGAACCGCTAGCGGAAACGCTGAAAACCCAGCTAGAGGACGGGGTGCCCCTGGGGGATGCTACTCATCAGGTGTCGCTATGCGCAGACGACCTCCTCATTTATATCAGGGATATAGATCGTGTACCTGCCCAGCTAGCCCAGCTGCTTGAAGACTTTGCTGCACTTTCCGGATTGAAGGTAAATATGGGTAAATCCTGTCTCTACCCCTTTAAATATGGGCTTTGCGATCCGGGCCTCGCCATAGGTGGCACCCTGGTGCGTTGGACGCCAGATACGTTTCGTTACCTCGGAATCCAACTTTACCACCAGTCATAAGATCTACATGATGGAAACCTCGGTAGAGCGGTGACATCCATCAAGTCGCAGTTGTGATTCTGGAGCACGTTGCCGTTGGCGGTGACGGGCAGGATAGCACTCGCCAAAATGGTGATCCTACCCCAGCTCCTATACTTTTTTGCTAATCTGCCTCTGTATGTCCCATCTTCCTTTTTCGCCACTTTTGAGAAACAACTCAGAGATTTCATCTTGGGCAATCCTAGACACAGGATGACATTCAAAAAGCTGTATCTGCCCACAGACCAGGGTGGGCTGGCAGCGCCCTGCCTCGAACATTACTACCTAGCCTCTTAACTACAGTGGATAGCACGGTGGCTATCAGATCATCACTGCACGGACACAGCAACCACGCAGCCGCACTACCCCCGGAACACATAATCTGGTTGTTTCACCTGGGTACACGCCCGCTGCCGCCAGAACCTCTGCTACTTGCGGTAGCCTACAGCTGCTTTCGTAGGAGCCTGTTTCTGACGTGAAGCGTAATTCCTTATGTACCGGCAATACCCCTAGAAGGCACTCCCGGTGGGAAGTCAGTGCTGACAGCACTCATGCTTCTTACCATGCAATACTTACACATCATGGGACAGGGCAGACACTTGATACGCTGGTTCGCAGCCGCACTCCGAACTCACGCGGCGTTAAGCCTTGACACGCTCCGCCACAAGTGGGAGTAGGACTTGGGTACCCAGTTCACAGACAAGGAATGGGCCATGACACTTGAGAGCCCCACACGCATCCCCAGGAACATGCGTTTTAGACAGATACAGCTTTACATAATCCACAGAGCATATCTCACAACCGCAAAAATTAATCAATACTTTAACCGCGGAGATGTCGCATGCCCGAGGTGTGCAGAAATAGGAGCCGATCTACTGAACATGTTTTGGGCTTGTCACAAGGTGGAAAAATACTGGAGGGAAGTGGCCGCTCTGCTACATGAGTGCACTGATAGGGAGCTGCCCTTCACTTGGCCTACATATCTATTACATCAATTTCGTAGAACCCCTGCCACAAAGGTTACGTCCAGATTCATAGATTTGGGGATGATAGTGGCCAAGCGACTGATCAGGAAAAGATGGAAAGCACCAGAACCCCCCCACAGACAAGCTTGGCGCCAATCTATGCTAGCGTGGGCCAAAGCAGAAATCCTAGCTATTAAACGTGAGGAGACCCTGGGATTGCGCAAGCTCCCCATCGCCACCTGTTGGGATGCACTATACCTCACACTACAATGCAGTCTAGACACACTGCCCACGGACCTCTCCAGTACACCAGCCCTAGACAGCGAACAGCTCCGCCAGCAGCGGTAGCATGTGCACCATGTCACTCACTTACTTGCAGGCATAACCCAGATGTGACACTCAGCTAAAACACATTCTCGACATGGGGTAGCAGCCGGACACTGTCAGACATGTGAATTATAGGCCATAATGTATGTGGGGGGAGGGGGGCTACGGGTTACACGTTTTGTTGCATACGTTGTGCATTCCTCTTTTTCCCTTCCACTTTTCCCTTTTATTTTATATGCACAGTTTTTAGTTTTGTTGTTTACCTGTGAATCTCTTATTGGGCCTTAACTGCAAATGAACGCCAGTGTTCCTGCTGGCTCTGTGGGACAATGCACGCACATGTGCGCGACAACGGGCACCTGCCAGGATCTATACCTTATAGGACACTCAATCTGTGGACAATGATGTAGCTAACATGCCTCCTTACCCCTTTTTTCCTACCTGTCTCTCCACCCTTAGCTAGCTTATCAGAGCTAGCCACTCATGTACCTGTGAGCTTCGCTATTGACTACGTTGTCCACCACCCTGAGAGTGATCTGTACATGTTTTGCATGACTAGGCTGTGCCTTGTACGCTAATTGTAATGTCCAAATTTGCCTGCAATTATAAGATTTGTATTGTACTAACCATAAAACCCAATAAAACAGACTCACAAAAAACATACTCAGGGAAAAAAAATAAAAAATTAAGAAACAACATAGTTGCTCAACTATATAAGTTACTGCAGTTGTGTTCAGACATCAGAATGCCTGCTGCCAGCAGCCAGTATAAAAGGCAGTTTACCCAATGAAAATGGGAGCTGGCTATTACTTTTAATATATTTTTCTAAAACGAAAAGGTGAACCGCAATGAAGAGATATTCATGCAAAGGTGTTTATTTTTTTCCACACTGTAGGTAATTGCAAGAAAGTTAGGATCTCTACAAGTTTCTACACAATCTGATCCACAGCCTTTTTAACCTGACTTGCATTAAACTGATTCTATTATATTTTTGAAAAAAATAGTATGTGCATTTGGTGTGCTTAATTTCGCACTACAGATTCTACAGTTCAACTTCTTATCTGTAATGAACATGAGAGAGCAAGACAGCAAGGCCCAGATAACCAAACATTGTGTGCTGCTTTTGTGTCACAAATGCGACGCAAACCTGTGCAATTCTTTTTTTAATTTACTTTCCAGCGCAAGGCTTTAGTTCCCTCGAAGAAACGCATAGAAGCTCTTAGTTTTGCATTACTCTACAAAGGGGGGTGTTGCATGGGTTGCAGGCATTAAAAAGAAGAAATTCTTTTAATTTCTCCTAACTGTTTCCACTTGGCATGTGTGTTGCACTGCAAAGGCATTCTTTCATGGGTTGTATATGTGCGTTTTCATGCTAGCACCCATGTTTTTAAATGAAAAATCCCTATCTACTTACAATAGTAGGCAGGATTTTGTGCCAAGAAGGATGCCATTTTGAAATTATTTTATTTCTCCTAACATTTCCCACTTTGCGTGTGTGCTGCTCTGCACTGCATACATCTGAAGTGGGACACGTTTTAAAGTTAGTATATGCATAGTATTTTGTACTGAAAAGGTGCCCTTACCAGTACAAAACATATGGAAGGCTCATGCAGATGCCCTTTCAAAATGATGCAAATGTGTGTACATGGCAGTCAGCAGCCTGATTGTGCGTTGCCACTAGGAAGAGAGGAGGAGATTCCCATATCTCTGTAGATATGGTGCTTTCCTCCTCTCTCCTTGTCACGCGACACAGTGCAGCAAATTTGGTTGCTGTGCTGCATTTTGTAACATCTTTGATTATCTAGGTCCAAGGTTTTAAGATGTTTGCAGGAAGGGGGACATTATACTTGTCCTTCGGCTTTGCTCCTCCATATAGTCTGGGAACTCCTTGGTGACTTGCAATATCCTTATAATGTACGGCAGGGATAACTTTATCCTATTATTAATACTACTTGTGATTTAACAATGCCTCCAATAAACATATGGTCTCCGGATGCTAGTTGGTCAGAGCTGTATTCCATGTCCATTCAGATGGACATAAACAGTGGGTTCCATCTGGAGTGCTTGCAGGCGCGCTGAGTGTTTCTTACAACCTCTGCAATACTGACGTGCAGCTGAACTCCATGTGACATGTACCCACTATGTCATCATATTTGAAATTAATTGTTTTATTTTCTTCAATTTGTGCAGTTTTATATCTCACAAACGGAACCCGAAGGTATTGGAGTGCTTTACAAGAGCATCAGTTGCTTAAACAATGTCAGATTTATTTATTTATTTTCGGCACAGAGAGATTAAGTGATTTGCCCAGAATCACAGGATTTTGAGCCGATGCTGAGACTCGCGTTTACAGCACATCCTCTATTATTATACCTCACACTTTTCACCTAACATGTCCAATAAAGGTCAAACCACAAAACCACCCTTTCAACCATGCACCAAGCAGCTGATACAAATTGCGTGTTTCAATATCTTTGTCACTGGAATGGAGCAGTATATAAATAATGAAACCAGACTATCCAGAAACGTGATTTAGACCTTGCGAGGGACAGTCACCTTGCTACGTAAAAAAACAGTACGATTCAAAACAATTGTTTTCCAAAGTCTAATTTACATTTTATGAATTCTAACATTATGTCCCGAACTACGATTGTTTTTATGCTTTCATTTATCTTGTTTCAAGGTTCATTTATGTTTAATGTAGCCCAGCCTTGCGTTTTTAATTCTAACCTGCAGTTCATGCATTCCTGAAAGTGATAGTCCAGTACAGTTCCCAGCCACTTAATGGAACACAAATTATCACGTTCTGAAATTGGAGTGTTTAAATGGAAGAGGAAGTTAGATTCATCATTGTTATAACAAGAATGCTAAGTATTTTTCTTATGAAATATTTATTCTTAACTGGAGCACACTTTAGCTTACATTCTATGTTTCTCCAGAGACAAAACATGCATGGATTGTACTAAGCATTTCTTCCAAAATCTCCTTTTTACCTGAAAACTCCAAAGGACGTTTGGGGGGGCCAAGCATCAAGATGGGGGTGCTGTGCCCTTCTATTGTCACCCAGGTCCAATCCTACCACCACTTGCAGAGATCACCTGCTCGGAGCCAGCCTGAGGACCAAGGCCACACCCTCGCTGGGACTTCACTCCTCCCCCTCTTGGCTATGGCCCTGATCCTAGGATTTTGGTAGTGGTCTCCAATGGTTACCTAGACATGTTTTCGGAAGTAAGAGACCCCCTGGGAATTGTGGTGACATGATGTTTCGATTAAACGTAGGTCTCAGGGATCTGTTGAGCAAAGGGGCATTAGTAGTACTAGAACCAAAGACAGAGTGAACAGAGTAGGAATCAGGATATTTCTACAGTACCCAAGTCATCAGGAGGATCTATGTTGTTACTAGACCTAAAAATATTAGTCTCTGGATTCCAGATATCAAATTTACAAAGGAACAGATTATGCCAGTGATCTGTCCTCAGACATTCCGGACATACCTGGACTTGCAAGATGCCAACCTACACCTACGTTTCTCTGGTTCACCTTGTGTAGAGGACATTTCCAGTTTACAGTCCTGCCACTCTCTCCCAATTTAGCGTCCATGATTTTTGCTAGGATCCAGGGTCTTTTAGGGGGTTTACTGCATATGGAGGGTATCCTGGTACACCCCTATATCGATGACTGGTTGATACATGCACTATTCCATTACCTAACAGAGGTTCACTTGAAGAGGATCTAGGCAATCCTGTTCCAGCTTGGATTTCTAATCAATATGCCAAATGTCAGTATGTTATTTCTTTTTTCATCTAATGCCCTCTCACGTGTTTGAATACATTGGGGATAACTTTCACACTCAACTGAACCAAGAGTTCCTACCAGAATACATAGTACAGGTTTTACAATCCAGACTGTGTGCTCTGCTGAACACCAGTGAAGCACAAGTACAAGTCAAGTTGAGGATACAGGGTCATTTGGAATCTACAGTGTTCCTGAATTATATCAAATGTTTCAATGGGCATTATACCAAAGTGGGGCCACAAGTGGTTGTGGCCCCACATTCCAACACACAGGCATTTATTTTGAGACGCATAGAAAACGAGGGTGTAGATCTCTCTCCTTTCTCAGATCATTTTTGAAAGTAAGGAATTTTCAACAGACTTTCGAGCATTTTGACGATCTGGTGAAAGTACCATTCTCTTAAAAATTATAGTGGTGCCTGTGTTGGACAGCAGTCTTTTATCACCTTATGAATTCTTCAAGAATTTGATTTATTCTTTAAATTTACTCATTAGATGTGGGATGGGCACCAGAAGTTAATGTCCCTTGGTATCCAAGCTCATTACACGGGGATTATTCACAAAAGGCATTTAGTAGTAGTAAAGTTAAGAATCCTAACTTTACTACTACTAAATGCCTTTTGTGAATACTGAAAGTCACAGAGTTATGATTTTGTCGCAGTTTAGTAGTAGTAAAGTTAGGATTCCTAACTTTACTACTACTAAATGCCTTTTGTGAATACCAAAAGTAGTACATTTAGGATTTTATCTCAGATTAGTTCTGTGAATCGGCCCCTTAGTGTCCTAAGAAATTGACTCCAGGGTCTGTGTTGTAGATAATGGCCAGTAACAATTAAAAATCTGGAAAAAAACACAAATATCAGTATCATTGTGGTAAAGGTTCTTAAGAATACCTGTATGTCTGATCAACGAGAAGAAGTCTCTTACCTTGTGTCATCCCACTTCCTTATACGGGGATCGTTAATTGACACAGTGAGTGACGTATCTATAAGTATTAATTATAGACAAACTGTTATCTTCATATCTCCGAATATGTGGAGTTGAGTATATCGGATATTTGTCTGGTAGTAACCAGATAATAATAAATGGGTCAGACTCCTAACATTAGCTATGGCCTAAGGTATAATGGGGCTAGGTACACTCCATACTGGTTTCACCATACATTGATAACAGTGAGTTTTAAAATTGTATACTATGTACTAACAGACTGTAATGCACTGTTCAGTTACAATGGCTCTATTTCTTAGGGAAGGTCCCAAAGGAACCCATTCAACAGAGTGCCTGCAGGTGGCTACAGCCATACTGCCCAGAGGGTCATGAAGCATGAACCTAGGACGATATCTAATTTATAAAGCACTATCGTAAGGGCCAAAACAATTCACGACCGTTCATTAACTAGTACAAGTTCAAAGTGTACCTCTAATTGTAGGTACGGCAATGGCTGGAAACTTCCCAAATAATAAATAGTGAACGAATAACGGCAATATCTAAGTTACAAAGCACTATCGTAAGGTCCAATACAATTCGCAACTGTTCCCTAACAAGTAAGGTTCTAAGTGTACCTCTAATTATGGATAAGGCAATAGCCGGAACCCAGAACATGATATGCAGGAGATTACAGTCTTAAGCGCTATAGCCTCTGAAAGCGTGAATAGTGTAAATAAGCACCTGCTGTGTCTCATCAGGAGAGCTGTACTCTTCCTTCCTGATCAAGCCGTTCAGTGTGCTGGCCGGGTAGAGTGTATTGGCGCTACGGAGACGGCAACGCAGCTATATTAATGTTACTGTCTACAAACGTAAGTGTCCTTGTGCTCTGAGTATGGACTCAAACCTGGTCAGAATATGGCGGCAACCTTGCAGTTGTCTTAGTGCACAAGAAATAGGTCTGATTCAATAGTCCTAAGCTAGTTTTACGTATATGACGTATGATTAACTTTTGAAAACATGACCTCAACCTTATTTCTGTGTGCCTGAAGAATCGTATTTACATCTACTATGAAGTCAGTAGAGGTGATTTCCCAAGGTTTGGAGGGAATTTGGGGTTTAATAATGCCCTTCTTGTGTTTCAGGTTTATTTTGAGCATAGACTTCACCAGATTTGAAAAGCCTTGTAACATCATTGATCAATAAATGGTCAACAGAATTTCTTTCTGAATAAGTCTTCCATGGCTCTTCTACCTCTGTGTCCAGAGATTAATGAATCATGACATGGTTGAAGTATGATTCTTTCTGAATATTTTGAAGGAATAAAGAGTTTATTTTGAACAAAAATCAATTGTATTGTGGCATTACGGAAAATGTTTTTCCAGGTCATGGAGATTACTGCTTTTGGTTTCTTGACAAATTATCTTTAGAAACGTGGAAATTAGATCTTCAGGAGCAATTACTGTCTCCATGGTCTGGGAATTCTTAAGTTCAGGATATTGTCTGGAGAAGGAATCTGCATTAACATTTTCTGATCCGTGAATTTAGGTAAGGAAAAAATCAAATTATTGAAACAAGAACGCCCAGTTAACTTGCCAAATATTCCGACATTCCACCTGTTACAGAACCTGAAGATTTCTGTAAGCAGCATGGACTGTTAATCAAAATTGGGCACAAAGTAAAAATATGTCTCTACTCAATGAAAACTGATTTTATAGCAATACGTTTTTTCTCCAAAAAGGAATGGTTTCTTTCTGCTGGGGAGCATTTATAAGAGAAAAAAGGTGACAGGATGCTCTTCACCATCTTGGCTGACCTGAATAAAAACAGCTCCCATATCGCGGACTGAGGTATCAGCCTCAAGAATTAAGGGTTTGGAGGCATGAGGATGCTATAAAATGGGAGCTGGAATTACCTCTTTCTTAAGCCATTTGAAGTGTAAGGTGGCACTATGAAAGGTCTTGTTTTTTTTCTTAAGTTCGGTGATCAGACCAGAGCTTGGAGAAATTCTTGATGAATGTCTGTCAATAATTTGCTAAGGTGAAAAAAACTTTGCATTTCTTTTACTGATGAAGGATGGCTTGAACCTTCTGAGAATCCATGGCTATTCCTTCAGATGAAATATGTAACCCAAATAGTGTACTGAATCCTTCTCAAAGAGAAACTTTTCTGGTTTGGCGAGAGATTTATTCTTCCTTAGATGGTGCAGTGCTTGTTTGACATGAAAAAGATGGTCTGCTGGTCTTATGGATATTCAAGCATGTCATCTAGATATACTATTTTCTGAATGATCTAATCTGAAAATATTGCATTCATAAAGCATTAGAAGACAGTAGAGGCATTACAAAGACACAACAACATCACACAGTATTCGTAATGCCCAAAGGCTTTTCTAAATTTTGTCTTTAACTCATCATGTGACCGGATATGGATCAGGCGATAGTCTTCTCTCAGATCCAATTTAGTGAATGTTTTACCCCGTTGACCAAGTTCAGAAATGAGGGGCAAGAGGTAACGGTCCTTGATGATTACTAAATTTAAACCTCTGTAATTGATACAAGGTCGAAGTTCAGAAGAACCTTTCTTTGGCAGAAACAACAAAGAGGCTCGTGAGAGAGATTTAGTTGAAGTAATAAGACCACGCTCTGGATTACTCTCTTAGAGCTTGCAATTCCAAGGGAGTTAAGGAAGAGATAGGTTCGTACAGAATTTTAACACCAGGATAGGAATTTAATAGCACAATCAAAAGGTCAAGAAGGAAGTAACTCCTTAGTGATCAGCTCTTGGAAAACATCAAGGTGTTTATGATAGGTTTCAAGGTCTTCAGAAAATTGTACAACTCATTGGATGAAGCTACTATGAAGGACTTCAGAACTTTCAGTAGAAGAAAGGTGATCAGATGTGATACACAAAATTCTCAGCCCAAGTACAAGGATTCGCAGACAAGTTTATATAAGGGTTGTGTCAAAATAGTTAGTCGATGCCCAAAAATAAGAGGACAACATTGAGAAGAAATTAAATCAAAGGAGAGTTTCTCACAATGGGCAGCAATCCGGAGAGACAACTATTTAGTTTTCTCAGTGACTAGGACAAAAGCCACTAAAGCCCCATCAACAGCAACTATAACGTCCTTCTTTTGAACTGGGATCCGATCTGGGTTGGAAGGCAATTGAATATCCATACAGACATTGGAGGCTCCGAAATCCCTAAGAACGGGTGCTCAGAGATGCTAATGGATATTGAGACTGGATCAGTAATTTCCCTGGCAGAATGCCAAAGTAAGAACATTTCAGAGGAGAAGGAAGGGATGTCTGCTTAATACTTGCCACTGCACGAGGGGCAAACTTTCTAATTCTCTGACTCTTCACATTAACAAACAGAATAGCTCAGAATATTACCTTTCTGAAAGCAGTACACACATAACCGTTGTTTAGGCTGCCTTGTTCTTTCTTCTTCAGTCAAAAGACCTTTAGTAAAATGTGAATGGGCTCATTATTGGCTCAGAAGCCTTAATTAGTGTATTGAATGCAGGTCTTAAAGGAGTTTTGAAAATCCGATTGGCCGCACTCTGCTAGTCCTACCAGCGTGTTACCCCAAAGAATTGTGGTCCATGAAGTAGCATCGGCGGATACGCCTATGCCAAAAGTTTAAAATGAAAATAAGTGTCGCGTTAGCCATCCCTGGACACGTGTTTCGAGGTAGTTGCCTCTCGTCAGCAGGGAGTAGGTGTGTGTGTAGGGTTGCTGCGTAGGCTGCCAAAAAATATTCTCAGGTAAAGTACCACTCAAGGCGCGCAGGTGCGTAGCCATGGGCTCGTCAGCCTCACCGGCTCAAGGGAGCCTGAATGTAAACAAAAATCCGATTGGCCGCACTCTGCTAGTCCTACCAGCGTGTTACCCCAAAGAATTGTGGTCCATGAAGTAGCGTCGGCGGATACGCCTATGCCAAAAGTTTAAAATGAAAATAAGTGTCGCGTTAGCCATCCCTGGACACGTGTTTCGAGGTAGTTGCCTCTCGTCAGCAGGGAGTAGGTGTGTGTGTAGGGTTGCTGCGTAGGCTGCCAAAAAATATTCTCAGGTAAAGTAACACTTAAGGCGCGCAGGTGCGTAGCCATGGGCTCGTCAGCCCCACCGGCTCAAGGGAGCCTGAATGTAAACAAAAATCCGATTGGCCGCACTCTGCTAGTCCTACCAGCGTGTTACCCCAAAGAATTGTGGTCCATGAAGTAGCGTCGGCGGATACGCCTATGCCAAAAGTTTAAAATGAAAATAAGTGTCGCGTTAGCCATCCCTGGACACGTGTTTCGAGGTAGTTGCCTCTCGTCAGCAGGGAGTAGGTGTGTGTGTAGGGTTGCTGCGTAGGCTGCCAAAAAATATTCTCAGGTAAAGTACCACTCAAGGCGCGCAGGTGCGTAGCCATGGGCTCGTCAGCCCCACCGGCTCAAGGGAGCCTGAATGTAAACAAAAATCCGATTGGCCGCACTCTGCTAGTCCTACCAGCGTGTTACCCCAAAGAATTGTGGTCCATGAAGTAGCGTCGGCAGATACGCCTATGCCAAAAGTTTAAAATGAAAATAAGTGTCGCGTTAGCCATCCCTGGACACGTGTTTCGAGGTAGTTGCCTCTCGTCAGCAGGGAGTAGGTGTGTGTGTAGGGTTGCTGCGTAGGCTGCCAAAAAATATTCTCTGGTAAAGTACCACTCAAGGCGCGCAGGTGCGTAGCCATGGGCTCGTCAGCCCCACCGGCTCAAGGGAGCCTGAATGTAAACAAAAATCCGATTGGCCGCACTCTGCTAGTCCTACCAGCGTGTTACCCCAAAGAATTGTGGTCCATGAAGTAGCGTCGGCGGATACGCCTATGCCAAAAGTTTAAAATGAAAATAAGTGTCGCGTTAGCCATCCCTGGACACGTGTTTCGAGGTAGTTGCCTCTCGTCAGCAGGGAGTAGGTGTGTGTGTAGGGTTGCTGCGTAGGCTGCCAAAAAATATTCTCAGGTAAAGTACCACTCAAGGCGCGCAGGTGCGTAGCCATGGGCTCGTCAGCCCCACCGGCTCAAGGGAGCCTGAATGTAAACAAAAATCCGATTGGCCGCACTCTGCTAGTCCTACCAGCGTGTTACCCCAAAGAATTGTGGTCCATGAAGTAGCGTCGGCGGATACGCCTATGCCAAAAGTTTAAAATGAAAATAAGTGTCGCGTTAGCCATCCCTGGACACGTGTTTCGAGGTAGTTGCCTCTCGTCAGCAGGGAGTAGGTGTGTGTGTAGGGTTGCTGCGTAGGCTGCCAAAAAATATTCTCAGGTAAAGTACCACTCAAGGCGCGCAGGTGCGTAGCCATGGGCTCGTCAGCCCCACCGGCTCAAGGGAGCCTGAATGTAAACAAAAATCCGATTGGCCGCACTCTGCTAGTCCTACCAGCGTGTTACCCCAAAGAATTGTGGTCCATGAAGTAGCGTCGGCGGATACGCCTATGCCAAAAGTTTAAAATGAAAATAAGTGTCGCGTTAGCCATCCCTGGACACGTGTTTCGAGGTAGTTGCCTCTCGTCAGCAGGGAGTAGGTGTGTGTGTAGGGTTGCTGCGTAAGCTGCCAAAAAATATTCTCAGGTAAAGTACCACTCAAGGCGCGCAGGTGCGTAGCCATGGGCTCGTCAGCCCCACCGGCTCAAGGGAGCCTGAATGTAAACAAAAATCCGATTGGCCGCACTCTGCTAGTCCTACCAGCGTGTTACCCCAAAGAATTGTGGTCCATGAAGTAGCGTCGGCGGATACGCCTATGCCAAAAGTTTAAAATGAAAATAAGTGTCGCGTTAGCCATCCCTGGACACGTGTTTCGAGGTAGTTGCCTCTCGTCAGCAGGGAGTAGGTGTGTGTGTGTAGGGTTGCTGCGTAGGCTGCCAAAAAATATTCTCAGGTAAAGTACCACTCAAGGCGCGCAGGTGCGTAGCCATGGGCTCGTCAGCCCCACCGGCTCAAGGGAGCCTGAATGTAAACAAAAATCCGATTGGCCGCACTCTGCTAGTCCTACCAGCGTGTTACCCCAAAGAATTGTGGTCCATGAAGTAGCGTCGGCGGATACGCCTATGCCAAAAGTTTAAAATGAAAATAAGTGTCGCGTTAGCCATCCCTGGACACGTGTTTCGAGGTAGTTGCCTCTCGTCAGCAGGGAGTAGGTGTGTGTGTAGGGTTGCTGCGTAGGCTGCCAAAAAATATTCTCAGGTAAAGTACCACTCAAGGCGCGCAGGTGCGTAGCCATGGGCTCGTCAGCCCCACCGGCTCAAGGGAGCCTGAATGTAAACAAAAATCCGATTGGCCGCACTCTGCTAGTCCTACCAGCGTGTTACCCCAAAGAATTGTGGTCCATGAAGTAGCGTCGGCGGATACGCCTATGCCAAAAGTTTAAAATGAAAATAAGTGTCGCGTTAGCCATCCCTGGACACGTGTTTCGAGGTAGTTGCCTCTCGTCAGCAGGGAGTAGGTGTGTGTGTAGGGTTGCTGCGTAGGCTGCCAAAAAATATTCTCAGGTAAAGTACCACTCAAGGCGCGCAGGTGCGTAGCCATGGGCTCGTCAGCCCCACCGGCTCAAGGGAGCCTGAATGTAAACAAAAATCCGATTGGCCGCACTCTGCTAGTCCTACCAGCGTGTTACCCCAAAGAATTGTGGTCCATGAAGTAGCGTCGGCGGATACGCCTATGCCAAAAGTTTAAAATGAAAATAAGTGTCGCGTTAGCCATCCCTGGACACGTGTTTCGAGGTAGTTGCCTCTCGTCAGCAGGGAGTAGGTGTGTGTGTAGGGTTGCTGCGTAGGCTGCCAAAAAATATTCTCAGGTAAAGTACCACTCAAGGCGCGCAGGTGCGTAGCCATGGGCTCGTCAGCCCCACCGGCTCAAGGGAGCCTGAATGTAAACAAAAATCCGATTGGCCGCACTCTGCTAGTCCTACCAGCGTGTTACCCCAAAGAATTGTGGTCCATGAAGTAGCGTCGGCGGATACGCCTATGCCAAAAGTTTAAAATGAAAATATTTTGGCAGTCTACTTGGCACCCCACATACCTACCTGCTCCCTGCTGACGAGAGGCAATTACCTCCAAACACGTGTCCAGGGATGGCATTATAGTGACATACTCGTGGCATAGGCGTACTCGCCGTTGCTACTACATTATCCAGAGTTCTATGGGGCTATTTGCTGGTATGACGAGCAGTGTGCGACCTACTATGTTTATGTATTTAAGCTCCCTCGAGCGATTTGGGCTGACGAGCCTTGGTTCCGCACCTGCGCGCCGTGAGAGGTATTTTACCTTTAATATTTTGGCAGTCTACTTGGCACCCCACATACCTACCTGCTCCCTGCTGACGAGAGGCAATTACCTCGAAACACGTGTCCAGGGATGGCATTATAGTGACATACTCGTGGCATAGGCGTACTCGCCGTTGCTACTACATTATCCAGAGTTCTATGGGGCTATTTGCTGGTATGACGAGCAGTGTGCGACCTACTATGTTTATGTATTTAAGCTCCCTCGAGCGATTTGGGCTGACGAGCCTTGGTTCCGCACCTGCGCGCCGTGAGAGGTATTTTACCTTTAATATTTTGGCAGTCTACTTGGCACCCCACATACCTACCTGCTCCCTGCTGACGAGAGGCAATTACCTCGAAACACGTGTCCAGGGATGGCATTATAGTGACATACTCGTGGCATAGGCGTACTCGCCGTTGCTACTACATTATCCAGAGTTCTATGGGGCTATTTGCTGGTATGACGAGCAGTGTGCGACCTACTATGTTTATGTATTTAAGCTCCCTCGAGCGATTTGGGCTGACGAGCCTTGGTTCCGCACCTGCGCGCCGTGAGAGGTATTTTACCTTTAATATTTTGGCAGTCTACTTGGCACCCCACATACCTACCTGCTCCCTGCTGACGAGAGGCAATTACCTCGAAACACGTGTCCAGGGATGGCATTATAGTGACATACTCGTGGCATAGGCGTACTCGCCGTTGCTACTACATTATCCAGAGTTCTATGGGGCTATTTGCTGGTATGACGAGCAGTGTGCGACCTACTATGTTTATGTATTTAAGCTCCCTCGAGCGATTTGGGCTGACGAGCCTTGGTTCCGCACCTGCACGCCGTGAGAGGTATTTTACCTTTAATATTTTGGCAGTCTACTTGGCACCCCACATACCTACCTGCTCCCTGCTGACGAGAGGCAATTACCTCGAAACACGTGTCCAGGGATGGCATTATAGTGACATACTCGTGGCATAGGCGTACTCGCCGTTGCTACTACATTATCCAGAGTTCTATGGGGCTATTTGCTGGTATGACGAGCAGTGTGCGACCTACTATGTTTATGTATTTAAGCTCCCTCGAGCGATTTGGGCTGACGAGCCTTGGTTCCGCACCTGCGCGCCGTGAGAGGTATTTTACCTTTAATATTTTGGCAGTCTACTTGGCACCCCACATACCTACCTGCTCCCTGCTGACGAGAGGCAATTACCTCGAAACACGTGTCCAGGGATGGCATTATAGTGACATACTCGTGGCATAGGCGTACTCGCCGTTGCTACTACATTATCCAGAGTTCTATGGGGCTATTTGCTGGTATGACGAGCAGTGTGCGACCTACTATGTTTATGTATTTAAGCTCCCTCGAGCGATTTGGGCTGACGAGCCTTGGTTCCGCACCTGCGCGCCGTGAGAGGTATTTTACCTTTAATATTTTGGCAGTCTACTTGGCACCCCACATACCTACCTGCTCCCTGCTGACGAGAGGCAATTACCTCGAAACACGTGTCCAGGGATGGCATTATAGTGACATACTCGTGGCATAGGCATACTCGCCGTTGCTACTACATTATCCACAGTTCTATGGGGCTATTTGCTGGTATGACGAGCAGTGTGCGACCTACTATGTTTATGTATTTAAGCTCCCTCGAGCGATTTGGGCTGACGAGCCTTGGTTCCGCACCTGCGCGCCGTGAGAGGTATTTTACCTTTAATATTTTGGCAGTCTACTTGGCACCCCACATACCTACCTGCTCCCTGCTGACGAGAGGCAATTACCTCGAAACACGTGTCCAGGGATGGCATTATAGTGACATACTCGTGGCATAGGCGTACTCGCCGTTGCTACTACATTATCCAGAGTTCTATGGGGCTATTTGCTGGTATGACGAGCAGTGTGCGACCTACTATGTTTATGTATTTAAGCTCCCTCGAGCGATTTGGGCTGACGAGCCTTGGTTCCGCACCTGCGCGCCGTGAGAGGTATTTTACCTTTAATATTTTGGCAGTCTACTTGGCACCCCACATACCTACCTGCTCCCTGCTGACGAGAGGCAATTACCTCGAAACACGTGTCCAGGGATGGCATTATAGTGACATACTCGTGGCATAGGCGTACTCGCCGTTGCTACTACATTATCCAGAGTTCTATGGGGCTATTTGCTGGTATGAGGAGCAGTGTGCGACCTACTATGTTTATGTATTTAAGCTCCCTCGAGCGATTTGGGCTGACGAGCCTTGGTTCCGCACCTGCGCGCCGTGAGAGGTATTTTACCTTTAATATTTTGGCAGTCTACTTGGCACCCCACATACCTACCTGCTCCCTGCTGACGAGAGGCAATTACCTCGAAACAGGTGTCCAGGGATGGCATTATAGTGACATACTCGTGGCATAGGCGTACTCGCCGTTGCTACTACATTATCCAGAGTTCTATGGGGCTATTTGCTGGTATGACGAGCAGTGTGCGACCTACTATGTTTATGTATTTAAGCTCCCTCGAGCGATTTGGGCTGACGAGCCTTGGTTCCGCACCTGCGCGCCGTGAGAGGTATTTTACCTTTAATATTTTGGCAGTCTACTTGGCACCCCACATACCTACCTGCTCCCTGCTGACGAGAGGCAATTACCTCGAAACACGTGTCCAGGGATGGCATTATAGTGACATACTCGTGGCATAGGCGTACTCGCCGTTGCTACTACATTATCCAGAGTTCTATGGGGCTATTTGCTGGTATGACGAGCAGTGTGCGACCTACTATGTTTATGTATTTAAGCTCCCTCGAGCGATTTGGGCTGACGAGCCTTGGTTCCGCACCTGCGCGCCGTGAGAGGTATTTTACCTTTAATATTTTGGCAGTCTACTTGGCACCCCACATACCTACCTGCTCCCTGCTGGCGAGAGGCAATTACCTCGAAACACGTGTCCAGGGATGGCATTATAGTGACATACTCGTGGCATAGGCGTACTCGCCGTTGCTACTACATTATCCAGAGTTCTATGGCGCTATTTGCTGGTGTGACGAGCAGTGTGCGACCTACTATGTTTATGTATTTAAGCTCCCTCGAGCGATTTGGGCTGACGAGCCTTGGTTCCGCACCTGCGCGCCGTGAGAGGTATTTTACCTTTAATATTTTGGCAGTCTACTTGGCACCCCACATACCTACCTGCTCCCTGCTGACGAGAGGCAATTACCTCGAAACACGTGTCCAGGGATGGCATTATAGTGACATACTCGTGGCATAGGCGTACTCGCCGTTGCTACTACATTATCCAGAGTTCTATGGGGCTATTTGCTGGTATGACGAGCAGTGTGCGACCTACTATGTTTATGTATTAAAGGAGTTTTGGATTGAGATTGTTTTCAACATTGCATTTGTCTTTCGTGCAGTTGACTGTCAATCTGCATAGTCTGTTGAATAAGATCTTTTAGAGATGCTGGCCCACCAACTCTAGCAAGTTTGTCTTTTAAGACCTTTCAGAATAGAGTGAATAGAGCTGAGTCATACTACTCAATCTCTTAAGCTAAGCATTTGAACTTGGAGATTAAACTATGTAAGTCCCTGGAACCTTGGTTGTGTTCTAAAATTTCCTCTCGGGCAGAAAACGTCATATCTTGACATTTGATTTTTTTTTTTATTCTATAAGAAAGGCTGGAATTTATCCAGAAAAAGCTTGGCATCAGAAACTAAAGGCATGGCCCGTACCAAAGCGTTTCCAGTCATATTATTCACAATAAACCCCACCTTGGATCTATTGCTGGAATAAATATGGAGCTTAAAGATAAAGTGGACCTGACAAGTGTTGAGAAATACCTTTAACTTCCTATAGTTCCTGTCATATTTTCATTCTGACAAGTCAGCCAGAGGAGGGACCAAAGAACCTTATTGCAGGACAGGCAGAGATTGACATAAAGGAGCATTCAGTTATCATTCTTTGGACTTAGATTCAAGTTGTCTACTACTGTTAACAATTCCTGAACGTGATACATTGTTTAAGATTCTGTTGGCATTGCAACCTGTCAAGAGGAGGTCTTCTTGGCAACAGTCGTAGGATCTTCTTGGTGCACAGAAATGGCCAACGATCTCTGAGAACAACTCTAGATGCCAGAATGTAACCATAAGTCTAGAATTGTTCCAGAAAATAATATCCAGCCAGAAAAAAAAAACAGCGACCAGAAAAACTATCCAGCTGTCCGGGCCAAGCAATAAGGTGAAGAGCAAGGGAAAACAAGGCAGGACCTTGAGAAGATAAAACTTCCATGCATCCAGTGAGAAAAAAATGTCAAGCAAGCACAATTGCAATGAAACTGGGCTCAAAATATACTCTCCTCATATAGTAAAAAAAAGAATGTGATATATTTCAAATTTGGTTCAACCATCTTGGATTGGGGAAAAGATGAGAAAATAAGAAAAAATACATACAGGTATTTGTTTAAAGATATATGCCGTTTTATCAGAAGTACACTATTTATTAAGTATGGTACCTCCATGACTTTTTAAAGAAAATGTTGCAGGCCTTAGCAAATCTCTCTGTATGCAGTATTTCAAAAATTTAGTATGTAGGAAGGAAATCACCCCAACATGTTCTGCCTGACTTCCAAGAAACGCAGAAGAAAAGATGGCTAGGTGCAAGAATAAAAAACCAAAGCAAATAATGGACGGAGTGTTGAACATTGCAAGCACTCACCCCCAGTCAACTGGTCTGGGTTTAATCCATCACCGTTCTTTAGCCCACTCTGCCACCCCAGTTCAGACATGGCCATATGCAAATCAGTCTGACCCTGTGCCTCATGGGAACAGTCCAGCCCGAACTGCCAAGCCATGTCTTCCCTGGACCGGAAACAAGCTTCCTAGGACCGGTTTCTGGCATTTCAGCCGTCTTCAGCCAGGCTTGCTTGAATCCAGTGGCAAAGTGAGCAAGGGACTCACGTCTGAGCATACCCTGCCAACTTATGGCGAACAAAGCAAAAACCAAAGGAAATGATGGACAGAGTGTTGAACATTGCAAGCACTCACCCCCAGTCAACTGATCTGGGTTTAATCCATCACCGTTCTTTAGCCCACTCTGCCACCCCAGTTCAGACATGGCCATATGCAAATCAGTCTGACCCTGTGCCTCATGGGAACAGTCCAGCCCGAACTGCCAAGCCATGTCTTCCCTGGACCGGAAACAAGCTTCCTAGGAGCAGTTTCTGGCATTTCAGCCGTCTTCAGCCAGGCTTGCTTGAATCCAGTGGCAAAGTGAGCAAGGGAATCACGTCTGAGCATACCCTGCCAACTTATGGCGAACAAAGCATAAACCAAAGGAAATGATGGACGGTTGCAAGCACTCACCCCCAGTCAACTGATCTGGGTTTAATCCATCACCGTTCTTTAGCCCACTCTGCCACCCCAGTTCAGACATGGCCATATGCAAATCAGTCTGACCCTGTGCCTCATGGGAACAGTCCAGCCCGAACTGCCAAGCCATGTCTTCCCTGGACCGGAAACAAGCTTCCTAGGACCGGTTTCTGGCATTTCAGCCGTCTTCAGCCGGGCTTGCTTGAATCCAGTGGCAAAGTGAGCAAGGGACTCAAGTCTGAGCATACCCTGCCAACTTATGGCGAACAAAGCAAAAACCAAAGGAAATGATGGACGGAGTGTTGAACATTGCAAGCACTCACCCCCAGTCAACTGATCTGGGTTTAATCCATCACCGTTCTTTAGCCCACTCTGCCACCCCAGTTCAGACATGGCCATATGCAAATCAGTCTGACCCTGTGCCTCATGGGAACAGTCCAGCCCGAACTGCCAAGCGATGTCTACCCTGGACCGGAAACAAGCTTCCTAGGACCGGTTTCTGGCATTTCAGCCGTCTTCAGCCAGGCTTGCTTGAATCCAGTGGCAAAGTGAGCAAGGGACTCACGTCTGAGCATACCCTGCCAACTTATGGCGAACAAAGCAAAAACCAAAGGAAATGATGGACGGAGTGTTGAACATTGCAAGCACTCACCCCCAGTCAACTGATCTGGGTTTAATCCATCACCGTTCTTTAGCCCACTCTGCCACCCCAGTTCAGACATGGCCATATGCAAATCAGTCTGACCCTGTGCCTCATGGGAACAGTCCAGCCCGAACTGCCAAGCCATGTCTTCCCTGGACCGGAAACAAGCATCCTAGGACCGGTTTCTGGCATTTCAGCCGTCTTCAGCCAGGCTTGCTTGAAGAATGCCACAGCGTGCTTGCCAATCCAGAACACATGTACGCGTGGCCATGGCAGAGAGCTCCACCCAGACCTGAAGAGATTAATATGGTAAGTATAAAATTCTTACATATAGATTTGTTTGCAGACCGGTCAAAGAGTGTGGTTAAAAGATGTTTTGCCTGGTTTTGTGATCCTTTCGTGGGGGGATAGATTCAGTTGTGGAGAACTGGCACAAGGGGATCCTTTATGTATTTTCCCCTCTTCTCTTTATTTCCATAAGTTTGTGCAAGATCCGTAAGGAGGGCTAGTGGTTGGGGTAGTTCTACTATTGTGGACTCACAGGAGTTGGTTTCCCCGAATGTTATTAATGACACAGAGACCCAAATGGTGGTTGCCTAAAGTACAGAGTCTGATCAAGTCGCCAGTATTGACAGAGGTTCCGTTGTTTCAGTTGAAACTAACAGTATTGTAGCTGAAAGGTTAACCGTGTTGAAACTGGGGTTCATATGAAGCTGCTGTTGCCGTACAGTAGTCCAGATGGCTTTCCACCAGGCAGGCTTATACTCTTCATTGAGTCTCTTTTCACTTATGGAGCTTGTCAAAAGGTTTCTGTCTCTGGCCTTCCCCACAGAAAAGGTTGTAGTTTTAATAGAAGGTTTCCATAGCAGTTTTGTATCAGAAACTGTTAGGGTACAAGGGGCCGCTATCAAAGCTGTTCAGGCTTCATGGAGTGGATAGGAGTTCCTAAATTCACTGGTTTTAACATTACTGCAGTGTATTGTAATTTAGAATTTTCTCAGAAAGATAGTTCTGCCTTGACAGACTTTCCTTTGGTTCTGACTCATGTACAGAAGCCCCAGTTTGAGTCACTGAAACCATTCATTTGGAGCTTCCTACTTATAAGATGGTTATTGGCGGTCATGTCTTCCTTGTGATGGCTTGGTGATTTCATTTGTGCTCCACATCTATGTATCAAACTAGATGCATTGGTTCTTCATTCAGGACTTTCTTTGCTCCCCAAGGTGCCGTCTCTTTTTTCTCCTGGATCAGGAAATAATATTTCTGTATTTTTGGTTATAAGATGTGTCTTTCAAGGGTCTGGATGTAAATAGGGCTGTTATCTACTGTTTAGATGGCACAACTGAATTATGATCCTGTGAAGCAATTTGTTTTACTACAGGTCTTCCAAGAAGAAGTCTAAACCAACTACAGCTACAATGAGTAGATAGACAAGTACTCTAATATGTCAAAGCACATGAGTTGGAGGTTGCAGCACATCTGTGAACATTTAGACCACATTTAAGAAACCTAGCCGAGTCCATCTTATCTAGATCAAATGACTTTACCACTACAGAATACGAGCACACAGCAGGGTTAACATTAGAAATTGTTAAATGGAATTTTGCAGAGCTTGACTTTCCTGTGCTGTGAGCATTTTTAGAAAGAAGCTCACACTGCCACTGCCTCTGGCTGAAAAGTCAGTTTGGTTAATTATTCTATTACAGATTGCAGTGCTTCAGTGATGATCGTCCCACTTGCTGCTGCAGCCTCATGCCTCCTTTTGGTAATTTGTTCTTGAATCCTAGACGTTAGGAAATACCTATGAAACAGACAGGTCGAACATCAGACACGGACGCTACATCCTCTGACGATTCTTCTACCAACAACAGACCATCTAGAGTTTCCTCTATCTCACAGACGGACACCACACCTACAGATACAGGTGACCTACAGCAACCAGCCACTGAAGGTCCTTCAACCAGTGACACCAGGCAACATTTTTTAGGGTTAGGCCCAAAGCCAATAGGAGATCTAGGAGGAAAAGCAGCAACATCCACAAAATCAGTTGCAAAGAGCACCCGCAGTCAGAAAATCTCGTGATCAACATTTCCAGCCAGCATCTCACGAAATTTCAGATTCAAACTTTACAAAAAGGAACCTCATTTGTTCCAACATATCATTCTAACCAGCTGGAAACAGAAATCAGTTTTTTCAAATTCATGCGCTTACTCAGACTTAAACATTACTTTCAAAACGTTATGAGTGCACCTGATATACCACGGGATAACACATTATTAGGACTACGTAAGAAGAGTACATACATGGCTCCCATAAGCCATAAAGTATTGGACGCCTTTGAAACCATCGTGTGTAAAGAACTCAAAAAGATTACTTATCACACTAAAAGCTATTTCAACAACATCACTCAAAAAGAACAACAAACACTCAGACAACTAGCAACTAAGCATGGAATAACCATGCGACAAACAGACAAAGGAGGAGCATTGGTCATCATGGACTCATCTTTTTATGAAGAAAATGTCAATGAACGCGTTCAAGATTCAGAGGTATACATGCCGGTATTATTGGATCCCACCAAAGAATTTATCAACATCCTAAAGACTATCATTAACACCGCAATTGAAAATCGGATAATCAATGAAGAGGATAAAAAGTACTTAATCAAGGATAATCCGTCAATACCCAACATTTAGATGTTACCAAAAATTCACAAACACGCCACTAAACCTCCATTTAGACCTATTGTCTCTACCATCAATTCACTACATGAACCTGTTGGAAGATATTTGGACAAATATTTACAACCGTTAGTACACTCTATGACTACATATATCAAGGACACCACTAACATTCTTAACATTATTGAATCTATTCAAGACCAAATAACCCCAGATACAACACTCTGTACTATAGATGTCAAATCGTTATACACGTCAATACCTCACGACAAAGGAATAGAGGCCATAGAATCATTCCTTCTGACTACGGATAAACCCAATGACTTAAAGGTTTTTCTCATGGAACTCATCCATTTCACGCTACATCACAGTTACTTTGAGTGGTCTGGAAAATTCTACATTCAATGCTCTTGTACTTCTATGGGCAATTGTGCTGCCCCCACATACGCAAATCTATACATGTACCAATTCGAACTGGATAACATTTTAACTCAACAAGAATGGGCTGAGAATCTGATCCTATACAAGAGATATATTGATGATATTTTCATCCTGTGGAAAAACCCAACTCATCGTCTAGAATCTCTGCGGTAACTGTAATTCCATCATCAAAGGAAATGTCATTCAACACCCCCACAAAGGTTACTCGATTAAACTAAAGGTAACAGCCAAAACGTGATTTACATGCTAAAATGCCCATGTGGGTTAGTCTACGTGGGAGAAACTGAAAAGAAAATTCGCATTAGACTCAATGAACACAAAAGCAACATCCGAACTCGACAGGCCAAATCTCCGATTGCCAACCTTTTTCATCTTTTTCAACAGAATATCTGCCAACTACGCTTCTTAATCCTTGAACAGATACCAATTACAAAGGGACGTAATAATACCAAATTTCTCTTGCAAAGGGAAATATTTTGGATCAATAAACTGGAGTCCATTCACCCAAAAGGTTTAAATGAACGTTATGACCTTGGCTGTTTTTTGTAACTGGTCACCTTAATTGCTACCATCAATGACTTTTTGCACAGCAAATCTGTTCCCCTTGGAACACGTAACTTTATGATACCTGTTGCTCTCCCTCATTTATGATGTTTGTTTACTTTATTCATAATGTATGTCCAGTTTCACTTATTTAATATGGGTTGTTGTACTCTCTGTACATGTCAACTGTTCTATATTCTATCCACATCATTATTTTATGTTTTAGGCATTTTTCTAGTCTCACACTCGGTTTACTTACTATTATCCACAACACACCGCGTTTACCCCGTGGCTAGACCTTATCTTCTCATTTCAATATCACTTTTGTCCAGATATTAATTGTTCGTCTTAACTATCGTTTACCATGCATTTTCACACACTGGTTATTCTTTTCCCTTTTCTGGTGACGAGATTCGATCACTGAACTACGAGTCTTTCTTTCTTGTAGTCCGACACGTTTTCAACCTGTTCGCACGTTTTTTTTAATTATAAGCCACCATACGCTAGCTAACGTTTACACTTCCGGGCACGCCGTGATAGTTTGTACTCAGCAGACGCTGATCACATAGTTCATAAACCATAAGTTTACTTTCGTGTTATTTACGTTTTCTTCGTGGTTTTTTTTCGTTGGTCGCGGCACCTTTTCGCTTATTCACTGAATCTGTTAAGTTTCATTTCTGGCAAGTTAAGGTGATTTTTCCAGCACGGACTTTTTGTCCGACACTTACGTATATCTGTTACAACGGGAGCACTTTCACTGTTCTTTTTTCGGATACAACGTCGCTGACACTGATTCGTTTACACTGTTCACGAACGGCTGTGATATTCATGTATAACTCTCACTGCTAAAGCACCATCCCCTGCATGCTGGTCATCCACCATTCACCCCCTCGTATTTTGAAATTCAGGAACACCGAGATTCACTGCCACAGCTTAACCCATTGTATTACATTTGATGTTACATGTATATACATTACTGTCAGGAGATAGGCTGATTCCTCGTTTCCTCTTCTTTACAGTGTCGCCCCTGACGAAGGGCTTTGACAGCCCGAAATGCATTGGGCATCCAGGTTATTTTGGACAACAATGTTCTACCTCAAATCAATTTTGAAACGCACATGAGTTAAAGAAGTTTTGGATTTATATGTTCATTAAACTCAAGCTACTTTGGAGCAGTACTATCGTTTACCTAAGTTATTTAAGTGGAGGAATAAATTCCATTATTGAGTGCAACACGAGTGACACGCTCCCACAAAGGAACGTGCTGTCACCTTTATTTGCATCCCGACTCAGGGAGATCAACCCGCTTGCACCTACAACTTACATTAAAATTTCAATTACCTTATTCAATTAAACGCGAGTGCGCATATTCTGTTCAAGTTTTGCCTTTATTACTGAAAAAGGGCATCAAGTTTGAGTGGTTGGATGTTCATACCTCTACGTTCAGTGGTTTAAAAACCAATTATCAATTTGAAACCATTGTTTGCATTTTCATGCAATGCTTCCAATGTGGTCATGGTGGATGACAGTGCGACTGGACTTCAGGCTGTTGTTAGGCAGGATCAAAGATGGGGTCGAACGCACTATTGCATTTGCATCGAGACCTCTAACTACACTGGAATCTAGGTACTCCACTATTGAGCATGAAACTTTGGGGTGGACATGGTCTGTGGAACATTTCAAAATGTATCTGTGGGAAAAACATTTTCATCTTAAAACTGATCATAGCCTTTCGTTACTCTCAAAACATGGCATGAGATAAGCTTCTTCTAGATTGGTTAGAATTTTATCAAAACTCTATGAATATACTTTTTTTGTCAGATTCATTACTGGGACACAGAATGGTCTGGTTCTGACTGCTTGTACTCATTTGTCAGGGGATGTTATTTCAAGTTCTAATTTGTCATATCATGAAGAGTGTTTTGTAGCATCTCTAGATGATGTTTTACTTTCTGTGGGAGAGGTTATAGCTAAAGATGAATGGTTGTCAGCCATGTCTCATGATGATATATTTGACATGCTTAAAAGTCATATTTTAAAAGGATGGCCTTTGAAGAAACATTTATCAAATGATTTGCAAGTTTTCTGGAAGGTCCGAGATTACTTATTTCTCGAGAAAGAGGTTATTGTAAAAGGAGAATGTTTTTTTCCACCTCGTGGTCTCAGAAGCAAATTGATTTCTATTGCTCATTTAGGTCAATTGGGTCAATCGAGTACCATTAGAAAGTCAGGGATTTTTTGGGGTAGCTATTCATGGACAACGATGTTGTTAAGTTTGTTGAAAATTGTCCTTAATGTATTAAGTCTGATAAGATTTTGAAGACTCAACATGTTGATCCTGTTCACACCACCTTGCCTGACAAACATTGGAGCAAATTGGCCATGGATTTATTAGGACCCTATGAAGGAGCTGATTCTAGGAAGAACAATATTTTGGTTCTCTTGATTATTTTTCAAAGTGGGTGGAGTTAATATGGATATTCCATTAAGATACTGTCACTGTTATTTGTTTTCTGCAGGAGGTACTAAGGAAAGAAGGCTTTCTTGCTAGTATTGTAACAGACAACAGTTTCCAGTTTACCTCAGGTGCCATGGAAGATTTTTTTAAGGGTGTTGTATTCGTCATCTTACCACCAAATTATATGCACCAAACATGAACGGTTTGGTGGAGAGGTTTAACAGGACTCTTGTGGAAGGTATTGTAGTGATCAATGGGGTTGGATTTTTTTATGTTTCTAGTGAGCAGTGTTTATTATCTCTAGTGTTATAATACGATCCACAGTGCACAATTTGGGTTCCCACCCATACATTCACGGTCTAGTTTACCCTACATAGGGTGTACACTATGGGCCTTAGTCCCATCTGTTTGTTGTACGTTTATACAATTTTCACAAGTGCACTATTCTGTTCCCTCTCACAGAGGATCCATGTGCAAAGGTTACAGTTCTTTTGCATTAGCACGGGTTTCTACCCAAATATTCCGTTCATTCTTTGGAATATGTCATGAGTACCTACGCATATGTGCTATTTAACACAGTTACATTACTACTGTGCACGGTGTGGTTTTTCCACACAAAGTTTGTCCTGACACTTATTGTGCATGGGGAGTTTTCCCAGTTTTGTGCACAACGCATCTCTATCCCAAGAGATTAGTCATGGGTTCTCACCCATGCTTTCTAGTTTACATATTTAGATTATGTGTATACCCATTTGCATGCATTTCATGCTTTCATTGCTAAGTATGTTCTGTTTATATTGTATTTTTATTGCTATTTTTGCACTGTTATCTTTGCATTACAATTTTGTCATTGCGTTACGATAATGGTGTTTAGATGGGGAATCACTCTTAATTTTCCTCATCTTCCTTGTTTCTTTCTTCTTTTCTGTTTCCTTCTGAGGTCTTCTTCTCGTGTCTCCTGTGGATTCTGGACTTTCCTTTGTTTTTCTGTAGTGTTTCCTTCCTCTGTGTTTGTCGCGGCCTGTTGCCCTGTGTTCTGTTTGTTTTCCATTTTCAGCCTCCATTTCATTCCTGTTCTGGCCAGTGGGTGTGCTTTGGAGCTGTCTTTTGTGCTTTATCTTATCCCATCCTCGTCGCCAATAAAATGTAGTAATGAGCTCCAGACTGGTTGAGGTATTTCATGAAGATTTATTGTAAGTTGTTAAGTAGCCTGGAACAAGCCTGGAATAAGCCCCACCAGGAGCAGCCAGCAGGCAGCTCAGCCCCATCATAACTGTGGCTTATCTTCAACCAGCACCCAATATTCAGTAGTGTATCACAGTGCAGAGGCATTCCAGTAGAAGGTCATGAAGTGGGTAAAGGCATACATAGGAATATACAATAGGCAGGATACAGCAGGTATCCAGTTGGCTCTTAAGTCCAGAATTGATGTGAAACAACATATTGCTGACTTGTTGTTCTCTTATCATTGTACGCCCCATTGACCACCAAATTTTCCCCATTCATGATGCTTAAAGGGAGGTCTCCTAGACTAAAACTGAATCCTGGGTGGTTGTTTTCCAAACTCAACACTTGTAATCTCAAACAAATATATGATGTGGTCAAACATAATGTGGAAACAGAAGAAATTAAATGAGTGGAGCATGTGCTTAATAAACCTAAAAATAGGTTGTGTGTTGGTGATGAAGTTAAGATCAAACTACCTATGTTTGTACAAAAAGGTTGTTCCAAGCTTTCTGATGTAAGGAACATTGTCAAGTTAGGAAAAATATCTGCTTTATTGGACAATGGATCTTGGTGGAGTTTGCCTAGATTAGCAAAAGCTTTCTCTCCTGCGCAAATTCACACCAATCTCACTGACGAACCTGACTTTGGAAGTGAATCTTTTGCTAAGATTTCAGAAAGAAAGAATTTGAGTGATATAGTACCTGATAGTTTTCGGAAATGTAAGAGGAACATTAAGTTACCTTTAAAGCACAATGATTTTGTGAGGTATTAATTTTGCTTCTGCTTTTTCTGCTTTTGGTGATTTTATTTGTTTATTATTTATTTATTTATTTATTTATTCTCTCTCTTTCATGCCATTTTCTTATCTCTTTTCTCCTTATATAAAGAATGGAGGTATGTGGTAATTAGTACTTGAAGCTCTTAGAGCGTAATGTGTTGTATTCTGAATTCTATATTCCTTAACCAAGTTTTATTCATCTGCAGCATTTAGCACTTCAAGTGTGTTTTATCTTCGTTCTCATTGGTTCTCTGGCGAATCTATGTGGGGACACTAAACTACTTGGGGGATTCTCTTCAGCTGGAGATTGTAATGGCTGGTATGTGGATGCTCCTAATAAAGTCCAATGTTATACCTGAAACTTGAGCGGTGCCTACTTAACTTCCACAACACTGATTTGTTCTAGGATTGTAAGTAATGCCTTTCAAATAATTTATCATTTCCGGCCACTCATTCTTCCACCACAATTTGAAGTTCTTGGTCAGTAAATGTTCTTTTTCTTTTCCACCCAACCCCTCCTGTGGCTCCTGACTTGGCATTTTGTTGCTTTCAAAGTTCAATAGAAGAAATGAAAATATGTGCTCCTCTTCCAGACTCTAAATCGTCGGTTCTGAGACATATCCTGGATCTGTGATGTAATTATACCTGCCTTTGTGATGTCCATGATTTGACACAGAAACCAAATAGCTGATTGGATACCCTAGCGAATATTAAGAAATCGCTATTAAAAAAAAAATAGTGTAGAACATACTATTTTGCAATTCAGAAATTCAGATACGTTCATTATTGCTATTGTCGAATAACAAAGTCACAATTTCATATATCATGCCCATTGTGCTTTGAGTTTTAATTTGTGATTACCCCATTAGGTCATCCGTTTGTTTCCTTCTTTGAGAGAAATGTCACAATCATGAGGTCAGCAAACATGGATGATATCTTACTCTCCAGGTCATTGCCCAATGATTGTAGCCTTTCATCAACAAACTTGAGTTTGCACTGAATTTCTGCAATATTTATGACTTGAGAATGTCTAGGTCTCCAATCTTATGTACCTAGAACAATATTTATCACTTTTTTCTTGGGCCTACTGGAGGAGGTGATGAGGCTGTGTTGTATACTGCAGAGATAGAGAAGTGCTGCACAGTGATTAGAAGGTAACTGCTCCTGCATTATGTCCTAATGTGTTTGAGATAGAAGCATTGGAAGGAATACACCACACAAAAAGCGGTGACATTACTGGACTGGCTATGAAGGGATGAAAGGCAAAATAGAATAGAAACAAAAGGTAAGCATTCCTCAACGTTTTACTCGGGGCCCAGATTTACGACACTTTTCTCTGACTTTGTGTTACTTTTGCAACATTAACTTGGCTTAAAGTGGTGGGGTTTACTTTCCATAAAAAATCAGGATTTGCATTTGAAAGATAGTCAAAGTACTATTTCATCAAGGGTGTGTTCCATGGGTGGTGTATGGCTTATTCCCATGCAATCATCCATGATTTTATATGCAAATTACTTTTTAGTAATGTTGCTAGAAAGGAATTTGTACAAAAATCCCTTGCTTCCTCGAGGCAGGCATAATTGAGAAGTACATTTTAAAACTCTCCACATTTTTCCATCTTTGCATGTGTGCTGCTCTTTCAGCCCCAAACCTATGCTTGATAGAAAGCCCACACCCGAGCACTATTGTGGAAGGGTGTGTGCATCGGAACCTGTCAGCGTAAAGTTCACCTGCGCAGCCAAGGAGGGTAACAGTGCCATCAGGGCCGGCTTTGGGGCAGTGCGACTGGTGCGGCCGCACTGGGCGCTGACCTGTGGAGGGGGCACTGTGACTTCATGGGGGCGCTGTGTTTAGCAATATCTTATGATGGGAGAGATGAGGGGCACTTTTGCAGGTGGTAGTGAGAGAATCCGAGGAAGCAGTCATGGGATGTGGGTGCGCCAAAAGTGATTGTCGCACAGGGTGCCACCAATGCTAAAGCCGGCCCTGAGTGCCATATCTTACCAGATATGGTGCTGTTTTGCTCTTTCCCTTTCACTCAGCACTGCGCAGCATTGCGTCAAAAGTTAGTAAATCTGCCCTGGTTCTGCAATTTCATCTCCCCAAAATCCATGTTTTCCTTCTTGAAATTCATAAATGATTTGTACACACAAATCCTAATGAAATATCTCTTCCATCTCAGATAAGGCATTCAAATTTCCACGGCTGAACCTGCCCAAAATGCAGGAGAAAGTTGTAGTTGCACTCATTTGCTCCCCAGTTCCACTCAAATTCAAGCAAACATACATATATAAAAGCTTCTGTTTATAACCTTCATTATTTCCTCTCCCTGCTACCATCATCTTGTTGCCAATGCCACAGAATATATTTCCAAGAGGTGATATTTAGGAGGTGTGCGTTGTTCTCAATAAACTGTCGGACCAGCATTCTCAAACTATTGGGCTGCTTTACAAATTGTAAATTAACTTTTTTTCATGATGTGCCTCCTTAAAATAGCAAATAGTGAATTCAACACTTAACACCATAAAGGTCTCACACAGCACATTATACACAGAAGAGCTTCACTTTCTTTGTCTATCTATTTCATGTTACTCTGAACCCCATGGTAAAAAAATTACCATTATTCACTGTTTTTCATCTATAATTCTATGTATATTATAAGGTATCTTGTAATTCTTGTATAAAATCCTGCTTCTAATTTCTTTGTTATGGGTAACTTGTCACAGCTCTAGTCGACATACCTGCTCAACTGTAATAGGTTATCACAGTTTAAATCTGAGGTCATAATGCCTGCTATCAGCGCCAGCATTCAAGTAGAAGGGCAGGATATAGAACATAATTAACTGTGCAGTTTAAACAGTGAAAAGGGAACCTGGCTTTTTCTCCTTTTGTATTTTTCCAGATTAAAAGTGATCAACAGAAAGGAGATATTTATGGCAACTTTTATCTTGCATGCTTTATGTAATTATAGGAAAGATAGAATATTGTTTGCATGTTTCTACACATTGTGAGCTACAGCATTCTTTCAAATCTGACTTATATTATATTGATTCAAATATTGATTTGCAACAAAATGCCTAACTGCTTTTTCATGTGTTTAATTCTGCATATCTGATTCTATTTTATTCTTTATATCTGAAAACATTCTATTTCTTTCATATGAATACCAACACACAAGGAGGATTAAAGCTGTTTGTGGGAAGGGTGATGGTGTGAATATGTATTATAAGGAATAACATACACCCCTGCTGTACATTAAAAGGCTATTGAAAGTCACCTCTTATTTCCAGGAACTCCTCAATGACTTGCAACATCCATATGATGTACAGAGAAGGTACTCTTTCCCACATATGATGGCAATGAGCTCTTCCATCTGGAGTTAAATCTCCAACTGACATCGTAAGTTTGTCTCTGGCCATAATCTTCCATGACATCACAATCTTAGATTCCATGTGTGCTAATTATATGCCATTGCTATATATGATACATAGCCCCCATTAGAAACAGCAGTAGATACAGAATATTATATAACAATCACATTTGATAATATATGGCTCTCGTTGTGCTCTAAGATTTGACTTCATCTGCAACAGATGCCATTGCAAGGTTGGTAAATCTTTATCAGAACATATTTTCACACCAAAACTCCATTCAACCTAAGCTTTTCTCTCCACTACTTCCTATGCATCATCTCATCCTCACCACTCCTGCAAAGTAAGGATACCAATCTCCACCACTGACAATACATACAATGATTGATTTTCCATTCACCTGACAACACTTTGGAACTCTTGGAACACTCCTGCACTTTCCTCCCTTGACCTACATAAAATTCTTCCCAACAGACATCATTTTTATTGGATGGCCAGTGTCTTCTTTTTGCTATTCTAAAACATTCACAGGAGTGTGCCTGGAAAGCTGCACCAGGCTCAGGTCAGGTACTAGTATTGTTCCAATTGGCTGCTGCCAACCCATCAAAACAGCTGTGGGAAGCATGAATCTCCCTCCACATTGTTTTAAGGTTCTTGGATATACAGACAGTGGAAACACAGGTTGTTTTCTGTGTTTAAGCACAAAATCTGAGCCTTTTTCTAGGTTGTGCATATAGCGGATTCTGGCAATTTCCCAAAATGAACTAAAAAACCTATATGAAAATGGGTGAATTACCTTGTTCCACATTTTAGCAAACATTGCTCATGACCACCTACTTTTGTCCTTCCACCATAGCCAAAAGAAATTATGACAATAAAGTCTTTAAGAAGAACTGATCCTTGATCTCGTGGAGATGTACGTGTGATTGGCTAATTCTATTGATAAATACAGCTAAGGAAGTAGCTGACCAATTGCTAATTGAGATAAAACAGCTGGAGTCACAGATTAAAGTAAATGTACAGCTGACCGTTTATGAGAAGAAACTGGATAAAGTGAACAAACTCCTTGCAGAGACAAGAGAGGGAATTCTTAAATTCAAAATTAATAAACTCAAAAAAGATATAGACAGATTCACTTATGAGAAGGTTTATCTTTACATCAATGATGACTATGTACCATCCTTTATGAAGAATAACAACTGGAGAGAAATAAGAGGTTAGAGGCAGGGGACTGACGAGTGGGCTTCCAACTCGGAAGAATGGAGTACCACGTGAGAATCAGATTCCAGTGGATCCCACACCCCTTACCAGTCCAGAAACTGACATCCGAGAGGACGGTTCAACAGACCACAAACACATTTTCCGATTAGCCCATGCTGGCCACCACAACCATGGGGGTATCCAATGCAACCTGTCCATCCTATGCCCTTTGGAGCACCCAACTATCCACCTTTTTTAGAGTATGGCCGTGGGGGAAAGAGGATGCAGGAGAAGAGGGTCCAGACCAGGGAACCGACAGGAGACTCAGAGGGTACAGTGACACCCTGCTATCGAACAACGAATCACAAGGAGCATGACGCAGGATCTGTCTCCTTCGACGAGCACCATGATGATCTGATTACCAACCTCAGCAGGAAGGTTTTGACATATTTGGAAGTTGACTTTTTGAATAAACGTCTGGGATTTGCGCCGACCCACCTGAGTGATGATTTTCTGACCCGTTGTCAAGATCTCTTACCTTGTGCCAGAATTTTTCCACAGAAGCAGATGATAGCTCCCAAATCCCCAACGCGGTTGCCAAATCAGATTTCTGAACTTGACACTCACGGGGGGGAAAGGGGAATTGGATAAGAAAAGAGAGACTGCTGCATGTTTAGGAACTGCCCAACCTCTTCTATTAGGAATCTTCAAGTGGAATTCCCTCATCTGGAATTAGATTGTGAAGAAATCGGGCCGGACCTGCAGAGGATGAAAGAACAAACTTATGCCTCAAATTACATTGCCCTACTAACTCCCTTCCTTCACCCTCTGGGAAACTGGTGTCTACCTGAGGAACACTGCAGGCTTGCTTCTCTCTTACTGATAACCTTTGACTTTATAACGTCCTGAATATACCCAAAATACGATAATAACCAAGTCTCTTCAAGAAATGGAATAGCTGTCAATTGTTCAAGTAAACCTCAAAGGATACAGTTCCAGCGGAGTAGTTCTCACAAGACAATTCGTCTTACTTATTTCTGGTAGATTTGTAGTTCAAGAAATGATAGACTCCTCAGGGAATTCTTCGAACTTCAAAGACCTCTTCAAATCCTGACGAGAAACTTCTCTCAGGAAAAACAAGATTCAAAAACTAAATCGTTACTGGGAACAGCGTTCCCGATGTGCACATCCTTCTGCAACAGCGGGAGAAAAAATCATGAAGAAAACAAGCTGAAAATCTCTTCAGAGCAGGAACAGGAAACGAACGTTGCTCTCAGCCGAGAACTTCAGTTGAAGTGCGCGGCTTGTAGGGAGCTCGCGCTAGAGATTCGCTTGGGCTCGAGACCTTAGCCCAGAGACTAGAGCGCTCAGATTTCGCTCGAGGGTTGCCGCCATCTTGGATTTCCTCAACGCCGGTTTCAGCAATCAAGAGGAGCAACCTCTGCATTAAGATCCACAAGTGCTGCAATGCTCTTCCATACCTGGAACGAGGAATCATTCTTCTTCTTCTTTTCTTAGGGGAGGGGGTAACAACGGCTACTAGTGAGTTCTTGACAGTACCTCCCTCTAAAGATCGCCCCACCAACCTTGGCTTGTTAGGGTGAGTGTCATGAAATTGTTTCACTAATCTAGCTGCGTGAACATTATCTGCTGATTCCCAAGATCTTTCTTCGGGGCCATAACCTTTCCAGTCTATGAGATAATGCTACTTTCCTCTCTTAACTCTTGAGTCTAAGATTCTTTTAACTTCATATTCTGGATGAGAATCTATTGTGACTGGATTCGGTGAGGTAGTTAGTCTGACATTTGTTGGACTCTTTTTTAGGAGAGAGACATGAAATACTGGATGAATTTTCATTTGAGGAGGTAAGGTAAGTTTAACTGTCACTGGATTGATAATCTTGTTGATCTTAAAAGGGCCTAGAAATCTAGGTGAGAACTTCCTGTTTCCCTTGAGATGTAAATGTCTAGTGGATAACCAGACCAATTCTCCCTTGGAATAATTTGGATTCGACCTTCTTTTTCGATCAGCATACTTCTTGTAAGTCTCTTTTGCTAAGTTTAAATTTTTTCTGGCTGACTGGTAAGTTTCTTGAATCTTATCTTTAAGATCTTTAATTGCTGGGACCTTACTTTCTGACCTTCCTAAAATTATATTTGGATGTCTTCCAGAGTTCAAATAAAATGGAGAAAACCCCGTGGAAGCATGAACCGCATTGTTATATGCGAATTCGGCTGTCCAAATGAGGTCTGGCCATTCGCCTTCTTGGTCTAGAAGGTACAGACGAAGATATTGTTCAATTTCTTGATTTACTCTTTCCGTCTGACCATCTGTTTCTGGATGATAACTTGTCGAGAATCGGGAATCAATTCTAAGGGTGGGCGTAGTTCGCGAAGTAGCACTTCGCGAAGCTACGCAAAGTGAAGTTCGCACTACGCGAGCTACGCGTAGCACTTCGCGAACTGCGAAGTAACATGTTCGCACTGTGCAAGATGTTGTTTTCAATGATTACACAGTGCGGACAAGCAACCGGCACTGTGCAATCATTGAAAATGGCATCTTGCACAGTGCGAGCTGTAGTTTTCTGCTGCTCGAGTAGATTTTTACTCGAGCTGCAGCTTTCTCAACGCGAACTGGTAGTTTCTCATCGCGAGCGGTCGCGAGCATACGCGACCCCTCGCAATGAGAAACCTGACCTTCTCGCGTTGGGAATCTCGCCGGGAGGGTTATTTTCCATGCTCGCGATCGCGAACAAGGAAAAAGTCTCGCCAGGATGTCATTTTGCTTGCTCGCGGTCGGCAACTTGACGTTGAGGACCGCGAGCAAGCAAAAAATGACCGCAGCACTACGCAACACTACGCTACGCGTGTTCGCACTGTGCTACGTGCAGTTCGCGTAGCGCGAAGTAGCGCGAACTTCGCAAACTACGCGAGCGTAGCGTAGTGCTTCGCCCAGGCCTAATCAATTCCCAACTCCTGCATGAAGGCCCTCCAAAAATGAGAAACAAACTGGGTACCATGGTCAGAAATTACAACTACTGGAATTCCATGTGCTCGAACTATGTGTTGAGAAAATAGTTTGGCCAACTGGGGAGCTGTGGGGAGCTTCTTTAAAGGGATAAAATGACTCATTTTGGAAAAGGTGTCTACAAATACCAAAATGGTGTCGAAACCTTGACTAGTTGGCAAATCTACTATAAGGTCCATCGTGACAGTGTGCCAAGGATGAGGAGCTATGGGGAGGGGTTGGAGTTTTCCCTCAGGGGCTTGTCTATTGGATTTTCCCCGATGCATTTGTCACAAGAGCGAATGTATTGTCTCACTTGAGGAATCATGGTGGGCCACCAGAAGTATCTTTTTAGCAATTCTGTAGTCTTCAAAATCCCCTTGTGCCCAGCCAAAGGATCATCATGACAAGCTTGCAGTGCAGACTCTCGAATTTCTTCTGTAGGCAGATACAAAGTCTCTTTCATATAGGGAAGATTGTCGATCACAGTTCTTTCTTCGTCCTCCTTAGCCCAATTCAGAATTTCTTCATCAGACATTGATTCTCAAACCTTTTCTTTTATTTCAGAAAATTGTAGAACACATATACATTTTTCGGCAGGTATGATTGGTTTCTTCTGGGTTTCCTCTAGTTTAGAAACTGTTCCCAATCGGGATAAAGCATCAGCCTTTCCGTTAGCTGCCCCTGGCCGGTAAGTGATCGTGAAATTGAAGTCAGCAAAAAAAAGCGACCATCTTCATTGTCTGGCAGTGAGGGTTTTCGCTGATTTCAAGAATTGAAGATTTTTATGGTCTGTAAATACTGTAACCACATGCCGAGCGCCCAACAAATAATGGCGCCATTCTACAAAGGCGTCTCGTACTGCTAATAGCTCCTTGTCAGCAATTGAGTAATTAATTTCAGGAGGAGTCAACTTTCTGGATCTAAATGCCACCGGATGGAGTTGTCCCGTTTTCTTATGTCTTTGGGATAATATACCTCCAATAGCCAGATCCGAGGCGTCAGCTTCAACATAGAAGGGTTCTTCAATGTCGGGGTGAAGGAGAATAGGTGCCGAAGTAAAGGCTTCTTTGAGAAACTTGAAGGCTGTCTCTGCCTCACTGGACCAATGAAAAGTTACTCCCTTTCTTAATAGTCTGGTGATGGGAGTTACATGTTTAGAAAATTCTTGAATGAAACGACGGTAGAAATTGGCAAACCCAAGAAAACTTTGGACTTCCTTTACATTCTTGGGAGAGGGCCAATCCAAAATTGCCTGAATCTTAGCAGTATCCATGGAGATTCCTTTTTCAGATAAAACGAATCCCAAGAACTCCACCTCTTTTTCATGAAAGGCGCATTTTTCAAGCTTCACGTACAGGTTATTTTCTAATAACCGTTGAAGAATTGCTCGAACATGTTGTACATGTTCCTGTAGATTCTTGGAGAAGATCAGAATGTCATCTATGTAGACCACAGCGATGCGATCAAGGTATTCTCTCAGGATGTCGTTGACAAAATGTTGAAATGCGGCTGGGGCATTGCATAAACCATAGGGCATTACTTGGTATTCGAATAACCCGTATCTAGTCCGGAAGGCAGTCTTCCACTCATCTCCCTCAGCAACTCTGATTAAATGATAAGCCCCACGAAGATCTAACTTCGTGAAGATTTTTGCTTCTTTCACCTGGTCTAGAAGCACAGAGATGAGTGGTAAGGGATATCTGTTCTTTACCGTAACTTGATTCAATGCCCTATAGTAGATGCACGTTCTTAACTCAGCATTCTTTTTTTAGGAACGAAGAATAAAGGAGAGGAAACTGGAGATTGGGAGGGACGAATGAAGCCATTAGCCAAATATTGGTCTAAGTATTCCTTCAAGAACTGATTTTCTTTCTCCGTGAGAGCGTAAATTCTGCTACATGGCAGATTTGCTCCTGGCTCCAATTCGATCTTGCAATCATATGGCCTGTGTGGTGGGAGTTTTTCAGCCTTAGACTTGTCAAATACTGCCTTTAAATCCTCATAAACTTCTGGAAATGTTACGGTCTCAATAGCTCCAATGACATTCGGTTTGGTGGCTAAAGACTTGACTGGAGAGCTCAGAGGTTGAGCTTCAGAAAGGTTAAAACAATGCTGGTGGCAGTAGTTCGAATTAAGTTTCACTGTTCTGGTCTCCCAATTTATTTCTGGATTGTGCTCGGTAAGCCATGGTAAACCTAGGATCAGCTGAAACTGGGGAGCATCTATAAGATTGAAAGAAATTCTTTCAAAATGCCCTTGATTATGCTTTAGTTCCACCAATTCTGTTTCACATGTGATTGGACCTGAAGTCAAGTTGGTACCGTCCACTGCTCGGACCAGTTCGGCGGTCTTCTTCTTAACAAAATTCATTCCAATTCTTTTGGCGTATTGTATGTCGCAAAAGTTGCCCGTAGCTCCAGAATCTAACATCACCGAAACATCTTTGATCTTGTTGGCTTCAAAACTCAAATCAAATGGTACTATAAGATGTGGAGAAGCTGATTGTAGGGTGTTTGCCAAATATTGATATCCAAGAGTCGACTTAATTTGATGATCCATCAGGGCAACTCTTTTCACTGATGGAGCTTCTCTTTTAACGGATTATTATTTGTCTTTGGTTTTTTAGGACATTCCTTCACAAAATGCCCCGACTGTCCACAATACAAACATAAATTTCCAGATCTTCTTTTTTCCTTTTCTTCCTTGGAAAGAGGCCCTCGAACACTTCCAATCTGCATGGGTTCTTCTGAAGAGTGTAAATCAGGAGTCTTGGCATTGTCGGTTTTGCCCCGATCAAATCGTGGAGGAATGGGTCTATATTCCCTTTTTCGTTCTGATCTTCTTTCAAACAACCTTTGGTCAATTTGTAATACTAGATCTATTAACTTGGAAACTTCCGTGGGTCTATCCGGAATTTGAGCCAGGGCGTCCTTTAATTCTTCCTTAAGGCCTCTGTAGAAAATTGCTGCTCTTTTGGCTTCTGGCCATTCAGTCTCAACTATCAATTTATTGAATTGGGCCAAGTAGGAAATTAGATCTCGATTACCTTGTCTTAACTCGAGTAACTCGTTATCAGTCGCTTGAGAAATGGCTCGACGGTCGAAGATCCGGAGGAATTCTCTTTTGAAATCTACAAAGTTGTACAGCACAGGATCATTACGGGAGACAATAGGCATGGACCAAGAGGCTGCGTCACCACTCAAGTAGGACAATACAAACGCTGTCTTGGACTGGTCTTCAGCAAAAATGATTGGTCTACAAAGGAAGTGTAACGAGCATTGGGTTAGAAAGATTTGTGCCTTTTGAGGATCCCCATTAAAGCGTTCTGGTGGGGCTAAAGGAATTATGGGGGAAATGGAATGTATGACTTGAGTAGTTATTTCGGAATTGGGGCTAGGGAAATCTTTTCTTTCTGGTCCTCTAGTCTGAGATGAGGACCCGGGGGTATAGGCATTTAACTTCTGTAAGAGCTGTTGATTTTCAATCTGAGATCTTTTAACACCTTCCTTTAATTCCTTATTTTCCTCTAACACTAGGGTCAATTGTTGCTGCATGTTTTCAATTAGGGCTGCTAAGGCATTAACATCCAATCCTTCTGCCATCCTGCCTGGGTGGAAACAATAGGCACTTCAATCTGTCAAGATCTCTTACCTTGTGCCAGAATTTTTCCACAGAAGCAGATGATAGCTCCCAAATCCCCAACGCGGTTGCCAAATCAGATTTCTGAACTTGACACTCACGGGGGGGAAAGGGGAATTGGATAAGAAAAGAGAGACTGCTGCACGTTTAGGAACTGCCCAACCTCTTCTATTAGGAATCTTCAAGTGGAATTCCCTCATCTGGAATTAGATTGTGAAGAAATCGGGCCGGACCTGCAGAGGATGAAAGAACAAACTTATGCCTCAAATTACATTGCCCTACTAACTCCCTTCCTTCACCCTCTGGGAAACTGGTGTCTACCTGAGGAACACTGCAGGCTTGCTTCTCTCTTACTGATAACCTTTGACTTTATAACGTCCTGAATATACCCAAAATACGATAATAACCAAGTCTCTTCAAGAAATGGAATAGCTGTCAATTGTTCAAGTAAACCTCAAAGGATACAGTTCCAGCGGAGTAGTTCTCACAAGACAATTCGTCTTACTTATTTCTGGTAGATTTGTAGTTCAAGAAATGATAGACTCCTCAGGGAATTCTTCGAACTTCAAAGACCTCTTCAAATCCTGACGAGAAACTTCTCTCAGGAAAAACAAGATTCAAAAACTAAATCGTTACTGGGAACAGCGTTCCCGATGTGCACATCCTTCCGCAACAGCGGGAGAAAAAATCATGAAGAAAACAAGCTGAAAATCTCTTCAGAGCAGGAACAGGAAACGAACGCTGCTCTCAGCCGAGAACTTCAGTTGAAGTGCGCGGCTTGTAGGGAGCTCGCGCTAGAGATTCGCTTGGGCTCGAGACCTTAGCCCAGAGACTAGAGCGCTCAGATTTCGCTCGAGGGTTGCCGCCATCTTGGATTTCCTCAACGCCGGTTTCAGCAATCAAGAGGAGCAACCTCTGCATTAAGATCCACAAGTGCTGCAATGCTCTTCCATACCTGGAACGAGGAATCATTCTTCTTCTTCTTTTCTTAGGGGAGGGGGTAACAACGGCTACTAGTGAGTTCTTGACACCCGTGTTGATCTGTCGCAATTCTTGGCCTTCTTCTTTGCAGACAATACACAGACGGATGTCCCGAATCAAGTGACCAATACGGGTATAAAACCGAAATCTACCTTCAATCTTCCTTTGCACCTGGTTCCGCCGGAGGTGGCGACGTTTGAAAAGGCAGTCATTAAAAAATTCAATAAATTGAGACCCACAGTGAAGATGCCATTTTTAATCTCTCTAAGAAGGAATTACAGGGTGTACAATGTCTGGGCAGCGAGTTGGAGATAGTCATTAAACCAGGGATAAAGGCAGGTCAACTGTTATAATGGACCGGCAGGACTACCAAAGTGAATGTCTTTGTCCACTAAATGATGAGAAATGCTATCAGTGCCTCAATCTTGATTCCAGTCCCAGAATTATGACCACCATAAGAACAATGGTGGATGAAGCAGAAGCCGAAGGTTGGATTACAGGAGGAGAAGCCAAGTTTTTGATTCAGAAATAACGGAAGATACCCTATTTTTATGTGCTGCCCAAAGTACATAATGCTACAAGACTGCTCCCGGGTAGACCCACTGTCTCGGTATAGATTTGTTACTTGAACCCTTTTCACAACTTGTGGATTAGTTCTTGCGCCCTATGATAAAAGAGATGCTGTCATACCTGCAGGACACCAAACATGCTTTAAATACACTGATGAAAATTCCTTTCAATGAAGAGACTCACATTTTAGCATCCTTTGATGTTGAATAATTGAGTCACTATACACGAACATTCTGCAGGATGATTCCCTTGAAACAGTGAGACAACTACTGAGCCAACGACAACGGATTGATCTAACTTCCACTTCATTCACGTTGCAATGTGCCACTCTGGCTATGAAAGAGAATTTTTTCCTGTTTGAAGAACAGTTGTATTGGCAGGTGACTGGAACATCGATGGGCAGTACTTTTTTCCCCAAGTATGGGCAATCTGTATATGCATAGTTTTGAAGTTCAGCATAGCTATCCACAAGACGATCCCTTTACATCAAATTTAAAAGTTTGGAAGAGATGTACTAGTGGTGTGGGAAGGTTCAATGAACTCCCTCGAGATTTTTGCGAAGTGGTTGAATACAAGAAATCCACATTTAAAGTTTACGTGTGAATTTAGCAAGGTCTCTATACCATTCTAAGATTTACGCCTATAACCGAAGGATGGCGGAATATACTCTGAGTTGTATAAGAAGTCAATGGCCCAGAATTATCTACTGAGCTTTACTAGTTTTCATCCTCACACACTTAGACACAACCTCCCAGTAGGTCGGTTTCTGATGTTACGGAAGAACACTACTGAGGTCAAGAAATTCAAAGAACATGCAAACAAACAAAGTTCAGACCTGATTCATCGAGCGTACCCTAGAGAGCTAATACAAAGAGCATGCTAAGGGCGAGGAATAATAACCGAGAATCTTTACTCAATACATACACACGAACCTCTATGGATCGCCTGGTTTGCGTAAGCACTTACAGTCACCTAACTGACATAGTGAAGAAGTCCATTAATAGGAACTGGGCCATTTTGAACATTGGTGAGAACCAGTTGCTTGGACCTCTCTTAGCCCTGAAGCGGAGTAGGAGTATTAGGGATATGTTGGTCCATACCCGTCCACGTATCCCGGTAACTCACACAAGTCAAAACATCTTGTGGTCCAGGACGCAAGCTAAGGGGCACTACCCTTGAGGAACATGTTCTGTCTGTCCCTTTAGCTCAGCCTCGACCTCCATTGAGTTAGTTCTCAATACGCTTTGGGAACTGCGCAATTTGATGAACTGTAATACGGAAGGAGTCATCTACATGTTACGCTGCCCGTGTGACTTGATGTATGTGGGCATGACCACCCGCAAAGTTAAACAAAGGATAGTGGAACATCGGAGTTCCATAAGGTGTAAGAAGGACAACACAAAAATCACATGGAACTTCTTCAGTATGGGTCATATAGAGAATAATATACGATTGACTGTCATTGATAAACCCTACTATGTGAGAACAATGGGCTCCTTGGAATCTGTTCTGTTTCAACCGGAGCAGAGGTGGATTTTCAGACTCCGCTGTGACACCCGAGGACTGAATGATGACATTCCTTGGACCAGTCTTGGCAGATAATCTGACCATGGGTGACTGTTTTCCAGTTCATAGATGACATCACTGAAGTCCTCTATCTTTTAAGTCCTCTCTATTTATTTAAACTCTTTTTATCTATGACACACTCCTTAACACTCCAGGTTATTTGTGGATTTTGCACACAGTAGTGTGTACATATTATGACCAGTGTGACACATTGTAGGCCTTTCACAATCAGGTTCCCACAGTGACACATTACTGAGACTTTCATTTTTGTGACATGGGTTGTGTACTATAGGTGATTATGTACTGATTATGTGGTACTTTGACATAAAGGGTGTTTGTCCTAGAACTCACAGTGGGCTCTTCCATCATGACGATTGCCATACCAACGTAACTGCCTTGTTCCCCTTTAAGTGTTAGCTTTAAGGGTGGGCGTAGTTCGCGAAGTAGCACTTCGCGAAGCTACGCAAAGTGAAGTTCGCACTACGCGAGCTACGCGTAGCACTTCGCGAACTGCGAAGTAACATGTTCGCACTGTGCAAGATGTTGTTTTCAATGATTGCACAGTGCGGACAAGCAACCGGCACTGTGCAATCATTGAAAATGGCATCTTGCACAGTGCGAGCTGTAGTTTTCTGCTGCTCGAGTAGATTTTTACTCGAGCTGCAGCTTTCTCAACGCGAACTGGTAGTTTCTCATCGCGAGCGGTCGCGAGCATACGCGACCCCTCGCAATGAGAAACCTGACCTTCTCGCGTTGGGAATCTCGCCGGGAGGTTTATTTTCCATGCTCGCGATCGCGAACAAGGAAAAAGTCTCGCCAGGATGTCATTTTGCTTGCTCGCGGTCGCCAACTTGACGTTGAGGACCGCGAGCAAGCAAAAAATGACCGCAGCACTACACAACACTACGCTACGCGTGTTCGCACTGTGCTACGTGCAGTTCGCGTAGCGCGAAGTAGCGCGAACTTCGCAAACTACGCGAGCGTAGCGTAGTGCTTCGCCCAGGCCTAGTTAGCTTCATGTTCGGATGAATGCGAGACTCAGATTCAATAGGTGCAGGCGTGCGAGTTAGAAGAAACTACAATTCCAAGCCTCCTCACTCGCACGTTATGCGTAGAGACGACATCACTTCCTGTATTCCCCAGCTTTAGAGGTGACTGTCAGTGTCCTGCTGCCTTTCGCAGGGACCCCTACGGATTGAAGCCCGTACCATTGTTCGGGTGAGTCTTTATTACCATTTGATAAATGTCTTGCCCTTTTACCGTTCTTGGGAGACTATCTGGGATAATAACAAAATATCTCCTCAGAATCCGGCGCATGGTGTAATAGATTAAAGAGTCATGCAGTTTGTAAGATTGTTAAAGTAGCTACACTTTCTTGCCACCTTGACGAGTCATCTCAGTGCCTCCGTGATTATTAGATTAAGGTCATTTATAACCCAGGGTAGGATATAATCGACTGCTATAGGAGATTGGATTGGGTTGATGGTCTCGAGTCGAGATAAGCCATGCTGACGTTTTAGCGCTGAGTTCAGTGCGCATTCACAAGAGTGATTCAGCGCAGTACGTTAGGTTCAGGGCAGAGTTATACAATGTAATGAAGATGGATGAATTATTCCACTGATTTTTCTCAATGAGATAATAATATGAGGGTGAGGCATACTGATTTGTGGTACACTGACAGTTTTTAAATTATACTGACACTGCCATGTCCTCTTTGGATTCTCTCCTTTAGCCGAGCATTAATGGGGTACCTGTTGGCTGAAGAGAGGTAATTGAAGGTATTTGACCAGGTAAACTCCCCCCAAAAGTTTTTCAGACTCCTGGTGTTATTGTTTGTTGGGGATCTTTTTTCATTTCTTATTTTCTTTCTTGGTCTAAGATGATCTGTGCACATGTAAGCCAGAAGAATTCTCGTTATGTTTTATTTAATTTTTTTACAGATGAGACAACGCATTTTTGCTGTTGCCTCATGTGTTTTTGCTGGTGTTAGATGCTTTGGGCACTGTGTCACTGCTGTCCAGTGCCACAGTGTAAGTGCTCCCTATTGTAAATTGATGTATGAATTAGTGATTCCATGATTGGTTGGTTTGGTTTACCTGTCAGACCCTAGTACAGTGCACCAGGAGTGCCCAGGGCTGGTGATCCAAATACTGGTGGTGGGCTTGCAGCACTTGTTGTGCCACCCACAGAAGCAGCCTGTAAAAGTGTGTCTAAGGCCTGCCATTGCAGAGCCTGCATGCAGTCTGGTATTGTCATGCTGACTGGGCAAGTACATCCACTTGCCAGTCCCTAAACCTTCCCCTTTCTTCATATCAGACAACCCTATAGTAGGCCCAAGGGCAGGGTGCATTGTAAGAATAAGGTAGGACATGCATGTTCTAATAGTGAATTACAGCCATTTTCGTTTTTCACTATTGCAAGGCTACCTGTTCTCCATAGGCCAAAATGGGCAGTTTGGTTATTACACCCTATAATCCTAACTGACTCAGGGAACATGGTAGAAATTCAAATTTAGTATGCCTGAACTTAGAATGATAAAATACACCTTTTAGTGAAGTTGGTTTTAACATTCTGTGTTTGAAAATACCACTTTTAGAAAGTAGGTATTTTCTTGTTTAACCATTCAAACCTGCCTCTGCTAGGCTGTGTATTCCTTGTCTGGAGTTTGAGTGACAGGGCTGGGGGATTCCAGGAGACAGGGTGAGTCAGCCCAGTGGTGAAGAGAGAGATCTTCCTCTAGATGGGAGGGAGGAGTTGCACCTGGGACCTGAATAGGGCTGTGCCTTCCCTCCACAATGCTGGCTCCACCTCCTGTGGTGCGTCTGATGTCTCTGCCCTGCACTCTGAAAGGAAAGAAGGAGTCATGTAAACAAAGTGCTCCAGGACTGACCAGAACTGGTTTGGACTAGGCAAAGGCGTCTGTGCCTTCAGAGAACAAAGAGAAACTGGGTATAAATATTGGGACCCAAACCCAAGATCTTTAGTTCACTTTGGGAACAAGAAGAAACCTTTGCTGAGGAGTGGAACCAGAAGAAACTGAGGAGAGACTATCCCTAAGCTGAAGTGCTGCTTAGGGGATTGGCCTGCAGTGGTTGCATGACTGCCAAAGAAAGGAGAACGGACGTTGTGTGCATTTTCATTCAACTTGTGAAGGATCTGCAAGGGCTTGGAAAAGAGCTTGCCTCCTGCTGAAGTCTCAGGGACAACAGACTTCAACCACCAGGTCCTCAAGAGTTCTTTGGAAGTGCCTGTAGCTGTATTTGGGCCTTCTGAGGGACTGACTGTCGCAAGGAGCTGGAAGCGCGAGTCAAGAAGAAGAAGTGTGTCGCCGTCGCAGCTGTCGCATCACTGAACAAGGGTGTCGCCGCTGTAGCTGTCGCATTGCACCGCATCACGATAAGCGTCCCACAACACCGAAGAAGCGTGTCGCAGCCGCTGCCGTTGCATCACTGAACAAGGGTGTCGCTGCTGTAGCTGTCGCATTGCACCGCATCACGAGAAGTGTCTCGCAACACCGAAGAAGCGTGTCGCAGCCGCTGCCGTCACATCACTGAACAAGGGTGTCACCGCTGGAGCTGTCGCATTGCACCGCATCACAAGAAGCATCTCGCATCCACGGAGAAGCGTGCCACCGTCACAGCCGCTGTTGTCGCATCACTGAACAATGTTGTCGCCGCTGCAACTGTCGCATCGAGCGGAAGCATCTCGCATCATTGGAGAAGAGTGTCGCCGCCAAAGCCACTGTCGTCGCATCACTGGACAAGGGTGTCGCTGCTGCAGCTGACGCATCGAGCCGAGACATCTCGCAACATCGGAGAAGCATGTTGCATCAACAAGAAGACGCCATCTTTGTTTCTTTGCACCAGATCTTCAACGAATCACCGCCTTTGCATGTAAGGACTTACCGCATCACCTTCCCTGCAAAGCTTTCATTGCCCTGCGTGTCGCATCTTAAGGTGCATTGACTCAAAGTATTGCATTTAAGATCTAAAGAGAACTAAGCTAAAGTCTACTATTTTTAAGTAACAGTAGTGTGGATTTTTTAATTTATGGTCTTGTGTTAAATCTTTATAAAGAATACTTATTTTTAATATACAACTGTGTGGTGTCCATCTGTAGTGTTGTCACTTGATTATTGTATGTGTTCACAAATGCTTTACAAACTGCCTCTGAGATAAGCTTGTCTGCTCATGCCAAGCTACCAATGGGGTGAGCAGGGGTTATTTTAGGAGTGTACCCCCTTACCCTGACTAGAGGCAAGGGTCCCTATTTGTCACAAGTACCTACCTGTGCCAACTGGAGACACCCAAATCTAACATTAGTGGTCAGCGGTGAGTATTCTGGACTTGCATTTGTGACTCATGTACAGTGATTGGTGAACACTACTAGTGAGTGCAGACCAAAACGCAACCCCATACTTTTGGTAGATTTATTTTTGGGATTTTCTATTTTTGCCAAGTTTAACAATCATAGAGAGAGCAGAATCCATAGCCTCTGTTGATTTGGTATGGGAAGAGGAGAAACTGGAAAGCTTCAAAGTAAAGCAGCTGAAGTTCTTCTGCAAGATGGATGGGCCATTGGGTCCAGGAGGGAGGGGAGCACCATCCCCCGCAGGTAGCAGTGTTTCTGCCAAGAGTCTGTTTCCAGAGGAGCTGGAGGACAGAGAAAGATGCAGGAGGCATGAGATGGAGCTGGCCAAGCTCAAGTTGGGTGGGCAACTGGTATTAGAAAATAGGAAATTCGCCCTAGAGGAAAAGAAAATGCAGTTGGATCATGAGAAAAGTTTGGGGGAATTGGAATTGAAAGCCAGGAGCTTAGAGTTTGCTCCCTCTGGTGGAAGCACGCCGCCATTGCCTGTTGAATCCAGGGTGTATATTCCCTAAGATGTTGTGAAAGATTTTTTTTAAAATGATGATATTGGGCAGTGGTTCAAGGCCTCTGAGGTAGCCATGTCTTCCCACCGGGTCCCTGAGAAGGATTGGGGAGCGGGGTTGTGGGGGCGGTTCCTTAGTGAAGGGCGGGACACACTGTTGCCTTCTGAAGTCTATAATTCATATCCCCACATGAAAGATGCATTAATGTCCAGGTATGGTTTAACTCTTGAATTGTACAGACAGAGGTTCAGGGGTTGCAAGAAGATAAACAACAGTAGCTTGGGTGGAATATGTCACTTTTTTCTGCAGAGCATTGGATGGTTGGGTGAAGGGTAGCAAAGTTGATGATTTTCAGGGGCTCTTTGATTTGATTGCATGTGAGCACTTGTCAAGTAATTGGTTTCCAGAGCTACGCCAGCACCTGATTGATAGTAGGCTGACTAATCCTAGGAAGCTTGCTGAGGAGGCGGACCGCTGGGTCAGTACCAGGGTCCACAAGGGTGACGTGGGAGATTCAGCCAAGAGTGGGCAGGGTCCCCAGCAGAAGAGTAGGGGGGACAAGGGTAAACAGAGGGAGTTCCAGAGAAGGCTCCAAAGTAATTCCCAAGGGAACAAAGGGAAAGGTTCCCAGCCTCCCCAACAGAAACCGTCAGGGGCCCCGACAGGTCCACCTGTTCAAGGGTGACCCCTGAGATGCTACAAATGTGGGGATCTGGGTCATAAAGCGAATTATCCCAGGTGCCGCCAGTTTGTGAAGACAGCACCCCTGGTGCAGCCCTCCGGCAGATGGCTAGTGTAGTCCTGGGTGAGGAGATGGGTGCCCAAGGTGGGTGGGGGCCAGCAGAGATGTCCCATGTCTCATTAGGAGACTGTGAGGTGGTCCCCAGGACCCAACTGCCTGATGACACTAAGAAATACAGGCAGTGGGTGACCATCAATGGCCATAGGGTGGAGGCTCTTAGAGATACAGGAGCCAGTGTGACAGCTGTCAAGTGTCACCTGGTTTCTCAAGAGCAGGTTGTCCCCAATGCATTCTATCCAGTTGTTGCTGCTGACAACACAGAGAGCCACTGCAAGGTGGCTCAGGTTCCCTTTGAGTGGGGGGGTCTCTGGTACTCTTCAGGTAGCTGTGAGGCCCGCCATGCCTGTTTACTGTTTGTTAGGGAACCATCTGGAGAGCTCACCTTGGGCGAAGGTGGAGCGGAGTGCTCATTTGGAAATGTTGGGACTGCTTGACTAGGCGTGTGTCACCACACAGTCCATGGCAGCCAGTAGGGGTTCTCAAGAGGACCTGGAGCCTGAGAGGGGGGCCCAGGTACCTGCCTTAGAGAGAGGAGGCAGGGGGCACGGGAAACCAGCACCCAAAGTTCCCACAGTCCATGAGGGAACAGACCCTGAGGGGGATGTCCTGGAGCCTACAGGGGAACAGGTAGCTGAGCTGGGGACCTGCCTGAGCTGACCCATTGGCAGCAAGAAGGAGGACCCTCCAGGGAGGAGTTGGGAGACCACAGGAAGGAGACAGCAGCGGAGAAACTGACGAGACATATGTCCGAAGTCCGGCTGGGTAGGTGACGGCCATAGCGGTGTGCCAGAGCTAATCTCCCCAATAGCTGTCGGAGCAGCTCCACCAGGAATCGGCCATGTGATTCGTGCTCAGCTGACTTAGTGTGAAGATCAGGAAGTGACCGAAGGTCTTGATTCCAGAGACGGGTGAGTGTAGAAGACGAGGGTGGCAGGATAGAAAAGGGAATGACGATAGGCTGCCATGTTGGGCATGTTGAGTCAAATTGATCTCATGGGGGCCAACATGGGGCCAGGCAAGGGATTCTGCCCCTGGTGTTCCATTCGGCCGGTACCCACTCTCAGGTGGGCGTCTGTATCTTTCTGTGCCTCTCATAGCACCAGTGTTTTCAGTGTTTAGTGTGTCAGGCATTAGGCCTCTGGCGGCCATCTTAGAAACAGGCATATTATAGTTTCAGGGGTTCCTCCCCTAAGCTAATTGAGATGAAGCCCCTCTTAGCAATTCAGGTCACATAGGGCCCACTTATCTTCCTTGTGTAAAGGTGCCAATCTGATCGCTTGTGCAATCCTTCGTGGGTAAGGGCTTCACTCAGGTCGCCATTTTGAGGTCAGGCGTGCCGTGTCGAAGTTTAACTATAATCAAAGGGCCCCCCAGTGATAAGGCAGTCAAGGTGCCCCCCAGTGTCCCCCGGTCCTCGCTCACCGTGATGAGCCGTTTCTGCTCTTCACTCACCGGTTCAGGGCTCGATCAGGAGCTTTCAGGGCCTCTGGTGCAGGTCTCCCGACTACCGCATTGAATGTGCCCCCACCTCCAACAATTGCCCACTGTGCCCCCCCGGCACTCTCCTTTGCTGCAGGAGGGGCAAACGGGAGTTTCTGTGGCTCACAAGTCTTCCACTATGCTCAGAGTCACCGCTGCCACTCACACGTAGTGTCACCTGGTGGAGGACCCCTGCCAGGCTGACCTCCAGTGCAGAGACTCCTAAATCACTCTGCATCTACACTTAGGCCAATGCGACCAAATTGATATTACCCTGAGTCATGATTTAAACAATAATAATCACAATAAGGAATTCAATAACTGACAAAGAAATAACCACCCGACACTGTAATTCAAACATAAGGTAATTTTATCTAAAATTAGTTCAAGTGAAAGTCAATCAATAGCAAAATCGTTATTCTCATATTTACCTATTCTAGCTAAATGTCATAAATGGGTCAAGACAGGTCTCTCAGTAAAGTCTCTCGAGTCGCCGTCCTCACAGCATCGATCTTCACCAGCATGGGTTCAGAAAGAAGTGGCCTCAAAATCCCGAATGCAAAAGAAGGAACAGACCCTCTCTAGTCTAGTATATTTATAACAAAACTAACAAAATATTTGTAACAAACGTATTCTGAATGTCCGTTGAGCCACCGAGCAGAGCGAGCAGGAAAGGATGTAGCATCGCTACATTTGAGAAACCTCCGCTCAGAAAAATCACAAAAATAAAAAGACGGAAGAAGGAAACTCAATCTTGAAAATGTTGCATTAATAGAAGCTCTTCCTCTGAATCTTTAGCAAAGTCATAATAGTTCATTGTGGCTTCATCCTCAACCAAGGACAACACAGCAGATTGGCAGCATGCCTTGAATCGCTGTCATCATAGAAGTTTTTCAAATTTGTGCAGAGGCTGCGATCTGGTGACTTTCAACCATGTTCAGCAAGGCCATCCGACACATCTCATTCACTCGAACGTAGGCTGTAAATGGCAGCCATTTTCTTTTAGGCCAAAACGGACCATCTTAATTGAAAGAAACACAAACAACGTTACTACATCATCGCAATGATTAAACAGTGTTAATTCCCACTAATACCCTTATGTGTATGTAATTATCTAGCCATCTGCGACATATTTAAGCATTAGTACACGTCATTAAAAAGCATGAATATAAAACAAACAGCACTCTCGTCGTTTATTTAAACGCACATTATTATTGAGCAACATATATGCATTCCCACGTGTAGTTTCTCTTATTAGTATGTCGATTAGTCAAAATCTATCACGAAAAACAATAATTAGTAATTACAGATTAATAATTTTAACTAGGACACATAGACAAAACTGGAGCTTAAAACCCAATAAATTTTCAACAGAAAACCCTGCTCCAGCAATCCCCCCTTTGGTGATATTATCACCAAATAAATCAAAACCCCCCCAAAAAAATTTGTGTCCCAATTTAGGAGAAATCGAAATGTCTCTTTCTTTCTTCCCAACTTACACACCAGATTCCCTTTCATCATCCCTTTTTCTCTCCAAGTAAACACTCTCTCTCAATTCTTCTAGTTCTATATCTTGCGGGTCTCTTTCCGACCTCTTTTGTCTCTTTTAAATTTTATTTCTAATTCTTTTATTTTTCCCTCCCCTGTTTTTACAACACAAACACACCAATCTTAATATCAACAAAGCAAAAATCACACATGTCAAAGGAAACAACACCTTACCTATAATAGTATTACCTATTTTAGCAATAAAACTCTTAATAGCTATCATCTTATTAGCTAATTTAGTCCAAATACTCTCAGCTTCCAGTGGTACTAATTCCTCATGCAAATCAGTAATATTTTTGATATAGACCTTCAGGTCTCTACTTTCGTCAGGAATGTAAGTGCAACAATGTTGAACTTTCAGCATTCCACAGACTCCACCCTCCTTGGCCAATAGAATATCAAGGGCAAGTCGATTTTGCATAGACATGGCACGTAAGGCAACCATTTCCGTATTTACCAAAAGAAACCCTCCAGCGGTACTTGTCGATAAGCGATCCACCACTGTTGACAGTTTCCGAATTCCATATGCATTTAAAGAAATTCCCACTGCTGGAATTAAAGCTCCAAATATATCACCTACTATTTCTGACCAAGTCTCTCTCTTAAAACGTGTTAGTAAATTAATATGTTCAACATCTTCTATCCAATCTATATGAAACATGTGCCATACCAATAGTCAGGCAACCTGTAATAAGCCCTGTTCCCACAAATATAATACACTCCTGGGAAAACTGGATCTTCTCCTCCTCTGAATCCCCATCCTGTTGCAATGAAGTATGTATCATGGCACTCACTAGCCCCAACAAAATAATTATCATATTGGGATTTCCTCCTGGTAATGCATAATTTACCCTTCTGTGGTGCATCTAAAGCCAAAGTTGGACTGGCCCCATTCCTCAACTCCTTTCCCATTTCAATGTCCCAAATTGTCTCACTCATTTTATATTTCCCTGCCTTCTCATGCATGCTAATTCTTCTTTCCTCTACCATGTTCAGGAAAGCTTTCTCTTCTTCCTTCAAACTACAAGTTAAATTGTTCTTAAAAATGTAATCTAATGTTAATTCTTCTTTTTCAATAAAAATTTCACCAAAAATGTTAGCTTCTTTAGCTGGATTCAGCTTTTTATTCATAGGCAACTGCCCAAAAATATTATCTTTGTTAGACATTCCATAATCTATTTTCCCTAACAAATAAAAAACACTACTTAACACACTACATGAAATTCCATACGTAGCTGGTAAATGGTGATAAGTAACACCTTCTGAAACAGATGCAGGTAATTGCATACATACGTAGCAATCCCTAACTTCCATTGTCTTTACGTATTCATACAACAACTTTGAAAAAACATTGCTAGAAAAATCATTAATTGACCTATCTTTATGTATGTTAATGTTACTAATTCTAGTTGGAACTATTTTCTGTAAATTTTTCCCTACATTAGTCATATTCTCAGTATGCATCCCAAAAGTGTCTATTGTAACCCTAAAGGTAACTAATAAAGCTAGTACACCCCATAATAGCATTAATAATCCAGTACAGCAGCAGCACATTCTACACCATCTTTTTAAGAAGGCACATCTACTTTGATTATTCTCCGTGTTAGCCATTTTACTACTTTGGCAGTGTCTTTTGACTTAGCCTCTTCTACTCCACTACTGAGTTTAGAACTCTAATTTTATTTCAAACAGCTAATCTTCAAAGTTTCCTCTTTCACTTTTCCAAGTGACTCCTTTAGTTCACTCAATTTGGATTTTCATCACTCTTCACTTCTTCTTCAGCAACATCGAATTGTATCAGATCTTCAACAACATCCTGTGCATCCGACTCTTCTCCAATGTCAGTCAGGATAACTTTTAAGATTCCAACAGACTTCTCCTCTCCCTCAACCACTTTTCTCAAGATCCCCTCCGGATTGTCTTGATTCACTGCTTCTTCTTCTTCTCCTTCAGACAGTGCCACATAGGACCATTCCGGTGATCTGTACTTTTGGTTGGGTTGTCTATTTCTTTTGATTCTTCCTAGTTCCTTCGATCCTTCTTGTTTTCCACCTTTTGTTTTATTTTGACTCAACACTTCCTTTACCTGTTCAGCTTTTGACGAATCCACTCGTGTCAATCTGTACCTCAGCCTCTTTATCTTGTTAGGCCAAATATCTCCTCGTACAACCTTTTTCGGTCTCACTTCTTTATTGTTTCTTTCTCCAATCCAAGTCCTTTTCCTCAGAACTCGACCCTCATGTTTCTCATTCTCACTTTCATCCGATTCTGTTTCATCTGCCTTTTGTCCCTCAGCAATTCTTTTATTCTCCACAGACTTCTTTTTCACCACTCGAGATTTCCCTATTCCTGTCCCTCCTCGGGTCTCCGACACGCAATCTTCTTGCTGTCTACTTGTCCCTTCACCTAGCTCATCAGAAATATTCCTACACCTCCTCGGGGGTCTTCCGCAATCTGTCCCTCTCTATCTTCTTCTGACCCTACTTCTTCAGGTGTAATCTCAAGTGGAATTTCAGCCTCCTCATCTGATTCAGGAGTATTCCCTGTGGAATTGCTCTTTTCTCTCCTTTCTTCTCCACTGCTCGTTGGAACTTCAGGCACTCTTACAGAATCTGATCTCTCTTCTGTAACTCTCAATGTTTGCTTTGATGGCTCCTTTGGAAGGAAAGAATCACCTGACTCTCTTTCTTCCTCAGCTCTTTCAGGATTCTTTTCCCTTCTCACTGGCTCAGTTTCTTCATCATCACTCGAGTCTGATTCTTCAAAATACTCTTTACCAGTCCCTTCTCTTGGATTTGGAACTCTCAGAGTATGACTTGCATGCACCCAGTTCTTCACACCGGCACACTTTACAGCAGTTGTCGTAGTCAGATTGACTTGTGTTGGTCTTCCCCACCTTGGAACCAAGCAATTTCTTCTCCTGTGCACCTTTATCCTCACCCAATCTCCTGGACTCAGATCATGGGCTTGCTTCTTTTCAAGTGTAGTTGCGTCTTCTCCAACCTGGTGAAACACAGAATGAACTGCGTCAGCCAGGCCTTTACAGTAATCCAAAATCATGTCATCGGTTATTGTCATCAACTTGTTGACAGGCACAAATGCATGTCGCATCGCACGTCCCATTAGAATTTCATGCGGACTCAAACCAGTAGTTCTATCTGGAGTAGACCTAATGGTCATCAACACTAGAGGCAAGACATCAGGCCATTTCATTCCAGTAGCTAAACACATCTTACCAATTCTGCTTAGTGCTTCACAAATTAAACTCATGAGCTCATTATAGAAGTGTCCACCTCTATCAGACTCAATCGTTACTGGAAACCCATACCTAGGAATCAGTTCTCTTAACAGTAACTTTGCCACTGTTATTCCATCATTTCTCCTAGATGGATAAGCCTCCACCCATCTCGAAAACAAACAGACTACCACTAGAACATACCTCAATCTGTTCACTTGGGGCATTTCAATGAAATCTATTTGCATTCTGGTAAAAGGACCTCCTTCTCTGCCTATTGTTCCTAGGCTCACCACTGTCTTCTTCCCAGTGTTGAATTGCTGACAAATCAAACATCTTTGACAGATACTTTCTGCAATCAACCTGAACTTTGCATTGTACCAGGTCTGTTTAAAAGACCTAATCATGGCATCCCTCCCCAGGTGTCCCTGGCCATGATACATTCTTTCCATTGTTGACAGCATGCTGTTTGGCTTGACTGGTCTTCCATCTTTACAGACCCAAACATGATCTGATTCTCTTGGAGCACAACCTGCCTTAATCCAATCTTTCTTCTCTTCCTTTCCTGCCTCATCCTGCAACAGTTTCACTTCATCCCACGTTTCTAGGACATTAGTAAACATCACAGAACAAAGAGACATTTCCTTTTCTCGTTCCCGATTAATCGATTGGTTATTCTTAGCACAATACTGTGCTATGTCATTTGCATATTTGTTACCAAGGGTAACACAATCATCTCCTTGTCCATGTGCAGCACATTTTACAACCGCCAGTTCTTTAGGCAGCTGTATCGCCTCAAGCAATTTCCCAATCACTTCAGCATTCTTTATTGGAGTTCCACTCGACGTCAAGAAACCTCTCTGTAGCCACAATTGGCCAAAATCATGCACAACTCCAAAACCATACTGACTATCAGTCATCACAGTCACTCTCAGATTCTTTCCAATCTTGCAAGCTCTCGTCAACGCCACCAATTCAGCAACTTGAGCAGATCTTACTCCTTTCAAAGAAGATGCTTCCATCACTTCTGAAACTTTGCACACTGCATATGCTGCACTCAGCACACCATCGTCAGTCCTCAGACAAGATCCATACACAAACAACACATGATCACTCACATGTAGAGGAAGATCCCTAATATCTGGTCTTGGTTTCGTACAGTAGTCAAGTACATCTAAACAATCATGATCAATTTCATCCTTCACACCCACATTTTCAGCATCAGGCAACAATGTCGCTGGATTCACATTCACACATCTTTCAAGAGTCACATTTGATGCTCCCAGAATGATTTTCTCATATTTAGTCAGCCGACTATGTGACATATATTGAGTTCTGCTTCTTGTCAAAAGAATCGCCACATTATGAGGTACAAATACCCTTACAGGATATCCCATGATAATTCCCTCACTTTGCTCCAAACTTCTGCACGTAGCCGCTACTGATTTCAAGCAACCAGGTAAACTCACAGCTACAGGGTCAAGTGTCGATGAGAAGTACGCAATAGGCCTTCTCAGTTGTCCATGCTTCTGGATCAACACTGAAAGTGCACATCCATTCCTCTCACTGCAGTACAACTCAAACTCTTTTTCATAGTCTGGCATACCCAAAGCAGGGGCTTCACACATTCTGCTCTTCAGCTCTTCAAATGCTGCCATTTGTTCCCCATCCAGTTCCAATGGGTCTCTCACCTCACTTTTAGTCAGCTTAATCAATGGTCTTGCTATCAGGGAAAAGTTACTGACGACAATAACCCACCATCCCCAGGAACATCCTCACTTCTCTTTGGGTCCTCGGTGCTCTCATTCCTCTGATGATTCTGATTCTATCATCAGTCACTTTTCTCAGACCTTTTTCAATAATGCACCTCTTTCTTGCAAAATTGTAATTTGGCTGGAGATACCTTTAACCCTCCATCTGCCAGATGATTCAGTAAAGCTATGGTATCTACTTCACAAGCTTCACGTGTCTTCGATGCCACAAGTAAGTTATCGATGTATTGCACTAGCACTGAGCTCTCAGGCATGATTAAACTCTCCAATTACTTTTTCAATAACTGATTGAATATCGAAGGACTCTCTGTATACCCCTGTGGGATACGACACCATGCTAAAATACGCTGGCCAAACCTAAATGCAAAAATAGGCCGGCTGTCATGATGCAATGGAATTGAAAAGAAAGCATGACACAAATCAATCACTGTGTACCACTCAGCATCATGTGGAATCTGATACAAAATCACTGACGGATTTGGCACAATGGGACAACATGCCACCACAATTTTGTTAACCTTTCTCAAATCCTGTACAATCCTGAACTTCCCATTAGGCTTCTTTAGCCCCATTATCGGTGAATTACACGGACTACTCTGTAATTCTCTCAATACTCCTTGCTACCAGGAAATTGATGCAGATCAGTGTATATAAATTCTCCCTACTTCCACAGATAGAGTAATTTCACAGATACACGCACATACACTCATCATTCACTAGGGCCCATCACACCAACATACACTCTATTACTCTATCCGCACTAAACCTGAAAGGAGACTCCTAAATCACTCTGCATCTACACTTAGGCCAATGCGACCACATTCATATTACCCTGAGTCATGATTTAAACAATAATAATCACAATAAGGAATTCGATAACTGACAAAGAAATAACCACCCGACACTGTAATTCAAACATAAGGTAATTTTATCTAAAATTAGTTCAAGTTCACTGTTCATGTTGCTGCTTGTCCTCTCCTGCTGTCTGTGTTGTTGCTCATTCATGCACCAATCTCTCGCTCTTTCCCATTGCCGTTGTTTCACCCCACAACTAACCTGTTGTTGTCACTAACAGCATTTTTCCCTCTCTCTGTGAGCAAAAGGATCGAGTACAGTATACCCTGCATCACACATAAAGCCTACACAGAAGGGGGGCCTAAAATATTTAGGCTCTCTAGTCCCTCACTATGAAATCAACTAGGAATATTTGCTCAGTGACTGCACACCTAATTGAACAACAAACCTTCAAAGGGCTGAAACATGGTGGCAGGTCTTCGGAGCTCAGGGTACTAATCTATAAAATTGTCTGAACCCAAAGCTGAGAGCCAAATGGATCAATCAAATTTGCCTATCTGTGTTTTATGTAGGAAAGAAGACATGACCAAAGAACAGGGATGTGCTGGCTTTTTAGACCATACAGCATTTCCCATGTGTGCTAGAGCCTATAAAGGCTGATTTTGCAAGCTAATACAATTCTGTAAGATCATGGTCTCTGCTGGTGCCTCTGTCCCTTTCACAAATGGGCTTCAAAAAAAGAGAAACAGAGAGAGGGTGGGGAGGAGGTGGGAAGTTCGAGATCAGAGAGAGAGAAGAGAGAAGGGAGGGAAGGAAAGAGATGATAAATGGAAGAGAGAGATAGGGGAAGGGAGTGGGGTTTGTATGAGCATTTTTGCCAAAGATGCTTTTGGTTTCCCATTCTGGCCCTGCTCAAATGTATTGCATAAAGTTCAACCTCGCTGAACTGATAATAATGCCCCATAGGAACAAATAAGCCAAACGTTCTCTTTCAAGAATTGCATTCGAGAACTACCACTGAAACTGTTTATGTGCACAACATTTCTGGGAGTAAGGCATGATCAGGAAGGGGCACAATATTATAAATTACTTGTGAATCTGGGTCATCTGGTCGTTATGAGAAAAGGCTTCTAGCAAACGTGGAGCACAGCGCAGTTTCTGGTTGTACAGGAATGGTGCAATCCTATGCACTGGTGCATGGGAGGTTAAATGGTGGCATCTAAAGAAAGGGTCTTAGATTGATACACGTCTACACTCAAAATGAGCTGCTATATTGGCTTGAAATTATCAACATGTGGAATACTTTTTCCACAACTTGTGATTGTTGTACTCATGCTGCTGCGCAATAGTATCTGTTTCATGTAACATTATGTAACCAGGCAGTGGACCCCAGATACATTGACAGGAATGTTAACTATCCAATCTTTACGTTTACCAGCCGATCTCGCGGGGATCGAGCGGGGGTCTAGAGCGAGCTAGACCCCTGACCCTCAGTCAGTGATCAGCTCTCCCCCCCTGCAATCCCACACAGGCAATGTTCGAGACCTCTCCCTGCTCGCACTCGCATTTTAATTTTAATTTCCTGCAATCACATTTTATTTTAATTCTCTTGCCTTATTTTATTCCTGGCATTTTCGATATATTTCTTGGCTAGCTCACTTGCTTCTCGACTTGCCTGCCTACTGCCCTTCTGGGCTTGCTTTCCCCGCTCCCCCCGTAGTCCATATTCACAGCTAGTGCGCTTCTTTTCCCGCCATAACCTGCCCCGCTCCCGCCTCCCAGCTGCTCCCCCCTCCCCTACCTAAATGGCGACCGCTGCAGGGAGTGCGAGCTAGACCACCTGACCCTCGGTCAGTGATTAGCTCTCCCCCGCAGCTCCGCTCGTTCGCGCTCTGCCCTGCAGTCCCACACAGGCAGGGTTCGAAACCTCTCCCTGCTCGCACTTGCATTTTTATTTTGATTTCCTGCACTCACATTTTATTTTAATTCTCTTGCCTTATTTTATTCCTGGCATTTTCTATATATTTCTTGGCTTGCTCACTTGCTTCTTGACTAGCCTGCCTACTGCCCTTCTGGGCTTGCTTTCCTCGCTCCCCCCTTACTCCATATTCACCCTTAGTGTTCTTCTTTTCCTGTCATAAGCCACCCCGCTCCTGCCTCCCAGCTGCTCGCTCCTCCCCTACTTAAATGGCGACCGCTGTGCGGTCGTGCCGCTGGCACGCCAAAGGCGTGGCTAAGGCAAGCCCGTCTGCGCCCCTCCGTGCCTGGACTTCGCGCAGCACCAGACTCCCTGGCCCCCGCAAGAGCCGTGATAACTGACGATGATACGACGCCGACTTCCTCCACGGACTCAACACCAAACAATCATCAAACTGCTTCCAGGCCAGCCCGATACTCACCCAAAGACCCTTCCCCTGCCGACACTGCAGCTTCTCCAGCCGCGAACACCAGCACGCCCAGCCCCACCTGTCAAGACAGGACGCAACCACCTCAGAAGCTTTCTACTCAACACCTGCTCCGTCCACAAGCACGCCATCGAACTCTGGGACCTACTCGACTCAGCCTCCCCAAACGTTGCTTTCCTAACAGAGACCTGGCTGAACTCCTCCTCGGCACCCAACATCCCAGATGGCAACAAGATCACCAGGCGGGACCGCAACAACAGACTGGGAGGAGGAATTGCCATCGTCTACAGGAATCTCGACCAGCACAGCAGACACCTCCAGCACCGCCGAACATCTCCACTTCCAGATCAACATCGACCCCAACACCACCCTCAGAGAAACACTCGTCTACAGACCCCCGGTGCCCCGGCCACAGTTCATCAACCCCGTCTCCAATATCATCAGCATGCACGCCCTTGCGTCCACAGACTACATCCTCCTAGGAGACTGAATTTCCACCTCGAGAAAACCGACGACTGCAACTCCATCTCCCTGCTCAACAACCTCGGACTCAAACAGCTCGTCACAGTACCCACCCACACCGCCGGACACACGCTAGACCCCATCCTTTCCGCCAGCAAACACATCACCTTCAGCCACACTGCTGAACTCCACTGGACCGACCACCACTGCATCCACTTCACCTAGAGAAATCCACCACGCAGCACCACCCGCAACAAACCCCTCCACCGCAGCTGGAACAGGAACACCGAAGTGCTGCTCATCACCACCCACGCCTGCAACCCACCTACTGACACTCCCGACACAGCCGCCCACAACCTCAGGCAATGGATCGACGACTGTGCCAACACCCTCGCCTGACAGAAAGACCAGCTGGTTCACCACCGAGTCCAAAAGGAATTTCTGAAAACTCGAGAAGTGGTGCCATGAGCAGACACCGGACAACCACGCTGCCCTCAAGGATGCCAGCCACAAGTACCACCAACTCATTCGAGCCACAAAAAGGACCTCCTTTCAGGAATGTATCAACAACAATGCACACAACAGCAAAGAGCTCTTCAACCCCAGCTCCAGCGCCAACGACATCCCACCGGCGCAAGACCACTGCGACTCACTAGCCTCCTTCTTTCACCGCAAGATCGCAGACATCCACGACAGCTTCAACAGCCAAACCCTACCAACAGCCGCTAACACCACTGATTCTCCACCCCCCAGCCTCACCAACCTCCTAGTCTCCTGGACCCACGTCAACAACGACGATACCATCAAGACTATGAACACCATCCACTTCGACTCACCATCCGACCCTTGCCTTCACCACATCTTCAACAAAGCCAACCGCATCATCGTTCCCCAACTCCGGAAGATCATCAGCAGCTCCTTTAAGACCGCCACATTCCCATAAAGCTGGAAACAGGCTGAGGTCAACGCACTACTCAAGAAACCCGCAGCGGACCCAAAGGAAAGTAAGAACTTCCGGCCTATCTCTCTGCTCCTGTTCCCGGCAAAAGTCATCGAAAAGATCGTCAACAAGCAAATGTCCCACTTCCTCGAGGAGAACAACATCCTAGACCCGTCCCAATCAGGATTCCGCAGCAAGCATAGCACTGAAACTGCCCTCATCACTGCCACCGATGACATCAGGACCATGCTGGACAACGGCAAAACCGCAGCCCTCATCCTCCTGGACCTCTCGGCCGCCTTCTACACCGTCTGCCACCGCACCCTCTGCACATGCCTCCATGACGCAGGAAAATTTCCTTCCAAAAAAGCTCAAAAAATCTAACTGATTGTTACCTGTTTCACTGACCCCTCCTGTCCTACAGGTCCTCAGCTGTATGTACTTTAGCGCCAGGATGCCCGTAGGGTTGCAGAGCGCTCTACAAATAAAAAAAAATAAAAAAAATCAGCAACAAGGCCCTGGGCTGGATCACCTCCTTCCTCACCGACAGAACCCAGAGGGTCCGCCTCCTCCCATTCCGCTCGGAAGTCACCAAGATCATGTGCGGCGTGCCCCAAGGATCATCTCTCAGCCCTATCTTTTTCAACGTCTACATGGCTCCACTCCCCAACATCGTACGCTCGCACAACCTCAACATCTTCTCCTACTCTGACGACACCCCTCTCACTCATCAAGTACCCCGCCACCGCCAAAACGAACCTCCACGAAGGACTGAAGGCCATCGCCGATTGGATGGAGAACAGTCGCGTGAAACTGAACTCAGACAAGACGGAGGTCCTCATCCTTGGCTCCTCCCCCTCCGCCTGGGATGATTCCTGGTGGCTGGCCATGCTGGGAGTTGCACCGATGCCCACCGACCACGCACGCAACCTGGGATTTATCCTGGACTCATCACTCTCAATGACCCAACAAGTCAACGCCATCACCTCCTCCTGCTTCAACACCCTCTGCATGCTTCCCAAGATCTACAGATGGATCCCCACCAGAAACAGAAAGACGGCCACCCATGCCCTCGTCAGTAGCAGACTGGACTACGGCAACGCCCTCTATGCTGGAACCACGGCCACACTCCAGAAAAGACTGCAACCTATACAGAAAGCCTCCGCACGCCTCGTCCTCGGTATCCCCACCACTCCCACATCACTGCCCACCTGAAGGACCTGCAATGGCTCCCGGTCAACAAGAGGATCACCTTGAAGCTCCTCACCCACAGCTCACAAAGCACTCCACAACGCCAGACCAGCATACCTCAACAAGCGTCTCACCTTCTACACCCCAAATCACCAGCTTCGCTCCACCAACCTCGCCGTCGCCACCATCCCACGCATACACAGAACCACCACCGGTGGCAGTTCCCTCTCCTACCTCGCCGCCAAGACGTCAAACACCCTCCCCACCCATCTGTGTCAGACCCAGGACCTGCCGACCTTCAGGAGACACCTCAAGACCTGGCTGTTCGAGCAGTAGCTGCTACCCCCTCCCCCTCCCCCCCAGCGCATTGAGACCCTCAAGGCTGAGTAGTGCGCTGTACAAATGGCTAATTGATTGATTGATTGATTGATTTATGTTTTGTATACCAATATGCATAAAGAAATATAATGTGATTTAAAGAATTATTTCAGTCCGTTGAAGAAACTGGAAGGGGACAGTATCATATTGTACTTAGCCAATCTCAGCTAGGCTGGGACTGCTGTGACATGTTACCATTATAGAGATGACATACAAACGTTTCATGTGTTTAAAATAGGTGACTATTATTATAATCTGTGCTTGGCTGTGATGCAGTTGGGTGTTTCTTATCTCTTAATGAAATTAATCTCCTGGATCATCAGAGTGGTACGAGTCCTCTTTGATAGACTACAACAATTTTGGCGACGATTTCGGTTGGCAAGAAACTGAAGGATTAGAGATGGCAGATTCACCCAATGGAATCTATGGGGATGCAGGAGTCAGCCATGTGTAATACCACTAAGCTAGAGAAACGACACAATTGCCAATGCTGATGATTACTAAGGTGCACATGCATCAACAAAAGCAAAAGCGATTCCTTAATAGCGATAAATAAGGAATCGGTATCAAGGAATCGCTTTTCTGAATGCATCAACAGATTCGGTTAAATATAGTGATTCTTTAAAAAGCGCTATATTTTACCAAATATCCAATAGCGAGTAAAGCAAACACCGAAGAGCAAAATCCGAATTCGGTATTACCGAATTAGCTAATAGCGATATCGGTAATAGCGAAATCGCTAATAGCGATATCGCAATTAGCGATTCCGTGACAGAACTGGTCGCTCCGGGAACGGCGTTATGACATCACCACCAGGAAATACTGCAGCCCCACGCTCAGTGCCTCGCCAGAGGAGCAAACAGGAGCAGGTACTGGAGACTGCCTGAGCCCATTGAAGCCAAACTAACTGGACTACCCTCCTACACAACCAGGATGGAGAAAGAAGCACCATCCAGCGCAGACGCTGCACACAAGAGGAAACGCAAGTTTTCCGACCGGGAGCTGGAGCACCTGATCCAGGGGGTGAGCAGCAAACACGATCGGCTGTTCGGGAAGCTGTCCCTAAAGGTGCCAGAGTCTGAGAAGCGGCGCATATGGCTGCGCATCCGAGAGAGGGTAAATGCAGTTGGAGTGACACCCGCAGCATTGACGATCTTAAAAAGCGGTGGTACGACCTGAGGAAGCGTGCAAAGGAGAGGATTGCGGAGAGGCTCCGGGAGGCATCCAGAACGGGAGGCGGACCTTCTACAGTGCAAGCTAACACTGCCCTGGAGGAGCTGGCGGAAGGGACCATCGAGCCTGAGGCCGTCGTGGGAGTAACCCAGATGGATACGTCTGGCGCAGCCACAAGTGCCCAAGGTAAGATGCATGCCTGTGGCCATACCCAGCATTGTGTAAATCCATTCCCAAGCCCCCAGCACGATCAGAGTGTGCATGCAGCTTTGCCCCACACAACTTTACTCATAACACTAGTGCATCTGCAACTTCAACTCAGTGTTACGGGCCCTACCCATCAGAAGGGCCATTTGCTTGACCCTATTTTTACCAACTGGAAGGAGGTGATGGTTAGCACCCCCCTGTCTCTGATCTGGACGGACCATTATTTAATCCCTTTCTTGCTCCAGACCTCCATCCCGAAGGCGAAAGAATACTCATGTGAGGGTATAGTTTGCCGGAAATGGGCTGGCTTCTCCCCAGACAGGTTTAAGAGTGCCCTCCTGAGGGGGGGCCCGCTCGGGGGGAAGGACGCCGATAGTGCCTGTCGTGAACTGGATGGGAGGATAGATGAAGCTCTTAATATAACTGCCCCCTGGGCATGTAAAACACTAGCTAGAACCAAAAAATCTGCTCCTTGGTTCAATAATGCCCTGAGAACTGCTAAGGCAGAGTGTAAACGCGTGGAAAGATTATGGAGGAAGAACTTCTCCATGCAAGGGAGAAATGAATACAAAACATCGCTAAAAAGCCGATCATAGGCTTATCAGGAAAATCAAGCCTGAATATTACCAAGAAAGAATCAGATCTGCAGAAAATTCTACTAGAGAATTATTCAAGGTCTATAGAGAGATCTCCTCCATAGACTCTAAAGTAGCGCCTGCCGCAGGTTCAGCCGAACGCTGTAACCAAATAGCGGAATTCTTTTCTGAGAAGGTATTAACAATATACTCTTCCTTCCCTCCTGTGGCTCCGGCTGACCAAGATAGATGGGCTACATCCCGCCATATAATTGTAGCACAGGAGGAAAGGCTTGAGAACTTTTTAATCCCTTCCCCTGAAATTCTGATAAAAATCTGTCGGAGTGTTAAGTCAGGGTCTCCCAAAGACCTGGCCTCCCCGAAATAACTTGAGGGATGCTTAGAAGCTCTGGAACCCTTCATCAGGTATCTCCTGGAGCTCTCATTTGAGACCAGTACAGTCCCTAACTGCTGGAAGGAGGCAGTTGTTCTTCCCCTCCCAAAAAAAACGCAGCTAGGCCTCGAGCGCCTGGAGAACCTACGACCCATCTCCCTTCTTCCATACTTTGCCAAGATCGCAGAGAAAGTGGTCAACCAGCAGCTCACGGCGCACATTGAGAAATTCCATCTTCTGCACCCCACCCAGTCGGGCTTCCGCTCTTGTCATTCGACAGAGTCCGCCCTCCTTCTGGCCACAGAGACCATCCGGCAATATGTGGACGTGGGCCAGACTGCCGGCCTGATCCTGCTTGATCTCGGTGCGGCCTTTGATACTGTGGCCCATAAGATATTGGTTGATCGTTTGAAGAGGGGAGGTCTATCTGGGAAGGCTTTGGGTTGGCTCACTTCTTTTTGACCAATCGTAGCTTCCAGGTGAGGCAGGGGAAATTCTATTCTAAAGTGATGGCTCTGCAACAGGGAGTCCCCCAGGGCTCAATCCTAAGCCCTACACTTTTTAATCTTTACGTGGCTCCCCTAGCTGAGATTGCGGAAGGCTTTGGGGTTGGTGTGGTGTCCTATGCCGATGACACCCAGCTGGTTGTGTCCTTGACTCAAGACCAACAATCGGCAGCTCCCAACCTGGTGGCGTGCCTCCAAGAACTTGCAGCCTGGATGGATATAAACTGCCTAAAACTCAACGGCAATAAGACCGAAGTGTTGATAGTAGGGAAAGCCCCTTCCGTCTGGTCGTCTGCGTGGTGGCAGCAAGATTTGGGCCCTACTCCTACACCTTGTGCCCAGGCAAAAAATCTTGGGGTCTGGCTGGACACCCACCTCTCGTTTGATTACCACACCAGACGGGTTGCTGGCACATGTTATGGAATCCTTAAAAAACTTAGGAAAACCCTTGATATATTACCCACTGCGGCCAGGAAGACCATGATTCACGCACTTGTAACTTCCCGTCTTGATTATGGGAATGTTCTCCTTCTGGGGGCTACAGAAAGGTGCACACAGAGACTCCAATGCGTTCAGAACGCAGTGGCCCGTCTAGTCCTGAAGCGCCCTAAGAGAGCTCCCTCTAAGCCGGCTCTTGCCTCCCTACACTGGCTCCCTATCCGGGAACGAGCACGCTTTAAGGCATTATGTGTGTGTTATCGCATTATGCAGGGGACCGCTCCTGCCTATCTGCGTAACCTTCTCACCCCCTACACTCCCGCCCGTCGCCTCAGGTCTGAGGGACTGGGCTTAGTCTGTGTCCCCTTGATAAAAAGAGCCAGGATGCGGGGCCGCTCTTTTCGACTCTTGGCGGCCCAATCCTGGAATAAACTACCGGTGTGCCTCCGACTGGAACCAGTTGAAGGTATGTTTAGGAAAAAGCTTAAGACTCTTCTATTCCCCCACATATAGACCTTAGTATCTGCTCTTGCTGCTCCACCGCAGCGCGGGGACACACTGTTATAGTGTAACCAGGCGCTTTACAAAACCCGTTAACATAACATAACATCATGGGAGTTGTAGTCAAGTCAGCCCGGTGTGCATGCACAGGAAAAAATAGATTTAAAAATCACCACATCAGTAGAAGCTGGATATAGACTGTTTATTTAGTGGATCACAGAGGGACATGTATGTTTACAATACTACGTAGGTGTAACTATCCCACTAACCATGCACTGTTTCACACACAGATGCATCTCCTGGGGATTCCGACAACAGCGGCCGGCTGATCATTTCGGAGACACCAGCCGATTTGGATATGGATACAGCGCAAGATACGCAATCACCACCTCCACCAGCAACCACACCACCACCACCACCACCACCACCACCAGCAACACCTGCTGCCACAACAACTGCAACTAAAGAGCGGAGACGCAGGTCACAAGTTCCACCCATGCAGGTGATGGAAACATGCCAAACACCTGCTACACCATCGGGTCAAAGTCTGCGAATCATCCCACCACCTGCTGCACCACCAGCACGTGTCAGACTCCCACAGCGCCGCAGGTCTCTGCGCAGTTCACTCTCCTTAGGCGACTTTGCAATCTCCCCAAATGCTGGCATTGAGGAAAGGATGCTGCGTGTCCAGCGCCTGCAGGGGAGACACATGGCTACAATCAGCTCTAACTTAGCACGCCTTGCAAAAGAAATGCGTGCCATGACTGCGGCAGTGAGGGACATGACCACTGTGGTGGCAGAGGGCAATGGGTACCTGAGGGAGGACATACATGAGCTCACCCGTGCCATGAGGGAAGGCCATGAGAGCGAGAGGAGGAGGCACCGGCAGAACTTGGTCAGGTCCGCAGCCTCTACAAAGGCCATCACAAGGATGAGCAACAGCACCGCAGTGTTGGCATGCCGCTCGGTGTCACTGCAGGTGGACCTTGGACACTTTTGCGGGGATGTTGCCAAGGCTCTAGGACAGGTCACCGCTGCAGTAGAACACTTGCAGAGCGGCACATTCAGTGCTAGCGCATTGGGAGGGGAAGACGGCAGTGAGGCTGCCTCAAGTGTGAGCAGTGTTTGGTTAGCAGAGGCCAGCACCAGGCGGCGCAGTTCGCGGGGCTCCACAGGGACAGGCCGTGGTGAGGTGGAGGAGACACCTGAGAGGAGGCTTGGCGGTCGTGGCAAGCACAACTAGACTAACTGACAGTCACACTTGACCGTGGTGGGGCAACCATGGTCCTCCCCTATTTGACGCTGCACAGCCGTGACTAAAACGGACATTTGTGGTTACATTTTTCTTGGGGAGATTTTATTTTATAGCTTGTTTGGTCGCACATACCTCAGTGCTCCTGTGCATTAAACAGTAGCACCACCAATTAAATTGTCATGTTTCATTCTTACCTGGTTCAGAAATGATGTTGCATGATGTATGTCCGCCTCCTATGGCCCTCTGCTGTGTTAGGGACGTGTGTCTGTCGGTGTTGGGCGGGTGGTTGGTCATCCCGGTAGTCGTAATTCCTGTCCACCTCTATGGGTATCCCCCTTCTGGTCGCAATGTTGTGCAGCATAGCACATACAGCTACAATCCTGCAGCAGGTATCAGGTTTGTATAGCAAGGCATCGCCAGTCTTATGTAGGATTCTAAAGCGACTCTTCAGAATCCCAAAGGTCCTCTCTATGACATGCCTTGTGCTTATGTGGGCGGCGTTGTATCGTTGCTCCTGTGGTGTTGCTGGATTGATGTAGGCGGTGAGTATATATTCACACAGGGTGTATTGACTGTCACCTACAAGATAGAAGCAAAGACTTAGCAACGGTGATGTTCATACATGTGTGGTGCTCATGTGTGGAAGAGGTATGTGTACGTACCAAGCAGGAGTCCCTCTCCGAATTCTCCGTTGAGTAGACGCCTGTGGATGCCACTGTGTCGGAATATGTAGGAGTCGTGTGTGCTCCCCGGAAATTGTGCCACTAGGTCCGTGATGATGTGCTTGGCATCGCACACAACCTGCACGTTGATTGAGTGGTAGGACTTGCGGTTACGGAATATGTACTCATTGGCAGAGGGTGGACAGATGGGGATATGCGTACAGTCGATGCATCCAATGACATGGGGGAAATGGGCCACCTGGTAGAATGCCTGTTTGTTGCGGTCCAACTGCTGTGGGGTTGTGGGAAAGCTGATGTGGGTGTGTATCATTGTCAGCATGGCATCTATGAATTTCTGGAAGAAGCGTGAGAGTGCGCTTTGCGATACGCCTCCGGCTACGGCGATTACCCCCTGGAAACTTCCTGAGGCCAGTAGGTGCAGGCTGCATAGGACCTGGACGTGCGCAGGGATTGCATTGGTCCGATGTGTCTGGTGCTGCAGTAGTGGTTCCAGGTCTGCAATGAGGCGCATGATCATGGCACGATTCAGTCGATACTTCTCGTACACCTCGTCCTCAATCTGTCCGAGCAAGGTGATGCGCACTCTGAATACTCTCTCCTGAACCCTTCTCCTGCGCTGTCCTGCTGCATTGATTCGCATCCTCCTTGCAAGCACGTAGAGGGCTGCCATTTTGTGCTAGCCAACAGGGTCTCCTGGGCCACATTTAAGGGTTTGCTGATTGGTACGATCTGTTGCACATGTGAATTTTTTTTTTATGTCTTTCATTTTTTTTTTTTTGTAACTTTACCTCCAGGTTCTGATTCCCCTTAATTTGTTCATGCTAATTAGCGAATTTTGGGATTTTCGGTATTTGCGATTTTTGTTGCATAGAGTAGCGATTCGTTATTAGCCATTGGCACTTGCCGGGAGCTATTTGTGATTTCGGTGATAGCGACTTCGGTATTTTGCGATTCGGTATTTTAGCGGATTGGTTATTTGCGATTAGTTATTTTTCTGGTATTTATTTAGCGATTCTTTATTTTCTCACGATTTGGGTTGATGCATTGGGATTCGGTTTTTGACACTCGCTAATGGGTGATTTTACAGATTCGGTATTTTACCGACTGGATTTTTGCTTGATGCATGTGCCAGCAAATTTCTTATTTAGTCACAATCACACGTTGCACTCATAGTGACTAAAAAAAAAAATATTTTAATTTTCTCAAATTTACTTTATCGTTTAGTTCATTTGTTCATTTTTTTCTTCTTAGCTCATTTTTGGGTTCATGAGAACCACAAACTAATAACATTACACATTCATGTTAATAAAACACTGTTCACATAAATGACATTACAAAAACAACATATTACTTAAGTAACATAAAAGATTACAGGTGAACTAGCTCTGGTTCCAAAGAATAAAATTGTGTTTGGTGAAAAGAGAGGAAAAAAGTGAGTGAAGAAGAGAAAACCCAGAATGGGGAAAGTGCAAATACAAATAGTTTACACACGGGCTTTGCCACAAAACAACATTACCCCAATAAGGGCTCTTGCCAAACATTGTGTAACTCAGGTAACCAAGATAAACTCAACAATTGTATCTTCTGCAAGAGAAAGGGGGTTAACTGGTTACATTATTTTTGTAAGCATATTTTTTGACAAGAGGTGGTCTACGTGTTTCGAACCCTGTGGTATTTTTCAGTGGGGTTCTCCTCAGGACCAGGAACGAGCTAAAAACTGAATGAAAAGAAAAGAAAAACAAGTGCTTGTGTTAACTTTCATTCATGCATTCAAACACTCCATTTGTTTCTTCATCTTAGTATTTTATGTTTACCTTGCTTGTGAACGATTGCACCACAAGGTGTCGCCTACTCTTGATTGGAACTGGTGGTTTTCAAACACTGTTGATTTAGCTTTGAAAAAGAAAGAAGGAAAACAGGGAAGGGCTGAGTTATTTTTGTCAATGTTAAAGAGCAAACTGTCATACTGTTTTCAGTTGGAGGGGTTACTTACTGGGCATTTTGGTGGCAGTTGTGATATTTTCAAAGCTGTTGTAGTTCTACACAAGTCCTTGGTGGAAGAAATGTGTTTCGGGCTGTGCAGTGGATTCTTCATTAATGCACGTGAGTTTCCTTATAGGTAAACGCGTGCTGAAAGAGTGAAAGAGGTGGATATTGCACAATTTGGACAGAAATGCACATTAGTTATTACATTTTTACTGTGTGTAAACTATTTGGATTTGCACTTTCCCATTATGGGTTTTCTCTTCTTCTCTCAATTTTTTCCTCTCTTTTCACCAAACACAATTTAATTCTTTGGAACCAGAGCTAGTTAACCTGTTGATCCTTTTATGTTACTTAAGTAATATGTTGTTTTTGTAATGTCATTTATGTGAACAGTGTATTATTCACATGAATGTGTAATGTTATTAGTTTGTGGTTCTCATGAATCAAAAAATGAGCTAAGAAGAAAATAATTAACAAATGAACTAAAAGGTAAAGTCAATTTCAAAAATATTGAGAAAATTAAAATTATTTTTATTTTTTACAGTCACTGAGTGCCATGTGTGATTGTGACTAAATAATAATTTAGTAATCATCAGCATTGGCAATTGTGTTGTTTCTCTAGCATTAGATTTGGCATAGCCTTGCTGATTAGGGCCAGAACCCATTAGTATTTCCACTAATACCACTAAGCAGCAGAGAAGTGCAGGTTGGAGACTATTTTTAACACCCCCAGCTCCGCGCAGCAGTCAAGGCTGACACGGCGTCTGGGAGCAGGCAAGACAGCGAGTTTGATTGGGATCAGGTAATACGCTGTGAGGCTGTAAGACCGCGGAGAAAACAACATGAGGTGGAGATTACTGAGCACTTCGTCTGCGATTGACTTTGAACAGTATCACCTTAGAATCAGGTAACGCGCTATGAGGAAGGCGTTACAGTGTAAAAACAATGTGAGGGAAACACTGCTGCATACTGCGGATGCATGCTACTTGAAGGTAAAAACTAAAGAGCTGAGAGTTTGGATGTTTGCCGGTGTCAAGGAGATGGAAATAATTGACCTTCATACTATAAAAACTTTGATATCCTATTATTGCTCACCGGCATTCACTGTAGCGCTTTGGTCAATTAAGCTGTCTGGAGTATGTATTTGTGGGGCCAGGATTTACAGCATATGCAGTTAACCATTCATTGTTAACTGTTCTCTGCCAAACACTTCAGACGCACAAGGACACATTAGCATAGGCACGAGGCATGCTATCGGCAGAACGAGCTGAAAAACTGCAGCATGAGCAGTACCTTTGTGCTGAAGGACTGTCCATCAATGGTGTGCAGGCAGAGGGGGGATATAAAGAGAGCACAGTTGTATAATCTGCAAACCTTGGGAAAGTGAGTGAAACTATCTTCATTCCAGAGCTGCCTCATACCCAATACCAAATCTTCAGTTTCCACACAATTTACAGATTGGGCTTTTGGGCGTTTTTGGGCCTTAACCATAGAGCGATATTCGTTAATGGCTGGTGATCTACAAACGTTAAACCTTCAACTAGCTTCAGGACTGCTGGGTTGTTGACATCTAAAGGCAGAAGAGTTAAATTCTATTGCCTGGCACTAGATGTAAATATTATATACAAGTAGTTTTTACAGACTACAGTTACTGCAGTCAATCACTTCAACCACAATAATCTGAAGAATATCTATCACTTTATCATTTTGCAATGAATGTTGCTAATTCAATAACTAATTGCTAATATTTTTTATGTCAGCAGGCGATCCACCTATAGAGCGGGAAGACTGGATCGATTGTTTTGAAAATGATCTGGCGGCTCTCTGGATTATACAACATTTTCAGCTCAGAGGAAAATATCACTGTTGCTGGGGGTATTAAGCAAGGAGGGACATCATGTTTTTAAGTATCTTCCATCAGCAGGGGAAGAAGTAGAAGATGTATATAAGGATGTTGTCCTGAAGTTAAGAATGAGATTTGCTAAGCAAGAGAATGTGAATATGCATTGGTACAAATTCTACACGCAGCCACAACATGCAACAGAAAATGTAAATGAATTTGTATCTAGACTGTGAGAACTCTCTGCAAAATGTCAGTTTGGTCAGATGACAGACAACATAATAAGGGACCAGTTAATTGTTCAAAGTAATAGCAAGACGGTACAAGAAAGATTGTGAGCTGAGAAAAATCAAACTTTGAAGGAGGCTATAGAAATTGTTAAAGTTGTAGAAAAATCCAAAAGGTGCAAGAAATAAATGAAGATTATTACTGAGAAATAGTTGGAGGTAGCAGTGATGTAGAGTGATAACAAGTCAATTAATGTGGTAAAAAACAAATCTCAAAACATGGGAGGTCCGGTTAATAAAAATACAAATAGTACCACTTCTACAAGTGCATCAAGGAAGAATACTTCCCGGGCTTGTCACATGTCTAGTAATACCTTTCATTTGGCAGATTAAAAACATTTGCTTCGCACAAAGTAAGGAGTGCGACAAGTGTGAGAAAAAAAGACATTTTGCATGCATGTGCAAAGCAAGTACCAAAAAAGTAGCCATGGTAGAAGAAGAAGAATCTGTACATAGAGTATTAGTGATCAAGGAGGAGGATTCTATGGAACAGTTGGAGAATAAGATAAACCGTCCAAAGGCTGACTTTGAAGTCAATGGGAAATTAGGGTCCTTGATAGTGGATACAGGTTCCATGTACACCATAATACCAAAAAGGATGTATGATTCAACAAGCCATGAGGGGTATTGATCTCTTCCAATATTGTGTTGAATGGGCATCAGGAGACCAATATTGGAGTGATGGATGTTATGTCAGCATACATTACATTTGCAGGAAGACAAACAATTGGGAAGGTAAACATTGCTCCTGATGGTCCACCTATTCTTGGATGGGCACATCAATATGACTTGCACATTGAAGTGGAGCCTATAGTGGAGAATCAAGTCATGGTTATTGATGAGAGTGACTTGAACAGTTTTTGGGATCAAAATACAAGAGTGTTTGAGAATAGGTTAGGGGAAGAAAAAGGTTACATGCATGAAATCAAATCAAAGAATAATAATGTCCCCGTTAAACATTTTGCTAGGAAAATCCTATGCTGGCAAAAGCTCAAGTGAAAGAACTAATGTACCAATTGCTGGATGATATAGAGCTGGTGGAGGCAACAGAATGGCTGGGTCTGGTGGTTATCACCAAGAAGTCAGATGAGTCACTTTGTTTTTGCGTGGATTTGCACAATTCAAGTAAGAATGTGATAATGGATAATTTTCCTCTACCCAGTATAAACCAAATAATGTTGATGTTGTTAGGGGAGAAATATTTTTCTAAACTTGATTTCGGAAGTGCATATCATCAGGTGAAATTTCATCTACACTCTAAGCAATTCATAATCTCTCATAACTTCAGAAGGGACTTTTCAATTTAACAAACTTCCATTTGGGTTATGGTCTGCTGCCAGAGTTTTCCAGTGGCTCATAGCAGAGGTTTTAACAGGTCTCACAACATTTTTATTGTTTCAAGACGATATTCTTATTTTCAAAGAAACTGAAGACGACTACAATAAAACCCTAGGAGAAGTCCTTAACAAGGTTGGGGGAAGTAGGGTTAACTTTGCCTAGATAAAGGTGTTGTTTGGACTTCAAGAGGTTGAGTAGCTAGGTTACCAACCAGAGTTGGCATAAAACCAAAGCAAATTTGGTGGGTGCAATTGTCAATGCTGAAGAATTTAATGACGAAGATCAATTGAGGTTTTTTATGGGCCTAGTGGAGTACTCTTCCAAATTTGTACAGGATTTTGCTCGTAAGGCAGAACCACTAAGGGTGTTGTTACGGAAAGGCAAGAGGTCTATTTCGAGTGATCTACAACAGAGAGATTTCACATTGATTAAGGAGAATAATGGAGAGGTTTTGGTACTGTTTCAATCAGGTTTATGGACTACACTAACGGTAGATGCCAGGGCAGTGGGCATTGGGGCGGTGTTAGGGCAAATGCATGCAAGATGGAAAAGATGGTGGCTTTTGCCTCACGTTCTTTTACAGACACTGAGAGGAAGTACTTAGTCATTGATCATGAGACATTACTGGCTGCTTGGGCAACTAGAAATTTTTGGGAATTTTTGTGGGGTCGTCTTTTCACACTGAGAACATATCACAAACCTCTCCTTAAGTTCTTAGAACCAGATGGCATGAACAACTGTTCGGGAAGATTGGCTAGTTTGGCAGTTAAGGTCCAATAATCCAGTACAATATGTAGCTAGATGGAGGAATAAAGTGGCAGATTCCCCTTAAAGATTACCTGACAAAAATGCGAAACATGTTGTCCTCCACTTTGAGGAGGTGGTGGCTAATTTGGATGATGTTAGGGAAGGTTTAGGGAGCTAGATATCCAATAGAGTTTTGATTATAGGTATGCAGAGTGATGAAACTCATAGTGAAATTGGTTACAGGAGTAGTGAGGAGAGAGAGAACCATACTGGAGGGACTAAGACCATACTTCAAGGTCATAGATGAGATATCTGTGCAAGGTGAATGGTTGGTGATGAGGGATGACAGGTTTGTGCCACCAGTATCTATTCAAGATAAGTTAATAGGTTTGGCTCACGGGGGACGTTTAGTCCAAACACTGACTATCAAGAGGGTAAAAGAGAAGTTTTCGTGGCCGATTATGGATAAACGAATCAAAGAGTGGGTGGAAAAGTGTGAAAGTTGCAAAGAATCTGAAAAGAGGTTGCTTGCGGGGGTTGGCAACGTAGAAAGAGTTCAACATGTTGTGGAAGCTGACTATGCTTGGGAAAAAATGTGTTTACATTTCGTTGGTCCATGCAATCATTTTCATGGTCACAAAAAATATCTAGCTGTGTTGGTTGATGCAAAGTCAAGGTGGGTGGAGGCAGTTTTTATAAAATCTATTACTACTGATGCAACTATTAATGGTTTGAGTGAAGTGTTTAGATGAGAAGGTATTCCATCAGTGGTTCTCACTGATAATGAAATGCAATTAACATCTCAGGAGAAGGAATATTTCTTTATAAAACATGAGGTAAGGCTCACTTGTACTTCTCTTTACAACCCTCAAGTGAATGGCTTGTGTGAAAGGGTTAACAAAATGGTGAAAGGTACAATGCAATTAGCATGTAACGCTGGTGTCCAAATGCAGAGGACTATCAAAGCACTACTGTACATGTCAGAACAGGGAAGAGTCCATTTGAAATAATGCGGGGCAGACAACCAGGCATTAAATTAGTTCTATCCTGGATGCGTGAAGAGGTTGCAGGGAAGAAACATGATTGTGGTACTGGAAACGGAAAAAGAAGTTCCATTCAGTTTGGGGAATGGCAAAAGTCAAACCAGGAGGAGTTGGTAAGGGTTTGTCCAAATTCAGAGACAAGGGCAATTCCACTGGTGGGAATTGGATCAAATTGGATAATGGACAAACCTGGATTCTCAGAAGAGTGGCTCTCTACCAGAAAAAGGTGATGTGAAATGTAGGGCCATGGATGGAGAAACTTCAAGTTCGCCATGGTTATTGATCAGCGACATTGTTTTTTGAAACTCACAAGTTAATACTGAGGCCCAGGTAAGGGAGAGGGTGTGTAACCCATAAAACATAGTATGGGCAAAAAGAGAAGTAAGGACATGGAGAACTCCTGTTTATTGGATGGTTTATGTATGTGGGTACATCACTTTTTCAGTAAAGAGCATGAATTTTAACTTTAGTTTTATGGAAAAGAAATTAGAGGAGTTGCATAGCATATAGCTAGCTTTGAGGATGTTGTTATGTTTTTAAAGTGTAGTTTTTATGGTGCCAGCTGTATATGGTATTGTACATGTTTTGTGTGTTATTGTGGTTGTCCTTTGTTTTATGTTGTTGGGGTAGTGTAATGTTGCTTGACTTTATCTTTGCTGGGTTTATCATTTGTCTTAATGGTGTGGGTGGTTGGTTAAGGGGTATACATCTATTATATTCAGGTGTTGGGTATGTATATAATCAGTACCATAGCCACGGAGGGTTCAGCAGGGCCTGGCACCCCCATCTTGATGCTTGGCCCCCCAAACGTCCTTGGGAGTATGCAGGTGAAAAGGAGATTTTGAAAGAAATACTACATTCCACACATTTTTTGTCTCCGGAGAAATGTAAGATAAAGTGTGCTCCAGTTAAGAATAAATATTTCTTCAGAAAAATAATGAGCATTCTTGTGATGACAATGATGACTCCAACTTCCTCTTCCATTTAAACACTCCAATTTCAGAACATGATGATTTGTGTTCCTATAAGTGACTGGGAACTGTACAATTCACAAGTATAACACATGCAACCTGGACTAGAGGAAAAGTAAGAAGTTCATATTGGTATTGCATCTGGAAATTAAAATGCAGGTGGGTTGCTGGGAATCCCTTTCAGGAATGCATGAACTGCAGATTAGAATTAAAAATGCAAGGCAGGGCTACATTAAATATAAATGAACCTAGAAACAAGATAAATGAAAGGAAAAAAACAATCGTAGTTTGGGACACAATGTTAGAATTCATAAAATATAAAGACTTTGGAAAACAATTGTATTGAATTGTACTGTTTTTTTTGCGTAGCAAGGAGCCTGCCCCTCGCAAGGTCTAAATCAGGTTTCTGGATAGTCTGGTTTCATTATTGATATACTGCTTCATACCAGTGATAAAGATATTGAAGCATGCAATTTGTATCAGCTGCTTGGTGCATGGTTGAAAAGGTGGTTCTGTGGTTTGACCTTTATTGGATATGTTAGGTGAAGAATGTGAGGTATAATAGTAGAGGATGTGCTGTAGACGCGAGTCTCGGCATCGGCTCAACATTCTGTGATTCCGGGCAAATCACTTAATATGTCTGTGCCTAAAATAAATAAATATTGTTTAAAGCAAATGGTGCTCTTGTGAAGCACTTCAATACCTTCGGGTTGAGTTTGCGACATATAGAAATGTTAAAATTAAAGAATATAAAAAATGTATTCAAATATGATGACATAGTGGGTACATGTCACATGGAGTTTAACTGCACATAAGTGTTGCAGAGGGTGTTAGAAACGCTCAGCCGCAGCTGCATGCACTCCAGATGGAACCCATTGTTCATGTTCATCAGAATGGACATGGAATACAGCCATGACAAACTACCAACCGGAGACCATACATATATTGGAGGCATTGTTAAATCACAAGTAATATTATTAATAGGATAAAGTTTTCCCTGCCGTATATTATAAAGATGATTGCAAGTCACCAAGGAGTTCCTAGATAATATAGGTGGGTCTGGTGGCTTAGTGGACTAATGCATCCACTGCAGGGCCTGAGTTTGACCTCACGGTCACAGATTCAAATTCCGGCGGGTTCACTCAGTCTTTCATCCATCTGCGGCTTATAAAATGAGTACTGTTGGGTAACAATAAACATCTGTTATTCAGCGCCATGAGACCCTTGGGTGATAAGTGCCCTTTACAAATACATGTGTTATGTTATGTTATATAGAGGAGCAAAGCTGAAGGACAAGTATAACATCCCCCTTCCTGAAAACATCTTAAAACCTTGGACCTAGATAATCAAAGATGTTACATGCAGCACTGCAACCAAATTTGCTGCACTGTGTCGCGTGACAAGTAGAGAGGAGAAAAGCACAATATCTACAGAGATATGGGACTCGCCTCCTCTCTTCCTAGTGGCAATGCACAATCAGGCTGCTGAGTGCCTTGCTCACACATTTGCATCATTTTGCAAGGGCATCTTCATGAGTCTTGAATATGTTTTGTACTGGAAGGGCACCTTTTTAGTACAAAATACTATTCATAGACTAACTTTAAAACTTGTCCCACTTCTGATGTATGCTGTGCAGTGCAGCACACATGCAAAGTGGGAAACGTTAGGAGAACTAAAAGCATTTCTCCTTTTAATGCCTGTTTCAAAAAAATGACATTATTCTTGGCACACAACACTGCCTACTATTGTAAGGAAATATGTTTTTTCCATTAAAAAAACATGGGTGGTTCCATGAGAATGCACATATATAGCCCATGCAATAACCCCTTTGCAGTGAAACACACATGTCAAGTGGGAACAGTCAGGAGAAATAAAATAATTTCTACTCTTTAATGCCTGCAACCCATGCAAGCCATGCAACACCACCCTTTGCAGAGTAATGCAAAACTCAGGGCTTCTATGCGTTTCTTTCAGGGAACTAAAATTTTGCTTAGGATAGTAAATTTAAAAAAAAACAATTGCACAGGTGTGCATCCCTTTTGTAAAAGTAGCTCAAAATGTTTGGTTATCTGGGCGTTGGTGTCTTGCTCTTTCATGCTCACTGCAGATATGACGTAGGAAAGCAGAATCTGTAGTGCGAAATTAAGCACAACAAATGCACATTCTAATTTTTTTCAAAAATATAATAGAATCAGTTTAATGCAAATCTGGTTAAAAAAGCTGTGGATCAGATTGTGTAGAAACGTGTACAGATTCTAACTTTCTTGCAATGACCTACAGTGTGGAAAAAAATAAACACATTTTCAAGAGTACCTCTTCATTGCTGTTCACCTTTTCATTTTAGAAAAATATATTAAAAGAAATCGCCAGCTCCCATTTTCATTTGTTATAGGAAAAGTGAGTCTGCAAATTCCCGAATACCAAAAAAGTGTTGGCTAAAAGCACAGCGAAATGAATTCAGCCCTGCATTTTGGGGCCAGTTGGCAGTCCTGACCACCTCCTCACTTAGCTGCAGACAATAGGCCATCGCATCAGGCCTATTTGTTTTCTGCTGCTGGAAATATAAAAATGTTACTCCCAAGTAGCGAGACCCACCCAAGGAACAACAGCGAGCATTTAAAAATACCCTGCCCCTGTTCTTTGTGTATGTTGTGTTGAGATCTATTAATAGGTTGGTTTGCACAATAACGATTTGGAGTGAGGCACAATCCTACCTACCCCATTACTGTTCATGAATTCGGTAGCAAATTGTGATTTACTCCAGTGGATGGCCATTAGAGGAATGGTGGCCTGCTGTCAGCAGATTACCATGTCTGAGTTTGTTTTAAATGTAGCCCCTTTGTCTTGAAAGAAACAGTGCTGCATTTAAAATCTTGTTTATTAAAGTTCCACTGGACCACTTCCCACTCCAAACTTTTGTTTTACATTCACATCTTGAGAGTGTCTTAAGATGACCACTTCGCCTTTTTGAATGGTTTGCAACCACCTTTGAAGAGTTGGTAACCTAAGAATGGTTTGCAACCCAATTATGTACGCAAACAATCGTTATATAGCATTTTACAGGGATGCTGGACCCATCCCTTCCAAATGTCGATTTGGTATGCATTTCCAAACCCTTTTTTGTGATTTGGCAATGGAGTTCTTGGCATTCTATTGTTTCTGTGATGGCTAACAAAGAAATTGTCCTTGTGTTCACTATCCAAACCGCAAACCTTCTGTGAGCCCTTCCAACACTCTCCCAAAATGTATACACTTACTCTCACTGCATGTCCTGCTTCCAGCAGTTATTACAATCTTACTAACATGTAAACATTTTTAAACAATTCATTGAGAAAGCTTATTTTCCCATCTACTGAACCACTCTTATGTTGCTGTCATTGCTCGGGGCCATGCCCCCCCACACAAATATTCCTGGCTGCGGGCCTGTAATTTTTGGATTTGGGTAACATTATACATGTTGTAAAGAGAAGGGATGTGTTGTATTGTACTTAGCCAGTCTCAGCTAGGCTGAGACTGCTGCGATATTTTAACATTCTAGTGATGACACACAAATATTCCATGTGTTTAAAATAGATGACTGTTATTGTAATCTGTGCCTGGCTGTGATGCAGTTGGGTGTTTCTTCACTTCGTGAAATATATGTCCTGGACCATCAAAGTGGTACAAGTCCTCTTTGAAAGACTACAACAGACAGGTATCACTTTAAAATAAATCCAAATGAATAAATACATAAAGAAACAAAACACAGATACAAGCATGCTACCAAACAAGCTTTAAAGCACTCTTTCATTTTCTATAGGGTGAGAAACCTAAGATTTCCCATTTTTGCATTAACTAATCTAGGGCAAAGAAATGAATAATCAAGTTAAGGTTCTGATCTTGAACTTCAGTTTGTAAGTATTGTGTAAATACAATAGAGTAATTATAGCATAAGTGAGACTTCACGTAAACAAAAAGAGAGCACAATAATCGATAATGTTCCAAAGTTCCAGTGTATGTAAAGCATAAACCCAGATCTTCTATTAAACTGTTCTAGGCACAACATATTGTAGACATGTGCACCTATGTCGCAACTGTAAACTCACCACTCATCAGATTCCATTTGCCCTGCCATATCATATCGCTGACAAACAAAAGGATAAGTGGAATAAGTAGTAGTCGTAGAGCCCGTATTTTTGGCGCACACACCCACACACACACACCCCCCCCCCCCACACACACACACACACAGGAATGAAGAAGAACACACATTTATTACCACTGTGCGAAGATCAGATCCAACTTTATTAGCAATAAACAGCGCAAGTGACATGAGAAAAGCATTATTTACTGAGTCACTCACTGCATCTAATAACTACTTTACACAGGAAAATTATTTCTTAATAGACGCAATATCTCTTGACCTCGTATATTATCTTGGGGATCAGGTTACTAATTAGGAATTTGTACAATATTGTTCTTCAAATCTAAGGAGTGATGTCATCAATGTTATCATTTAACATGTCATGAGTGAGGTAATACATGAAGTCTCGGCAGTTCATAATGGGGGTGCAAGATGTAGTTAATTGACTGAAGTATAAATGGTCTATTTCACTGGTTGTTTTTGTTAGTTCTTGTCTCATTTCAACATCTAACTATAATATCACTTAATCCTTTGTTTATTGCAGTGAATGTCTGATATTTTATGATCTTATTTTAAATTTGTCCAGTTACCAACCCTCTGTGAGAGTGCCCAACCCCCGCTGTGCAAGGCCATGAGCCATTCTCACCAGGAGTTGGCTGAAGTGCCTGGGCTCACGGTAGCCTCCAGTGCCCAGCCCTCTCCTGGCAACCAGCCCATGCTGTGCACACAAGGACTTTGGCCATGCACAGTGGGTGTTTGCCACAGGGCCTGGCCTCAAGGCCAACCGCTGCTCTTAACACTCAGCAGATGGTCAACTCCTGCTATGCACAGCCTCCTGCTATGTCCAGTGGGGGTTTGCCACTGAACCTACACCCAGTCGTCTTTGGGCATCCCTCTGTGGACGGCCAACAACTGTGGTCCACAAAGATGGTCTACCAAAATTTGTGCTTGTTTAAAATTAGGGAGCTGTAAAGTGGCTGAGAAGATGGCTAGGGTGAATAAACATATGTGAAAAGAAGATGCCGCATTTAGGCATATGTCTCTTTATTTAACAATTTTTAGCCTTTCTAAGAATAAATTATGCCTCAACACGCTAAGCCCCTATACCTACTATCACATTGTAAACCTATTGGTTTCATACATGCATTAACATCTTAATGTTCCTTTACTTCAGGCTGCTCCTCAGGAAAGGCTTTAAATTCAACAGCTCCTTTTCCAACCAAATGACCTTCAGGACTGCCTCATATTTGGTATGAATACATAATGTTAGCTTATTTGTTGGTCTTCAGAACTTTTTCTATTTTTTAGAGTTTTATATGGCACAAACTTGACCCGAATCCGGTATCAGAGCGCTTTACATCTCACCAGTTGCATTACAGGAGGACACATTCATTTTTGTTAGGCACAGGGAGATTAATTGATTTGCCCAGAATCACAGGATGTTCAGCGTCATTGCCGAGACTCGAACCCAGTTCCCCAGATTCGAGTTCGACCGCCCTAGCCATTAGGCCAACTCCTCTCCCCAAAGAACTCTGTGGTGAAGGTGTAGTTGATCACTACGGAGTAAACGGACAGACTGCGGCTGGTTTTGGAAGTACATATTTCACTCTGCATGTCAGAATGTTTCACTGATATGGATGAGGAGATATATGTGAAGTAATAGAACATTTGTCCTGATTTTAGCTTTCTAGAGCATTAATTATTATTTCTATGACAAAACAAAACCCCCAATTTCTTCATTTACTTCAGAATTCTCTGTAGGAAATTCTTTCAGTATTACTGCTTTGATTTGATCAAGATGGCATTCGGGTGAGCCATACTTTTGTGTTATCAGATATAAAGTACCCCCTGCTATACACTATATGGTATTACAAATCAGGAGGAGTTCCTTTTAAAGGTTATGGAACTCTGAGGTGAATTGCAATATCCTTATCATGTACGACAGGAGATACTTTATCCCATATAATACAAGGTCCTGGGTGATGTTAAAAAACATGAGCAAAATAAATATAAACCTGATTTTAACCTTAATGGTCCGTACAAAGTTGTTATTCAAATCAAGCATTGTTCAGTTAATCTTGCTGATGGTAGTCTAAACGCAATCTTGTTCCACTTAATGAATTTCAGAAATGTGTTATTGAGAAAAAAATTGTATTCTACAAGTGAGTTTACGCACTCTTTTTCCTCTATGTTACAAAGTAAGAATGCCTTAACAAGTGGGAGTATTGCATCTTCAAAGGGTGAACAGCATGACGTTCTGAAATGTCTCATGGGGTCATCTCCAATGTTCAGGAGGGATTTGATTCCACAGGTAATTTAAACAAGTTATGTACTACCAATTCAGCTATTACAGAGACTGGATGGGTTTCCAAAAGACCAGGATATTTACAGGATTTTTCCTATGTTAACGTTTGTTTGTTGCAATGTATTATCATTATTTATTTTTATAATTGTTTTTTTGCTGTTGTAAAAGGAGGAGATTTTGTATCTAGTTAATTGCATTTACTTTTGATCGTTTTTTGTCAGCGCGCATGAGTTTTTTTAGCTTGCTCTGTGTTACGATTCCAGATCTTGGACTGTTGAGACAGTTGGATACCGGGATCAGAGCACACTGGATGTCAACTGATAGGCTCCATTTCGATTCCTTATTCAGACAATAAATTCTCATTTCTATCAATTGCTTCTTGGCTGCTACATCAATTTATCAGCTACAATATGTCCTCATTTTAGTTTTCTAGATCACTAACCATAATTTCTAGGACAAAATGAACCACCCCTTTTCATTCATTTCTATAGGAAATTCTTTCAATTTTACAGCTGGGATAGCGTTTAGCTGTGCCTTACTTTTACCAAAAAAGCAGAATGCTAGCGCAATAGTTGATCGGTAGACCACTGTGGTGAAGGTGCTGTAGAGCAATGGGAATCAACTGGCAGGATGCTGTTGGTGTTGGAAGTAAATGTTTCACTCAGTTCCCAGAAGTTTTATCTGAAACTCATCGGAAAGGTATTTGAGAATGTATAGAACATACATCCTCCCTTTATCTTTCTAGACCAGTAACCATAAGCTTATGTCAAAAAGAAACCCCTCATTTTGTACATTTATTGCAGTATCCTCTCTACAGCTTTGGTTTAATCAGGATAGGGTTCAGGTGTGCCACACATTTGTAGTGAATACAGAATGTCAGTGCTCAAGGTCTTCATTACAACACTATTGTGAAGCTTCAGAAGAATGCTGGGGAACCAACTGACAGGCTCCTGCTGGAAGTTCATGTTTTACTCAGCATGTTAAGCTCACTTGGCTGAGGACAATTGTGTGAACATATATAAAATGTGTTCTCATTTTAGCTCCTGGAGCACCTTCTATAACCTCTATGAAAAACTCATGAGCAAAAATGCTTTTTCCTGAAACATGGTTAGTTAAATTCAAGCAGAGGATCAGCGTTTTTCACAGGGTAAAATCACCCTAGAACACAATTTTTAAAATTATTATAGGAACACCAACAAATTATTTATATTGAGCCTAAAATCTGTTATCATCCTTCATATATGCTCCTTTTTGTGACCCTGAAAAACAGGCTTTCACTTTTGCATGCATGCCAATGGGACCATGTCCCTGAGTCGTTTATTGTCTGGGACAACATGTTGTCTATTTTGTGGCCAGCCATTCAAGGGCCAGGTCCCTTGGATACACCGCCCCCCTCATGCACTAAGGGTCAGGGTGTGCTCACCCTGCACTTTAGGTTATTTTAAATTCACTCTCAGGACACAAGGTCCATGTCCATGAGCCCTGTGATGACTTCCAAAACATATTGTTCAAGTTGTGACCAGCCATTTAGGACTGACTAGCCCCCTTTCAAGTGGCCAGTAGGAGAAGAACTGACACTAACATTAAGTTATACCTACATTTTTTATGCCTTCCTTATCATATTGAGTAACTCCTTAAATGCAAATTTTGGAAAACAGACGAAAGGATTTTCACAAATTAATTAAAAGCATGGTTTCTGAGTAAGACTCTAACGTTATGCCGGATTTGTTGTAATTTCTTTGGGCTGTTTTTTCTGTAGCTGCTTTAAATTTTTCTATTGGGAACTAACATGAGAAATTCATGTTGAGGATGCCCCCACTTTTTTTTGGACTCCGCTTGACAAATCACCACAAAACGTTCTAGGAAGGTGCTGAGGTGAACGAAGTGTAAAAAAGATGTTTGTGAATATTCGTCAAATGGCACCAAAGTTATTAGCAAAATAAAAAATATTCTTCCTATAAAACAACTGGCCTTACTGCAACGACACAGTGGCAATGACTACTGTGTTTATATATTTTTATATATCAACTAAATAAATATTAAACCAAAGCTTTAAGAGCAGTTGTAGTAGTAAGGAAAAATGTTTTTATGATTTGTTATTTCTAAAAATAAATAAATAACTTAAACTACAAAAAGCTTAGAAATTCAGAAGTCAAAAGGAACTCCTTGGTGACTTGGAATATCTTTATAATGTACGGCAGAGAAAACTATATCCTATTATTATGGCTACTTGTGATTTAACAATGCCTCCAATATAAGTATGGTCTCTGGTTGGTAGTTGGTCAGAGCTGTATTCCACGTCCATTCTGATGGACATGAACAGTGAGTTCCATCCGGAGTGCATGCAGGTGCGGCTGAGTGTTTCTTACACCCTGTGCAACACTTATGTGCAGCTAAACTCCATGTGACATGTGCCCACTATGTCATCATATTTGAATTACATTTTTTATATTCTTTAATTTTTACAGTTTTATATCTCGCAATCTCAACTAGAAGGTATTGGAGTGCTTTACAAGAGCACCAGTTGCTTTAAACAGTGTCACATTTATTTATTTATTTTAGGCACAGAGAGATTAAGTTATTTGCCCGGAATCACAGGATTTATAGCTGATGCCGAGACTCGTGTCTACAGCACATCCTCTAAAATTATACCTCACACTCTTCCCCTAACATGTCCAATAAAGGTCAAACCACAAATCCACCCTTTCAACCATGCACCAATCAGCTGATACAAATTGTGTGCTTCAATATCTTTGTCACTGGTATGGAGCAGTATGTAAATGATGAAACCAGACTATCCAGAAACGTGATTTAGACCTTGCGAGGGACACGCACCTTGCTACGTAAGAAAACAGTACAATTCAATACAATCGTTTTCCAAAGTCTAATATACATTTTATGAATTTTAAAATTGTGTCCCAAACTATGATTGTTTTTTAGCTTTCATATATCTTGTTTCTAGGTTCATTTAAATTTAATGTAGACTGCCTTGTGTTTTTAATTCTAAACTGCAGTTCATGCATTCCTGTAAGTGATTCCCAGCAACACACCTGCATTTTAATTTTTTCCAGATGCAATACCAATATGAACTTCTTACTTTTCCTCTAGTGCAGGTTGCAGTTCCCAGCCACTTATTGGAACACAAATCATCACTTTCTGAAATTGGAGTGTTTAAATGGAAGAGGAAGTTGTTTTCATCAGTGTCAAAACAAGAATGCTCAGTATTTTTCTTAAGAAATATTTATTCTTAACTGGAGCACACTTTAGCTTACATTCTGTGTTTCTCCGGAGACAAAAAATGTGTCGATTGTACTAAGAATTTCTTTCAAAATCTACTTTTCACCTGCATACTCCCAAGGACATTTGGGGGGCCAAGCATCAAGATGGGGGTGCCGGGCCCTGCTGGCCCCCGTGGCTACAGCCCTGTCATCACCCCAGATTTATGCTTTTTTTCTGGACCCTGTTTTTGCTGAAATTTGGACTTTGTGCACTTCACCACTAAAGTAGTAACGTGTCCGTGCTTCCACCCTAAATGTTGTGTTGTGTTATGTTATATTACAATGAACTTGTAGAGCACATGTTCACCAAAAAGGTTTCATGGTGCTGAAGGCACAGAAGATGAAGACGCAATAATCATGGGCTTCTCTAAAGAGCCAGGTTTTTTAACAAGGTCCTAAAGCACTCGCAGGAGGTTGTGGCTCTGATATAGAAGGGAGAGAGTTCCAAACACTGGGAAAAAGCATGACAAACATGGATCCACCCAATCTCTTCCTGTTAAATTTGAGGACTTCTAAGAGATGGTGGTGTGCTGATTTAAGATTGCGCTTAAGGGTGTATTTCCAAATTCTGGAGGTCGCAAAGGTAGGGCTTTTGCCATGACAGATTTTGAAACTAGTACATAGAGTTTTAAAAAGGGTTCTCTGAGCGACTGAGAGCCAAAGTAGTTTCTTCTACAGGCGTTTAATATGACAGTGTCTAGGTAGGTACCCAACCAGTCTGGCTGCTTGATTTTGCACAAGATGAAGTGTTTGACTCAATCCCTTAGGAATACCTAAGTAAAGAACACTGGCGTAGTCAATACGCAACATGACAAGGGCAATTACAATCTGGATGATGGCCTCAAAAGAAAGCAAATTCCAGATTTCTTTATTTTACTTAGCTGAAAGAAACAGGAGTAGGTCACTGCTCCAATCTGAGGTTTCATTGATAAATCTTCATAAACTAGAATACCAAGGCTCTTGACCACTTTCTTTGGAATGGGAGGGGTTCCCAGCTCATGTGGCCAGAAGGATGGACTCCAACAATGCATTTTGTTTTATTTTTGTATTTTTTCAGCAATTGTGTAAATTGCCTTGTTATTCTATACATAGTGTCCCTATGCTAGGATTAGTACCCTAGGATGGTCAAGTTCTAGCTACAGTGAAATTTTACATTTTTCTGAAACACCAAGTTTTACGTTTTTTCCAAAAGAACGCTTCTGACTGTTCCTGTCTTAGTTCGGATGGGAGGGTTATTCACAGCTTTGCTGCTAGAAAGATGAAAGAGCAGCCTCCCATCCTTGCTGACTGTTCTCATACAGCACACACTCCCACACACACTCAGCACTGCGGTGAAAATGATCCGGCAGGCCAGTTGATAATATGAATACGGACTCTGTGGCACAATCCCTCCCACACCTCTCAGTTACCCCCACTACTCTGCCCACAGGTTAAAGTCAAGAACCCCCCCTTGCGATACTGGTTTAAGGCCGGAGTCACACTTAGTCTGGGGCACTGGGGGAAGGATATCAGGGTAACTAGGCAATAATCGACAAATGGGGGGTTGGTCACCACTCAGGAAGTTCACCCACTTTATGCACAGCAGAAACCACTGTATTGTATCAGTTCAATTAAGAGGTACCTCAATTTTCCTTCTGGAACTAGCCCAGTTCTGCAAAGCACAAGGGGGTCACGCAGTCTCTCAACCCGCTTCCAATCACTCTCTGAAGTGTTCCTCAGCCCAGTCAATTACTCTCACTACCCAGGCCTGAACTGGGTTATACTACCTGGCAACATGAAGTTGTCGGGCTGGGTGAGGAGAGGGCAGTTGATTTGCTGCACTGAGGACCAGGACAGAACACTTGGAAAATGGGGGGTGCAGCTGTCTCTGCACCCCATGGGAAGTTATACACATAGACTGGTGCGCATTGATCCAAGTCACACCAGACAATCCGGCCACAATGAATCACGGTTCAGGTTCTCCGTGCTTCCCTGGAACTGAGGTACAACGTCTGGTACGTGATTATCTGAGTGCACCAGAGAATCCAGTCCCAATAGACCCATGGTCGGGTTCGCCGTACCTCCCTGGAATGAGGCACAACATCTGGTGCACAATGATATGAGTCGCACAAGACAATCCAGTTACAATCAACCCAAAGTGGGGTTCACCTTACCTCCATGGAATGAGGCAGTATCTGGTATAGTTTCAGTTCAAAATGTATGTGTTTTATGTAAAAAGTACTTTTATGGTCAGAATGTGGCCGAATAAAGTTTTACTTGACTTAACTTGAGTCACACAGATAATCTGGTAACAATCAACCCACAGTTGGGTTCACCGTACCTCCCTGGTGAGTGATGATGCGAGTCACACCAGACAATAAGTCCCACAAACACAGTCACAAGTTCAGTAGTACTGCACGAGGAAGAATGATGCACTACTGTGGATGTGCCCTCCATCCAAGCGCTGCAACGTGTGAATTGGACACTGAACGCAATGAGCATGCAGTCGGCGTGTTGCAAGAGAGAGATGCGGTACAGACGACAAAGCATGCTATGCTGATTCATGCAACTGGTGAATTTGCTCACCACCAACAAGAAGCTTGTGGATGCTGAGGCCCCATGATGCAGGGGCCACAGTCCTTAGATGCCGGCATGGTCTGGGGGCTTCACACTGGGCAATCCAGTCTCGAGGCACAATACCTAGCTCCACAATCACACCGCGCTGCAGTCATGATCCAGCAGATGAAATAGGCTCTTGAGAGTGCACCGTTCACTAGGTGAAGAATATAGATGTGTAGGGCCCTAACTGGAGGACAGTGATGCCCATGAGACCTTTACAGAGAACAGGGGGCATGCCAAAAAGCCCTTGGAGAGCACACTTCAGGGCACCCCACAGAAGAAGGGAGTCGACCCAGGGCAGCCACTATTGAGGCAGGGTGCACGGACTCTTCCATTAGCAGTCTTCTCCTCGTACACATCAGATTCCTCTGGCAGTGTGTATCACGCAGTCTAGGATGGTCGTGACCACTCACATTGAGAAACCTTCCGTTCGCTTTAAGAAAGCTGCAGCTCGGGTAGAAATTCTACTCGAGCTGCAAGAAACTAAGTATTGCACTTTTGCTCTGGGCATGGGCATCTCGTGCTGATTTTTCACCGCAGGACAAACACCCAGCACTGAAAATCAAAGTGAACGCCATGACCAAATGCACTCCACTGCTTGCAGAACTCCACATCGCGCAGCAGAGTTTTTTGGTCACTTCGATAAGTTCCACATTGCGTAAATCGGTGAACTCTGCCCAAGCCTAGTCAAAAGCTTTCCCCCCTCCCATTCTATCCAGGTGGATGCCAATGTTTATGGCTGTTTCTGGAGAATGCACAGATTTGCTCCCCCGACCTCCATTGTGGACTGAAGTCAAACTAAAAGGCACACAAATAAGGTTAGCACAGAGAAATGCCCACTTTCTAGAAGTGAAAGCAATAATTAGAGCACACACCCTAGACACAGAATGCAATACTATGCTCCACAATGAAAGTGGAAACGATTTAAACACAACAAAATGAATCTTTTTAACAATTCAAGACACCGAGTTGACAATATATATACAAAACTTTTTGCAAAGTGTCCACTGATCCACAAATTAACTCCTTAGCTTCATCTTGCTCAAGTTGATTTCATTTTCAACAACAAGAGTCTTGAAAAAAGAATTCCACATGAAAGCAAATCAGTTTCACATATAAGGAACTGGCTGTGTAGCTTGTCCCAATGCATTTCTGGCATTCACAAGCACCCTTCGTCAGGGGTAGCTATAATCCAAAACATGCCCAATGAATTCATAGGCATCATTAAATATTTACAAATCGTGCAAGCAAACAACCTCCAAGTGAGCAGGGCATTTGTGAGAGGCTGAGACACATAACCCCAAAGGAAACATGCCTACAAGATACGAATAGAGGAAAGTAAGTCTGAAAGTACTCGACAAAAAATATCCCAATTGGTCCAGTCTGAGGCAATGATGTGAGTGATAACGGAAGTGGTAAATAGAAGTGAAAATAATCAGGTGCAAGAATATGCTATTCAGCTAAGTAAAACAGATGAGTATTAGAAAAATGGTGAAATGAACAAAATCCTCCCTGAGCAGTGAGAGAATGCCACAACAAGTGTGTGTATAGTGAGCAGCTAACCAGAATCCCAAGAAGCTGAAAGACAAGGAATACATCCAAGTAGCCAGCTATATGTTAGAACCTGTCTCACAATGAAATAAAACTAGAGCTCAAAATGCCCACAAGGGGTGAATCTGACAGAAGAAATAGAACTGTAAGGTGAGTGAAACGCCGAGCGTTAACGGTTAAAAACTATGGAACAGTCAACCCAGTCCACCTGACTTACCCAAGTGTTATTGAAAAACAGATATGCTTCCAAGTCGGTGATAGTAAGCCGAGATGTGACAGGAGCAAGGCGGAAGCATAAACGCGTGAGAACGTGATGCATGCTAAAAGTGAAACCTTCCATCAACACTGAAGAAAGACTTCAGTTTAATCAGCGAGTATGTGAGCAGTGGACAAAGGTGAATGCGAGTGCACATCATGATACACAGAAGAAAAAAGTAAGCAGAGAGTCACATGTAGACATGCCACCACTCAACATGACAATGTAATAATGTGTATCATATGCATGGGACGTGCATATTCCTGCAGAATACATTGTAAATACTGAATGCATTATAATTGGATACGGTGACCTATTAATGTAATAATGTGTGTGTGAGACATGCAAGTTCCTGCAGGATACATCATGATAGGATACAGTGAGCTAATATGTGAACAATACTAGTATAATGAGAATACACATAATACACAAGAATGAGGTATAAGTGTGTGAACAGGTAAAGGTGTGTAGGACTACCACCGCCCTACAAAATAGAATCTGATAGTCTGACATACATGAAACATGCATATTACATGTATAGATTGATGCGTTCACCCACTTGGTTGACATGTCATCAATAAACATGATCCACTGAATGACACTCAGTACACATGATGATACTTACAATATATGTGAGAGTAAATAAATAACATGAAGTTCAAACAAACAATGCCTCTAACTGAAAAACTACCTGAACACTGTGAAGTAACAAACCAATGAAATGACAAAATGTGGTATGACTAGAAAACACACGTGAACAACCTAGTGTGCTAGAAAGATGGAATAGACAAACTGTATCAAAAGTGTGTGTAATGTGACATAACTAAAGAAAACATGAGCATTCTACTTTATCATTGAGACCTCTAGGTAGAAAAGTATCTAGAAATCATATATCTAATGTGTTTTACGTTGAGTCAGAAACTTCGTCATGTCTTTATCTATTTGAGACATCACCACCTCCGGAATAGTGAAGTGAACCTGAGCAATAGTGTGCTTGTGTTCATTCCAGTGAATGGCTTAAGGCGAGCTCACAGTCTTTGTTCTGATGCAGCATTTGAGTTCTGTGATCCGTGTACAGAGTGTCCTCTCGGTGTTGCCCACATATAATAGCCCGGAAGGGCAGTTAATGGCATAAATGACATTCTGTTTGTTACAATCTGCTGTACAGTTGAGGTAGATTTGTTTGCCTGACAATGGGTGAGAAATGGTTTTGCCTATCAGCACATTGTTGCAATGTGATCCTTTATAACATTTCATCATGCCTTTATGTTCCGTGATGGCAGTTTTGGGTGGTTTTGAGAGTAGTTCATTCAAGTTGTAGGATCTCTTATAAGCAAATAGAGGAGGACTGAATAAAGTACCTCTGAAGTCTGGTTCATATTGTAGTAGATCCCACCGCTTCAAGATATTGCTTTTAATCATAGAGGACTAGGTAGAATATGTAGTCACGAAAACTTCTCTGGTTTTGTTAGTTTCTTCAATAGATCAGGTCTGTGGAACGCCTGTACTCATTATTCTGCATGATCCACCACTTCCGTAGGATAACCTCGTGGTTTAGACCTGGGGCCGCCATTTGGCTGAGGTAGGTACCTTAGGCCAAATAGGGACCCTTGCTTCCATGTCAGGGAAAGGAAGGACACCTTCTCAAATAGACCCCGCTCACCCCCTCGGTAGCTTGGCACGAGCAGCCAGGCTTATCTTCAAGGTAAGTGTGTAAAGTATTTGCAACCACACTGACAGTAAACCAATGATGACACCACAAATGGACTACACACAAATTTCATAAAAACAAGTATACATTTATATAAAGAGATATACGATGAGACCACACAATATGAATCCAACTTATTTGTATTTGTAATATTTCTCCTGGCCTGTTGTTAGGGCAGCCAGCCCTTGAAAGTTCTGGCGATATTAATGAGCAATTCTAAATGACCCACTGCAGTCCTAATGCAATGCTCTGCAGTTCATAATGCAAGAATCAGGCACTTTGCAATGTAAAAATAATGCAGTTTGTTATGCAACAATCAAGCAGTTCGTAATGGCAAAAAAATACAATGCGTAATGCAACAATCAGGTAGTTCGTTATGCAACCTAACGCAATGCGTAATGCAACAATCAGGTAGTTAATTATGCAAAAATAGTGCAATGCGTAATGCAACAATCAGGTAGTTAGTAATTCAGAAATAATGCAATACGTAATGCAACAATCAGATAGTTCGTAATGCAGAAGTAATGCAATGCTTAATACACTAATCAGGTAGTTCGTAATGCAGAAATAATGCAATGCATAATACAACAATCAGGTAGTTCATAATGCAGAAATAATGCAATGCGTAATACGACAATCAGGTAGTTTGTAATGCAGAAATAATGCAATGCGTAATACACTCCAGCACCGATCACGGAGCCTTAGGTGGTCTATCCGTCACTCGTACTGACTCGCGGTCAGCTTTCATCAACAGATGCCCCCACACGAGTATGCTGTAAACCAAAGTACAGCTCTGCACTCCGGCCCCGGTACTGCCACTCCTTGGCAAGTACGGGCCGCGATACAAGCCGAAGCAGACGCTCGTGCTGCAGGACTGGGAGAGACCAAGAGCATCTCTCCCTGAGTCCACACCCCGCCCCAGGCGGCGACACAGGTTACCTGAGGGGTGCGACCTCACACTCCTCTCTTCTTCACGCGACTTGGGCCTTCGATGTAACTTTGTGGAGTCCGGGCAGTGGAACTCGGGCCCTCCCTCGATAAGGTTGGTTCGAGATCCCGCTCTGGCAATGGCAGGCTCAGACCAGCGGCCCAGCTCCTCTGGGGCTGCTGGTCCGGGACGCTGGTGCTACGAAGATCTCAGGTTGCAACAGGGCACATGCGTTACTGAGACTCACTTGAGCTTCGGTTGTGCACGATCACAGGGCACTCCTCACGAAGGTATCAGGCTGCACGAAGCACACGCACACAGCGTCTCTGAGACTCACTTGAACTCCGGGTGCACGATAACAGGACAATCCTCACGAAGGTCTCAGGCTGCATGAAGCACACGCAAACAGCGTCGCTGAGACTCACTTGGACTCCGGGTGTGCACGATAACAGGGCAATCCTCACAAAGGTTTCAGGCTGCACAAAGCACACACACACAGCATCACTGAGACTCACTTGGACTCCGGGTGTGCACGATAACAGGGCAATCCTCATGAAGGTCTTGGGATGCACAAAGCACACGCACACAGTGTAGCTGAGACGCACTTGGACTCTGGTGCACACAATCACAGGACAATCCCCACAAAGGGATGAGGCTGCAAAATGCACACGCCCACACCATCACTGACACTCTCTTGGACTCCAGGTGCCCACGATCACAGGGCAATTCTTGCGAGGGTCTCAGGCTGCAAAAAGCACACGCACCCTCGGTCAGAGATCTGCTCTTCCTCAGCAAGTCCAGACAGTCAATCCTTGACCAGGCAGAGACACACAGAAATGTTAGTGCACAAAAACCCAGCCACTTCTAAAAGAGTAGTTTCTAAACACACTGCAAAAGCCGCCTTCATAAAAAGATGTGTTATTACATTGTGAGTTCAGGCACTCTAAACTTCACCTCTCCATCCTAAGCCTTTAGGAAGATTGTCTGGAAAACATATTACACAGCCTCCCCATTCTGTCCTATGGGCAAGATGGCCTTTCAACAGTGAAAAACGAAATGGAGAGTATTTCGCTATCAGGACATGGAACACACCTCAGTACATGTCCTACCTTTCACATGCACTGCACCCTGCCCAGGGGGGACCTTGGACCTACCATAGGGGTGTCTGATGTGCATAGAAATGGAAGGGTAAGGCCTGGCAAGTGGGTGCACTGGTCAGGACAACATGGCAGTTTAACAAACTGCGTGCAGGCACTGCAGTGGCAGTCCTGAGTTCTCTCTTTAAGGCTCCTTGTGTGAGTGGCACAATTAGTGCTACAGGCCCACTAGTAGCATTTGCATTACCAGCCCTTGCACACATAGTGCACTTTACTAGTGAATTTACTAGTAAGGCAAACATACCAATCATGGACAACCAATTACCATTACACTTTACACAGGACGCACTTACATTTTGACACTGATTAGTAGTGGCAAAGTGCCCAAAGCATCTAAGTTGGCAACACCATGTCAGAAAAAAAGTCTAAGGGGAAAGCAAAAAGTTTAGGGAACTTTAGCCAAAAAGGGGCAAGTACAACACTTTTGCTATGAATTGTTGCTTGTATTCATGTAAAGAGGAGGCACATTGGTTCCCATCTGTTGTTATGCGCTTTATCCTTGTAAATTGCGAAAAGTGTTGTTTGAGAGTCGGCAGATGAAAACTGCTATATAGCAGGGAGTTATTTCTATCAGTGGGCTTTTTATAAACTGAAGTCAGAATCTTTGACCCCACTATCTCCATGTTAACATTGAGGTAAGAGATGCTTTGTTGCTCAATGTTGTAGCATTTCTATGCTACTAACGACAGATCCACCTTTACCACAAGGGAGGATTCATCATTGTGAATCCAATGATAGTAAACAAAATGAGTCTTCTCCACTGTAAGCCACCACTGCAGCCTAAAGTATTCTCAGACATTCCTCCATGTTAACCTATGGGGAGAGCAATCCTCATAGGTAGTGAAAACACACATGAGGGTTCTTCACTACCTGGGCAGGGAACACACATGTACATTCCTTGCCTTTCACCTTTCACTTGCTCCACTCCGTCCACCAGGGCTCACCCTATGAGTGCTTCAGTGTTAGTGAAAGGCACCCTCAGCATTGGCCAATGATTTAAACAGGCCATCCTGAGCTTAAGTGCGCATGTGCACACACAGGCCTTCAATGGCAGGCTTAAGGCATGCTTGAAAACACAATGAGGATACTCCCTGCTGTAAGCAAAAACTGTAGTTTTGATGAGGGGTGTCACCCCGAAACTGGGCCCAGGATGCTTGTTTCCGGTCCAGAGAAGACCTGGCTTGGCAGTTCGTGCTGGACTGTTTCAATGAGGCACAGGGTCAAGACTTATTTACATATATCTGGGTCTGAAGTGGGGTGGCGTAGTGAGCGAAAGAACGATGATGGAGTGACTGGGGGTGAGTGTCTGAAAAGTTTCAGCGCTCCATCTATCATCTCCTTGTGTTTGCTTTGTTCACCCTAAGTTGGAAGGATGTGGGTCCCTTGCTCACTTTGCCACTGGATTAAAGCTAGCCTGGCTGATGAGGAGTGTTACCCCGAAACCGGTCGCAGGTTTCTTATTTCCGGTCCAGGGAAGACCTGGGTTGGCAGTTCGGGCTGGGCTGTTCCCATGAGGCACATGGTCAAAACTGATTTGCATATAGCTGGGTTTGAACTGGGGTGGCGAAGTGAGCTAAAGAATGATGATGGATTCAACCCAGATCTGTGACTGGGGGTTGATGTCTGAAAAGTTTCAGCGCTCCCCCATCATCTCCTTCTGTTTGCTTTGTAGTTTAAAAGTCAATCAGCAATTTTCTCATGTAGACCCATGGGAAGAGCAAACCTCCTAGGTAGGGCGAACCCTCATGGGGATTATTCACTACCTGGGCAGGGAACACACATGTGTACCTGCCCTGACTTTCCCCTACCACATGCCCTACTCCTCAGGTCTCACCATAGGGGGTGTGCTAGTGGTAGTTAACGACCCACTCAGCTTTGGCTAATAACTTAGAAATGCCAACCTGAGCATACTTGCAACAGTACACACACAGGCATGCAATGGCACACTTGAGACATGTTTGAAAGTCTATTCTTGTGGGTGGAGTACAATCAGTGCTGCGGCCCATTAGTAGCCATTGCAATACACGCTCCGGATGTGAAATATACCTCTTTACAGGGTACTCACAGGTATTGCACCTAAACCAATCAGTTAAGCACCACTTCCTAGCATGTGTAGGAAGGGTGCATGTGCTTTCATGCTGCATTACAGTGGGAGTCCAGCCCTGAGCACTAAGGCCATGGAAAGAGGATCAGCAAAAACCAAGAGGAAAAAAGCAAAAAGTTTAGGGATATCTTTTAAGAACGGCCATGTCCAACACTATTTGATTAGAGTAATCATATAAACGCTTATAAAAATTAATAAACGTGTTCACTATTTTAGTAGATTTAAGATGTATGTTTCCTTTCTCATCTTTTATTGAAGATATAAAGGTTTTAGACATTTATTAGTTATGATATGTGAGAAACGGGGTCTCTAGTTGACAGGGGTATGCACCCTAGTCCAAGTAGGGACCACCGCTTCCGACAGGGTAGCTTGGCGCAGGGCAGGTAGGCTAAACGCAGGAGGCAATGTGTAAAGTAATTGTGCAACACACACCTATAGTAACACAGTGAACCACCCACAAAAAGGACACCACACCAATTTTATATAAAAATAAAAGTATCTTTATCTAAAAATTACGCAAGATAAAAGTGTCAACAGTCCATTATACACACGTGAAGACTCTGAGTAGAAATATCTTTTGAGATTTGCTGTTGCATGGGTAACATGAAAAAGGCGGTATTCCTACAGGCGGAAAGCCCTAGAGTAAGACAGTCCTTCAGTTGCGGTAGGTTGCTGCACTGTTGCAGTATTAGGGGCACAAGTCACATTGGAGGAACAGCATTTTACATTCAGGGCAAAACAGTGCTGAAAACTGTCTGGGTTCCCACCAGGGACAATACGGTAATGCTTAGATCTGAGAACGGGGGCTAGTTGCCGAGTAAATCCCACCAGTCCCCAGCCCGCAATCTTACGTGCAGAGTCAATCAGCCCTATTCACGGACGGTATGCGCCCAGAGTCCAAGTAAGTGCTGCGTAACGATGATCAGCCTGCAAATAAAGTAAATGCCCCAACAGTTTTCAGCGGGCATGCGACTGATTGAACACCGTCCCGAGTGGGCCCGCTAATGAAGGGAGGCAGTCCGTTGGCAATTCAGCACAGTCCCCGGTGGCCCGTTTGCCAAGTCAATTCAGGCAGTCCCTGATCTTCACGCCACCCCCCACACGGACTCCAGCCCACACCCCGCCCAAGGCATCACTGCAGCCAGCAGCTTAGCACACAAGCAAGTGGTTACCTGAGGTTGGGGCAGAGCGGGCACCGTCGTGTAGTTCCTCTCTCAGTTCTCGGCGTGGCCTCGCTTTGGGACGGGCCCCTTTTTGCCGGACAACACCCTGCGCTGGCGCCAATCCCAGTGTGGAAACTCCCTGACGTCAGTGGTGACGCGCACAGCGTTCCCAAGGCTCTTGTGCCAGCAGCGGTGATTTCAGGGGTGATTTGATGCGCTTTTCCCTCAGGCCCACGGTGGTGATAACACGCCGTGCACTCACAGTTCCCACACAGTCAGAAGCAGAGGCAATCCCTGGGCCGGTGGTGGTAATTTCTGAAGCGCTCTGAATAGCGCACTCAGCTTGGGGATTTAAACTCTGCGCTCCACTCGGGCCTGTGGTGACCTCATGGGTGACGAATAAATCAGACTTACACACCCCACACTGCAGAGGCAGTTGTTGAAGATCGCAGGGCCAGCGATGCTAAGTGTAGGCAGAGCGTTGCAGGGGCAAGTCCTTAAAAACATTGTTGTCCCCAAAAGGCAGTTCTTAGAAACATCATGGAGACACTCTGGCGATGTTATTTTCAGTCTCCCTGGCAGGGCAAGATCAGCAGGCAGAAGGGCAGCACAGCACGTTGGGACAGCGGTTCCTAGGAGCAGTAAGCCTCAGCAGTGTGGCAATCCTCCTGGCGCAGCAGTCTTCACTTCAGCAGAGATTCTTCCTGGTCCAGTAGTGTAACCAGGATGTGTGGCCTCCCTTTTATACCCTGGTTCCCAGTCACTAGAAGGGGTAGAATATTCTGGAAGGGTGTGGGGGTTTCTGGGGTGTTCCCTGTCTTCCCTGACCTGGCTCCTGGCTGTCTATAGTGACAAAGGCAGGGTCGTTAGGCCTATTGTGGGGCAGCCGGGCCCAGCCTATTCAAGTGTAAAGGTGTGAATCACCACTCCCTCCTCACAGCCCAGGAAGTCTATCAGTATGCAGATGGGAGGGGGGAGTCTGAAGTGCACAAACTAAGTGCAGGCAGGAAAATGTCCACTTTCTAAAAGTGGGATTTCTAAAGTAGTAGTGCCCAAACCCCATATATCATTAGAAAGGGTTCCCCACTACGATTCCAACTATACCAAACAAGACATACCTATTAGGTCCCAGTCAGAAGTTATCCCATAGGGGGCGGGGGGGTTCCCAATTTTAGTCTATGGAGGGGTAGGCCTCACTGCGGTAGCAGGGGCCTGTGGCCGGTATGCCAGTGCCACCATATTTTTAGGGGAGAGTACCTGCACTTTAGCACTGTTTAGCAGTGGTAAGGTGCCCAGAGTCCTAATTTTAACAAAAATATACAGTAAAGTGGGAGGCAAAAGGGCAAAAAAGTAGGGGGAGACCACCCTAAGACTGACAGGTCCAACATAATGCCAGCAGTTTCCCAGCTTTGTTCACTTCACACAGCTGGATATTGTTTTGTTTGTCTATCCACAATCCAGCTTGTGAACTTAAAATCTTATTAAAAGTATATTTCTTATTGGTCAAATCTTATAAAATCAATAAGTTTCTGGATTGCCGTTGCTGAAGTTCTAAAGTCGCATTTCTTTTTCTAATAATAGGATCGTTTTGTTTGTTTTCTTATTCATGAGTGAACATGTGTCTATTAGAGACCATCTAATTGAACCTTTCGTGGCTTCCTAATGGTTAATAGGAGAGGTATCGTCCTGTTTGTTAACTTGTAGGAAATTATTTATGTCATTACATATTTGTTTTAAGTATGTTTGATCTTGTAGAATTTCATCACAGAGCCTCTGCAAAGTTTGAAGTCTATGTGATAAGTCCCATGAAAGAGATACTGTTACACAGGAATCATCTGAGATGTGTCTAGATTGTATGAGGTTTATTGAAAAGATTGCATGTGTGACCCTGAGATGAGGATATAGTCTATTCTAGAATATGTATTATGCGGTGATGAATAAAAGTATAATGAAGCAGCTTCTTAAGAGCTTTAAGGGGTATGTAATGACAATGGGAAGATATATCAAGTATATCTAGTGGTAAATTGAAGTCGCCTCCAAAAATGATCCTGGAATTATGTAGGATAGAGCTATTTTCATAAATCCTGTCTGACAAGAATTTGGGAACATCTGTTTTTGAGGCATGTATGTTTATGACATAAAACCCTTCCTAACCTTAAAAGGTTTTGCACTTATCTATCTGCCTTTCATATCAGTGGAATGTGCAATAACCAACACATTTGCTATCTTGGATAATAATACCAATACACCGTTTTTCTTACCATCAGCAGGAGAACAGAGTTTGACACAGACCCATTCAGAATGTAGGGATAAAACTTCTTTTTGACCTATTTTATATTCTTGTAAGAGAATTATATCCCTTTTCAATCTGTACATATAGTTTATCATTTAACAATTTTGACTTGTGTTAAGGAGAAATGTATTTAGATGATTAGTTGACATATAGGATCAATGGGAAATCATAATCATAATATGAAACATAGAATGCAAGATAATAAATAGATCTTCCACTCGTTCAGTTACAAACCAGCCTGTATAGACATTCAAAATAGGGAGATGATGTGAGAACCACCAAAATATTTTTAATCTTAATCTTGGCAAGAAGACACAATTGGAACACCTTGACACATCAGTGATAAATCAAACAGCATATTCACAAAACAAAGAGTAAAATAAGAAGGTAGAATGAGAATAGCACAATCTTATCCAAAGACACCAACCATAATGAAGAACATAAACAAAAACAAAACTACCTCCTCTTCCCACTCCCTACCCCACCTCTCACCACCTACTATAAAAAATGGCAACATGGGGAAAGAAGGAGAAAAGGCTCCATCTGTGAACAAAAACATCAAACAGAACTGTTAACTAAAACAACAGATATCTGTCCAGGGAAATGCTAAGAGTGCACTGCTACAACAACATTTAGCTTGTACACTGCTGAATTTATGATTACTACAGTAAAAACCTCTTGCTATATTCACATCAAAAACCAGCTGACAAAAAGACGATGAATTTAGATCCCTTAATCATTGTTCTATCAATAGATGACCAAGGCACATATTACTTTAATGAGTTTCGACTCATATAACTCATATGTAAACTTGCTTTGTGAGCGCGTAGATGTAGAATCATGTGGGGATTCCCCCCATAACTTGAGTATCCATTTCAGAGTCATCCAAGTCAATAAGAAATTTAAGTTCCGAGTCAGATTGGAATATACGTGACAAGCCATTTAAGGAGACCCTGAAGTGTGATGGTCCTGCAAAGGAAAATGCAATTTGTCTGGCTCTTAAACTAGGAACCAGATTTATAATTCTTTCACGCAGCACAATGCAGCATGGCACCTTGCTGTGCAGCACTGCGTTACGTGAAAGGGCAGGAATGTTCTGTATTTACCTTTATACTTGAGAGGTAGACAGCAGGTACACTGCTGCAGCAGTCATTAGTATAACTTTCTGTTTAAAATGGTTTGGGCATTTTTTTTGTGACTTTTTACTGATTTCAACTTTTGCGCCATACCATGACTTCTTTTCTATCAGCTACTGCTCCTTCCTCGTTGCGCCACAGCTTAGACTGCTTGTGCGGAGGGAAATGGAACTATTACATCAGGCACTTCCGGCTTAGTTAGCAGGCCATCTGCTGCTGGAATGGCCCTTAAATTCAATGGCTGGTCAGACATGCAGTAGATGCGTGCAGCGGACGTGTCACTGGTGCATCGAAGGGGTGCCTAAGGCAAGCCTGTCTGCACCCGACCAGGGCCAGGCGCCAGGAACCCTGGTCTCTTCCAGCTAGAGGGAAAGCCTAAGGTAAAATCTTACACTGCAAAGTTTTTGTATTCGTTACGGACAACTGCTAACATGAGTTTTCAGGTCATTGACCCTGGAGCAGCACTGACCTGCAACTGCTGTAACTTTGCTTGCTCTACTCATATTACTCTAGGGGGTATTTATGTGGTTCAACACTCACTTCTTAAACATCCATTCAGTGAGTGTCTTGAAGGCCTACTTGACCAGGGTCAGTGCCTTTCCAATCAAACCTTCTATTTCTTTAGTTTGAACTGTTGTTCGCTCCCTAATCATCAGCAACATTTATTTAATTTCCTTTGTGGTTACATGTAGCATTTTTGCTGGATATTATTGTTGCCCTGCCAGCTAATTTTTCTTTTGTTAGAATAGATGGATAAGAAAAAAGGGGCGGGGGAATTGACATTATCTTTATAAATGAATATAAGTGTAAACTGAAATGGGGCGGAGCTTGGCTCGCGGAGAAGATGGCTGTTTGAGCCTTGGGCTCCAGAGCACAGAACAACTATCCTGCAGATATCCTGCCTCACACCGCACGAAGTTTGACAGGTGGCGGTGACCCGAGCATCGGAACTAGTTGGCAACCCGGGATCGAAAATCTGGACCTTGGGGAAGCTTTTGGGCCGAGAAATCAGTAGCGGACGGCCGCGGAACACGAGGCCTCTAATCCCCGTGAAACAGTAAGGATCAGGGCGGAGCATCGTCGCCATGCGTGCGAGACAGCAGACACGGATGGGACGGTTCTTCCCGCTATAGAGGCCCGGATCGGAGCAGATCGGTGAGCGCGGCGCTAGCACCTGTTGAGGCACTAGTCTTGTCCACTCCTAAGAAGTCCATACCTCCATTCACATGGCAGTTTCCCCCATACTCTTTACTGGATCCCTTCTTTAAAGAAGAGATGGCGTAAGCGATAGAGACGTTTTTTGCCACCAATATTGGTTCGGTAGACAGTTTCCAAACAGTTTGGGAAGCGTTTAAGGTGTATATTAGAGGAGTGGCCATAACCAAGCACTCAGGGGTGCTTCGAGATATCCGACAGAGATTGTCGAATCTGGGCACAAATTGGGAGATTTGGAGGCCAGACAGCAGTCAGGTATAGAAGAGGGAACAACAGACGTGCTGAAGAAGTTGTTAGAAGAATATCATGAGGCAGCAGACGGCGAAGTGCAACATTTGGGGAAATAGGCCACAGCATGAGTGTATGGAGAGGGCGACCGGCCTGGATCAGTACTAGCAAATATTCTTAAAGCTAGGCGGGGAAAGACCTCCATAACTAAGCTCAGATCGGAAGGGGGGAGCTGCTCACGGAGGAGGCAGACATTGCTAATTGCTTCAGATTGTATAATTCGACCCTGTACGCTTCACGCCAGAACGGGATGGATGGGGAAATACTGAATTATTTGGAGCACATTAAGTTACCCTTCCTGACTAATCCGCATAGGGAGGGAATTCCTGGCTCTCCCCATAGAAAAGGACTAGATCTTGGAGGCACTAGCCGGAATGAAGGCGAATAGTGCCCCAGGTGCAGATGGCCTTACAGTGACTTTTTACAAAACCTTCATAGATCTCTTGCTCCCACATATATCGGAGTTGTTTGATGACATGTGTGTAACGGGACAAATTCCACAGTCAATGCATCCGCTCTCCTTGCTAAACGTGGACACTAAGTTGTTTGCGAAAGTCTTGGCCACACGCCTGGCCCTGCTAACCTCAGAGCTAGTCGCTCCGGAGCAGGCAGGGTTTGTACCCGGCAGAAACCTCACTTATAATTTGCGTACGGTGTGTGGTACCATGCAACATGTTTGGCGGGATTCTAAGGTGCTTGCTGTCTTCTTAGACATGGAGAAGGTGTTCGACTCGTTGGAATGGCCTTTTATGCGACAGGTTTTGACTAGAATGGGACTGGATCCGGTCTTTTTGCAGATGATTGGGGTGCTATACAATGCGCCTACTGCGCGGATACGGCTGGGGGACTTGGTCACAGATGCTATCCCCACATCCAGGGGAACACGTCAGGACTGCCCTTTATCACCGTTACTATATGCCTTGATTGCCGAGCCCCTGGCGTGTGCACTCCGGGAATACCATAGCCTCAGAGGAGTGAGTTTTCCTTCCTACAATATAGTGGTCTCCACGTATGCAGATGACCCCCTGCTCTAAGTCAGAGACCCTGAAAACAATCTGTCTCCAGTGTTGCGAGAGGTGGTACACCTTGGGGCTCTTTCTGGATTGAAGGTCAATTTGTCTAAGTCCATTGCCTTTCCGCTCACCCAGTCCACTACCCCATTTGAGATGGAATACCCGCTGCAGTGGTCAGATGATTCTGTCAGATACCTTGGGGTAAGGTTACATATGGACTCTGAAATTGTTCTTAGAGAGAATTATGGGAGGGCGGTTGACAAACTAGAGGATGATGTAGAAACTTGGATCGGGCTCCCTCTGTCACTGGTCGGTAGGATATCAATTATGAAGATGGTGGTGCTACCTAGATTTCTATTCTTGTTTACTAATGTCACTATAGTGTTGCTGCGCTTTTTTTTGCTAGGCTCAATAAATCCCTATTGCGGCTGGCATGGGCAGGCTCGTGTCAGCTGGCGAGTGCTGACTTTGCCTTACCATATGGGGGGCTTGGGCACGCCTGATTTGGAGTTATATTATAGGGTGGGGCAGGGAGCACAGGCGCATAGCTGGATTCATGGTGCGGAATCAGTTCCATATCTAAAGCTAGAGAGATTGTTTGCCGATCCTCCCCCACTCCCGGCAGTTATCTTTGAGCCATTCGACCGCAGAACTGGGTTTTTGGACTCCTTAAAATCAACTAGGCATTCATGGAATAACATATTGCAGCAAACGGCGGGGGCCCCATTATACTCTCCGGAGATGCCCTTGGACTGGGCGGTGTGGCTGTCCCCCTGCAGAGACAGGGGGGTGGTACGAGCCCTCTGAGCACTGGGCATCCACAAGGTACTGTTTGCAGACGGTGTTGCTAAAACATGGGATGAAGTTGCGGCCACAGCGACAGCTCCCACTTTGCTACAGCGTTTTCAGTTCCACAGGGTGAGTGGGGCATTGCGGCAACATCTAGGGGACAACATAGTCGAACCCTCCGAGGTTGTTGAATTATCGTATCTCATCAAAACTAATTTCCAAATTATATAACATAGCAATGTCCCAGAGAGTTCACCAGTACACCAAAGCCAGACTGGCCTGGCAGAGGGATCTGGACACTGTTCCAGCATGCGTCGAATATCACTGCATGGCAAACACAGACTGATTCATTTTAAATACATCAATAGAGTCTATTATACGCCAGAAAGATTGCATTGGTATGGCTTGCGTGATGGGGCGACTTGTGATAGATGCTGCCACCCGACGGCGGACTTTATCCACTTAGCGTGGGATTGCCCTGGTGTTTAGAAATTCTGGTAAGATATATTTCGGAAGATAGGAGCGATGGTGGAGATGGAGATCCTCCCGGACCCAGTAGTGGCACTGCTGGGCTACTCTAGAAAAGTGCCGAAGGCTGCACGCAAACTGGTAGACTTGGGATTACTGATGGCAAAGCGCAGGGTAGCAATGTGCTGGATGCGAGGGCCCTTGCCCACAGTGGCGCAATGGACTCGGGACGTGCTCTACTGCTGCACGCAATCTGAGAATTTTAGTGAACTTCTCCCACCGCGGAGAAGGCCAAAGAACTTTTGGGGACTATACACTACATATCTTAGAGGGAGCGATGAGGGCATAGCGACAGGGATGGGGACGAATGCCGGGAATGGGTACTGGCACTGCCGCTCCCTGAGGAGTTTAGGGGAAAAAATAAAAATAAAATTTAAGGGCAGGATGGGCTCCACAGGCAGGGGATTTGGAGGGGTACAGTTTGAGAATGGGACTGGAAAGGGGGGGACAAAAAGGATATCAATCGACAGCCACAAGACTTATAGGGTAAGACGGAATGTAGTATCTTCTGAATCAGAACTTATCAACTGCGTAGTGTGTATGTTTATTGCTCCATTGACAACGACTGGCCAGACACCTCTTTTCTGTTCTAATGAGAAAACTTTGCATTCCCTTGTGGGAATCATATACAGGTTTTGACATACAAAGAAATAATATTTGCAGAATGTATTGCATTACAATTGTTGGCCACAGCGCTACCCGGCCTCCGGGATGTGGGATACGCTGTGATGCGATGTGCCTTTCAGAGTGAAAGCAGCCGGCCTCAGGGTTGTAGGCGTATTGCTGTGTATGTCAACATGTGCCTTCAGTTAAAAATAAATAAATAAATAAAAGTGTAAAATTAACCATCTCCAGATTCTCGACTGTGAAGCTTTGGTGTTCACACTCTCCCTTACCCCTAAATTTATATTTTCGGGGGGACTGATTAATTGCCCCCCTGGATATCCTGAAAATTGGTGTACTTCCCTTCCTTATTTACTGGCCCCTCAAATCTTATGTACGGCTTATTTTACTTTAGTTAGGGACCCGAATCTCTATCTTGAGGATGCAGATAATAACCTTAATATTGAGGATTTAAGTGTTTTCAATTTGACTGATTGAATTAATGCCTCCCCATGTTGCGGGCATCATTTGAACCCTATTGTTTCTAACTTCAAGGACTTGTTGATAGAACCTGCTGGTCAGACCAGCTTGCGGTGCCGTTTAAGACTAGGGTTCCTTCTCATTTTCCCACAGCTCGGCCTTTCTTGAAATCCAAGGTCAGAAACTGGTCCATACTTAACCATACAGTACCAGGGGGCATATGTATGAACATCCTGATGACATCACAACTAGGAAGTGGGAGTGATTTGCTGCACCTGATTGCCTGAGCCACAGTCAGAGGCTGTTTGGAGAGTGCGAGGAGTCAGCACAGCAGAGAAACATGCCAAATGGAGTCCCAGAAGCAACATGAGGGCAAGGAGGGTGAGAAGAGAAAACACAAATTCTCTGACAAGGAGCAGGAGGTGCTCATAGAGGAGATGGTATGCAGCCATGAGCTCCTCTTTGGGAAAAAGGCACTGAGAGTCCCTGAATCAAGGAAAAGAAAGATTTGGCTGGACATTCAAGAAAAAGTCAATGCTGTGGGTGTGACTCATCGCACTGTTGAAGAATTGCGCAAGCGGTGGTACGACATGCAACAAAGGTCGAAGGAGAGGGTGGCAGCCAGACTCAAGGAGTCCAACAGGACCAGGGGAGGATCATCCACAGCAGCAGAGCCAACACCTCATGAGGAGCTGGTGGAGTCCACCCTCCTGCCTGAGAGCGTCAGTGGTGTGGCTGACATCGACAGCTCCGACCCTGCATCCAGCAGTCAAGGTAAGATGCATGCCAAATATATCATCCCAGATCCCCATCCCATGCACACTTTCAGGATTGCGCAAAATAGAAACAACACATGTCACTCCTGTCCACTTCTTACAGCACACCCAGCAATGCATCATGGGAGTTGTAGTAAGATGTATGATAGTGTGTCCATGACACATAGGAAATCAAATGCAACATGTGGTTCAGTGATAAGGGAATAAGACAGTGTCAGAAGTTAGCCAAGACAAATTCATGTATTACCCTTTACATCCACAGCACAATCCAGGGCCCTTGATGACAGTGCAGAGGGAGATGACTTTGCAAATCCTGAGGACCAGAATGATGATGGGGACTCAAGTGAGGAGACAGAGCACACAACAATGATGCGCAGGAAGCGCACACATGTGCCCCCATTGCCTCCATTGGAGGATGACATAGAGGCCACAGGGGAGGAGAGTGAGCAAAGAGAGGCAAGGCAGGGTGTGTCACACATGCGGAGGCAGGAAACCCCACGAATGAGTGTGGCAGCAATGGAAACACGCAGGTCAAGGCCCAGGAGCAGCACTGCCACCGATGAGGAGCACCCAGTATTTGCAGGTCTTGAAAACAGCATGCTGCAAGTACAGTGCCTGCAACATAAATAATTGCGCTCAATTAATAGGCAGCTCAGCACACTCAACAGGAATCAGCGCTACATGGGGGAGGGTATCATGTCCATGACAGGTGCCATACGTGACCTCTGTGACACCCTGAAGCAAAACCAAGACGCCAGGGACAGGGCTGCCCAACGTGCCAATGCGCGGCTGCATAACTACACAAAGGCGGTGAACCGCCTGTGCACCACCACCAGCAACTTGACCCGTCGCAGCATTACCATGCAGTTGGAAATGTCACACTGCTGCCAGGACATTGCAAGAGGGCTGGAACAGGTCACCCGTGCAGTTGAGCAAATGCAGATGGCTAACGAAGGTGGCACCGCACTCATGGTCTCTGGGGAGAGTGAGGAGACCTCAAGTAGGAGTAGCAACATACCTACATTGCCTGAAGCAAGAAGGCGCAGTGGCAGACAGGGAGCAATACCTAGGAACCCAATAGAGGGCACTCAGCCTGGATGCCGAACAGCACCAATCCGTCACCGGAGGAGATGAACTGTACAGTGAAACATTTGCGTCAATGGGTGATGCAACCCAGCAATCCATATTGAACACTTTCTTGGGAACTACCTGCACTGTGTGCATAACATGTGCTGGGTACAGCAACAGTGAATGCTTTTGAAGTGTGAATAAACACAGCACAGATGTCAATCATTATTTTGGCTCATGTAATCATTACTCACCTAGAAGTAGTTTTGCGTGATCTCAGTCCGTCTCTGACGTCCGGCAGCTGCCCCAACTCCTGATGCTGGTCTGCCAGGGGAAGCAGGGCAATCGTCATCCGATGTGTCTGTATCGGTCACATCAATTGTGGTGCCTTTCCTCATAGCCATGTTATGGAGCATTGCATAACTTGCCACGATTTTACAGCAGGTCTCAGGGCTGTATTGCAGTGCTCCTCCACTTTTATGCAGGCACCGGAACCGACTCCTTAGGATTCCAAACGTACGCTTTATGACACAGTGCGTAGATCTGTGTGCCGTGTTGTATCTCCTCTCACTTGCATTGGCTGGATCCAGGTACGGGGTCAGGATGAAGTCCCGCACTGCATAGGCACTGTCACCTGCAGGGATAGACACAATAGGTAAGTCAATGTCCCCCCCCCCAGGAGATGTAGTGGATGTATGGATGTGTGCCATGCATTTACCTAGCAGGTATCCCTCGCCAAACTCTCCAGCACTCAGACGTCTGTGTATCCCACTATGTCTAAAGATGAAAGAGTAGTGTGTACTGCCAGTGTATTTGGGTACAATGTCATTGATGATATATTTAGCATTGCACACAAACTGTATATTCAGGGAATGGTAGCATTTACGGTTTCTGTAGACATATTCAGTTGCTGATGGGGGTGTGATGGCCACATGGGTCCCATCAATGCAGCCAATGACGTGGGGGAAACGTGCAATCTGGTAGAAGTCAAGTTTTGTTTGCTGTAATGCCTGTTGGTTGCTGGGGAAGTATATGTGATGTGAGAGCCTCTGTAGCATTGCATCTAATAAGGCATGGAAAAAGCGCGACAGGGCACTCTGTGACACCCTGGCAACCTCCGCTATGACCCCTTGAAAACTCCCTGAGGCCAGGAGGTGCAGGGAGCACAGGACCTGCACATGGTGGGAATTGTTTGTGTCCTGCGTGTTGGTATTCCAAATAGGGTTTCAGCTCCTCAATCAGGTCAAAGATGGTCTGTGGGTGCAGCCTGTACTTGTCATGGATGTCCTCTTCAGTCTGCTGGAACAGAGTGATGCATAGCCTGAAGATACGTTCCTGTCTCATTCTCCTCTGTGCAAGAGCCCGAATACGCAGCCTCCTGGCTATCACGAACAGTGCTGCCATTGTGGAAGGATCTGTTGCATTGTGGGCTGGTTTAAGTACCTTGCACCTGGTTACCACCTGCATGCACTTGGTGTTAATTGCGATTTCTTAATTTGCGAATTCATCAATTTCGCAATTTGCGAATTTTTCATACATGTCCTTGCGATTTCTTAGATTGAGATTCCCTTTTTGCGAGTTTCGCTAACTGAGAAAATCGCTATTTAGGAATTCGCAAGGATATTTGCAGAATTTTGGTTTCGCAGTATTAAAAATCGCTAATTTTGGGATTTCTTAGTTTGCACTGTGAATGTGTCTCATACATCTCAAATAGCGATTTTTTATTCAAAAATGCTTTTTTTGCGATTCGCAGCGTTTGCGAATAAAAATTAGTTTCATACATATGCCCTTAAATGAGAAGCTTTTCAGCACTAAGCCTAAGCTTTCACAACAGCTTGACTCGGATCAAGCCTTAATTCATCAGTGGTTGAACAAGGCTACTGATATCACCCATCCAATGACCACAAAAGGTTTGGGCAGAATGCACCCATCTGCCCTTTGATTTACAGACTTACTTAGGTCTGAAAAGAAACGGTGTAAAGCATTAGAAAGATGCTGGAGGAAGTCATACTCTTCGTCTGAAAACAAAGAATCTTTAAAGGTCTATCATGTTTCCTGTATGTCTACCCGGGCTATGTACTACATAGGAAAAATTATTAAGGCCCAGAACTGTCAGAAGACACTTTTTAAAGTGGTGAAAGAAATATAAGATGTTACTAACATCTCACCTTCGCCCTCTCTCTCGCAATGCCAATGTGATGAGCTAGCTTTGTTTTTTACCCACATAGTGGAAAATATTCACCTACAGCTGGCTAAAGACTCTCTGCAGACAGCTGCTAACATTAAAAAGGAGGCCATGGATGCATCTTCCGTGGAGATCAATCATTTGGCAACTAAGATAGACTGCACCGGCAATTTAGGTGAATGGTGGCCCTTGGCTCTTAAATCTTTTTTGGCTGTTTTACTATCCATTAGATCAGGCTCTCCATTGGATCCTCTTCTGCCAGATAAGTTCAGATTATTGGACTCAACAATTCTAAAGGGTTGATTATGATGCTGTCTGGAAAGGCTCTGCAAGGCATCCCATTCTGTCAAATCCGATTCGGAAGCCTTGTTTCAGACCGACTCGGAAACATTTCCGGATGACCGATCATGATGTCCCAAAGCGTCCAAACAGTCGGACTTGGTTCCAGACGGCATTCGGAGTATCGTCATTCGGATCTGACTCATACCGGTCTACAGGCCACGTTTCCAGACAAGCGATTAGGATGTTGGATTCTGACAGCCTTTCCGAGTCGGTTGTTTCAACACGGATCGGCTGCTGGAACCTGAATTTGGTCACCCATAGCAGGCCATCCTACACCCTGGGCCCTCTGAATGGGGCCGGTGGGGGTACCCATGGGTCCCCCCCTTTCCCTGCATGCACAGTGTGGCAGGCACCCCAGGGTGAAAGGTTTTTCCCAACCACCCCTTTCTCAATGGGAGCCAGTGTTCTCGTTCGGAACACAGGCTCCTATTGAAATCAATGGAAGTACGACCGAATGGTGTTCATTTACACCGTAATCGGTCAGTTGGACTCCCCGAACCCGAGTCGTTCGGAAAGCATTCCCAAACCGATTTGGTTGGAATGCTTTCCTAACGACATCGTAATCTGGCCCTAAGTATGATTTTGGAGCTTATTAATTCATCGTTGAGGGAAGGATCTGTGCCTCAGAGATGGAAGCATGCTTTGGTCCTCCCTCTCTTAAAAAAAGCTACTTTGGATCCTTCTTGTTTGTCAAATTTTTGACCTATCTCCTTGCCACCAGTCTTTTCAAGGTGCTGGAAAAACATGTCAACACCCAGCTCACTGCATATATGGAGGCCCACTACCCTCTCCACCCTGAACAGCAGGTTTCAGGGCTGGGCACAGCACTGAGTCCGCCCTACTTGGTGTGATGGAACACTTAAGACAATATCTGGATGAGGGACGCATGGCAGCGGTCATTCTGCTGGATCTGAGTGGGGCATTTGACTTGGTGTCCCACTCTACTCTGGTTAATAGACTAGTGTCACTTGGCCTTGAAAGCTCAGCTCCGGGGTGGCTTGTCTCCTTTTTAATGGACTGCTCATTTCAAGTCTTTTTGGTCAATGTAAGATCTAAATCACAGGCTTTGAATTCTGGAGTTCTGCAAGATTCTATTCTGAGTCCCCTACTTTTTAACATCTATGTCTGCCCTTTGGCAGACTTGATAATGAGTTGCAAACTTTTTTCCATATGCCGATGATACCCAGATCAGCTTCTCTCTTTCATCAGCACACAGAGCCACTACCTATCCTTGTTGCACCTGGGCATGATGAACATTTTGTCATGGATGAATCAAAATTCACTCACACTTAATGGTGACAAGACAGAGGTCATGGTTATGGTTAATAACACTTCTTTTTTGTGTCCAAAACATTGGCCAGAACCTCTAGGGACTCAGCTTATTTTGTCTACCAGGGTGAAAAATCTAGGCTTTCTTATTGATGATAAACTCTCTGAAGCCACAGGTGGCTAAGGTAACTGCCTCCTGTTTTGCGGTCTTTAAATGGCTGAAAAGGATTCTCGGGTTAATTCTCTTAGTAGTTCAAAGGAATATAATTTAGGCTCTAGTTATATCTAGACTGGATTATGGCAACATGTTGTACTTGGGTGCAGTCAAGACGTCTATCCATGGCTTGCACATTGTTCAAAATGCTGCTGCTAGGTTGCTCTTTTGCTTGCCTGAGTATGCTTCAGTCTTGCCTTTACTCCCGGAACTACACAGGCTTGCAGTTTCCAAACATGTTGAGTTCAAAGCATTGTGCTATTTGTTTAAGGCCATATTTGGCCATGCACCGCACTACATTCAGGAACTGGTAGTGCCTTATCAGCTGACTAGTTCTTTGAGATCCTTGAAGCAAGTTTTGTTTACGATACTAAGGTTTCATTTAACGTCTATGAAAGGCTGTTCCTTTGCCTACCTGAGTCCAAAATTGTGGAACTCGTTGCCGTTCACTCTTAGAAACTGCAAGTCATTTTTCACTTTTCACAAAAATCTTAAAACATGGTTATTGTAGGTTACTTCTCTGGGACATTTGATCTGAGCTTGCCTTGCACCGGGAAACCCTTAGGGGTAGCTGTGCACGTTATAAGTTGCTAATAATGATAATAATGATTAGTATACTGCGCATTCCTGTGATTTACTAGCACTGGCACACTTTTGGCTGCCTAGCACTAACGCAGGTGCCCTTGCATCATGGTGCAAGAGTGCCTGCATTGTATGCATGATTATTTTTGTTTTAGGAAGGCATACCTTCCTGCACAAAAACATGGATTTTCCTTTTTCTACGTGTGCTGCAGAATGCAGCACAAGTAGAAAGAAATAAAAACAAGGAGAAATAAAGATATTTCTCCTAGCTAAGCCTCACCTGGAAATGTGCCGCATTTTAACGCATTCCTTGGTCTATCACTAGTGGTAAATCTGGCAATTTATCAAAATCCATGGGTGGATGCGAGGTAACACCCATGCTCTACCCATGGAACGCCTCCCTGCTGCAGAGTAACGCAAGGCAGGGATTTGAGCTACCTTGCGTTACTCTAGATTTCTCAAGCCATGCAGGTCTACACAAGGTGTCCTTGCGTGGGTTGATAAATCTCACTGAGGTTTTGCGTCGCCCTTGCACCCCCTTGCAAGGTGCAAGGGAAATGCAAAACCTTGATAAATCTGTCCCTAGGTCCCAAAGCTAAAAGTCTCTTCCTCAGGTCTACAGTAGCTTTAGAGTAGTCTTGTGAAATATAGATTTTCCTCCCCTCCTAAATGAAATTCTTCTTCTTCTCCATATGTTGGAGGATTAGATCTGAATGTTGATATCTCAGAGGGTCACAATCATGGGTCTTAGAGGGTTCCCTTGTGTCGGAAGATGAGCCAGAATCCTGTGAGCTCTTTCTCATTCAAATTCTTTTTTGAAAGAGAGACCAGTCATTTTTGGTATCCAAACTTCCAGAATATGTATGTAGGCATCTTGCTTTTTTTCCTTCCGATCCTTTAGGGATGCCAAAGATATGTACATTGGCATGCCTGTTATAGTCATCCAAATCCGATACTGCTTTTCGAAGATTGAGTGTTGTGGACGTCATCTTAGTGAGTTCCCTACTATGAGAGGTTTCTTTGTCTTCCAAGTTACTGATCCTATTTTCAGCTTCAGCGACTCTGCTATTTTTTTCACGAATAATTGATCTCCAGTTGATTTTGACAGTGCATGTACTTCCTCTAGTCTATTCAGGATCATGTCTATTGAAGATGACCTGTCCTGTTTTGGATTTGTTAGGCGACCCCGGAAATGGAGGATCACCTTTACTACGTTTAGATCCAAATTTGGGGTCCTTCTCAGCCATACTGCAGTGGACACTGTAGACACTAGTAGAAGCAGGATTAGGAATGGAATATTAAGTTCCAATATGGTGGCATTGGAGACAAGGGCTGTGTTATGCAATTGTCAGGCTGATACACAGAGTTTCATCCGTTGCGACCCACAGGATATGTGTTATACAGCAGACTTTGACATCTCTGAGGCGAGAAGTTGTTAGGTTGAAATAACCATTAACACAGTACTACTGAAGCATTTGATCTGTTACAGCTGTAGTTGGTGCATGCAGGAATAATATAGAGTCAAACTGCAGTAGTAATTCCTATTAACTCTGGTAATTAAACAGCACATTATTTGTAGGATGATCAAGCGCCATAAAGCAACAAAGCTTCACTGATAGTAGGATCCACCAAAAACGTGGCCCAATCACAGCCACAGTGCAAGTTTTAATTCAAAGTCATTGAGAAAGAAGGCAATCCAATAACATTATAATGCAAAATATGGCATGTTTTATGATTAAAGATAGTAGAAATGCGTGTATGCTGGGTAAAACAACCTCAATAGGAATCCTACTAAACATAGCCCAACATCGTCAACAGTTCCAAAAATTAGCAATTAATGCCTGAATAATATCAATGATTAATGACAACAGGAGAAAACCCACAAACCCAGTTGAGACCTGGGTGAAAAACAGTAGCATGTAACAATGTCTGAACTGGTAATAGTTAAACAACTAGTAGTAGTAGAAGTAGTAAAATACTTTATGCTGCCATAGGCCATTAAAGTAGCACAAAAAAGCAATTCAAAACAGGATGCATTCATATAATTAAAAATTCAACAAATAGCATTAAAATAGTGCATAAAAACTTTCCACTGTCATCCTATTTGCACAAAAGATAATCCACAAGTCCCAGCCATAGACAAACACCTAAATGGTCAGCAATGGCTAAAAGTAGGATTCATGCTTATCATAATATAAGTGATAGCTTAAGCTAAGTGCAATCACAGACCAGTAAACAGTTGACAGACTGCAAAGAATCCAGAATGCCTCCGCACGCCTCATCCTCGACGTCCCGCGCCGCAACCACATCACTCCCCACCTGAGGAACCTGCACTGGCTCCCTGTCGACAAAAAGAATCTCCTTCAAGCTCCTGATCCATGCACACAAGGCACTCCACAAGACCGGCCCAGCTTATCTCAACAGTTGCCTCTCCCTCTACGTGCCCAAAAGGAAACTCCACTCCGCAGACCTCTCCCTGGCCACCGTCCCACGCATCCGTAGAACCACAGCCGGAGGCAAATCCTTCTCCCACCGTGCCACCAAGACCCTCCCCCTCATCCTACGACAAACCGAAGACCTTCTAACGTTCAGGAGACAACTCAAGACCTGGCTGTTCGACCAGTACCCTCAGCAACCCCCCTCCCCTACCTCAGCGCCTTAAAACCCTTGCGGGTATGTAGTGCGCTTTACAAATTATTGATTGATTGATTGATTGATTGACAGTAAAAGGAAATATACAAATAAATTCATTAATAACATATTAACGTGCAAGGATATAATTCATGTATCATTTAGCTAAAATATAAATCCATACACAAAACAAAAGCTGGCAAATAATAACAATGGCCTCATAGAGCAGCAATGATGCAGAAGCGAACCACGCACAGTCCCGCGGGGTAACCGTAGTAGATAAAGTGCAAGTGCTCTGTTACTGAGGCGATGGGCCTAGTTGCATCCTGATCCCTCCCACTGCCAGGGGAACTATGATACAAAACAATAGTGTTAAAGTGGAAGGCCAAGTTGCTTCCTTTTCACAGCCACTCCAGTAGGAATCTACTTACACAGAAAACAGTCAGTGTACTCGTGTCAGAGCTCAAGATTTGAAAAGCAAGTAGAAAATGACGTAACCCCAGACTCTGACAGTAGGGTTCCAGCCATTTTGTCCATGCTGCAGAATACAGTGGACAGCAAAACAAGATGTGTTCTGTGGTCTCTATTCTGCCCAGACATGTAAAGCATGATCGCTTGTCACTCGCCTCAAGGCTCGTCATGTTCCATATGTGTGTAACTGTTCACCGTTAGTGTAGCAACCCTGAATCTGATAAAAAGCGTCTTCGCCCACTCATCAAGATAGGGTTCAAACTGAGGAGAGAATTGTATAGACAAAAACCTCCCATTCAGGCTATCACTATCAGCTTTCCATTTGCACTCGCTTTTTCTGTGTCCCCACAAAGTTTTCTTCACAAGACCCTTTTTTGTGGACTTGATGACAGAGGGATTGGAACACAGGATTACCAAACCTAGCTTGAGGAGCCATTTTTAATGTGAGCTAGCCAAGGGAAAATTGTGTCCTTATCCAAAAGGATAAGTTCAATAAGGACTTGCCTATATGATTTGTGCTCAGGGCACGGTGATAGCCTAGCCCAGTAATACCAGAGGTCTCAGAGCGGCTAGGTCACCAATCTGCTGATAATAAGGGCCTAATAAAATTATTTTCTCTAACTGAGAGATTATCCACAGGACCTGTAACCCAAACCTCAGCCCCATATAGAGCAGCCAACTGGAACGCAATCTTATAGACCTCCACTGCTAGAGAGGAATCCCTGTGCATCCTTCCAATGGCAGCTGATTTGTTTAATAGAATAGCCCTAGAGTTCTCAATATGGGATTCCCATGTCAAGGAACTGCTGAACCTTAACAAGGTATTCGAAGTGTTTAACCTCCTCAAGTATCTCAGACCCTAGTGTTAGGCTTCTGTGGACGGTCCTCTGCGGCCTTAGAGTCAGATATCTGGTTTTCTTTGTATTAATCTCAAGCTTCCTATTACTAGAGACCTCCTGGAGTTTGTTTAGCAAGTTCTGGATCCCCACGAGTGTCCTCGAGATAAGGAGCGTGCCGTTGGCAAACAGCAGGCCAGGGATGGGTGCATAGCCAAGTTTAGGCACGTCATTAATACAGTTGTGGTGGTAATTAAATGCATCTTTTTTATTTTTAGTTCAAAGTATTTTATTAATTTTATAAACAAGTACATTAGCATTTCTGTTACGGGGTTTCGCCAAAATTAGCTTGTGTTGCAGTAATACCGGTACTTTGGTATAGATGTTTAGCTAATCCCCTCTACATTGACTTGCTGGGAAATTAGGCAAAGGATGATAGAAAGAGAGCGAATAAGAAAGAAAGGGTGAAGAGAGGATACAAGAGAGATTCTATAGATGTGAGCCCAATGCATCTTTAATGTAGAGGGAAAACAGCATTGATGCCAGTACCAACCGTGCTGCACCTCCCGCGTGACGCTTATCTTCTCTGTTAGTGCCCCGTCCCTACCCCAATGCACTTAGGCAAAGTTGTTCTCATGTACCTCTCCAAGATCCCTAGCAGGCTTAAAGGCTTAAAGGAGTTCAACAACTATTTTACAAAAAGTAAATGGATTCCAAGGAAGGATAAGAAACACCAATGGTTAGATACTGTGGTTTGGATTTTCAAAGTGAGAGCAAGGAAACCATGGAGACAGCATTTATGGTACTTTGAAAATGCGTAATGAATGAATGAATCAATGAATGAAAGGATATTTATAGACCGCATGGCTACTGGGGAGCATCCCAGCGCTAACAGCGTATGAATGAATGGTGGACATATAGTGCTAGTGAAAAAAGTGTGAACTGCACATGTAAAAACACGTGAAAGGGTGAATTTAACAACGAGCGTGCATTGCTTTAAATTGATACAGAACATGAATATAGGGAAGACAATTTTCCAGACTCATTCTGCCTCGTGTCAAGGACCGTAAACTCGCTGATTCGTGGTGACGTCATTTCGACCTTTTGTTACTTCAGATCATAATCAGGACAGATATTGCACAAAATGAATAAGTTGCTGTCTGAATGAAGGTTTGGAGTATAAAGATAGATAGGATACGGTATGCTGGAGCCTGGTATGCGAATAGCGACTCCTTAAGAAGGTTGGGGCCCGTCAGTGGTTATAAATTCAAGGAGTTACAATAGGTAAAGCAAGTATGCCAGCCGGTCACGCTATGACTGTGAAATTGATTATAAATTATACACATGGCAGTGTAAAATGAAGGTTTTGTTCAGTGCACTTACCTGGAGTAGGAGGCTCCTGGTAGCGAGTCAGCTTCTGCAGAACAGGAGTCCTCACATTGGCAAGTTATCTCCCCAGGAGCCGCCATGTTAGTAATCAGTGCATTCGAATAGGGAATTTTCCAAACATTCGACGCGCAGAGCTGGTGCTAAGGCCCGCTCTCCGTGTGATTCTTATCTGGGAGCATTGCGCTGCACGAAGATGTCCCTGGTGTGGGGAATACACTGGTATGCTGTGTGAATACGGGGAGTCACTGAGAGGAGCTCATGGCTTAAGCGGCCATCTCCCTTGTGGCCACGCCCCCCGTTTTGTTCCTTACTCTAAAATTGTTGGGACTGCTTAAGCGATGGATTCATTTTTCTGGGGAAGGCCTGCTGCTTGGGCCATAGTTACTAGGAGTGGAGCACAGATTCTTTCAGAACTGTGTATTGACCTAAACACAGGGGCTTATTGGGCTGGCAGGGGTGCCCCCATCCCAAATGTATATAACCCCAACTGACAGGGTTCCCTACGATTTGTCACAGCCAGCTAGTTCCCTAAATTGATGGTTTTACTATTTATTGCCCTGACAGCAAATAGGCTGTAGAGAATAAGGTAATGGCAGCTAAGTGTGATCTGTCTGTAAACTGGGACCATAGGTTTTCCCCCTGTTTGTCTGGAATTGATTAAACACTAAGAGGCACATGCATCAACCATTTTTGCGAGCGCAAACGGTGCAATTCGCAAAAATTGTCCGTTTGCGCCCACAAAAAGGGCATTTGCAATGCATTAAGGTTCAAGGCACTCCCAATTTGAGAATTCGCAATTATTTGTGATTTCTCAAATTGCGATTGCATTTAAGGATGCAAGAACCACTTTAGAATAGCGATTTCGCCAATAGGAGGCGCAAATTACCATGAAGTAGAAGCACAGCATGAGTGCCCATCACTATTTCAAGGGTCCAACAGGGTGTCATTTTGACACCCTTGCACCCTTGAAATTGCATGCGCAATTTGCGAGTACCTATTGGTACTCGCAAATTGCGCATGCAATCTCCCAGTCATTCCTATGGGCCCGTAGGCCCATAGGAATGAATGGGGAGCCATTCCTTAATTGCCACTCGCAATTTTGCGAGTGGCAATTAAGGAATTTGTAGGAACTGCTATTTTCTCAGCGATTCCTACATGCATAGGCATTTGCGCTTCCTTATTAGGGAATCCTTATTTTTCGCTAATAAGGAATCGCAAATGGCATGTTTGATGCATGTGCCTGTTAGTAATCTATAAAGCACACTAACATTGGGCTCGCTTATGGCGTGTGATTGCTCAAGCTATGCTACCAGCACACCACTATAAAGCACAACGTACTTAGCAGTAATAACAGCAGCAGCATATTTAACATAGTTCATTAACATATAAAGTTAGGGAATTAGTATACAAAAACCTTTCAACGCATGCAAATGTGCATGTTAATTCATGTAAGGTTGGCTGTGTGCCATAGACATCTAAGCTATTACTTAACAGACACAAAAACTCTTTCGCCACGTGACAAAATTGGCTGCCCTCTATCACCACCAGCATTCTTTTTGACGTTTTTATCACTTGAGGCCATGATGTAATTGAATCAAGAAGGGAAAAGAGTTATATAATTCTCAAATTGTATTTTTATCTATGCCTCATGTGCAGAATTATAATACTCCATTTTAAAAGAACGGTTTTATGGAGATGTCAGTATCTGCATTTCATTATACTGCATGCAGTTGTGCCTAATGCTGATTGTGTACTGACTTGGGGCCCAATTACGATTCCGGTAGTCCGAGGACTGCCAGATTCATGGTGGAGCGGGAGTGGAAGTGGCAGTTCCTTGTATGTGCCACGGCAGTCCAGAGGTCACAATATGCTTCGTAGGACTGCCCTGGTCCCTCCACGCATATTACGAATTTCCTCTCTGCCACGGTTTTCATAGCGGGTCCACCACCATGAAAACCATAGTGGAGAGGAAACAAAGGGAGTTCACGCTCTGTGGGTGCAGACAGGGGCGCACAAAATGTGCCCCTGTGTGCATGTGGACCAGTTCCTGCATGGCATGGATGTTACAGTCCATGCCGTGCAGGAACCCTGTGTGGCATTCCCATTGCCGTGCCTTTTTCAAAGGCACCGCCATCTTTGAAAGAGGCACCATAGCCGGAACCACCACGCCGCCCACATTCCAGACCACTTTTAAATGTAATCTGGCAGGTGGGCGGCGGTGACTCTTTGTGTTTCGGGGGCACAGCGGTGGAATGCCACCCGCACCACCAAAAGTTGTAATTGGGCCCTTAGTAGGCACTATTATATTCACAAACACCTGTAGCTTTCTTAGAAATGCTGTTGCTCACGAGGCTCTTTACATTGCTTAGCCTAGGCACTATTATATTCACAAACACCTGTAGCTTTCTTAGAAATGCTGTTGCTCACGAGGCTCTTCACATTGCTTAGCCTACAAGTGGCACCTTATACTGCTATCGAGGCAGCATGATTATATGCATAAAAGCTTATGGAATATGGAATGCATGGTTGCTGACTCACCGACTAAACATTCCATTTCAATGAATAGATTGGGAGCATAGGAGGGAATTCTTTTTGTCACTGTGCATGTTCTTCTGATTACACAAGAAAATTAAATCGCAAAAATGCCCTTAAGGTACTCACTGACTGTTTGCTACCTGTTTGATATTGTACACTCCAGGAGCACTCTTACAAGTGGGCTATGGCCACTACATCCAAATTACCTTGTTAGTACACTCACTAAATCACTAGCAATCACCGGCTTATGCGCATGCGCGGACGCCCGCGCATGCACATTTGTGAGGAAGAAGATATGCAGGAAGCAGAAGGATGGAGCCCCGGGACGCGGCAGCTCAGGTAAGTCATTTTTCTTTATCTAACGATTTTAATCATTGTAAAATGAGGGCGGGAGGGAGGCGGGCAGGGACGTAGTGGGGCTATGCGAAGTGTGCGGGTGGGCGTAGATTTGCCCCCACTCCGTATTGCTTCACGTAGCCTCACTACGTCCACTACGCCCAGGGTTACTCACAACTCACTGCCTCATCTCTTTCTTCCCCACCTCTCATACACTATCTAGCCTCTCAATTTACCTCACCTATTGGCCTTCTATGTCTCTCTTTTTAGGTCTCGCATCAAGTACGAGGCTACGATGCATCAAGTATTCTGTATGTGTTGGGTGAAACTCCGCCTATTGCTGGTAGTTTCTCCTGCTGCTTGCTATTTGTTGGACGTTGCCATAGCTCCTGTTAGCTTGGTTTTTACAGGCTCTTCATCTGATACTGACTTCCGTTTAGTCCGGAAGCAGCGGCGCCTAACTACTGTTTTCGTCTGCCTTTGGAATGCAATGGCTGTTCCGCTGAACCCCGGAGTATGTAGTCCTTTTTTACTTTGAACTGCTCTAACTGCCCGAATAGCAGGAGTTGCAGGGACTACATATCCCATCAGGCCAAGCGCTTTCTCACCGCGCGTTGATATCCCCACCATAATCCACATGATCAGTTCATGGACATTTATGTGAACGCTGCGTGAAGACATCACATCAGTGGCGTCACTAAGGGGGTGCGGGGGGTGAGGACCGCACCGGGTGACACCATCACATGGGGTGACACCGTGGTCCGTGTCGACAATAATCTTGGCCGGCAGCCGGCCAAGATTATTGTCCAATTAGGCTACGACGTGGGCGTCCAGACGACGTTCGAAATGTGATGTGGCTCCCGGCCCCGCCATTTTCATAACTGCCCATGGGGTTTTGCAGCGGCAGGTGCACGCTTGTCTTCCTCTGCAGCCTGCAGCTGGTAAGTCGCACATAGTGGCGTAGCTAGGGTGGGGCAGTGAGGTGGGGGCCATCCGCCCAGGCGGCACTATTGTGGGGGAGGACAAAGGCATTTAGATAAGACTCAGCTTGCTTTCGTGGACGTTCGGGGACGGGCAGAGAAGGAATAGAACTCAGGCAATGTCCTCTTCTTTTTTGTGCTGGCAGCTGTCCCCACCTCTCTTCCTATTATTCCCTCTATTTCTGTCTTGCTTCTCACTTACTGAAAACCGTGACTTGAAGAAACGGTACACAACCTATCTTTCCTTCTTTCATTTAGTTGCTTCCCTGTGAAATGGATCCAAAAAAGAAAAACACTCTTGCGAGAAATGCCCTTTTTCTGACATTTTTCTATTCCAATGTGCAGCGGGATGGAGAGACATAGGTTTTAAATATGAAAAATAAATACATAACTAAATAAAGCAAGACAGAGTGGTTGCAAAGTGGCCAGATTGGTTTTATTTACATCCAAATAAATCAGCATCATTTTACAGAGTTTGCCAGTGAAGCGCTACTTTTGTTTTCTCGTCTTTCTTTGAACAGCATTGTTGTTCCCAAAGTGTACCATTCCTGGAGGTACTGCAATACCTGGTTGATGGGTGATTGGAAAACAAAATGTGTACCATGGCTCTGTGTTTATGGATGTGGTCTTTTTAAACCATACTGCTTACGTTTTGTAAGGATATAAGCAATGGACATTGAAACGGTTCCCTTCCAGGCCCTCTAGTCATGTCCAAAGTTAAGGTAAAACCACTCACTGATTTCTTAATAGTGAGTGAGAGATCGTTAAGGTAACCATGTTGTTTCTGCTTACATTTCACATGCTTTACTTAATCTTGCATTCCCTATGAGTGGTTTCTTTTACTTTTTAGGCAGGATATTACTCTTATCAAGTGCATAATTTGAATTGAGCCACATCCAAGTGTTTATAGCGGGCACAATTGGGTTATAGCTGAAGACAGTGCAAGTTTCTCTCAGTCGGGAAGTATGGTGTTCAGTGGGGGAGAGGATGTGGCACTATGGCCAGAGCTGTCGAATTTGGAACTGGGGAACCAGGTTCAGCCTTCATGACCAGTTTACCAGACCATTCTACTGAGGGAGCACATTCCCATGCTAGACCTTAGAAGGCCCAACTAGACCTTAGAAGGCTTGATGTCTTAGCACAAGCAGGTGTACCCTAGTGGTGTCAATTGTGGGTTAACCTTGAAGGCCTGTCCACCACAATCCATAATGAAGTTCATCTCCAGTCTTGTGGGCAGGCCTACGAAGCAGCACACCCTAGAGCAACAGTGATCCAGTCGCTGTGACTCTGTCACTGAGGTCACATGACCCTTGAGCAGGTTAGGGTGATGCGAATGGTGTGACCGCACTGGGTACCTATTTCAGGTGGGTGCGTAGTGTTTGCAAGTATATTATGGTTTTAAAAAAACGTGCTGCCTCCTTCCTGGCCTCCAGCAATTTTTAGAAACAATAAAAATGTCATGATAACTTTGGTGATTAATGTTCTTCCTAGAGAGAGATCGGAGTTTTGTCTAGTGGAAGGGTTGACTCCTGGAAAGGTAGCACAGAGGGTTAATGTGCCTGCTGCAAATAACATGTACCATGCAGATCACAAAGTGCACTGCTTTAATGGGGGGACCATGATGAATGGTCATTTAATGTCAGCTGTAGATGATGGATCCCTGAACAGTGTCATGTATGTGCATGTTTGCATTGTGCTGAGGGGATTACCAGGTAATTATTTACGCAGCTCTCTGATGGATGTCACATGCGGTTTTTCTGAGTCCCCAGATAGATCATGCAGTCTGTGTGTTCTCTTTTGTACTGCCAGTCACTGGTGTATTCAACTGTGTAGCCTTGGACCGTGTCATGTATGTGCATGTAACTTGCATGATCGAGGTAACTATTAGCGGCAATACTATGTGTCTCTCGGACCTCTTTCAAGTGCTCACCGTCCTTTTTCCCCAGCAACCCCCCTCCCCAGGGTCGGCAATCTGAGGGATAGCCCCGGGCGCCACAAGCTCTAGCTACGCCTCTGGTGGCACCCCCATTCTTCCCTTTGCTGTGTTTGAAACTATGCCCTTTGTTTATTGGACGTTCTTGGGCCGTGCTTTCCGTCTGGGTATCAAGCAATCTGACACTTTCCTGTCCACTGTGTGGCAACTCACCATGTATTACTACTAGTCCAGAGGTCTTTCTTTTTGAATCGTTTAGATCTTCCTGCATAGCCTGGCAGGCTGAATCTATTCCCCCCTCCTCTTAGTTGCCCTGGGCCCAGACCATCTGCTTCTTGAGATGGCATAGAATCCTTTCGTGCTGACATTTGGCTTGGGGCTGGACCCTCCCCCTCTACGGCCGTAGATTCAAGATCTCTTGTGACCCTCGGGGTGCCTTTCTAGTGTCAAATATCGGAAAGCATTTTATACTGGATGATTCTTCTATCTTTGCTTTTTTTTTGCTGATGTTGCTTGTGGTATTTTTAATGCTAATTATATATTTGTAATGCTAATAATATTGCCTTCTGAATTCAGGCCAGCCAACATTACATTGTTGTTACTGCTACTGGCTCTGTTTGGCAAGGATGTCTGCACCTTTGAGTCATTTTGGTGATGGGTATCTGATGTTTGGGCTTCCGTCAGGGACCCCTCCTCTCTCTGGCTCCCTGGCCTTATTTGGATTTCGAGCTCCTTATCATTTGCAATATTGCCTCTGTTTCTATACTTGTTTCTATGCTTGTTTTGGCACAGCTGGTTAAAGGAGATTTTTCAGGTCCTTAATCATAGATGTAAAAACTTCAGGCAACGTTGCTAGTTTCTCCACTATGATTCTGCAGTGGCAGTCCTTTGGAGTAGCTCTTTTTTCCAAGTGTTCTAGCGATGGCCAGTGCTATAGTTTGCATAATGTCTATTTGGACCTCCAGCTTATTTGCCTGCCAAATGAGGGCTTTAGTGGCTTCTAAAATTGTGGCATTAATTGATGACAGCAGGATATCTTGGTTTTTGTGCAAGTCTTGGCTTTTTTCATGCCTGGTCTCCTGGAAATTGTCATGGGACGTCAGATGTGTGTGTGTTCTACTGAGCAGACTAGCCCCTTGCTATTGCACCTCCAACCACGGCATAGGTCTGTTTCCACTCAGCTCAATACAGCTGTCTCTTGATGTCAAGGGCCTGGTTGGGATAGTTTCAATTGGGTCCATTAGAACACTCACTGCATCCTTGGTGTGTATTTCTACAGTGATTTCACCGTGTCGAGCCTGTTGTGGGGACCTGGAGCCTGACATCCTTGTAGACGACTAAATGGGTTTGTCGCCCCCTTGAAAGGGCACTACTAATGAACCTGAGGAAAGTTCTATCACGCCTGTATGTGAGTGGCGTAGGTATCACAACTTCTGACGCTATTCTTGGTGACTGTTTGATACGTTGGAGACTTTTCATCACTTTGGGGGCATCCAAGTCCATTTCATTACGGATGCTAAGCCCCTTTTTATTGGGGAGGGCTCTCGACCACCTCTCTTTGACGTCCTGTCACTGTCATTATCCGCTATCATAATAGCACTGGAATCAAATGTTGAGCCCCCTGAGATTCCAGCTGGAACTCTCCTATAATAATCGTCCAGGGGTTTTGGCCCCTTTGCACCCTTCTTTGTGCTCCTCTTCGCACAAGCTCTAATCTGCTGCTTTCTACTTCCCCCTTTTACCATGGCTGCTGCTCTTCTCTGCAAGAAGACTCTATGAGCTACTTTCCAGCCTGAGGCGAACACGTTGCTTTAACTTGCTGACGGTCACCATCCGGGGTCCTTCTTGATGTCCCTAGTGCTTTTCGGAACAGTATCAAGGCGGTTGTCAATAGGTCTCATTAGGCACCAGCTGGTTTAATATTTTCTTCCTATTTTCTTCCTGCGCGCCTCGATTGTCAAGTGACTCAGGTGCAGCATATAAAATGTTTGTCTGCGCTAAAAGCCTAATAGGTGCGTAGTCAACAAAAGTAGCCATTCGTAGTGGCCTCACATACACCTGCACCCCTGTGTCAAGACGAGTGGCACTTCTGCTCAGTGCGTGAGAAATAATGCTCTGAAAAGGAAGAGTCGGAAAGGTGAACACTGGCTCTGCACTTCTGAATATAAATAAAAAAGTAGCATAAGTTTTTATCATGTAACTTTCTTTGGTGATGGAAACCAATTGGTTAATAGAGTTACAGGCTCTCAAACAATTTACTTCTGCCCTGTATTATTTATTTGGCGACATTTTTGCCCTCTCGTCTTCCGTGTTAAAGAAAGTTGTTGAGTGATGTCTTGAGCAGAATGAATAGCAATGACACTGTGCCTGGTAAGACAATTGGCATTGTTGTAACCATTGACGGGTGCAGAGCTACTGTTATTTAAGTAAACTCCAGTCAGGTCCGGTGAGCATTATGCGAAGCGCCACACATTAGAATGGGGCAGGCGTCTCCGCCTCGAAGGAATGCATCAAAGCCACACTCCACATTTTCCAGCGCGTGGTTAAGACTTTTCTATGTTGGTCATGAGCAAGGGGAGGAGTTATGAAAGGATGGGTAACACCTGTGAAGAAGGACCCCCTCCGTGGGTGCCGCACAAATGAATACATCTCCTCGAGGAGGTCCATCATGGATTCAAGGGATAAGTCGTGAGGGGGTGACACCATGAGTTACCCGCACCGGGTGACACCAACCCTAGTGACGCCACTGCATCGCATGATACGTTGAATACATCGGAGAAAGAAGAGAATCGTAAGGTTGCTCAAAGGAAACCTTCCTGGTGCAGATGCAAGTGGAGATCCGCTCTCCCTTTTATTGCGACCAGAGACGTGGAAAGGCTTGCTACATGCCGTGAGGTTGCGCTGTTTATTTCATCCTTGTTTTCAATTAAGGTATCAAAGGCTTTTTTTTAACCCGCGCTTTCAGTTTCAAGACAATTGCGCTGCTTTATATGCGGCTTTCTCTTGCATTCTGTTTTCCTCTGATATCTGCCTGCAACGTTTTAGTCTTTCCTCACGCTGTCTATTCCTCTGCAGATCCTATTTCCCTGCTCTGTGTCTGGTTTCTGTGTGTTTTGTTGATTCCTCCCTGTACTCTGTCCATGTCTCATCCGGGCCGTTTCTTTCCGTGGAACCCAACTGCCTCTTGCTTCCTAACTCCCTCTCTCCGCATAGGTTTCCCCTTCCAAGTCATCTGCCTGTGTAATTCTGCCTTTTCCTGCTCGGCATGTGTACCCTCCCTCTCCCACGCTTCGTCCGCCTCCTCTCCTTCGGTCATGCGGGGCTCCCTAGTTTCTCCCCCTGGTCACAGTTCCTGATGGCGAAGCAGGCTGCCTCCCCCTCTCGCCTCTTCTAACTTTCCTTTCCACTGGTGGACTCAAGACAAGGTTTCGCATATATCACTCTTCTGTGCTCGTTGTGTCAGGAGCTACTCTCATACCAGGCCTAATCAGCTCATCTGTGTGTTTTGCTGAATCCTCCCTGTACTCTGTCCATGTCTCATCCGGGCCATTTCTTTCCTTGGAAACCGACTGCCTCTTGCTTCCTAACTCCTTCTCTCCACGTAGGTTTCCCTTTCCAAGTCATCTGCCTGTGTAATTCTGTTTTTCCCTGCTCGGCGCGTGTAGCCTCCCTCTCCCACGCTTTGTCTGCCTCCTCTCCTTCGGTCACGCGGGCCTCCCTAGCTTCTCAACCTTCTCACAGTTCCTAGTGGCGGAGCAGGCTGCCTCCCCCTCTCGCCTCTGTTGCCTTTCCTTCCCACAGATGGACTCAACACAAGGTTTCGCATATATCACTCTTCTGTGCTCGTTGTGTCAGGAGCTACTCTCATACCAGAACTAATCAGCTCATACGTATGACACAGGAAGTGAAGCAGGGTCACCAGAGTATGGCACCACCGAGCAGTGCTGATTATTACTCAGTTTAATTAGCTTGTTCTCCACTTCTGAAAGACGAAAGGCTGAATTGTCCCAGCAGGGATTCGAATCCACAGCTTGCAGATAATGACCACATATTCAGCAGTGAGTGACTTGCTCACAGATCTGCAGCTGGTGACTCAGTTGATTAATTCATCCATCCCAGGAGTCCCTGCATGACTTCATAGAAAAAGGTTCAACACAAATAGTCCTCTCAGACTTTCATCATTCTGAGGTCGATAACATGAGTACCATTCGGGTAACAATAAAGATCTGTCATTCAGCGCCAAGCTGAATAACATTTGGGTAACAACAAACATGTGTATGTGTGTCACTTGGACTGCTTCAGCTTGTGTTAAACCTGCTCATTGTGTGAGGGAAGCTTGTACTTTGCTTCGCTGCACCTGCTGTGTGTGAGGGAAGCAGACCGTGTGGCTGCATATGAGTGGCGCTGTGTCTTTTCCCTGTGCATGTTTGAAGTGTGCATGTTGGAAGTGTTCACATCTGCTGGGTGGCGCTGTATGTGTTCCGTGTGCATGTTGGAAATGTGCATGTGTGCTAGGTGGCGCTGTATCTGTTCCGTGTGCATGCTGGAAGTGTGCACGTCTGCTGGGTGGTACTGTATCTGTTCCGTGTGAATGTTGGAAGTGTGCACGTCTGCCGGGTGGGGCTGTGTCTTGTGTGTGTGTGGAAACTTTGCAGGAATATGCCATGACGTGTACAGTGGTGTGATTTAGCTAATGCTAACCGCCTTGTAACTGTGTGAAAAGTGAGAAGCACGCACTGCTGCTACTTGTGCCTGTATCAGTACTTTGTGCATAAGACTCCTGCCTCGTACGTGAGAAGGCCGGGTGCGCACTTGTGATCCCTGTGCTACTCGTGTGTGAGGGAAGCTTGCAGCACTACAATCCGTACTGTATCTGTAAAATGTGTGGGTATGTGTGTGAAGGCCACTTGCACCACTGCCGCCTGTACTGTACCTGGAATATGTGAGTGAGGCTTGCAGTCCTGCTGCTCGACTTGCCGCGCGGCAGCACCAGTTCTTTATCTAGGTGGAAGGATGAACGCCTGTTTGCTACTGTTTTACCTGTTCTTTGTGTGTGTGGGAAGCTTCCGCTACTGGTATACAACCTGTATATTTTAGTGTGTGTGAGAAGCCCACACTAATGTTTCCTGTACTGTGTATGTTCTCTAGGGGTGCTTGAATGTGTTGCAGTGTGTCTTGTTATGTGTATGGGGCACTTGCACTGCTACCATCTGTTCTGTGCCTATTCGGTGGTCGATTGATTGCTTGTTCACCGAGCTGCGGTGTGTTGTAATAAGGCCGATTGGTTTTGCGTTTTTTGTAATGTTTGGGATATTTCCGGGTGCTGTTTCCCAAATGAAACATTTGCTTTTATTTTTGGACTTGTTAAGATTTAATTTAATTAAAAATGGAAATGAAAACAAATATTTATTGTTCCACTTTGACGTTTGTATTAAAGACAACCTGCATTGCTGTAACATGTAGGAATACGTGTTTTTTCATACATAACCTATATTTGTAAAGTGCACAGTCACACATGGGTTTCTTGTGGCTGAGTGACAGGTTTTTTATTTCTTGTTTTACATAGCACTTCTCACCGCAAACAGCGTTTATTGCAATCAATGCATTTCAATGGTACTCATTTTACCTACCCTGCAAGGATGAAATACTAAATCTCATTGCCAAGTTTAAACTTGTGTTCGTCAAGCTCCGCACATTTCTTAGCAGCCAGCTACATGGGGCCTGATGCACAAAGCTATTTTGCAGTTACAGAGGTCAAAGTTGAGCCGTTGCGACTACAAAATAGCATTTTTACGGAATCGCAATTTGGGTGTCCAGACTCAATAAAGAATCAATATTTGGAAAGGGTGTGTAAAGAGCATACCTTTCAAATACCGATTCCTAAACTTATGTATTAATGTTTTGCAACCTACATCCGGTTGCAAAACATTAATATTTTACAACCAAATCCAAATTGATGGTAACCATTTACTAAAGAGAATGGGCCCCTTGGGATTGTCGATAAACATTTTTAGAAGCTTTGGTCCCTTGGACCACTGCCTGCTTCTAAAACAAGCATTTGCAATGCAATAGGTCTTGCATTTGCGAGAGTTTAAGCTATTGGCATTGTAAATGGCAATGCCTTTCATTTATGTTTGAAAAACCAACACGTCAATAAAAGGCATTGTCATTTACAATGCCAACAGCTCAAACTCTCGCAAATGTGAGACCTATTGCATTGCAAATGCTTGTTATTGATGTCCTCTTTCCCTCACCTTTCCCATTATTTTATTTCTTTCTCTCTACAATGCTCTCTCTACCTCTTCCACTCCATCTATCACTCCCTTTGCTTTCATCTCTCTTTCTGTCTCCTTCAATGTTTCCGTTCACTCTCTCTGCTTCCAATGTCTCACTCGTTTAATGTATCTGTCTTACCTCTATCTCTCTCTCCCTATTTCACCATTCTCTACTTCTTCCTCGCCCTTCCTCTGTATTAGCCTCATCTCTCTACCTCATCTGCACCTCTTTTCTCTCTACTTCTCATATATTTCTATTTTTCATCCTAACGGCTCTACCTGCCTCTCTGATTCGCTACTTTGTTTACCTGACCTGTCATTCTGTGCTTCACCTTTCTATTTGTGCTATCTCATTATAACTCACCTCTCTTCCTATCTTATTTCTCTCTAGACCTTGCCCCTCGGGTTGGCACGTTTCTTACCAGCCTACATTTAAAACTGCATGCCAGGCCTCTAAAAACAAGCATTGGCATAGCCAATAGGTCTCGCCTTGGGGACCTTATAAGTTTTTGGCCATGCAACAGTTGATGTTATTGCACCAAGGATATTGTGCTGCATAACTAAATACTTATAAGGTCCCAAAAGCAAGACCTATTGGCTATGCCAATGCTTGTTTTTATGTTGTTACCTGTATGTTGCTTTCCAGCTGGTAGCTACTCTAACCCTCTGGTAGCTACTCTAACCCTCTGCCCTGTATCTTACAGCTGGTCAGATATTCATACCATCAAGATTCATACCATCATGGCAGAGTGGTGCCATCCCTTGAAACAGACTATTGCCCAGATTATCAAAGGATTGACTGGCTCTACCATTGCATAAGGTAAAGGAAAGGCAATGCAATCATTAAGTTAGATTTACCAAGCCACACAAAGCCACCTTGCATGGCCCTGCATGGCTATGTAATCTTGGAGTAACTCAAGAAAGTGCAAGTCACTGCCTTGCATTACTCTGCCCTGGAAAGGAATTACATGTGTGGAGCAAGTAGGTTCCATGCATCCAACCGTGCATTTTGGGGCATTCCCACATTTGCCATGACAAGTAAACCTGCAACTGTACACCTTCCAGATAGTAGTACAGGGAGAAATATCTTTATTTCTCACTGTTGTTTCCCCTTTCTAAGTATGCTGCATTGTTCAGTGCACTGAGAAAAAGGAAAATGCCTCTAAGGATATTTTTTGTGCAGCAGGTGACCATGGTGCTAGGGTGCCTACATTGGTGCTAGGCAGCATATAGAGTGCCAGAGCAGTGAGCGATCAGGAATGCACCATATTTTAGCAAATATGGCATATTCATGCCCTTTCCATTTTATGCAGCTGCTTGTACTGTGTCCAATAATGATAAATCCGGCACAAAGTTTCAGAAAGTGAGCTCCAGTCCTGGATTTTTCACTTAATCCTTACCCATGTTTCTCCCTGGGTTGCTGCGTCTGGTGCCCATAGGACAGGGTTAATAATAGCAATGTCAGGAAAAGCTGCATCATAATAAAATGCCTCCACATGACTAATGAAATATGGGCCACAGCATCAAATGGCCACTGGCACACAGAAAAAATGAAATGCTATACATTTCCAGAACTTGGTATGAACTATCAGTCAAAGGGCTGCTTAAATATTCTTGGGGATTTTCCGTCAGTATTTTTTTATACATCAATATCGATTTATCAAAATACATGATTTTCTATCAAATATGAACTTTCAATTTTGGACTAACATAAAGAAAATCGTATATTTTACTGCAAACATCTAAATGGCCAGACTTACTTAAGTAGCTTTGCATGCGTTGTGTTACTTTTATGCATCATGGCGCGCCGTATTTACTATATGACGCACCATGACTCAAAGGCGAGAGATGCATCACTCAGCCTCAAGCAAGGATGTAGTTTCAATGCACTGTGGTGTAACACAACTCCAGCCTGTGTGATGCAAAGCTGTATTGCATTCTGCAAGACAGCTTTACAGGCCACAAGTCAGAATTTCTTCACGCTGGAGTCCAGTGCATAGCGTGAAACAATAAATAACTATGCAGCAACAAACAATTATTTATTCAACCACCCCACTATTTTGGAGGCATTTAAGAAGCATCATCATGACAGGAGGGGTCCAACCCAAAAGATGGGGCTGCCATGCGGGCCAGAGGAAGCGCAAAGTAAGTTTTACAGAGGATGAAAGGCAACATTGACAGGGTTCACTAAAAATGAGAAACTTTGGTTTGTGACCTCCAAATTACCATTAGTCATGAAGGATTCTTTATTGCTAGCAATAATGTACAAGATACACTGCGTGACCCCAACAGAAAGGACTGTGGTTGAATGTGAGAAAGGATGGCATAATCACACATGCAGGACAAGAGAGAAACTGGCCAGGAACCTTCAGTCTGCAATGAGGACTGGAGGTGGAGCAGAGGTCCAGGAGGAGTTGAACCCACTGGAGGAGCAAGTGGCATCACCCTTTTCAGCAGAGTTGGCTGCCAGAGTAGAGGGCATGGACATTGCTGTCCTTGAGGATCAAGGAAATGTACAGGGTGAGGTATAACATAATGCATGTAATATATATTAATATATTGGTACTGTGAGAAGGAAAACACGTATTAAAACTAGGACCCTAATGGGTAAGCACACACCAGACAACAGTGCAACCTCAATCAACAACCCCATATAATCAAGCACACACCAGACAACAGTGCAACCTCAATCAACAACCCCATATAATCAAGCACACACCAGACAACAGTGCAACCTCAATCAACAACCCCATATAATCAAGCACACACCAGACAACAGTGCAACCTCAATCAACAACTCCATATAATCATATAGGGCAGGTACTGCAGATGTTGCAGGTATTAACTATACTATCACCATTATGATTCAATATGTGTGTATGTATAGCGTTAGAGAGTAACACACTCTTATATCAAAGTATCTCCAATATGCATATTAACATGTCTTCATGAAACAGTTGATGCATAAATATGTACTTCAGTCATCCGCACACCTTAGCGTAATAGGACAGATGTGTATGTGTCCATGTAACAATTATACATACTAACAAGTCACGTGTGAAGCATGCAAATCTGTCTTCACACGAAAACAGGGCATACGTACAAAACTGTCATGTAATGCATGCAAGCTAGCCAGCTTGGTGTGATATATGCTGAGTATCTGTATGTCAGGTAACTCTGGTGCACTGTGTGCAGCCCAGGCCTACAGCTGCCACTCATACACCATAGTGCAAGGGTACCTACATCACTGGCTTGTTTATGTGTGTGCAGGAATTTGTCATACTATCACCACTGCCTGATGTACAAAAAGGTAATTTTAGCAATATTTAACATATGTGCCTGCTTATCCTCACTCATGACACAAAAGCTAGAATACCCTCTGCCCACCGGTGCTGCTAAGGTCTCCAAGTAGAATGTTACTGTGCTCACGATAAGGGACAAAAGATATGGGCACTAATGGGGGGCTGTGGGTGTCAACATGATGCTTACTCTCTCTCTCTCTTAAAATTGTTTCAACTCATTTTCTTGAAAAGGAACATGAGCTATTCCTATGTGCATGCTTGGATGGTTCTCAGCACCATTACGCTCCCAGGAGTCCCTCCAGACACTTTAAAACCAGCCTGCCCATCCTCCTTCCATCCCCCATTTCCCCTCCCACTAGCTGCTTAAATTAATTAGCATTCAAGCAAACGAAGCTGGGAGCATTCCTCCCCCTTCCAAACGTTTTAAGTAGCTAACCCACGCACTAGCAAACACCCTGCATTTCTTAAATGAGCTCGTGCAGCTTTTATTTAATCAACACATTAAGTTTACTTTATGCAGCAGCATTCCTACCTCCCATTCCTATGCGACATTGATCCATACACACGCTCTCCATTGCTGCTCTTTCCCCAGGCATTATTTATTTATCAGTGTTGAAAGCCAAATGGAGCAGGAGTTCCACTTCTGGCCTGTTAGATTTGGGGATCTCTAGTTGGCATAGGTAGGTACCTGTGACAAATAGGGACCCTTGCTTCTAGTCAGGGTGAAGGGGTACACTCCTAAAATAACCCCTGCTCGCCCCCTTGGTAGCTTGGCACGAGCAGAAAGGCTTATCTCAGTGGCAGTGTGTGAAGCATTTGTGAACACATACAGTAATCAAGTGACAACAATACAGATGGACACCACACAAGTTTTATATCAAAAATAAGTATTCTTTATAGATTTAACACAAGACCATAAACGACAAAAATCCACAATACTGTTACTTGAAAATGGTAGAATTTAGCTTAGTTCTCTTAAGATGGTAAATGCGACACTCAGAGTTCAATGTACCTAAGATGCGAAACGCAGGGCAACAAAAGTGTTGCAAGGATGGTGATGCGTTGAAGATCCGGTGCAAAGAAACAAAGATGTCGCTTTCTCCTTGATGCGACACGCTTCCTGGTGATGCAGCGGCACCTGATGTGACGTCGGTCCTCTTCTCCGGTAATGCGAGATGTTTCCTCACGATGCGAGCTGCGACAGGCCCTGCGACACGCTTCCCAGTCATGCAGCAGCGTCTGCTGCCATGTCGATCCTCTCCCCTGGCGATGCGAGTTGCTTCCACAATGATGCGAGCCGCAACAGGCCCTGCGACACTCTTCCCGGTGATGTGGCGGCATCTGCTGCGACGTCAATGCTCTTCTCCGATGATGAGCCGTGACAGGCCCTGTGACATGCTTCCCATTGATGCGGCGGCATCTGCTGCGATGTTGATCCTTTTCTCCTGGCAATGTGAGGCGCTTCAGTGGACCTGCGTTAACTCAACGATTCTTCTGTGACACGCTTCCCGGAGGTGCAGCGGCGTCTGCTGCGACGTCGATCCTCTTCTCCGGTGATGGAAGGCGCTTCGTGTTGTGAAGCGGCAGCGGCAGTTCGGCGACACGCTTCCTGTTCTTGAGTCGCGCTTCCAGCTCCTTGTGACACGCAAGTCCTCAAAAAGTCCAGCACAACTGCAGGCACTTCAAGAGAGCTTTTGGGGAGCTAGTGGGTGAAGTCTGTTGTCCCTGAGATTTCAGCAGGAGGCAAGATCTTTTTCAAGCCCATGGAAATCATTCACAAGTTGAATGAAAATGCACACAAAGTCCTTTCTCCTTTCTTTGGCAGTCAGGCAACCACTGCAGGCCAATCCCCCAAGCAGCACTTCAGCTTAGTCTCTCCTCAGTTTCTTCTGGTTCCACTCCTCAGCAAAGGTTTCTTCTTGTTCCCAAAGTGATTTAAAGTTCTTGGGTTTGGGTCCCAATATTTATACCAAGTTTCTCTTTGTTCTCTGAAGGCAGAGAGGCCTTTCCCGAGTCCAAACCAGTTCTGGTCAGTCCTGGAGCACTTTGTTTACATGACTCCTTCTTTCCTTTCAGAGTGCAGAGCAGAGACATCAGACGCACCACAGGATGTGAAGCCAGCATTGTGGAGGGAAGGCACAGACCTATTCAGGTCCCAGGTGCAACTCCTCCCACCCATCTACATGGAGATCGCTCTATTCAGCCCTGTGCTGACTCACCCTGTCTCCTGGAATCCCCCAGCCCCTGTCACTCAAACTCCAGAAAAGGAATACACCGCCTAGCAGAGGCAGGTTTGGATGGTTAGACAAGAAAATACCTACTTTCTAAAAGTGGTATTTTCAAACCCAGGATGTTAAAACCAACTTCACTAAAAGGTATATTTTATCTTTCTGATTCAGGCATACTAAATTCGAATTTCTACCATGTTCCCTGAGTCAGTTAGGATTATAGAATGCAATAATCAAACTGCCCATTCTGGTCTATGGAGAACAGGTAACCTTGCAATAGTGAAAAACGAAAATGGCTGTAATTCACTATTAGAACATGCCACACACACCAGGGCATGTCCTACCTTATACTTACAATGCACCCTGCCCTTGGGCCTACCATAGGGGTGTCTGATATGAAGTAAAGGGAAGGTTTAGGGACTGGCAATTGGGTGCACTTGCCCAGTCAGCAGGACAATACCTGACTGCATGCAGGCTCTGCAATGGCAAGCCTTAGACACACTTTTTCAGGCTGCTTCTGTGGGTGGCACAACCAGTGCTGCAAGCCCACTAGCAGCATTTGGATTACCAGCCCTGGGCACTCCTGGTGCACTGTACTAGGGTCTGACAGGTAACCCAAACCAACCAATCAAGGAATCACTAATTCATACATCAATTTACAATAGGGAGCACTTGTACTGTGGCACTGGGCAGCAGTGGTGCAGTGCCCAAAGCATCTAACACCAGCAAAAACACTTGAGGCAAGAGCAAAATTGGAAGGGAGACCCACGCCAAGGTGCCAGGTCTAACACGGCCTTTTTCTGTTGTGCCCCTGATCATTACCTGCCCTCCAAACCTGGACTGCAGGCTTTCTTGACAGATTAGGGTCACATCAATACAAAAAGGCTCTGCCAACCTTACACCAAAAAACATACGTAAAAAACTTTTTCATTTAAAATGCTAATATCTAACTTTCAGCAGTGCGAGTCCGATTGCATTGCAAAGGCTTGTTTGATAATGGTAATAGTCAGTAGGTCACTCTTTATTTGTGTATTTCATAGTTTTAAAATGATTTCCTTTCACAATGACCGGCTTTTTTGTTGACTGGCTTTCCTCCTCAAAATGATGCTTTAGTTTATGATCTTTTGCTAGCTAAACAACCATGCCTGGTGATAAGGCCAATAAGTAAAAAAATTTGAGAGACAAATGTGGCCAAAAGTTTCCTACAGAATAAAATTTTACAACAGGAAGAGTGTTTGCATAATAATTTAAGTGCACTAGTATAATGTCACCTTCCATTATATCATTGTAAGATGGATTAAGCCACGCCCTATTTACAACACTAAGTTAGCATAACCGAGCTAATTGTTAGCAAACCAGCTTGTCGTTTCTGCTGCGCTGCACACGACACTGTTGTTATGTGTTATTCATTTTAGAAATACTGACTCACCTTTGCCTCACAGGATAACAAACTGTTGGTTTACATTCTTAACAGTGAAATGTGCCCTTGGTCTGTACATCATGCAAAGAACGAGTCTGGGTCACTAGAAGGTACAGAGTGTTGTGATTAGATTGATCGTACCACTTTTTAGACATATCATACATACAGCTGCCAATATCTGAAGGACAAGCGTCTTTAATATTGCAGAACAGTTTAGTTTTAGATTCATTCGAACAGAAGAGCTGATGCATGAGAGAGCGAGCTGATCCTTTGATGTGATTCTACTACGCTGATCTATACGGTATGGGGTCCCCCCTGTTAGCCTAAGAGACCTTCTAATAGTCTAATAATAATGTATTAGATCCTAGAGAAAGGAGTGTGGCTGTAGACCACTGTCATTATTAGTATGATTGCTCCTTTCATTTTATATGGTATTATAACAATGCTTATTGTTCTGATCTGTATCATTTGTCTGCTAGTGTTAGCCAAAGTACTGCATCTTAGGACGCGAGGTTTATAAAATAAACTCTTTTAACTTTACCGTGTCTGTATTATTCTGTTGTGGACTGACAAATAGATACGAACAGGTATTTCGGATTCCCACCACTCCTGGGAAATATCTAAGTCGCTTGTTCTGGTTTATCTATACATTGGGACCACCTAGCTAGATCTAGGTTAACGAATGGGATACTAAGCTAGTCGGATAAGGGGTTCTTGGTTCTATGGGGAGTTTCTGGTACACCACAATTCTCTGAGGTCCTGGTCTCCTGCGCATAGTTCTGTGCATAAGCAGAATCCCTGCAACATCATGCTATCAAGCCGTAGCAAAATGGAGACTGTGTATACTAGCATAGAACTAGTGATGCAGCCATATAAAAGGCTTAGTAGACATATGTCAGGTATGAGCTTCACACACCCCTACTCAGCGCCAGGATACCCTTGTGGGTGATAGTGCACTTTACAAATACACATAAGATAAAGTTTAGACCTGGCATTCTTGGTGTGGTTTTCCGCATAACATTTTGCGTTTAATCCTCCTGTTCTTGACTTTGTTTTTGCTGGCCTTTAGAGGCCTGTGCACTTTACCAGTGCTAGCCAGTGTTTTACACCTAATTGGCATATTTAAATTACTTGTAAGTCCCTAGCAGAATTACAGTACTTGTGCCAGAGCCAGTAAATTAAATGCTAATTTTGGAACTTCAGCATTGATTGCACCACTGTTAGAAAGGGATTCCTGGTTGACCGAGTTATGCACCCAGGCCAGTAAGGAACCACAACTCTACTCAGAGTAAGCTACATACACACTTAAAGATAACCTGTGCTCACCCTCTGGTAGCTAGGCACAGAGCAGTCAGGCTTATCTAAAGATGCAATGTGTAAACTATCTGTGCAAAGGACACACACACACAGTAACACAATGAAAACCGCACAAAAAGACTCCACTGAGAGAACAATAGAGAATATTTATCTGAGTAAAACAAGACCAAAATGACAAAAATCAAATAAGTATAACTTTAGAGATTACTTTTAAAGAGTAAATGCAAAAATAGTGTTTTGAAGTCACTAGCAGTCAAAAGTTTATTTTGTTGTCACGAGGGATTGATGTAAATCCAAAGTTCAAGCTGACCGGAATTGAGGGCAGGCCCCCGCAGTGAACCACGCAGGTCCGCTGAGAAAGTAGCTTGGATGGAGCAAAGCACTGATGTTGAGGGCTCGATGCGTTGATCATTTCCACGCAGTCGGCTTGCTGTGTTGTAATCGAGCTTCGCTGAAGGGAAGACAGTGATTTGTCGTCAAGCCACGCAGAGCGTTGTTGTTGTCAAACAGCCTCTGTGTCGGTGTCGAATGCATCAGTCCCATAAGTCTTTTGTGTCCCTGAGACTTCAGAAAACAGGAGGCAAGCTGTCACGCACTTGGAGATCACTTAGAAAGAAGGCAGAATCCAGCTCTCCTTCAGCAGAGTCAGGGAATTTATCATTACCATTCCAAACATGTGAAACATGAAAAAGCTACTAGGAATTCCAGCTTATAAGTGTACTAAAGAATTCCCAATGCTGGCTATGGGAGGAGTAGGCCTCACAGTAGTGAAAAACGAAATAGTCTGCTTGTCACTACCAGGACATGTAAAACATACAAGTGCATGTCCTAGCTTTTACTTACATGGCACCCTGCTCATGGAATTACAAAGGGCCTACCTTAGGAGTGACTTACGTGTAATAAAACAGGAGTTTAAGGCTTGGCCAGTAGTTATAAATAGCGAGTTGAAGTGACAGTAAACTGCACACACAGGCACTACCGTGGAAGGCCTGAGATAGATATGAAAGGCTACTTCTGTGGGTGGCACAATCAGTGCTGCGGCTCACTAGAAGCATTTCAGGAACACAGGTTTTCCCAGTACAACAAATATGTCAATCAGTTATACACAAATGCCATCATGTTTAGTGGAGAAGCACATGCACTTTAGCACTAGTCAGCAGTGGTAAACTGCTCAGAGTCCTAAAGTCAACAAAAAGAAGCAGCAAAACGTGGAGGCAAAAGGCAAAACAGACTTGGGAAGACCACCCTAAGGATGCCAGCTCTAACAGTCACTCACCTGAGAAGCACTTTAAACTAAGTGTGGATAGCGATAAACTCCACTCTGCCATTGGCGTTCTCTGAGTCTTTGTCAATCCACACTCCGCTTGCATGGCGGAGGTTGGTAAAAACTGCACCTATGCCGCGTAGAGGAGTTTAACGGCACCCATGTGACCAACCATTACTGTTAATCATGGAATCAAACTTCATGTGAGCATGCTTTGTAGGGCTGCCCCTCCAGCATCACTGACCATGCACCACGGGAAAGTCTTTCACCGATACGCAGGAGCAATAGTGTTGAAGCTGCGGGCTAGAGATGCACAAGCATAGTATAGCGGAACCCATCCATGCGCATGCTTTGTATTACTCTGCACACGCTACTGCACAGCTCTGTGGTGATCCAGTGCACCCGGTCCCTTTCATGATGCGCCCCGATGGGGAGTATGGACTCACCCCATTTGATAGGAGAAGAATGAGTTTGGGCTGCAGCGAGGAGGTGATTTCCCTCACCAGCTTTAAGCCCAGCCACTGCTTTGCGTTTTCGTGATTTGGACTGCGTGTTGACTCAGTAGCTAAACCCTCCATAGATGTCAGGTAAGGATATATTTGGTGTTCCCAGGCTAGAGGGACAAGGTGACTGTGGTAAAGGGATTTTCAAATAGAATCAAGTGGATGCGAGGACAAGGGGCTTTGGGACCTTGTTGTTTCTGAGAGGAAGAGCGTATTTATTCTATCTATCCTGCTTCGGTGGATCAGATGGGGATGAGAGAGGGGGCCTTATGGGTGGAAGGTTTCTGTAGGTACCGCTTTCTGAAAGTAATTCCCTACAGTGCCATGGTCAGCACGGTATATGGTCTGGGGACTGTCTTGGAGTCAGGGGGTCTCTAAGCATTTCTTCTGGAGAGTAGGACAATTCCTGATGCGTCAGTCTTATTCTGTTGAGATATGCGTAGCTGGAAACAGAAAGAAGGAGTAATCGAATACCAGGGTGTCTTGATTGGAGGGAGAGAGCAGCGCCATATTTCAGTAGTTCTGGAGGTGAAAAGTAATTCGAATTTCCAAGTAATCCATAACCTGATACAGCATTCTGCATCCTAAATATTGGGCACCTGGCAAGCAAGCCAAGGTGATTTGGGAGCCTTGAGACAAATGCTAGCGATGACTCAGAAAGAAAGGCACTATTTTCACAAGATATGGTCTTACCCTTCTGTCAGGCGGAGAACTTCTCAGATATGACATTCAATAATAATGTCCCACCCTTGCTTCCAGCCTAGGTGCTGGTACTTGTGGGACCATTGGTGAATAAGGATAACTGTTTATTAACTGATGGAGGGTAGTAACTGTGGAGGACCCATTGACTGAAATTTAACCTGAAAGAAGTTCCTGAGAGCAATGCATAGCCAAATGCAGTCGAGAAAAGTAGATGAAGTCGTTAGCATAGAATTTTAAATGCAATTTTTTAAGTGGCATTTACAACAGTGCCTTTCTCTCTTTCTAGAGCTCATTTACAATTCTCGCAGCAGACACACAGTGAGTGTTTGGTGTCCAGTAGTGGGCTCTGAGATCCCATTGTCTAAAAAAATGCAGCTCCCCATTCTTTTTTTTTATATATTTTGCTTTAAAGCAAAGTTACTGCAAACAACCTAACAATTTTTATGAAAGAGAGGTTAAGGATGGGTGAGTTGAGCAACTACTCCCTCTCATGGAACTCCGCTGAGTTTTTATGCCACTCTGCGGAATTCCGCATAGTGCAACTCAATGAGCTCTGGCCACCCCTACTTTAAACATGTCTCAAGTCTGCCATTGCAGTCTGTGTGTGCAGTTTTTAAACTGCCATGTTGACCTAGCAAAATAAACCTTTTGCCAGGCCCAAATCGTAATTTTTAATACAGCCACTTCTAGGGTAGACCCTGGACAGCTCACAGGGCAGGGTGCAGTGTATTTAAAAAGTGGGAAATGTACTTTTTAGTTTCACATGTGCTGGTAGAGAAAAACTCTTAAATTCATTTTTCACTATTGCAAGACCGACGTCCTCCATAGACTAGCATTGTAGATACCTTATTACATCAAATAGGTGATACTTTCCAAATGTGAGCAGGTTTACCTCAGGACTTCAAAAGAAAACCTCTAAAAGACTCTCCTACTTCAAAGGAAGGCCCTGGCATACATATTGGGCCCTGGACACCAACTGGACCTGTGGATAATCTGCCAGAATGAAGGACTGCTGGTAGGTCCACCACTCTGCTGAACTGCTTCTCTAAAGGATTGCTGCCCTGCAGCCCTGCTGCCTGCTGCCCTCTTGCCTAGGTGAGAAAGGACTGCATCTGTTGAACATAGGATCCTAAAGTGACTCCAACGGCTAGTTGGATGGCTTCCTGACAAGAGCCTCTTGGACAGAAGACTTCAACAACCTTCAAACCAGCATCTGTGAGTCCTACCCTTCCAAGTGGTGCCACCTCAGTCCTGGACCCTTGGAAGTGGGCCTCAAGGTGCCCTGTAAGTCAATCTGTGGGTCCAGTAAAACCAACGTGTCTCCTCTGCTGCATGGCACAAACCCGAGCTGTACCAACGCATTGTCTCTGCTGTGAGGATTCTCTGCATGCAAGGACTCCACATTGACATTGCAGCCTGCATCGGTACTGGTGCTGTGTGCAGTTTCACCAATGTAGACACTTGGTGCAGATCGGAGCTTCCGAATCCCCTCTACTTCCACGGACGGAGTGATTTCGCAGTCACACTCACACACACACATCACACGCTGGTGGGGCCCATTACACCAACATTCATCCTACCACTCTATCCGTGCCATGTATAAGGAGAAACACTAGTTCAATTCTCTGTACCTAACCAATCTGCATATACCCTGAGGTCAATGCGATCAACAGATTGCTATAAATCTGGTGAAAACAATTCAAACAGTATACATTTCAATAAATCATGACAATGAAATAACCACCCGACACAGTAATTCAAACAATATATATTTTATCTAAAATTAATTTGCAAGGAAAGCCAAATAATGCAAAGTCATTTCTTCTCATAATTACCTATTCTGGCTAAAAGTCGTTTTCTAAGTCAGAACTGGTCCTCAGTTTAAAGTTTCTAGCCGTCATGTAGAGTCACCGTCCTCTCCGTCAGCATCGGGACCTCTGATCATAGGTTCGGGAAGAAGTGGCGCTAGACCTCTCTAGCCTACTAATATTTATACTAAATTTACATTCCAAAATGTTGCAATCGATTGTATGACATAATTTCGAAAGACAAAAATTCGACCTACAAAAATATCGCAACAAAAATATCGTGGTCAAGAATATCGACATCCTATCTACAACATGGTAAGTACAAAAATATCGATAATTTAATATCGATGTCAAAAATATCGTAATTCAAAAATATCGGGTTTTTTTTAGTTTAAAAATATATGTAAAATAAACCAAATAATACTTATAAATCAAAGAAACATAATTAAATATATTGTATAATATGTAAAATGTATAATAAATATATATAATTAAATGAAACTTTAATGAAACATATATATATAATATATAATATATACACTTACTTAATAATTACTTTTAATAATAATTTCTGTAACATATAAATTATTAAATATTTATTTAAATTACCAATACATCTATACACATAAAACAATAACATTAATACATATTAAATAATTACATATAGCAAATAATAATCAATAATTTTAATTTGAATAATTTTTATTATTAATTATATATTACAATAGCTAAAATATTACAAAACATATTTAATATCAGACACAATAAAACTACTAGTCCAACTTCAACAAAAACAACAGTAAGGAAAATGTTGGATAGCGTAGGGGTAAAAATAACTATTCCAACTCCCAAGAGTGCAACAGTAGGGAAAACATTGGATAGCGTAGGGGTAAAAATTACTATTCCAACTCCAAAGAGTGCAACAGTAGGGAAAGCGTTGGATAGCGTAGGGGTAAAAATTACTATTCCAACTCCAGAGAGTGCAATAGTAGGGAAAGTGTTGGATAGCGTAATGGTAAAAATTACTATTCCCACTCCAGAGAGTGCAATAGTAGGGAAAGTGTTGGATAGCGTAAGGGTAAAAATTACTATTCCCACTCCAGACAGAGCAACAGTAGGGAAAACATTGGATAGCGTAGGGGTACAAATAACTATTCCAACTCCAAAGAGTGCAACAGTAGGGAAAACGTTGGATAGCGTAGGGGTAAAAATTACTATTCCAACTCCAGAGAGTGCAATAGTAGGGAAAGTGTTGGATAGCGTAAGGGTAAAATCTACTATTCCCACTCCAGAGAGTGCAATAGTAGGGAAAGTGTTGGATAGCGTAAGGGTAAAATTTACTATTCCCACTCCAGAGAGTGCAACAGTATAGAAAATGTTGGATAGCGTAGTGGTAAAAATAACTATTCCAACTCCAAAGAGTGCAACAGTAGGGAAAACGTTGGATAGCGTAGGGGTAAAAATTACTATTCCAACTCCAGAGAGTGTAATAGTAGGGAAAGTGTGGGATAGCGTAAGGGTAAAATTTACTATTCCCACTCCAGAGAATGCAATAGTAGGGAAAGTGTTGGATAGCGTAAGGGTAAAAATTACTATTCCAACTCCAGAGAGTGCAACAGTAGGGAAAGCGCTGGATAGCGTAGGGGTAAAAATTACTATTCCCACTCCAGATAGTAAAACAGTTGGGAAAGCACTAGATAGCATAGTGATGCTATGAACATTATAACCAATTCAATAATTTGTTATAAAAAAATTGCATGTTAACAATGTTTTAAAAAAATAATTATTATTAAATACCAATTATGTAAAATAAATATTTAAATAAATAAATTTAAATTACATCCCACACTATTCCCCCTTTAACACACAACACACTACACATACAAAATACACAATAGATTTAAATATCAATTTATCTCTTATTTACAATTAATAATACATTCTTTATAATTAATATAGTTATTAATTCACTAATTAATACATATTAACTACGAAATTACAAATATTCACCTATTAATTATTAATTAACAATACATTAATTAGCAATAACAACAAATAAAATACAATAATCAATTATTTATATTTACTATATTTAACTAACTAATAACAATTAATTAGTAATAATTACAAATAAATAAAATATATCATTATTTATTTTATTTTAATTACATCCAACCCTATTCCCCTATAAACCCACAACCCACTACACATAAAAATTCACATAATTAATTTTAATTATCAATTAATCACTTAATAAAATTAAATCACCAATTAATTACTAATTAACAATTAATTAATTAACTATAACAATAAATAAATATTATTGATAAACTAATTATAATTTATATAATTAACCAAATAATAAATTATTTTTACAATTAATAATTAATTAAAAATTATTTAATCTATTAATCAAATTAATTACCAATTATTAATTGATTACCAATTATTTAATCATAAATACCAATTAAACAATACATATTAATTCATTAATTATAATTACATTACTTCCCACCCTATTCCCCTATAAACCCACAACCCACTACACATAAAAATTCACATAATTAATTTAATTATCAATTAATCACTTAATAAACTTAAATCACCAATTAATTACTAATTAGCAATTAATTAATTAACAATAACAATAAATAAATATTGATAATAAAGTAATTATAATGTATATAATTAACCAATTAATAAAATAATTTTACAATTAATAATTAATTAACAATTAATTAATCAATTAATTACCAATTATTAATTAATTACCAATTAATTAATCATCAATACCAATTAAACAATACATATTAATTCATTAATTATAATTACATTACTTCCCACCCTATTCCCCTATAAACCCACAACCCGCTCTGATACTAAAACGCTAAAGTAAATGTAAAATAATTATAAATCTCTAAACATTTATTTTGAAATGTATTAAAATACATTACAATAATCTTTAACATACAAATAAAATACATATTAAATGACATTACACTAAATAAATATCGATATTATTGACATCGAAATTTTTACTTACGATATTACTTACATCGATATTAAGTACTTCGATATTATTAACTTCGATATTACTTACCTTGGGATCGATATTCTGTCCATCGATATTCTTGACTTCGATATTCTGTACCTACGATATTAAAAACACGATATTATTGTAGGTCGAAATTTAAAACTCGATATTTTGGCTAAACACCGTTGCAATCATATCGTACATATCGGACAAATGGCGGAAATTATGTCGTCTTGGTACATTGGGATACATTAGTAGTTTTTCACACACATTGATCGTCAAAAATAATGAATAAAAATAAGGAGTCCATAACTATTTCGTTACTTCTACGGATGTCTCTTTTGGATAAAAAAATGTATCATCTCGTGAGACCACTCAGGTGCCGATCACGATCCGGTAAAAAATTCCCCCGTGCGACTCGTATCGGGTCTTTTTACCGTACGAATCGTACAAGTGCCGTACGAACTGGCAATCACGATTCGCATGGTAAAAAGTCCATACGAACCGCACCGGGAATCATTCCCCACACGTCCTCGGGTCGGAAAATGTGTCCGACACGTCCTCGGACGATTTACCTTACAAACGTAAAAATCCAAGTCCGACCGAGGAATCACGATCCATCCCGTGCGTCCGAGCCTACAACCGTATGGAAAAAACACCGTCCGCACCGAACACCAATAGCAACCATGGAGACATGTGCCCGCATACGCGCCCAACACTCCCCCCAGCCCCCGTACGTCCGACACGTACCCCCCGTATATGTATACCCCCACCCGTCTATGTACACCCCAGTACGTTCCAGTCGTACCCCCACCCCAGTACGTGTCGTACCACCGTCAATGTACACCCCCCCACCCCTGTACGTGTCGTACCACCGTCTATGTACACCCCAGTACGTTCCAGTCGCACCCCCACCCCAGTACGTGTCGTACCCCCCGTGTACCTACACCCCAGTACGTTCGAGCCACACCCCCACCCCAGTACGTGTCACAGCCCCGTCTACCTACACCCCAGTACGTTCCAGTCGTACCCCCACCCCAGTACGTGTCGTACCCCCCGTGTACCTACACCCCAGTACGTTCGAGCCACACCCCCACCCCAGTACGTGTCATAGCCCCGTCTACCTACACCCCAGTACGTTCCAGTCGTACCCCCACCCCAGTACGTGTCGTACCACCGTCAATGTACACCCCCCCACCCCTGTACGTGTCGTACCACCGTCTATGTACACCCCAGTACGTTCCAGTCGCACCCCCACCCCAGTACGTGTCGTACCCCCCGTGTACCTACACCCCAGTACGTTCGAGCCACACCCCCACCCCAGTACGTGTCATAGCCCCGTCTACCTACACCCCAGTACGTTCCAGTCGTACCCCCACCCCAGTACGTGTCGTACCACCGTCAATGTACACCCCCCCACCCCTGTACGTGTCGTACCACCGTCTATGTACACCCCAGTACGTTCCAGTCGCACCCCCACCCCAGTACGTGTCGTACCCCCCGTGTACCTACACCCCAGTACGTTCGAGCCACACCCCCACCCCAGTACGTGTCACAGCCCCGTCTACCTACACCCCAGTACGTTCCAGTCGTACCCCCACCCCAGTACGTGTCGTACCCCCCGTGTACCTACACCCCAGTACGTTCGAGCCACACCCCCACCCCAGTACGTGTCATAGCCCCGTCCACCTACACCCCAGTACGTTCCAGTCGTACCCCCACCCCAGTACGTGTCGTACCACCGTCAATGTACACCCCCCCACCCCAGTACGTGTCGTACCACCGTCAATGTACACCCCCCCACCCCTGTACGTGTCGTACCACCGTCTATGTACACCCCAGTACGTTCCAGTCGCACCCCCACCCCAGTACGTGTCGTACCCCCCGTGTACCTACACCCCAGTACGTTCGAGCCACACCCCCACCCCAGTACGTGTCATAGCCCCGTCTACCTACACCCCAGTACGTTCCAGTCGTACCCCCACCCCAGTACGTGTCGTACCACCGTCAATGTACACCCCCCCACCCCAGTACGTGTCGTACCACCGTCAATGTACACCCCCCCACCCCTGTACGTGTCGTACCACCGTCTATGTACACCCCAGTACGTTCCAGTCGCACCCCCACCCCAGTACGTGTCGTACCCCCCGTGTACCTACACCCCAGTACGTTCGAGCCACACCCCCACCCCAGTACGTGTCATAGCCCCGTCTACCTACACCCCAGTACGTTCCAGTCGTACCCCCACCCCAGTACGTGTCGTACCACCGTCAATGTACACCCCCCCACCCCTGTACGTGTCGTACCACCGTCTATGTACACCCCAGTACGTTCCAGTCGCACCCCCACCCCAGTACGTGTCGTACCCCCCGTGTACCTACACCCCAGTACGTTCGAGCCACACCCCCACCCCAGTACGTGTCACAGCCCCGTCTACCTACACCCCAGTACGTTCCAGTCGTACCCCCACCCCAGTACGTGTCGTACCCCCCGTGTACCTACACCCCAGTACGTTCGAGCCACACCCCCACCCCAGTACGTGTCATAGCCCCGTCTACCTACACCCCAGTACGTTCCAGTCGTACCCCCACCCCAGTACGTGTCGTACCACCGTCAATGTACACCCCCCCACCCCAGTACGTGTCGTACCACCGTCAATGTACACCCCCCACCCCTGTACGTGTCGTACCACCGTCTATGTACACCCCCCCACCCCTGTACGTGTCGTACCACCGTCTATGTACACCCCAGTACGTTCCAGTCGTACCCCCACCCCAGTACGTGTCGTACCACCGTCAATGTACACCCCCCCACCCCTGTACGTGTCGTACCACCGTCTATGTACACCCCAGTACGTTCCAGTCGTACCCCCACCCCAGTACGTTCCTGGCGCACCCCCAACACAACCTCCTAAGTACGGAGCGCACCCCATGCCCCAACATCACAACCGCATGTACGAGTCGTACAAAGCCACACACAAGGACCAAATCGTACAACCAAATGGCCCATGTACACACCGTACACACGCTCAAAACGCACGTACACAACAAGGACAAAACAAAACAACTCAACAATACACCATTCGAAAGGCACACAGCCACTAAACATGGCCAACAACCACTAAAATAACACAATCACTGACCTGCAACTGTCAAAAACAAACAGAGGCCCAATACACCACCACTCCTTATAACACACCCACCCAAAATTCAAACACTGCCACACCCACCCATGGACCAATAAAAAGGGCCCACACACACAAACCATGAGCCTTTGCAACAGACCCACTGCTGCCAGACACCACAGAACCAGACTACAAGCGACACCACATCTTACACTTGCACACCTTCACACGACCACCCTCACAAACACCCTCTCATCACATTCACACACACACACAACCATCCACACCCCCCCCCAACATCCACACACCCCCCACACCCACACCATCCCCACCCACACCCCTCACCATGCCCACTACCAAGAATCCAAAGTTCAGTCACCGAGAGTTGGAGGTCCTTGTTGATCAAATCCTCAGAGTCGAGCCACAGATCTTTGGAACATTGGTCAGAAGCACCAGCCAGGCAGCCAAAACAGCCATGTGGCAGACCATCGTCGATGCTGTGAATGCTGTTGCGGACACCAGGAGGACCAAGCAGGATTGCCAGAACAGGTGGTACGATCTGCGGAGGAGGGTCAGAGCCAAGAGACAGGAGGAACACGACCAGGCCAACGCCACCGGAGGAGGGCCCTCCCGCAGACCCGTACAGTACCATCCCTGGGAGGAGAGGGTGATGGCCATACTGCCGGTGGAGGCAGTTGAAGGAGTAGAAGGACTCCGAGACCCGGGTGAGTACACAAACAACGCACCTCACATGGGGGGAACTGCAACCACAACCAAAATTAATAACAGGCACGCAACCACCACAAGCCATCGCATTACTCAACCACACTCCATGAGCAGGCACATGCCACTGCTGCCACCATGCCCCATGCACCCAGCTGGACAATGTCAAGTCACAGGCCACAGAAGACAACAACACATGACACGGTAACCCGGATGGCGGGAGGCTGGGCACCAAGAATCACATAGTGCGACTCCAAAGCAGACAACAATGCCCTCTGCCCATATGGCCTAGGTCACAGCCAGACAAACACTGTGTCCCAACACAGGAATGACTTGCCAGCAAATGGCGGATGCCTTGCATCAACACATGGGGGTGAAGGCACTGTTTTGCACATGCCAGCAGCTAATGAACAGCCAACAGTGTGAAAGAGTGGCAGCACACACCACCACAGCAGCAGCGCACAGACACACAGCAGACAAAATGGGTGCCTGGAGATCAGAAACAAACTCACATCAACAGGCCAAGGGCCACTCAAAGATCTGCTAACAGTGTGTGCCCAGGAAGCTGGGCCAAGGTGACAGAGGGTGACACACGGAGGGAGGGAGAGGGGGACACAGAGGGAGGGAGAGGGGGACTGAGAGGGAGGGAGACACAGGAAGATGGACAGAGGGAGGAGGCTGACACACAGAGGGAGGGAGAGGGGGACAGAGAGGGAGGGAGAGGGGGACAGAGAGGGAGGGAGACACAGGAAGAGCAAATCAGTCCTGTGGTGTGTGGGAATGTCTGCTCGTCAGCAGGTGGACTGCGTGCATGTAGACAAGGGTGGCCAGTGCCAGAACCCCCCCTCTTCATCATGGCAAAACGCAGGGCCATGTCACAACCTGTACACGAGCACAAGGACAGCCACCTGCATCATATGAGTGTGTGGATCCACTCCATGTGCACATGTACAGTGCTACAAGGAAGGCGCAAATGCATAGCTCGGCACACATGCACACTCCACTGCTGACTGCAGTCACACTTGACGCAGCAAGTAAGACTGTGGCACACATAGTTAAAGGGGCCAAATTGGTGCCCAAGGGACACACACATGCACAAGTGCACTGTGAGTGGAATGCAAGACAGATCCTAATTCCAAGAGGAAATGTGCCAACTTTGTAACGGATGAAACATGGATGTTGCATGGATCAAAATTAACATTTTCTCTCTCACACACAGGTCAACGTCGTGCTGCACCCCCCAACACTGGGGGGGAACACTCACAGGACCCGGATCTGCAGGAGACCGATCCCACCGGCAGCGACCACTCTCACCACTCTGCGGACGACCCCGACCGACCTGGCCCCTCTGGTGTCCAACCACCTGCAGCACCTGCGTCAGGTACAACCGTGCCAACCACCACCCCCACTCCTGCCACATCCCAGGAGACACCCAGGATCCCTGCCCCAACACCACAATGCAGCCAGGCTCGCCAGGAGGGACACGGTGTCCCGGGCACCCAGGAGGAGGCAGGCGACAACGCCAATGCCACCCCTCAGGGGTCCCGGAGACCCGATGTGCCCACAAGTGCAGGCCAGACGCAAGTGGGCAGGGGTGGTGGGAGTGGAGGACGGCGGAGGCGCGAGCCTGACCAGTTGGCTGGGGATCCGGTATTTTCACATGTCCGTAACATCCTGGACTCATACCGGCAGGACACCACGGGCATGGCCCAGGTTGTGTCCGTCCTCGAGGGGATCAAGGTCCAGCAGGCCCAGCAACATGCGGAGCTAATAGCCTGTCTACAGCTACACCAACGGAGGATGGAGGACAGACAGGCTGAGCAAGTGACGGCGTCCCAGGGGATTCACGCTGAACTCCGTCGGATGGCCGACACCATGGCCGACCCTCCCTGTGCCAGAAGGCGGAGAACATCACCACCCACAGGGAGGGATCATGAGGAGGAGGAGGAAACATCCGACGGAGCATCCCAGACGTCGTCACGGCCTGCTGCTGAGGTTCCCCGCAGGAAGCCGGGTCGTCCACGGAAAGGACCGTGAGGGTGGCTGCTACATCACCATCTCCCAGGACACCTGGCCTGGCACCTGGCCCACTGGAGCAACAGCATCACAGCATCAAGAGACAACTCTGCCACATGGCCCTGCTGGTCACTGGCTGACCAATGTTGACAAAGACTGTGGCATGGACTCTGAGGATTTCCAATGGCAAGGACACCAACTCCCCTACTGAACTTTGGATTCCCTAATCCCGGAAAGCCCCCCACTTTGTCCCCCCCCCCCCTAATAAATCACACTATTAAGAGTAGATGCCTGCTGCTAGCATTATTACCTAACATGTGTCTTGTACAGTCTAAACATGCCTGAGTCATCTGTTCACTTCAACCATCCACACCCTGGGGCCTGAGTCTGGCACAGGACACATGGGTCACAGTTTATTAGGCAAGACAGACATGGAGCACCATACACACCCGTGATGTGCAGAACCAGCTGAGGGGGTGGCCGAACAACCGTGCTGACAGACACATTGAGTACAGCAACAGTCATGCGCAGAGGTCAGGGAACCTGGCCCGTGTCCTGGGGGTCACCCAGGTACGTGTAGACAGGTGGCAGAACCATGTCCTGCAAGCTTGAGTCCGGTGGATGCAGAGAATGGGGGCCTGGACAACGTTGGATGCATGGGGATGGCACATGTCACACTACCCACACAGTCATGGACATCATGCCCAATACACAGTCTCAGCACACACACACAGCTTGCATCTTGCCACTCGACACATTGACACATAGCCACAATCTGGGAATACCATGCCAGACATGCAGGATGCACCGTGCCAACACACCAGCATTGACTGAGCAGAGGCACCTTGGAGGCATAGGGACACCTTTAATAGTCATGTTTTTGGGATTGCAGAGGCAACTTGAAGTACACATGAACACATCATGTGGAGTAACATGTGGCTCAAACACTGGCACCCCCCTTCTGCAGCACAAATGCGTGATAGCCATGGTACTGGCACACAAGCGTCGGCTAACAGCTAAATACCCACAGCTGCACACGGAGAGCCTGCCATACACCATAGATCCGCTGATGTGGAAGTCCCACGCCATGTCAAGCCAATGTCAACCGTATGTGTCCGAGGGCAGTGTCACACACATTGATGCCATCATCACAATCCACCATCCCATCACTGATGACTGACAACCAGGCAGCCCATCTATTCTGGTGTACCCAGCTGCATGTCGTGTCCCATGGGGATGCAACATGACTGCAGAGGAACCAAACCCCGACCTGGGCAGTGTGCACACATCGTGAACAACTGCCACACCCAATACACCCCAGATGCATCCCTTACCCCATGGAGACTTCCAAACGTGTCCGTGCCTGTAACGCTGAGTCAGCCCACGATGCCATGTCCATGAGGAATAGCAGTGCCACAACAATGCAACCAGCAGATGGCATGCGCAGGTACCTGGGGAAGAGAGACACACAAGAAGTCAGCCACAAAAAGCACAGCCACTTGCATGTGCATTGACTCGACACATGTATGGATGACAACATGCTAGGTCACAATTATGACTGGGGAAATACTACCATCACTGCCACCATCACTCCAGTGACACACCCACACACACCTCTGACTCACGTGCCATACATGCAGGTGGACACACACATCACAACACATGCCACACGGGGACCAAGGCGTGCACACTCAGACACTGGTACTCACCACTAAGCAAAGAAGTCGCGTATGAGCCGAGTCCGGATGTCCTCTTGCGGCTCCACATCCTCCACATCACTAGCCCCATTGCCAAGCCCTTCGTCCTCCACGGGTGGATGGTCCTCGTCATGTTGATTCAGGATGAGTGGCACAGCTCTTTCAACTGCCATGTTGTGCAGCATGCAGCAGACCATGAAGATCTTGCAAACCTTTGCCGGGGCATATGGGAGTGCGCCGCCGGTCTTGTGGAGGCACCGGAATCGGCTCTTCAGCATGCCAAACGTCCTCTCTATCACTCGCCTTGTCCGGCCATGGGCGGTGTTGTAGCGGAGCTGGGCCGGCGTGATGGGGTTGCGGAGAGGTGTCAGCAGCCAAGGCATGTTGGGATAGCCAGCGTCCCCTACATGGGAAGCACATGGACATCGTTAGAACTGGCGAAGCGGTAGTGCTGCTCGGCCAAACAGAATACAGGACAGACAGACTGTACCCACCAACAACACATGCTCGTTCGTTGCGCAGCTGCATCATCATATCAGGCATCCCGCTACGCCTCATGATGTAGGCATCGTGTGCTGATCCTGGGAAACGAGCACAGACATGTGAAATCACCATGTTGGACAGACACACCACAAGGGCATTGATGGAGTGGTAGTGCTTCCGATTGCGGTACGCCACCTCCCGTGCGTGTGGTGGTACCAAACCTACATGTGTCCCATCTATGGACCCAATGACATGGGGCATCCCTCCCAGGGCATAGAAACCACGCTTGACCTCAGTCATCTGTTCAGGGGTTGGGAACTTGATTAAGTCATCCAGGTGAATCAACATGGCCTCCAAGAAATCATGCAGCACACCGCTGAACATGCTCTGGGACATGCCACCAACATGAGCTATGGTATTTTGAAAGGTACCCGTGGCAAGGAAATGTAGGGCAGCCATTACCTTCAGCTGGGGTGTCAGTGCCGTAGGATACCTGTGCTGCGGTTGCAGGTGTGGTGCCAGTCTCGCCGTCAGCTCCAGAATCAACGGTTGGGTGAAGCGGTAGAGCCGGATCCTGTCATTCTCCTGCATGGTGGCCAAGTCTGGAATTCTTCGGGCAACAGGAGGCGCTCTGCAGTAATTTGGAAGTGACAAGGAAGAGTGAGTGCACTACGAGAACAACTCATGTCTACTGAGCACATGTAAATCTGGCAATACACACATGCCACATAGGGAGTCAGGCATGTGCTACATGCCCAGGACACGTATGGATGCAAGGTGACACTCCTTCCAAGACCCAGCTACACACGGTGATTGAGAACCTCCCCATGCCACGCCATGGAAATAGCTGTGTCCCAGTGCAAGTGCACTGCCCGACGCAAGACAGGAGTGACATACACCCACACATCAGCAGAAGTGTGATGCCGATTGCAGAGACTGGCAGCGGAACACTTGAGCCACAGGTCACATGACATTACACTAGTCCAGCCCACACACCTTGCCATGAAGGTGCACATGTCATGACTCACCACACATTCCTTGTGAGTTTGCTGACATGGCCTTGTCACGCTACTCCGTGTCCCTTGCATACATGTGCACCTCACATCCGAGAACACATGTGGCATGGTGTTGGGAACAGTGTGCAATGACAATCTACACACAGCCACATGTTGGTTGCTGCAACGGCTGCAGCTTTTGAGGGTGCTACAACATCAACCTGATGTAAATCCCGGACACATATATGGCATAGTCACATTGTGCACTGTGGGTAGTGATAAGTCATGTGTCATGAACCCTGTACCTGGCATCATGGGACACTTCCGTGTGTTGGTGTCGGTGCCATGCCAGTGACGCTCACCCCAAGTGCGCAGTCCCACATGCACACATGTCAAAGGAGTCAAGGGCATGCCTGGCACACATTGCACCCTCACACAGTACACATGTACACATCTCATCATACATCTGGTGCCTTCTCCACTCAGGAGGCATGTTCCACATCACAGCCTGTGACACCTGTGCCCCACACATGTGGTAATGCACAGACGATGCCTTGATGTCCATTCCTGGACAAGTATGTCCATCCATGGACAAGTATGTCCGCCCTATTCCTACATGTGTGTCGCCTATCACCACAGTGATGTGTAAAATCCGCCGTACTGCTGCTGTGAGGGCCTGTGCATGTTCCCAAATCACTGTGGGAGTGCTGCCGTATGTGTACCCATCGTGATGGCGAGCGTAGATGCGAGTGTACGGTCCGTGTCACTACGGGTACGCATACGCGTGCAGACCCATAGTGATGGAGAGCGTAGATGCGAGTGTAGGGCCCTATCACTATGGGTCTGCACGCGTATGCGTACCCGTAGTGGTACGGACCGTACACTCGCATCTACGCTCACTATCACTATGGGTCTGCACGCGTATGCGTACCCGTAGTGGTACGGACCGTACACTCGCATCTACGCTCACTATCACTATGGGTCTGCACGCGTATGCGTACCCGTAGTGGTACGGACCGTACACTCGCATCTACGCTCACTATCACTATGGGTCTGCACGCGTATGCGTACCCGTAGTGGTACGGACCGTACACTCGCATCTACGCTCACTATCACTATGGGTCTGCACGCGTATGCGTACCCGTAGTGGTACGGACCGTACACTCGCATCTACGCTCACTATCACTATGGGTCTGCACGCGTATGCGTACCCGTAGTGGTACGGACCGTACACTCGCATCTACGCTCACTATCACTACGAGTACGCATACGCGTGCAGACCCGTAGTGATGGAGAGCGTAGATGCGAGTGTACGGTCCGTACCACTACGGGTACGCATACGCGTGCAGACCCATAGTGATGGAGAGGGTAGGCATGCATGTACGGGCCGTTGCCATGCATTTGGGGTGCCCTAGGGCCCCCACACGCACCGTACCTGTGTGTGATGCTCCAAATTACATAGGGGACAAGTATTAAGGCCTACATGCATGCTGGTTGTCATGGAGACCAAGTTCAAAATTCGAAATTGTTCTGGAAGGTGCACAGCAGAAGTCAGTTGGAATTTGTCTACTTTGTTGCAATGTGTTTGTGGGGCTGACATCATGCAGGAGAATGAAACCGATAGAGAACACACAGACTGCTAGGTTTGTAGGGATTGGTGGAAACATAGGATGCAAATGTGAGTGACCAATCTCTCTGTACTCCTGTGCATGAGACTGGGCAGAAGGGCACATATAAGGCAGCCAGGTCCCATGAGGGAGCACTTGCCTGCACATCTTTGCATTCGTCGACCCAGCTGCTGCTACTGATTCCCTGGAACCATGTCAAGGGCTGTGGAGAGGACACAGCCATTCACCCTGGAGGAGAACATGGCTCTGCTGGATGTGATCCTCCCACAGTACCCCATGCTGTATGGGCGACCAGGGTATCAGGTGAGTGCATAGGCCACTGCCACAGACTGTCCCTATGTTGTGACTGTGACTTCTGCCATTGCGTCCAGGTGTAACACACATGCCATGTACTGTCGGGGGGGTCCCAGGGGGGGGGTGCCTGATGTCTCCCAGCAGTGCCCTGAGACAGGAGGGGTGGGGGCCTATCACTCACAGCAGTGCCCTGAGACAGGAGGGGTGGGTACAGTGTGCTCCCAGCAGTGCCCTGAGACAGGAGGGGTGTGTGCCTATCACTAACAGCAGTGCCCTGAGACAGGAGGGGTGGGTCCAGAGTGCTCCCAGCAGTGCCCTGAGACAGGAGGGGTGGGTACAGTGTGCTCCCAGCAGTGCCCTGAGACAGGAGGGGTGTGTGCCTATCACTAACAGCAGTGCCCTGAGACAGGAGGGGTGGGTCCAGAGTGCTCCCAGCAGTGCCCTGAGACAGGAGGGGTGGGTACAGTGTGCTCCCAGCAGTGCCCTGAGACAGGAGGGGTGTGTGCCTATCACTAACAGCAGTGCCCTGAGACAGGAGGGGTGGGTCCAGAGTGCTCCCAGCAGTGCCCTGAGACAGGAGGGGTGGGTACAGTGTGCTCCCAGCAGTGCCCTGAGACAGGAGGGGTGGGTACAGTGTGCTCCCAGCAGTGCCCTGAGACAGGAGGGGTGTGTGCCTATCACTAACAGCAGTGCCCTGAGACAGGAGGGGTGGGTGTGATGCACGGTGTGAGCCTTGATCATTGATTGTGACATTGCCATCATTCCACCTGTGTACCCACTGTGGCACGTAGTGCTTTTTCCCCTCAACAGGGGATGATGTCCCTATGACAAAGGTGCAATGCGTTGGCTGCATGACATGCCTTGTTGTAACCAGCTAATTTGTACCCATATGTCTCTCTGTGACATGTGGCTGGTGTATTGATGTGGTGTCACTTGTTCTACCTCACAGGTAGGCGCCACTGCCAAGGAGCAGATCTGGCTGACCGCCGTCAGTGCCGTGAGGCGTGTGGATGGTCGGAGGCGGAGCCTTCCCCAGGTGAGGAAACGCTGGCAGGATATCCGGTGCTGGACGCGGAGGATTGCACGGCTCCTGCTGGGGGACTCACCTGAGAGCCACAAGAACCGCGGCCGCCGCCGTCTGAGCCACCTCCACAGGCGTGTGCTGCCGGTGGTCTTTCCAGACCTGGAGAGGCGCTTACAGGCGATGCAGCAGCCGGAAGGGGGTAGGTACATGTGTGTTTGTTGTGTGTCACCGGCATTTGTAAGGGCACAGTAGCATGAATTCACTGGCAGGGTTTAAAGGTGCTGTGCAGATCCTGTTTGCCCCAGTATAGCACTGTGCCCCTGCCACCCTTCCCCTCCTTGCAATGTGTTCCCTGGTCTGTGTGTAGTCACTCCTCCACAGGGTAATGTAGGCTGGCGCTTTGTCCACGGGAACAATGTCTGTAGCATCATGTGTGGGGGTGGTGTGTAACAGGTTGTGGGACATTGCCTGTGCACTGTCAAGTTCACTGCATGTGGGTTCCATATCAGTTGGCACTGATGCTGACTCCAGACATGGGAGTTGGTCTCTCATGTGTCATGCCTTACAGCGCGCATGTCCCATGTAGTGGCCTGTGACATGATGTGCATGAGTGTGCGATACACATAGTGCAGGGATGGTGACGTGTGTTGCAGTCATTACCATTCAGTAGCATGTAGTTGCGTGCCCACTACTGTCCCCTGGGGCACCTTTTCCTCAGTGGTGTATGTGTCATCATAAACGTGGCCACTGTCAGTGTCTACAGCGTAAGTTGTGCTCTCTGCCATTGTCCCCTGTCACCATGTATATAGACGTGCTATTTTGTACAGGTGTCCACTGTGCAGCCTGACCTGATTGTCCTTCTTCATACTCACAGTTGCCAGTGCCTGTGTGTCTTGCTATACTCATCTGAGGATGGGCACTGGTACCACATTATTTGTACAGGCGCACCTTGGCTGTTTGGCGTTCAATCTCGCTTTTTGCCTGCCCCTGTGTTTATCACCCAGACTATGAGATGTTGGTGCCACCTGTGTCTCAACAATTTGCCTCGTGTAGGGTCTTGTTGGGGCGGGCAATGCCTATGTGTTAAATCCTGATTACCACTTGCTGGGTCTGGGCAGTGTGTGATGTGTCTGGACACACACGCAATGTGCAGTGACAGAGTCATGTTGTGCATGTTTTCAGCATTACCTATGCAGCATGTGTCTCAAGTTCATGGATATGGTCCCTGGTCATCGGTATTTTTGCCAACGCTGTGTGGTGCAGATGCAGTGCTGGATTGTCCCCAGGGCCTGGGTGCTATGTCAGACTCCTTTTCCTGTGTTTAGCTATTGTCTCATGCTCTCCATGGTATTTCAGTGGCATGGTGGCTCAACCAACTGTGTGTTTCATGCCCTACATCGGTACCCTGTTCAGTAGATGTTAGGGATCTTCCTTTTCAGGCCATGCAATGTTACCTATGTGGATTGGACTCATGTGACAGATGTGTACAGATGTCTGATTATTTCTGTCTCTCCACCCTGCCCACAGCATCGTCGGGGGACACAGAGGGAGACATGGACACAGACCAGGCGGAGGGACCGAGCACCAGTGCCAGCCGTGACATCGGGTCTGGCACATCGAGTGGTACAGAGGCGGAGGAGAGTGTGGCCGAGGACCTGTCGACTGGCACATCAGACTACGAAGCTGACAGGTCCGGGGACGATGTCTCCGAGTGGGCGGAGGCTGCACCAGCAGCTGACAGCGGAACAACACCTCGCCCCGCCCCCTCAGTTTCCACCAGCCGCCTCCCACTTGCTCGTGTCCCTTCCCAGCGTGCCCGGTCACAGCATGTCTCCTTCCTGCCAGGCACCGCGCCCCCTGCCCCTGTCTCCAATGCTGCCGGCAATGCAGAGTCTGTGGACATCCAGCGGCAACTGCAGGTTGGTCAGGCTGCGATCCTTAATGTCCTCCATGCCCACGGCAAAACCCTCACCAACATCGAGGCTTTCTTGGAGGGCATTCATTCATCGCAGGCTGACCAACGCAACTTGCTGAGGTCCATCGACTCCACACTGACTGCAGCAGTGGGTCTCCTGCAGCGCGACCTCCCCCCACCTACCCCTGCCCCATCCACACTTCCCGCTCCCATGCCTGTCACACGTACACCCAGACGTCGGCATGCACCCACATCAACGGACACGGGCACCACACCAGCAGGGAAGGTCCACCGCACTCCTCCTGACACGCACACACAGGGTGAGGTAGGCACACCCACTGGGTCGGGGGGCAAACGTGTGACACGCAGCCATAGTGGGAGTCCGCATTCCACCCAGTCCACTCCCTCCAAATCCCCTCCCCTCAGCTCTCCTGGCCACATCTCCCCCAAGGACACCTTCATGGCCGCTCTGTCCCTGAGCCCCACAGTTACACCACCACGCAAGCGGTCAAGGAGGTCCCCGGTCAGGGTGGTTGAGTCTCCCCCCCTGTCTCCACCCTCCCCCGGTGGCGCTGCGACCCATCCCTCTGACCCCCCCCCCTCCTTGGGGCCTGAGGTCCCTTCGGGTGCAGGGGACTCCCTGGAGGACCTTGCAAAGGTGTGTAGTGCCATCCTGGCCTCCGCCTTTGGCACTGACCCACCCCCTGTGGTGGAGTCCTCCATCCCTGCACCCACAACGCCGCCCCTTTGCCCTGATGTCCCTGCGGTGCCTGTTGCTTCCCCCCCCCCTGATGCCCTCACCAGTGTGGAAGACGATGCCATTTGACTGTGCAGGCAATGTAGGGGACACGCATCCCACTGTGTCCCCCATCCAGCTGAGAATCATTGACTGCCCTATGGGCTTTGTGAAGATTGAACTGCCTGCGATCCACGGACATTGTGCTCATGCTGAATAAAGCTTAATTTTGTTTTCATTATCACACTACTGCTATGCTGGTATTGGTGTTGGTGGGGCTGCTACATGGTTTTGGGTGGTGTGTAAGGGTTTGGGTGTGTGGGATGTGTAGTAGTGTACTGCTCATTGGTGGGACCCTGTGATCTGTGTGCCATCACAAGGTGTTGGCTAACTTTCTTTGTTCATGTAAGCAGTTACTGCATGGTGCACTTGTCCCAGGGTGTATTCCTTCCTCTGTGTACCCAGCTTTCTTCCCTGCAGGGTGTTCCCAATGTTTAGCGCAGAGCTGTGTCTACATGAGCTGTGTGTGTGACGGAGCCCTTCTACTTTGGCCATGCATGCAGGGCCATGTCTCCACCTGCGACAATCGTGGCATCCTTGGTGATCACTGTACTTGTGTGTGGAGTCTGTTGACATGAGTTCATGGGGACATGTTCCCTTGTAGCCAGTATGCATGTGGATAATTCTGGCCTCACACACATGTGTTACACCCCTCCTGTATCAGGGCACTGCTGGGAGTGATGGGCACCCACCCCTCCTGTCTCAGGGCACTTCTGGGAGGACTCCACACCCACCCCTCCTGTCTCTGGGCACTGCTGGGAGGACTCTGCACCCACCCCTCCTGTCTCTGGGCACTGCTGGGAGGACTCTGCACACACACCTCCAATTTCTGGATATGTACGCTTGGGACATACACGGTGTGGGTGCGCTCCATGCATTCGAGGTGAGGGTACGGGTCGTACTTACACTGTTGGGGTGGGGGGTACGCTCCATGCATACGCGGGTGAGGGTTCGTGTCGTACTTACACTGTTGGCATGGGGGGTACGCTCCATGCATACGCGGGTGGGGGTTCGAGTCGTACTTACACTGTTGGGGTGGGGGGTACGCTCCTTGCATACGCGGGTGGGGGTACGGGTCGTACTTACACTGGTGGGGGTGGGGGTACGGTCCGTACGTCCGCGGGTGAGGGTTCGAGTCGTACTTACACTGTTGGGGTGGGGGGTACGCTCCTTGCATACGCGGGTGGGGGTACGGGTCGTACTTACACTGGTGGGGGTGGGGGTACGGTCCGTACGTCCGCGGGTGAGGGTTCGAGTCGTACTTACACTGTTGGGGTGGGGGGTACGCTCCTTGCATACGCGGGTGGGGGTACGGCTCGTACTTACACTGGTGGGGGTGGGGGTATGGTCCGTACGTCCGCGGGTGAGGGTTCGAGTCGTACTTACACTGTTGGGGTGGGGGGCACGCTCCATGCATACGCGGGTGGGGGTACGGGTCGTACTTACACTGTTGGCATGGGGGTTACGCTCCATGCATACGCGGGTGAGGGTGCGGGTCGTACTTACACTGTTGGCATGGGGGGTACGCTCCATGCATACGCGGGTGGGGGTACGGGTCGTACTTACACTGGTGGGGGTGGGGGTACGGTCCGTACGTCCGCGGGTGAGGCTTCGAGTCGTACTTACACTGTTGGGGTGGGGGGTACGCTCCATGCATACGCGGGTGGGGGTACGGGTCGTACTTACACTGTTGGCATGGGGGGTACGCTCCATGCATACGCGGGTGGGGGTACGGGTCGTACTTACACTGTTGGCATGGGGGGTACGCTCCATGCATACGCGGGTGGGGGTACGGGTCGTACTTCCACTGTTGGCATGGGGGGTACGGTTCGTACGTCCGCGGGTGAGGGTTCGAGTCGTACTTACACTGTTGGGGTGGGGGTACGCTCCATGCATACGCGGGTGGGGGTAGGGTCCGTACATATCCGTCCCCACGCTATGTGATGCTTGTGCGGGCCGTTCCCAGGCCTTTGCCACGTGGGTACGATCCGTCCCGCCATTGTTGGGGTGACGTGTGTGTGGGCGTGGTACGACTCGTACCCACGCTCTTGAGGCGTGGGTACGGGACGTACCTGTCTGGTTGTGTTGCCGGTTCGCGTGGTGACGGACTTCCGTTGTGGCGGTCGCTGGCTTATCAGGACACACCCCCACCCCCTCGTGGTGACCAGGGCATGGGAGTCAGGTATGTCCAGGCCATGTGTGACTTATGTGGTTGTTTTGTGGTCTGCCCTGGTCGTGCCACCCCCACCCCACCCCACTTTCCCCCCTCCCTTAGTTATTCTGACCTTCTGCGGCGTCTGCGTCGGTGCCTGTAGAGCAGGTGGACTGCTATGAGGGCAGGGATGACTCGTAGGTTCGGGTCCATGTCTGTCCGTCGCGTACTGGTACTCCAATCGCGTCGTCCTGTCGCGTACGGGTCCTCCTTGGTGGCGTCGTCCTGTGTGTCCGTCACGTACTGGTCCTCCTTGTTCGCGTCGTCGTCTGTCCGTCGCGTACTGGTGGTCCTTGTTCGCGTCGTCCTGATTTCCCGGCAGTTTTTGGCTGCCGCAAAATATTCACCGTGCGGGGTGACGTCGGTGCGAATCGTGATTCCTGGGTCGTGAATGGCTGGCTGCGAGCGTCCCGACGTCAGGTCGGCACTTTCCCGGATCGCATTGGTAGGTGTTTTTTTGTTCGGTCGGACTTTTTTACGAATCGTACGGTCATGGTGTACCCGTGCGATTCGTAATTCCTTGTTTGTAGAAATTGACGACCGGGTACGCGTCGGACGGAGAATATGCTCCGTCCGACGGTTCGTACCCGGTTTTTACCGGATCGTGATCGGCACCTCAATGTTCATGTAGTCGGATTATTCAGTTGCTACAAATTTTCACATCCAGGGGTATTTGGCTGCCATCCCGGATTTGTCGTCATGTTCATGGCTTTTCAGTTCAAATAGAAGTCAGGGTCGCAGTCCGTGCAAAGCCTCTTTCATTATTACATCTACTCGAATGCAGGCTGCAGATGGTGGCCATCTTTCAGCAGGCCACAATTGTCAACTTAAGAGCAAAGAAACACAAAACATAATTACTGCACAGAAATGATGATACAGTGTTATTCCCCTGCTAATACCCTTATGTGTATGTATTTATCTAGCCATTTGCGACATCAAAAGTCATTATTGCATTTTAATTAAAGCGCAAAACATCACATAAGTAACATCTATGTTGTCAATTTGCTCACCAATTTAATTCACTTATTATTTTAGCCATGCAATAGCATTCCCGTGTGTAATTCTTCTGTTAATAAGGTTGATTAATCAAATACGACAAACCTTTAGTAGTTACTAATTAATCAGTAGTATTTTTAATAATGACGTACAGATATTTGGGTTTAAAAAGAAAACCCTGCTCCATCACACTCGCATCGCATATCTCTCATAGACTGCAGCCTTGATGATGCTGCAGGTTTTTACATAACAGCCTCACAGTTCTTTGGAACTGATTCATTGCCCCAACTTCGTATTGCATCCTTGACGCCAGAAATCGCATCAGAAGCCCTCATCAGTGAGTTCCTCAATGACAACGCATGGCCTCGCATCACAGCTGCGCAGCTCCTCAGAAGCAACGCATTGCCTCGCCTGCATGAAGCATCATCGACATGGGACCTCACAACGCTCCGCGACCAGGACTTAAGACACTCTTGTTCCGTGGGCCTAATTGGGTTCCTGTATCCGGCCCATGCTCCATTGTGATTGGCCTGAACTTTTAACTTTGTCCCGGGTACGGAGAGACCAGATGGCCACAGCTGTCGCTTTATGCTTTTTGGCTCTTTTTTAAATGAAATCTTAACAATTGCATATCACTGTTTCTACTGATTGGATTTTTGTTATTTTGGTCTTGTTTTATTTATTGGAAATGTACTCTATTTTTCTAAATTGGTGTGGAATTTACCTTGTGTTGTGATTTCACTTGATTACTGTTTGAAGTGCTGAATAAACACTTTACATATTACTTCGAACCTAAGCCTGACTGCTCTGAGCCAAGTTACCAAAGGGTCGAGCACAGGTTAATTGAGGTTTACTTGTGCCTCACCCTGACCCGTTTTCTCACATTGGTGATCAGCAGTGAGGATTGGGGCTTGTGTTTGTGCAGTGCCATACAGTGCTTTTGTGCTACACTAAAGATACCAGATAAATAATTTGAGACCAATCTGTGTTTTTATTTTCTCCATGATTGGCCTTCATGTTTTTTCCAAACTCTCCCTCTAACTGTTGTGTCTGAAACCACATCTGCAAGGATGGAGATTGAGCTGGCCAACATGGATGCCTACACTGTGGCCCATGTCAAGGAGTTTGGCAAGGAGAGGAGACTTCCAGAAAAGAGCAACACCAGGAAGACGGAACTCTAGAAGGCGCTGAGGGCCTGGTGGAAGCTTACCAGTCATTGGTTGCAGCCACAGAAGGGGTTGATGAGATGGAAAGTCAATGACCCCTGAGATGGAACACCCTGCCAAAGCAGAGAGCAGTCTGTCCTCTTGAGGCCTTTTTACCAGAGGAGCTGACGGATAGGAATGTGGAGGGAGAGTTTACGCTACAGATGGCCCAGCTGAGAATGGAGGAGAAGAAATTGACCCTGGAGGCAGAGGAAAGTAAAATGGCTTACGAAAAGAGCCCCAGAGAGCTAGACATGGGGGCTAGGCGAGCAGAGTCCAGAATTATTGGTGACAGCATATCTGCAGTGCCCTCTAGAGACAAGAGGGTCATTATTCCTAAAGGTCTGGTGCCTGACTTTGCTGTGGGGGGTGACATTGATGGTACAAAAGGGGGTGGTGATGGATGGAGCATCAGAACCAATCAAACACTCACACCCAGTCAACAGATCTGGGTTTGATCCATCACCGTTCTTTAGCCCACTCTGCCACCCCAGTTCAGACATGGCCATATGCAAATCAGTCTGACCCTGTGCCTCATGGGAACAGTCCAGCCCGAACTGCCAAGCCATGTCTTCCCTGGACCGGAAACAAGCTTCCTAGCACCGGTTTCTGGCATTTCAGCCGTCTTCAGCCAGGCTTGCTTGAATCCAGTGGCAAAGTGAGCAAGGGACTCAACGTCTGAGCATACCCTGCCAACTTATGGCGAACCAAGCGGTACAAAAGGGGGTGGTGATGGATGGAGCATCAGAACCAATCAAGCACTCACACCCAGTCAACAGATCTGGGTTTGATCCATCACCGTTCGTTAGCCCACTCTGCCACCCCAGTTCAGACATGGCCATATGCAAATCATTCTGACCCTGTGCCTCATGGGAACAGTCCAGCCCGAACTGCCAAGCCATGTCTCCCCTGGACCGGAAACAAGCTTCCTAGGACCGGTTTCTGGCATTTCAGCCGTCTTCAGCCAGGCTTGCTTGAATCCAGTGGCAAAGTGAGCAAGGGATTCAACGTCTGAGCATACCCTACCAACTTATGGCGAACCAAGCGGTACAAAAGGGGGTGGTGATGGATGGAGCATCAGAACCAATCAAACATTCACACCCAGTCAACAGATCTGGGTTTGATCCATCACCGTTCTTTAGCCCACTCTGCCACCCCAGTTCAGACATGGCCATATGCAAATCAGTCTGACCCTGTGCCTCATGGAAACAGTCCAGCCCGAACTGCCAAGCCATGTCTTCCCTGGACCGGAAACAAGCTTCCTAGGACCGGTTTCTGGCATTTCAGCCGTCTTCAGCCAGGCTTGCTTGAACCCAGTGGCAAAGTGAGCAAGGGACTCAAAGTCTGAGCATACCCTGCCAACTTATGGCGAACCAAGCGGTACAAAAGGGGGTGGTGACATTGACTAGTGGTTTGAGGCTTATATGGTTGCTTTACCGATGAATAGGATCCCCTAGCAAGGGGAGGAACACCCTACTGGCCCTTGCAAAGTGAGACAGGATGAGGTATCCCACCATGAAGGAAATGCTTGTACGGAAATATGGTTTAACATTTGAGAAGTACAGGCAGATGTTTAGGGACAGTCAGGAGCTGCCCCAGCAGTCCTGTGTGGATTAATTTTGCAAGTCAGTAGATGGTTGGGTGAAGGTCAGTGACGTAAAGGATTACCAGGGGTTGTACAAGAGAGCACATTTTCAGTCTTTGTTTGGCAGATTTGTGCCAACACCTTATAGATAGTAAGCTCACTGACCCCAAGGATCCTGAAAAGGCAGCGGACTGCTGGTTCAGCACCAGGGTCCACAAGAAGGCATTCAGGGCAGAGGATCACCACAAGGGTGGGAAGGATCCTCACCAGAAGAAGGAGACAACAAGGAGTTCTCTAAAGGTCCCTAAACTAGCTCTAAGGGTAAAGACTCCCAATCCCTGCCTCAACAGAAAAAAAGATGTACTCTGATAGTAAGTCCTCATGGAGGGCTCCACCTAAGTGCTAAGTGCCAACAAGTTGGGCACTACAAGGGAGATTCCAAGTGTCCCAAGTGGCACAGTCCCCCCAACTGGTGGGCAAACACCAGGGTTGCTTAGTCTAGCACTTGGGGAGGATATTAGAGCATAGGGAATAGGGTAGAGGTTACCCTAGTATCCCTAGGTGATGAACAGATGGTGCTGAGAACTCACATGCCTAGCAACACTAGGTAAATACAGGCAGTGGGTCGCCATCAATGGACAGAATGTGCAGGCTCTGAGAGACACTGGACCCAGCATGACAACTGTCAGGTGTCATCTGGTGACTTCAGATCACGTAGTCCCTAATGCATTCCACCAGGTTATTCCAGCCAACAACTATGAGAGTCACTACCCAAAGACTCTGGTTACCTTTGAGGGGGGGAGGGTCTCAGGGTCCTTGAGAGTAGCTGTGAGTCTAAACACACCTGTGGATTGTCTGCTTGGCAATAATCAAGAGCACACAATCTGCAAGGAGGTGGAGCTCATGTCGAACTTGGAGATGTTAGGGTTGCCTGAGTGGGTGTGACTGTTCACACAGTCTATGGCAGTTCGAGAGGGTAATCATCAGGACCTGGAGCCTGAAAGATGGGCAAGAGGTATGGAAAGCCATCTCCTAAAACTCTCATGGTCCAGGAGTAGGCTGAGCTTGACGGTGATGGCCCAGAGCCTACAAGGAAGAACACTGCCGCGCTGGGGAACATACCTTAGCTCAATGGAAGGAGGAAGGAGGTCCCACCAGGGAGGAGTTCTGCAAGGTACAGATGGAGTGACCTACTCTGGAGGGCCTACGGTGGCAGGTTGCTGACGACACCTCTGGTGAACAGCAGATATTGGGAAAATGGTCTCCTTTATAGCAAGCTTTAGGTTCCTGAGCATGGTGCAGCTTGTGTGTTGGTGGTCCTCCAGTGCCGCAGGGCTTTCTTATTGGAGCAGGCTCATGATGTTTCCTTTGCAGGGCATCTAGGGCAGGCCAAAGGCTTGTCACTCAGTAGTCCTGGCCCCGGATGATGATGGCCTCAGATGCATTCTGCAGGCCAGTCGAGTGGCAATTCAGGAGGGAAGCGCAGGGCTCCTCTGCAGCCATTCCATGTCATTGGCACTCCCTCTGACCAAGTGGGCATCAACATTGTTAGGCCTGGGGTGTGGCTATACGTCATTGTGTGATGGCTGCGAAATAAAATAGCTCCCGGACTTTTACCCAAAAAACACCAATCCGCCTAAAGAATCCGCACCCTGAGTAGGGACAGAGCCGGCAGAAGTGACCTGGAACCGGCTGAGCCTGAAATTGAGTCCGCCTGACCAGTGTTGGTGGAGTTGTGAGGTCCGTGGCTCGCGGCCTCTCCAGAGAAGAAAGCCGGGACCTGCCGTGATGGCCAGATCCGCAGAAGACGTCCTAAATGGTGGCCGGTGCGCCACACAAGACCGCGGCTTGAGTCCCTGTCCCGAGTTGGGGGGTGAAATCTTGGCACAAGGGCAGTGCCCCCCCATAGCGATCGCTGGAGAGTGGCGTGAGGCCCCCTGGAGCCCCTGCTGCGGTTAGTCCCTTGGCCATACGGGATCAGACGGAGGGCAGTGGGCGCGTCCCCGCAATAACGTGACCCGACCTCCTGAAGCAGAGATCTTCACCGACAAAGTTGGCCCTAGGCTGGGAACGGCAGATACGCCCCCGCGACACAAGAAGGCCTAACGTGTCCCTGAGCATAGCAGCAACGCTGCCGGCCACCCTGGGGTGGTGTGAGGCCATTGCAGTCTGATTCCCTTGAGGCCTGGACAGTGAAGGTGGGCCCTGCATCTGGAAGACCCCGGGGATAGTGGTGAACCCCAGAGGTGAGATTGCTGCATGAGGTGATACAAAGATATACTCCGGGGATGACATAGGAAGCCCTCCCCCGGGACGCGAGCATGGGGATTCCGCCAGCTGGTGAGAGAGACAGGTGGTGCCCGTGCGCACACACCACGCTCGTTTGTCCAAGAGTGCCCAGGAGGAGGGGGACACAGGCGTTATCCTCTGGAATCTCCCAATCTGGAGTAAACAACGTGTTGGTGGGTCACCTCTCCCCCCCACGTTCAATAGCGGAAGGGGCCACAGTCTACGCCGGTGTGATCTAAGAGATGAGGGACAGGGAGGAGAGCACCCCGGGGTGGAACAAGAGGTCAGGCGGGAGAGGCCCAAAACTTACCCAGCAAAACAAATTGTACCGATATACATGCCCGAAGGCAGCTATTCCTGAGCAGCTCATCCGGGACAAGTCCGTGGGGGGAATAGAAGGAGACCTCCCTGAGCTCACATTAAAAGATGTCATGGAGGCGATCGCTGGGGTGAGAACATCAATGGAGCAGAGGACGGACGCAATCACGGTGGAGATGACAGTCAACAGGGCGGACCTCACCAGAATGAGCGAAAAGGTTAAAGAACTGGAGGTGACCACAGCTAGCCTTGTCGATGACGCCTCCCAACTCCAGAACGAAATTCGCAAACTGAAAACCTTTAGAAAAGTTTCTGAGGACAAGCTGGATGATTATGAGGCGCGCACCAGACTAAATAATGTACAAATTATTGGGGTGCCAGAGAAAGCGGAAGGACAAGCAGCTGATCTCTTTGTCGAAGATCTTATACTCAACCACCTACGCTCTAAGGGCCTCTCCCAATTCTTTGTGGTTGAACGGGCCCACAGGGTCCCTGGGGGTGCGTCCGAAGCCTGGTGGCCCTCCCCACCCTATACTGGCCAGACTGCTTAATGTCCGTGACCGGGATGTGATACCACAGAGTGCCAGGGTTGTGCCTCCGCTCAAATATGAAAATGCAGTCTTATCTTTCTTCCCCGACTTCACTCAAGCGGTACAAAAACAGAGGCGACCCTTTCTTGTCGTCAAGAAGAAACTCAGACATAAAGGATTGAAGTATGCAATGCTGTTCCCGGCTCGTCTCCTGGACGAAGTGGATGGCAAAGCCTGGTTTTTGATCATCTGGAGGCAGTGGCAGACTGGTTGGAGGGCTGGAGAGACGCGAAGGAACACAATGCTCGCTGATACCTCGACCTGTTTGGAACTCAGACTGCGACGCAATCCCGGACTCGGTGAGTCATAGCTTTTGCTTCGCCCCCTGGCCAGAACTGAGCTGCGGAGTGGTGGGTGGCACCTAAAGGCGTCCTGGTGAATTTTGGTTGGTTAATTCATCTCACGTCTCCTGCCACTATTTACTCTGGTGACTGCCCCGTTCAAGGGAATAAATATTGTTTTGTGAAAAGGGTAGCTAGGCAGAAGGATGGATCATCTTCCCCCACATTTAGCTACTGTTAGTTCATAAGTTGGGCGACAGGTACTCTGCATAGTTGATTTCATGGGCAGTTTCAAGCCCAGAGTGCAGGGAAGCAGGGAGGGGGGTTTACCTGTTTTAAATCAGCATCGACTGTTCTAAGGCGCATGAAGGTATGCTCACAAATGAAGAGTTCTCATGGGTACTCACTGGGATAAGAGTATAAAACTACTGAGCTGGAACATAAATGGGCTTGGAGACAAGGTGAAGCGTACTTTAGTCCTACAATACTGGAAATGCCACTCCACAGATGTGGTGCTCCTCCAGGAGTTTCACCTGGTAGGTAGCACCTGTAAAGCGCTGAACAGATGGGGATATAGGCTGATGGCCCATTCCGGCTTTACATCTGGCTCCAGGGGAGTCGGCATCTTGATCAAAAACTCCTTTCCTCTTCTCCATACAGTCTACGTGCTCAGATGAGTGGGGGCAGATACATCGCTATCACGGGACAGTGGGAGGGGAGCACACTAACTTTAATGTCAGTCTATGTCCCACCCGGACTACAGAGCCAAACATTCACTGACCTAGGCGCCCTCATGCTCTTGGTTCCAGTAATGTCTCTTGCTAGTGGTAGGGGACTTCAATGCAGTAGCCTCCGGCTCCTTGAACCGCTACCCTCCCATGACATAGGCCCCTCGCGGACATCTTAGGGAAAGCAGGTGGGCCTACAGGTTAGTTTCAACTATTTCATGCAGAATTTGGTTCAGCTGATGATCCAACAATACTTTTTAGATCCCAACTTAATATGGTCGTCTTTACATGTTCATCCAATGCGATCAAAAGGTCTTGAGTGTACTATGATCAGGATTATAAAAACACTGACATAATAAAGTGTGAAATGGGTTCCTAAATCATCAAGACTCAGCTCATATATTGTCCTCATTTTGAACTGACTTGAATTATGATATGACTCATATGCAATCGTAGGTTCAGTGCAAACTGTAATGATTCAGTGGGTAGGAGAAGGGTGTATGGAGTATACACAGGACAGAGATATCACTAAGGTGGGTTCATATGTTGAGCTAAGTGATAGGTAGTTGGGCAGGCGGCAAGACAACCGGATGCCAGATGTCTTGTGGGCATCATTCTCTATTGGTGAAGTCTAGTGTGGGAACATTCACCCAATATTTTGCAGTACAGAATGCTGGCAGATATGTTTGGGGGTTGTTTATTTGTTAAGTTTCCCCTAAGTTATATCATCATTCAGCCTATCTCTATGTGTGGACAATCTGAAAATCCATTTTTGGTCCTTTCTAAAGAGGATTTTGTGTCTTATTTGTGTGTGAGCCTCAAGTATGGTCGACCATGGTGTAATGGGTGCACATCTTAGTATTGATTCTTTTGCACATGATGTTGCTGCGGTGTTCGGTAATTAGTACCTTAACAGAGTGGTCCTCCCTATATATCTGAGTTGGCAGCAACTAGTAATCAGGTAAATTCAATTCCAAGTGATGCAGTTGGTATGTTTTTATTGTGCCCATGTTAGGGTGTCAGTCAGTTGGTCCTTCTTTGTTGGCTTTGTTAAAGGACAGATGTTGCACTGGCTGCACCGGTAATGTCCCACCACAAGTGGCAGATTCCAAAGTGGTCTCTGCACAGGGGGTGTATGTGGTTTCAGCCTTGTATTAATTAGCATGTTTTTTAGGTTCTCTGTTCTTCTAAATGCAAATCTATGTGGGGGTGAATGTCAGTTTGCCTGTTTGCTGAATTTTTCAGTGTTTCTTAATAACTTTTTTGATAAAGTTGGACTCTGGAGTGAATGTGGTAACACTCGTCAAATGGGGTTGCTCTCATGGTTCCAGGAGGGATTCTCTATTGTTGTTGCGTGCTCTCTTTTGTGCAGTTTTAATCTGTCTTGGTGGGTACACGCTTTTGAAGAGATGGACATCGATAATTTAGAGGAATCGCTTTAATAAGATGAGTTACAGCAACCCCCAACAGTTGCCATCCAGTGAACTTCTGCCTCCGTCTCCGTGACTCCAACAGACTGGATTCTCGTAGTGGAAGCATGAAGTTGCTAGGATGCAATTGCTAGGAATACATCATAATGACATCAGATATAGAATACAACAAGAATACAACATACGCGTCTCGCCAAATGTGTCGCCAGGTCATTGACTTGTTCTTTGTAGGCAATGATGTTGTTGCATTTGCGGCGTAATACAAAAACTGACCCTAAGGAAGCTTCTCCCATAAGGCCCTCGGGTGGTGACTGCTAAACAGTAGTAGACTGTGGTGGTTGGTAGGTTTTTTGAAAGCTTTTGTGTTTAATGCTCCCTCAGCAAGATGGATCAGTAGGTCTAGGAATGGGAGTTCATCATTGGAGACATTTGCAGTAAATTTTAGGTATGGGTTCAGAGAATTAATCCATCCTGTAAGAATGGTTACAGTGTCCCTGTCTCCTTTCTAAAACATCTGTACATTGTCAATACAACAACGCCCAGTCACAAGATTCCTAATGTACGGGTTAGTGGGGGACAAGATATGTACAAGCATGCCAGATTTGGGACAAAGGTGCTGCCCATTGATGTCCCCTGGTTTGGTGAAACAGGTGGTTCAAACTGGAAAAGGTTTTCTGTTAGGCTTAAAGTTGCACACTCCATTATGAAGTTTATCAGTGTCGGGGATGTCCAATTACCTGCCCTCAGAATCTCCTTAACTACCTGAAGTGTGGCCCTCTGCTGGATGTTGGTGTATAGGGCCTCTAAGTCGAGAGTGACTAGAAAATCAATTTGTGGTCTCTCTCAGCGTTGGTCAGTGTAATTAAGTTCAGTATGTCTCTCGTATCTTGAATGAAAGATGGAGTCTTTTGACCAATTGTTTTAAGAAATGATCACAAAATTTAGATAATGGTTCCAATAGGGAGCCTATCCCAGAAACTATAGGTCTTCTGGCAATCGTATCTTCCGGAAAGTTATGCAGTTCACAGTTATTTCTGAACTGGTCTTGTTTGGGAGTAGGAACCAATCCTAAGCCTTTCCTCAACACCTTTGTCTCAAATTCAGTCAGAGTCCTAGCTGATAAATTAACAATTAGTTTTCCTTCCCTGAGTATCTCCTGAGTTGCATTGATTGTGCTTGTGCTTGCGGTGGTTTCTGTCATTGGACGTGTTTCTGCTGGTGGGCACCCCTTCTTTTTCCTCTTCCTTTTCCCCTGCCGTAACATCTGCCTAAAAAAAGGTGGTTTGGAGGTGGGCCATACTTTAACCATACATGGTCGGTGGTGGTCCTCTTCTGGTATGAGAGATTCCCCAGCTGTCTGTGCTGGAGTTACTGCTGTTGGATTCGTTTCTTCTGTGTAAGGACTGGCTCTCATCGGAGGATGTATCCTCATTTGAGGGTTGAAAGTCCTCTTTTAGGTAAGGGTAAATATTCTCTTCACTAAACTTCTTAATGTCTTTATGTAGCTATGTTATCTTTTGTTTTATGAGGTACTCCTTGGTTTCTTATATGTCATTATTTGTTTCAGCCAACCAACTTTTAAAGGTTGAAATCATAATGCTGTTTTTCAGTGTCCCCTCTGCCCCAATGATCTTTATGGTTAGATCGTCGGCTACCTGTTTGGTCATGTAAATTATTAAGACAAACCAGCCCCTGGGGCATTTCCACACCACCAGGGACCATTCCTCCTTGAATTGTGTTTCTTCCAAAAAGATGCGAGGGACATTGGTCACAATTAATCGAGTTGGAGCTATATTTGCACTAAGGTATTCTATCATAATCGCTCCATGTATTATGAGCTTTACCAGTTTTTATTCATTGATAAGATGGAGTACCAATCTCTTGCATTACTGCTGGCTGCTGCCAAGCCATCTGTATCCAGAATCGAAGGTGTTCTAAGGATCTCTGTTGCCAGGTCATCATTGAAACTCAGACCTTGGTTGTTCTCCATGGTGTCAGGGGGCACACAAGGATGGAGTGAGAGGGGGTCAGGGGGTACGGGCTGTTATTGATAGGAACAAGGAGACAAGCTAGCTGAGGTGTTGTTGATTACTTAAGCCGCAGAAGGTGTCAACCGACTACCTCCTATAACCAAATATAGGTCCAACGGCTGTGCCACCGTGCATAAGAGGAATTTAAATAACAGTAACCAGGAGCTTTTGGGTAGGTCCAGCACACATGCTCCCTTTAACAATACTATTTCTATTTTCTATTTAGGGAGTTTTGTAAAGCGCTTGGTGACGCACAGCGGCGTGTCCCCGCGCTAAGGAGCGGCTGCTAACTGGAACCTACAGAAGTGGAATACTTTACTGTTCGAATAGTGTAGTTTTGAGCTTGGCTCTAAAGATTAGTTCAGATGGTTCGAGACGCAATATTAAGGGTAATGTGTTCCATCTGACGGCTGCAAGGTCCCTAAAGGATCTTCCGCCCATCCGTGCTCTGGACACCTTGGGGACAACAAGGCGTCCCGAGCCAGAAGATCTGAGGGAGCGGGACGGTTCATAAGGTGTCAGCAGTCCTTTCAAAGGGAGAGGAGACCTCCCGTTGATGATCCGATGGCACATGCAGAGTGCTTTGAAATCAACCCTACTTCTGATCGGGAGCCAGTGCAAGGACCGAAGGGCCACCGAGGATGCGGCTCTTCTGGGTAGTCTAAGTACTAGCCTAGCAGCGGCATTCTGTAGGACCTGTAAACGGCTCAGATTCTTCTTCGGAGTCCCTAGATAGAGGAGGTTGCCATAGTCCATCTTTGAGGTGACTAGTGCATGCACAAGGGTTTGACGGGCCTTTACAGGTAAAAACTTCAATGCCTTCCTGAGACTTTTGAGGGTCCCAAAGCATGATCCGACCACCCGGTTGATCTGAGGGCCGAAGGTCAGGTCGGAGTCGAACCAAATGCCCAAGTTCTTTGCTTTCAGGCATGGGATAGGTGTTGAGCCAAGGCATGGAGGCCACCATGCCGACGTCCACGCCGATCGGTCTCCCCCTACGACAAGCACCTCGGTCTTATTTCCGTTAAGCTTAAGGCAGTTTGCGAACATCCAGGCAGCTAGGTCTTGCATACAGGCTCTGAAGATGTCCGCCGAAAGATCGGGTGCGCGCGACAGGGAGATCACCAACTGCGTGTCGTCGGCATAGGAAACCATTCGGAGGCCGTAGCTCTCTACCAAGGAGGCAATCGGGGCTACGTAGAGATTAAAAAGTGTTGGGCTCAGGGACGAGCCCTGCGGCACCCCCTGGTCCAGAGCAATTCGCTCAGAGTAATAGTCACCCTGCCTCACTTGGAAGCCTCGGCCTGCGAGAAATGAATAAATCCATTTCAACGCTGCCCCTCTCACCCCACCTTTGCTCAGACACTGTAGCAAGATGGAATGTGCCACAGTGTCGAACGCCGCGCTAAGGTCTAAAAGGATGAGAGCCATGGTTTGACCCTCGTCAGCACCCTGCCTGAGAGTTTCGGAGGCCCTAAGAAGGGCAGACTCGGTGGAGTGGCGTGGCCGGAACCCGAATTGAGTCGGATTAAGAAGGTTACTGTCCTCCACATATTTCATTAGCTGCTTATTTACCACCTTCTCTGCTACCTTCGAAAAATATGGCAGGAGAGAGATGGGGCGTAAGTTATCCAGCTTATCGAGGCCAATGTTGAAATACAGAAGTATACAGTTCCTTCGACAAAGGTAAAGTACTAGTAGTATGTCAAGTCAGTAGAATACACTCCAATAGGAGCAAGTGCCCTCACACACCTTGAAAGGTGCCATGCTTCATCATCTGGGCATGCTCCTCATTGGGCCGGCGCTGCAATGCCTGACAGGCACCCGCAAAGGGGTTCTTTGCCAGAGATCTTTTGATTTCGCTGTTAGATGAAGTGTGGGTATGTGGGGTGTACGGTGTGTGTTTGGTGTGGTGAAAATTACTTAAAATAGGTCTAGTGATGCTTGGTTTGAATAAACCTTACAAGAGGAGCTCACAACCCTAATTAAAAGTAGTGCAGTTGTCATTACAACGCCTGCAATTACAACACATGTGCCATTACAAAGCATTTCATTACAATGCCTGCTATTGAAACTCATTACTTCAGTTGTTTGTATTTTTTAAAAATTAATATATATAAAAAAAATATTTTACGGGCTTGGCACCTATCCTCTGGGATGGGATGCTTTGGAAAGTGGTGTTTTGGGGGGGGGGTAGTGTATTAATACTCAGGTATTATTTTTAATACACGAGTATTTTTTTATTTGAATGAGTTATATATCTATATATTTTTAAATAATATATATCACAAATATAATCTATATCAAAAAAAAATTTATAAAGTGATTGTCACCAATCCCCTGGGCCAGAATTCTTGGGACACTGGGGTTTTGGGCTGGGTAGTGTTTTGATACTCAGGAATTAATTATAATACTTGAGTATTATTTATAATTTAGTCACTTTTTTTTAAAATAATACATATTTAAAATATAATAAAAAAAAAAAAAATAATTAAATGTGATTTGGACTACTTCCCTTGGATGGGATGCATGGGAAACAGGGGTTTTGGGTGGGGGAGTGTATTAATACTCAGGTAGTAATTGTAATACTTGATTATTAATTAATCTTTAGTTTTATTGTTAGTAAATTCAATAAAAAAATGATTTTATTAAAAGGGCTTCGCATCTATCCACTGGGATGGGATTAATTGGAAATAGAGGTTGTGGGTGGGAGAGTGTATTAAAACTCGGGTATTAATTTTAATACTTGCATATTATTAATTACTTAAAATAAAATATTTATTTAATTCATTTTTTCAATTAATATACATCACAAAAATTAATAAAAGACATAGGCAGCCATACACTTGGTTTTATGGTGGTGGAAAGATTTAATATCCAGGAGTAATTATAAGCAGTCTTTAAAAAATTAACATTAATTTTAAATTTAATTGAATAAAATTAATAATCCTTAATAATAATAATAATAAAATAGTTCAAAATATAAAAAAGCATATATGTGGAACATAAGTTTGCATAAATAGACATTTAAAAAGTTTAATAACATTAATATAAATAATTAATTATGTAATATTTTACAAATCAAAACATGGACACATTAATAGTATTGTATGAAACTTTAATACATTTTAAAAATACATAACATATTATTAAAAAATAAACACATTTTAAAAAAAAAAAGTTTATTAAACGTATTTTTTTTTAGACTTTTGGATTTTTGTAATATATACTCTTTAGTTTTTTGTAGGTTTTCCACGGTTTCCCATTGGAATGAATGAGAGAAATTGTCATTTTTTCCTTTTTACAAGAAGAGATGACGTTGCCGCTTGTACGTAAGCTCCGTCAACGCGAGGAACATCGCGGTCGTGATCAGAATCAAGGAAGAGCTGTGTACAGCTAAGGCAAATTTTAAATATTAAAAATAGATTACGGGTGGAATAGCCTATTGTAAGATGAGAGGAGGGAGGTAGTAAGAACTAGGGTAGTTGAATTTTTACAGTTATGTATGTTTTAACCCAAAACAATTTCCTATGCAGGTAGAAGTTGTAGGCCCACGTCGGGTTGTTTGCTTTCGTAACAGTTTTGGTTTAACAGAATTATTTTAAAAGATTGATTACATTTTCTATGAAACCATAGTGTTCCGAAAGCAAATATTTTTGATGCAACAGGTTTTGAAATTATGGTTTTGCATCCTCATTGTTTTTCGTACAGATAAAAGGAACATGGACACAGATTTCATCGATCGAAGAAACACTTTTTGGGACAATTTTTAACTTTGGATTCATGGTTTTTGTTCTTAAGCTGGATTTTGGGCGAGAGAGGATTGCAACAATGGATTTTTTTGTAGCGAATTTTTAACAACATTGTTTCTTTTTCAGTTTTTTTTTGCTGGATTTCAGTCGAGAGAGGATTGCAACGATGGATTTCTTGTTGTGATTTTTGCAAATTTTTTTTCTTTTTTGGGATTTTTTTAGGGGATGCGTTGTTTGTAGTTGAGCACAGTACAGTTTTCAGCATAATTTTCACTATAAAAAATGGCTTTGCCAAACTGTGTCCGTTTTGGTTAGTTTGATTCAGGACGTGGTTTGCATCATGGATTATGGATTATTTATTATGGATTAATGGACTGCACAAGACTTTTGTTGAAATATGAGATTGTGCGCAAGTCCAAGAGTTGTAAAAGAAAATCAACTGAGGGTAAGAAACCCGATTTTTAATTTATCATTTATTTTTTTTTTGAAAAATGCCAATTGAATTAGGGAAATTCATTTTCAAAACAGGCAAGTAAGATGAGCAAGGGGTTAGTGTAGATTTCAAATGTAGAATATGTGCAATATTGTCTAAGTAGTCTGAAGCCACCATCAATGAAAAATGTTGAATTGCTCCCAATAGTCGCTCGGACATTTCTTTTGTTCTTTTGAAATTCGTGGGTTCAGACTAACAGTCAATGATTGCATAATTCTAATTTCTTGGAAACTTTGCTCCTTCTTCAAAATTTCCAAAAAATGATAGAAGTTAGGATGGGGTTTACCTATTGATTTGTTGAAGGAGTTGTGCCATCCTTCTATGGCATTATTTGTTTTTGCTCCTCCCTCTAAGCAGGTTGAGTAGCAGTTCCACCACTTCACATGGAAACGTGGCTTCCACCTGCGACCTAACTTGCCTGGATGGCCAATCCATGTTTCTTCAAAGTAATTTAGAAGGGGTGCCAATTTGTCCTCGTTTGCAGTAAAATAGTCAGATTCAGTATTAGTAGTGTAGTATTCATCTACGCGGTCAGGAGGAACAAAGCAGAGTGCTGTTAGTTTCTTCAATTCAAATTGCAGTTTACTGTCTGACATGTAATCCTCAATGTTGGACTTGGCCCTTTTCCCTGAGTTTTTTCGTTTTTTTACTTCTCCCAAGATGGCTGCTACAGGCCCCTGCTACTGCAGAGTGGTGTTTATTAGTAGCACCCTAGCTGCCAGGAGCTGGCTGGAACCCCACAACAATGTTGCAACACCAGCCCGCCTTTTTGTCCCATAGGTAGAATGGGGAAGCTCCTGGAATGTGCTGGAACCTTCTAGAAGGGAGGTGTGGTTTTACTTTTGCCGCCTTGGCTAGAGGTCACCTGACCTAGGGCTACTTAAGTGAGGGAGGGAGCTTTTTCTAGTTAGTTGGCCAGTTGGGGTAAAGCAGAGCTGGAGAATCCATGCAGGAGTTTTAGGCAGTAGGGCCTAGCCAGGGATTTATGCCTCTGAGAGTGACTGGGCTTAGGTGCTGCCTCTTAAGTGAGTGAGGGATCCTGTGAAACCCACTGATCTTGCCCAGCAGTAGGAGGACCCAGGAAACCTCTGCCCAGCCTAACTAGGAAGGACCTAGTCGCCAACTCATCCCCTACCCCCAAGGAACAGAACCCCCAAGGGCGCCAGTATCACCTGCGCCGCAAGAACTGAATGCTGAGACTTCATGACAAAAACTGAGTGCTGAAACGTCGTGACAAGAACTGAATACTGAAACTTCCTGCAAAAGGCTGATTGCCTGACTGCTGGGGATCGCCCCGGTCTGAGCGCTTTGTTCCCTGTGCTTCCAAACCCGACCTGGGACCCCCTACGTCGATTTACTGTCGAGCACGGAGCTGGCAGAGCTCCTGCTTAATTTGGACCCCCCCCTGGCGCCAGGACCAGCAGCGCGATCACCGCCGCGGCCCGGAGGCCTCAGGGTCGTGTCAACTCGAGGTCGGGGCCCACGGAGAAGCCCGGGGCCCCGTCGCTGCCGTTGCAGCGTTGTGAGGAAGAGCTGTTCGCCGTGACGTGTCCCGCGCCGTTGTGCGTATGAAGTGAGGGGCCCGGAGCGGAGCCGGACAAACGAGACAGAGGTAAAACCCCCGGGGGCTGGGAGGTAGCGTGGCCGAGGGAAGGCCCAGGACTCGCCCCCCCCCTGCTCCCCGAGAGACTTGGGAAGGCCCCGGTGCGCCCCCTGCCGAGCGGGAGCGACACCGCGTGCAGAGACTTGACTTTCCCCCCTCAGCGGGAGATTCCCCTTCCATCTGGAACTCGAATTCCCCCTCCGTGGGATTGCCATTACCTGGGGACTGCCGTCTAGCTGAACGTTGTGCTCTTAAATGCAATGCGCTCCGTGTACGAGTAGCGCTCTACCTGGAAGCTGTAATCTTAAATGCAATGTGCTCCGTGTACGAGTAGCGCTCTAGCTGGAAGCTGTAATCTTAAATGCAATGCGCTCCGTGTACGAGTAGCGCTCTATCTGAAAGCTGTAATCCTACATGCAATGCGCTCCGTGTACGAGTAGCACTTTACCTGAAAGTTGTGTTCTTCAATGCGACGCGCTCCCTGGGCGAGTAGCGCGCTAAGTTCAAGTTGTGTTCGTAAGTGCAACGCGCTCCAGGCGCGAGTAGCGGTCTATCTTCAGGTTGAATTCCTCAGTGCAAGGTGTCATATGTACGAGTAATGCTTTATCCTCAGGGTATGCTCAGAAGTGCAATGTGCCATATGTACGAGTAACGCTTTATCCTTAGGGTACGCTCAGAAGTGCAATGTGTCATATGTACGAGTAACGCTTTATCCTCAGGGTATGCTCAGAAGTGCAATGTGCCATATGTACGAGTAATGCTTTATCCTTAGGGTACGCTCAGAAGTGCAATGTGTCATATGTACGAGTAACGCTTTATCCGCAGGGTATGCTCCGAAGCCTAATGTGCCATATATACATGTAGCGCTTTATCCTCAGGTTATGCTTGAATGTCCTCAATGTGCTAGGTATACGGGTAGCGCGTTAACCTTACGTTGTGCCCAGGAGAGCCTAATCTTTGAAGGGGTAGCGCTTCAACCTCACGTTACGCTCAGGGGTGCCTAAGGTCATACAAGGAATACTTTACTCCTGCGGAATGCTCAAGAGGGTGCATGGGCACCGTTGCTCAATGTATCTGTAGGGATCTCTGAAGTAACCATAATGCAATGCAGTAGTATAAGTGTAAATATGTGCAAGTTGAGAACCATTGTCATATGAAGATTTGTGCGTGCTCCTTTGATTAGATAAATCTAATTACTTTGCATTCACATTAACTGTGTGGCGTCCCTTATTGTGTGCGTTTAGTGCCTCAGAGGATGTGTGTGTTGTATGGTCGCTTAACACATAAGCCTTTGGGTGCCCAGCCGCTCGTGTCACGTTACCCCCTTTGGGCCTGGAGACCCCAGGTCTTACACTCAACTAAGGTTATTTTTAGATTTTTTCTCCCATAAGCCTGTGAAAAGTGAAAAAAAAAAACTCGAATTTGTGTATCTGTGTACATTTTGGTTATTGTGTTAATCATAGGTAATTTAAAGTCAATTAACACTTTTCTAGGACTTTTGTTCATGGTTTTAGCTTTTATCCCTGACAAAAACTCAGTGTATGTTGAGGTTTGTTTATCACGGAGTAAACTGTACACTAAGGACACTACTGTATGATTAATGTAGGCATGAATAGTGTATATTTGGGTGAGTGGGTGGGGTGTGGATTTAAACGTCCCATTCATCAACCAAATTTCACCAGTCTCTAACTTCAGAAGGTTATGGGTGTGCTAAAGATTAGAATTCTTTTGAGAGGGTTTTTGTTGTGATGCAAAAGAAAGGTTTCATTAGTAACAGTTACTCTAAGTTCAGGAGGAATGTTAATGTCAGAGAAGGTTTGGGGTGTTACACGTAGGGGGTTACTTGCCTGTTTTCGAGGCTGCATAATTCTGCGTAGGTTGGGGATTGTGGGTATACAACTTGCTACATGGGTAGGAATGTTTTGTGATACTTCCCTCAAAACTGAGCCACACTGGCGGGCGCATCCTGGGCATTTTACATTGCGGGTGGATCTGCTGGCTGCAGCCCCGCTCGCAATGTAAAAGGATTGTGCACAGCATTGCCATGCACAACATGGCAGGCACCACGTAGTGCCTGCCATGTAGTGCATTGCAATGAGGGGGGTACCATAGGTACCCTCCATGTGCATCCCCCACCATCCCAACACCCTGGGGGCTTGCAACGGGCCCCCAACATCAAAGACCCCATGTCTTCCCATGGCGGCATCGCCGCCATGGAAAGGACAATTACCGCATGCATAATAATATGAATGGCGCCATCATGTTGAGTCCCATTACCGACCGGTCGGTCGTCAATTCAACCGGCGGACGGTCTTTCCGTCCGCCACGGAGACCCTCGCCATACTAATATGGCGGGGGGAGAACCAGGGACATTTGGCGGGTGGATTGCCGCCATCCTAATAGGCCCCTCTTTTTGGGGGGGTTCAGATCATTTTTTAAAGTTTACTTACAGTTGTTTCTGTAAAGGTTTGCTTATTCAAGGTTGGTAATTGGTGTTGTTGTATGTCCAATCTCTGTTAATATCTAGAGTAAAATTGTAATACATTTTTTTTGCTTTTGGTTTTTTAACTTTTAAATACATTTTGGATATGTATTCACTTACTTTTTAAAGGAAAGATAATTTCAGGAATGTCTGCAGTAGACCAACGGCTGTTTTTCAAATGCTGTAAATAAGTGACAAAATATATTGTAAGTACTTTAGAATTAGGTGTAATCATTCGGAAGCTGTTTACTTGTAAACGTACACTTACTTCTGTATGTAGATGACAGTGTTCAACTGGAAAGTCAGAACAATTGGAAAGTCAGACTAATTATACAGTTACTCCTGCTGCATGTGGTTACCATGCAAGTCAGTGTACCTCTGAGCACAAAATGGTGGATGTTTTTTTTTATATGTTTTTTGGTGGTAAAGGAGAATTTAAATGAAAATATGTTTCGGAAATAGTTTTTTAACGTGGTTATCACCCTGGCAGAATGTATATTTATTTTTCCTTGTGTAAAAAAGTTTGTTTATACGTTCCTTCTCGGAATGTCAGCCATTTTGAGTAGATGGTAGGTCAGGGGCTGTAATAAAAATAGTTGAAGGACTGCCGTTTTTGTGCCTCATGTTTATTGTATGTATAAGCTCTTTTTTGCCTCAGACAGTAGTGTGTATTTTATAAAAAATGCTGTAAGTATATGTCTTATTTTCGTCATTTTTGTAAACATATTTTTCTTTTTTTGTTATTAATACCAGGGGGCCGATTCCAACCTGGGTCGGAAGGGCACCGAACGCGATCCAGACGGAAAAACTACGCGCCGTATGCGTGTTTTCTGCCCGACTCGTACAGCTGTACGAGCAAGCAAGTATGATGCGAGCTACATGAAATTCACCGACCGACTCGTTTCCAGGTCCGAACCGCTCCGTCCATCTCTGTCGGAAGCTAACCGTGGCGTGCAATGGATGCAATTCACGACCGAGCCAGTACGATGCACGTGTCGGACAGCCTGTGAGAGGCGGAGTGTCCGGCTCGCAAATCGTCCGGGTGGTTGACTCGGAGACAGGGGCAGACCCATGGGTCTCCCCAACACAGGCATGTACGGTGCGGATGGCACCGACGTGTACTCACTGTAGGCGGCGCACTTGTCCGCGACGTACCCATTCAGTCAATGGGAGGCCATGTACGCATCGTACCACCGGCTCCCATTGACTTCTATGGGAGTCCGACCGAACCGAGTCCGACAGCATACAGCCGCATCGTACTCGCTCGGTCGGACTGCAGAACTCCGGCTCGGTCGGAAAACATTCCAGATCCGGCTCGGTCGGAGTGCTTTCCGACCCGGATCGGAATCGGCCCCCAGGTATTTTAATGTTTAGGTAGTATAAAAATACCAGAGTATTAAAATGAATACCTGGGTATTAAAACACTCACCCACCCAAAAACCCTATTTCCCTTGCATCCTGTCCCAGGGGAAGGATGCAAAAATGTATAGTTTCTGAAATTTTAGTAATTAACATTGAAATACATTATGCGGTGTATTATTATGCATTGTAATGGTAGTTTTAATATATCTCAATGAACATGCTTTGTAATGGCTTGCATTGTAAAAACACACGTTGTAATGGTATTTGCGTTATAAAAACTGCGATGTAAAAGTATGCGTTGTAATGGGTTGTGTTGTAACATCATATATTCTGTTATATGGGGTTGCCTATGATGTTTGAAGAATATATTCGGAAAAAAATATTGTGCATTACTTACTTGATTATGTAGTTCTTGAGATGTTTTTTTTTTAAATTGTTTGTTATGAGAATCTGTCGGAATTTTCTCCTCTTGCAGTGTTTGTATTTAGTATTTTTAATTGGTGTGCCTTCTATATTGGTTTATTTATTTGTTGGTCTAATTATTTGTTTGATTTTATTGGATAAAGTTGTTTACAGTTTTATTTTATTGTTTGGTTTAGTATAAGTTAGAACTTTTTTTAGCAGTTGAGTGTTTGTTAGGTAAACGCTAACTTATGTTTTATTTTTGTAGTATGATATACAGTTTGTTTTATTTACATATGAATTTATTTGCTCATATCTATTCATTTATCGCAAAAACACCTTTTTCTTCCAGAGTTCGATTCCAAAGAACCAGAAAACAGGAACGGACTCTTATTTTGTGCAAAATAGTTTTTTATTGCTCTGAGCGCTGTGCCGCCATGACGCGTTTCGACCTATGCAGGCCTTGATCACATGATGTGCCTACAGGGATATCCCAAATTTAAAGTGCTAGTGCATACCATAAACATAGAAGACACACTTCCACCTAAAAATAGCGTTACATGGCATAAGATCATCAAAATCACAATGTGAAAAACTGATGCCATTGCAATAATGTTACATGTGTGCCATTATAAAATATCTGTATAAATTTGTTTTGAAAACTGAATATAAGTATAATAGATATTAAATATTCAACATTTAAAAAACACTTGTTGTTAAATATTCATTGCCCTTACATTGTTCTCAATCCTCAAATTATTGTGAATCACTGAGAATGTCCATAACCAAAGTTACTGTATAATACATCAGTAAATATTTGAGACATAGAGGAGAGTTATGTTTCCAATGTAGAATGCACTAAATCACTGTCATACTCTCCGGTTCTGTATCCTCGGGCTGTGTTGATGCTCAACGGAGGCCCACCTCTGAATCGACCCAAGTCTGGACTATGTAAACATACGCAGACTTTTGGGGCAATTGAGCGGGGGAAGGAAAGGGTGGGGACTGCGGGGAGGGAGACCTGTGTGGAAAACAAGGAAACACCATGAGAATTGGACTATAACCCTTTCCTCTCTTGCTCTATTCTCTAACCCCCTCCACCTCCCTTTTCTACCTGTAAAGAAAAAGAACGCTGTCTCTTCACACTTCTGAGGAGAGGAGAGGTATATCGCTTACAGAGCGTGGCTCCGATTCATTAGCCCTGGGTTGTCATTTGAGGCTTCATTCTCCTTTTTCTCCTTTGCTCCTGTGTGAATACCAAGAGAGAAACACAACACAAACAACTACAAAAGAAGGCGAGGCAGACTCTGAGGACAAACACGAGAACAAATAATTGTGTCCGGTGGGAGTATGGGTGATGCGGGCACAGAGGAGGAAATTGCTCGGTATCACTATTCTTCTTGTAAAGCACACCTCAGATCCTACAATCCCTTCAATCCAGACACTCAGCTATATTCGTATGATACACGCTACTGTACATCCATACTCATGTGCTGCCCAGAAGTTTATCTTGTTCTATGCCTCCGTAATCATACACAACGAATTAATACAGTCTCGTGATGCTGAGTTAAGGTCTCACTCACGCATGCTCACAACGTTGAGGTCAATAAGTAATTCGCAGGCGCTTATTCTCACCCCGCATGAAACCGTGTCTGGTTTCGCCAACGGGGTCAAGAGCAGCCCAAGCGCCTCTACGTGCGCCTACGCTCCCCTGCAATGTGACTCGCCTTTACGTGGTCACCTCCAACAGGGGAGTCACTGTGAACCGGGAATAGTCTCTCGCTTGTCTTTAGACAGGAATCGAACTTTGTGTCATTAGACACTCTTACCGCACTGGGAGCGGAGAAACAAAGCTTCCTGCCTCTTCTGTGGATGAGGTCGAATAATCGGCAGCACGGTCCGGAGCGCAGGGTCTTTATTTCCTGCTTCCGGAACTGCCGTTGCCTCACGCGCTACGTAGCGCGCATTGCATGATGGGGGTTGTAGTTCTGGTGTCTCGCGCCTCGTCATTTCCTGGTACAACAGCGAGCGCGATTGCCGGGATCCAGATCCTAACAATCACATCGTGCTTGACATATATTGCCCCAATGGGCTATTATACTGTTTGTTATGCCACATAAATATTGCTAAGATGTTCTACAAACCGTGTACAAAATCTACAATGTGTACCTCATGAGACTGATTTTACTTAAAAAAACTTACCGTAAAAGCTTGTAATGTGCCCGTGACTAAAATTACATATAGTTAAAATTAAGAAACCAATAGCAGAAGGTATTTTATGCTACTCCTTTTTGCTGGGAAAGCAAAAATTGCCAGGTTTGAGATAGCAGTGTCTTTAACAAAATGTATGTGCCTAAATGCAAGTAATTGCTAACTGTTCACAGATCAGTTTTAAAAAAGAGATAATTCATTAGATATTACAACCAAGTGTACAGATCCTCAGTGGTGTTAAGCCCATGGGGGCTCTTACTGTCTAGTTCTACTATGTTTCTAGGCTCAAGTTTTCTCAATATTGCCTCCCTATCTCCACCCCGTCTGAGCAGTGGCAATGAATCTATGGCTAAGAATTTAAGGTGTTGCAGGTTATTGCCATGCGTTTCACTAAAATGGCGAGCTACTGGGTAACTTGGGTCGGAGTTAGTTATAACCCTCAAGTGCTGGAGGATTCTCTTGTGGACCTGTAGCTTTGTGCTTCCCATGTACTGAAGTCCACAAGAGCACTCCAGTACATAGATGGTGAATTTCGTTTTACAAGTGATCAGTTTCATTAATGTTTTGGGCTTATCTCCAAATGGCACTTTGAACGATGTTTTATTAATGCCATATTTGCGCGCTTTACTTGACGAGCAATGCACAAAACCTTTTTGAACTGCAAGCAAGCTTGCACCTGTTCTCACCTCGGGGCTACTATTTACTAAAAGGTCACTTGTGGACATAGCTTTTCTGTACATTACAGTAGGTAACGCCGGTAAAGTGTGCCCTATGACCGGATTACTAAGGACTAGATGCCAGTTCTTTTTTACCATTCGCATCATGTAGTCCTTCTGTTTGTTGTACATCAGAATGAGTCTGGGGTTGCTGTCCCTAGGTTGTGTATTGTTGCTTTGACTGGACCTGCTGTTGGATGGTTTGAAAAGTCCTTTCTGCAAAGCTTACTGGTGCGTTGGATAGCCTGATCTACAATTCTCTCAGAGTAGCCTCTCTCTAGGAAGCATATCTTACTAGTTTCTTGTGCCTCTGCTAAATCTTCTGTATTGCTGCATATGCGGCAAATACTAAGCATTTCCCCATAAGGGATACTATTTATAGTGTGCTTGGGATGGAGACTTGAGTAATGTAGAATCGTGTTGCCCGCTAAGAGTTTTCGATACATGTTCGTTGACCTGCTACATAAACTTAAACATCCCAAAAACAGATTTTTTCAGTACTGATATTACTTGTAAAATGCAGATTTAAATTGTTGATGTTAATTTTGTTAACAAAATCTTCATCACTTGCTCTTGTCTCCTGCCAAATAACAAATAAATCATCAATATATCTTGTCCATTGGACAACATGTTCTGACATCACATCTGCATAATCATTATTCAATATGACTTCCTCCCAATAACCCATGTGGAGGCAAGCATGAGTGGGCGAAAAGCTCACCCCCATCGCTACCCCTCTCACTTGTTGATAGATCTGTTGGTGAAATAGGAAGAAGTTATGGTCCAGACAGAACTGTATCAGTCAAGTGAGCATTTTGTTTTGTTGTTAATGTTCGATTGATCTCGTGCCCAAAAAATGCTCCACAGCTTTAATTCCGTCCTTATGATGTATGGACGTGTAAAGATTTGACACATCCAATGACATTAGCCAATACCCTTGTTGCCACTTTACATTGTAAATTTGTTTTAGAAAGTCTGTTGTGTCCTGGACATGAGATGGAAGTGTCCTTTTGTGACTCTGTAGAAAAGAATCTACATACAATGAAATGTTCTTGAGTAGACTTTGTTTTGCCGATATTATGGGCCTGCCCAGAGGGTTCTGGATATCTTTATGCACCTTCGGTATGAAATAAATTACCGGAGTTATGGGATGATCGTTTTTCATAAATCGGTACTCTTCCTGATTTACGGTCCCGCACTCTTCCAAGCCAAAAGTTTGCTATATTGTGCATTTTGTGCTGCCAGTAAAATTTGTTTGTTGCCCAATCTATATCAGTTTTGGTCTCCAAGTTGTGACATGGCTTCCTTCAAGTACTGTTGTTTGGGCCAGATCACGACGTTGCCATCCTTATCTGAATTGCGGATTACTAGTGTGTCATTATCACGCAATTTCTTGATCAGTTGATGATATATGTACTGATTCCCATTATATTTCTTCTTACTGGCTGATGTTTGATAATATAGCTTCTTGATAACTGATGTTATTATTTCATTGAAGATATCTATTGAGTCTCTTGGCATGATTGGAACAAATTTTGATTTAGGCTTGAACCCTGTTACGCTTGTGGCATTTATTTTGACTCCCTGTTGCTCCATCATTTGTTGTATAGATTGTGATGTCAGTGGCAGAGGTTCTAGATTTTGTAGATCTTGCAAGTCACCCAGCAGACTTACATCCCACGCCGTTAACACCGTAACATTGCTTGGTGTTTTTTCACTTGTTATTGATATACTGGCTCGTTAAGTTGTTGAAGATGGAATTATTTTAATTTTAATTTCCGGATGTACTTGTAAATATCTGCCCTGGTCTGAGGGTAATTGAAATTGCTTTCTGGACTGTATCAAAGTCCCAGTGCCAATAGCTGTTGTTTGGCAGTGTATTAGTTGATGTTAGATAGGTTAACGATGGTGTTGTTAGTGGATGGACTGTGATTTACTTTCGTTGCCAGCCCTTGTTCGCTGGTTTCTTGTTGTAGCGCCTTTTGGTGTTGGTGCCTCCATTGTTTTCTTTCCCCGCATCTTCTGTTGTGCCTTTGTTTGTTTTGTTGTTTGAGTTCCTCGGGCGCAACGTTTGGCGCCTTTCCTCGCTTAAAAAATTCAGCTCATCTGCGAGTGTATGTTTCTGTTTTTGTTGCTCAGAACCTCCCATTGCTCCTTCATTTAGCTCAGCATCTGAACCACTATCAATTGCTGGGCTAAGATCCGATAAAGATGATGCCGCCTGAGTATCCCTGCTGGGACCTGCTGTCACCTCTCTTGGTCCATTGAATCTTACTCCCTTGTGGGAGGCTTTTATCGCATCATATTTCCGGGCAAGCGTAAAAATTGGTCGTTGTTGTAATCGTCCTTGTCTCGCTGAAATTTAACAGTTTTTCGCTTCTTTATTATGTCCTCTTCTTTTTTTCGTCTGGCAATCATATCTTCTCTCAATTTTGTCATACTTTCACGACCTTCGAGCGCTGCTATTTGCTGATTAAGTAGGTCTATTTGTTTTTGTAGCTCGATCCTATCGATGTTGGCATATTTGATTAAGATTTCCACTAGATTGCGGGATGCTGCCAGGTTGCTTTTGGCCCATTCCCTTAACATATATGGTTTAGGATTCTCGTAACTTGGCGCAAGTAAGATGCGAAGACCCTAAGGAATCCTTCCGACTTCAAGATATTTAGTGAGGGACCTGTGCTCCCACCACTTGGCTTGTTGCGCCTTCATCGCCTTTTCCAATTTCTTATATAAATCTTTAATGTTTGTGGGATTTCTGGTTGTTTCTTCAATGTTGCCCCAATTTGTTATTTGCATGCTTGGGGACTCTGTGAACATTTCCTCCGCTGCCTCCTCCCTGCCTTGTAGGACGTCGGCGGCCATAACTTAGCACTTGGTATATGGTGCAAAGCGTTTGCAGATACTTGGCTGGCCTCGCAAAGCACACCTCCCACCAGTTACTCGTGGCAACTCCTACCTTGGGTGGATTTTGCCAGAACTCTCCGCGTCCTTTGACTAGGATATTCCCGCTGGTCCACTCTCAGTTGGTGTTTTTCCTTCTTCGCCCAGGGGCTATTACGACCTTCTCCTCAAGGAGACAAATGCTTCCGGGTTTGACGCCAGATTCAGCTTCCTGTCGTAGAGCCCAACACGGGAGGGGGTCAATTAGCAACCAAGGAAGCTGTCTTGGTATGGATCGCAAAAACAACTTTTTCTTCAACTGTTCGATTTCAAAGAACTAGAAAACAGGAACGGACTCCTCTTATTTTGTGCAAAATAGTTTTTTATTACTCTGTGCGCTGTGCCGTCATGACGCGTTTTGGCCTATGTAGGCCTTGATCACATGACGCGCCTACAAGGATATCCCAAATTTAAAGTGCTAGTGCATTCCATAAACATAGAAGACATACTTTCACCTAAAAATAGCGTTCAATGGCATAAAATCATAAAAATCATCAAAATCACAATGTGAAAAAGTGATGCCATTGCAATAATGTTACATGTGTGCCATTATAAAAGCGTCTTTCCGTCCGTTGCGGTGCCCCTCGCCATACTAATATGGTGGGGGGAAAACTAGGGACATTTGGGGGATCGATTGCCTCCGCCAGGCCGGCAGTAGTCACCTGCCCGCCATCCTAATAGGCACCTATTTTTTAGGGGGTTCAGATCATTTTTTAAAGTTTACTTACAGTTGTTTCTGTAAAGGTTTGCTTGTTCAAGGTTGGTAATTGGAGTTGCTGTATGTCCAATCTCTGTTAATATCTAAAGTAAAATTGTAATATTTTTTTTTGCTTTTGGTTTTTTAACTTTTAAATGCATTTTGTAGCTGGATTCACTTACTTTTTATAGGAAAGATAATTTCAGGAATGTCTGCAGTAGACTGGGGGCTGTTTTTCAAATGCTGTAAATGCTGTAAATAAGTTAAAGATATATTGTAAGTATTTGAGAATTAGGTGTAATCATTTGGAAGCTGTTTACTTTTAAACATACACTTACTTCTGTCTGTAGATGGCAGTGTTTAACTGGAAAGTCAGAACAATTGGAAAGTCAGACTAATTATCCAATTACTCCTGTTGTGTGTGGTCACCATAGAAGTCAGTGTACCAATGAGCACAAAATGGTGGATGGTTTCTTTTATAAGTTTTCTGGTGGTAAAGGAGACTTTAAATGAAAATTTTTCACGTGATTATCACCCTGGCAATATGTATATTTATTTTGCTTTGTGTAAAAAAGTTTGTTTATACGTTCCTTCTCGGAATGTCAGCAATTTTGAGTAGATGGTAGGTCAGGGGCTGTAATACAAATAATTGAAGGACTGCCGTTTTTGTGCCTCATTTTTATTCTATGAATAAGCTCTCTTTGCCTCAGACAGTGGTGCGTATTTTATAAAAAATGCTATAAGTATATGTCTTATTTTTGTCGTTTTTTGAAACATATTTTTCTTTTTTTTAAATTAATACTAGGTATTGTAATGGGTAGGTAGTATAAAAATACCCAAGTATTAAAATTAATACCTTGGTATTAAAACACTCCCCCACCCAAAACCCCTATTTCCCTTGCATCCCGTCCCAGGGGATGGATGCAAAAATGTATAGTTTCTGAAATTTTAGTAAGTAACATTGAAAAATATTATACGCTGTATTATTATGCATTGTAATGTAATGTGTTGTAATGGTAGTTTTAATATATCTCAATGAACATGCATTTTAAAGGCTTTCATTGTAAAAATATACGTTGTAATGGTATTTGCGTTATAAAAACTGCGATGTAAAAGTATGCATTGTAATGGTTTGCGTTGTCACGTCATATCTTCTGTCATATGGGGTTGCCTATGGTGTTTGAAGAATATATTGGGAAAAAAATATTGTGCATTACTTACTTGATTATGTAATTTTTTTAATTGTTTGTTATGAGAATCCATCAGAATTTCCTTCTCTTGCAGTGTTTGTCATTTTTTGAGTATTTAGTCATTTGAATTGGTGTGTCTTTTATATTGGTTTAATTATTTGTTTGATTTTATTAGTTAAAGTTGTTTATAGTGTTATTTTATTGGTTGGTTTAGTATAAGTTAGAACTTGTTTTAGCAGTTGAGCCTTTGTTTGGTAAATGCTAACTTATGTTTTATTTTTGTAGTATGAGATACAGTTTTTTTTATTTACATCTAAATTTATTTGTTCATATCTATTAATTTATATGTATATTTGTGATTGAACTTTTATAGTTAATATTAATGTATTTGGTGCTATTGTATATATTTTAGGTGTACATTGTTTTGGGGTGAATGTTTAATTGTGGTTGATGTAATATATTTTTATTTAATTGTAAATGTTTTTTACAAGTTTTGGGTTTATTTCAAGCAATTGTTTTATGTTAACATTTTTTTGGGGTGTATTTTTAAAGGATTTATTAGTTATGTTGGTGATAATATTGGAATCGATGTTGCGGGAATTGATATTTTTGACATCTTATATGTTCATTTTTGCTAGCGACATATGCAAAAATAGAGGTGACAACAATACTTGTGTGCTTGATATTTGTGATTTTTATAATTAGGTGTACGGAGTTGATATTTTTTGTTCACAATATTTAATTTCTGATATTTGTGTATTACGATATTTGATTGATCAATATTATTTCAGTGATCTGTTGTCTCTAAATGAAATGGACACAAAATATACCGATGAATCAAATAGTGATTGCATCATGCAAGTTAATTAAAGGCAACATTAGTACTTAAGTGAAGATGACTAGCACACACAAAGTCATCTTAATTGGCTCTGGGTGGTTGAGTGCACTTGAGCTGCACATATCACAGCCTTGCATGACACAGCTGAAACACAGCAACAAATGTGTGCTGCATTGGTGTTCCCATTCAACCACCCATGCAAAATGTGAATTTTGTAAATGATGATGGTCAGGTGACAAGTTAATTAGTCAGATTTGTGGAGTTCACTGGCACATTTGTGAACAGGAGGAGCGTATATATTGCAAATGGTTACAGCATATTTCCAAGTGCCCAGCAATCGCCTAGACACTTTCACATGGATGTATTGAGCATATTTTGGTAATAGTTAATGGAGATATCCCTTCCTGCACAAACACAATGCGTGCTGTAATGCAGACGCACTTGCACAAAGGCTCTAGTCTGACTGCGTAGGCACTGAGCAGCACATAGTAGGCCTGCGCAAGAGACAGCATAGAAGGAACACATTGTGTCTATTTAATCCTCATTCCTGCTCTCAAGTTCTCATGCAAGACAAAAAAGCATTCTGTGATGCTGCATGGTGTTGGAGGCTTCTACTTAGAAGTTACTCTGGTTCATCTCATGATCTCTGCAGATGCCACATAAAAGTATCGCCTTAGCTCAAGGGTCGACTTGTTGTAAAAATGGCAAGAACAGTGCTTATATTTACCATATATGTCTCTATAGCTTTCTGTATTATGAGGTGGGAACAGTCAAGCTGATATATATTCTATTGTTCCAGAATCAATTTCCCTTGAAAGCGGATAATGTCAGGAAACCAACCATCATATGTAGTGTCTAGCACAGAGCTATGCCAAGCCATTTCATGTGTGTTAGTGCCCACAGAACTTGAAATATGAGTGAAAAACAATTTGTACCTTTGATCTATGGTTGTAAAAGAATGTCTTTGTTTAAGCATGGGACTAGATATCCACCTACCCATAACTTTGTTGAATATGTGGGAAGTAAGTGGTAGTTTGTCAGGGTCTTAGCGATACATATAGAACATCCATAGTGCCCGTTGATGAAACAGAATGAGTCTGTGCTTTGCCTACACATGATGCATTTGACAGTGTAGAGGTTGATACAGCAGACCTACCAAGGTCAATATGTATACAATGCACAATAGTGGCAGGAAAAGGTCACTTTGAGCAAATATGTTACGATAGGGCTTATACATGAACTTGTGAGTTATGCTACTATGATGCCTGTGTTGTTGGTACTCACAGTCATAACCAACATTGAAATGCATCCTTACGAACTTAACCATGTTGACATGGCCTTATGAAGACATTTCCATGTTTGCATTTACTCTCTCAGAGGAAAATAAAATCTGCCTGCACCCCACATGTTGAAGAAATCACCAGGTTTCATGTAGTCATTAAAACCTAATGTCTATGCTTGTGAAGAACCTGCACACTAACTAATGTACTATGAATCATCTAGTAGTGCAGTACTGACATAGCTGGGTGGTGGGGTCTGGAAAACTGGCAATTTCTGACACATTGAAAGTCTTGTATTCATATGAAATATATATTGTGAGTGAGTTGTTAGATTTATCCACATCACACATTTTTCATAGTTGTTTAAATCATCCCAAATATTTAGGTATAAGATACATATCAGTATGTATCACACATTTGACAACTATATTACCTCTGTATAATACACATCATGCCTTTAAGATCCTTTTTGCTCACGGACTGGAAGTGGTGTATTTGAATTTAGTGTTGCGTCATGTACCAAAGCAGGATGAGGCTAACCGAGTAGTGACCACTGAATATATTTATTGCCTATCAGACTGTGATCATCCAATATAGATCATGCTCTTTTTACATAATGTAGAGCAAAATTTGTTTTTGGCAGAATAGAAATGAAATTGTCATGAATTATTGTTGTCCTTGGATCCTTACACCTATGTATGATGGTAGACCTACATCTTGCCATACTCCACTGAGGGAGATTTCAGCGGGAGTTTTCCCAATATAATATATTTTTTCATTTTCTTGTGGTTAAATGAAGTATTTCCACTCAATGGTACACAAGTTTACTGCTTCTATTGTGTAATACTGTAATTCAACAACTTGGTCCTTGGCACAGGTTTTCTGTAATAGAAGTTCCAAATACTAGATTACTTCTCAAAATCACTGCAGGAACTTCATTTTTACTTTAATGGGGAATGTTTATGCACATAATATTTTGCAAAAAATAAACAATTACACAGATTTATCATGTTAACATTGTAAGGAAGAACATACTTACCGGCCCAGCAACCTCAAGCCCCAGATGGTTTAGTAGGTCTGCCTCCCTAGAGAAAGCATCAGCCCATCGGTGCTTGGACTTGATGTACTGTCCTCTCCAGCAATGTCATGAGGAGCAAGTGATTTCATATGCACTCTAAATGTTCACGTTGCTCATTGACTGCATACCTCTGTCTCACTTTCCCTCCTGCCCGAGCATACGAGGATGGTAGTGCATGATCAGCCATATTAAGGCACCTACCTCCCTCTCATCAAAATTAGCAGCTCTCCCCTTGCCAGAAATACCTAACCCTGTCATAGTAATGAAACAAAACTATTTAACGCCCAAAAACACCCTTAAAACTCCTAAACAACAATACCACTAATAAACCCCAAATAAACAAACACTTTTTTTTTTTACAATAAGCTACATCTAATAATACAGATAAATATTCACAGTCAGTACTTTACACTAAACAAACAATTCAGACAAGACACACAATGCACAACAATATCAAAAATCTCACACCTTGAACACCACCAACAACCACCAAGCACAATGAGAAAGTGAAACTAATTTCTAAAAATGTGCTGCTATGCAGCCAAGCCTGTTGAATAATGTCCTTAGTGTTTCCGGAAGTTTTCCATAAGTATGCATTGTTCTTTACCACAAAGGCCACGCAAGACATGTTTGCATTTTGTAGAGTAATTGTTTTACCACACAAGGTCACGCAAGACATATTTGCATTCCAAAGAGTCATTGTTTTACCCTGCAAGGCCATGCAAGACATGTTTTCATGCGCCAGTATAATTTTATACATCAGTACGTCATGCAAACGTGTTGTGTCTCATTGTGTTGAGAAAAATCAACACAATACTATGACAAGTTGCAAACTGGAAAAGATGCAAAAGGTGTTGCTGCCTTAAAGGACTTTTCAGAAGTTAGACAGCATAGTTTAACTTTCCCTTTGGTGTGTGTAGAAGGTGTTTGGCCATTGTGGTGGTTGTAGTTGATATACAATTACATTAATGACGCTGTAGCTGTGTGAGTTCTGTTGTAATGTGTTCCTACTAGCTTTGTGTACATTATATTTGATGATTTGTTACATTTGTGTGAATGTGTATTGTTTTTTGTGATTTCTGTGTATGTTTAGAATTAGTTTTAGATCACATGTTTTGGAATATTTGTGGTTAGTTGGGTTATGATTTTATAAATATTTAATTGGTGTGCTGGACATTATGGGGCATATTCACAAGAACGTGTGATAACTACCGCAAGAGTAGCTTAACGCAACTCTCAACATCGCAGCCCATCGCGCAAAAATAACCCTGTGTCAATGTGGAATTCACAACAAGACGGTACCTTGCGATAGCCTGCTGAAACCGCAGACAATGTCCGCGATAAAACCACCTCGATGGAGATAAAAACACAAACCACAACACCAAAAAACCTGCGATAGGCCAAAGCGCGATGAGGAAATCAGCGATAAGCAGCGCCAGGCCTGCAACACACACCTGGCCGGCGGGAAAAATCACCATAAAAGTAGAAAAAACACCAAACACAAACTGACCAACACCCAAGCACCATGGAGGCAGCCGAAGCAGGCACAGAGGACGAGCGCAACCCCACAAGCACCCCGGACGACCAGCCCAGGACATCGGGGACAGGAAGAAGAGGAAGACAAAGTTCAGTCCGCTGGATCATAGTCACGGAGGAGATGGAATACCATCAACAACTGTTCGTCACCTCTAACGTTTCATTGGGCACCAAAACTGGAATATGGCGGGACATAATGGACAAGGTGAATGCCATCGGAGAGCACAAGAGGACAGTGGACGAGGTCAAGAGGCGATGGAATGACATCAAGCGGAAGATCAAGGAGAAACTCACAGCCAACCAGAAGGCAGCAATGCAGACTGGAGGTGGGTGCCCAGCGCCACAGCTCGAGCTGGATGACATGGAGGAGCTGGTGTCGATACACCATCTCCCCTTCGCATTGCAGGGCCAGCATCAGCACCCCCTGCAGAGCAGTCCCAGCATTGACACCCAAGCCCTCCTAGACATCATTGACATCATCCGCGACTCACCTCCAGGATCAGTGCTGACCAGCAGCATCGAGGAGACCCCACCCACCACCCAAACCACACAGCAGGAGGCACCCATGGGCCCGCCAGTCTCCCAAGACCCCCAGGAACTACACATGGCCTTCCAACTCCGTGTGCTGGATGCCCAGAGGGAGATAGCTGAGCAGGTGCGGGTGGGGTTTGACCTCATGGCTACCAAACTGGACACCTTCCATGGGTGTCTAGACCCGCTCCATGGCCTCCAATGAGCCCTGACTGACATTGCTGGAGAGAAGAACACCTGTCCGCTCAGAGGGGCTCCAGCGATAGCAGCCGTGAGCTGGCACACATGCGGAGGCTCATGGAGGGCATGGTGCGGATGGAGGCGGAAAGGATGGCAGCCACCGCTGTACATCAGTGAAATGTAGCTGGGATCTACCATGCCCTGCAGACCATCATCATAGCATTGCTGCCACAAGGCGTGGCGCTGATGAATGCTGCTGACCCCACACCATCCACATCTCCGCCCCCTGGTGTGTCAGTGCCCCACAGTGCAGCAGGCGTATCCACTCCGGCACCTGATGTATCACTGCCACACAGTGCAATCGACAACCCTCCTCCGGCCCCTGTCAGTGGTACACAGTGCCCCAGCCGGTACTGCAACACCCACAGGTGGGGCAGAGCACACATCCGGGGACAAGGACGTGGATGGGTTTGTGATCAGGAGGCACTAGCTTTCATTTCCGCCACTTGGCCTGTTCCTGCTTGGTGCCGCACATGGTCCCATGATCGTCCACTGACCCCCGATACACTCCGATGCACTCACCTGGGACAGCGACATGAACTGCCATATCCTGTTTGATGACCAATGACACGGCGACCAGACTGCGGACTGTACCCTACCTCTTCCGCAGTACTTGTCATCCCCGGATGGACTCTGGCTGGCCCTCCACGTGCCCATATTGTGTAGTGTGCCCTGTACCACTCCAGCCGCAGGACTGCAATAAACATCCAGTGACGCACTGCTGTGTTATGTAATTCATCATCCATGTATGAATGTGTGGGTGAATGTAGGGACAGTGATGTCCCTTGCGTCAATAATGCTCATCCTGTGGGATGTCAGTCAGAGGGTGCTACATTGCACATTGTGTACCGGGTCCAGTGAACACTACAACAGGGACACACGCATCAGTCACTTCCATGTCCGGACATGGACTGAACCACACCCAGATCCCACGAGTCATTGTTGCAATCCCTGTGCTGTTCTGGCGTGCGGCAGGCCAGACCACTCCTCTTATGCTCCAAAGGGGGACACTCATTGCTACCCGTCTCAGGCGTACTCGCTGGTGGTGTGCAGGTCACTGGTCTAGTTGTCCGCATGTCACAGCCACTCCCTGAGGGCAGGTCTGCATGCACACCACACCCATCCGGCACAGGCGTCAATGGCCATGTGACTCCACCAACATAAGGGGCTGACGATGTCACGTTCCCCAATGCCAGTGGTGACTGGATAATGGACACTCCACGGTTCTCAATCATAAAGGGCCCATGAGTTGTTGCGCACAGGGTTAGTGGCACCCGAGGCCTTACGGCTGTCACGGGCCTGCCGCAACGTGGCGCTGACTGGGTTTTGCCCAGGGTTAGTGGCACCTGAAGCCTTGCGGCCGTCACAGGCCTGCAACCATGTGGCTCTGACTGGGGTTGCACTGAGTCAGTGGCACCTTAAGCTGCTGAGAGGGTGTGCAGGCTGTGATGATGCCTCGTCTCGGTGGTCCAGACAGCTCAGGTTTTGTGTGCCCTGCTGGACCGCAGTGTAGGCCAGAGCCGGCGGGCAGCGCGGGCCTACCGCCACGTGGCGTCGCTTTCGGGATCACAGATTTGGTGGCACCTATTGGGCTGAGCGGGTGTGCAGCCTGCGATGAGGCCGGGTGCCCTGGTATGTCCTCTGCCATGGAGTAATCAAGACCCAGCACCAAACGTGAGACCTAGTGGCCTGCGGAGCGGGGCTGGACCTCCTGTCTGCACGCCGGTGGCGGAAGGTGAGCAGTGCGGCCTGGGTGTGAATGGGCGGCATGCTCCGATGGGCGGCGGGAGGGGCTGGGGTGCCTTTGTCTTGGTGTGCATGGGCGGGCAGGCAATGTTGTCGTGTGCAATTGTGTGTCCTGTGCCAAACATGTATCTGGACTATGTTTCAGATGACGGGTCTGTCTCAGATATGTGACCTAATGGACTGCACTACATGCCTGCAAGTGGTTGGAGACACACTGGTGGCAGCAGGTGAGCAGGGTGGCCTGGGTGCGCAGGGGAGGTGCTCACTCTCTCTCCCCCTCTCTTCCTCTCTCTCTCTCTCTCTCTCTCTCTCCCCCTCTCTTCTTCTCTCTCCCTCTCTCTCTCTCTCCCCCTCTCTTCCTCTCTCTCTCTCTCGCCCCCCTCTTCTTCTTCTCTCTCTCTCCCCCTCTCTTCTTCTTCTCTCTCTCCCTCCCCCTTTTCTTCCTCTCTCTCTCTCCTCCTCTCTTCTTCTCCCTCTCTATCCCTCTCTTTCTCACTCTCTCCTTCGCTCTCTCCCTGTCCTTTGATGTGCGCAGGACACACCATCTCATCATGATTTTTGTCTTGCAGGCTGTGACCTACGGATTGACCTGAGGGGAGCCGCAATGTGTCTTCATTTCATTTCAGTATTCCTTTCAATAAAGTTTGATTTGTTGCTTCCGAAATAATTGTGTGATGCACATTTTTGTGACGACACATGCATGTCACCAGTTGTAATTCTGCGTCATCATGTGGTTAATTTTGTACGTGATTGGGCGTAGCTGATGTGGCATGTCTTTGGTTGGGGGTGCCGGGGAGGGGGGTCTTGGGGGTAGTTGCGGCAGACGTTGTTTCCCTTTATGCCCTCTGGGCTGCATGTTCAGTTGCCCGGGTGTATCTGTTGTTCTTCAGGTGTGGCTTTGGGCTGGTCTCCCTTTTGTGGTGCAGGCTGTGGTCCGACTTAGCACCAGGTCAGAGCAGGTGTTATTTTCCTGCAACTAACGTGCCTTAGTGCCTGTTTTGTGTTCTTATTGCAGTTCTGTCTGGTCGATGTGAATGTTGTGGAGTGGTGTTGTCGTGGCTTTGGGCACGGGAACACCTACTCTGCATCTTATTAGCGATAGTTGTGGGGGTCATCAATGGCAATGTTTTTTGCGGCTGCTATCGCAGGTAAACTGGTGCTGTGGGTTGTTAACACCAGCTTGTGATTGGGGCGATACGTTTATCGCAACTTTGGCTGCGATAAAGTGCCGTTAAGTCGGCGAGGGTTCCTTGTAAACATGGCCCTATGTCGGGTAAGGATTGTGTGAAAAAATGAGGTGAGGGAGGTATGCGCATTGATATGGTTAATAGTGCACTACCGTGTTAGACCTGGCATCATTTGTGTTGGTTTCCCCTGTATTTTTTGTCCTTGACCTCCTATGGTTTTGCTGTGTGTTGGACTCAGTTTTGCTGGTCTAGATGCTTTGGGCACTTTGCCACTACTTATCAGTGCCAAAGTGCAAGTGCTCCCTTTGTAAATTATTGTTACGGATTGGTGTTTCCATGATTGCCATATTTGATTTACTAGTCAGTCCCTAATACAGTGCACTCTGTGTGCCCAGGGCCTGTAAATCAAATGCTGCTAGTAGGCTTGCAGCACGCATTGTGATACCTACATCAGCAGCCTGTAAATATAACCCAGGCCTGCCATTGCAGTGCTTGTGGGCAGTCTAGTACTGCCATGTCGACTTAGCAAGTGCACCTCCTTGCCAGCCCCTAACCTTCTCTTTTCTTACAGGTGTGTGTGACATGTCCTGATAGTGAAATACAACCAATTTTGTTTTTCACTATTGCAATGCTACCTGTTCCAATAGGATTGAATGGGGAGTTTGCTTATAACATCTAAAATGCCTAACTACACCTGGGAACAAATTAGGAAAATAAAGTTTATTATGCCTGAACTCAGAATGCCAAAATGCTTCTTTTAGTGAGGGTGATTTTCACATTCTGTGTTTGAAAATGCCACTTTTAGAAAGTAGGTATTTTCTTGCTTAGCCATCCAGTGTGCCTCTGCTAGGATGTGGATTGACTGTCTGGGTTTGGAATGTCAGGGGCTGGGGCTCGGGAGGTGCAGTGGCTCCAGAGAGTCTGATGAGTCAGGGCTGGGCTGAAGAGACCTGGGCTCCATTTAGAGTAGGGGGAGGAGATTTGCTTTCACTGAATGGGCCTGGTCTGCCTTCCACAATGCTGTCTCCACCTCCTGCTACGAAGCTGCACCAGAGAGGACAGAACTGGTTTTGACTGAGCACAGGGCTTCTCTGCCACCAGAGAACAAAGGATTTTGTAGTATAAATATTGGGGCCCAGACCCCAGAACTTCAGATCACTTCTGGGAATCAAGAGGAACCTTTGCCAAGGAGAAGAGCTGGAGAAGCTTAGGAGAAATACTGCCCCTGTGCTGTTTTGCTGTCTGGGGTTGGCCTGCAGTGGCTGCCAAGGAAAGGAGAAGGACTTTGCTGTTTGCTGTGTCCCCTGCTTAAGGAAGTGCTTGAAATAGAGTTTGCCTCCTGTTCTGAAGTCTCAGGGCCAAAAGAATTAATTTCTTCTGTCTTTCTGCATCTGCTGTTTCAGCTGCCACAGAAGGAAATTGCAACACAGATGCCAGCGAGAGACGCGTAACCTGCACCGAAGCCGTGGGCACCACTCATGAAGAGCACGAAGCACCGCTCCGACTTGCACTGTAGGCCCGATGCCCACTGACACAATTTCGCATCGATTCCGAAGCCATCACCGAGGCCGCTACCTGCACCGGAGCTGAGGACACCGCTTGTGACGTCCACGATGCACCGTCCCAACTCGCACCACAGTCCCGATTTCACAGACGCCAGTACTTCATCAACGCAGGAGCCAATACTCGACGTGGGTGACTCCCGAAACCATCTACACCGCACCGTCATAAGGAACTGACGTCTCACCACCACTGTGACGTCACCTCCCCAACACAGTAAGGATCCGATGACTCGCTTCCCGTGCATCGCAGTAAGGAACCGAGGCTTCACCTCCCCTGGGGTCATAAGAAACCGACGCTGCACGGCACCAATGAAGCATCCTCTCCCCGATGCCGTGCACCGTCTTTGCTTTCATCGTTTTCAAGGTACTGTTCTTTGTGGTCTGCTTAACTCAGCGCCTGACACTGAGCAGTTCGCGGTCGGCACCCCTCTTTGGGATTTCCACGATGTAATAACTCCAGGTGGAGTTATTTGTTGCTACAAACTTTATTTGCGCGAGTAACCTAATTTTAAGGATATCTTGATAGCTGTATTGTGGATTTTTGTTGTTTGGTCTTGTTTTGGTTTAGATAAAGATTACTTATCTTTCCAAACTGGTGTGGTGTCCATTTGTAGTGTTTTCACTGTATTACTGTATGTGTTCACAAATTCTTTACACACTGCCTCTGAGATAAGCCTGTCTGCTCATGTATCCCCCTTACCCTGACTAAGAAGAAGGGCTCCTGTGGTATTCTCTTACACTGTCATGTCTGCTATGCCTTTAAATTACATTTATGTATTTTTTAAGCCTTGTGTGTAGATTTAGAATTAGAATGTATTGGGTGCCTGGCTACAGAGTTCTTCAGTGAGCAGTTGCTGCTGGATTGCTTGTGGCTATGACACTGTTCCTTTTACTCTGAAATAAAGAAGAGTACCATACTTTCATCACCAATGTCTCATGGTACTTCATTACACTGGCGACAATGACCGGGGTGTGGAAAGTCCTCATGAAGACACCTCTGTAAGCTGTGGAGAATCTGAAGACACCTCTGTAAGCTGTGGAGAATCTTGAAGAATCCCTTTAAATCTTCATACGCTCTTCACTTCTACCTGGTGAGACTTATCTTTTCAAGCGTCCTAACACAATTACAGCTGTGGAAAAGCCCTATGAAGAAATAAGGTACTGTGCTGTGTACTTTTAATTTTAAACAAGACTTTCACTACGGACATATATATATATTTTTTTTAGATTTCCTGCCAATTCTCCCAGCAGCTTAACATTGCTCTGCTCTTACTCAACACATGAACTTTGTTCAGTGTTTTTCTAGTCGTAGCGATATATTTAAATCATAACTTTTGTGATTTCAAAAAACTCCTAAACGCACGCTCACCTTGCGTCTTTTGAATTTTCACGCGCTGAGCTTCTCCTAGAGTTCCTTACTTCACGTCGTACCAGTGCGCCGATACGTCATCATACTGGTCTCCTTGACAACGCATAGACGCTTCCTCTCGGACGCCAGCGTTTCTACATCTGTGTGTGCGGTAGCCTGGTCTCCTTGACAATGCATAGATGCTTCCTCTCTGGCTCCAGTGTTCTTACGTCTGTGTGGATGGAGTCATACCAACGCTCTGACTTCGTTTTCACGGAGAACAGCTTCTACGCTGCTGCATTTATTTAAAGTCCCTACTTTCAATTTGCTTGCTGCTGGAAATACGCTGAAAAGGACAGCAACATCCTTGTTTGTCACATCGCGCTGACAAACACAGCACTATTTCTTCGTCCCTACTTTCAATTTGCTTGCTGCTCGAAATACGCTAACAAGCACAGCAAAATCCTTGTTTGTCACATCGCGCTGACAAACACAGCACTATTTCTTTTCTGACAAACACAGCACTATTGCACTATTGAAGCATTTTTTCAATCTTCTTCAAACTTTTATTGTTTAAATCCCACTGAAACACGCTGGCAAACACAATATTGTCAAAATTAATATTTATGTAACTTTCTGTGTTTCTTGTTACTTACTCTTTACTGACTAATACACTCTTACAGTCTTACGCATCAATTTTTACATAACAACTCGGTCACTCTTAGTTAAATATTTACAAACGTTTACATTACATTAATTTACCTTGGTTTTGTCTTAATTCTCTTGCTTTTCAGGGTGAAAGAATTGCACGTAAATTAATTGAATTTATAACGCTTTATTTGATTTTAACACAAACATGCAAAATGTTACATCGGCACCTTTCTTCCTCTCTAATCCTGGTGATCCACCCATACGTTGGTCCAAATGGAAAAAAGTATTTCTCAACTATGCCAGAGTCTGTGGTGTATCTTTGAGCGCAGAAAGAAAAATTTCTCTTTTATTACATTGTCTAGGGTCAAAGGGCCAAGATGTGTTCGAACATCTTCCAGATTTGAACGACGATGAATCTGATAATCTCAATGAATTTGAAATTGCTCTCAAGAAATTAGATAAACACTATCTACCTAAACTCACTACCACTTTGGAAGACGTGTACAACAACCTGATGAGTCAGTCGAGACCTACATCACAGCCTTGCGCAAATTGGGTGCTACCTGCAAATTCAAAAATTCATTAGAGGAACGCATACGAGATCAATTTCTGCTTGGTTGTAACGTAGAGAAAATAAAAGATGAACTCTGGCAAAAAGATGATCCTAATCTTGATGAAGTTATAATCCTAGCCAAGAGAATTGAACATTTGCTAGCTAATGTGGAGGTTATAAAGAAGAAGGAGAATGGCAATTTCCAAGAAAAACATCAAGAAAAAGTTCAAACCATCGACAAAAACTCTCTCTAATCTTCCTTAAAAGATCATGATTCAACTAGGAAGGGTCGTTCTTCTAATTATTTCTCGTCTACTTCCAGATGGAAGGAAGATTCTAAGGTCAAATGTTTTCGTTGTGATCTCTATGGTCATCTTGCTAATGACAAATCCTGTCCTGCTCTTTCATCAAAATGTCACAACTGTAGAAAAACTGGTCATATTTCCAAAGCATGTAGAGCTAGGAAACCTAAATCAAGCAAACGTGTCAAAGAAGATTTTTTTGAAAACGATGACTCTGATGATAATCAAGGGAATCTACATTGCGGGGAGATTATTTCATCTGGTGTATTTAACAAGTGTAAGGGGCCTGTAGACTCTGTTCTTGTAAATGACTGTAATATTAGAATGCTCTTCGATTCAGATGCCAAAATTTCGCTTATACCTAAAGATTTCTTTGATCTAAATTTGCTAGGCAAAGTAAAAGTACATAAGCCTGATATCAAACCTTTAGCATATGGCGGTCAACCCATAAAGCTCTTTGGGTATTTCCTTGGTAATATAGAATATAAACAAAGACTAACTGCCGGGAAAATTTACATATCATGTAGAGGTGACAGCATTATCAGCTGGTTTCACCAGGCTGACCTAGGTGTCTCATTAGTTCCAGGAGCTGACCCCTGTATTGTACTAAGGGACTTGTCACAATCCTACTCCGCTAAAAACATTAGAAGTGTAGATATGTGTGTGGAAGGAGATACATGCAAGAATGATTTTGATTCGACGTTACAAACTGAATTCAAGGATGTTTTTAATGAAAGGTTAGGTTGTCTCTCCGACTATGTTCATAAAATTATTTTGGAACCCGATTCAGTTCCAGTTTGGTGCAAAGTACGGAATGTTCCCCTAGCAATGAAAGATTCCATGCGTTTGGAACTTGAAAAATTAAAACATGATGGTATTATTGTTGAGACTGAGGCAAGCCAGTGGTTGGCTCCAGTTGTTCTTGCACGCAAGGCCTCAGGTGAGGTGCGTTTGTGTGTGGACTTGCGCGCACTTAACCGTTCTGTTGTCATGGAAAAATATCCGCTTCCCAACATCTCTGAAATGCTTACACAGTTAAAGAATTCTTGTATTTTCACTACACTCGATTTACGTTCTGCCTATCATCAGGTAAAGATAGATACAGACTCCATGGATCTGACTGCCTTTATTACCCCTTTTGGGACTTTCAAATTCACTCGACTTCCTTTTGGTTTAGTCTCCGCGGCCTCTGTATTTCAGAGAGTCATGGAAGACGTGTTGAAGGGAATAGAGGGAGTCAAGATCTACCAGGACGATGTATTGATTCATGGCTCTTCGCAAACTGAGCATGATTCGAGATTGAGGAGTGTTCTAGAACAATTTCGCATCAGAGGTTTGCCTCTTCGTGAAAACAAGTGCAATTTTAATCTCAAAGAGATAGATTATCTTGGTCATCATTTAACGAGTGATGGAGTTAAACCCAAAGAACGTTTAGTGAGAACCATTGATGAACTACCGGTTCCTCAATCTTGTGATGAACTTGTTACATTCTTAGGTATGACAGAGAACTATAATAAATTTGTTCCTCATTTCACCAGCCACACTCATGTTCTCAGGTCTCTTCTTAAAAAAGGGATACAATTTCTCTGGACATCTCAGTGTCAATTGGAAATTGATGAAGTCAAAGAAGCTCTTAGGTCAGCACCATCCTTGCAGAGCTTTGATACCTCTTTAGACTCTGTTCTGGTTACGGATGCAAGCTCTAAAGGCTTAGGAGCTGTCCTAAAACAATTCAAAGATGGCAAAGAAGAAACCATTTTGTTCCTTTCTAGAGCTCTTGTGGGACCAGAATTACAATATTCTGTGATAGAAAAAGAAGCCCTTTGCATTTATTGGGCCATCAAGAAGCTCAAGAAGTTTTTGTGGGGTTCTTCTTTTCTGGTACATTCCGATCATAAGCCTCTTAAGGATTTGTTTGGCAAGAAAGATCTAAATGCAGTTTCCTCCAGGATCTGTAAGTGGAGTATCACACTACAAGATTTTGATTTTCTTGTCAAATATATCCCAGGTGTTGATAATAAAGTTGCTGATTACCTGTCACGATTAATACCTGTAAGTTCTGATGTTCTTGACTCTGATGACTCTTGAGAAATAGACAGCTTCAAGATTGTTGAAGGCGTTGTGTCGGAAGTAGAATGGCGTGAATCCTTAAAGAATGATAAGATTTTGCTTGAAGTCTGCAAGTTTGTGTCTGGTGGATGGACAGGTATTAGGTCTCTTTCTGATGATGCAAAAAAAATTGGAATTTAAGACATGAACTCTCTTTGCATAAGGATTTGTTGTGGAGAGGTTCACGTCCGGTTCCACCACTTGCACTCCAGGAGAAGATTGTTCGCCTTGCACATGATGGTCATCAGGGCATATGAAAAACCAAGGAGAGAGTTTGTGTGCACTTCTGGTGGCCAGGCGTAGATATTTTGGTTGAACGGTTGGTCAGAGATTGCTCTGAATGCAGGATATCTAATAAAGTGTGTAAGACTAGGACTCAGCCGATGATCATTCGTGATTCTCCTACTAGGTGTTGGCAGAATGTTGCACTTGATCTCTTAGGACCAATTTATTCCAAATCTGGTCAGTATTATGTCTTAGTACTCATTGATGGCCTGAGGTCAAGGTCACTCAGGGTATTGAAACCAGAGATGTGATAAGATTTTTAGAGAATGTCTTTTACAGAGAAGGTCTTCCTGAGATTATTTTAACCGACAATGGAGTGCAACTTGTCTCAAAGGAGATGGAAGACTTTCTGTCTAAAAGAGGATTTATTCACAAAAAATGCTCTCTTTACCACCTAGAATGCAATGAGATGGTTGAGAGATTCAACCGTGTGCTAAAATAATCTATTCAATCAGCCAAGGAATAAGGTCGAGACTGGAAGAATGCTATTCTAGAAAGAGCTATGGCCTATCGTTTGACCCCTCACTGTACAACGGAGAAAGTTCCCTTTGAGTTATTTAGGGGACGTACACCCAATACTCAATTATTTCAATCCTGGATGAGAGGGTATGGAGCTGAGATTAGTATTCCTGAGGATCCTCAGTGGAAGGTTCGTCAGAATACTAAGTCTGAAAAGATGAAAGCCATTTTTGATACAAGACATGCCGTTGCTCATACAATTGTTAATGTAGGCGATTTGTGAGAGTTCGCTCTCCACAAAAAAACTGGCGGAAATAAATTCTCTATTCCACATAAAGTAGTTAAATTGTTCCAAAATGCAGTAAAACTAGAAAATGGCCGTATTTGGAACCTTAATAGAATTGCTCCTGTAAGTTCCTTTGCGCATTCCAATTCTGGTGCCCAACAATCTTCATCTTCAGGATGCATACCTCCTCTTCATAGGATTTCTCGTACTTGTTCTGTTCCTGCAAAATTGCATGATTATATCTGCAACTAAGTTTATCAAAAATGTTATTCTTTGTTTGTGTTCGGGGGTAGGTGTGTGGTATTCTCTTACACTGTCATGTCTGCTATGCCTTTAAATTACATTTATGTTTTTCTTAAGCCTTGTGTGTAGATCTAGAATTAGAATGTATTGGGTGCCTGGCTACAGAGTTCTTCAGTGAGCAGTTGCTGCTGTTTGCTTGTGGCTAGGACGCTTATCCTTTTACTCTGAAATAAAGAAGAGTATCATACGTTCATCACCAATGTCTCATGGTACTTCACTACAGCTCCTACTTGGACAAAGGTACATACCTCTGCCAACTAGAGACCCCCATTTCTAGCATACCTCATTTGAATGCTTGGTGCTGGTGCCTGAGTTTTTTAGGTCGAGCCACTCATGGAGAGACAAGTGCGACACAAGCTTCTGCCCTCAGTGTGCATGATGGAATGCTCTATCCACTAAATTTCGCACCTTTGTGTGGATGTTGTATCACGTGAGACGGACTTGTTTGTGCATCTGGATCTGGAGGCTGATGGGCCAGTTGCTATGTATGGGGTTAAAGTGTAAATATCGCTGAATGTCAAAACACACTTTTGATAATTCACTTACAAGTTTTGAATGTAATATACTGACATATTGTAAGCTACGAAATTACATTTGAGCTACTTGAGTGATTCAGACATATTCCTAATGAATAATAACAGGACATTTGAGCAAGTGTGCCTAGTATTTTGGAGATATCAATTACAACATCTAGTAAGAATTCAGGCAACACAATTCTGCAAATTGGCTTGCTACACTGCATTGAGGAACATATCAGTAAATGTGGCCCCCTAGAGCTCTTTTAGCACTGTGTATGTGCAAAGTATGTACATGGTTGCTCCCACAACTCATGATGAGATGCCTATCAGCATTTTTATTGCCTTGGAATACACATACTGACTACTTTGAGGCATTTCATAATGTGAACTACTTATAATTACTATCCAACTCATAGGTATGTGTATGAAATCCCCCATCTAGATGGTGATGGTATGCTCAAAAGTCCATGCTCATCCAAAGTCTATATGGCAGAAACATGATTACAAATTTACCTTTGCCATTACCATTACTGACTTTATTACAATTTCAAAGATTAAAAAAAGTACATCTCAGCACAGGTTCCATAAGAAATACATAAAATCCTTAAAAAAGTCAATTTCATAAATATTTTACACTACACAAGATACAGCAATTCATTTTCCTATTGATACAGAGTCATACATAAAAAGAAATATCTAAAAAAGTTCATTGCGTTAACTTTCCTCGCCTGATCCACAGAGCGTAGAAAAAGCGAGAAATACCAAAGACTATTAATCTGCGGGTATCTGTAGACAATAGCCTCAAAATTTCAAGGTAATGAGCCGGACCAACAGCTCTGCATAAGGGTATTATCCATTTCTTTCTCAATAGGGCATAATAGGGACAGAAAAAGAGTAAATGAACAATAGATTTCTGCGCAAGCTTTACACGCAGGGCATAGATCAGCTACTGGGGTACACATGCACCACATAGAGCAAAAAAGATTAGTGGGTAGGGTCTTGTATCTAAACTGTAGAAAAAGCTTGCGTGCCAGCGGAGGGGTAATTTCCTCTAGAAATGTTCTGCCAATTCCATTTGGAGTATTTTTTCCCAGTACATTTTTTTCAACTTCTCCCTCGAGATGCTACTCGTAGTTTCTGGGCTAGACCAGAAGCTTTCCATCTCTAGTCTCCCCAATAGATCACGCAGGCAAGAAAACCACCTTATTGATTCAGCCTGGGGGAGTCTTAAGAGGATTTACCTTTGCACTCTACAATTGTGATCACCCTAGTATGTGCAGATCCAATAAGTTTGTGATGCACATAATTAGTCACATATGTTAAGGAAGATGTTTGTTTTCAACCTATACATAATGTACAGGTTGACTACAATTTGACCTATAGCAGTATGATGTTTTGTTATGTCTAGACAGCATGGCCTGCAATAATTACATATTGAGTGGGAAAGATGTTTGCTACTACTCTTGGTAAACATATTTGTGGATCCTGACCCACAGCAGCCCTGCTTGTAAAATGTAAAAACATTTGAAATTTGTGGGATTTTGCTCTATAAACATGGACACATTGATGGGTGGATGCATGGATAAACCTATGATCCATCAATGGAAGGTCTTCCCAATGCAACGTAACCCATGGAAGCAGTATGCTGTTCCTCATATTCATTTTTACTTAATAAACCAAGCATAGCCACGCAAAGTGACTTTGCCTGTCTTAGTACATATCAACATTTATGTTGCATTGGAAATGCACCATTAAATTTAATCAAACCCAATGGTAAGCATTTAGAAAATATATATCCCTCCAAGTGTATACCTATTAGTACATAGATTACATATTTGTATTTGGAGAACACCTTAATCATTTTACATACCAATCATATACTGTGAACAACAGGAGGTATGTAACCAGGTGTTACTGGAAATCAATGATTGCAACAGCTTCCATCACCTATTCTGGTTTTGTAGTCTTATACACATTCTGATTGGAACATGGAGTCTGTGACAGTCTCACACAGTGCCATTTGCCTTCTTTACAATGTGAGACTACATCTGCAGTCCTACTCAAATGACATTTGTAAGTCTGATCAAGGGTATTTTGAACTACATTGATGCATCTGAGATGAATCTACTCAGCAACCATCACACGTCCAGACAGTACACATATATGCTTTGTAAAGCAGATCATTTGCTTCAACTATAACTTTTACAATACAGATTGTATATTTCAGTCATATATGGATATATTTAATGGATTTTCTACCACATTTACACATTTCATTGGTTTAATGAAAACAATCAAGATAGTAAGGATATATACTTTTTCAGCCTTCCATGAAGTATTTACAAGTCAGATGTTGAATAACATTATAAAATTGATAATAACAAATAGAAATAAAATTAACCTGTGAAAAAATGTTCCACCAAATATTTCCTATGTGTCCGCCCTTCCACAGACTTTACACAGTTCTCAATGTCCACATCTTCTTCCTAATCAGTTGTTTGTGGACATGGAGAGTCCCCTTCAAGGTGTGTTCTGACACACATATTGTGGAGCACAGCACACACTAGTATTATTTTGCACACCTTGGATGGCGTGTAGAGCCTTCGCCCGTCAGACAGGTACAAGCATCTGAACCTGGATTTCCAAACCCCAAATGCCCATTTGACTACATTCCTTATTTTCCGCAATGCAGTATTGTATTTCTTTTGAGGCTCGGTGTGTGTTTGGCTGAACTGAGTTATCATCCATACTTGGATGCCATCCCCTTGATCATCTGATTAGAGAGCTAGATATACATATAAGGAGTAGTTCACAACTTGCATATGCATGCTGCATCTATGAAAGGGCGAAATATGCACAATTTGATTCACTTGTACTTAGTGTTTGCTGTGGTAGTATGACTATACCATGGATGAATGGAATTTAGCCACATGTGATTGTATGGGATGTTGGTTCCCCCTGTATAATCTACATAGCTTGGCCTTCCATAGATCAATTTTACGATGCTCCTAGTCTATATGACAATCTCTAAAAATGTACCATATATTCATCCTAAGATACATTTTTTGCTTAGTGTTCTGGTATTCCTATAAACACACAGGGCCTCATTTATGAAAAGTGACGCATCACTGCGTGAAAACAGTGATGCACCACTTTTCACTGCGCCCTCCCTGCGACTCCAGTGATGCGTCATATTTACAGTATGACGCATCATGTCGCAAGGAGTCACAGATACGTCAGTATTTCTGACGTATCTGTAGGCGCAAAAGTGACGCACCGCTGGAGTGTGTCACAAAAGTGACGCAACTCCAGCAATGTGTCCTTTCACATGGGGCAAGCCCCATGTGAAAGGGCCTGCGTCAGTCTTACGCCTGCTGTGAGGCAGGCGCAAGAAATTGACGCATTTGCACACTAGAAGTGGCGCAGTGAAATCTCGTAGATTTCACTGCGTCACTTCTACGACCCTTTGTTGCGTCAAAACGCCCCCCTTGCATACATTATACCTGGCGCAGGTATGATGTGGCGCAGGGGTTTACAAAGTGACGCATCTACCTAGATTGTAAATATGGCGCAACATGGCGCATGTTTTCTGCCACTGGTGCGTCACAAAAAGTGACGCACCGGCGGCACAAAAGTGACGCAGGGGCTCATAAATGAGCCCCACAACATATACTAGTATATGTCTTTTGCTTACTGTGACTGACATCTTCGAAGTATTTGTTTACATGCCACAAATCACATAACTATAAACAATCATTTGGCATTACAGGTAATTGATAAGTATGGGGACATACTTTATTTGCATGATTTACCGATGGAGCATAATTATGCATGCAGCATATTCCTTAGGTTAACTACCTTCATAATGGAGAACTACGGTGTCTTCAGACTTAGGGGCTGATTACGATGTCGGGCGGAGTTGCCTACGCCGACATCATCTCGGTCATGGGACCGACCAACACCTGGTCGGCGGTCCCGACTGGCCCATTAGGATGCGACCAAACACTGTTCGGTCGCATTCCTACATTTTACAATAGGAGCATGCATTCCGTCCGTAAACTGGCCAGAATGCTTGCTCCCATTGTAAAATGGGTGGTGCAGAATTGCCTCCACATTGATAGAAAAGTTCCGCTTCTGATTTCTATACATATGTGCATTTGCTGCAGATGGCACCAATTGAACATGCTTACAATCAGTTGTTCCCAACACGAGGATACCCCACAATTTTATAGAAGCCTAGCTTGGTGTTGAATTGTGAAGGTATCTTGATAATTGCATCCGGCACAGACAGCAGACATGTGGAAAAGGCAGTCTGAGATATACCAATGAACATGGCAGATATCTTCCGAAATGAGACAGAGCTCAACATGTGGAATACTGCCATCAGTTCCACATGTGTTGGTTTGGCACAGGACTATACTGTTGCTGGTTGTAGATTTAAGACAATCTTCTTTAACAACTCCAGAATATTCTTCTTCTTGAGTAAGTATTACTGGATCATCTCCTCCTCCCTGAGATCTATGAGGCTGATTCCCCCGTTGCTGCAGCTGTCGTTGACTTAGACTAGCACCCAGTTGCAGTGTAACTACCTCTATGGCTGATAAGAGCTTGCCTGATTGTTCCAGGAGGAACATCTATTTATGTTCATTCCCTTGTGCCATAGCTTGCACCTGCATTGACCATGCATAGCATTCTGATGCACTGACATTGTTGTGTTATACTGTGTGATGCTGCGTCAAGCAGCAATATTTTTGTAAATCCAATGATGTTTCAGTTGTGCCGGGATCCATCTCGCATACATTACTCGCTGCATCATGCTGGCTGACAGAACGCAGCTCTTGACCCATGTAAGTGGCCAAAAACGACTAAAGTTGTCAACTGTGTCATTTCATAAATTCGATTAAGTCTTTGTATTGTCCTGCACCGCCTTGCATGAAGGAAGTGCAACACAAGGGTTTTATAAATTTGGCCCTAAATCTTTGCCTCAAAATTCAGATTTCAGGCATGGTTTCTGAAAATCATGTGTGATTTGCCTAGTACAAAATCATCATGTAGCCAGATTCTGCCCTACCTGTCCAGGTTCTGCCATCACATTCTACAGATGCCCACCATATAGCCAATAATACCTACATTATGACAATGATGCTCACCATTATGTCAGGGGCACAGTTGTGCCATTGCTGTCCTCCATAATGTAAAGATCCCCCATATCATGGTAGCCATGGACATTATTATTCCAAGGAAGACCACAATTATCTTATAGATGTACACATTTAGGCCAAGCATACTCACAGTATGACAAGGATAGCTTCCATTATGCCACGCATAGTTCAACGGTGTCCAATAGATGCCAAGACTTATCTTTATTATGCTGCTGCCAACATATGTATGAAATATTCATAAGTGTGCCAGAAATTAACCTCTTATATTGGGGGCATCAGGTAGATTTGGTGTTCCCTGACACAGGAATGGCTTCCAGGAAGATACAATGTTATTCAAGGAGGAACACAAAACTAGAAACTAATACAACACATACATAAATGCACACATATGAGTACACACGGACACTGAAACACTAAAGCAATGTACATGAATTCAAGCACACACCTCTCCCAATGTCAAACAGACAATGCCAGTACCAATTTCCACTCTAAGTGCCGCCTTTGCTCTCCTTGACTACAGTTTTGCTAATGTATGGTTCTCACACACTACCACTATGTCTCTGTCAGTCCCACACTATAGCGACCCCAGTCTCGCTAGTGCTGGTACTGCTTTTATACTCCTTGTAAGACTGATAGAGTGTGCACTTCCAAAGTGACAAATCTCCCTGTATTTTTGGTAAATTGAGGGAGGTGACTGGTGGTCATCTGTCACATTGTGTGTTTGTGTTTAAGTATGTCGCCCTGCCATTGGTTTGTCTAGAGGTAACATCATGGATATGAAGATGTGCAGTGCTACCTTTTTCAATATGGCTATCCCCTCTGAATTAAGCATTGTGCTGGTCTGTACTTCAGGGAGTTAGTTCCAGGGTACTGGCAACCAACCAGTGGCTGCCAAGCTATCTATAGGAGATCCCTTGTGTACATACTATTATTAAACAGTAGAGAAGCAATTACTCTGGTTTATAACTGAAAGCGATCCTTCATTATTGATGAGTTTCCGTGTATGAATGGCTGAGTAGGTGAATCAAAGAATGAGTCACCTGTTGAAAGAATGAATGGCTGAGCAAGTGGTTACGTGTATGGATGGTTGGATAAGTGCATGGATCAATGGATGAGAGAGAGTTTATAGATTGATAAATGGGAGCATGTGCCTGGGTCAACAAACACAGCTATTTTTGGTCTAGGTCATGTTTGCCTTTTCAGAGTTATCTCCAATCAGAGCTGGTCCAATGAAGGAGAAGTGGCAGAATGGAGTAGGCTGCATCTGGAGCAGGATATCTTTAGAGCTTACTGCTACTGGATTTTTAAATGGGTGTCAGAAGAAGGTTTGCAGCCAGTGAGACACCATGGAAGATAAGAGGATCAGGTGACTGTCTGAAAAGTGTGGGAGGAAGGAAGAAAGTTCCAAAAGCAGCATGAGGCGGGCACAGGAGCACACACATTCAGCATATATCAAGATGCATGAAGGTGGCATGACTTATGGCTTGACATTCAAACTAGGTGAGGATGCAGTCACTATTTTCTTAGCAATTATTGATTACATGCACGTGGGTTATGCAACTAGAATGTTTCTTTGAGATCCCCATGCTAATCTCCAACCCTGCTTCTACCCCTGCCTCAAGGTTCTTTTTTCCCATTCATGTCTATGAACCGACCCATGCCCTAATCCTTTCAGGCAGACCCCTGACTTCTTTTTTACATTATGGGGCATACATATAGCGCACAATGTAAATTAAATAACCCTTAGGCACTGGCTTATGGTGTCTTAGGCAAATAAATGTGTGCGCCATCAATAGACAGTATTTCTAGTCAGTGCCTCTGGTGCCACAGTGCCATCCAAAGAACAAGCATTTGCAATGCAATAGGTCTCGCATTCAAGCGAAATGTAGCTATTGGCATTGTAACGACAATGGCTTTTATTTATGTTTTGGGTTTTAAAACATAAATAAAAGGCATTGTCATTTACAATACTAATAGCTTAAACTTTTGCAAATGTGATAACTATTGCATTGCAATAAAGGGCCTTCTCGGCCACTTGTTAGATTGTAAATATCAGAGGAAGAGACCGGCCTGCGACGTCTTCAAAGTAGCGATAAATAGTGCAGTGAAGAAGATGTGCAAGTGTTGTAAATTACACAGACACAAAGTGTGAAGTGAGAGTTACATATGATCCGAGCTATAAACACTAAGAAAGCGCTCCAACACCTTTTGCTCTGTGATTACACTGTTGCCGCTCAGGAGGAAGAGCGGGAGGGGGGCTATTTCCTGCCCACTCTGTGATTTGAGTGTGCAGTGTGGCATTGCGTAATGTCATTGCTATCTTTGGCCTAATAAAAACCACTCCAGCTGTAGCAGGGCCCTGGCTTCACCTCCTGGTGCAGGGCAGGCTGTGCTTTATGGCAGGCATGGAGGGATGGATGGATGGTCTTGGCTGCAGCTCTGCCCTCGTACTGTGCCCCTGCTATTACTAGGGAGCGAGAGGTGCTAAGGTGGTGGCATTGGTATTGGAGGTGGTGGTGGTATTGGTGGTGGAGGTATTGGTAGTGGTGGTATTGGTGGTGGTGGTATTGGTGGTGCTGGTATTGGTGGTGGTGGTGGAAATGGTGGTGGCATTGGTGGTGATGGTGGTATTGGTGGTGGTGGTATTGGTATTGGTATTGGAGGTGGTATTGGTGTTGGTGGTGGTAAAACTGGTATTGGTGGTGATGGTACCTGTATTGGTGGTGGTGGTACGGGTATTGGTGGTGTGGTATTAATGGTGGTGGTATTGCAATTGGTGGTGGTGGTGGTGGTATTGGTATTGATGGTGGTGGTACTGGTATTGGTGGTGGTATTGGTCGTGGTACTGGTATTGGTGGTGGTGGTATTGGTGGTGGTGGTATTGGTGGTGGTGGATTAGTGGTGGTATTGGTGGTGATGGTATTGGTGGTGGTGGTATTAGGGGTGGTGGTATTAGTGGTGGTGGTATTGGTATTGCTACTAGTGGTGGTTGATGGTATTGTGGTGGTGGTATTGGTGGTATTAGTGGTGGTTTAATTGGTGGTGGTGGAATTGGTGGTGGTATTGGTGAAGTTGGTATTGGAGGTGGTATTGATGGTGGCATTGGTGATGGTGATATTGGTGGTGGTGGTGGTATTAGTGGTGGTAGTGGTGGTATGGTGGTGGTGGTATTGGTGGTGGTGATATTGGTGGTGGTGGTGGTGGTATTAGTGGTGGTAGTGGTGGTGTGGTGGTGGAGGTATTGATGGTGGTGATATTGGTGGTGGTGATATTGGTGGTGGTATTAGTGGTGGTATTGGTGGTGGTATTGGCGGTGATGGTGGTATTGGGGGTGCTGGTCTTGGTGGTGGCGGTATTGGTGGTGCTGGTGGCAGTGGTATTGGTTTTGGTGGTGGCATTTCGTGGTGGTGGTATTGGTGGTGGTATTGGGGGTGGTATTGGTGGTAGAATTGGTGGTAGTATTGATGGTGGTGGTATTGGTGGTAGTGCTATTGGTGGTAGTGGTGGTGGTGGAGGTGGTATTGGTGGTGGTGGTTATATTGGTGGTGGTGGTGGAAGTGGTATTGGTGGTGTTGGTGGTGGTGGTATCGGTGGTGGTGGTATTGGTGATGGTATTGGTGGTGGTATTGGCGATGGTAGTGGTATTAGTGGTGGTATTGGTGGTGGTGGTAATGGTGGAGTTGGTGGTATTGATGGTGGTGGTATTGATGGTGGTGTTGTTGATAAAACAGGTTTTTGAAAACAACCGTCAGGTGGCTTTAGTACAGATGACATATAACACAGATGTACGGTTGTCAGCTTCAGCTCATTAGCACAGGATTATGTGCTATCTGGAATTCACATGACTTAATCTGCTAATCATTTATTAATCCATTTTACTTGGGGGGTTGAAACTAAATAATAGGTCCCGTGTAACAACTGAAGTAAAAGGGGCAATCGCCATAGGAGGGTATAAATTAAGACAAGGCCGTACTAAGGGGTACTAACAAGCCTTTTAACGAATTGGAAGGCAGCATTTACGAAAGACAATGACACAAGCCTATGAAAAATATGGGAGGAGAGTGGGCGCGGCTTCTCTCCCATACTCTACTACAGCAGTCTCGCAGAGCAAGCAACACATGTGCGCTGCCGCTAGGCTCGACCTAAAAAAGATGAATATTTGCATGCAGGACTGGGATAGGGATGCATACGAACAGTTGCACGACAATCTCCTTCAGTCTCATGATTTGTTATGGGTAGAGTTTGCTGTTGTTTGCTGTCCCATGTACACGGGCATCGCATTGATCCATTCAGACCAAACTGTTCAGTTTAGGCTGGGACCGACTGATATTAGTACATTCGTCAGCCGAAACAAGCACCAAGAGGCCAAATTAAATGAATCTGTACATGAGAACCAATTAAGAGCAATGAATGAATGGTGTATTATTACTGCCTAGGTTCCACTAGCACCTTATTTGCACATGCACGAGGTCTAGAGATGGTGGTGTCTGCAGCTGTGCCCTCTGATGCTCATTCATCTTATCCTTCTCTGGTGCTCAGACAGGTAATCAATGGTACCTAAAGTAGAGGGTTGGGAACTGAAGACGAAAATAGATCTGATTTAAAAACAAGCCACAGTCAAGAGAGCAATAAGAAGGTGATGGAAGAGTAGGAGAGACATCAGGACGAATAGGAGGGCATAAGAAGCAGAGAAAGGAACAGAGAAGGACAATCGAAGTAGATTGAAGAGAACGAATGAAGAATATAGTGAAATGGAATGGAGTAAGAAATGGATTTGGAAGATCTGAAAAGGGTAATGCTGCAGAACAAGAGGGTACTGTAGGAAAGGGGGCATGAGTAAGGATTTGAGAATAATGTTACAGAAAGACAGGAAAGATCAGGAATAAGGGTAGGTATTCTAAAAAATAAAAATAAACAAATCACTTCAGGCACACTGTAGGCCACGCATTGACAGCCAAGGGAATCTAAACTCCTGCATTATCCTATAAAGCAGGCACGAGGGAAGCAAGGGCCGTAAGCCTGCAATGGGGAGGACACTTGTGGGTAAACTAAGGAGTTGACATAAGTGGGCAATGGATGGATCTAACGCTGGTGGGCAATGCGGAGACACAGCATTGACAGCCATTGTTGGAGGTATGAGGAGCAATCAATGTTCTGTCAGTACGACTGGAAAGCGGTGGCAGTTGTGAGGAGTTAACACAGGCAGGCAGAATAAGATATTCGTGCCAATAAGAAGTACGAGTAACTGCTTCTCGTGGGAAAGGGGATAGATAGGTATACATGCGCAGCATTAGGAGATGGCAGTATTTGGCTGGAGAGAACCTGCGTCAAAGACATTTGCGGATCTTCATGGTCAGGATAAAGGCATGCTTAGAAACTGTTGAAAAATTAACTGGTTGCATATAGTTTCTGTAGCCTGTTTTGCAGTCACACAGAGATGTCAATAATAGGTGGCACTATTGTCCAATTCACGAGTCCTTCTTTATTATACCTTAAAAACATTAAAGACAGAGCCAGGCTGCTGAAATCTTGGTAGAACATCGTCCTTTATATAGAGAAAATATTTTAATGTTCTACTTTCAAAAATATTTATTCAATAAACAACCATTCATTAGTGCGACTGGACCTCAGTGACAGGAGCTGAAAATGGGTTAGTACTGGAGTCATCTGAATAACACACCATAAATCCATTAAAAACACACAAGCTGCAACCAATATTCGAACAATAATGTACAAAAAACAACTTATGACCAATCCTAAGTAGCTACACTCAGTGCTGCTTTAGAACTACCATTGTCTTGCCACAAGAAAAAAAAGTGGCTTACATGAGCCTGACCCTCAATATAAATGTGGTAGGGTCCCATAATATGATGCAGCTGGCGCGCAGGCAAACCACTCCCCACAGCTGGCCCCAGGTACCCAAGAGGTATATGCATGAATCTAAATTAATACAATGTTGCCACACCTCCTTTGGGGCTGTCAAAACAAACATGCCAAAGCCCTTCCAACACAAAACCCGAATAAACTTAAGACAGGTCCCCCGTACAGTGCAGCGAATTTCAGGCCCCAGATTTAGCTCCCTGGCAAGGGCACTGGCAAAACACAGACGTTTCGTATTGTAGCATTTCCATTTCGCTTTTTTACTCTGACAGGATCGCATGCAGCAAGCACCTGTTATGGCTGAGGTCTGTGAGTGAGTTAGTTTTGCAGTTCGGGAAAAACCTGTGGGCTTATTTATGAGCCCTTGCGTCACTTTAGCGCCGCCGGTGCGTCCCTTTTTGTGACGCACCAGCCGTGTAAAAAATTAGCCTTCTTCCACCATATTTACAAAGTGACGCATCGAGGCAGATGCGTCAGTTTGTAAACCCCTGCGCCACAATTTACCTGCACCAGGTATAATGTATGCAGGGGGGACGTTCCGACGCAAGAAAGGGTTGTAAAAGTGACGCAGTGAAATCTATAAGATTTCACTGTGCCACTTCTAGGACGCAAATGCGTCAATATCTTACGCCTGGCTCATGGCGGGCGTAAGACTGATGCAGGCCATTTAACATGGGACTTATACAGATACATCAGAAATACTGACGTATCTGTAACTCCTTCGACATGATGCGTCGTACTGTAAATATGAAGCATCATCGGTGTCGCAAGGAGGGCGCAAGGAAAACTGACGCATCACTGTTTTCTCGCAGCGATGCGTCTCTTTTCATAAAGGAGGCCGCTGGTCTCTAGTGCTCTTCTGAATTTGCGGGGGTTGCTGGTGGCGTTTATCTTTTTCTAGAGGGTATTCCATTGTCTGCATATCTGTACTGAGAATGAGCTCCTACATAGGTGGGTTTTAAAAATAAAAAAAGGCATAGGACCATTCTAAATCTGAGGTTTCTCCTTTGATTGTAGCTTGTATTAAAAGAAGGTTGGTCCCATCAGGTTGACTTCCCAGTGTGTAATGAAAAGGGCTTTAAATGATCTTCTTCCGACCACTGGTAACCATTTAAGAATTTTGAGAGCGTGAGGTGGTGGAGGAGGGAGGAACAGATTGGATGAAGACTCTTCGGCCAACAGCAATATGGATTCTTTGCATCCTGACAATTCAATTTCTAGAGAGCCCCACATAGATCCCATCTGCATAAGGCATGCAGTTTATCACTAGGACCAGCAATGCCTGTACCCAGTGTGAAAGGCACAGACAATGGAAGATTTGACAAAGTATTCTCGTTGTGTAGAAATGATGTGTGCCCCACACCCAGATGGGTAGTGAGCAGCAAAGAATTAGGATTTGAAATGCCCATGAATGGACTTTTGCAAAATTGCCCTCATGAAGCCTTATCAGTTGGGCTAGAATCTCCTTAGGTACCCCCTGCTGCAGAAAACGTATCCATAATAAATCTCTAGGAATTGAATCAAATATAGCCTTTAAGTCAATAAAGGCAACATACAAATGGTCAGATCTCAACTTTGTATATTTCCAGGCTATGATTACGAATAAACTTGGTCTATCGTGCTAGTTTTCCTTCTAAAACCCGCCTGGCATGGTGAAAGTACATTCTTTTCATTCACCCAGTCATTCTATCCAAGATTTGCTTGGCATAAACTGCTTGCATTATATCTATCAGACTTATAGGTACGGTACTTAGCAGGATCGTCCCTGCAACCCCTCTTTTGAATTGGGAATGGGTTGTCCCCTAGCAATTGCATTGCATAAGAGATTTATGTATGGCGCCCACACCTCTGGTGCATGTTAAAAAGGTCCCCTGGTATCTTGTTGGGTCCTGGAGCTTTAGATGACTTAATGGCAGCTACAGCAAGTGTGGTATCTTCCATGCTGAAGTGTAACGGCGCGATCTCATTTAAGGTCAAGAGCCCCTCAATACTACCTGAGGGATCTCTGTCCAGAACATTTGGGGGGGGCATTTAGGTCAGCAAAATGTCTTTGCCATTTTCAAGGGTCTAAATTGTAGTCTTGAACCGAATTACTTATTTTACTACCATGGGCTATAATCCGCCAAAACATGGACTGGTCACTGGCCTTTGAAGCTATTATCAAGTCCTCCCAGTTAGCATCTTCCCAATTTCTACCGGCTACTTTCAGGGTTTTGTTAAATGCATTTCTTTCATGTCTGATCGTAACTATCTCTTTGGATTGTATGGCCCTAATGAGACGTTGTTTGACCACAGCACATTCTTAATTAAACAGAGACTGGATAGCCGCATTTTACCTCTACGATTAGTTTTCCTGTCTGGGATGTAGTTAGGTAAGGTTTTATATTTTCTACCAACTTCTGATGGATCTGAGTTATAGGTATATTTTCAGGGCATGACTCTAAAAAGGAGGTTAAGAGTTCACTAAAGATGTTGTATATATTAGTGAGGGGTTCAACTTGATCTAATATAGATGGCTACTTTACTCCCCTCCTGTTGTTACTCACTAAGGGCAGTATAATCTCTACTCTTGATTCAGATTGTATAGATGAATGTGTCAGAAACCATTTTCCTGCCAGATCTAAACACAGTGGGAAATGGTCGCTTTCTCTTCTATCATCAACCTTAAAGTCCTGTACATAGGCCCAGTGGGCTGCACTTATCATGATATAGTCTATTCAGGATGAGGAATAACCTCTCGAGAAAGTATTTGAGCATTCAAGGTCTGAGGGGAATCTACCATTACAAGACCTTAGGCCTTTCTCTGTGGTGAAGTGAAATAGTTGCATTGCTGAAACAGAACCCCCCACTGTATTTTCTGCCCTGAGAAGCGGGGTCCCCATTGCTAAATCTTCTTCCTCAAAGATGGTATCTAATCCCAAAAAGGGTTCATAACAGCAATTAAAGTCGCCCCCAACTATAATGGGCCCGTTTGATTCGATGGAATCAAGGACTTCTTCTAATTGCTGTATTAGCAGAGATTCTTTCGAACGCTCCCTTGGACTTATATATATATATTGAAAAGGTGCATCTGGGACTTGTTTTGGGAACTTAAATTTTAAACCCAGGATATCATTTGAATCAGAGGGTACAATTTCCATAGTTGCATTTATATGGTTTTTTATCCAGATTAGAAAACCACCTGACAGTCTTCCTCTGTTTGATTGATGGGCCTCTATGCTGAATGTTCTATAGCTTACTTTATATAATGGCTCCCTTGTCCAAGTCTCCTGAAAAAGACAGAGATCGAAATCGCCAATATAATCCTGCCAATCACTTTATATAATGGCTCCCTTGCCCAAGTCTCCTGAAAAAGACAGAGATCGAAATCGACAATATAATCCTGCCAATCAGGTTCATAAAGTTTTTTGGGAGCCCCGCTATATTCCAAGAGACCATCTCCACACATTCTGATGTTGGATATATTGGCGTATTGGAGGAACAATCAGGAATAGTTATGCAATCATACCCTTCTGACTCAGAAATATTAATTACCTCACTTCCATCAACGTCTTTTCTTTCACTTTATGCGTCCAGGATAAGCTGATCATCCAATTCTGTTACACATTGATTCCTAGCTATTGGGCTCGGTATACCCCCCACTGTTGGATTCAATCTTGCCTGCTGGTTCAGTCAATCTACGGCTTCAATATTATTTGACCCCTCCATAGCTTGTGGGGCAGTATTGCATCTGTCTAAACAGGTTTTGTTCTGCCTAAAGCTAATTTTAGAATTAAAGGAGGAATGTGTTTGTAGGTTCATGGCTATTAAGTTATCGGCGATAGTGTTTGAGTACAATGTAAATTTTATATCGTCCATGTCCCCCTCTTCTTGATGGATCCGTTCAGCGTTTTTTAAATATCGGATCTTATTACAGAAAGGCACTGCCGTTTGGTTCTAATCCAATGTGTTACTTTGTTTATAAGAGAGTCCTTGTCTTCCCTAGTACCCAGCTTTAATCTTGGAACATTAGTTAAGAATACATCATAAGAATTTGACTTCCCCAGGTTCAAATGATGAGTTAATGAATGAGGTTCCTGTTTCCGTTGGGACCCCTATTCTCCCACTCGAATCTTGGGTTCAAGCCAAATTTTCTTGGGTGGCTTGTACTGGCCTGTTTGTGGATTGAGCTTCTAGGTATATATTTTTATGTAGCACATGTTGATGCAAAAGGGGCAATCCAGGATGTTCATGTGTGTTAGTCACAAGGTGCCTTGGCCTAGATGGAGAATAGGGTGTAAAAGTCATATATTTGCTCTGGTTTGTTACTTGATTTGAAGAGTGTTTTAATACTGCTCTAGGTGGCATTCTAGCTAGGGTATTTTCTGTCTGGGTATGATGAGGTTTCCTCTTTGTATGTTTTCTATCCTCCGGTACACTGATATCAGCTACTTGGTTTGTATGTAATTGTGTTGTTAAGAACTCAATCATCCTTTTAAGTACCAAGACCTCTTCTTGAACTGCAATCAGTTTTGCGCAAAGGTCCAGCACAAGTGTATGAGTATCTAATGGTTGTGTTTGAGTCTCTTCTTCTCTCCCATTAACTGTGTACTGTCTGTTACCCTCTATTTCTTTTATTTGCTCTTCCTGTATTTCCTCTGGATTATCTGCTAGGGGTAAATATCTATTAGAACACTCTGTATTTGGGATCTCCCTGTGTATAGGGCTTCCCTGGATCCTATCTGTATTATCCAGTCTAGGGGAGGTTAACTTAGAGTGACTGGGCGTTGTCTTTGATGAAGTTGTGGTTAGTGATCGTGAAGTTGTCATGTTATGACCTTGATGGACAATAATAGTTGGACTACTTGGTCTTACAATAGTCGCATTGTCCTTTTTATTATAGTAGGATGAGATTTTACTTTTACCCTTAGTTCTAAGCTCCTTACCATTGGCCAACATTATTTCCACTTCTTCTATTAAACCATCGATAGCTGCTAGCGTACAGTTTTCAGCTGCGGATTTAGCGGGTTTATGAATCCTTGCTTTATTTTTCCTTCCCATCATTGCCTTTGCTGCTTTCCTTTTCCCTATTATTGCCAGATCAATTTCTAGATGGCCTGATTGCTCAGTGATTAAATCTATTCTTGTTGGGGTTTGGAGGGCATAAATCGAATAAAGGCTTAAATAAGCAAATGTTGAATAGTGACAACTATATTCAACTTGTAGACCAAACTATGACAAATATTATAATTACAATATACATCAAAGACCGAGACTCTAATGATCAGGGGTTCTTCCAAGGAGCAATTAATATGGGAAACACAGGATTAACAGTTCAATCTTTGCGTGAGCATTGGCCTCTAGCATTGAGGCCTGGGTTTATCCTTTGTCTAAATTGACAGAGCTTATGCAATGGGTCCAGGAGCCTTAATAAATTATTTCCAGCGACAACTCGCTATAGTGAATGATTTATAGTATACATAAAATCAAAAAGTCAATTACTAAATAGTTAACGTTTAAGAGAGTCCATGCCAAATCACTGGAAGCGAGCAGGAGGTCTAACCACTGCAGCCCACTCCTGACGAAAATCAAGGGGGGTGGCCCAGCCTAGCCTCTTCCGGGCTCTGACGGGCAAGGACGGGTCTGCCCTTGGCCCGGGCGCTGCCCGCGCACATCCCACGCTGCAGGAGCCCCTGGGAGATTTGGAATGCGCCTCCTGGCACAGCGGTGACATTGGCAGCTGTACTGGGTGCAGCAGGCGATGTTGGGGAGTGTAATTCAGCACTCCCTGGGTCCTGGTGTTGATCCCCGGCCTCCTCAGAACTTTCTCCCACCGGAGGGCAAAACAAACAGCAGACAGGCTTTTCGTGCTGCGGGAGCCCCTGAGAGATTTTGTATGCGCCTCCTGGTGTGGCGGTGACGTTGTTGGCTGCACTGTGTGCCGCAGGCGATGCAGGGGAGTGTAGTTCGGCACTCACTGGGCCCCGGGGTTGATCCAGCAGACGGGCTTCTTTTCAATTAATTCCCAGATGGTGGGTGTTTTTCATATTAAGTTCTTTTTATTAAGTATCCAATTTTCAATAACACTTTAAACAGACCCAGCCGACGCGTTTCATCCCTTATAGGGACTTCATCAGGGCAATTGCATCTGTCCACCTTCTCAATCTTTCCTACTCTGTATTCATTCTCCCAATGAAAATTCTGTTTTCCAGTTTAAACGGCTTCTCCTTCCCCTCCCACGCGGCCGTTGTATGGAGTGCACTGGAAGATGTATTGGCCCTTTCAGTAGTCTAGCAGGTGGGTGGCGAGGCAGTCCCATGGAGGTGCCTCTTTTAAAGGCTGCGGAGCCTTTGAAAAATGCACCGCAATGGGACCACACTACAAGGTTCCTGCAAGGCATGAACTTGAAAGTCCATGATGTTCAGGAACCTATGCACACAGGAAGGCACATTGTTGGACTTGGCCGTTTTTGCAGGGTCATCCCTGAAATTTTTACCTTCCTCCTGTATTTTTTCTGACCTGTTGTTGGCTGTTCTATGACTCTGGGCACTTTACCACTGCTGATCAGTGCTAAAGTGCATATGCTCTCCCTACTGTAAAATGTATATGTTGGTTGGATTCCATGATTGGCTTATTTGGTTTACTGTCAGACCCCAGTAAAGTGCGCCACGAGTGCCCAGGGCCTGTAAATACAAATGCTGCTGGTGGGCTAGCAGCACTAGTTGTGCCACCCACAGAAGCGGCCTAGTAAAATGTGTCTAAGGTCTGCCATTGCAGAACCTGCGTGCAGTCTGGTACTGTCATGCTGACTGGGCAAGTGCACCCACTTGCCAGACCCTAAACCTTCCCTTAACTTCATATTAGTCACCCCTATGGTAGGCCTAAGGGCAGGGTGCATTGTGAGCATAAGGTAGGACAAGCCCTGATGTGTATCGCATGTCCTAATAGTGAATTACAGCCATTTTCGTTTTTCACTATTGCAAGGCTACCTATTCCCATAGGCCAGAATGGGCTGTTAGAATTGTTACATCCTATGATCCTAACAGGCCCAGGGAACATGGTAGAAATTCGAGTTTAGTATGCCTGAACTCAGAATAATAAAATACATCTTTTAGTGAAGTTTATTTTAATATTCTGGATTTGCAAATACCACTTTTAGAAAGTTGGCATTTGCTTGCCTAACCATTTCAGCCCGCCTCTGCTATGATGTGTATCTGCCTGTCTGGTTTGTGTGAGTGACAGGGCTGGGAAAACCCAGAGGGGCAGGGCTAGGTAGCCTGGTGGTGAATAGAGAGATTGACATCTAGATGGGTGGGAGGAGTGCACCTGGACTCTGAATAGGGCTGTGCTCTGCCACCACAATGCTGGCTCCACCTCCTGTGGAGCGGCTGATGTCTCTGCCCTACACCCTGAATAGAAAGTCAGAGTCATGTCAACAAAGTGCTCATGAACTGGTTTGGACTGGACAAAGGCCCCTCTACTCCAGTGAAACAAAGGAATTAGGGGTATAAGTATTGGGACCCTGCTCCCAAGAAATTAGATCCAGCTTGACAAGAAGAGCCTCTGCCTGAGGAGAAGGAACTGGGAAAGCTGTAAGGAGGAGTACTGTCCCTGATCTGGGGGATGGGCCTGCAGTGGTTGCCTTGCTGCTGAAAGGAGAGGAGAAAGACTACAAAGACTTTATTTCAACTTGTGCTTAAAAGATCTCCAAGGGCTTGTGCTGAGCTTGCCCCCTGAACGAAGTCCCAGGACCAGTGGACTTCACCCCCCAGCTCCCCAAAGTGCTTTGAAAGTGCCTGCTGCTGTTGTTGGGCCTTCTGAGGGACTGCGTGTCGCAAAGAGCTGGAAGCGCGACTCAAGAAGGAGAAGCTTGCCGCCGTCGGAACTGCAGTCGTCGCATCACGTAAAGGGTGTCGCCGCTGCAGCATCGCATCGAGTGGAAGCGTCTCGCTTCATCCAAGAAGTGGCTCGCAACGCCGAAGAAGCGTGTCGCCATCGCAGCCATCGTAGCTGACGCATCGCACCGCATCAAGAGAAGAGTCTTGCATCGAGGAGGAAGCGTGTCGCCATCGCAGCCATCGTAGCTATCACATTGCACCGCATCAAGAAAAGCGCCTCGCATCCACGGAGAAGCCTGCCGCCGTCGGAGCTGCTGTCGTCGCATCGCGTAAAGGGGTGTCGCCGCTGCAACATCACTTCGAGCGGAAGCGTCTCGCAAACGTCGGAGAAGAGTGCCGCTGCCAAGGCTGCTGTCGTTGCATCAGGTAAAGGGTGACGCCGCTGCAGCTGACGCATCGAGTCGAGTCTTCTTCCAACATCGGAGAAGCGTAACGCATCTGAAAGATCTTCACGCCTTTATTTCTTTGCACCAGAAACTTCATCGCATCAGCATCGTTGCAACACTTTCGTTGCCCTGCGTGTCGCATCTAAGGTACATTGACTTAAAGTGTTGCATTCAAGAACTTAAGAGAACTAAGCAAAATTTCTACCATCTAAAGTAACAGTATTGTGTATTTTTGTTGTTTAATGGTCTTGTGGTAACTCTATATAAAGAATCCTTATTTTTATTATAAAAACCTGTGTGGTGTCCATTTGTAGTGTTGTCACTTGGTTACTGTAGGTGTTCACAAATGCTTAACCTATAACGCTGTGAGATAAGCCTTGTCTGCTCGCGCTAAGATACCTAGAGGGTGAACAGGGATTATTTTAGGAGTGTAACCCCTTACCCTGACTAGAGGAAAGGTTCCCTGCTTGTCCCAGGTACCTACCTGTGCCAACCAGAGAACCCGGATTCTAACACACATGTTATGCCCCCTGTGTTCACCCACATGCAATTGAGGCCCCCCTTTGTTTCCTCTCCTCCAAGGTTTACATGGAGGAAGTACCTCCATGAAAACCCTTGAGGAGATGAAACTCCTAATATGCTTGGCTGCACCAGGACGGTCCCGCCAAGCACTTTGCGGCCTCTGACCACCACTCTAATGCCAGGGAACAGCAGTTTATTGGCAGGCTTGGTGGTCCCAGGGTGGTCTGACAGCCCAAATCCTAATGGGGCAGTCAGACCACCGGTGCGGCGGTGGCTGGATCTGCCACCGCCGCGCCACCACTAATCTGGCTGTCCTCGGACCACCGGACTCTTAATAGGGCCCTAAATGTGATCACAGATGTTAGGTATTCTGGACAGGTATCATTTTCATGTGAACAGCATGTTAAATTCAGTTTCTGTCTCTAAACAAATATATTTTTATAACAAAGTGAAAGAAATACACATTTTTTTAAATTTATATTTTTACCTCACTTTGCTGGTATTAGGACTTTGTGCCTTGTGATGGTGCCACATTGTGCATGTATTGACCCTAAAATATTATTATACCATGTGGGCTGCAGTGTATATTTACACCACTCACATAATTAACAAACATAAACAAATGCCAAGAGCATCACGATGCTCTGACTGAGAGCCTGAGATGCAGTGTGAAGGAGCCACAGTATCGCCCCATCACCACTTTGACAAAAACAGGTTACAAACCTTACTGATGACCCTTTACCGAGTGGCTCTCGCAAACTTCAGAGAAGAGTGCCGCTGCCAAGGCTGCTGTCGTCGCATCGCGTAAAGGGTGACGCTGCTGCAGCTGACGCATCGAGTCGAGTCTTCTCGCAACATCGGAGAAGCGTAACGCATCTGGAAGATCTTCGCGCCTTTATTTCTTTGCACCAAAAACGTCATCGCATCAGCATCGTTGCAACACTTTCGTTGCCCTGTGTGTCGCATCTAAGGTACATTGACTTAAAGTGTCGCATTCAAGAACTTAAGAGAACTAAGCAAAATGTGTACCATCTAAAGTAACAGTACTGTGTATTTTTGTCGTTTAATGGTCTTGTGGCAACTCTATATAAAGAATCCTTATTTTTAATATAAAAACCTGTGTGGTGTCCATTTGTAGTGTTGTCACTTGGTTACTGTAGGTGTTCACAAATGCTTAACCTATAACGCTCTGAGATAAGCCTTGTCTGCTCGCGCCACGCTACCTAGAGGGTGAGCAGGGGTTATTTTAGGAGTGTAACCCCTTACCCTGACTAGAGGAAAGGTTCCCTGCTTGTCCCAGGTACCTACCTGTGCCAACCAGAGATCCCGGATGCGAGAGGCTTCCGCTCGATGCGATGCTGCAGCCCTTGGAGATCTTTTAAGCACAAGTTGAAATAAAGTCTTTGTAGTCTTTTTCCTATCCTTTCAGCAGCAAGGCAACCACTGCAGGCCAATCCCCCAGGTCAGGGACAATACTCCTCCTTACAGCTTTCCCAGTTCCTTCTCTTCAGGCAGAGGTTCTTCTTGTCAAGCAGGATCTCATTTCTTGGGAGCAGGGTCCCAATACTTATACCCCTAATTCCTTTGTTCCTCTGGGGCAGAGGGGCCTTTGCCCAGTCCAAACCAGTTCTTGAGCACTTTGTTGACATGACTCTGCCTTTCTATTCAGGGTGCATGGCAGAGACATCAGCTGCTCCACAGGAGGTGGAGCCAGCATTGTGGTGGCAGAGCACAGCCCTATTCAGAGTCCAGGTGCACTCCTCCCACCCATCTGGATGTCAATCTCTCCATTCACCACCAGGCTACCTAGCCCTGCCCCTCTGGGTTTTCCCAGCCCTGTCACTCACACAAACCAGACAGGCAGATACACATCATAGCAGAGGCGGGCTGAAATGGTTAGGCAAGCAAATACCAACTTTCTAAAAGTGGTATTTGCAAACACAGAATATTAAAATAAACTTTACTAAAAGATGTATTTTATTATTCTGAGTTCAGGCATACTAAACTCGATTTTTCTACCATGTTCCCTGGGTCTGTTAGGATCATAGGATGTAACAATTGTAACAGCCCATTCTGGCCTATGGAGAACAGGTAGCCTTACAATAGTGAAAAACGAAAATGACTGTAATTCACTATTAGGACATGCCACACACATCAGGGCTTGTCCTACCTTATGCTTACAATGCACCCTGCCCTTGGGCCTACCGTAGGGGTGACTAATATGAAGTTAAGGGAAGGTTTAGGGACTGGGAAGTGGGTGCACTTGGCCAGTCAGCATGACAGTACCAGACTGCACGCAGGTTCTGCAATGGCAGACCTTAGACACATTTTACTAGGCCGCTTCTGTTGGTGGCACAACCAGTGCTGCAAGCCCACCAGCAGCATTTGTATTTACAAGCCCGGGGCACTCCTGGTGCACTTTACTGGGGTCTGACAGTAAACCAAATAAGCCAACTATGGAATCCCACCAACATATACATTTTAAATAGGGAGCACTTGCACTGTGGCACTGGTTCGCAGTGGCACAGTGCTCTGAGCAGCTAACACCAGCAAAACACATGAGGCACAGTGACAAAAAGTGGAAGGGAGAATCACGCCAAGGTGCCAGGTCTAACACGTGTCCCCTCCAGCTGAAAAGTGGGGAGAACTACCCTACCCCAGGGAGTTCCTCATCACTAAGGCGGAAAAATCTGGACAGACCGTCAGCATTGGCGTGATCTGTACCAGGGCGATGTTCCACCGTGAAATCCATACCCTGTAGGGAAATGGACCACCTCAACAGCTTTGGATTCTCACCCCTCATATGCATCAACCATCTGAGGGGCCTGTGGTCTGTCTGAACCCGGAAGTGAGACCCAAACAGGTAGGGTCTTAGCTTCTTCAGCGCCCAGACCACAGCAAATGCCTCACGCTCAATAGCACTCCATCTCTGTTCCCGTGGTAGTAACCTCCTGCTAATAAAGGCTACAGGTTGATCTAGGCCCTCTTCATTAATCTGTGAAAGAACAGCCCCCACACCATGCTCTGAAGCGTCTGTCTGAACGATAAACTCTTTGGAGAAGTTGGGAGCGAAAAACACGGGCGCCGTGCACATAGCAGCTTTCAGGGCCTCAAAAGATTTCTGACAGGTGTCAGTCCAAATCACATTCCTGGGCTGCTTCCTTGAAGTCAGCGCTGTCAAGGGGGCAACAATGTTGCCATACCCCTTGACAAACCTCCTGTAATACCCGGTGAGACCTAGGAAGGCTCTCACCTCTGTCTGGGTTTTGGGCGACTCCCAATTCAGGATGGTTTCTATCTTGGGTTGAAGGGGTGCCACCTGGCCACTCCCAACTTGGTGCCCCAAGTACACCACTGAACTTTGCCCGATCTGGTACTTACTCGCCTTGATCGTGAGGCCTGCCCTCCGCAGCGCCATCAACACTTCCCAGAGGTGGCGCAGGTGTTCCTCCCACGTGGAGCTGAACACTGCGATGTCATCCAGGTAGGCTGCACTGAATGAATCCAGCCCAACCAACACCTGGTTGACCAACCTCTGGAAGGTGGCATGGGCATTCTTCATCTCAAAGGGCATAACCCGGAACTGGTAATGCCCATCAGGGGTGGAAAATGCTGACCTCTCTTTGGCCCCATCGGTCAAGGCGATCTGCCAATACCCAGACGTCAAATCAAACCTGCTGAGGTAGTTGGCAGCCCCTAGCCGATCTATGAGCTCATCAGCTCTGGGGATGGGGTGTGCGTCAGTCCTGGTGACCGAATTGAGTCCACTGTAGTCCACACAGAACCGGAGTTCGGGTGTGGCTCCCGGCGCAGCAGCCTGTGGGACCAAGACCACTGGGCTGGCCCAAGGACTGCTTGAGGACTCAATTACCGCAAGGGCAAACATCTTGGAGATCTCCTCCTTGATGCAGGCCCTTACCCTGTCAGTCACCCTGTAGGCCTTGTGCCGCACAGGTGTACTGTCCCCAGTGTCCACATCATGGACACACCAATCCGTGACACCGGGAATCAGGGAAAACAGGTCAGAGAATTGTCCCAGTAACTGGCGACAATTGTTCTGTTGCTTAGGGGTCAGGGTGGAAGAGAGGATGACACCATCCACTGACCCATCTTGCTCCTTGGCTGACAGGAGGTCAGGAAGAGGCTCGGTCTCCTCCTCCATCCCAGCATTTGTCGCCAAGAGCATGCCCACTTGGGACCTCTCCAAGTGGGGCTTGAGGCGGTTGACATGAAGGACCCTCAAGGGGTTCCTTGGAGACCGCAAGTTCACCAAATAGGTGACAGGGCTCTTGCGCTCCACAACCTCAAAGGGACCGGTCCACTTATCCTGGAGCGCACAGGGCTCCACTGGGGCCAAGACCCATACCTTCTGTCCAGGCTGAAGCTCTACCAGAGTGGCATTCTGGTCGTACCACCGCTTCATCTCCTCCTGGCTGGCTTCCAGGTTTGCCTCAGCAAGTTCCCTGAAACGCCTAGTCTGGTTCCTGAAGGCCAGCATGCAGCTATATACATTCTGGGGAGGTTTCCTGGGGGATTGCTCCCAGCCTTCCTTGACCAGACTTAGAGGTCCTCTCACTGGGTGTCTGTACAGCAGCTCAAAGGGACTGAACCCTAGAGACTTCTGTGGCACCTCTCTGTAAGCAAAGAGAAGGCATGGTAAGAGGACGTCCCACTTACGCCTCATGGGTTCCTCAAGACCCATTATCATGCCTTTTAGGGTTCGGTTGAATCTCTCAACCAACCCGTTTCCTTGGGGGTGGTAGGGTGTGGTGAACTTGTAGGTTACACCACACTCTTGCCAAAGGGATTTCATATATTTAGATATGAAATTGGTACCTCGGTCAGACACCACCTCTAGAGGGAATCCCACTCGGTAGAAAATTCCCATCAGCGCACGTCCCACCACGGGGGCCATCACTGTCCTCAGAGGGATGGCTTCCATGTACCGGGTGGCATGGTCCACCAGGACCAGGATGAACCTATTGCCCATCGCTGTCCTGGGGTCCAGTGGCCCTACAATGTCAATCCCCACTCGCTGGAATGGGGTACCGACCACAGGGAACGGCTGGAGTGGAGCCTTCTGCTTCCTTCCACTCTTCCCACTTGCCTGGCAAGTCTGGCAGGTCCTGCAGTGAGTGTCTGAACTACTGCGCATTTGGGGCCAAAAGAAGTGGGTGACAAGCCTTTCAAAGGTCTTGTCCTGCCCCAAATGTCCTGCTAATGGCATATCGTGAGCCAGCCCCAGTAGGAAGGCTCTAAAGCGCTGGGGTACCACCAGCACACGGGCTGACCCAGGCTCAGCAACCTTAGGCTCAGAATACAGGAGGTCATTCTCCCAGTAAATGAAATGTGTTCCAGACTGATCACCGTTGGCCTGGTCTGCAGCCTGCTGCCGCATACCCACGAGAGAAGGGCATTCTTTCTGCTCCATGCAGAATTCCTCCCTGGAGGGTCTTCCTTCCTGCTGCCAATGGGTCAGCTCAGGCAGGTCCCCCAGTTCAGCTATCTGTTCCCCTGTAGGTTCCAGGGCATCCCCCTCAAGGTCTGCTTCCTCCTAGTCCGTGGGAACGTCAGGGGCCGGTTTACCGCGCCCCCTGCCTCTTCTCCCTAAGGCCAGTTCCTGGGCCTCCCTCTCAGGCTCCAGGTCCTCTTGAGCACCTCTACTCGCTGTCATGGACCGTGTGGTGACACACGCCAAATCTGGCATACCCAACATCTCCAGGTGAGCACTCCGCTCCACCTTAGCCCAAGGTGAGCTCTCCAGATCGCTCCCTAACAGACAGTCTACAGGCATGGCGGGCCTCACAGCTACCTGAAGAGTACCAGAGACCCCCCCCCACTCAAAGGGAACCTGAGCCACCAGGCAGTGACTCTCGGTGTTGTCGGTGGCAACAACCGGATAGAATGCTCCTGGGTCAACCTGCTCCTGAGACACCAGGTGGCGCTTGACAGCCGTCACACTGGCTCCTGTGTCTCTGAGAGTTTCAACCCTATGGCCATTTATGGTCACCCACTGCCTGTATTTTTTAGTGTTCTCAGGCAGCTGGGTTTTGGTGACAGCTTTACGGTCTCCTAATGAGACCAGGGACATTTCTATGGAACCCCACCCACCTTGGACACCCATCTCTCCACCCAGGGCTACACTAGCCGTCTGCCGGGTGGTTGCACCAGGGGATGCTGGTTTACCAAACTGGCGACACTTGGGATCATTGGCAAAATGACCCAGCTCACCACATCTGTAACAGGTTGGGGGCCCTCTTTGAACAGGGGTACCTGTCAGGGCCCCAGTCGGTTTCTGGGGTGGGGGAGGCTGAGAACCTTTCCCTTGGTTCCCTTGGGGATTACTTTGGGGCCTCCTCTGGAACTCCCTCTGTTTACCCTTGTCCCCCCCGCTCTTCTGCCAGGGACCCTGCCCACCTTTGGCGGAGTCTCCCACGGGACCCTTGTGGACCCTGGTACTGACCCAGCGGTCCGCCTCCTCAGCAAGCTTCCTACTATCAATCAGGTGCTGGCGTAGCTCAGGAAAACAATTACTGGACAAGTGCTCCCATGCCATTAAATCAAGAAGCCCTTGAAAATTATCAACCTTGCTACCCTTCATCCAACCATCCAGTGCTCTGCAAAAAAAAGTCACATACTCCACATACGTACTATTGGGAATCTTAGTGAAACCCCTGAACCTCTGTCTATACATTTCAGGGCTTAACCCATACCTAGCCATTAAAGCTTTCTTCATATGGGGGTAAGAATTATACACTTCTGAGGGCAAATCTAGCAGCACTCAAGAACCGCCCCCACAACCCAGCTCCCCAATCCTTCTCAGGGACCCGGTGGGAGGACATGGCTACTGCCCTATGTCATCATTTTTAAAGAATTCTTACACTACATCTTTGGGTATGTATACTCTGGACTCTACCTGCACTGGGGGTGTGCTGCCACCAGAGGGAGTGCTTCCCAAGCCCTGGGCTTTCAACTACAGCTCCCTCATTTTCATGTCATGCTCCATTTGGATTTTTTTCTCTTCCATTTCCAACCTTTTTTGTTCCATTGCCAGTTGTCCATTTAGTTTGGCCATCTCTATTTCATGAGCTCTGGTTTCCTTCCTGTCTGCCAACTCCTCTGGAGATAAACTTTTACTAGAAACACTGCTACCTGCAGGGGAAGGGGTTCTCCTTCCTCTTGAACCCACTGGCCCATCCAGCTGCTCATCTGCATTATCATCATCAGTGGCATTCCTTGCTTCTACCCAGGCCCTCAGCGCCTTGTAGAACTCTGCCTTGTTTCTACATCCAGTAGTGCAAACATTACATTTCTTGCAAAAGAATTTCAGATGTGATAACTTGTAGCTTTCTAGTTTCTCTTCTTCCCATTCAAATTCAGTATTCACAGAGACTATGGATGCTGCTTTCTCCACCATGGTTAAGCTTGGCAGTGCTCAAAAATATACAGTCCCAAAAGAAATCTACCAACAAGTATTGGTTGTGTTTAAGGTCTGCACTTACTAAGTAGTGTTCACCAATTACTGTACATGAGTCACAAATGCAAGTCCAGAATCCTCACCGCTGACCACCAATGTTAGAATCCGGGTTCTCTGGTTGGCACAGGTAGGTACTTGTGACAAGCAGGGAACCTTTCCTCTAGTCAGGGTAAGGGGTTACACTCCTAAAATAACCCCTGCTCACCCTCTAGGTAGCTTGGCGCAAGCAGACAAGGCTTATCTCAGAGCGTTATAGGTTAAGCATTTGTGAACACATACAGTAACCAAGTGACAACACTACAAATGGACACCACACAGGTTTTTATATTAAAAATAAGGATTCTTTATATAGAGTTGCCACAAGACCATTAAACGACAAAAATACACAATACTGTTACTTTAGATAGTAGAAGTTTGTTTAGTTCTCTTAAGTTCTTAAATGCGACACTTTAAGTCAATGTACCTTAGATGCGACACGCAGGACAACGAAAGTGTTGCAACGATGCTGATGCGATGAAGTTTTTGGTGCAAAGAAATAAAGACTTGAAGATCTTCCAGATGCGTTACGCTTCTCCAATGTTGCGAGAAGACTCGACTCGATGCGTCAGCTACAGCGGCGTCACCCCTTTACGCGATGTGACGACAGCGGCCTTGGCAGCGGCACTCTTCTCCGACGTTTGCGAGACGCTTCCGCTCGATGCGATGCTGCAGCGGCGTCACCCCTTTACGCAATGCGACAACAGTAGCTCCGACGGCGGCACGCTTCTCCGTGGATGCGAGGCGCTTTTCTTGATGCGGTGCGATGCGACAACTACGATGGCTGCGATGGCGACACGCTTCTTCCTCGATGCAAGACTCTACTCTTGATGCGGTGCAATGCGTCAGCTACGATGGCTGCGACGGCAACACGCTTCTTCGGCGTTGCGAGACACTTCCGGAATGATGCAAGACGCTTCCGCTCGATGCGATGCTGCAGCGGCGACACCCTTTGCGAGATGCGATGACAACAGCTCCGACGGCGGCACGCTTCTCCTTCTCGAGTCGCGCTTCCAGCTCCTTGCGACACGCAGTCCCTCAGAAGGCCCAACAACAGCAGCAGGCACTTCCGAAAGACTCTGGGGAGCTGGGGGGTGAAGTCCACTGGTCCTGGGACTTCGTTCAGGGGGCAAGCTCAGCACAAGCCCTTGGAGATCTTTTAAACACAAGTTGAAATAAAGTCTTTGTAGTCTTTTTCCTCTCCTTTCAGCAGCAAGGCAACCACTGCAGGCCAATCCCCCAGGTCAGGGACAGTACTCCTCCTTACAGCTTTCCCAGTTCCTTCTCCTCAGGCAGAGGTTCTTCTTGTCAAGCAGGATCTAATTTCTTGGGAGCAGGGTCCCAATACTTATACCCCCAATTCCTTTGTTCCTCTGGGGCAGAGGGGCCTTTGCCCAGTCCAAACCAGTTCTTGAGCACTTTGTTGACATGACTCTGCCTTTCTATTCAGGGTGCAGGGCAGAGACATCAGCCGCTCCACAGGAGGTGGAGCCACCATTGTGGTGGCAGAGCACAGCCCTATTCAGAGTCCAGGTGCACTCCTCCCACCCATCTGGATGTCAATCTCTCCATTCACCACCAGGCTACCTAGCCCTGCCCCTCTGGGTTTCCCCAGCCCTATCACTCACACAAACCAGACAGGCAGATACACATCATAGTAGAGGCGGGCTGAAATGGTTAGGCAAGCAAATACCAACTTTCTAAAAGTGGTATTTGCAAACACAGAATATTAAAATAAACTTTACTAAAAGATGTATTTTATTATTCTGAGTTCCGGCATACTAAACTCGATTTTCTACCATGTTCCTTGGGTCTGTTAGGATCATAGGATGTAACAATTCTAACAGCCCATTCTGGCCTATGGAGAACAGGTAGCCTTACAATAGTGAAAAACGAAAATGGCTTTAATTCACTAGTAGGACATGCCACACACATCAGGGTTGTCCTACCTTATGCTTACAATGCACCCTGCCCGTGGGCCTACCGTAGGGGTGACTAATATGAAGTTAAGGGAAGGTTTAAGGACTGGGAAGTGGGTGCACTTGCCCAGTCAGCATGACAGTACCAGACTGCACGCAGGTTCTGCAATGGCAGCCCTTAGACACATTTTACTAGGCCGCTTCTGTGGGTGGCACAACCAGTGCTGCAAGCCCACCAGCAGCATTTGTATTTACAAGCCCGGGGCACTCCTGGTGCACTTTACTGGGGTCTGACAGTAAACCAAATAAGCCAATCATGGAATCCAACCAACATATACATTTTAAATAGGGAGCACTTGCACTGTGGCACTGGTTGGCAGTGGCACAGTGCTCTGAGCAGCTAACACCAGCAAAACACATGAGGCAAAGCGACAAAAAGTGGAAGGGAGACTCACGCCAAGGTGGCAGGTCTAACAAGCAGCTGGATGGGACAGTGGTTCCAAGAGGAAGGAGAACCCCTTCCCCTGCCGGTAGCAGTGTTTCTGGTAAAAGTCTATCTCCATAGGAGCTGGCAGATAGAAGAGAGTGAAGGATGCACGAAATGGAGCTGACCAAGCTCAAGTTAAAAGGGCAGTTAGAATTGGAATGGCAAATTAAAAAGTTAGTCCTAGAGGAAAAGAAAATAGAAATGGAGCATGAGTTGATTATGAGGAAGCTTGACTTAGAGCTCGAGAGGCTTGAGACCATGAGTGTCTCAGCCCAGCAACAAGAAATGTGTGTAGCTCAGAGATTGAGCTTTGCTGAGTGGGCAGAGGAACCCAGCTCAGATGGTGGCAGCAATATTGAATTTTCTAGTGCTGGGAGAGTAGTACACACACCCAGAGATGTGGCGCCTGACTTGAAGGAGGGGGTTAACATACACCAGGAGGTTCAAGGACATGAGGTAGCTCCAGTAGTGCACAGTGTCCCTTAGAGGAATAGGGTAACTGGCGCAGGGGTTCATGGTCCTAGTGGTGGGAGGGACACTCTACTGACTCTAGATGAGAGGTGCAGGGAGAGGGGTTCCCCCAAAATTGAAGTCCTGGTATGTGAGTGTGAAGACCGCTCAGAAGAGTGTGGGTTGTGTGACAGAGACAGTCAGATACTGTCTTGCCAGTCTCAGTAGAGTAGTGTGGAGTACGTGTGTGAGGCACTGGATGGTGAGGTGAAGGATAGTTTGGTTAACCCTGCTAGGGGGCTGTGTGATCCAATTGTGGGAGAGCATATTGTAAGTCCCTGTTTTCCAGAGCTATGCCAACACCTGTTGGAGAGTGAGTTCTCTGACCCCAGGGAGCTCACATTGGAGGCAGACCTTTTGGTGGAGTCCAGATGGTCTGGAAAGGCATTGGGGAGTGATCCCAAGAGGAGTGGTTCAGGTATCTTCCAACCCAGTGTGGTGGAAGTGGCTCAGAGTAGCCCAACTAGGTTCTGTAGTCGTGAGAGGGGTGTAGGGCCTCACGTCCTGTCTTTAAGGGGAAGGAGTGAGAATGGGTTATGTCCCGGTAGTGCCCAACCTCCGTCTCAGAGCCTGGATGGTTCTTTAAGGGAACACTAGGTGGGGAGCCTAGTCTGTCCTGATGGGCTGCCCGTTGTGCGGGATCCCCTAGTGTCTGGTGAACGGGGAGTGTCTGTAAGCAGGCCTTCATCAGTTCTGGTGTCTGGCAGTACCGCTCCAGTTGGGAGGGTGCAGAAGTCCAGAGTGAGGGGTGAGAGGGGGAAGGAGTCCCCAGTGGAAGAACCAGTGGGTCAGGGGCCAGCCAGAAGGGCTGCGTCACCAGTGAATGACCAGACTGACACCACTTCTGTCCTGGGGGATCTTCGCGCACTGTCAGATGGACAGGGGTTGGGAGATCTGCGCCAGGCAGACTGTCACACGACACAGGAGTTATGTGTCACCCTCAGGGGGGGCATGCGTGCTACCCGGGAAGTCCTGGTGCGCCAGGCGAGCGTTCAACCGCATGTGTTGGTCCCAGGGTTGGGAAGCCAGGTTCAGGTGTTGTCTGACCTGGAGGGTGGGACAACTGTAATCAGTGTCCTGACCCATGTTGCTTCTAGGGGTACCACGCCAGTTGGGAGTGTGCAGTACTCTGGAAGGGGGTGCAGAGGGAGGGAGTCCTCGCCTCTGACCCCGGCCCCCTGACCTGGACGCCCAGTTGCAGGATAGAACCCCCGAACTGGTGGGCGAATTGCGCAGGACACCTGCCACAGGTGCCCTGGCAATTCTGGAAGGGGGTACCACTCCAAGAGGGAGGGTACAGAGCCCCAAGGAGGAGGACCGGGTGTGGGAGATGCCACCCCAGACTTCAGTCCAGCTGCCGGGTACAGGCCTGGGGCTGGTGGGCCAGTGCCAGGATGTCATACCTGACCTGACAGGAGGGAGAATGGACAAAGGTTGCCGAGCACCTGGGGCTACTACCCCCCGCTCCCTGGCGCCACAGAGGTTTGAGAGCCCTGAGAGGCATACGGCCTTTGTCTCATCCCTGACTACTGTCAGTGGCCACTGTAGCATTTTGCTGTCTGTCTGCTGGGACACACCTGTGAGTCAATTACGGTTAGGTGCTGCCCAGGTGGTGTCCACAGGTGAGGAGAAGGGTTCCCCATGGATTGGCTTGGTGGGCCCTGAGAGTATGGACAGAGGGATTCCAATAGGTTCAGATTGGCGTAGAACTGGAGTCTGCCCCTGTAGTTGCGAGCCAGGTCCTTGTTCTATCGCCCGAAGCAGGGAAGCCCATCACGGTGGTGATTGGGCTACCCTGCGTTTTGGCTGGAAGGGGGTCGTGTTGGACTTGGCCCTTTTTGCAGGGTCATCCCTGAAATGTTTACCTTCCTCCTGTATTTTTTCTGACCTGTTGTTGGCTGTTCAATGACTCTGGGCACTTTACCACTGCTGATCAGTGCTAAAGTGCATATGCTCTCCCTACTGTAAAATATATATGTTGGTTAGATTACATGATTGGCTTATTTGGTTTACTGTCAGACCCCAGTAAAGTGCACCAGGAGTGCCCCGGGCTTGTAAATACAAATGCTGCTGGTGGGCTTGCAGCACTGGTTGTGCCACCCACAGAAGCGGCCTAGGAAAATGTGTCTATGGTCAGCCATTGCAGAACCTGCGTGCAGTCTGGTACTGTCATGCTGACTGGGCAAGTGCACCCACTTGCCAGTCCCTAAACCTTCCCTTAACTTCATATTAGTCACCCCTATGGTAGGCCTAAGGGCAGGGTGCATTGTAAGCATAAGTTAGGACAAGCCCTGATGTGTGTGGCATGTCCTAATAGTGAATCACAGCCATTTCCGTTTTTCACTATCGCAAGGCTACCTGTTCCCATAGGCCAGAATGGGCTGTTAGAATTGTTACATCCTATGATCCTAACAGGCCCAGGGAACATGGTAGAAATTCGAGTTTAGTATGCCTGAACTCCGAATAATAAAATACCTCTTTTAGTAAAGTTTATGTTAATATTCTGGGTTTGCAAATACCACTTTTAGAAAGTTGGTATTTGCTTGCCTAACCATTTCAGCCCGCCTCTGCTTTGATGTGTATCTGCCTGTCTGGTTTGTGTGAGTGACAGGGCTGGGGAAACCCAGAGGGGCAGGGCTAGGTAGCCTGGTGGTGAATGGAGAGATTGACATCCAGATGGGTGGGAGGAGTGCACCTGGACTCTGAATAGGGCTGTGCTCTGCCACCACAATGCTGGCTCCACCTCCTGTGGAGCGGCTGATGTCTCTGCCCTGCACCCTGAATAGAAAGTCATGTCAACAAAATGCTCAGGAACTGGTTTGGACTGGGCAAAGGCCCCTCTACCCCAGAGGAACAAAGGAATTAGGGGTATAAGTATTGGGACCCTGCTCCCAAGAAATTAGATCCTGCTTGACAAGAAGAACCACTGCCTGAGGAGAAGGAACTGGGAAAGCTGTAAGGAGGAGTACTGTCCCTGACCTGGGGGATGGGCCTGCAGTGGTTGCCTTGCTGATCTCCAAGTGCTTGTGCTGAGCTTGCCCCCTGAACAAAGTCCCAGGACCAGTGGACTTCACCCCCCAGTTCCCCAAAGTTCTTTGGAAGTGCCTGCTGCTGCTGTTGGGCCTTCTGAGGGACTGCGTGTCGCAAAGAGCTGGAAGCGCGACTCAAGAAGGAGAAGCGTGCCGCCGTCGGAACTGCTGTCGTCGCATCACGTAAAGGGTGTCGCCGCTGCAGCATCGCATCGAGCGGAAGCGTCTTGCATCATCCAAGAAGTGTCTCGCAATGCCGAAGAAGCGTGTCGCCATCGCAGCCATCGTAGCTGACGCATCGCACCGCATCAAGAGAAGAGTCTCGCATCGAGGAAGAAGCGTGTCGCCATCGCAGCCATCGTAGCTGTCGCATTGCACCGCATCAAGAAAAGCGCCTTGCATCCACGGAGAAGAGTGCCGCCGTCGGAGCTGCTGTCATCGCATCGCGTAAAGGGGTGTCGCCGCTGCAACATCACATCGAGCGGAAGCGCCTCGCAAACATCGGAGAAGAGTGCCTCTGCCAAGGCCGCTGTCGTCGCATCGCGTAAAGGGTGACGCCGCTGCAACTGACTCATCGTGTCTAGTCTTCTCGCAACATCGGAGAAGCGTAACGCATCTGGAAGATCTTCACGCCTTTATTTCTTTGCACCAAAAACGTCATCGCATCAGCATCGTTGCAACACTTTCGTTGCCCTGCGTGTCGCATCTAAGGTACATTGACTTAAAGTGTTGCATTCAAGAACTTAAGAGAACTAAGCAAAATTTCTACCATCTAAAGTAACAGTATTGTGTATATTTGTCGTTTATTGGTCTTGTGGTAACTCTATATAAAGAATCCTTAGTTTTAATATAAGAACCTGTGTGGTGTCCATTTGTAGTGTTGTCACTTGGTTACTGTAGGTGTTCACAAATGCTTAACCTATAACGCTCTGTGATAAGCCTTGTCTGCTCGTGCCAAGCTACCTAGAGGGTGAGCAGGGGTTATTTTAGGAGTGTAACTCCTTACCCTGACTAGAGGAAAGGTTCCCTGCTTGTCCCAGGTACCTACCTGTGCCAACCAGAGAACCCGGATTCTAACACACATTTTATGCCCCCTGTGTTCACCCACATGCAATTGAGGCCCCCCTTTGTTTCCTCTCCTCCAAGATTTACATGGAGGAAGAACCTCCATGAAAACCCTGGAGGAGATGTAACTCCTAATATGCTTGGCTGCACCAGGACGGTCCCGCCAAGCACTTTGCAGCCTCTGACCACCACTCTAATGCCAGGGAACAGCAGTTTCTTGGCAGGCTTGGTAGTCCCAGGGTGGTCTGACTGCCCAAATCCTAATGGGGCAGTCAGACCGCCGGTGCGGCGGTGGCTGGATCTGCCACTGCCGCGCCACCACAAGTCTGGCTGTCCTCGGACCACCGGACACCGGGCCCTAAAAGTGATCACAGATGTTAGGTATTCTGGACAGGTATCATTTTCTTGTGAAAAAACATGTTAAATTCAGTTTCTGTCTCTAAACAAATATATTTTTATAACAAAGTGAAAGAAATAAACATTTTTTAAATTTATATTTTTACCTCACTTTGCTGGTATTAGGACTTTGTGCCTTGTGATGGTGCCACACTGTGCATGTATTGGCCCTAAAATAATATTATACCATGTGGGCTGCAGTGTATATTTACACCACTCACATAATTAACAAACATAAACAAATGCCAAGAGCATCACAATGCTCTGACTGAGAGCCTGAGATGCAGTGTGAAGGAGCCACAGTATCGCCCCATCACCACTTTGACAAAAACAGGTTATGAGTAATACAAACCTTACTGATGACCCTTTACAGAGTAGCTCCCTGCTACTCTGTTGTTTTTCACTGACACACAGCATTGTTTTTAGCATGATGTTTGTCTTGGTACTCCAGGTGCATAGTTAATGCTCCTCTTGGCAGGAGCCTGGCACCCATCGAAAACGAATTCCGGGGCCCCGAAGTGAGGACTGCCCCACAGTTTGAAGACCTCTGGCATAGGGTGAAAAGGAGTCAGGAGGGATAGAGAAAATACCTCAATCACTAGCAAGTGCAACACATAGGACTGGCACATGCCTACAATCCTGAGCACACTATTAGACCTAGGAAGAAAGATATGTGAAACAAGAAGACTCCAATTGAAGATACAAACTCCAGAGCCCATATTATGATAAGGGTGCACTTTCCCTGTTTGTGCCATTTCTCACCTTAAAATAGGTGCGTCAGGCACAAACAGGGAAAGTGTGCCCTATGATTCTGAATGCTCTCCCCCTGTGCAACTGCAAACTCATGCTGCCCCCAGGGCAATGCATTCAAGTGAAATACGGAGCAGCTGCTTTGAAGCCACTCGAAGTTTCACAGTCCAGACAGCACCCCACCTGCACTTTGAATAGGGGATCGAAATCCCCTTGCAGGTGGGTGCAGTGAGTTACTGCACCCGCCTGCAAGGGGATGTCTGAGACGTTCCTGGAACCTTTCACACACTGAGAAGTAGGAGAGTATAGGTCACTTTTTTAGAGAGATAAAAAAGGCAAAGTACAAGTCCTTGAAAAACTGCCCTCATCCACAAATATTTGTGGCATGCTTCATCATTGGGTTGCTAGACACACCTCTGCGCAGACCAGTGCATGAGGTGGAGCAATACGGTGGGGAGACAATAAAAACATATAGAAAAGGTCAGGATCATAAAGACAATCAGTGCAGACAAATTGATTAAAACTAACTCAGGAATATCCCACTGTCTATTTTATTCATGGATTCCCTGGTCAGAGCTAAAAGGTATCTCCATACCAGTGGATGGTGGTGGAGCAGGTGTATTAGGCACAATACACCCTTCCACTCTGCAATGGAGTCGGCATGTTGCAGCCGGATATTGTGTCTTTCCCGGCTTTCTTCAGGACTGTTAGATCCCGTATTTTACTACCTTTCTTATCTACCTCATTTGGTATACTAATTACTACACTTGTCCTTTTTCGTAGGTCCTGTATTCACACTCCATATAGGATCTGTAAGTGGGAAAGAAATAAATGCACAAGAGAAAAGAAAACTGAAAGCAATCACAATTAAAATACATTATGTGCCTTCCCGTGAATAAAGAATCTCGTACTTTGCCCCTCTCAACCTGTCAGGTGCAATGCATCGTCCACTGTGTGCTTTTTTTCAGCATAGTGTGTGGTGAAAAGTGTATTGGTCCTCTCAAACCTAATGTTATTTCTATACTCCATGATTCTGACCTTCACCCTTCGTGTTGTCATCCCCACATATAGTAGGTTATATGGACATCGGATGATGTAGATAACATTGGTGGAGATACAATGTATGTCTTTCCGTTGTTCCCATGGGTAGCTGAGACCTATATCAATGCTGTTAGTTTCTTCAGTTAGTTTACACACATCATAGAACCCCCTTTCTCCTCTCCGGAGGACTGCCTTTAGGATGCACACTAAAAGGGAACCACCTTTTTGTGGCACACTTTCAGTGTGCCTCCTAAAAGTATGTTTGCCTCTGTGGCTGCACCCATAATACTAGAATCCTAACAAAGGTTCAAGTATAACACTTAAAATAATGAATAATACAAAATAACCTACCCAGAAGATTTTTTAATTATGCAAGAAAGGAAAAGAATGAAAGAAAAACAACATAGTTTCTAATCAACATTAAAAGGAGGAAATGCCCAGATACTATTGGTCAAACGTATTAACAGTATTCCAATAGGGACCAAGTCATTTGATTTCAAGCTGAGTAGTACAAAATGCGGACAATGCTGGACACCGAGACGGCTCGGTGTCCGAAATCGGAGTTCACCAGCATGCTGCTTTGACCAGGCAGAAATAACAGGAAGGTGATCCTTTTCCTTGGGATTTTGAATGCCAGCATTGTCCAGATTTTCTACTACTCAGCTTGAAATCAAATGACTTGGTCTCTATTGGAAAACTCTTAATAAGTTTGACCATCTGCCTGGAGGTAGACTCCCCTGATCCTTTTGATTGGTAGTCATATATAAGTGTCCTGATGTGCCATATACTATCAGGGATCTTTGCTAAACTTGAAGAAGTGACTGATTCATTTGTTTAGCTGCTCGGTGGACGCTTCTCTTGATTCCTTCAGTTTGCGACACATCCACATAAGTCCCTTGATATGTTACATGCTATGTAGGATATGGCGACATCTCAATTGTGCAGCGCATTTTTGTAACTCCAGTGAGTGGAACTCTTTCATTGTTTTGCTGCGGACCAAATCTAGTATACAGATGTTTTACTGTATTTACTTGGACGCTCCAATATTTATTGTTTTGTCCTGATGATGACCATCTAAATCTACTATGGTCAAAACGCCGTCGACGCCTGCATGTGGCCTAATTGAAGAGGACGCATTTTTGCTGTGTGTTGTTTTTGTTTTGCCCTGAACTTTTCATTTGTATAACCTTTTCTTCAGCCACATTTTTCGATTGCACATTATATTGTCGGTATTTTAATCAGTTTTTGTAACCCTATGAGCGCCATTATCGTCTTATCATTGTTTTGATTTTCTATTGTTGTTAATAAATTTTCCATATACTGAAATAATTTATACATGGGTATTGTTTGTCGAAATAGTATATGGGCATTTCTTCCTTTTATTGTTGATTAGAAATTATGTTGTTTTTCTTTCTTTCTTTCTTTCCTTTCCTTTCTTGCATAATTAAAAAATCTTCTGGGTATGTTATTTTGTATTTTTCATTATTTTAAGTGCTATACTTGAACCTTTGTTAGGACTCTAGTATTTAGTTTGCCCCAGGTTCAGGTCTTAGGGCTGCCCCTGTTGTCGATAACTGCACCCATAATACGGCCAGGCGCAGAGATAAAGTGATTCCCTCATCCGCATGGGGCATGCCCCCATGTAAATGAGTGAACGGTCTCTAGAGATAGCACTGGTGCTACACATGCACCAGCACTATTAGTATTAAGAATGAGCTGCACAAGCATCTGCGTCATCTTCTGTAATACCAAAGTGCCAAGGGGGCGCACATGCCCTTTGTACACCGGGGGTACTTTCTGTAATATGGCCCTTGGACTCCTGGCTTCACTGGAGCAAGAGGACTCAAGGACTCCTTGCTCCTGACTCCTGCTGACATCCAAGGACTGGATCTGCTCTCCATGGGTCAAGTGGTTGACCTCTGGATTCCTTCTCTAGGGAGACAAAAACCAGAAGAGATCTTGATTCTAAGATGGCCATGCTGACCTGGTGCCTAAAAGCCTGCCCTAAAGACTTGGGGTCTGCAGGACTGATCATGAAGATTTTTTCCAGCAGTTGGAGAAATGGAAGACATAATAAATGTTTTTCCTCCTCTGGAAGACAAGGACAAGCTGCTAAGACTTGAAGAGGATGGCCACACCCAACCGTGGGCAGGAAAATGATGTCCATTTTTTTTTATACCATTCTGAAACACATAAAGCTGGTCATAGAGTTAAAAATATCTGGCTTTGTGGAGCCCTGTCTGGCTACAGCTTTCAGTCTTATCCCTCTGGAGGACTTTGAGAACCAACAAAGTGACTGTGGGTCAAATGTACAAAGTCATTCTGCTCTGTGGTACTAGAAGCCAGTGCTTCCAAGGCCCCCCATGACAAGTCCCACCATTGGTCTCTAAATCTGGAGCCGATCCTACCATTATTTATAAACATAAGGGGTGGAAATGTAGATCAAGGAAGAATTAGCACAAAAAAGCTGGTGATGTGCCAAGTTACACCTACCCACAATTTGGAACTTGTCATGATTGTGATAGTAGTATGCAATTGCTCCTAATGCGAATGTCAACAAGCATTGGAAAACCCAACACATCTCGCCTTTTGACTTTTCCCAATGCAGACATATTGGTTTTGCCATTGCTTTTTGCAGACGCTGTTCATCATTGGCAAAAGAAACAAATAAGCACTGGTAAAGTGAAAATGTCTTCTAATTTTTAGGGCATCAGCGACATTCACATTTGGCACTTGCCTAATGTAGTCTTCATTACCACACATTCCTTGATTCAGTCGCAAATGTTTGCCGCAGCAGACCGCAATACCTAAAGCTGCCAGGAAAGGTCCCCACTATTCCTTCAATCGCAAAGCGCAAGAGAATTGTAAACAGAGAAGATGCCTATGAACTTGTTCTTTCATTAAAGTGGAAAGGAACAATGACAAACAACTTTACTGAAAGGCCACAAATTGGGAAGCCTAAAAAAGGATTTACTCAATGTCATTTCGTGAGACCAGTCAGGCATGACAATGCCTTTAAAACCTCAAAACAAACTATCCAGTTTCACAAAGAGTCTTTGCTGAGTGAGATCATACCCATGAAAATTATTCAGAACTATTCAATACAATCAGCAATCAGTACCAACATTCAACAATATAGACCCAGGTATTGATGAAAAACACCTTCCTGTTTCGACAAAAAAAATACATAATTCACGTACCTGACAAAAGACATCTAAACCATGTATTGACAAGTAACTGCAGAAAATGGCAATCTGTTTTTTTTTTGGTCCACATGCATGTTGTTCATACACAACCTGCAGAGGTTGGTAGGAGGTCAGTGTGACAGTATGCTAACATATTATTTACTGCACTCAGGAAAGGCAGACATGTGAAATGAACCGAATCATAACTAAATAAATTATGTTCTCAGTTCCGTTCTCTTTCTGCTCTATATCTGTTTAGGTGCTTACAGGGGGCTTTGGGCCAGATGTACAAAGGTTTTTTGCAGGCGCAAAGGGGTTTTAGACCCGTTTGTGCCTGCAAAAAAACGGTGGCCCATGTACTAATCCTAATTTGCGAATCGCAAAATAATTTGGGACTCGCAAAATAGGATTAGCGACTCGCTATTAGGAAGGGGTGTTCCAAGGACGTCGCTCCTTAATAGCGACTCCTTAAACTATGTAAGAATGTTTTGCAGCCGCAATTGTGGTTGCAAAACACTCCCAGTTTACCACCCTTCTCAGAAGGGTGGTTAAGCACTCGCATATGGGAAGGGGACCCCTTACTTTGTGAATGCATGAACAAATATTTTTTAAGGGCACGCAGCTGTCCCAGGAACCACTGCCTGCCCTTAAAAAATGAAACTGAAAAGTTTCATTTTTATTTTTAAATGCATCTCGTTTTCCTTTAAGGAAAACAGGCTGCATTTAAAAAAAAAAAAACAAATGCTTTATTTAAAAGCAGTCCCAGACATGGAGGTCTGCTTACCCCGGCAGGCCACCATCCCTGGGAGTTACAGCCATTCCCAATGGGGTTGCAAATTGTGACAGTCTCATTAATATGCATGAGGCATGCAATTTGTGACCCCATTGGGAACCGCAAACAGTGTCTCAGAAACTGTTGTGCATCCCAATGAGTGAGTCGCAAATTGCGAATCGCTAATGCAACGCAATTTGTTACTTGCTAATTGGCGGGTCGTACATCTGGCCCCATGAGTCCATTCATTGGTTACCATTGGTTGGCTTCCTTGTCACTCTCATTTGCTGGCTCCTCTTTGGTCAGGAGATGCCAGTTTCACTCCCTCTTTGTGTGTTTGGCCCTCACCTGGAGCATGGCCCAAGCACCACTGTGTGTCTTTCCGTGCTCTTGGACGTATTTATTTTCCTGTTGTTTGTATTTTACAGCACTCCATGTGTATACATCTGTTTGCTTGCCCTATCCTTGCTACTTGCTGTCATGTCCTTGAAGATTGCCGCCCCTTGTTGCTTGATACCATGTCTTTGCTGCTTGCTCCCCTGACATGGTAACCACCAGGAAGATGTAAGCATAACCCCTCTGTGACGTGCAGGACCTTTCTGGGTTCTACACCACCCACTGTCGCAAGCTGCTGTCCGCTCTTCTCAGGGTGCTAGACTTGGGTCTTTTTATTTAATACGTGGAACTCACCTATGCTCTAATCAAGACGGTGATGTGGACATAAAGCCTGAATGAAATACTTGTTGAATCTTAAACCTTGAGAATGATTCTCTGCCAGCACTACCTTTCATTGAGTAAGCACAGCAACGCCTTTTAAACTCCCGAACATGCATACACCCCGCCTACAATTTGCCTATCTGTGATTGTTAAAGCACTTACAATAGCGCCTTGAAGACATAAGTTGAATTATTGTAAGGACTGCTAGCCGCAGTGGTTGCTTAAGTTTCCACTGGGTCTATTCGCATTATAAATATTTATATAATTATGATATTTTTAGGCGTTCGGAATTCCTTTCTTACTGTTTTTGTAACTCTCTGCCATTTGCCCAGGGCTTGTCTATGCCCAATGAACTCTAAATCTAGGTGTTAAACTTCAGTGCAGCTGCTGCTCGATGAGCTGATAAGACTCTCTAGTTTGGAGAAAGAGGCGCCTGGATTTGGCGCTCATGTATGTACGTATTGTTGGAGTGTGACCAGCAGTTCAGTGACTTCACTTGTCCGTGCACTAATTACACAATAAGCTGTCCAGCATACCACAATGAGTGTATCCCACGGTTTTGCAGCACGGATGCGCCTTGTCCAGGAATAATGAGTCCGCTGTCGCACATTTATACAGGACACAAGCCGGCCTTCTATTTTTGTGTCTCTTGTTATCTTTTTATGTATCAGGACCATTAGGGTTTTGCAGAATATCTTGAGTATGCCCAAAATACTCCATTAAGCGGCACACATCATACAGTTGTTCCCCCCCCCCAAAAAAAATCTTGTAAAATAATTATTTTTCGAATAAATTATATTGTCTCTTTAGTTGTATGGCCTTTACCAGTATTTTATAAATGAACAATGGGAACTTGAATCTGCTTCGTCCTTCTTGTGAAGCACTTAGGATTGTGTTTTTGTATATATAATTTTTATTTTTAATTGGATATGTTTATGCAAACGCTTTTCGCTGAGGTAGCATTTCCAAAAAGGGCGTGGCACTGTTGATAGAGCTGCCAACTTTGGAATTGGGGAACCAGGTTTGAATCCCAGCTTCAGCTCAATACAGTGGAGCCCCTCTGCAATGGAAGAGGAGCGTCGCCCCACTGGCTCAGAGCCAGCAGCTGCAAAATAAAACAATATTTTATTATTGTTTTATTTTTCAGCTGCTGGCTGAGCCAGCGTGTGCAGGGAGGGCCGGGGCCTGGCCATGGGAGGGGTGAGGTGTAGTGGTAGAGGCACTTTTAAGTTTTCATGTCAGTTTGGCCGGCCTTCTTAGGTCGACCAAACTGACATGCGCACTTAGGTTTCTCCAACCCAGCTGTATTGCACAGCCGAGCTGGAGAAACAGCGCAGACTCCTTATGCCTGAGTGAGTGTTAATCCAGCCCGTTTAGGCCAATCACCACGCTGCTGTCATCCTTAAGGGCAGCACAGGGATTGGATGGGGAGTCTGTGATGCTGTCTAAGGGACTGCTGGGCCCAGGAACTAGAAGCAGAGGAGCATGAGGAAGCCGGCAGCACCAGGTAAGTCTTTTATTTTAATTTTATTATTAAACCCTGTGCCTTGTATTCCACCCCACACACGCCCTCTACCTGCATCACCACTCTTTATCTGTGTCGACTGCCTCTGGCTCAACATCCTGTGATTCTGTGCAAATTACTTAGGGCCTGATTTAGGTATCGGCAGACAGGTTACTCCATCATAACGGGGACAGTTATCCCATCCGCTGAAATCTATGGAACTTATATTTTGGCAGACGGGATCTCTGTCCCCGTATTGATGGAGTAACCTGTCCGCTGATACCTAATCTCCCCATCCCTAAAAGTATTAACAAATCCAATATGTTTTGCCAGCACGAGAGCTATTGGCTTTGCCAATGTTTTATTTACCCATATTGTTCAGCAGCACAGTTACAGTGCAGCATGCCTGAAAATAAATGGGGGAAACAAGCATTGGTAACATCAACAGATTTTACCTTTTTTTTTTGTACCTATTGTGATTGCAAATGCTTTCTGCCAATTCTGTACAGCATCGTAAAAAGCATAATGTAACCTTTGGGTCCCTTTAAAAAAGAATATAAAAAACAAACACAGCAGGGGGCAGAGCAACGGAGGAGCTTGGGTGGGTACAAAACAGAGAATGCGGCGGCAATATGAGTTTGAAGCAGCACACACTGGTGAGAACATAAAAAACAAACTTCCTTGGAGTTGTGAAAGCAAAAGAAAAATAATTGTTGTGAGTTGTGGAAGAATTCAAACAATCCAAAGAAAATGATTGCAATGAAGCTGTAATCTGACAGAGGGACCGAAAACAAGAAGAAGAGGAAAGCTATCATATAAAATACAAGCAAATGAAACTAACAAGAAAGCCAATCAATTATAAGCAATGGGCTGACCTAGAACCCACTGTAAGCAGTGAAACTGGCCACATTAGGTCTTTGACAGCAACCTTCTGTAGCCTTCTGTAGGTGAGACCCCAGTGGCTGACCAATAAAAACTGCCATAATTGAGGCTCGTAAACCCATCACCCCCTGGGGCACCAGTGCCACTGCGCCTGCAACTCTATTACAAGTTTCTCCTCTGCATTTAATCAAATGTGCACAATACTTGTGACTCTGCGTTTCAACATGAAGAAACAGTTCACCTGAAACATGCACCCTTGGACCAACCAGCCATGCGCATACACTTAGGAACTGCACCACATGCATTCACCTAAAGGCTCTTGGAAGGAACAGCTCTAACACGCTGGATGTCTATGGAGACCCAACAACATCTGACTGTCTTTGATGGCGGAATCATTTATTTTCAAGAGCACAGAGTCAAAAAAGGGCTGACAAACAATTACTGGCCCAGAAGGCAGTAAAGGGAGCTTCTAAGTGTGACCAGTGCGCCAAAACATATCTGCAGTATGTCGGTGTCTTTGTACAGTCCACCTAGTGCTAGAATTAATAGCTCGGCTTGATTTGCCGTACATTTCTGCCAACTTTGCTTTCATTATTTCGATTTTCATTTGACATGATGCCAACTTGCTCAGTTCAAATTGGCTATGTGATGCCAATTATGCGCAATACATAATTGGCACCACCCAGCTGTGCGTGTTGGAAGGGTTACTTGACAAGTATTATACTTCTATGATGCACTTTAGGTTCTGAGGACATGGAAGTAATCATTGTAGCTAAACTCCTGATACGGCTTTGTTAGACCATGTTACATGTGTTTTACATTACATGCAAACATGTTTCTCTTGAGTTATGCAGTCCTATCGCCACCTTGATATCTTACGCTTGAAATGAGGCTTTAGTTTTCAACAGCTATTCCGAGAACAACAAAAGGAAATCATAGTCTGTGATTGTATCTTTGTGTTTGTGCATTACAAAGGTTTAAAGAGGTCTCAAAACCCATATTTCATTGCAATGATGAATCCAGTACATTATGGATTTCAACCAATAGAAATTGTTGAAGTTAGCAGAGCTTATCACAGTGGCTGACTGCAGCTCAGAGAGGTAGAGTTTGGGTGTTTGAAAGTCGGTGCTGGAGAAAAGTGACAAGAAGATCCCAGAGGATGTTTTTTCACTCCTCGATGCGTTATCTGAGTTGAGCTCTTGCACCCGCTATAAAGCTGGTCATTGAAATAAAAGACACGCTGCCTATAGAGCGAGCACAACATAGCAGGGCCAGAAAGGAATGAACTGGCCAGACCCAAGAGGAAACATCAGAGGCAGCTGGGATATTGCTTACTGATTTCGATCCCACTCATTTAGAATTTAGGATCGCAGGATTTACTCCTCAGTTATGAAGAGAAATTTAAATATCCAATAAATTTTGTGGACTGATCCAAAATGTGACTGGCATCCCATCCAGCCAATGCCTGAATGGAGCTCGTGCAAACCAACCAATGACTGAAGAGGGCTGATCATAAGCACCTTTCTATGTGTATGTACATCTGTGTGTGTTGTGTATTGTGTAGGATGTGCATTGGTGATAATGGGTCTTATCAGACAGCTAAAGCTGTCTGTAGAGAGACCTATGAGGTCTGAGTATAAACGGGAACAAAACACGTATTGGTGAACCCCACAGGGGAAAAGAGTCACCGTTTGTATGAGCCTCTGTTGCCAGCTATCGGTACCTTTCTAGTTTGAAACAGACAATGTATGCATGGGCAGACCCTTTTAATAATGTCAGGCAGATTCTAAATGGCCAGCAGAAGTAACCACGAGTCACATATGTCAAAGAACACTGGAATGTTAAACGGGGCACGGGCAGAGAAACAGATCCTGTCCAGGGTCTTAAAAGAGTGGTTGTTACCAAAGTCAAGCAGGGAAACTATCCAGAAAGTTTTCCCTTTTGATAGAGACAATCTTCTGAAATGATTCCCTCCTAAAAAGATCGACAAGTAATCCACTCCCACGTTCTTGGTCAGCTGAAAAGGATCTCTTTGGAAAGGTGCTGTCTTACTACTACCAGGTCCTCCTAAGAAGGGTGAAGGTGACTGGTGCTGCCCATTGCGAGGGCAGTAAAGTCTTTTTCAGAGTGCACTTCGAATAAAGAGCTTTTCACTGTTGCTTAGTTTGAACTTTTGTAGCAAATTAAGAATGCGGCGTTGGAAACTATCTAGTTCTTGGTTGAACATGTGCTTTCTTCCTTGCAGACCCGAGTTTGGCGGGGTTCCCAGCTGCAATGAATTTTTCATTTAGCAGAATCTTGTCTTCCCTCCAGCTGGCTCGCTCCACACTTCCTTGCTAGTCTGGACGGTGTGTTTTTGTTTAGACTCTTGAAGGTCACTGCCGAGCACATACCACTCTGGCTACACATTCACCAGCGGTCTCTGAAGGACGCCCCTGTCCTGCTCAGGGACTCGAGCGCACTCTTTAAATATCTGTTTACAGCAAACACGTGACTGTTCAGCGGAGCCTGCTTCGGAGAAATCCAAGACCTTGATTCAATTAAACAATGTAGATTTGCTGCCAGAAAGTACACATGAAAATGATCTTTCTTGACCCACGGGAAACGCAAAAGGCAGACAAAGAGAAGGCAGGCCCACATGTGGACTGGCAATGTTCCTGGTCCTTAATATGAGCAAGGGTTTCTTCTTCTCCCCCGAAGCATTGGTGGTACTAAGGAGGAGATACCATTGTTAGCGAACACTCTACCATCACATTGGTGACGTGACCTCCGAGCACAACCATATGTTAAGCCAGTCGGAAATGGAACGGAAACAGCACGTAAGTACTTCAAGTCCCTGCCACATGCGATCAGATTCCACCTTTCACCCATTGCAGGGAGTGTTGAGAAGCAGCAATGTTGACGGTAACAGTGATGCATGAAAACCGCTGGCTGCAGTTCCAACTAGTTAGGTCCCAGACAGAAATAGTGAGAAAATAAGTGAGAAGTATTGTTTTCTAATTTTGCTAGTACACGAGCGTCCATTAAGTGTCATGTACATCCCACAGAGTCTGACCTTCTGTTTTTCCAGCTAGTTTCCTGTCCCACTGGTTGGTGGCCAGGAGATCCTGGATCCTAATGAGTTGGTACTAAAAAAGGGTCCAGGGCAAAAGATATATGAATTTGAGCCGATGGCGCTCTGTTCGAACCCCATGAGCAGTATGGCGCTAGCAGCCTTAGCCTTAAAGGACATCACGTGACATAATGCGTTGTTGAAGCAGAGTCTGACATCTGGGGAAATACATGCAGTGATGGGGTAATGAAGGAGCAAAGAGGGATGAGTATGGAACAAAAGAAGTAAGAGGGGTATAGGAACACTGTCACCCTGCTTCGTTGACCATGCAGTCCTTCTCTCATTTTATGTCGAGTGTACAAGACATCTTAAGCTGTCACCAAGAGCGCATGTAATGAAGAAAAAAATAATGCCTAGAGAGAGTCCCTAGTTAAGCCCTTTCAGCCAAAGCTTCCTGGAACCTTCTGCCGCTCAGTATTTGGAGAGTCCTTCATCACCTGTAATGACTTTCTGTCTAAGACTGAGTCCCCATCTAGAAAGCACGAACAGTGAGGGAAAGTAGTGTGCCCCTTCCCTTGGATAAAGCTTTGCAACAATCTGAAGAAGTAACAGGGCAGGTTCCTCATGATCACATTATTGAGATGCGATGTTGGGTGTTCATCGTCCATGCCACAGAGCCTGCCCATCACCTGCATACATGTAGATCTTCAAGATGGCTCCGGCTTTCTTTGGGCATCCCTGAATCATGCAGTCCCTACACTACTCCCTGGGAGTAGGGTTGATCTGAATGCTTATAGGGTTGGCATCTGATCACGTTGAGAGAGTAAGAGGTTTTGTCATGTCCGTGAGTGCACAAGTGCTTCTGCTTCGCTTAGAACTAGTATGGCCAGATCTACGACCCTCTGTGTTTCTGACTCGCAATTTGCATTTCTTTTTTTTGCGACTCGCAAATTACGAGACACAAAAACTGAGGGCAGAACATCTGGACCCTTGGATGAGATGTATGACACTCAGTGTTGTAACTTGCAATTTGCATTTATTTTGGCGACTCGCAAACACTGATGTACAACAGTGTTTGAGATTCCCAAAATGGTCGCAAAGAACTTGCCGCATTAATATGCACAAGGCATCAGGCATTTTGTGACCCATTGGGAATGGCCAGCACTCACAGGGATGGTGGGTTGCAGTGGTTAGCAGACCACCATGTGTGTGACTGCTTTTTCAATAAAGTAGTTAATTTTTTTAAATGCAGTCTGATTTCCTCAAAGCAAAATGGGATGCATTTAAAAAATAAAATGAAATAATTCGTTTTCATTTTTATAGAACAAGCAGTTGCATGTGGGACGACTGCTTGCTTTTGAAATTGCAATTTGAAATTGGTGGTAAATGCGATTGTTTTGCAAACCCATTTGCAATCTAAACCAATCTTATATCCCCTTGTGACTCGCTGTTAGGAAGGGATGCCCTTGGCACGCTCCTTTCTAATAGTAACTCACAAAATAGCTTTGGTTCAAGCTGCAACCCAATTTAGAGGTCGCAAACAGGCTGATTTTCCATTTGCGACTGCTAAAAATGGTCATACATCTTGCCCTAACTTTCATGTAGACCTGTGCTTGCTATATCTAGGTCCGAATGTACGTAGAATCCCGTTTGTGATTTCCTAATTGTGAATTTTAGTGATTTGCAATTAGGGAATTGCAAATAGTGATGCACAAATGTGTGTCACACACATTTAGTGATTTCTAATGGGGTCGCAATAGACATACCTCATTAATATTCATGAGGTAGGTCGCAATTTCCGCCCCATTGGGAATCGCTAACAATTCATGGATGGTGGTATGCTGGGGTCAGCAGATCACCATGTCTGTGATTGCTTTACAATAAAACAATTCTCTTTTTATAAATGCAGCCCGTTTTCTCCTTAAAGGAAAACGAGCTGCGTTTAAAAAAAAAGTTATCTTTTTATATTTTAAGAGAGCTGCTGTGAAAAAATGTTTGCACTACAGCTCACAAAGAGGAAGGGGTCCTATGTGGACCCCTTCCCATTTGGGAAGGGTGACCACCAACTGGAAGTTGGTGGTACAATGTGAATGTTTTGCAACTGCATTTAGATCGCAAAACATTCTTACAAACAGCTGTGATTCGATATTAGGAAGGGACGTCCTAAACACGCCCCTTCCTAACACCAAATCACAAACCCTATTTGTAATTTGGTAATAGGTTACCAAATTATGAATAGGGCTTGGTACATCAGAAAATCCTTTTTTCCTGGTCGTAAATGGGCCACTTGTGAGCAGAAAAAAGCTTCATACTTCTGGCCCTTAGTGTTTCTTACATTCTCTCCCACTTACGACTGAAGAAAAGTATATAACTCATGGCTCCAGCATGCAGTTTTTCATACCGTGATGTCTTCCAGACTGGGGTGCTTTCGTTGCTTTCCTGTCTTGTGAACAATGACTTCATCCGCCTGACTGTGCTGATGCAAGCCTGGCCTGGACGCTGTCAACATCTCACTACACTTTGAGAAAAGTACCTAAAATATTGTCTAATCCTCTTATCACAGTCCTATCGATTTAAATTAATCTTTTTGTGTGTTCTTGTTTTACCCATCTATTTGACAGGATATATTAATGTTGTCTACACATGATTTTAGTCAGTATTAAGTTTAGGCTACGGGTAAATTCACTAGGACCTTAAAAGCGGGGGTTGTACACTTAGGCAGGGCCACTCATCGTCAATGCTAGCACCGATGAGTGCTTGAATGCAAGGAGATTAATATGGTCTGATTTCCACTTTGCACCAGGACATCTTTCTGACACCCTTGTGCGTCCCCTGCTCTCCGTTCCTGTCTCCAGCACGTAAAACAACTCGTGGCAAATGGGACTATAACTGTTCTGCTCTTAAAAAATAGGTACAGGTGAGTTGGTGGTACCTTTCTTCTTACTCATAAGTGATTCACACTCACTGCTACACTATGTGTAACAGCATTTTTACCAACACAAGGAGGAAGGAAATTCCGGCCATGTAACAAAACATTTAAGGCAACCAAGAAACCAGATGTCAACAGATTATGAATTTTTCCTATTATCTTCCACCCTTCTCTTCCCCCTTTGCCTAACCCACTTTCATCCCCATTGATGCAAAGATTGTGTCCTCTGCTGTAGGTGAGCAACCTGCATGTCCACACATTTTTCCCCACAGCCCTTTTTAGGTCTCATTTAGCACTGGCTCGCTGTGCTTGTGCCGACCTATTGTTTCTAACCAAAAAAAAACAAAAACATTTAAAAGGGTCTTTTAGCCTCTCCATTACTTACCATTTGTTGGTTTCATGGTCATTCTCATTTCCTTGGTTCGCAGAGGCCAGGGCGTTGGTTTTACCTTCTTCTTCTACCTGCTCATGTACTTTGGATGGAGCATGGACCAAGTACTGATTAATTGGTTTATTAGTATCCTTCAACTGCTCAGATTGAGGTACATTTTCATCCTAATTGTTGCTTCATTGCCAGTCTGTCCCCCACACAACTAAGTAGGTCTTTATTGCATAAGTAAGGAAAACCTTTGCAATATGATAGATAATAAAACATCTATTCAATGTGCATAATACGACTCATTTCATCTCAATAAGGTCGGTTTAATGACTCATTGAAAGATTTTTGTGTTTCCGTAAATACATAAAGATTAAATCTGAAAACAGTGCAAGCATTAATACGCATCAAGAACCTTGAAGTACAAAGTGTCAATTTATTAAATTGTTTTTTGAGACAAATACTAATTACTAGGCTTGAAAGCCTTGAACGAGCCGGTAAGATAGACATCAGCGTGGTCATGATGACATGGATTCAGGGCTAGGATACTGTTAAACCCTCCATCAGGGATTCAACAAGATTGTTTTTGGCACAGTTGAGAGCATTTGCGAGAGTATAGGTACTCATGGAATAGCTTCTTATGCAATTCCAGCCTCTCCACCACCGGCTAATTCCTTACTCTCAGCCTTCTTTTCAAATCTCTACAGGAATTTAGTCATGGCATAGTTCAAACTAATACCCACATCGAAACAAGTGAGCACCACCTCCCTACATGACCTTATGCCCCGAATTCTCCACTCCCTGCACAAAAGCTCACATCAGTCCCCCATACCAAAGCAGCACAGGCATAGGACAATGTTCTTCAGTTCTTCTGTTCTTGCGTTCATAACTGGCAAGTATCTTGCCCTGGCCTTTTTTCAGTGGGGGGAAGTGCTTTAGTAAAGGTAAAAGCCCCAGCCTATACTTCAAAAAGAGCACCTTGGCCCAATTGCTATAGGTTTCATTTAGGTAGCTCAGCAGTTTCAGCCTGGCACAGGATGGAAGTGTCATCCACCCATGACTACGTTTGGACAGTTTAGCTCAGTATATATATTTAATACTCATAAACTTTCAGATAACACTCACTGGATGATGTCATCCAGTGATGTGATCAGCGATGTCACAGACCATGTCATAAGTGATGTAATATGAGAGGTCATCTGCAGTGCAGTGCGGGGGTATAAGTTAGAGTTAGCTCAGGTAACTATAACTGCTGAATTTCTATGACTTTGTGTGAACCTAACTATAACATCCCTGTAACCTTCGATTTTTTCAGTGAATTTCGAAGTTTTTTAATTCTGTTTTCTTGCTATAACGTTCCTGTAACCTTTGTTTTTTTCAGTGAATTTCTAAGAGTTTTTACATTTTTATTTCCGCAACTGTAACCTATAACCTTTGAGAGTGAGTGTGTGAGTGAGTGCATGACTGTCTCAGTCGGTGTATGAGTGAGTGCATGAGTGTCTCGATGGATGTTTCAGTAGGTGTGTGAATGTCTGTATGGTTCTGAGGGTGGCTGCATAAGTGTCTCACTGGGTGTGTGAGTGGGTACATGAGAGTCTGAGTTGGTTTCTAAGTGGGTGCATGAGTGTCTGAGTGGGTGTCTGACTGGGTGCATGAGTTTTTGCATTAGTGTCTGAACGGGTCTGTGAGTGGCTGTGTGGCTTCATGGGTCTGTGAGTGGGTGCATGAGTGTCTGAGTGAATGTCTGAGTGCATCTGTGAGTACGTGTGTGAGTGTCTGTGTGGGTGTGTCAGTGGCTGTGTGAGTGACTCAGTCACAAAGGAGCCACACTTGCTCTTTTATCCAACAAGACTCCACAGTTTTGCAAAGAATGTCTACCCAATTGGAGTTCTTTCTACTGGTTAATAACTAAGTGATACCTCCTTGGGTAAATTCCCAGCATGTATTTTACACTACATCTGCGTAATGGAGCCACAGGAAATGTCATCTGTGACCTTGTATGTATTTTAGCAATGTGATTGATCCTGGTGAGTCTTTATTCAGAAATATGTGATGTGAAGATGACGAGACTTCAAAAAGGTAAATCTCTACCAAACAAGGGTCCTTGCTCTTTCATATATGAAGTAAGTTCTTCTTTGCTTGGTGGAGATGTCATAATCCTGAGCATCAAGAGCTCCTCACCAAAATCGGTGGGAAACATGCTGGGGGGCTGCTTTTCAAACTGTCCATCATCCTGGCAAAAGGCAGGAAAACCTTTAGTTAATGATAGAGGGTGGGCCAAACCGGTAAGCATCAAAGTGATTTCCACATTTGCATACTCCTAGCAATCTAAAGGAAGAACCATGGACTCTGCTCTCACCAGGAGAGGACAAGAAAGAACCCACTCGTCCCAGTCACATACAGTTTCCACTCCAATAGATCAGCGATGCAGCCAACTCCACAAAGGATTTCCTGTTTGATTTTGTTTTCATTTGTGTGATACCTGGGGCTATCTACCACTTATTGTCATTTTGGCATGTTCACTTGGTTTAGGCTACACTCACTTGTTATGTATTCTTGTTTACCCTATGGTATATGGGGTGCTTTATCACTTGCTTTCAGTCTGGCATGCTCATCTGGTTTAAACCCTTTATACTTTTTGTTTATTGTTGTTATTTTTTCACCTTTAATTCTTAGGGTATTCCTGGACACAGGATTGGAGTTATAGAGATCTGCTCTATATTTCTGTTGCTAAATATGATCTTCATTTGACTGTATGTTTATTTATTATCATATATTTTCTTGACCTAGCTATTATTTTATTTGTAGAGTTATTGTGCTCTTGGTTCATTCTCCCCCACTCTGAGCCACATTGAAGCTGAGAACATCTTAATTTAGGGCCCTGAAGAAGGTATTACCTGTATTTGGATAGTCACTGAAACGCGCGTCCGCACTGGGTGCAACAGGAACATTCGAATATTATACCTAGATGGATACATTTATTTCAATATACACAATACTTAAAAGCAAACTATGTTGATAGCTACTAATTCACTTTTAATTTTCTACCTAATTGAACGTGTTGTAGTTGTTCACTTTCTATACAGTTGAAGAAAGTGTTTCTTAAATGTTACACTACATGTATTTTGAAAATGTATTATTATATGTTCAAAACTCAGGTGTTATTCTTTGTTCCTGTATATGTAACCTGTCATATGTACTTTGGTGTGTTGGATGACAGAAGTAAGTGTATGGGCTGAGTGACTGTGTATACAAATGGATGAGGACTTTTTGATTGTTTGATTGTTGTATGAAGGGGGATGCGAGATATTGATTTGAGTCTGTTTTTGTTATTTAATGTTGTGTGAAAAAAAGCATAATACAAATAATAATCTGCTTGATTTCAGATTGCCACTGCATGTATAGGAAAATTGAAGTATATTTTTAGACATTTTTATATTAAATATATTTAAACCTGGATTGTTGTATTGTGGATATATGATTAGCTTGGTCAAGTATGAGGAATGACTATCCCAGATAAAGGTGCAATATTTCACTTCGCCAGTGCATTTGGGCAGGGTATTTCTTCTGTATTGTTTATGACCAACACAAAGGATTTCAGATAATTTTTCAATATGGAATTGACAAGAAAACACACTTGCTTTTGCCAATACCAGGAGTAAGGATCATATGTCCTTTACAGAAGTGGAGTTTCAACCGGGTCACCTGCTATGTTTATATGTAGAAGTGCTTACTGTTGAGGTTTAATTTTTGGTGAAATGAGCATCACGGCTGGAATGGCCCCAGAGACCCCATCCCCTGGGGCAAGACATCACATAATGGGGGAGGGAGGCTGCGCTACCCCCTCCCTGGGCCAATTTTTGCCCCTGGGACGTCATCCCCTGGAGTCCAGCTTAAATTTAATGGGGGAGTTAGGCCACATGGCCCCCTCCCCAGGCTGACTTCTGCCCCCTGGCACCCCATCTCCCGGGGCTCGGCCTTCAAATTATGGGTGCCCTGGAATCCACCCAGGCCACCCAATCAGCACCATTGAGGACCGCAGGGGGAGCCTGAATGCCCCCACAGTCCTGCCGGCTGCCCGCCTCTTGTGTGAGCCGGCATTGCTCTTTCACACAGGGAGCTGCTAAACATGCAGCTCCCTGTGTGCGAGAGCAATCATTCTGTCTGTTTCCATGTCTCCATAACAGCGGGCAGGTAAACAGATGAAAACCCTGTTCCCGCTTGCTGAGAGCAGAGTTTGTGTTTAATCAAACTTGCCAGGAACTGTCAGAGCAAACAGCTATGTCCCGGGGCTGGGCACCCCGGGACATAGCAGGAGCCTGCCCTGGGGATGGCAGTCCCCAGGGCCATATATGGCTCCAGGAGTGGGGATGTGCAGCCCCCTTCCTTGTGTGTTGATGGGCTGGCCCTGGGGAGGCAGTGGTCCCTGGGTCCTTATATATGCCAGGAGGAGGGCCCCATTTCACTTTAAAATCTTATTTTGGCCCTGGGTAGGTGGTGAACTCCGGGGCTCAAAGAGTCTCAAAAGGTGGGCCATGTGCGACCCTCTTTTTTTATAAAATGACCCAGGGACTTTGCCCATTAAGGGCCCCTGTTCAAAACAAGTGCAGGAGCCTGTGCTTGTTTTTTTCTCACCGGAGTCAAGGATCGGCCGCAACTTTAGGCGAAATGTTTTTTTAAATCCTTTTTTTTACCCTTGTTGGGTCCCTCTAGGGCCCCAGAAATAAGAGGTAAGGGGTCAGGGTTTTCCTACTCTGCCTCCTTTTCTCTTTTTTAAAATATTTTTCAGGGACTCAGCTGAAGCTGAGATCCAAGATGGCTTCCAACACTCCTGGTTAAATCAGATCTCAGCTTGAGATTGAGTGGGTTCACTGACCCCTTGCATCCCTAGATATACAAATGTGATTTTTTTAAATTAACACTTAAACTACTGAATGTATTTACACCAAATAAGCACTTGTTAAGGACTAAGAGCTAGCTTTCTGGCAAATTTGTTGTCATTTAATCTAGCAGTACGGGTTGTAGTGGTGATCAAAAGTCCTATCGGAATTAACAAGGGAAGGCACTTTTTTTGCCCTCCCCCCCCCCTTTTTCTCGGCCCCCACTTGACGGATCACCCGGAATCTTTCCATGCACAAGACCCAACTTGACACTTTTTTTGGGAACATTTTGTGAAGATTCATCAAACTGCACCAAAGATATAGGCAAGTCAAAAAAACACATTTTCTATCGATACATGGTCCTAACTTTAACAACCTATTGGTGACCACCAGAAGCAGCCATTATTGGGGAGTACTCTGCCTTCCACAAGGACTACAGCAATATTATGCCAACTACTTCCAGATGCTTTTGAGACCATCCTCTTTCCTACAATTGCTCACCTTGTACCAAGCGAAATACTTCCATTCCTTAAGATTGGACCTTGAAGACTGGTGGACATGGCCCTTCTTAGAGGATTTCCCTAAAACATTTTGCTTTTTCTCCTCCTTGGTTTTGCTGGTTTTCTTTTTGTGGCCTTAAGACTCTGGACACTTTCCCAAATAAATGCAGTGTAAAAGGTGCATGTGCCCTTCCTACCCATGCTAGGAAGTGGTACTTACTTGATTAGTTTAGTTTTTGTACCTGTGCGTGCCCTGTAAAAAAGGTACACTACATACTCAGGGCAGGTACTGTACTGGCTAATGGTGGGACTCAGCATTGATTGTACCACCTACCAGAATAGCCTTTCAAAAGATGTATAAAACCTGCACTTGCTGGCCTGTGGGTGCACAGTTGTGCCTTTGCTCAGGTTGGCATGTCCACCTCATTAGCCAATCCTGAGTATGTCTTCCACTACCACTTGAGCACCCCTAGGTAAGCCCTGAGGGGTGGAGCAACTGGTAAATAAAAGGCAGGGCAGCTACACATGGGTGTTCCCTTCACAGGTAGTGGGGAACTCCTGTGTGGGTTTTCCCTATCTAGGAGGATGGCTCTTCCCATGGGATAACACAGGGGTTTTGCTTATTCACTTTTAGTGGCCTTAGGGGCCTGGGCACTTTCCCACCATAATTGCAGTGTGAAAGTGCATGTTCTTTTCCTACACACATTAGGAAGTGGTGCTTACAAGATGTTTTCAATCATGTATTTAAAACCTGTCTCAAGCCTGCCATTGCAGGCCTGTGTGTGCGCACTTGCACCTATGGTGTTTTTAAACATGTGTCAATCCAAGCCTGCCATTGCAGGCCAGTACGTGCACAATTGCACTTGTGCTCACGTTGGCCTTTCCAAACCACTGGCCAATACTGAGGGGACTTTTCCCGACCACTAGGACACCCCTGGTGTAAGTCTTAAGGGGTGAAGCCAGTGAAAGATGAGAACGGGGCAGGTACACATGTGTGCTCCTTGCGCAGGTAGTGAAGAATACCCATGTGTGTTTTCACTGCCTATGAGGTTTGCTCTTTCTGTAGGTTAACATGGGGGAATGCTTGAAATTACTTCAAGCTGCAATAATGGCACTGGGTGTAGTGGTAACCAAAATAGAAAGATTTTTATATTATAAAAGTATGTCACATATGTAACTAATATGTATATATATCAGGGGACAAGGTGTTTTGGTGTTCAGGTGTTAAATATTTTAAAATATAGGCTGCTGCCACAAATGGGTTTATGTATCAACTTGGAAGTTAGATAGTATGAATTAGACGAATCATACAATGGAATGAACTGTAAGATACATTTAAATTTCATTTTACACCCCTGAGGAAGTCATAGAGTGTCACACCCATTGATGAAACATGTGTTGGCTGGCAGAAGAAATCAAATAAAACGAATAAGAAGAATACAGAAAAACTGTGCTTATATGATATTGTTTGTGCTTGGAGACGTATGTTCTTGTTCGATTCCTTATTGGATGCAGGGTTGGTATCCTTTTTCCTTTAGCACTGCACTGATATAACACAATAGAATAGCTGTGCGTACTGTGTCATTAAGCGCCGTATCACCTTGAATCTCCCCTGTATAACTCCTTCATTGTGTGTGACCGAAATTGTCTGGTTCGACTCACATCAACGCGTGCACCAGATGTTGTGCCTCATTTCCAGGGAGGTACTGAGTTTACAACTCTTCACTGTGTGTAATCAGTTTCACCACATTAGGAAGTTGTGTGTGTGAGAAGTTGGCCTGGTATATGCTGTCCACTAATTAAAGTGGGCACCTTGCACCAGTCCAAACGACCCTTATGATGTTTGAGGTGAAAGATAACCTTTAGATAGCTATCATAGTGGTAGCTATGGAGAGCGGCCTTTAGACTTAATCTTGAAGGAATGTAAAGCAGCTTGTTTTACCAGAATATCACCTCCTACACTGAATAAATGAAAGGAGAACCACACAGTAGTTATTTAAAAATAGGTATTTATTAATATAACACTCTCTAGTATCCGCTACACGAGGATAGAACATAAAACACACACTACGAGATCAATGGAAGAGTTGTAAGTAGCACCATACGCAGTGGGCTCCGGGGGGAGACCAAACCATATACTAAAATAGTTGTATAACAATCATGACTTGAGTCAAGACAAGATCTAGAGCACATAGAATCGCTGGGACCCCAAGGAACCACCCAAGGTCAGTAGGTAGGGGCCCCATAGAGGACAGGTGCAGTGTGCTAACACGACTGCGGACTCTGTACAATTCAATGGGGAAGTCGCGGTTACAGTTTTAAAGTTTAAGGACCCTTCTAGGAGGACTTCGAGCAAATCCTTTGGAACTTTAATGGCTGGAAAGCCAACTCACCCATGGATACTGTAGTACCCGAGTTACCTATCCCAGAGGAGCCGGGTGCATAGGTCTGGAGTGATGTCGGAAATGCCGTCGTTCTCAACGGAGTGCTGTGGAGAAGTACTGCTGCCGTGAAGATGAAAAGGGTCTGGAGGAATCCAAACCTGGATTCTGCAAGGAAGGAAACTGAAAATAGAGGGGACAGAGTCTGGGTCACTTCAGAGTGACCAGGGGCTCGGTAGACGAATGCCCACCGATGTCGGGTGCTTCAGGTGCGAAGAAGAGATGCTTGACTCTGCAGTCACGAGGACCAGGAGACATCGAGGATGACCAGGAGCCGGAGGTGAGCTGTCTCACGAAGGATGTCGAGTGCTGTGGGGTTGGTCTCTGGCTGGAGCACCAACAAGCCTTGGCAAAAGCAACCTACGAAGGAAGGTCAAGCAGGTTATGGTGTGGACTAACAAGGTCCAGGGGACTCACCAAACAATGGAGAGTCAGGGCACATCTGGAGCAACCAGGAAAGACCAACAGAAATCCCGATGACCCTCAGGAGGACCCACAGGCCGAATGACTAGGAGTCGCGGGCGGACCTCGAGCAAAATTGCAAAGTACCAGCCCATGGAGCACTCGGTGCAGGGAGGCCAGAGTTCTTTGGTGCAAATACTGCTCCGGGTCAGGACTACACGGAGTTTAATGCACAAGCTCAGGAATTGCCAACAAGCATATGCAACGGCAAATGGACGCAGTGCACAGGGGTTCGGGTTATGCCGTTCCCTCGAGGGATACGGGCCTCAATCATGCTGAGAGGGCAGATCAACCTCAGAGACCTTTAAAAACCCACCTCCTATGTCCGCAGGAGCTCAGGAGCAACAGACCGGTCAGTTGCTTTAAGGTGTCTGCAGTTGCAGGAGAATGACTCCTTCTCTCCAAGGGAGATTCTTTGGTTGTCCTAGTGCACCACTGGTCCTGCACGGAGCCTGTATGAAGCAAGGGCACAGACAAAGCTTTGGACTGAGAGGGAGATGAAGTCGGGCCCAGTCGAAGTCCAGTGAAGTCCAGAGGGTCCAGACGGTCGAAGGTCAGTGGTTTCTTCTTGTTGAATCTTGCCCATATAAAATCTAAAGTCTTGCAGCCAGGTAAGCCCTTTTTGTACCCACTGGAAGGGGTTGGACAGATTCAGGGAACCCTCCTAGGGGAGAGTCAGGACAGAGAGGTGGTTACACCCATGTCCTTTGTCCAGTTTTGCACCAGAGCAGGAGCCAATAGCTCCCAGAACTGGTTTGAGCTGGACTATCTACAGGGACACCAAATGTGCCCACATTGCAGACTTTCAGGCACTCTCAGAGTGCACCCACCCAGCACCAATACACTAAATCCTGTCTGGGAGGTGGTCACACCTCCCTGTGACAGGATGCCTATTGTGCTGCCTTCCTCTGCTCGAGCTTGGCTCAGCAGCAGGAGGGCAGATATTTGTCTCTGGTCGGCAGCATCCATTTTGTGCTTTCCCGGTCGAGAAGGCTGGCACCCGATCGACCAGTGAACCCATGAAGCTCGCTTCTGAAGGGTGGAATCTTAACTCCCACACCAGTTACCGCTGTGGAGGTATGATTCCAAGGTGTTTGATACCAAACACGATATGTTTTTTTTGCAGCCATTTTCGAGATAGCATTTACCGCAAGGTTATAATTAAGGCTCCCTGTATTCCGTTTTGACTGATTTTTACAGATAAATACAGACAGAAAACAATGTGTTTTCTGTCTGTATTTATTTTTAAAAGTGGATAAATACAAAAAATTGTGCTTCTTTTAAGTGAGTCTTCGTGCTGTCTTTCATGAATTATAGGCTAGCAGCTGAGCAGATGGACAGCATGGGAAATTAAAAAACAGGATGAAATTTCTTTAAATGACAGCATATGTCAAAATACATTTATGATATAATGCTAGTATTTACCAGTGGTTGTATTATTATGTAATATTTGGCAGCTTAAATAGCTAAAACATGACAGACATTAAAGTATGCGTGCGTGTTTATCAGTTAAATATATATGGAAAAGTACAGTTTTACAACTTCATTTGTACGCAAAACACAAAATAAATATGGATAAATACAGATAAAATCGCCCAAAAATAAATATGGATAAATACAGATGGAAATGGCCAAAAAATAAATACCATAAAACCGGGTGCCCTAGTTATAATGCACCTCTACCTATGTGTCTGGCTGAGTCACAGACAAACCGGGAGAATGGTCTCCGAAGACTGCAGAGGGGTTCTGCTCATGCAGGGGCACCCTCTCACAAAAGATCTAGCACCCTGCCTTCAGGATTGAAAAGGCCTGCTATAGGGGTGACTTATAAGTTTTATGTGGAGTGACCTATAGATATAGTGAACCTATATCTAACGTAAGTGGTGCAAGCCCCATCTTACCCAGGTTGCAGTAGCAGACCTGTAGTTCCATTTTGCACGGCCTCTCATGGGTGGCATAATACATGCTTCAGCACATGGGAGGCCTCAGGGGTACCTATGCCCTCGGTACATGGGTACCATATACTAGGGACTGATAAGGGTACCCAGTATCTAATCTGGAGTGTACCTAAGTACATGCATGATAATTTAAGGGAGAAAGCAGATAGACTGGGGTCCTGATTAGCAGGATCACCATCAAACTAGTCTAAAACAGTGCAACATCAACAAAAAGTGGGGGTAACCATAAGAAGCAGATCCTACTTTCCTACAGTGTGCATGTGTGTGCGAGTGCACTCCATAGAGACCTGCCTGATATCCGTTGTTTCCGGTCCAGGGAAGACATGGCTTGGCAGTTCGGGCTGGACTGTTCCCATGAGGCACAGGGTCAGACTGATTTGCATATGGCCATGTCTGAACTGGGGTGGCAGAGTGGGCTAAAGAACGGTGATGGATTAAACCCAGATCAGTTGACTGGGGGTGAGTGCTTGCAATGTTCAACACTCCGTCCATCATTTCCTTTGGTTTTTGCTTTGTTCGCCATAAGTTGGCAGGGTAGGCTCAGACGTGAGTCCCTTGCTCACTTTGCCACTGGATTCAAGCAAGCCTGGCTGAAGACGGCTGAAATGCCAGAAACCGGTCCTAGGAAGCTTGTTTCCGGTCCAGGGAAGACATGGCTTGGCAGTTCGGGCTGGACTGTTCCCATGAGGCACAGGGTCAGACTGATTTTCATATGGCAATGTCTGAACTGGGGTGGCAGAGTGGGCTAAAGAACGGTGATGGATTAAACCCAGATCAGTTGACTGGGGGCGAGTGCTTGCAATGTTCAACACTCCGTCCATCATTTCCTTTGGTTTTTGCATTGATATCCGTAGCACTGCATATCTGTGCTGAGTGAGTGTGTGGGCATGACTGCCTGTAATGAATTACAACACATGGCGGTGTTGTTTTACATGTTGATTCCTTGCCAAAAGAAAACTACGTTTTTTACTCGTGCGGCCTTGGCTTATGGTGCTGTTTAAAAGTATTTTAATTAGCTGTGTGTACACATTTCTGATATCATTGTGATCTGGGTGCACCTTATAACTGTGTGGTATTGAATTATAATAATTGCCAGGGTGTGCCTCATTCTGATGATATTGTGCACTGCATAAGGGTTCTGGGTGGGAGGGAAATAGGATCTTTCCCAAGTGTGCATATTTACTGATGTCATTTTAACAAGGTTAGCCCTAGTACTTCTAGTGATAATCCCAAATGTGATTTAAGCCCAGAAATAAATTATGTTCATGATGTGTTAGATAATGTGTGTGTTGAATGCAAACTTTATTTACATACACCATGTGTGAAGTCTCTTCTGTGATGCTGAGTGTATTTATTGTGTGAAAGGGCTGTGGCTTTACACATTGCCTCTGTGATAAGCCTAAATACTCAGTGCCAAGCTACCCAAGGCTGAGCGCAGGTTATACAGTGATTGTAATCACTCACCTCTGACAGGAGTCGTAGGTTCTGCCTGGCAAGGATCTCGGCTCAGCCAACCAGAACGTGCCAGTTCCAACAAAGACTAAAATATCAGTACCCTTTGGATTATTGTTCTGAAAAAGCCCCAGGCCTGCATGTCACAGTGGGTGAAACATGTGCATGCTACTCACAGTTTGCAAATTATTTTATTGAGTTTGCAATGTAAAGACTGTCAAGAGCAACAAGAATAAACAAACACGAAAATATAACATTACAACTACACTCCTTTTGTATTCAATGGATTAAGAATAAAACAAATTGAAATTTGAAAATAGGATCCACATACCCTCTATGACTAACATATACCCTTGGCTACTGTTTCCTATTGAAATGTGTGTTTAGGGGTATAACTCTTCTTTAGTTTAGTCTTTGTGACATTGTATTTAGCCTTCTCGGTGATATAGTCCCTCCTAGATCACTACACATCCTCACAATAGAAACTAACAAATTAGCAGGGCAAGCCTAACCAGAGCCCTGATAATGTCTGCTATGTAAATCATACCACAAACATAACATAAAATATGACAAAGTCTCTTCAAAATTAAAAAAAGTGTATTTTGTTAACATGTACATGCTTTCATATTAATATTTCACATTATAGCACTGCACTGTGTAGTTATTAAAAGTGATAGCGTTTAAACATATACCATTGTGATCTAAGAAGTAAGACAGTTGTCATGTAAACCCTGTACTTGGTCCAGATTATTAAAGAGTAACATTATAGACTATCAAATCAAACACAATAGGTTTTTGTACAACTGGTGTTCTGAATTCACATAATTGAACGTCCACCCATCGGACTTACTGAAGACACAAGAGTTTTGGTGTAATAAAACATTTGCCTAAGATCACACAACTTAAGGGGGAAGCTGCGACTTATCCAGGTTTCTGGTTTCACTTTGTCTTTCCTTGTGTTGAAGCTTTGTGCTTTTATTATGCCATTTTCATGTAGCCAAAGTCAACCCGAAGGTATTGAACATTTGACATAAGCACCAGTTTGTGGTAATGATGCAGGAACACCAGGTAAGTCGTTGTAAGATTTATTTGAGAAATAACTGAGCCATCAAGCAAAGCAGCAGCAGCAGAGATCTCCAAGACACCAACTGAAAACACTGGAACTCCTGCTCCAGAACACTCACGCAGTGAGACTCTGAACAGTGACATTCCAAACAAGCATAAGCTACTACATGAGTCTTCCCTTAAACATTTAAAGAAAAAGGAAGCTTTTTGCTTACTTTGGGCCACTTTGACACGACTCCCAACACTCTCATCTGTCCATTGAGTGCCCTTAACCCACCTGCTCATCCAGCTAGGGCAAAAGGCAGTGGCAGCTCTCCGACCACGTAATAACTCAAAGGGTGAGACACCCGTGGTTGAATGGGGAATGGTACGGTAAAACCAAAGCATGCTTCTCACAGAATTTGCAACAACACATTTGTTGGCAAGGGCTCACTGAATACAGTCACCAAGCACACTGTTCATGCGCTCTACCAGGCCATTAGACTGGGGGTGGTAAAGAGAACTTTTGAGGTGCTTAATCCCACAGGTGTTAAGAAATTCCTCAACTTCACGTGCAACAAACTGGACACCATTGTCCGTGACTAGGAATTCTGGAAAGCCTTCCTTCATAAAGAAGTCATTAAGGAATTGACCTCAGGCCACTTAGAATAGTAGTCCGTGAGAACTGAAGCAAATTTTGAAGAAGTATCAAGGGCATGAAAGGGACCCACAATATCGAGCCCCAGCTTCACCCACGATGCAGATGGCAAATCAATAGGGGAAAGGGGAGAAGTGCGTAATTTGGCAGACTAGTCACAGCTGAAACAAATCACACATGATTTGACCATTTCATCAACCTCACTGTCCATAGAAGGCCACCAGAAAGAAAGACGTACCCTTTTTTTTTGTTAATGTGGCACCTAGATGAGCATGTTTAATTAAAGAAGCTCTTAAAGCAAGAGGGGGAACAAGCTTGTCCCCTCTCAGTAATAGCCCATCTTCATTGGACAGCTCATCCGCAACCTGCAAAAATGTTAAAATCGAAATTTAAATTCCTCTCCTTGGGCCAACCCTTTTCAACATAATTCATAACAAGAGTCAATGAAGAATCACAACTGAGGGCCTGACGCCATTCACACTCAGAGACTGCACACAACTGTGGAATATCTACTGCGGCTACAATGAACTCCTCCTTATCCTCCTCTCCCAAAATAAGTTCTTCTTCCACAGTGTCAGAAGAGCGAGAAAGGAAATCCGCACACCCATTCTTGCTTCCAGGAATATATTCGGCACAAAAATCAAACTGAAGAAGTTTTGAAGACAAACGTGCAATCCTGGGAGTGAAACTTCTGACATTCTTTCCAGTAAGAATGAATACTAGAGGCTTATGATCAATCTGAAGACGGAACTTCCTTCCCCAAATAAAGTTCCTGAACTTCATCACAGCCCACCAACACGCCAGAAGCTCTTTTTCAATAACCGAGTACTTCATTTCCGAAGGAGATAGCACCCTGAAGGCAAACCCAATGGTCTGTGCTTCACCCCCTTCCTTCTGGGACAGGACGGCACCCACTCCAACATTGCTAGCATCAATAGTGAGAGTGCAGGTGAGGGAAGGATCATAGTGTTTCAAAACTTTAGGCGAGACAAGTTGTCTCTTCACCCACTCAAAAACACTCTGGCATTCAGGACTCCACTCAAACGCACCACCCCTCATAAGCATTTGAGACAAAGGCCTCAACTTGCTCGCAAAATCTTGAATGAACCATGAATAAAATTCACAAAGACCGAGGAAAGACATGAGACCAGTCTTGTCTGACGGAAGACAATTGAGTCAACAAGACTAGACTTAAGAAGAATCCCATTTTGATTAACTAAATGCCTCAAGTATACATCTTCCTTGTTCATGAAAACACATTTGTCCCTACGTAACACTACACCATTAGTTTGGAACCTGGACAAAACTTCCTTTAAAATGGTGTCATGTGTAGCTCTGTCGGGCGCAAAGACAAGAACATCATCTTGGAAAACAGAAAGCCCTTCGATCCCCTTCAGCATGTTGAACATGAGTCGCTGAAAAACTAAAGCAGCAGACACAAGCCCAAAAGGCATACGGACATACTGGAAAGTGCCACAAAGGGAAACAAATGCAGTGAGGTGTCTTGACTCAGGTGCCAACTCTACTTGATGATAAGCAGATGCCAAGTCTAATTTTGAGAAAACCTTTGCATCTTTTTAACCTGCCAGAAGCTCATTTATATTAGGCAGAGGGTGCAAATCCACCCAGATTTCTCTGTTCAGGCAGTGAAGGTCAGCACAAACCCTAAGCTCACCATTCTGCTTGCGCACAACAACAAGCTGAGACAAGCATAAGGAGGACTCAACTGGTTCTATTATTCCCTTAGCACAAAAGGAGTCAAGCTCTCTTTCGAGATCCTGTCTGATACTAAAGGGAACATTTATCAGCTTATGTTTGACAGGAATGGCATGCTCTTTTACAATGATTTTATGTTGAAAATCTCTAATCTTTCCAAGTTCACCAGAAAACACATGGGGAAATTTGTTAATGAGATCTTTAAGGTCAGAATTGCCCCTTATGGCAAGAACCTATTCTGTGGTTCAAGGTCTAAGTACCTTCCCAAATGAACCTTGGTGGAACCAGCCCAAAATGTTCAACCCTTTGTGTGCAACATATAGCTTTCCAGCAATCCTCCTCCCTTTGAACTCCATAATTTCCTCGATGTAACCGGACAAATTTATCTCTCATCCCTTGTAAGAGACAGCTTTGCGATCAGGAGGTAACAGGGGTCTATTTGGCCATGTTGCATTCAATAGACTCAACGTAATCATGGAGATCCGGGCACCGGAATCCACAAGGAGCTTCAGTACTCGATCTCCCATTAAAATCTCTACAAGGGGGTCAACACACAACTCAGGATTGCCCACAATGACCCCGTCATCTTGCACAACCACAACCATGTTACAAAGATCTTTAGTGACAAATTCTTCATCATCCTCAGGCATGCTTCCATCAACAACACACTTCACTGAAGAAGATTGAGAGGATACTTTCCCTTTTGCAGCCTGACATACTTTTGCAAAATGACCTGTTCTATTGAAAATCCTACAAGTCACAAATCTAGCAGGACACTTCCCATTCCCCATGTGAGTCTTGTATCCACATCTGAAACAAAAGTTACTTTGAGAAAAGAAAGCATTCTGCCAGTCAAACTTGGAACAAGGTCTGTCAAAGGATTTGTACTCGTTGTTATCTCTCGCCTTGTCTTTGTTGTCTTTCTCTTTTACTTTAACAGCAGAGACAGCATCAGTGTTTTTGTTTTCGAGGTCCTTTGCTGAAGTTTCAATGCTTTTCGCAACCTTGATAGTTTCATCGAGAGTAGGATTTCCCATAGAAAGGAGTTTCTGCTTGATAGTTTTATCTGTACAATGACAGATAAATTGATCGCGCACAACCTGGTCTGCAAAGTTCTCTGACACTCTGCCACGAGTCTTCTCAGGGCATTGATATAGTTGTCAACATCTTCCCCTGTGTTCTGTATGCGTAAGGAGAATTTGTGGCAAAGAACGACTATGCTAGGCTGAACATCGAACCTGGTTTGTAACCTCTTGACAGTGTCTTGATATTCATCAAGGACGTTCTCCCCATCAATGATTGGAGGAGGCAGATGCTTCAAAATAGCTCTTCCCGCAAAACCTAATGAGTGTAACAAATGGTAATTCTTGCGTTCAGCTCTAAACCTGTTCGCACCCATTGCACCAAGGTAGGTGTTAAACCCATCGAACCACTATTTCCCCTTGATAGGTGGCTCACCAGGTGTCTCTAAAAACAGAGGAGGAGGCAAAACAGTTTGCATCTTTCACAACTTGAGAGACTTTGCAGTGCTCAGAAAAGACAGCACCGTGACAGATGAAGAGAAACTGCCTTAATTCAACAAAAAGCAAATGATGTTCAGCTAGCAAACACGTCTGAATAGGGTGTCTATTACATGCAAGTAGAATCTTGGCTATCTTGAATAAGATGCACACAAACAAATGTGAACAACAATCACTTAGAACAAGTCTTTGTTTTTAGTATATCCACAGCGTTATTGTTTTATAGTGTATAAACAGTGTTAAGCTCTGTCTGGCGCATCCTTTTTGGCGACGAGGATGGGATAATGATACAGGAACACCAGGTAAGTCGTTGTAAGATTTATTTGAGAAATAAGTATAACTGAGCCATCAAGCAAAGCAGCAGCAGCAGATATCTCCAAGACACCAACTGAAAACACTGGAACTCCTGATCCAGAACACTCACGCAGTGAGGCTCTGAACAGTGACATTCCAAACAAGCATAAGCTACTACACAGTTATATTACACAAGGTCACGTTCTGTAATGGTTGTCAACTGTTCCGCAGGAGCGTCAGAGACCTGAAGAGAATTCCGCAGCCTTCCCCAACTGTTTTCCGACTCTATCAGACTCTAGAGACTCGGAAGACTAGCCAAGGAAAACAGGGAAACAAAACAAGGGAAGGAGGGTTCGTACTTCAAAGGGTCACTGGCTTTCTGGTTCCGTAGACAAGACGATTGACTCCTGGCATACTCCCTGGAAAACAAATATGGTGTAAACAAAGCTACATACAACCAACTCCCTTTGTATCACTTTACCCTTAACCTCACATACCCCTGTGACTTGCTTCTACTCTTGTACTGAGAAGGCGTCAAGGTGTTCACTGCACGATCCTATATGAAGGAGAGCACACTGTTAGAATGAAGTAAGAGTCAACCCCAGGTCTACTCTATATCCGCTGTCTTCATACCCTCTATAATGGTGTGTAGGAACTACCGACTCCCTGGACTCTATTTGCCTGGTGATTAGTGGGGAAGGTACTCTAAGGAAAGAGATAACAGTACATGTCAAAACAAACAGAAATACCCACTGGTATCGCAAACAATAATTGATGGACAATGTAGCGCAGTGCGCTTTTACCGTGTTTCTGACGAGGAGCTCCACAACCCAGTGATTCACGCAATTCCCCAGGAAGAAACGGGATACTGCTGGAAAAGGAGAGGATTGAACACACCTCACTGGAACGTGCTCGAGAAGGAATACAATCAGGGTACTTGGATTAGGAACCACGTCTTTGGCAGGTAGAAGGAATGGGATCAGCCAATGGAGTGCTTATTATAAGTAGGGTTAACACGAAGGGAAAAAATATGAAGGGGCAGAATAAAGAAATAAATGCTAGCGCAAGCGGTGACGGGCAACCCTGGCTAAAGGGAAAGCACTGGGAACCATCCGGCAGAAAGGGATGACAAAGTCCTTTCAAAGCAGCATAGTCAATGGTCCGTGCAAGAACAACGAGGACACATCCGTTACCTACATGGACAAGACTACTCACGTGGGCACAAAGGAAAACAGGGAAAGTCCAACCTGCTCGAGTTGGTCAAGTAGCGAGCAGGGATAAAACGCCACGAGAAGTAGAAGCACGCAGCGTGTACAACAACCCGGCTTCATTCACCCGAGTGAAGCCGGAAACAGAAAATGACGAAACCGGAAGTCAGGCAGCTGAGCGTTTGGACGGAAAGGAATCTCGAGACAAGAACGCTAAGCGCGTTTCCTTGCCTCGAGATGCCTTAAATACCCCCGCGTCAGGAGTCGCGGACCGTGGGGCATGACACATTCATGGTTTGTGTGGGGGAGGGCACATGGATAAGGGGATTTAAAGTGATTTGCTCAGAATCACACAATGTTCTGCCAACGCCGAGACTCAAACCTGGTTCCCTTGTTCCAAAGTTGCCAACCCTGGCCATAACACCATATCCTGGGCAGATGAAGGGTGGCAGGCAGAAACCACATGAGCTCATTAGCTCATTATGGGTTCGAGGCTCCAAACGACCTCGAGCTGAGCCAGGATTCAGGCTCTAGCTTTCTGTGGCTTGTCCACCTCAATGCTTGCATGACGTGTCTCACTTCATTGAACCTTTAAAATACTACAACTGGTTTCCTTGAATTCGATTGTGTACCTTTTATGACACTGTGGGCCATATTTATCAATTTTTGAGTCAGCCTTGCGTTATGCAAGGTAATGCGAGGATGCCGCAAAACGTAGATGAAATTCATCAAGCCACCAAGATCACCTTGCATGGCCCTGTGGTGCTTAGTAAATCTCCTAGGCAACTCGAACTACTACATTGCGTTACTCTGCCCCAGGGAGGCGTCACATGGGTGGAGCATGGGTGTTCCCATGCATCCACCCATGGATTTTGGCGCGTTCCGAAATTTACTATGAGTGCTAGACCTGGGGATGCGTCAAACTGCTACACCTGCCTTGAAGAGGCATAATAAGGAAAAATATCCTTATTTCTCTTAATTTTTTCTCTTTCTATGTGTACTGCATTCTGCAGCACATGTAGAAAGAAGAAAAAGCCTGAAAGGATTGCTTTTGTTCAGGAAGGTGCTCCTTCCTACACCAAAATAATCCTGCCTGCAACACAGTGGTGCAAGGGGGGCTGCATTGGCACTAGGCAGCATATAGTGCGCCAGTGCAAGGAGAAAACTGGGATGTGTCGTATAATGTTAAGTATGACCCATTCCTGCCCTCTACCTGTCACACAACACAGTGCAGCAAGATGTCTTGCTGTGCTGCATTGCTGACATTTTGATAAATATGCCCCTGTGATCCCACCTGTTGGGAGCTGATAGCAATTGGCTAATCAACGTTCAAAAAATCCTTTATCTCGGCATGGGCACCAAAATAAACAAGCATTTGCAAAGTGACTTGGTCACTCATGGACGAGATCTACTGGCTTTATCAATGAGTTATTTTTTAGCCATGTTGTATAGCAGTGCACCTGCTGTGCAGCACGGCTGAAGGTAAAAAATAAATCACTATTACGTAAAAAACCCTGGCTGCATCATAGCACTTTCTCTTTTTTTACTTTCAACCATGTGCAACATGGCTAAAAAAAACATCGACAAATCCAATAAATCTTGCATTGGCGAGACCTATTGGCTTTGTCAATGCTTGTTCCCTTTTCCAGTAACCACCCTCTCTGCCCTTTTCACTGCAATCCACCTTTCTGCCCCTTCCCCACATTCACCTCTCTTCTCTGCTCACAGTTGTCCTCTCCCCCTCCATCCTGTCCTTTCTTCACCCTCTGCCTGTCCTCTATTCATCCACATCTACGTTTCCCGTAAAGATGGAGACTAACTTTACATATAAAGAAATTGGAAATGATCACAGTGTTAATTGCACTGATGTAATCCTGAAGTGTTTCTCATGATTGTCTTTCTGGTGGTATTTGATTGGCGTATTTTAGGAGCAATGCTTGCTTTCTAAAATAAAGGTTTTAGTTTTTCCATAAGTTGTAGGCGTTATTTTCTCTTGCTCTGACAATAAGTTGTTTGCTCTAAACCTGTAGTCAAATATATGAGTCATCAAGGATTACTGCCTTGAAGAAAATTCGAACATACACTATGGACTATATAGCGGTGCAAATCTTGACACGTGGTAAATATTTGGAAGGGTTGGTGCAAAAATTAGCATGCACTGATTGTGCAAATCTGACCATTCACTAGTGATTAATGAGTTATGGGGAAAATCTGAACATGCACCGTGATTAATGGATGATGGTGCAAATCAGGGCATTTGCTAAGGTTTAATGCGTGATGGTGCAAATCTAAACATACTTATATAATGGTTGTAATTTCTTACATATTTCATGCTCTTGGTGATACTTGTTCCCCCATAATGTACGTAATTATTCATGTATTGTAGGTATTTGTGGCACGATATGCCAGTCTGTTGGCATGTTTGCAGTAGCATAACATTGTTAATTCTTGGCATTTTATAATATCACTAGAGGTGTAGATGGCCTCACCATTTAAAATTGGTGGGCCTTTCTGCATCTGAACATTCACTCATCCATTCACACACTCACCTACTAATCAAGCCATCCATCCCTGCACTCACTTTTTCAACGGTTTACCCATGCACCTACTAATTCATCCACCCATATATGCACTCCATCACTCAATAATTTTCCATGTGTCCTAGGAATTTTTCTTCCTAGCACATTTTGGTACATCAAACCAGTTACAATTTATCGGTGTCATATTTGCCAGAAAACACTGGGACATTGTGGATTTCATTGCAGAAAGCACCAACAACTGCATGTTATGCCCCATTTTTAGACCAAGGCATGTAATAGGTGTTTTTGTATCACACCCATTAAATTCCAAGCTCTGCAGTGTCAGATTTTATGAGGTGTGATAAATATTGCATCCTCCTCCAGGGCACTCTTGGTGAGAGAAATTTACATTTTTATGGAAAGCCTTGACTTTCAATGTCATAAATGTACAACAATGGGGACGTGGCTTGACGACGAAGGAGCATGGCGGTGCACGAGTGAGACTCCTCGAAGCGGTGTGGTGGTTTCGTGCTATCTCGCCATCTCAATGCGACCAAAATACCACTGAGAGCGTCGTAAGTTGTCTGCAGCAAGATGTATCCCTCAGTGTTCCTGAATTTAATGTTAATGATCTATTTTTTGATGAAGACGACTCCAGCCCCGGTGCGGTAAAGTTGCGATCGCCATTTTGTTTTCATTGTTCCCGCATTTTCTTCACAACGTGGAGTACGTTAATGTCCTATGTTGCGTTGAATTGCTCTTCTCAAATGTAAGCAATGATGTCACTGGACTGAGTTCTTTAGTGACCCTTCTCTTCAATTTGGAACTCTGCCCTCTCTGTTTTGACATGGTTGTTTAGCTCAGCCGAGTGATAAATTATTGGCCACCATCTTGTGTTTAAGCGCTCATTGGCAGAGATGCACCTTTATCAGGAAGTATTTTAACGGCTGGCTTTCTTGACTTTTAATGTTTGTGCCACTGCTGCAGTAACGCCTATTTTTCAATATAGGGGTTATTTTTGCTTACTCACTTGTTTTTCTAGCATTCTTCCCCTCATGATGTTTCCTTGTGGTGGATGGCATAGGTGATGGAATTCATTTCAATCTCTGCTTAATCTCTACAAATCTAATAAGATTTGCTTCTGACCCCCTAATTGAAGTGTTTTTGGTGGTTGAATTTGGAGTTCAGCAGGATTGTCTTCAATATACAGCAACCCATACTGCAATTAAAGCTTTTCTATATATTTTAGCTCTTGGTGCTGCATGGGCAGATTGAGGAAATCAGAGCCTCTCTCTTCGAAATCCACTCACTCCTTCAATTAAAAATTCAAGGATTTTTACTGAATTCTCCAAGATGGAAGATTCTGCATCATCTTCAGCTAAGAGTCCTAACTTAACAAAAATGTTTCTTCAGCGACAGGAAAATCTAATATAAAACGTTTAAAAAAAGATCCTCCGTCTCCACCCAAATCTTCCTCCCCCGTCTCATTGGAGATTTTGCAGGAAGAAATACAAGCCCTTCGACCCTTTGTGGAGGAAACTAACACCAAGCTGCAATTCCTCACTGACAATTGGTCTCAAATGGATAAAAGACTTTCGGCGGTTGAGTGCACCATGTCTTCTCTTCGGGCCACTGATACTAAAGTCACGGCACTTCAGTCGCAAGTATCCACGCTCCAAAAACAGGTCGAGGACCTTGAAAACCACAATAGGAAAAATAATCTGCGTATTTATGGCCTTCTGGAGGGGGTTGAGGGTCAAGATCCTCTCACCTTCAGATCCTTTCTCCACAAGCTACTTCATATGCCAGAGGAAACTGTACTAAACATTCAACGTGCTCATAGACTTGGACGTCCGTCATCCAATACATCTTCCTCACAGAGACCGAGAGGAGTCATATTATATTTTCTTGAGTACACTGACTTATTAAAGACTTTGTCAGCTGTTAAATCATCTCAGCACATTGTGTGGTCTGGATCGACTCCATTCTTCGCACAGGACTACGCTAAAGCCACAGCTACTAGACATAAGGCATTTCTCAACATGAGACGTGAACTACGTTCTTTAGGAGCCCGGTATGGTATCTTTCATCCTTGTTTATTTAAGGCCACATACAGAAATAGAACTACTACCTACGAGGATCATCTGTGACCAAAGACCTTCATCAATTCATACAAGTTGGAGACTACGGGATTTTCGGAAGTCTCAACCTCACACAATATTTGATCTTATTTGTGTTTTGGGACTTTTCCTTGTCCTTTGATATGTATCTTCTCTTTGTTTGTTAACTGAGTTTTACTCTCTACAATGGTCAAGTTCTTTTGTTATATTGTGTAATTGATTAATTTATGTGATGAATTGCAGAATTTGTTGTGATAATCCTTTCATTGGTTCTTCTTTTTCCCCTTATCTAGATCTGTTAATGTTCGACGCTCGCAGTTTTTTGTTTGTTACGGGCATGATCCATCCCCGCCCTTTGTTCTGTTGACTTTGGTCATGCCATTTGTTCCATGTGGTCTCACGCCGCCCCCTCATCCCTGGTCGATATTTGTAGGTATGTTTTCTTTCTACTTTTCTTCTTTTTTCTTCCTTCCTGTACCTTTTCTACTTCTACTTTTACTTCATTTTCAGGTATCTCTTTTGTTCTCTCACCCTTTCCTGCACTATCTCATCTATTCAGTCCTGTAATTTTTCCCGCACTATGTTTCCTTTTCCTCCTTCTTTCCTCCCTTTTCACTTTTTTAAATTTCAAGGTTAATCTTCACCTGTTTGTATCTTATTTATCTTTTTATGATATTTGCATTAAGGCTGGTTCATTTCATCATTAATTTTGCCTTTTTGATTTATGGCTTTAAAAATAACTACTTGGAATGTTAAAGGTTTAAACTCCCCAATTAAGAGACAACGGGTATTATCTTATTTATCTAAATTGGATGCTAAAATTGTTTTATTGCAAGAAACTCATCTCACAGAGTCTGAATCCTCAAAGCTTAAGATAAGTTGGGTCGGTAAAATCTTTTTCTCACCTGGAGATGGTAAAAGAAATGGTGTCATTGCTCTAGTTCACAAGTCATTGAAGGTTTCCCTCATTTCACAAGAAAGAGTCAATGAGGGTAGATGGTTGTTCAACAAAATGTAGATTGATGGAGTTTCACTTTCTCTCTTCAATGTTTACAATCCTATTTCTGCTGATGGCCTTTTTTGGTCCCATATACACAAACTGGTCTCTCATAACAATGCTACAATGTAATCCTCGTAGGAGACTGTAACCAAGTATTTGATCCTTTTCTGGATCGAAAATCTGCAGTTTCTTTCATTCCTTGAAAAGCACACAAAACCTTTACTCAAACTATAGAACACCTACATTTAAATGACGCCTGGAGATTATGTGATCCATCTCTACAAGAGTTTACTTTTTACTCTCCACCTCACCAGACTCAATCAGGAATTGACTATATTTTCACATCACATAATATTTCCCAATCCTTATTATCCGCTGATATAGGCCCCATACTTATCTCCGATCATGCTCCTGTTTCCATTCAGCTTGACATCATGCCTCACTCTGATCATCCCCGAAGGTGGCGTTTCAATAACTCCTTGCTTTTAGACCCTCATTTTAACACTTCTTTTATTTCTTTTTTTAACGAATACTTTCTTTTTAACAACAACAACACTATACCTTTTCATACAATTTGGGATGCCTTTAAGGCCTCTGCACATGACTTTATTATTCGATATACCTCTAACAAACGAAAAATGGCCTGAGCTTCGAACTCGGAACTCCTCTCTAAGATTAAAAAAATAGAACATATCTATTACACTTCCAAATCGAAACAATGTCTACCTAATCTGATTAATACTAAGATTCAATATAATAAGGATACAACTGATAATGCCTCTTTATTTCTTTTGAAGACTAGTGCCAAATTCTATGGAGGACAAAGTAAATCTGGCAAATTGTTAGCTAATCATTTTAAGACTAAACAGAATAAACTCCATATAGAATCTATCACAACAGACACCAACATTTCTAAATATAAAGACGCCGCTATCCTACAAGAATCTGTCCGGTTTTATGAACAACTCTATACACCAGAGATTACTTCCACTGATGATGATATCTCCCTTTACCTTTCCTGAATTCATAAGAACCCAAATCCGTCTTTACATTTGGACCTCCTAGAGTCTTACCTGACTCAGGCTGATTTACTTAATGCACTTAAACCCTCAAAAAAGACAAGGCCCCGGGCCCAGATGGCTTTACTGTTGAATCCTTTTTGCATTTTTCCCAAATAATCCTACCTAAATTACATGCTTTAATCTCCTCTTTTCTTTCGTCTGGTAATTCCTCAGGCAATTTTCTGGAAGCCTTGATTTGTCTTATCCCAAAGGAGGCTAAGGATTTACATTAGTGTCAAAACCACCGACCCGTTTCTCTAGTTAACATAGACTACAAAATCTTCTCTAAATCGTTAGCCCTTCGATTGGAATCTTTTCTCCCTCAACTTTTAGGTAAGGAGCAGACGGGTTTTGTCAAAGGGCGATCTATCAACGACAATTCCTGTTTGTTTTTTGACATTATTTCCAAGTCCCCAAATCTTTCAAACCCCCTTGCTGCAATTGCCCTTGATGCTGAAAAGGCTTTTGATAGGGTATATTGGTCTTTTATTTTTCAGACATTAAAATGGTTTGGTTTTGGCCCGAAAATTATCTCCATGATTTCCCTGCTCTACTCAAATTCTAAAGCTGCAATCTTTGCCAACGGTCTCACCTCCCCCTACTTTCCTCTTCACAGAGGAGTGCGACAAGGCTGTCCTCTTTCCCCTTTTCTTTTCACTCTAGTCCTAGAACCTTTTTTATCCAAAATACGACAGAATCAGTCCATTACAGGTTTCACCTCAACCTCTTTACAAATTAAATTAGCCGCTTATGCTGATGATGTTCTTCCGTTTCTCTCTCATCCTCAGATCTCCCTGCCAGCCTTTTTAAATGAAGTTCAATCTTACTCCACTGTCTCGGAAAACAGATTAAACAATGATAAGTGTGAAATCTTACCCTTAACTAAATATACTTTTAAAGAAGATTTTTCTATTTCTAATTTTACTTGGAACGCTCTTTACATAAAATATCTTGGTATATGGTTCACTCCCTCCATTAAAACATCAATTCCTCTCAATTTCAATAAATGTATTGAGAAGCTTAGCTCCCTTGCATCTAAATGGCATCCTCTATATCTATCATGGTGGGGACGTCTAGACACTATTAAAATGATATTAACACCTATTATCCTTTATCTTATCTTTAATATTCCCTTACCAATTCCTACAAAGTGGTTCCAAAAAATTAACTCCATTCTCACCTCTTTTCTATGGCAGGATAAAAAATCTAGAATGTCCCTATTAAAGTTATCGCGTCCAAAATCTGAAGGTGGTGTTCGCTTTCCTGATTTTCCCAAATATCATAAAGCCTTTTTACTATGACATATTTCCAAGTGGTTGTCTGACCCCTCTCCTGATTCGCCTCTATGGGTTGACCTAGAGAGCTCCTTCCTTTCTCCATTTTCTTTCCGAGAATATTTATCTTTCACACGGAAACCACAAAAGTTATGTATACCAATTATTAAACATTCTTGTAAAAGTTTGAATAATCTTCTTAATTTGAACCACATGATTTAGTCACATTTCTCAATTCCACCATATGGCATAATAATTTCATATGCATTAAGAATAAACCTGTTTATTGGAAGACTTGGAGAGATAGAGGCATTCTTTGGGTACATCATCTGTTTGAGAATTACACTTTCCTCACCTTTTCTAAGGCATGCTCCCTTTTTCATTTGCCTTCCTCATTTTTACATAAATTTTTAGTTTTACGCTCAGCTATACTAGATTCTCACTCTCATTTTAAATCCTTGCCTTGCCCCTCTCCCAAACCAGATTACACTTAGTCGAGCATCCTTTGTAGATCGCCTAAGACCTCCAGTCTTTATACTTGTTTATTAATCCCATTCGTAATAAGAGCCAAAACCAAAATTGAGCTTTCTTGGGAAACTGACCTGGATACTCATTGGACCATTTCTGTTTGGAATAAGATTTGGACGAACTTAGGAAGTGCTCCAGAACAGCTAGCGCTACACAAACCCTTTTCTTCTCTAACAGACTACTATTAACTCCAGTTTCCTTACATAGAATAGATTCTGATAGTCCTGATAACTGTTGGTCTTGCTCAGCTCCACAAGCTGATCTTCTTCACTTACTTTTTTCATGCCCATATGTTATGAAATTTTGGATCAGTCTGGCTAAAAATTAACACTATTTTTGGTGCTAACACTCTCCTTTCATTTGCAAATATTTTTCTGAGTAGGCTTTCAACTAGCTGGAACATACCAAATTCACAAACGAAAATCATTGACCTATTATTAGCTGCAGCCTTTTCAGCAGATAACAAAGAACTGGAAAGATACTTCCAAACTCTCGTACTTAGCCCGGTGGTATTCTGTATGTCATAACCACAGACTTGACATGACCTTTGTATTTCCCATGTCTCTGAAACAAAAAAGATTACTTTTATAGTCTCCGATTACACAATTTTTAGATATTAGTGCTAAAAGATCTTATGCTCCATTACCATGTATTGAAGAAGTTGCTCAGCCCCCTTGAATTTTATGTTTCTATTTTTGTGATCATTTTAATATTTATTTGATTCAATATAATTTGGTTCCAGTTGTATAATTAACAAAGTCCGAGCCCGTTTTCACTTTTTATTCCTGCCATAAATTTTTCTTTTCTTGTGTGATTACTATGGGTGGGCGGAATTTGCGAAATCCACTTTCGCAAATTATCGCGAAAATGTTTAAAATTATCGCAAACAAGCGGAAATATCGCGAAGATGCGGAATTTTTTTCCCCGCATGTTCGCAAGATTTTCTGCATGGTTGCGGGTCACCAACTTACCCATGTGGTTGCTCGCGGGCGCGGCCATCTTGTTTTGAGTTGTCTCGCGGTGCATGATCGCGAGAAGAAAGACGTGATCGCGCGACGCATGACGTCACTGCGGGCGCGAACTGTCACGAGACAGCGCAAATGGCTAAAAACAATCCAACATCTCATGGAGAACGCGACCGGATCAAGAAAACTTGTCGGTGAACGCAGGGATCCAGGTAAGGCGAATGTATTATTTTACAGCGCGAGCAAGAAACAAATTATCGCCAAGCTGCGGAAAGTGGAAATTTTGACATTTTCGCGCTCTCCGCGGAACACGAAAATGTCAAATTATCGCAATTTCCGCGAACGGAACGAAATTTTCGCCCAGGCCTCGTGATTACTGATTACCTGCCTATATGCTATTAATATTACCTTTTGCAATATATTGCGATGTCATGTTACTTGATACTTTGATGTTCTATCTTGTTATATTTTCAATAAACTTATCTTTTGAAACTTAAAAATAAAACAACAATAAATGTGTTGGGATGGAAAAGTCCCCTGCATGGTGGCAGACGTGCAACCTTGCCTGAGTGCCCCAGCTGCATGGATATCTAGATAAATGATTTTTGATCATGAGCGAACACAGGTCATGGCTGTGTATCATGACCTAGGCCTGTCTCATTGTAATGCAGTCTTCTTGGACCACGAGAGCTGCATCAAGCTCTACCCTCACAGTCTTAGAGGACTACTGCACTCGCCAGGAGATAAACGAGATGAGCGTGGTGGTGGCAGCATACCAGTTTTGTGTTTTAATAAAAATCAGTAGTGTGAACAGGTTTTCTTAGGTCTCGCCTACGCAAAGCACATGCGTTGCATAGGAAAAGACCTTTAGCAATCGCTTCAGCTTTGCTGTCAAAAACGTGCACACTTTGCATTGCTTTGAATGCAACGTGTGCACGTGTGGCGATTCCCTTGCGGGAGCGAGCTTTCAAACCTTGTGTTAATTACAAACATATGGTTACTGCTCGCTCCCGCAAGGGAAACAGGCGCAGGCCCCCTCCTCTCTCCCCTCCCCCTGCTGCAAGCGCGTCCTTCACTTTTACTTTCGCGGCCGTGTCAGTTTCGCGGCCAATGCTTTCACGTATAATTGGCGTCTACGTTTTCCACTGTGAGCGCTTTCCCTCCACCTTCACTCTCCCGCCCTCTCTCTTGAAGCCCCCCTGCAACAACCAGCAGCATTTCCCACAGTCACGAAGCAACTAACAGCATCCCCGTCTAGTCATACAACAAAATAACGCTCATCAAACCTTCTCTTTCTATGGCTTTACACCAACCAAACTGACATATTGCCCTTTAACTGCTATTCTCCTTTCTAGGGTTACCTCGGGTGGCCAGCAGTCCAGAATATCTCCGAAGAGCCAGTATTTTGAGAAAGAAATCCGTGTTCCGCTATTTACTCCTTTAACGGACGTCTTCTTTCTTGTAAATATTGCAAGCAGGGCCGCGTGCGAGTGCCTCAGGTGCTCACAACCAATCAAGCAGTTCAACACATATTCGATTGGGCAGTAGTAAATTGTGGTGATCTTGCATTCGTTGGAAGAACTTTTATTAAGGGATTGGCTAATGAAGTTCTTCTTTATTTCCCGTAGGAAGTAGAACATCGGAGATTGTGGTGCGAGTTTCGATTGGATGAAGCTACGTTTACTGATTGTTTCATTGACTGTGGGAGTTTTCTGGGAAGTGGCTTAGAAATTATACATGCTGCACGTAGGAGCTTCTGTATGAATAGAGCAGGCAGGCATCTTACTGTGGAATTTATGAGGCTACATCATAGTGAGTTGAAGCCATGGCCTAAAGCAGCTAAAAGGGCACCATAAGCAGTGTGAACGGAAACGATGGTGGTGACAAGGGCCTTCAGAGTTGGTTCTTTTGGTCACCCTGGGCTCTGCCCCGTATTAGTATCTGTGGCACCATCTGCCTTCTAATAGCCATCCGACTCATGCCGTGGTAACGCGTTTCCTCCCACGGCCCTTCCCTGACTGTACCGCACCCTTCTTGGCCCGTGATGGAACACCGCCACCTCCACCCTGAGGCCGCGGAGTTTGGTCCCCGCCTCGAACGTCTCCTTGACACACTCCACAGGTCACGGCGAACAAGCCTTGAATGGCCGCCGCCCCACCCTTGATCGAAGCTCGTCATGCATAGCTGCCAAGGTTTCGAATTGCTGTGTGACATTCTCATAATTTCAGTGTAATTATGAGTGATATTTGAACGACCATGAGTGACACTTTTTCTCTAGCAAAATAAACTAACAATCCAAGGTGATCAAGTTCGGGCGAAGTTTAACTTTTATCCATATAGGCAAACGTACAGGGCAGTGACTGTCATAAAGATGCCACTCTGGATGTGACGCGTCAGAGTCCCAGCATATGCCTTGGGCCACCTCACGTGCATGGTAGAAGTAATGCTGCAGTGGGGGGGGGAGCTGGTGACATCTCGCTGGTGCTTTATACCACTGACATCTCCCACAGACCCTCACACTTGGTGTCATTTGTGTCAGTGCTTGCTCTTAAAAGTCAAAGCACCACGGATAAGGGTAGAAAACACCACTAATGAAGAGTGTTGGCAGTGCCAACATGGCCTTTAAACCTTTGAATCTTATGTAGCGGGACGTTGGCTGGCGACCTTTGAACTCTGCAGGCTGTGCATTAGGCGCCTCACTGGTTGCGCTCTGTGTTTCTCAGTGGATGCCCCTATAGACACCAATGACGCCCACCGCAGCTCTTCATAAAGCCACCTGGGTCTGTTCAGCACCTCGTGATTAGACGGTGTCATTCTGAACAGAAGGAGGGAGATAAGCTCTTGGAACAGCGTATTTTCTCATTCCTTGAGAGTTAAACATTAAGCATTGGCATAGCCAATAGGTATCGCCTTTAGAACCTTATAAGTGTTTAGTCATGCAACAGTTGATGTTGTTGCACTAAGGATATTGTGCTGCATTACTACTTTGATGTTCTATCTTGTTATATTTTCAATAAACTTATCTTTTGAAACTTAAAAATAAATGTACAACAATAAATGTGTTGGGATGGAAAAGTCCCCTGCATGGTGGCAGACGTGCAACCTTGCCTGAGTGCCCCAGCTGCATGGATATCTAGATTAATGATTTTTGATCATGAGCGAACACAAGTCATGGCTGTGTATCATGACCTAGGCCTGTCTCATTGTAATGCAGTCTTCTTGGACCACGAGAGCTGCATCAAGCTCTACCCTCACAGTCTTAGAGGACTACTGCACTCGCCAGGAGATAAACGAGATGAGCGTGGTGGTGGCAGCATACCAGTTTTGTGTTTTAATAAAAATCAGTAGTGTGAACAGGTTTTTTTAGGTCTCGCCTACGCAAAACACATGCGCAGCTTAGGAAAAGACCTTTAGCAATCGCTTCAGCTTTGCTGTCAAAAACGTGCACACTTTGCATTGCTTTGAATGCAACGTGTGCATGTGTGGCGATTCCCTTGCGGGAGCGAGCTTTCAAACTTTGTGTTAATTACAAACATATGGTTACTGCTCGCTCCCGCAAGGGAAACAGGCGCAGGCCCCCTCCTCTCTCCCCTCCCCCTGCTGCCAGCGCGTCCTTCACTTTTACTTTCGCGGCCGTGTCAGTTTCGCGGCCAATGCTTTCACGGATAATTGGCGTCTACGTTTTCCACTGTGAGCGCTTTCCCTCCACCTTCACTCTCCCGCCCTCTCGCTTGAAGCCCCCCTGCAACAACCAGCAGCATTTCCCACAGTCACGAAGCAACTAACAGCATCCCCGTCTAGTCATACAACAAAATAACGCTCATCAAACCTTCTCTTTCTATGGCTTTACACCAACCAAACTGACATATTGCCCTTTAACTGCTATTCTCCTTTCTAGGGTTACCTCGGGTGGCCAGCAGTCCAGAATATCTCCGAAGAGCCAGTATTTTGAGAAAGAAATCCGTGTTCCGCTATTTACTCCTTTAACGGACGTCTTCTTTCTTGTAAATATTGCAAGCAGGGCCGGCGTGCGAGTGCCTCAGGTGCTCACAACCAATCAAGCAGTTCAACACATATTCGATTGGGCAGTAGTAAATTGTGGTGATCTTGCATTCGTCGGAAGAACTTTTATTAAGGGATTGGCTAATGAAGTTCTTCTTTATTTCCCGTAGGAAGTAGAACATCGGAGATTGTGGTGCGAGTTTCGATTGGATGATGCTACGTTTACTGATTGTTTCATTGACTGTGGGGGTTTTCTGGGAAGTGGCTTAGAAATTATACATGCTGCACGTAGGAGCTTCTGTATGAATAGAGCAGGCAGGCATCTTACTGTGGAATTTATGAGGCTACATCATAGTGAGTTGAAGCCATGGCCTAAAGCAGCTAAAAGGGCACCATAAGCAGTGTGAACGGAAACGATGGTGGTGACAAGGGTCTTCAGAGTTGGTTCTTTTGGTCACCCTGGGCTCTGCCCCGTATTAGTATCTGTGGCACCATCTGCCTTCTAATAGCCATCCGACTCATGCCGTGGTAACGCGTTTCCTCCCACGGCCCTTCCCTGACTGTACCGCACCCTTCTTGGCCCGTGATGGAACACCGCCACCTCCACCCTGAGGCCGCGGAGTTTGGTCCCCGCCTCGAACGTCTCCTTGACACACTCCACAGGTCACGGCGAACAAGCCTTGAATGGCCGCTGCCCCACCCCTGATCGAAGCTCGTCATGCATAGCTGCCAAGGTTTCGAATTGCTGTGTGACATTCTCATAATTTCAGTGTAATTATGAGTGATATTTGAACGACCATGAGTGACACTTTTTCTCTAGCAAAATCAAGTAACAATCCAAGGTGATCAAGTTCGGGCGAAGTTTAACTTTTATCCATATAGGCAAACGTACAGGGCAGTGACTGTCATAAAGATGCCACTCTGGATGTGACGCGTCAGAGTCCCAGCATATGCCTTGGGCCACCTCACGTGCATGGTAGAAGTAATGCTGCAGTGGGGGGGGAGCTGGTGACATCTCGCTGGTGCTTTATACCACTGACATCTCCCACAGACCCTCACACTTGGTGTCATTTGTGTCAGTGCTTGCTCTTAAAAGTCAAAGCACCACGGATAAGGGTAGAAAACACCACTAATGAAGAGTGTTGGCAGTGCCAACATGGCCTTTAAACCTTTGAATCTTATGTAGCGGGACGTTGGCTGGCGACCTTTGAACTCTGCAGGCTGTGCATTAGGCGCCTCACTGGTTGCGCTCTGTGTTTCTCAGTGGATGCCCCTATAGACACCAATGACGCCCACCGCAGCTCTTCATAAAGCCACCTGGGTCTGTTCAGCACCTCGTGATTAGACGGTGTCATTCTGAACAGGAGGGAGATAAGCTCTTGGAACAGCGTATTTTCTCATTCCTTGAGAGTTAAACATTAAGCATTGGCATAGCCAATAGGTATCGCCTTTAGAACCTTATAAGTGTTTAGTCATGCAACAGTTGATGTTGTTGCACTAAGGATATTGTGCTGCATTACTACTTTGATGTTCTATCTTGTTATATTTTCAATAAACTTATCATTTGAAACTTAAAAATAAATGTACAACAATAAATGTGTTGGGATGGAAAAGTCCCCTGCATGGTGCCAGACGTGCAACCTTGCCTGAGTGCCCCAGCTGCATGGATATCTAGATAAATGATTTTTGATCATGAGCGAACACAGGTCATGGCTGTGTATCATGACCTAGGCCTGTCTCATTGTAATGCAGTCTTCTTGGACCACGAGAGCTGCATCAAGCTCTACCCTCACAGTCTTAGAGGACTACTGCACTCGCCAGGAGATAAACGAGATGAGCGTGGTGGTGGCAGCATACCAGTTTTGTGTTTTAATAAAAATCAGTAGTGTGAACAGGTTTTTTTAGGTCTCGCCTACGCAAAGCACATGCGCTGCTTAGGAAAAGACCTTTAGCAATCGCTTCAGCTTTGCTGTCAAAAACGTGCACACTTTGCATTGCTTTGAATGTAACGTGTGCACGTGTGGCGATTCCCTTGCGGGAGCGAGCTTTCAAACCTTGTGTTAATTACAAACATATGGTTACTGCTCGCTCCCGCAAGGGAAACAGGCGCAGGCCCACTCCTCTCTCCCCTCCCCCTGCTGCCAGCGCGTCCTTCACTTTTACTTTCGCGGCCGTGTCAGTTTCGCGGCCAATGCTTTCACGGATAATTGGCGTCTACGTTTTCCACTGTGAGCGCTTTCCCTCCACCTTCACTCTCCCGCCCTCTCGCTTGAAGCCCCCCTGCAACAACCAGCAGCATTTCCCACAGTCACGAAGCAACTAACAGCATCCCCGTCTAGTCATACAACAAAATAACGCTCATCAAACCTTCTCTTTCTATGGCTTTACACCAACCAAACTGACATATTGCCCTTTAACTGCTATTCTCCTTTCTAGGGTTACCTCGGGTGGCCAGCAGTCCAGAATATCTCCGAAGAGCCAGTATTTTGAGAAAGAAATCTGTGTTCCGCTATTTACTCCTTTAACGGACGTCTTCTTTCTTGTAAATATTGCAAGCAGGGCCGGCGTGCGAGTGCCTCAGGTGCTCACAACCAATCAAGCAGTTCAACACATATTCGATTGGGCAGTAGTAAATTGTGGTGATCTTGCATTCGTCGGAAGAACTTTTATTAAGGGATTGGCTAATGAAGTTCTTCTTTATTTCCCGTAGGAAGTAGAACATCGGAGATTGTGGTGCGAGTTTCGATTGGATGATGCTACGTTTACTGATTGTTTCATTGACTGTGGGGGTTTTCTGGGAAGTGGCTTAGAAATTATAAATGCTGCACGTAGGAGCTTCTGTATGAATAGAGCAGGCAGGCATCTTACTGTGGAATTTATGATGCTACATCTTAGTGAGTTGAAGCCATGGCCTAAAGCAGCTAAAAGGGCACCATAAGCAGTGTGAACGGAAACGATGGTGGTGACAAGGGCCTTCAGAGTTGGTTCTTTTGGTCACCCTGGGCTCTGCCCCGTATTAGTATCTGTGGCACCATCTGCCTTCTAATAGCCATCCGACTCATGCCGTGGTAACGCGTTTCCTCCCACGGCCCTTCCCTGACTGTACCGCACCCTTCTTGGCCCGTGATGGAACACCGCCACCTCCACCCTGAGGCCGCGGAGTTTGGTCCCCGCCTCGAACGTCTCCTTGACACACTCCACAGGTCACGGCGAACAAGCCTTGAATGGCCGCTGCCCCACCCCTGATCGAAGCTCGTCATGCATAGCTGCCAAGGTTTCGAATTGCTGTGTGACATTCTCATAATTTCAGTGTAATTATGAGTGATATTTGAACGACCATGAGTGACACTTTTTCTCTAGCAAAATCAAGTAACAATCCAAGGTGATCAAGTTCGGGCGAAGTTTAACTTATATCCATATAGGCAAACGTACAGGGCAGTGACTGTCATAAAGATGCCACTCTGGATGTGACGCGCCAGAGTCCCAGCATATCCCTTGGGCCACCTCACGTGCACGGTAGAAGTAATGCTGCAGTGGGGGGGGAGCTGGTGACATCTCGCTGGTGCTTTATACTACTGACATCTCCCACAGACCCTCACACTTGGTGTCATTTGTGTCAGTGCTTGCTCTTAAAAGTCAAAGCACCACGTATAAGGGTAGAAAACACCACTAATGAAGAGTGTTGGCATTGCCAACATGGCCTTTAAACCTTTGAATCTTATGTAGCGGGACGTTGGCTGGCGACCTTTGAACTCTGCAGGCTGTGCATTAGGTGCCTCACTGGTTGCGCTCTGTGTTTCTCAGTGGATGCCCCTATAGACACCAATGACGCCCACCGCAGCTCTTCATAAAGCCACCTGGGTCTGTTCAGCACCTCGTGATTAGACGGTGTCATTCTGAACAGAAGGAGGGAGATAAGCTCTTGGAACAGCGTATTTTCTCATTCCCTGAGAGTTAAACATTAAGCATTGGCATAGCCAATAGGTGTCGCCTTTAGAACCTTATAAGTGTTTAGTCATGCAACAGTTGATGTTGTTGCACTAAGGATATTGTGCTGCATTACTAAATACTTATAAGGTCCCAAAAGCGAGACTTATTGGCTATGCCAATGCTTCTTTACCTGTGTCATTGGAGTAGAACCTACTGACCCACTCATGTAAAGTCCTGATACTGTGTACTTAAGTCATTGTTGGCCTACACAGTGACTGCGTGTGGCATTGGGCAGCACTTGATACTTGAGTGTGTGTGCTGGGATGTATATGTGCCAATGCATGGTACATAACACGGAGGCCTGTGGGTTCCATTGTGGAATCCCAGGTCATGGAAAGGCTAATCAAGGTGAGCACTGTAACCCCTAGACAGGACATGTGGATTTCTGAGATTCCTGAGGATTGGGGTGAGAGCACGTACACTGGAAGAATGGGAGGAAAGCATCAACTGTGCATATCTAAGGTGTCTGTGATCCCAGGAACAGTTACTGGTCAGTGAGCCCTGGGCTCAAATAGTGGGTCAATTACGGTTTGCACTGTAGGATTAGGGAATTAAAATAGAAAGGAAGGCTTAGACCTTTGAACCTTCGTGAGACATATTTTAGTGGAGGATGTCAGCCAGGCATGATCTCCAGTTACTTCCTTGACCTATGTTGTGGGTCAATCAAAATTGGAGCAGTTCCTACTGTGGTAGATTGTCCCTATAAAAAAGGACAGGGGTGAGGGAACTTCATAGAAGCTGACACTTACAACAGAAATAACAAAGCATCAGACACTAAATCACATCAATGCCTGGATTTGGATTATAAAAGTGCTGGGGCCCAATTTCTTGTTTCCAATTATCTCCAACAACCCACTCTGGTCGAGTGAACCTTTTTACTTGCCCAATAGCGTGGAGGGAGCAAACACAATTATCAGAGAATACCTTCCGCAATTCGACATAATTAAGGACTCGAACTCAATCTCTAGTGTTCCCGGGATTTTATTATCAACATAAACATCTGCAGATATAAGCACCTTAGTACAAGGCACAACAGGTAAATAGGCACTAACACAAATGCTACTCTACGAAGAATCCGCATTCGGCTAAATATAAACAAGAGTACAACTTCTAAAAGCATGAGGTAGATAACTACCAAGCCAATTTCGATATTAGGAATCATAAATCCAAAGCATCTCTCTCCCTACTCTATGCTAGATGTCATCCCTACTTAGCATTCCCTTAAGACCCAAGAAATCGTAAAAGGTGTCAGAAGTGAAACTCCCTAAGAAGTCTTCACTTAGTGAGAGTTCGATCTAAAGTATTCCTTCTAGCTCCTCGCCCACCTCTTCTCTCTGCTCTGGTCTATTCTGTTCTCTCTCAACTCTGCCCTCCACCCTCGGGGCACTGTCCCTCATACGAAAACCCAAAACATAGAACATGCCCTCAGGCACACCTCCTCAACCAGGTCTTCTTCCAGTACTTTTCCATCGAGCGCTGTCCATCTTCCATCATCCATCAGCTTGGCCTTGAGTCCCAGACACTGTCCGCGCTAGGAGTTGCGATTGGCACATTCCAAAGTACTCCCACGTCTGGCTTCCCCCATAATTCAATTCTTAAACAAAGACCTTTTCTACTAACGAACCAACTGTTCTTGCACCTGCGGTGAGATCATGGAATGGAGAAATACTTTGCATCCTTTAACTTTGCAATTTACTGCAGCCTAAAACCTCTACTAGAATAAATCATTGCGGCCTACCGCATTCAGCTAACATAAGAAAAGAACAGGCCTTTCTTCTCAGCGATATATGTGCTTTCAGGCCTCGACTCGGTTAAACACGCTATTAAATCACATCCTAAGCATTAGTACTTTTACTTTCACATACATGAATGGGCGACCTACATGAGTAAATTTTTAATCTTGTCCCACGTTTAACTAATACATTGGATTGACCGAAAACTAATCATCATGTAGTTTACTGAATACATTCACAATATAGTTTCACATTTCTAACACTTCTATGTTACGATATAGCTGATACATTTCTTAATACATTTCGCACGACACATCTAAATATACATTGATTATATGCGGGTGCCAACTAACAGTGAATATGATGCACCCCTACAAATTTCAAAACCTTTAGGCGCTACATCAGTTCCCCCCTTTGATGACAACTGTCATCACACCATAATTTCTCACTTGTCCTGGAATAAGAAGCTGATCTAAACGGCAGTTACTACCATTCCACTCTGTCTAATCTCTTCCATCCTTTTAAGATTCTGATATTGACGGTCCTGCAATCTCGCCATTCTCTGCTCATTCGCTCTGAGGGCTCTTTCGGCCTTAGTCCCGCTGTACCATTTCCATGCCCTTACGAGTCCCCACAAAAAAATCACACAAACCACAGCAATTATTATTGGCTTCAACACAGATCCAAGGAATCCCATTCCCAAGGTCGCAAACTAAGTTCCCACGCGACCAAATCCTTGACCAATCTTTTCCCAGACATTCTCTTCTGTCAGATCTAGTATTTCTTTATGGATTGTGGTAATGTTATCTATGTATTTCTCCAAATCCTTGCTATTGTCTGGAATATACGTGCAACATTCCTGGACCTTCAGCAATTTACAGACTCTGCCCTCTTTTGCCAATAATACGTCTAACACAAGTCGATTTTGCAAAACCATATTCCGTATCGACAACATTTCTCCATTCACCAACAACAATGACCTTGCCGAATTCATTGACAATTCATCCACCACAGTCGCCAACCTTCTTATTTTCACATCGTTCAGGACCACACCCAAACTAGGTATAGTCGCTCCGTATATATCACCAATCACTGCGCCTGCACTTGCAGCTCTACGCACTTTAGAATGACGTCCCGTCTCTAGTCGATTCAAATCTTCAGCATGATAAATCTTTGGGAAAATGATAGCCAAATAACACGCACCATACCAATTTGCAGGCAATCTCACATATGCATTCTTCCCGCATACATATTACACAGTCAGAATCACCTGTACCGGGCTTTGCAAGAAGTTCTTAGCAGAGTCCTCCATGGTAAAAGTATGATCACACGTACTCTGTCCCACTGGAACCTTCTCCTTAGGAGTTTGAGGACGGGCAATACAGAATTTTCCTTTCTGTACTTCATCTAATGCAATCGGTCCATAACTTCCCTTGGATTTATGCAATCTCTCCTCATCCGTCCAATCCACTGGACTATCTCCTGTATCTCGTGTCTGAGTCAGTTTTCTGTACCTATCCTCTATCTGACTTATGAACTTCTTCTCCGTTTCGGACAACCAACATGTCAGATTATGTCTATGAGCATAAGTCGCATGAAATACTTCCGAAGCCTATCCTCTGACTTGTAATAGTCATACTTATTCAAATGCTTGTATGCCGGAACTTCAGGAAGTACTGTATCATAATTTGAAAAGAAATACTCAAACTGTCTCCTGTCATAAAACAAACTAAGCAATAGGCTACACGAAATCCCATATGTCAATGGGAGATGATGGTATCTAATGCCTTCGTCTACTGAAGCAGGCAACTGCATGCACACATAACAATCCTTCGCATCCATCGCATCAACATACTCATACAACAGCTTCGCATAAGCATTAAGTTTAAAATCAGCTCTAGACAAATCTATATGAAACATACGACTCTCCTTAAGCGCCCAAGCTCTCTGATCTCGAATAGTGACCCCGCCCTGTCCTAGAGTGGTAGGTGGAGAAGTGTGGCCCAATGATTGGAGCGGCAGACCCTGATGCAGAGATCTAGCCCGGGACCAGGGTTCAATTCCCCGCCTCGGGGGTCTTGGGCTCAAAAATTCCACGGACCTGATAATTCTCGCCTCGGTGCCATTCCAATCATGGAGTCCCACTCTGCAACTCTGGGCAATAGCTTTCTTAATCTCCACAACGGCCCCCACAACGCTAAGGATGCCTGGCCTCCACCTTGGGGGTGCCCAGGAGTAGAGGCCTCACAGGGAAAGCCAGGATGGGTTCCACAGCGGTATTCGTACAAGCGCCTTGAGACCCTTGCGGGTAAGTAGTGCGCTATACAAGTATCAATTTACAATTTTAGGTGTGGGTGTTCCCTGAACCTCCCCCTCCTGTCTATGGGCCACCATGTATGAAGTCACTACTACTGCAATTATAACGGCTATCACTACCCCTAACAGTGTGCCTATCACTATTTTGGCTCTACGGTGTGCATTTCCAGGTTCCGCCATCTTTGAAATGTTCTCAATGTTCAGTACAGTCTCTGTTGACACAAGTCTCTTTCTCATCCAGCAATTTCAGTTCAGCTGCTCTCTTAGACTGGGGAACCTCTAGCAAAGTTCAATTTCTTATCTTTTTAGATCAGGAAGGCTTCCCTAGCTCTTCTTCGCCCTCCAACGGAAGATCCCTAAATGTATTCTTCTTCCACTCGGGCCTAGGTTATCTTCTTTTCAAACTTTATATACAGCAAATTTCCAATCAGTCCAGAACAACTGTGGGTCCCAACAGCTGTAGGACCCCCTGCAAAATTTCAAGTTTGAGGGTTGTCAGTTTTTGGGGAGCTGGTATAACTGCAAAAGTTGGGAAGTCCAGCGTTTCCAAAATCAGACCACGGATGATGCTCAGAAGTGTCGGATTCGGAATATTGATGGTCAATATTCCTTCGATCTCCAGTCCTGGAATCTTCAACAAGACTTCCACTCTCGGAAACAGAGAACTGCTGACCAGTGTGATCGATCTCAGCCGTCCCGTGGTCAGTAAACCTGTCATCAGTCACTGAGTATGCCCACTCTGGTGAGGCGTACTTCTGGAACGGCACTCTTGTCCTTTTCGATCGTCTCAGAGCACTTTGGGGTTGATCTTCGTCACTTTGCTCTGCTTCTGATTCTTCGGAAACTGGGGCGAGATCTGTTCTTGGTACTGATCTCAGGTTTCCCTGTCTTTGACTCGCGGGCCAAACCCTTTCTGCTTCTGTGGCACCTCCACTCTCCCTACTGGTACCCTGTGCACTGCTTTCTTCTTCAGCAGGATTTGACTCGGTACTGCCCACTGCAACTCTTTCTTATTCTTCTTCCGAGTCTGTTTCGACGTTACCTTCACGTTCTCTTTCGGATTGGTTTAGTGCACAACCAGCTGCGTCAGCAACCCCTACAGCTTGACTTGCCCTCTCAGATGGCTCTGCCACCTCAGCTGGGTTTTCGTTCTCGAGAGGGGCTGTTTCTTCCAAGGGTGCTGGAACTCTACGGGTATGGGAGGCGTGTATCCAGTTCGGAAGTCCTCCACACTTCACTGCTGTGTTCGTTATTAATATAACCTGATACGGCCCACGCCAGCGAGCATCCAGGCAACTCTTCCTCACGTGTTTGTGCACCAATACCCAGTCCCCTGGGCACAAGTCGTGGCACAGGTCGCTTGCGGCTGGAACCGTTGCTGTCTGCACCTGCTGAGACACAGAACGGACCACGTCAGCCAGGCCTTTACAATAGTCCAGTATCATATCATCAGTGATATTAATCAAAGCAGTAGCAGGTATTACTGGCAAGCGCATCGCTCTTCCCATGAGGATTTCATGGGGTGACAATCCAGTCCTCCTATCAGGGACACTACGGAGACTCATGAGAACCAAAGGTAATGCATCTGGCCACTTCAAGGATGTCGAAGAACACACTTTCACCATTCGGGCTTTCAAAGTCCCATTCACTTGCTCTACAATCCCAGAAGCCTCTGGTCGGTAACTGCAGTGCAACCTCTGGTCTATATTCAAGGCAGCACAAAGCAGCTTCATGATTTCACTGTGGAAATGCGTTTCTCTATCTGATTCAAAGGAGGTCGGGAAACCGTACCTCGGGATTAGTTCTCTCAATAGTAACTTAGCTACAGTAAGTGTGTCACACCTACGTGTCGGGTAAGCCTCCACCCACCTGGAAAAGACACATACTATGACTAATATGTACCTCAACCCATTACACTTCGGCATTTCAATAAAATCCAGCTGCATTCTATTAAAAGGTCCACCTGACCTACCTATGTGACTCAACGTCACAGCGGTCCTCTTTCCTACATTCATCTGTTGACATGTAACACACCTTTGGCGCACAGCTTCAGCTACCGTCCGAAACTTTGGATTGCACCACATCTGACGAAACACTCGCATCATTGCATCTCTGCCAAGATGTACAGCACCATGTATCAATCTCGCCATGGGATTCAGCAAGCATTCCGGCAACACAGCTCGTCCATCATTTGAAACCCAAACATCCGCATCTCCCTTCTCACATCCAGCTCGTATCCAGCTGTCCCGCTCCTGATCAGAGACTCCATCCTGCAACTGTTTCAGTTCCTCCCATGAGTCTGCCATAGCTAACATCACATCGTATTCTGTTTTCTCTTCGCTTTCCACAACATGGTTCTCAGTAAAATTACATCCCTGTTCTGCACAAAATCGAGCAACTTCATCTGCGTAATTATTACCCAATGACAAAATCGTTTCCTTTAGTGTGTGCAGAACATTTAACAACAGCAATTTCATCTGGGCCTTGCAATGCTTCCAACAATTGTCGTACATAATCCCCATTTCTGATGGGTGAACCAGAAGATGTCATAAACCCTCTCTGGGACCATAGCTGTCCGAAATCATGAACCACACCAAACCCATATTGGCTATCCGTGTAAATCGTCACACGGATCTTATCAGCGGCCAAACAGGCACGGGTCAAGGCAATAAGTTCAGCCACCTGTGCGGAGTATACTCCTTCTAGACAAGCGGCTTCAACCACCCCTGTGATGGTACACACAGCAAACGTTGCTCTCAGTCGACCAACACTGTCTCTTAAACATGAACCGTCCACAAAGAAAATCTCATCTGAAACTGGGAGCGGTTCATCGACAATGTCAGGTCTCGGTTTGGTGCATAGTTCAGTCACATCGAGACAATCATGGTCCTCACAATCTTCAACTATATCTACATTTGGAATAGGCAACAATGTAGCAGGATTTAAAACAGAACACCTCTTCAGCGTCACATTGTCTGCAGCAAGGATGACTTGCTCATAACGAGTCAATCTATTATTTGTGAGGTGCTGTGTTTTAGTCCTAGTCATTAGTAATTCAACAGAACGTGGCACATGAACAGTAAGCGGATGACCCATCACAATGCTCTCACATCTTTCGATACTGACACCTGTTGCAGCAACGGATCTGAGACATCCGGGCAATGCAGAAGCTACTGGATCTAAAGTAGCTGAGAAATAGGCAACTGGTCTACGGACACCTCCGTGACTCTGAGTCAACACTGCTAATGCGCAACCTTCCTTTTCGCAACAGAATAAAGCGAATGCCTTGTTATAATCTGGCATTCCCAAAGCTGGCGCGCTGCATAAAGCTTCTCTCAGCCTCAAAAATGACCTTAAGCAGTCGTCATCCCATGGTACCGGATCACTCACATCCTTTCGCGTCAGCCGCTGTAAAGGCTTCATTTCGAAGGAAAAGTTTGGGATCCACTGGCGGCAATAGCCCACCATGCCCAAGAACATTCTGACTTCCCTCTGAGTCGAGGGAACCGGCATTCTCAGAATCACATCAATGCGATCTGGAGACACCTTCCTTTTGCCTTTCTCAATCCGGTGCCCCAAATACTGTACCTCGCTCAGACAGTATTGTAGCTTGTTTGGAGACACCTTGTGTACATTCTCTCCCAGGTAATACAACAGAGCAACCGTATCAATTCTGCAAGCGTCTTCCGTCTCCGACGCAACAAGCAGATCATCAATGTATTGCACTAAAACAGAGTTTTGTGGCAACACAAGACCTTCAAGATTTTTCTTCAAGATCTGATTAAAGATAGATGAGCTCTCGGTATACCCATGTGGGATACGACACCACGTTAACACACGATTTTCCAGCCGAAATGCAAAAAGAAATCGGCTTTCCTCATGCAGAGGAATCGAGAAAAAAGCTTGACACAAGTCAATCACTGTGAACCACTCAGCTTCACATGGGATCTGAAATAGGATCACAGATGGATTCGGTACCACTGGACAACATGGAACAACTATTTCGTTTATTTTTCGCAAATCTTGCACAATCCTAAATTTCCCGCTTGGTTTCTGTAGTCCCATAATTTCCATTAGTACTCCCTGCCTGATCATAGACTCAATCACAGGTTTGATCCCTGCAATAGTTTCAGGAGATAACTTATACTGGGGTGTCCTCGGAAACTCTACGTTTGGTTTAATCTGGATTTTCACTGGGTCTACTCCCTTGACTAAACCAATCTCCTCACCACTAAGGTCCCATACGTCGATAGACACTGAGTCCCTCAGATCAAGTGGAAGCTCTTCCACCGTCAATGCTGGGTACATTTCCACACACACACTCTGATTTGCAACCCTAAAGGTCGTGTCATCGTCTCTCGTCTGTACCTCCACTCCTTTTTGGGTACAGTAGATCGTGCTGTTGAGCTTGCACAATAGATCTCTCCCTAACAAGCAAACCGGACTAGAATCGCACACCACGAACTGGTGTCGAGCACTGAAATTTCCTATCCTGATTGGAATTGGCTCCGTCAGTGGACTAATCAATTTCTTATTTGCCACACCAACAACCTGGATACTTTGTCCAGAAAGAGCTAAACCTGGAAACACTGCCGATCTTATAGTCGATCTGGTAGCCCCCGTATCCACCAAAAAAGTTGTATGGTGACCGTCAAGATCTGCTTCCACAAAGGGTCCTCTCTGATCTACCTCTAGGATGGCTCTAAGCATGCAATCCTTATCTCTCTTTGAACATGATTGTGCCAACAGGCTTGTATCGTTTTCCTCGCTCACTTTAAACATTGGCATCTGCAAATAAGTTTGAGCTCCCTGCTGTACATTCTGGATTCTGGGTGGCTGGGGAACCTGCACCTGCGGAACACCAGTCCCCGCTTTCATCATCCTAGGTGAAGTTACTGTCGGTACCGCCTCCGTCCCAGGGACCTGAACTATTTCTCCTTCCGGCTGTATCTGATTCCATGGGTTCAGGGGACACTCCCGTCTCCAGTGTCCAACCTGGTGACACTGATGACACGCTGTAGTCTCTTTCAATGTTGCCACATCCATACCTGTTCTAGGGTCTATTGGCCTTGGCCTTCCCTGCCCCTGAACATTCTGATTTCCCGCCTGATAATTTCCCTGCATCCTTACCAATGCTCCCCCATTAGGCTGTCCCTGAACGGTTTGCATCTGAACAAGCATCAGGTTATCTTTCAACTTCCTGTGTTTAGATTCAATCTCATCTGTGCAATATCTGGCGTACCGTAAAATCTCATCAACAGGCTTGTTCTGCCAACAAATCAAATGCTGCTGTATCATGAGACTAACCTCTGGCCTCAATTAGGCCTGGGCGGTAAATTCCGTTCCGTTCGCGGAATTCGCGGAATTTGGGTAATTTCGCGTTCCGCGGAGAACGCGAAATTGCCCAAAAATCTGCGTTCCGCGACTTCGCGAAATTTTTTGCTTGTTCGCGTTCTCAATATGCGTGTTCGCGAGATATTTCACCCCGAGCACGCAAACAGGGATCGCGAACAGGAAAAAAGTATCCCGAACAAGCAATTCCGCGTGTTCGCGGAATTTCTGCGTGTTCGCGGAGATTTTTTGCCGTTTCGCGGAGATTTGCGTAACGCGATTACGCAAATTCCGCCCACCCCTAGCCTCAATCCCAACACAAACTTTGAGACAAACTGTCCCATATCTTTCGTGTCCAACGCATCTAGGCCACTGTACTGCTTAAAAGCCTGCAAGAGTCTCTCATAGAACTCATGTACCGTCTCCTTAGGTTCCTGCACTGTCCTGTCTATCTTCACCCAAACGATGTCTTGAGGTGAGACCTTCGACTTCAACCAGGCAATCACTTGCTCGTACTTCCTCATCACTATCATTGCCGGACCATTCGTGATCGTGTTCCTATCGGGCTCATAAGTCGGCCAATCAACAGCAATCTTGCATGCTGCCCACAAATCTCCCAGAACCACAATATCAAATAAGGTATTTCGATCAATCCATAATACCTTCGAGATCTTTACAAAGCGCTCCACCTGCTTGTACCACTTTGCGGGCTTCTCCCTAAGCCGGGGAAAATCATTCGTAAATGCCGCCAAATCACCCCTGCTCCAGGGTACATGCACATATCCTCCATTCTGCACTTCCCTTAAAGGGAAGTTTCCTATCCTTGTCGCCCCTCCACCCGGAGGTGGGGTCCCTGCCATCGTTCTCCTAGAGGTTTTCTTCTTGGACCATTTTTCTTCCCATTTATCAAGCATCATCCATACACGCATGGCTACGATCAGTTCTCTACTGTGGGACCTCAGTCTAGCAACCCTTTTCTCCTCCAGTTCCTGGTCACTGAACAGCTACCTATGACTTCCTTGCAATGTTTTAGTCTTGGACAGATCCACCTCGTATCGCCAGCCAATTCCGACAATTTCTCATGTGCAGCTCGTGCCTTCCGAGTCACATCCTTCGCTACGAAGAGTAATTCATCTGGTCCATATATTAATATTCTGTCAAGGGGTAAGTTTCCACCTATTATCTCATCCACTTCCGCCTTTAACCTTACTACATCTATCATCCCCCCTTTCATGGCTCCTCTCAGCACTTCTCTACAGCCTGCCCCTTCTCTATCGCTGTCCTCGCATTCTTGCTCCTGCGACCTACTCCCTTCTGGTATGCACATCGGAGCAGACCGATTCATGAAAGTAACCCGCTCTCTTTCTGCTGTCATCACTGCTGGGTTTTGATTTTTCACTGGTGGTACCCATGATCGCAAATCTGATCTCGACTCCATCAGAGACCTCGGCCTCTCTGGTCTCTGTTCTCCTTGACTCCCAGATGAATCTGACATGGCTGGCAATGTCGTACTCCATTCTATAGGGTTTGGAGCCCAAGCCATTCCACCCCCTAAGCCATTTCCTCCCATTAGGCCACTTCCTGCGACCTCTCTCCTTACCCCTTCGGCTGTCTGCTCTGGGTTCTCAACTTCCTCTGAATCTGGGTGATAAATCGAAAAAATAGGTCCAATCGTGACCGGTACCTTTAGAGCATCCGGTAACCTCACATCTCTCTCGACCTTTACTCTAGCTGCAGACTGGCTCCTTGTACTCTCTGTTCCTATCGAGATCCTTCCTTCTACTCTCGTCTCTGGTTGGAAGGTTACTTCTCTAGTCTCTTCTATCCGAACCAACGTTCCATCTGGGACCTCTGTATTATACGGAGGTGGTCTCTCTGATAACAACCTCTCCAATAGGCTATCCTCAAAATCACTTTCATCCTCATCATCTGACCTTACGTTCTTTGTCCCCTCCGAAGTGATCAATATGGGATACAGCCTATCTCCCTCTATTGCCTGTACCCTCCATCTTTTCTCCGCTGCATCCCATCTGGCATCCTGAAAAGCCCTGACCGACTTTTTAATCCTTTCCTGATTTCTTCCTCTTTCTCTATCATGCGCTGCTCTAATCCACGCATGTAGTGCTTCGAATTGTGTTGGCCTTGGCAAAGGTCGTAAAGCCGACATCACAGACTTCAACTGGTACAACACTGCTAATCTAAATGAGCCATACCTCGGGAATGCTAATTCTCCTTCACTTTGAGTCATTTTATGCCAATTCTCAAGCCAAATTATCGTATGCAATCCCACATTCTTTGCCATGTAATGTGCTGGAGTATCCTCAGGAGGAGCTTCTTCTCCCTCCCGAGTAACTACATGTTTGTCACCTCTACACAGTTCTCGAAAAACCTTAAAACACTTCATGATTGACAAAATTCGATCTCACACACTGTTTACCTCTTGATGTCGAACCCTCCAATAACAGCGCGACTAACACCAACCAGCCTATCACAGCGCGACACTCTCTGACGTCACCTTCCTTCGTTCGCAGCAGTTCCCTTTCCTTTCACTTACGTCTCACGCCTGCATTCGTCCCATTCATACACTGAAATAACTGTTTGTCCCAAACAAGTTACTTCTCTGGATGTCCGTCCACAGCCTCTGACTGTTCGTCCACAGTCTCTCGAAATTGTTGACCTCGGCTGGCAACTGTCTGTCCCCGTCCGGCCAGACAGATCGCCTCTGATCGGTTACAAATACTCAAATCTACATACAGCAACCCACGACCAGCGTCGAGTTGTCATGCACTCACACATTCGCTCCCCCTATCTTGGTCCAGGTGATCAATGGTACCTCACGATCTCCTTTGGGTGGTCAACAAAATCTACCACGGGTGACTTCTACACCACAATTCCCGGGCTGCGCGCGCTCACAGCCTGATCTCACAATCACTCAACATTCACTCTAACTCCGCAAGACATCACACAACAAATCAACACCGCAATCTACAACATCTCATCCTATTCATACAAACTCCACAAACTGCTGCTTCCTGCCGCACTGCTACTCACGGTCTATGTTCACCATCCACCGTCGTCAGCTGCTCACCGTCTGATGATTCACCATCACTTATCGTATATGGGTCTCAAGGATCACTTATCTTAATCTAATCGTCCCTCGCTATAGGAAGTAACCATCCGTCTCTGCTACCAACTGCTGGGGCCCAATTTCGTGTTTCTAATTATCTCCAAGAACCCACTCTGGTCGAGTGAACCTTTTTACTTGCCCAATAGCGTGGAGGGAGCAAACACAATTATCAGAGAATACCTTCCGCAATTTGACATAATTAAGGACTCGAACTCAATCTCTAGTGTTCCCGGGACTTTATTATCAACATAAACATCTGCAGATATAAGCACCCTAGTACAAGGCACAACAGGTAAATAGGCACTAACACAAATGCTACTCTACGAAGAATCCGCATTCGGCTAAATATAAACAAGAGTACAACTTCTAAAAGCATGAGGTAGATAACTACCAAGCCAATGTCGATATTAGGAATCATTAATCCAAAGCATCTCTGTCCCTACTCTATGCTAGATGTCATCCCTACTTAGCATTCCCTTAAGACCCAAGAAATTGTAAAAGGTGTCAGAAGTGAAACTCCCTAAGAAGTCTTCACTTAGTGAGAGTTCGATCTAAAGTATTCCTTCTAGCTCCTCGCCCACCTCTTCTCTCTGCTCTGGTCTATTCTGTTCTCTCTCAACTCTGCCCTCCACCCTAGGGGCACTGTCCCTAATACGAAACCCCAAAACATAGAACACGCCCTCAGGCACACCTCCTCGACCACGTCTTCTTCCAGTACTTTTCCATCGAGCGCTGTCCATCTTCCATCGTCCATCAGCTTGGCCTTGAGTCCCAGACACCGTCCGCGCTAGGAGTTGCGATTGGCACATTCCAAAGTACTCCCATGTCTGGCTTCCCCCATAATTCAATTCTTAAACAAAGACCTTTTCTACTAACGAACCAACTGTCCTTGCACCTGCGGTGAGATCATGGAATGGAGAAATACTTTGCATCCTTTAACTTTGCAATTTACTGCAGCCTAAAACCTCTACTAGAATAAATCATTGCGGCCTACCGCATTCAGCTAACATAAGAAAATACCAGGCCTTTCTTCTCAGCGATATATGTGCTTTCAGCCCTCTACTCGTTAAAACACGCTATTAAATCACATCCTAAGCATTAGTACTTTTACTTTCACATACATGAATGGGCGACCTACATGAGTAAATTTTTAATCATGTCCCACGTTTAACTAATACATTGCATTGACCGAAAACTAATCATCATGTAGTTTACTGAATACATTCACAATATAGTTTCACATTTCTAACACTTCTATGTTACGATATAGCTGATACATTTCTTAATACATTTCGCACGACACATCTAAATATACATTGATTATATGCGGGTGCCAACTAACAGTGAATATGATGCACCCCTACAAATTTCAAAACCTTTAGGCGCTACATCAAAAGTGAGAGCCTGAGTCCTACATTTATATCAATAGCACTGTTTATTAGGAAAGAAGATCACAAGACTTCTGCCTGGTGAAACTAGAACTAGGGACCAAGGTCTGCTAATCTCCCTGCTGGTTGAAGAGCCATCACCCAGGAAGTTAAGGCCACTTGCCGTGAGCCTGGCGTACTAGCCATCTGCCTCCATACCTGACAAGACAAATGGATCCTGTGGGGAGGAAGAGAGTGATTGGAATGCAGCGAGGCCCAGCGTGGAGCCTGCCTCGTGGATTGAAGTGAGCAAAGTGTGAGATGTTGGCAACCCACGAAAGTCAGGGGAGAGCCGCCATGAAGGTAATGCCATCACCCTTGTGCGAAGAAGCATGACAACCCAGTGAGTCAGGAGGAGGCCACCTTGATTGGGGACTGGGGAAAGTCCAGAAGAGGTGATGGACCCTCTGCATCAGGAGATCAGCGCCGGATCCTCCGGCACTAGCCGGCTGCCCTCAGGACAGGTAAGACTGTCCGAGTGTGGCAGGCATGTTGGGAACTTGCATGGATTTTGTGTTCAGTGTTGCAAAAGTTGACTTTCAAGTCCAAATTTGGACTTTATCTAATGGGAGCTAGCGTGCCCCGCCTTTGAAAGTCACCTTTGGTTTCGGATGGGGAATAAGCACCCTCTCTAGAAGGGACAGAGGGACTCAGGGATACAACACCCAGGACAATGCTAGCATCAACCTTAAGATACTGTGGATTTGTGTGTTTACATTAAAATATGACTTTTTTCATAAAGCAAGTATTTGACTGGACAATCAACTCATTACTATTACTGTTTGTACTTTGAGTCTTGTGCCTGTGTTTGCCTCACACCTGGCTCCCCCTCAAAGAGCCTTGGACTGCTTGACTCATGCTACCACCAGTGCTTAATTTGTAAATAAATGTGTATTGGGACTCTCATCAGGAGGCCACTGCAGCTTGCAGCACCACTTGCATGTACCAGCAATGCCAGTGACAGTACCAACATGAATACTACCCATCATACACCTACAAATGTGACATTTGAGAATATTCTACACCCCAAAGCTATAAGAATGACTTGGGCAGTAAAGTATTTGTAATTAATAAACAACTGTTGTTGTGTAGATATCCAAATTAGGCAAACAGCGCCACCATGTGGCAGACTGTTACAAGTGCCAGTGTTGACAATTGAGCACTGCTGCAGAGCACCAGAAATCACTGCTCAAATTAGGCACCGGCTACCGCCCAGAAGCAAGTGCTGAAAGGGGCAGTACTTGGCCGAGTTACTCAGGAACCTTAGTAGTAGTAAAAGGGCATGAATGCGCCCAGTAACACTTTCTTACTCCGTGACCCTCTAAAAGGGTTTTTGACAAAGGCATATAATTCTTCGAAGCAACGCAGAATAGATTTTCCTATCATCATTTGTTAAAACAGCCTACCACAGGTGCAATTTTGGTGTGGTAATTGTGCACTAGCATGGAAAGTGTAATAAGCAAGTGCACACCTGATGCACCATTCCGAATTTCAGACCTCAGAATTGAGGATAAGGACTCAATTGTTCATATTTCCCCTCCTTTCCGAGGTAAACACACCTGACATTTTATGCTATTCCCCACACTAGTTTACTCCAAGTTGTAACTTGCAAAAACTTACTAGTTTGAATATTGTCAGAGGCAACTCAGGCCTCATCCGTTCAAGGTTTATGAATTGGGTGAAACAACTATCTGTGTAACTGAAGAAGCAGGAAACGGCAAAACTATGGTAACTGGTGCTGTATTAAAAAGAAATTATCACTGAGCTATTTTAGAACCAGAGACGACAAGGGTTAAATAACTTCTCATGACTTAAGGTAGTCTTAAGAATACCCTGCTTTCGTGTGGCGATACCCTTACGACCCACTGGACCTCAAAAACAAAGAACCATTCTTCAGAATCTGTGTGTTGTGCAAACTACGAGGGAAAGCGAAATCGACACAAATTCAAAAGAAACAAGGGCCTCTGTTATCTATCAGGTCAAACACTAACCTTTGACAGAGACAACACATCCTTTTTAATACAAAGGAGCCCATAAAAGACAAGAAATGACAAATCCCCCGCGTTTAGGAAATTACTTGTCAGCATGGTTTTATCATGTTGTTACGTCATTACAAATAATCAGTGTTTTATTGTTCCACCTGTCACCAGTCTGAGCCATACGGGATGAATTGTCTGAGTCAGAGGTGGAAGCCATTACTCACTGATGCGGTCACACAAAAGTAACAAAACACCCCATTTTATAGCCTTTAAATAAATGCCGTTTTATAATCCTATGTAAAGGCAAACTATTTAAACGGTTCTTGGCCTTGTAAAACTGGTAAACTGTCACCCTACGTTGCTCCTAAATGTAAACGCTTCTGCAGGTTGCGTAGTTTGCTAAGGAGTGGCGATATGTGGTTTTTAAATTCATGTCAAAATGCTCATTTGAGTTTTCCTTGATGTGAAAATGCCTACAGACCCCACCATCTTACGTTTACTATCCATAGGAGCTGTTTTGTAAATGTGCCTCTTTGCACTAAGAACACCCTTGCTCCCGTTTAGAGCGTTTAATTTAATAAATAGATAAATATGCACAATGGAATTAAAACTTCTATCACTCACACCCACGAATTTAGAAATATGACATCCATGTATTCCTTCTGGACGTGGAAAACCAGCCCTGACGACCTCCCAGCTCCCTTCCTTGCACCTGCATGTGAGTTGGCTTGGCAGCCTGAGAAGTCCATTGTGTAGCATCTCTTTTAATTTATGTATTTATTTGTACTTTTTGGCCCCATGAAAGGGTGCGCTACCCTTAGGTCCTAGATATGTTTTCTGTCTGCCCGGGCAGATGTCCTATGTCACGTCTGCTTATTGTGTCCCTGGTGCTGCATATAGGATGTTGAGCTGTAGGAATGTTGGGGCATATCAGCAAGCAGCAGCGATATTTATTGCTGACCACTTTTAGCGTGACAAATCCTAACGCCGTCTATCGCCGGATTCTATCGCTCTGTCTGCGCACAATTAACAGGGCGCATTGCCAAGGCGATAGAAATCCGGCCATTAGCGGCGATAAGCGACAATATCACTGGAATTCCAGCGATAGAGAACAGCGTTAGGGAAAAATATTATATATATAGGGAGATGAGGACTCAGGATAATATTCCACCTCCCATGATAGATATGGCATAGTAGGAAAAAAAACAGGTGTAAGAAACCGGCGAAAAACCTGGTTAGCGCTAATTTTTAAGTCGCTAGTCAGGTTAGCGATACCTTTGTTAATACGTAGAAGCTGTGTTAGCGATGATATTCGCAGTATTTCAGACGGGCACGCCTACCTCGCATCTCATTAGCGATGCAAGGCGAGGCGCAAAGGAAATGGGCGAAGAAGCATGGATTCACACGTTAGCGTGTCCTTGCTAATAGGGTGTTAAAATTATCGCTGCTTTTCGTCCGAAAACGGACGCTGAAGCGGCGATAATTTTAACTCCGGGCCTTGTTGATATGCCCCGTTGATCCTTAAACTCCTCGTGGTTCCGGGTGAGGAACTTGAATGTGGGGTGTTCTGGTTCTGAAAGGTAACGTGTAACGTTAACACCAGCGGCATCTGTCCTCTACTCTTAGCCATTAACGTATCAAATTAAGCACTATGTACGTTTCTCTCTACAGTCCAATCGTTTCTTTCTTACTGTCCAAACATATTCTGGGTGTTTGGACAGTAATATTGGAGAAACAAATATTGTTTTCGGTGTTATTTTAAATATCCTAGTAAAAAACATAGATGTAGAAAATATTGTCTATGTAATATCAGCTGTGTTAATTAGTATGTAATTTACTGTAGTGTGTTTGATTGTATATGTTTATACATTTTTCACTTGTGTTTTTAGTAAGATAATTTATTAGTTATGAAATTGTTAGCATTTGAATTTTTTGTCTTATTAATGTATACAAATAATGGCTTAATTGTTTATTTTTAGTAGCAGGATATTGTATTTTTAGGGTACAAGGTTGAGGAGATTTTTAAAAAGTATTTATTTTAAAGTACAATTTATGGTAATAATTTTAATGCTATGCAAAGTAATATTTCACAATTGTTACATTTATTTTGTTACATTAATGTGTTTAATACATTTTCATCAAAGTATATATTAATGGTATTAAATGTAAAAAACCTTTTGTACTATAAATAAAAATGAAAATATTTAAAAAATATTTCAATGAAGTACAAATACTAAAAATTATAGTTATATAAAAGTTAAACATTGTAAACATTTTCTGGGAAATAATTTTTAATTATACACATATTTTAAATGTATATCATCATTCTAATATTTTAATAAATTATAATTTAATATTCAATAAAATAACTAATGGTGTTCGATTTAAAACATAACATTTTTAAATATAAAAAATGTAAATGAAGAACATAATTTTAAAATGTCAAATATTCGAAAATGTATTTTAGTAACGAAAAACAATTACAAATTTTTAATACCTGTCTTTTTTCTGAAAAATATTTTTTAAGTAATACACATATTCTACATTTATTTTTCTTTAAATTATTCTTGACTTCCACCCTCTGCATATCTTCTAATTCTGAGTATAGCCTCCTCTCAGTCTCATGCCTGCCTTAATCCTTCCTATTGTTCTTCTGAAATTGGCTGATACCTCATCTCATAGATCATAACCTTTCATCAGTAACACTCGTCTTACCTTTCATCCTCTGCTTGCCTTCTAATTCTGAGTATAGCCTGCTCTCGGTCTCATGCTAGTCTGCCTTAATCCTTTTTGAATGTAAATCTGTAATTGGCTGACACCTCATTTCATAGATCCCAACCTCTCCTCTTTAATTCCTTATCCCTGTAAACTAACTTTATCCACTAACCCTGGGTTCCGGAATAGCGTGCAACTCACAGTAAAGCACTTCAATGCCTTGTCCGGGGGAGTAAGCGCTATATAAGTGCGATTACAATTTTAATTATAAAGACATCAACAAGTGAATTTGTACACAGGGGATGCCATACATGTGCTTTATGTCCAATAGGCTGCACTGTCTTGCCAGCTCTGTAGCATAAAAGCCAATGATTAAGGTGGGATGTTTAGTTCCATTTTCCCGGGCACCTGTATGCCTGCTTATTTGCCAAAAGCTTCACGAAAACTCCCCAGATTAAATTTGAAACATTTGTAACAACAGAATGTAGTAAGAGACATAAGGTGATAGAGCCACTTAGTAAGCCACACTACACCATAATGTACAACCATGTTTTAACATAATGGCAGTGTTTCCATAAGAGGATGAAAAAACGTGAAACTATGCAGCGCATTATACAGGATACTCTTACGCAATTCAAACTCTTTTACAATTGCGCTGTTTCTATAGCAGTACAATTTGTGCATTTTACTCATATGAAGTTCATCATCTTTATTAGAACTCGATGTGTGGCGTACCTGCAAGCTTTAAGTGGGCATGTAGTGATGAAAACACTGCACCCCATTTCCACATCACAGTTACAATGGGTAAACATGGCAGAGATCTTTGTCCTAATTGTGGACTCAACAATGAGCTTTTGAATATAGTGTTAATAATTTATTTAATTTGAATGTGTTTCAGATAATGGATTAAAAGAAATTCCTCTTCCCCTAGTGCTTCGCAGGATCTACAAGTGGATCCCCACCGAAACGAGAAGAACGGTCACCCAGACCCTCGTCAGCAGCAGATTGGACTGCGGAAACACCCTCTACACAGGAGCCTCGGCCAAACTCCTGAGATGACTGCAACACATCCAGAACGCCTATGCACGCCCACCCGCCAGCTCCACTCTGCCGACCTCGCCCTCGCCACAGTCCCCCACATCCGAAGAGTGACCTCCGGCAGCAGATCGTTCTCCCACATCGCTGCCAAGACCTGGAACACCCTCCCCACCCACCTACGGCAGACCCAAGACCTGCTGACCTTCAGAAAACTCCTCAAGACCTGGCTCTTCGAGCAGTAGCAGCATCCCCACCACACCCCAGCGCCTTGAGACCCTCACGGGTATGTATTGCACTTTACAAATGTTTGGATTAATTGATTGATTGATTGATTGGACAAGCAAACAAATTATAAGTGAGAGCCGAGCCTGAGCAGAGCCGAGCCAAGGGACGGCTCTGGCTCTAACAGTCTGTCCACAAGCCTAGCTTTGAAGATATATATTGCTTATAAATCATGCAACAAACATGGTGTTGTAATGTGATAAGGCGTCCAAAATCTTTTTAAAATGCGTAAATCTTTAACACAAGGACGTTTTTCACCTTAGTACATAGATTATATTTCAGCATTGATAAGTATTAATTAAAGGTGAGAGGTTTTAAACATGAATTTAGAAAGATTTCAGCCCTCTCCCTGAAGACAATGGTCTTAGTAAACTAAGAGACAAGTCAGTTGTCATGTGTACCCTATATGCAGCTAAGATTCTTATTCCAGATGGAACGCCAATATAGGCTATTAAATAAAACACAAAAGAGAGGTCAATAAGAGAGATTTTTTGGTTGGGCACATCCTGAACTCATGTTTATGAAGGTGCTGCTCCACATCTGATAATGAACAAAAGGGAGTCTCAGTGAAACAAAGTATTTCCCTAAAATCACACCATTTAGTCAAGATGAGAAGTCAGGATTAATCCCATACTCCCCAGTTTCACTATGTTTAATTCAGCCACTAGGTGGGTATTTCTTTCGGAGATCCACGGTTAATGTTGTGTTCTTAATTCTTGAAGGATGAGATTAGAGAGCAGGTGATGGACAGAATCTACTTATGTTGTTGGCAACTTTACATAGCACAAACCCTTCCAGGTTTCTTTTCCACATTAGGAGATATGCCAGCATTCATAAGATGTTGGTGTGAGGCAGGGATTTGAAACCTAGTTTCTCATGTTGTATGTTCAGCAGCTGTGACCACCAGGCCACATCACCTTCAGTGAAAGTTTGGCTTGTTTTGGGCTCGAAGTTCGAAGAGTGCCTCGAGCTGAGCCAGAGCCAGGTATATTGCTCAATCTTTAAGTCGCTTGTCCACCTCTACTTATGAAAGAACAGGGGAATGATGAGCTAAAGAAGCAGGAAGTGAGCCATGCATTGCCACTGCCTTTGCCGTACACACAAAGGCAGTGGCAATTCCGGACCTTGAAATTTTAAGGTAAGCTCACTTCCTCCCATTCAAAGCGCCCGTTTCTTTTACTTTTTCCCGCCAATTCCTCATTTAGTTCTTCCGTTCGCAGGCACTGCACCTTTACACGTCCAGTTGAACTTTTACCACGGCTACCAGGCCAAGACGCGGCGCTAACTCAGTTGCCATAATAGGCACTACCAGGTAATTCCTTGCCGCCCCGCGACTTGCTTCTCTATACCTCGTTACCTCTCGTCACAAATCACGGCATGAGTTCACTCTGCGTTCTTCTCTCTTCCTAACATGTTCTTGTCTAAATTGGAATACCGCTATGTTGTAAATAACAACTTCGATGTGATTAAGCATTTACTAAAGACATGAATTCTTCTGCTTGCACATGCCCCTTTGCTCTGTTGACTGAAGTCTGGACTCCATTTTGTATTGTCATGTCTCCACGTGCTCAGCACGAGAAGAGTCTTATCTTTGTGTTAGTTGCTCTTGTAATCTGCCTAGTAACAGTCTATAAATAGTTCCTTTGTCCGTCTGGCGCATGCCCAGACTTGACCACATCTGTTATCAGTTAGTCCTTGCTTGACCATGTTTTCGCGGGCTTAAGGAGTATGTCAGCTCCGCCCACATATCGATCTTGTATTGCAAATGTCCATAAAAGGTAACATTCTTCGTCTCATGTCGTATCCTCCCACTTATGAGCCCCTCTGTTGTGTATAAAAGGGGACCGTGTATGCAAGTTCTTTGTGCTACTCTATGCAATACTGAAGGGTATTGTATGGATTGTAGGACCACCCTTAAGGGTTAATAAACTGTGTCTTTGTACTTTGCAGTTTCCGTGCCAACTTCCTTATAGATTTCTTTACAGGAGAGCGAACCCTTGTGTCCTGCGGGCCTAGCTGGGGCCTGTACTCATCAATTGGCGCCCAACGTGGGGTTCATCGGCGACTCGGATGCTCGAAGGATTGGTCGCGACGAAGGTGAGGAATTTGGCCGGGGATGTGATCACTGCCAGAGGCACTTTAGTCCTGGCATCCCGAGGTTTTTCTTCCTTCCCTTCCGAGCTGACCATCTGGGTGGCGCCGGTCCTCGACTGAGACCTCTTCTGTCGGTTCTGCCGTGACAGCCGTTTGGGCGAATTTCGGAGCTTGGCAGTTGGAATCTGGACTCTTGATTGGTAAGAACCGTTGTACGGTACTTGCTCCGAGTTTTTGAAGCCTGGGTTGGCTATTTGAGTTTGATTTGTGATGACCGGTCATATCTTGTATTGATTATTGTGAGAATATATGCGTTGCAACACATATAGGCAGGTAATGTGGAGATATTTCTCCGGAACTGTGTAACTTTGAACAGCACAACGTTTAAGTGCCATTTTTTTGATAATACTGCATATTCTGCATTATTTTTGAGCATGCCTGCTTTTAGCGCACTCCGTAAGTGGTGCTGCTGCTTTGGAAACTGGTTAAACCTCGAGGAATCTGCTCCAGCTCCCCCAGAGGGGACTCCTAATAGGGATATGTATGTGAAGCATGGTCTTTCCTCCATAATGTACAGCACAGTATGGAGGAAATATACCAAAAAGGATCCTGAGTTACGGTGGCCGTTGTATGGGTCGTTTGATATACGTAAGATTGAGTATGTGGAACAGTGTATGTGTAAACGGCGTGCGCGTCAAGACATGTTTGAATGTGTGCGACTATGGGTGAAGGAAGTGCGTGAGCGAGAGAAACGTGAGAAAGCGCTGTTTGATAAAGAGCAACGAAAGAATGATCATGTGAGAGCGCAGGAAGCAAAGCGTCGGGAGGAAAGAGAACAGACGGAGAAACAAGAGAAAGAACATAGGTTACAAGTCTCGGGTCAATATGCTGTTCGTCAGCCACTTTATCCTGTCCTTAATAATCATGACGATGATTTTTATTTATTAGATCGTTCTCCGCCTCCTTATGTTGGCGCGTCTGCCCCGAGGCCACAAGATTCTGGATCGGGTTCGAGTAAGGTAGACACGCGGTCCATGTTATCGGCTGAGCGAATGGGTGAGCTTCGACAGTTTTCCTATCGTGCATGTAAGGGCAAGTTATCCCTTGATGAACTGTTGGCTTCTTGGGAGTCATGGCAGGATAGAGAAAGGTTGTATTTCTTGGGACACTTTTCTGATGAAGTGATTGCTGCCTTTCGGAAATATTCCAGTGTCTTTGAACCTGATGATGTGGTATTAGATTCTAAAGCATTGCGTAATGGTGTTTTCTCTCCCTCTAAGGCGCCTGAGGCGGTTCGGCGACTGTTTGCGTTGCGGGATGCGGCAGCAGATCTTAAAGAGAAAGCGCGCCAACACCTTGAGGAGGAAAAGCGGTCGGATTCGCGTACCGGAGGCGGCCATTCATCCACCTCTCAATCAGATAAGAGCGATCCAGTGCATGCTAAACCAATGCGCGAGGCGGCGCCTTTGTATGTTCCTCCTAAAGGAGCGGGGACTAGCTCGGATATTACCTCCGCCGATGCTAAGGGATATTTTGTGTACAATTGGGTTTATACTCCCTGGCACAGGGCTGACGTCATGGCATTAAAGAATGCGTTGCCTGATCCCCGCAAGAATCCAGCGGCCTTTTACGAAGAAGTCGAGGGGGCCTTGAATTCTTGTATTATGACCTTAGCAGATATAGATTTGTTCTTTGGGCTTATTCTACCACCAGATATGTGGCGATCCGTGCGGAAGGTGGTTGATGTTGCCACTTTTAAGGCTCGATGGTCTGAACTTGAGGATGAGGATAGGGAGAGAAAGCCCGCGCAGAAACCACCTCAGATTATCTTAGATCTCCCCGCTGCTATTCTGACTAAGTTGAAGACCATCATTCCTCCTAAAAAGATTGACTGGAATATGCTAGCCTCGTGTAAGCAGAAAGCCGATGAATCAGTTGCAGATTTCTTTACGCGCTTTGAGGAGACGTTCCATGATTTTAGTGGTCAGTCTCTTACGGATGATACGGGTCGGCACCTTTTTGCTGACAAATACGTGGCGAATTTATTACCGGCAATTGCAGCTCGCCTCAAAGCGAGTGAAAGTTCTTGGTCCACTACGACCCCGACAGCCCTTCTGACTATAGCTCAGTACTATGAGCGCCAGGAGCTAGAAGCGAAGGGGCAGGAGGAAAAGAAATCGAAGGATTTAAAAACGAAGGTGATGTTAGCACAAGTATATGGTCCGCCCCGACGGGGTGTAAATAGAGGTAGGGGAGGATTTTATGGTCCTCCCTCGGGCCGATCTGATCTGAATAGGAATCAATGTGCGTATTGTAAGCAATCGGGGCACTGGGCCAGAGATTGCCCAGCGTTGCATGCTTTGCGGCAGGGACACAGTCAGGGACACAATCAGGGTGGCCCGAGAGGTAGAGGGGGTTTCTCGAATTTTAGAGGGAATTCTAATGATCACGCTCGTTTTGACCTTGCCGGGCAGCAACGAGATAGGTCTAATGTTTTTGATCGACAAAATCAGTATCAAGTGTCGGGGATTGACCGTTCTGGGTACCATGATTCTCAGCATGCATAGGAATGCGTTGGATGGGGGTTAGAATCAGTTGAGGTGCCAGTTGATCAGAAGGGTCCTTACGTATCAGCTGAGGTTTTGGGCTCCACTGATCAGTTTCTAGTGGACACAGGAGCGACTCGTAGTGCGCTGTCTAAACAATTGGTTCCGAGGGCTCCCCCATCTGGCTTAATGGTTACATCGGTAGGGTTTGATGGAACACTCTCCCGAAGCCCTCTTTCGCAGCCCCTCACATTTCAGGTTAATTCCTTTTCTGCACCCTGTCCGTTTTTGTTAGCCCCGAACACGCCGGATAATATTATGGGCCTTGATATGCTGAAGCACTTCAGAGCTACGATCCGGTGTTCCCCTGCTGGAGTGCGGGTGATATTGAATGACAATTACCCCCTGTCTGAACGGATGTGTGTGGTTACAGAAGATGCTGTGTTAGCTGCCCTCCCCCGTGCTCTGTGGGCCACCTCGGATACTGATGTGGGACAGATGGTGATTCCGCCTGTTCACATTAGTGTCCAGGAGGGGGCGGTGTTACCACGCCTTCCCCAGTATCGTATTTCGCAGGAGGGGGAAGAGGCTCTTATACAGATTGTGCAGGATTTGATCAAGGTGGGAGTGGTGGAAGAAGTTCCCTATAATGTTTGTAATAGCCCGATTCTACCCATTCTGAAAAAGGATACGGATGCTAAAGTCTATCGGTTTATCATTGATTTGAGAGAAGTAAACAAGATCGTGATACCTCAGTACCCAGTGGTTTCGGATATCACGACGTTGCTTACTTTGGTCCCGCCTACGGCGACCATGTTTTCAGTTATTGATTTGAAAAATGCCTTCTTTTCGATTCCCATTCATCCCGATAGTCGATACCTTTTTGGTTTCACTCTAAATAATAGGTCTTACCGATTTTGTAGAATCCCTCAGGGCTATACGGAAAGCCCTAGCATCTACAGTCAAGCCTTGAAAAGACAATTGGACTCCTTTGTTCTGCCTGAGGGTGTCGCCCTCATTCAATATGGCGATGACATCTTGCTGGCGGCTGACACTCCGGAGTTGTGTGAAACGAGTACGTTGTCTTTGCTTTCCTTTTTGGCATCCCACAATCACAAAGTCTCTCGGAAAAAGTTGCAATTCTGTAGACCAAAGGCGACTTATCTAGGTCACCTTTTGTCTAAGGAGGGACGTGCACTCACACCAGATCGTGTCCAAGTGATTCTGGATACACCGACGCCATCCACGCAGAAGGACGTGCGCGCATTTTTGGGTCTTGTTTCTTTTTGTAGGCAGTGGATATTAGGGTTTTCGTACATAGCCAAGCCATTGTTAGCTCTTTTGACAAAAGATACACCTATTCCGCTTCCTTGGACGAATGAGTGTGACACTGCCTTTCAGAAACTGCGACAGGCCCTCTGTTCAGCACCAGTGTTAGGGACTCCTGATTATACCAAGCCTTTTTCGCTGTATGTGCATGAGAAAGATGGATGTGCATTATCGGTTTTAGTGCAGATGCACGGCGACAAGCAGCGCCCTTGTGCATATTTTTCGGCTGTACTTAATCCTGTTGCCCGAGCATTGCCTGGTTGTTTTCGCTCGGTCGCGGCGACAGCTGTGTCAATACGCCAGAGCGAGGGAATTGTGTTATCTCATAAGCTGTTGGTATTAGTCCCCCATGCTGTTGATGCCCTGCTTAATCAGACAAAGACGCAGCATTTGACCAGTGCCCGTTTAACGGGATATGAGCTGACGCTTTTGGCTCCTCATATTACGTTGAAGAGGTGCGTGACGTTAAATCCTGCCACATTGTTGCCATACCCCGAGACTCGGTCTGAGGCACGAGAAGCACATGATTGTATCCTTGTGACCGAGGAACAAACAAAGGGTCGTATTGATCTCCAGGATACGCCCTTTTCAGATGTAGATGGAGAACTGTGGGTGGATGGGTCATGCCTGAAGCTACCAGATGGTACGACTTCAGCAGCGTATGCGATTACCACATTGCAAACAATAGTGGAGACAGCACGCATACCACAGAAATCAGCTCAAGCAGCGGAACTGATAGCATTAACACGAGCATGTGAGCTCAGTACAGGATTGTGTGTGAATGTTTATACAGATAGCCGTTATGCCTTCGGAGTAGCGCACGATTTCGGCCTGCTCTGGAAGGAAAGAGGGTTCTTAACGTCGCATGGAGTACAAATAATGCATGGGGAGTTAGTTCATAATCTTTTAACTGCATTGACATATCCGAAGAAAATTGCTATCATTAAATGTAGCGCCCATAGGAAAGTAGTCGATAAAGTTGGAGAAGGGAATGCGTTAGCAGACCGGGTGGCGCGGGAGACTGCGATGCAGCCCGGTGCTACTGCCATGTATGTAGTGAAGTCGCAAGTAGAAAGATGGCATGATGCGAAGGAAGAAGTGCGAGAAATACAGAGGACCGCTTCTGATAAAGAACGGGAGCAATGGTCCAGTGAGGGAGAATTGGATGATGAGGGTTGCTGGAGAAATAAGCAGATGGATCGATGGAAATTACCCACAGCTTTTGTACAACCTATGGTTCAGATGGCACATGGGCTAGAACATGTTGGAGCTTCCGAAATTGTAAAATTGCTTACCCAAGTTTGGGAGCATCCAGAGATTGCTAGCACGGCAAAGAGGGTGGTACAGACCTGTATGATCTGCCTGAGGTACAACCCAGGAAAGGGGACTCGGACCCCAGCAGGAGGGTTCGTAACACCTACTGCACCCTTTGAGGTTTTGCAGATGGATTACATCCAGCTCGAGCGTTGTAACAATTTGAAGTATGTTCTAGTAGTGGTGTGTGCCTTTAGCAAATGGGTTGAGGCATACCCCACGAAGGACAATACTGCAATGACTACCGCTAAGATGCTGTTGAAGGAGTTCTTCCCTCGATATGGCGTTTGTAGACTTCTGTGGAGTGATAACGGGCCCCACTTTATAGCGGATGTTATAAAGTATGTTCTGAAGGGTCTAGGCATCACCCAGAAGTTCCACGCAGTATTCCACCCTCAATCTGCAGGACTAGTCGAGAAGTATAATGGTACACTGAAGCTCAAGATTGCTAAAATTCAAGCTTCAACGTCTTTGACTTGGCCAGATGCTTTACCGCTGGCATTGTTGTCAATTAGGTCGGTACCGCACTCTCGAATCGGTCTTACACCGTATGAGATTGTCTTTGGACGTCCAATGAATATTTGGGGTCCACCAAAACCTAAGACTGTGTATGATGTACCTTGTGTAATGATGAATGATTATCTGGCACAGTTAACGGATAACTTGGTTTCCATTCATCAACAGGTCCGGGAGGCGCTCCCTGATCGGTCCACCGGCGAAGGACATAGTCTCCGGCCTGGAGACTATGTCATGCTGAAAATCTTCGACAGGACGAACAGCCTGGAGCCGAGATGGGTTGGCCCTGAGCAAGTCTTACTGGCAACGAGGACGGCTGTGCGAGTTTCCAACAGAAAGAATTGGATCCATTCCCTGCACTGCCGCAAAGTACCGCCCGGATTGGTGGAGCCCGCTGTATTGACCGATCAACGAGAGATTCTGACCACAGAGAAAGGCCGTGCTGTGGAATCGAACGGCGCTGAGGAGCTCTTTCCGGACCACGCGACTCCTGGAGGAAGGCGATTTCATCTGAGGCCAAGAAAGTGAATCCTTCAGTATCGGGACATGTTGTCAGAACGGCCCTTGGGTTAGTGAAACGGAGAGCCAGTGAGGCAAGGGGGGGTGATCAGCCCTGCATTAGTGTAGCGACACCCGTCTTGGCCCGTTGGTGAAGAAATCGACCGCTGCCCAAGGGGAAGAGTTCTGACAAACCTTTAGTTTCAGGAAGATATTGATTCTCTATTTTGACATGGAGAAAAAGAAGATCCTTTGTGCAACAGGTTTTATGCTCACAGTAGCTATTGTAGGGATAACCACATGGTTTGTGGAGGATGTGACTCCTGCCCGAGAGTTGCTTGTGTTGACCACTCCAGTGCCTGCGGAGCACTATTTCTATACCCTTCCGTATCAAGAATTGAAGCATCGTCAGTCCTATTTGAATAACACTTTCATCCAGATGTTACATCATACCCATGTTGCCACCAATGCTACGAACTGTTGGATATGTGGTATGATGCCAGCTCATCAGAAGAAAGGAGGAACGCCATTCATACCTCTTCCTTTCTCTCATAATGGCTCTTGTAGAGCATGGTACACTTTGCTTTTTGCCACTCGGAAACCCACAGTGTGACAATTACTCTTCAGACTCAATAAAGAATGTCATCAGGATAAAGATGGATATCCGCAAGCGAATGGGACAATTTGGGAATGGGAAGAGTATCGACCAGACAATGAATCGATTCCATATGTTTTCACGAACACCAGAGACACTGTGGGAAAAGACAAATTTGTGATTCAAGTGGCACAAGCTCAAGCGGACCTGTGTGTCCAAAGTGTGGGTTATATTCCTGTCGGTGTTAGCGATTGTATTACCATATTAAACATCGATGGATTGAATAACAGTACTTTCTTAGCATCCCATAATACGTACTTTGTGTGCGGAACTAAAGGTTATTACCATTTGCCAGCCGGTTGGTCTGGAGTATGCTATGTATCATTTTTGTTACCTCCTGTATTTCTGGCACCTGCATCCTATCATAAGGATTTAAAGTTGTTAAATAATGCGACTGTAAATAGGTATAAACGTACTCTATCAATTGATGACGTGGACCAGACTGACACCAGTTTGCAGCAGTATATCGATTTCAATTTAGGATTGTTTTTCTTCGTTGGAGCTGCCCTAAATAGTAGGAAAGTTCGAAGATTAACACGAGTGGTAGAGGCTGTGACAAACCAAACCGCTGCTGCTCTTGGGAATCTTACGGAAGAATTACAGATTACCAGAATTGTTGCATTGCAGAATCGTATGGTGTTAGATGTTATGTTAGCTGATCGAGGTGGAGCTTGTAAAATTATCGGAAGCAGTTGCTGTGTGTTTATTCCTGACCACACACCTTCAGTCTATAATGCAATTAACAGGTTGCATAAAATTGCAGCTGAAATCCATACAGAAAACGGCACTTGGTCCTTTTCTGGATGGTTCTGGGCATTGATTACTGCTTGGGGTTGGAAGGTTTTAACTGGTCTCTGTATAATTATAGCAGTTCTGTTTTCGTGTTGCATCTGTGTTCAATGTGGTCCCTTGCTCTGTTCCTTATGTGTATCATTTTGTATCCCCGATAAGAAAGCTATTGCCAATGTCACTTATCAGAAACATTTAGCTAAGGAAGTAGAAGGGATGATGATAATTGATATATATGATGATTATTCTAACAAGCCGGATGTCTTCAGTAAATGCTGAAAGGGTCGTCTGTTGTAAATAACAACTTCGATGTGATTAAGCATTTACTAAAGACATGAATTCTTCTGCTTGCACATGCCCCTTTGCTATGTTGACTGAAGTCTGGACTCCATTTTGTATTGTCATGTCTCCACGTGCTCAGCACGAGAAGAGTCTTATCTTTGTGTTAGTTGCTCTTGTAATCTGCCTAGTAACAGTCTATAAATAGTTCCTTTGTCCGTCTGGCGCATGCCCAGACTTGACCACATCTGTTATCAGTTAGTCCTTGCTTGACCATGTTTTCGCGGGCTTAAGGAGTATGTCAGCTCCGCCCACATATCGATCTTGTATTGCAAATGTCCATAAAAGGTAACATTCTTCGTCTCATGTCGTATCCTCCCACTTATGAGCCCCTCTGTTGTGTATAAAAGGGGGCCGTGTATGCAAGTTCTTTGTGCTACTCTATGCAATACTGAAGGGTATTGTATGGATTGTAGGACCACCCTTAAGGGTTAATAAACTGTGTCTTTGTACTTTGCAGTTTCCGTGCCAACTTCCTTATAGATTTCTTTACATGAGAGCGAACCTTTGTGTCCTGCGGGCCTAGCTGGGGCCTGTACTCATCAGCTAGCTGGCCAAGACGTGGCGCCTTGCCTTATATGGCATGACATGGCAACTCACTTCGCTCCCTATGCCTTTTCACCGGATTCGCACCTTGTCACCTCCCGCCTTGATTCACGGAATGCCTTGAGCTCACACGGCGCTCTTCCGTTCCACCCCGCATATTCCAGCACATCTTCATCTCGAGGGCACGATCAACACTCCTTGCCTGAGCTATCTCTCCCCATAATTTCCCGTGTCTTTCAATACCACCTCCCTTTTTGGTTCATGATCGTAACGCCATTATTACTATGAGTTCACATGGAAACCGCCCCTGATCTGACTTCAATGTTGTTTGATTGGTTTATATATTTTGAATTTATTTCCTAAACGTAATAACTATTATGTTGTTATTTTCTTCCCCTTCCCCACCCATTATTGTATGTTGTCGTTGTTTGCCACATTCCTTTATGTAATTTCAGGCATTCAAATATGGGCAATTTAATTGATTAGTCCTGATGATGATCCTAAATCCCTTAGAGAAGGATCGAAACATCGTCGACTTTGTTGCCTGCCTTACACATTCAGAAATTTTTTATATAATACATTGTGAAGGTGGCAAGATTTGTATCAAGATGGTTCACTACTTATCATTTTCTCAAACAGAAACATCATTGTAATTGCCTGAATGTGTGTCACAATTGTATGTCCTCTTGATATGTAAGTCTCAGGATACAGGCTTGTGTCCCACTACGACTCTACTTACATTCTTTGGATTGTTGCTAATTATTCCCACTTATTAAAGTTGCCATGTCCGGCTGGACACTGGCCAAAATAGAGTACCAACCTTGGCTACATTTATTATATGCGTAATACATTTTCGTTTTCAGGGACCACTGTTTCCTGTAATACTTGACTTCCCAAGGTCCCTGTCTTATTACTTTGGGTGCCCTTGTCCTCTTGTTTACACAATAAGCGCAATCGCCGGATTGCAAGGGCTCATGCTCTTATCCCCCCTTCTTGCTTAGAAAGTGGGTCACTTCCCTTCCCTTACGACTACCATATCTCTTTTTGGTCCTTTTTCCACCTTCCTTTTTTGTCATGTCAGATCACGCACTTCTCTATACAGACAAATATATCAAGAAGATTCTAGAAGGCCCTTCCCTCTTCACTGACTCTACTAATGCTCCCCAAGAAATTAGTTCCACACTGCCTGAGCAACTAGAGAAAACTAAGAAAAAGTCTGTTAGGTTACAACTTATGATACGGATGCTCACAGAGTATCTAAAAGCTGACATTATTCCCACAGGCCTTCAAGTCAGAAACGTACCCGGTATCTTCACTGACATCCCTAAGTACATTACAAATTTTAGTTACATCAGTACAACCTCTTCCAGACATTGGATGGTTTTAGGTATCGACATAGCGACAGAAGAACTCAAGAAACTTCTAGATGAGATTGCAGACATTGAACGACAAATAACAAATAGCGATACTATATCAGATAGCAAAAAACTGCTTGAACAAGTACAGAAAACAGTGGACGAATTCTATAGAATAGAACAGAATAAGAAATCCATCAAAGTAAAGAAGGACATTAAATCCTACTCCACGGAACGTACTTACCCTTACCTAACCAAAGATTACTATATCAATAGATCCTACAATAACCAACGCTACAACCGCCCTTGGGGCAGGTTTAATAGAGGAAATACTTTAGTCGGATTTTCTGACACTTCGGCGGACTCATCTGATAGTTCGGATCCAGGGGAAGGAACTAGTAGCGCTAACAGAGCCCCTGTCAATCCACAACCTTCATCCTCTTTTTTAGGCCGTGGCCCTCACGAACCACCAAAAAGAGGGGGTCTGAAACGTGCCCATTGGCAAAACCAACCAGGGGAACGACAAACCCGACGCAACTACTACCATTGGTAAATTGCCCTCCAGACATGGACAACGCCCACTCCTCCAGCCAGATACAAACCAACTTGCTACTTCCTATATTCAACCTCACCAAACATCAACTGAATGACTCTGAACTATCCGTACTAAGTAAATGTAAATGTAAATGTTGTAGACTTGTAAAGCGCACAGCTGCCCCAGCAACGGGGCGTCCCGGCGCTGTAGACCGCTGGGGAACCCGTCCTGGCTATCCCTGTGAGATGGTCCCTTTCTGGGTATCCCCAAGGTGAAACCAGGCATCCCTGGCGTCTGTGGGGGGCCGTTGTAGAGATGAGGCAAGCTTAATGCCCAGAGTTGCCGAGTGTGTTCCTGGTTAGAGTAGGTACCGAGGCGAGAATTATCGAGTCCGTTTTGACCCTGGTCCACGACCCTGCCGCGTCGGGAATTGAACCCTGGTCCCTGGCCGATTCTCTGCTTACGGGTCTGCCGCCTCTAACCAGTGAGCCACACCTCTCCACAAGGGCCTCTCATTTGTACCTACTACTAGGACCAACTTTCTTGACCTACAGACCGAAGTGCTTAGGTTCTTCCGCAAGCTAAGACTACATAGCTATTTTCTGCTAAATCCTTTCTTACCCAAAACACCCAACACTCCCTTAAGACCTCCGTCTACGTTCTCTCCATCGGCCAATATGGTCCCATCAGAGATTTCCAACTTCGAAAAACTGGTATTAAATGACCTATCTCAACTGGCCACAGAACACCACTTCATCCCTTACAATATTTCAATGGCAGAAAAAACAGCACTTCAAACTCTCAAAACCAATGATTTGTTGGTCATTAAACCCGCCGACAAAGGCGGTGGAATAGTACTACAAGAAACCACTGCCTATAGAAATTAAATATTAAGGCAACTAGGGAATACCGATCATTACTGCAAACTCCCGACCAACCCCACCAAGGAACTTAAACAAATTATACAGCAGATAACCAAGTCAGGTCTTGAACAAGGTTTCCTATCCAAACTCGAATATGAATTTCTCAATGCAAAGGCTCCACGTACACCAGTTATCTACACCATACCAAAGATCCACAAGGACACTTTAAACCCACCGGGACGCCCCATCGTCTCAGGTTGTGGTTCCATCTTAGAGCCACTTGGTCTATATGTAGATTTCTTCATAAGAGAATTTGTCCCATCCACTCCGTACTATGTTAGAGACAGTATGCAGATGATTACCCTAGTAGAAAATCACAATTACAACCCCTCAACTGACACACTTTGCACCCTTGATGTTGAATCATTATATACTAACATCCCTCAACGAAACGCACTTCTCATCATTGAAGCAACCTTAGATACACGCATTAGACCACACGCAGTCCCGACCATTTTTATTTTGCAACTCCTCGAGGTCTGCCTGACCAGAAATTTCTTTTTATTTGATGGTCATTATTACCAACAAACCAAGGATACATCCATGGGGGCAGTTTTTGCACCGAACCTAGCCATTCTATACATGAATGCACTTGAGACAAACCATATACTGGTTGAACAGAACCCTTTCTTTTCTGTAATGTCACTATGGAAACGCTACATAGATGACATCTTCCTGATATGGCATGATACACAAAGTATGCGTGAAAATTTCCTCCATTGGCTCAACAATAATTGTGGTGGTCTAAAATTCACACTCACACATAACAAAATATCCATACCATTCCTGGACTTAAATATAACACACAAAGATGGACATCTGATCACCAGCCTTTTCAGGAAACCCACTGAGCGCAATACTCTGCTGAAGTATAACAGTAATCATCCCAGGGCCTTAAGAGACTCTCTTCCCTATTCTCAATACTTACGTATTAGATGGAATTGCACCCTCAAAGAGGACTACTTTAGGGAAGCTAAGACACTGAGCAACAAACTGACCTCTAGAGGCTACCCCAAAAAACTGATCCGCAGTGCCCTTAAGAGAGCGTGGTACTGCCCTAGGGAAGTTCTCTTGGAACCTAAATCCAAGAAAATTGAGAACCGCATAGTATGGGTAACCACTTTCTCCCTCTCCTCCAATAAACTACGCAAAAGTATTCTAAAACACTGGAATGTGGTCAACGCAGGAATACTCAACATTGAGAGACCCCTCTTTGCTTTTAAGAAAAGCAAGAATATCAAAGACCACTTGGTTAGAGCAGCACTCCCGAGTACTACAAACACGGGTACACTTCATGACCATTGGTCCTTACCATCGGTGATTGGTCACAACAGATGTGGAAATTGCTCTGTCTGCGGTTTTACTACAGACTGTAAAGAGTTTATATTTGGGAACATACGTAAACTTCACAATCACTTTAGTAACTGTAATACCTGTAATGTCATCTATGCCATTTTTTGTCCCTGTGATATGATTTACATAGGTCAAACCACGCAATAAATCCGGATAAGAATCTGCCAACACAGAAGTAGACTAAGATGCAAAACCCCTAATGCACCGTTGGTAGAACATTTCGAAACCGCAGGCCACACTGAGGACGATATACGTTGGACAGTGGTTTCTGTTGTGAAAATACCACCAAGAGGCGCAGATCTCTCCCAACTAATGAACAAAGAGGAATTGAAATGGATTTTAAAAACTGGAAGTATACACAGAGGTTTGAACCGCCTCGAGGACTGGACCTCCCTGCTTTGAACTTTTCTTATCTCTCTTTGCCATGAACTTCTTGGACCCCTCCTTTGCCAAAACATCTAGAGGAGTTGAACCCCCAAACATTAACATGCTGAACTCTTTTTCACTCCTAATGGTGTTTACCGCGGTCCCTACGAACCATTGTTTGGATTAATGACATTACTATACATAATCTGCATCTCTTACAATTCAATGTATATCATTGTGAAAGTACTTATTTAATGTTTATATTATTTATTTTATATTTACTTTGTTCAATGTAATGTAGTGTTTTATTCCATTGCCCACTTCCTCGTTGTATCTCTCACTCACCCAATATGGCACCCAGATACACCCCCTCCCTCCGATTCACTCACAGTGCACTCCTTCTGATCACGTGACCACCCACGTGACTGACCACATGACCAGTACCACCATGAATATGCCGTTTTTTTACTTCCATCTCACAATTCACCCGGCATTGACCGATCGCGCTGTCCTCCAAGTGGGAATTCGTCTCCTTCAACGCATGGAGGTAAGAATATTCACAGGCTGCCAATATGCTTGGCACTTTATCTCGCTTCGGTCCCTTCCTCTAAATTTGACATATTTACTCACCAGATATCTCCCCACCGTGCCCATTCTCCGGACCTTGAAATTTTAAGGTAAGCTCACTTCCTCCCATTCAAAGCGCCCGTTTCTTTTACTTTTTCCCGCCAATTCCTCATTTAGTTCTTCCGTTCGCAGGCACTGCACCTTTACACGTCCAGTTGAACTTTTACCACGGCTACTAGGCCAAGACCCGGCGCTAACTCAGTTGCCATAATAGGCACTACCAGGTAATTCCTTGCCGCCCCGCGACTTGCTTCTCTATACCTCGTTACCTCTCGTCACAAATCACGGCATGAGTTCACTCTGCGTTCTTCTCTCTTCCTAACACGTTCTTGTCTAAATTGGAATACCGCTAGCTGGCCAAGACGTGGCGCCTTGCCTTATATGGCATGACATGGCAACTCACTTCGCTCCCTATGCCTTTTCACCGGATTCGCACCTCGTCACCTCCCGCCTTGATTCACGGAATGCCTTGATACACGGCGCTCTTCCGTTCCACCCCGCATATTCCGGCACATCTTCATCTCGAGGGCACGATCAACACTCCTTGCCTGAGATATCTCTCCCCATAATTTCCTGTGTCTTTCAATACCACCTCCCTTTTTGGTTCATGATCGTAACGCCATTATTACTATGAGTTCACATGGAAACCGCCCCTGATCTGACTTCAATGTTGTTTGATTGGTTTATATATTTTGAATTTATTTCCTAAACGTAATAACTATTATGTTGTTATTTTCTTCCCCTTCCCCACCCATTATTGTATGTTGTCGTTGTTTGCCACATTCCTTTATGTAATTTCAGGCATTCAAATATGGGCAATTTAATTGATTAGTCCTGATGATGATCCTAAATCCCTTAGAGAAGGATCGAAACGTCGTCGACTTTGTTGCCTGCCTTACACATTCAGAAATTTTGTATATAATTCATTGTGAAGGTGGCAAGATTTGTATCAAGATGTTTCACTACTTATCATTTTCTCAAACGGAAACATCATTGTAATTGCCTGAATGTGTGTCACAATTGTATGTCCTCTTGATATGTAAGTCTCAGGATACAGGCTTGTGTCCCACTACGACTCTACTTACATTCTTTGGATTGTTGCTAATTATTCCCACTTATTAAAGTTGCCATGTCCGGCTGGACACTGGCCAAAATATAGTACCAACCTTGGCTATATTTATTATATGCGTAATACATTTTCGTTTTCAGGGACCACTGTTTCCTGTAGTACACACAAGGCTAGCAATGCGACCTGGCAGCCCCTGCACCAATACAGGGTTGGACAGGGAAACAAAAGCATTCCTGTCAGCAATGCTCAACCCAGCCCTGCTCCCTTTCTCTCCTCGCTCTATTGTTCTCTTTCTACCCACCCACTCGCAATTCTCTGTTCTCGATATACCCCTCCCTCTTTTTTTCTCTCTCTCAAAGCACCCTGTGCTTGCTTCAATTAACTTCAGAGAGAAATAGAGGGGTGCCAGCAACAGTCATGGACTTTCAAAACTGACCTCCAAGGGCTCATGCACACTGAGGAATTTCCCGATTGAATAAAAGACCAGTCCAGCCCTGTACCCTGAAAGCATCATGCACACCTTCAAAATCTTGCATCCACAAAGTACATGCACTTCTGCCAACCACTGAATTCATAGAGAAAGAGGAATGCAGGTCTTTCACATCTGTAGATAAGAAGTCATTGATTCTGCAACAGGAATTCTTTCAGCCCCTGTATCCTTAGTGGACAATTTGCCCTTGTCAAGCATGTGTCATGCATTCGTGATGGTTTTAACTTTGAATTCAGGCACATATATCTATTTTAGTTTTTCCACTATGAATGCAGGACTACAACTACCAGATGGCAAAGGGCAAACCAAGCATGAATGACCTCGCTCGTGAAATGTTATAAATAAAAACGTTTACAGTTTCAACCTTCTACATAAAAAGGACAAACCATAAGACCCCGAATCTATAGGCTATAGGCACACTTAAAATCCCTGAATATTTAGGGGATGTGCACATGTTGCCACCTCTGTGTATATAGAACGGGAGGGGAGAAAGCAACACAAGGAAGGATGAAGAGGGGGAGGTATCAGCAGTAACTTAAAGCACAAAGAGAGGGGTATGGGGAAGGGAGTGGGGGAGGGGAAGAATAAATTGTACCTGAATTACAGTGTAAGCAGTGGACAGGCACTAATTAAGTTGAATCAATATGTGCTTGGTCCATTCTCCACTGAAAGGAACAGAAGTGATGCTTGGCCTACACTGGCCAATTAGGAGTCAGCAAAGAAAAGAGACAACAAAGCCAATGTATGGTAAGCAATGGGCATACTCTAAGGGCCAGATGTACGACTTTTTTTGCGGTCTCAAAGGGGCATTTTGCCCTTTTGCGACTGCAAAAAACAGTAGCATAATGTAATAGCGACTTGCAAAATAGGGTTAGAGACTCGCTATTAGGAAGGGGCGTTCCAAGGGCGTTCCTTCCTGATAGCGACTCTGAACCCCATGTAAGAATGTTTTGCGACCGCATTTGCAGTCGCAAAACACTCGCAGTTTACCACCCTCTTCAAGAGGGTGATAAACCATTCGCAAACAGGAGAGGGTCCTCAGGGGCCACCTTCCCCTTTGTAAATGGGTGCGCAAACATTTTTTAAGAGCAGGCAGTGGTTCCAGGGACCACTGCCTGCCCTTAAAAAATGAAGCAAAAATGTTTCACTTCTTTTTTTTTGTAAATGCATCCTGTTTTTCTTTAAATTGCGACAGCCTCATTAATATACATGAGGCATGCATTTTGCGACCCCTTTGGGAATCGCCAACAGTGTCTCTGACACTGTTGTACATTGATGTTTGCGACTCGCAAATTGCAACTAGCAAATTAATGCAATTGGCACATCGCAAACATCAGTGGTCCTACATCTGGCCCTAAGCTCTTTACTGTACACAATATGTCTTTCAAGCAAGTGCTCTTGAAGCACATGTGCTGTCAGAGGCTCAACCTAACAATACAAGGGAAACACACAGTTCACCAACTATCTTCCTTTTATATGACACTTTCGAATAATCCTTAATGTTTTAAATTAAACTAGGCACATATTGCCACACGTACCACTGCTAGACGTAGCAAATCATGTGAATACGTGTCCATGGTGTCCCTTCAAGCTACTAAGCAGTCTGGCCTCTAGAGTCAGCCTCCCATTGAGATTAAAACACTAAAAATTGAAACTATCACCAGAGATTAAAAATGTTTAGAGCCACGACTTTAAAAGACCTATTAATACAGAGTCAGTTTTTCTTGAAATGTAGGCAGTGGTGCTGGGACAATTTCTAGACTGGTGGGGGGCTGGGGTGTGGGGAGGGGTATGCCATGAATGTTACATCATTGAACTCATAGGGATTCTGTAAAATCCAAGTATCATGCAAAAAAACAGTGTCGCAAATGAGCCATGCATTAGAGTGGTATGGGTGTAGTATGTAGTTGGTGTTACATTTCGGAGCAGAATTTCACAAATGTAATGCTAAAGCATGGTGTGGTAAAACACTGTCATTTACATGAAACATAATTTCCATTGAAATGACCACTATATTTACACAGACAAGCAATTTTACTAATACGACTATATGGTGCACAAACGATGTGTGGAAAGTCAGTTTCAGCAAATATTTCTTTTTGCACTCCACCATCTAAAGAGTCTTGATTTGTTTTTTATGCTGTTGAACTATTTGTTTACATCAATGTTTCAGTAAGAAAAAAAGTGTGTCATTTGGGCTTTCCTGTTAATTTTGAAATAGTTGTACATTTCATTTAGAGGTATTTACATTTTGTTATGTGTTAAAAGGAAAACAACATCCTGCGAGCCTTTCCTTTCACACCAGCAAGAGTGTTGATAGTTCACTTTACAAAATCTTCACGCTTTGTGGTAAGAGACAGGAAAGTTAACAGCAGTCTGATGTTAAGAAAATAAGCAGCACTTTGTAAGAAGACATAGCCTGACATTTGACTACTATCTTCGAACGCATAGTATATGTGACAAGATAAGAACAAAATGTGTCCCCCTCGGAACTCTAGCACCCCCTGCACCTGTACTTCCAGCGCCTATGAATTTAGTTCACGCTGAGATGCCAGTCTGACTGACTGCTCTATCTCATTTACTCTGAAGGATCATAAATCCACCCAATTATGGCACTGTGTCAAAATTAGAAAAACTGGGGATCTTCTTATTGATGGCCATGTTAAAACTTTGGGATGAGCTGTGATGTATATTCCTCATTTGAACAATTACTTCACTTTATACATTTCCTGATCAGAAGGGAACTTGCCTTTTTGTCACTACCAGATATTCAATAGTGTGAACAGCAGGTCATATTTTATTTTCCTGCTCTTCATCAGGGCAATAAACATTGATATGAGGGGGGCACTTTTGTAGATGTTTGCTGTTATTTTGTCTCTTTTGCCTCAACACTTGGCATCTTTGAAAAGTTACAAAAAGGAACACAACCCAACGATATTGTGTTGATATAACATTTACTCCTGAATAGTATTTACTTTATTTGAACCGGAAAGTAGCCAGGAAGTAACAACACTAGAGCTTAGAGCTACTTAGCTCCACTTTGGCTCGACAGGCCATGCCATAGGTTTTTATATAGACATTCCTACACTACCACCCACAGTATTGATGCAAAACATTAACTAAAAAAAATTGTAGAAAGCTCTTTGTGCTAAAAAGTAATGTGAAGTTTGTGTTTAAGTTAAAGAAATGTTTGAATTTCCCTAAACATTTTTCTCTGTTGCACTGTACATCACATATTCAAAGTGGGAAACATGTTGCAGTTTTTCTAGGTACAGTATTTTGTAATTAAGGGAAAGACTTCCAGTGCAAAACTGATGCTATACATCACACATACCTGTGCACATAGTATACATGTGAATGTGTGACGCTGTACAGACACAAAGAGTGCCAGTGATAGTGAAGAGAGCAGTAATGCCCAATCTTTCTAGAAATAATTATGTGAAGATCTCTCCCCTAGCACCACCCAGTGCAGCAACTTTGGTTACTGAGCTGCATTCACAAATAAGGGGCAGAGTGTGATGTCATTAGTATTGTGCTTAGGACTCTTGTCTCTTAGAAACTTCCACATAGCCTTGATCCATTGGTCTGCCCTTTTGATGTGAAAAGCGATGACTTTAGTATTGAGTTTCTGGTACGTTAGCAAAATAATTTAAGGTGTTTTGCATTTGTTAAAGCGCCAAATATTAGCTGAAGTTTTGACATCTTTGTAACTAGGTACGGTTTTTTTCATTGCAATGATTAAATGCTAAATTTGTGCAAGTAATAATTGTAGACAGCTTTTTATGATTACATATACTAGTTTTGGTAGCAATACTGTTCATGTGTAACTTTGGATGCACACTTTTCAATCAGATCAATGACATTTCTAATGAATGATCTCTCGACATAATCTTATTTGCCAAAATGTGCTCCCTATCAAGAATTGTGATACTTCCTCCTTGACAATGAGACACTGAAGCATAGCCAAACACTCCACTTGGTTCGGATCATGTGCCTAAAAGACACTTAATGCAGCTCTTCGTACTCATGTATGGAATCCATTTGTGTAGGTAATCAGGTTCCTGGTTCTGGGGGGTAAACCCCTTCTCAAGCAGCAACCACAATATCTGTCGGGGTTAAGTTTCCAGCAAACCCCCAAATTAACATGTGTTTAACGCTCTGGTAGCTAGGCACAAGTCACCAGGCTTAACTTAGAGGTGATGTGCAAAGTATTTATGCAGCACTTCAAACAGTAATAAAGTGAAAACACAATACAAGAAAAATCCCACCCAGTCAAATGTAATAAATTATTTGAGACCATAACAAAAAAAATTCCAGTCAGTAGAACCGGAGATATGCAATTTTAAAGACTTAAGTGAAAATAGTGTTTAGAAGCACAAAGCATCAACTGTGGTTATCTGGTCATGCCAGAACGACCCATTGCCACATCCTGGGCAGGAAGGGGCTAGGGCATAAATGCTCATGTACAGGCCAGTTTCTATACTTTCTGTGGGCAGGCAAAGGTAGACCAAAATAAGAGAGGTTCACAACTTCGCAACCAGAAATTCACCTGCAGTACGGATGCACAAAGATTAAAAAAGCAAAGTCAGACTCAAGGTTGCACATGGGCTAATGCTTTGTGTCATGGTCTGCATTTCAACTTGTGTGTTGGCACCGCTGAGCAGATTATGACCTGCATTTCTACCACCCATTTCATGGCAGGGACCCTGCCATGACAAGGGTGGCGGAAATGCAGGTAAGTGTGAATCTGCCCATGGGGGTGCATGTGGGGGTCACATGTTGTGCCTCTCAAGAATTGCACTTTCGTGCATGCACTGTGTTAACAAGAGGAGGAAAAACAAATGTGTCAATATTGCCAAAAGAAAGTTGCCACCACAAAAATGTAGTGGCAACTTGGCCGGACAAAGCATTATGCACACTTTGCATGTTCTCCAGCCAGGCTGCATTACAGCCTGGGTGGAGAACATGCCCAGGCCCCCAGCCCCTGTCTGAGTGCCAAACAACGGCTCTCAGACCAATCACAACATTGCATTGCAGCATTGTGATTGGCTGTGGGGAGCCTGGGAGCCCGGGTGCTTCCTGCTGCTCGACTCGAGGAAGATGAAGAGGACTGAATAGAGGTGGCGGCCGACACAATTCCAGGTAAATATGTCTTTAAAAAAAAATCTTTTCCAGTCCCCCCACCTGCCTCACCACTCCCGTCCAGTAGCACCCGCTAATGTAAATCGGTATAGAGCCCCTAGCAGAGCTATAGCGAACGAGAGTCTCTATACCAACAAACAGGCACTATTCTGCACCTGTAATGGCACTATAGTGATGTAAAAGAGGTGCTATATTTCAGGTCTACAGGTGAGCACAAGGCATTATAGTGAGACGGGTGTTACGGAGTAGATACACTCTGTTGCAGTTGCAATAATGTTGGCTTCTCCACATGGGCATACAAGGTGCATTTGAATCTCTATGACGGAACCAAAGGAAATCTATTTTTCTTTTTTACATTTCTGATCTACATACAAGCAAATTAATGATTCATGTGTCACTGTGACAGCGTGATCTAATGCATGCATGTTGTGGTCATAGAAAACGGAGGTAGGAAGGAGCTTCTTAGGTTGTTTCATCGTACAGCCCATTCACCATTTCCCTACGTTTCATCCACTGCGAAGCATTTCAATTTTGAATATGTTTCCTCTCGTTGAGGACCTTCTGGGCTCCTTAGCTCGGCAGGTGTACACCTAACAGTGGTATCACCTGTATGATTTCTATCATGTTTTGTAATTCTCAAGAGTTTTTTCGCAGTATGTAGAAGCAGTTAATTAAACTTGTCCTCTAAGATGTGCTAACCGTCTAGAATTCCGAAAGGTACACTTATTCTGCCATTTTCGTGGTCTGAATAGTCTTGCATTCTTTGGACTCCAGATTTGGGACGTGCCAGAGGAGAATGCACTTTCGATACCGACACAGCGGAACGAGACTGGTTTATGGTGAACAGACGTAAAGGAGGTGTACAGACGTAACCAGGGAACCAGGCACGTGCTCATGGGGTGTATGTATGGTGGCATTGTGAAAAAATCTTATTTCCGGATCCTTAGACCTAGGAATACAGACAAATCCAGACTGATTGGGCATATGCTAATAATCTGTCTTTACAATGGGATGTTAAATAATGGGATGGCAGCAAAACAATATACCTCCTGTTAAATAGCTGTCATCGTTTTTCAGTTCACGAAGGATAAAGCCTTTGTTTCTTGTTGTTAAAAGAAAGTGATATGACTAAAGGCATTCACATAAGTCATCAGGGTACCTGGCGACAGACAGATATGTTAGGCTTCGTTAGTAAACAATTTTGTACCATCCATGTCCCTTATCCTCAACTGGAGGGAAAACACATGCTTTATTAGATGAAAGCTGTTAGACCTGGCACATTGGCGTGGGTCTCCCTTCCATTTTTTGCTGTTGCCTCATGTATTTTTGCTGGTATTAGTTGCTCAGGGCACTGTGCCACTGCTGTCCAGTGCCATAGTGCAAGTGCTCCCTATTGTAAATTGATGTATGATTTGTGATTCCATGATTGGTTGGTTTGGTTTACCTGTCAGACCCTAGTACAGTGCACCCGGAGTGCCCAGGGCTTGTAATCCAAATGCTGCTGGTGGGCCTGCAGCACTGGTTGTGCCACCCACAGAAGCAGCCTGTAAACATGTGTCTAAGGTACGCCATTGCAGAGCCTGCGTGCAGTCTGGTACTGTCATGCTGACTGGGCAAGTGCACCCACTTGCCAGTCCCTAAACCTTCCCTTTTCTTCAAATTAGACACCCCTATGGTAGGCCCAAGGGCAGGGTGCATTGTAAGGATAAGGTAGGACATGCCCTGGTGTGTGTGGCATGTTCTAATAGTGAATTACAGCCATTTTCGTTTTTCACTATTGCAAGGCTACCTGTTCTCCATAGGCCAGAATGGGCAGTTTGGTTATTACATTTTATAATCCTAACTGACTCAGGTAACATGGTAGAAATTCGAATTTAGTATGCCTGAACTCATGATGATAAAATACATCTTTTTGTGAAGTTGGTTTTAACATTCTGTGGTGGAAAATACCACTTTTAGAAAGTAGGTATTTTCCTGTCTAACCATTCAAACCTGCCTCTGCTTGGCTGTGTATTCCCTGTCTGGAGTTCTGAGTGACAGGGCTGGGGAATTCCAGGAGACAGGTTGAGGTGTCCCAGTGGTGAATAGAGAGATTTGCATCTAGATGGGTGAGAGGAGTTGCACCTGGGACCTGAATAGGGCTGTGCCTTCCCTCCACACTTCTGGCTCCACCCCCTGGGGTGCGTCTGATGTCTCTGCCCTGCACTCTGAAAGGAAAGAAGGAGTCATGTCAACAAAGTGCTCCAGGACTGACCAGAACCGTTTTGAACAAGGCAAAGGCCCCTCTGCCCTCAGAGGACAAAGGATTCTGGGGTATAAGTATTGGGACCCTGATCCCACGAATATAGATTACTTTGGGAAACAAGAAGAAAATCTGCTGAGGAGAGGAACCAGAAGAAGCTGAGGAGGAAACTATCCCTGAACCTGGGGGATTGGCCCAGTGGTTGCCTACTGCCAAAGAGAGGAGAAAGGAACTTTGTGTGTACTTTTGCTCAACTTGTGAAGGATCTCCAAGGGCTTGGGACAGAGCTTGCCTCCTGCTGAAGTCTCAGGAACAACAGACTTCACCCCCCAGCTCCCCAGAGTCCTTTGGAAGTGCCTGCTGCTGTTGTTTGGGCCTTCTGAGGGACTGCGTTTCGCAAGGAGCTGGAAGCGTGAGAAGGAGAAGTGTGCTGCTGTCAGAGCTGTTGTCGTCGCATCGCGTAAAGGGTGTCGCCGCTGCAGCCTCGCATCGAGCCGAAGTGTCTCGCATCATCCAGGAAGTGTCTCGCAACGCCGAAGAAGCGTGTTGCCATCGCAGCCATCGTAGCTGACGCATTGCACCGCATCAAGAGAAGAGTCTCGCATCGAGGAAGAAGCGTGTCGCCATCGCAGCCATCATAGTTGTTGCATTGCACCGCATCAAGAAAAGCACCTCGCATCCACGGAGAAGCGTGCCGCCGTCGGAGCTGCTGTCGTCGCATCGCGTAAAGGGTGTCACAGCTGCAACATCGCATCGAGCGGAAGTGTCTCGCAAATGTCGGAGAAGAGTGTCGCTGCCAAGGCCGCTATCGTCGCATCGCGTTAAGGGTGGTGCCGCTGCAGCTGAAGCATCGAGTTGAGTCTTCTCACAACATCGGAGAAGCATGCCGCATCTGGAAGATCTTCACGTCTTTATTTCTTTGCACCGAAAACTTAATTGCATCAAAATCGTTGCAACACTTTCGTTGCCCTGCGTGTCGCCTCTAAACGTACATTGACATAAAGTGTCGCATCTAAGAACTTAAGAGAACTAAGTTAAATTCTACCTTCTAAAGTAACAGTATTGTGTGTTTTTGTCGTTTAATGGTCTTGTGGTAAATCTATATAAAGAATACTTATTTTTTATATAAAACCTGTGTGGTGTCCATCTGTAGTGTTGTCACTTGATTACTGTATGTGTTCACAAATGCTTTACACACTGCCTCTGAGATAAGCCTGTCTGCTCGTGCCAAGCTACCAAGGGGGTGAGCAGGGGTTATTTTAGGAGTGTACCCCCCTTACCCTGAATAGAGGAGGAGGTCCCTATTTGTTACAAGTGCATACCTGTGCCAACTAGAGACCCCCAAGTCTAACAAAAGCACAAACGCAAAAGTAATTTAAAACGCTCCCAGAGCCATAGGAGGGAAAATGACCAACAACTTTTTTTACAGAGAACCAAAAATACGAAGGAATGAAATTAACGGAATGAACACAGAACACATTGCAAGTGACGCCAGAAAGCAGCCATCACATGCGATACATCAGGAAAAGCAAAGTGACTGTAAAAGTCGCCCCAGGTCTGTAATGTAAGTCAACGATTTCTGCAATGAACACGACTGGGGCATGCAGTTAAAAAGTTACAATATCATTGATAATTTCTTTGTTTGCAAGAGAGAGCATCAATTTAATTCGAGTTTATTGTGTTACACTGTACATAATTGAAAGCATAGTGTACTCATCAGGGCAAAAGTCCTAAAAAAAGAAGTGGGGGGAATAACCAGGTTAGGTAGTATGCAAGTGAAATCATGACGCGTGCCATCACTGCGCATGATGTCATGATGCGTGACATTGCACGTGACATAACAGGAAGTGACCTCACTGGATGTGACATCACATGAGGTGACATCAGATAGTAAGACCTCATACATGTTTATCAGGTATATCATGAGTACATTTAAGCGCATTAAGAGATTTAACAAATGAGATTTGGAGTCTGGTTATGCCTAAAAACTGGCACAATCCCGATGTAATCTGGGCCTCAACTAATACAATAATTTTGTAAGCCCTGCCACAAAGACATTGGCAACAATGAGAAGCATGGCAGTAGATCTGTTATGCTTAATTGGTTGCAAAGTCTACATTGAAAAAAAAATTATGTAGATAGTAACGTGGGTTACTGCTTTTAACACAGAGATCCTTTTGTTTCCCGCCACTCATAAATTGTAATCCTAGTAATATAGCAGAGTGAGCTATGAAGGACATGTGACTTCTACACCTTGTAACCCTGTTTCATGCCACTCATCTTGTACATTGATTTACACATGTACATGATTTATTGTAAATTTATAATGTGTATGTTTCGCAAAGAGCTCTGACACCCTGCATTGTGTTGCATAGCGCTATAAAAGAAATAAAATAGTGCTACTTTAATTGTTATTTGTGTAAATACTGGGACGGACCAACACATCTGACATTCTTAAAGTGCATGCATCTCTTATATACAGGGAGTGAACAAAGGAAAAGCATGTGTTTCTTAAGTACCTGTAAAAAGGTAACAAGCTGTCTGCCTTTGTTTCCCCTCCGTGGCATTTACATTTAAGTGTGAGGTTCCAGGCCGCTCCAGTAAGGATATTCAAACAAAAGGAGGCCTGGTGGCCCCTTAACTTCAGCCCAGCTGGAGGTGAAAAAAAAGCTCCCTAGCTCATTGCTGCTGGAAAGCCGACAACATACAGGCACTGCTGAACGTGTCCCAGTGTCTTACACAGTGACAAGTTCAGCATATTTCTGTGGGGCCCAACTTCTTGGCAAGGGGGATGGCGTACGACCTGTGAAAATTGTGGGTGGACGCCATGTACCTTCGTGTACCCCCGACTTGTGCCCTGGCACTCATTGTGTTTCATACAAAGTTATTCCCATTGGGTGCATGGAATATACTGAGGCAGAAGGCTTCTGTAAAGACTAAAGGTGGCTGTCGCCAATGCTTGCTATGTTCCAATCCTTCAAATTGGCTTTGGTTTTTGTTTTGGTGCCGCTTTTCCATCAGAAATAAATTATGCTAAGCTTCTTCCTTCTGCATATCTTGCCTGAGGCTTGTTCTCCTGAGTGGGCCCAGACGTGTGTGACCTCAGCGTGGACCACTGTTTTACATGGCGGATAATTAATACCGAGGTGTGAACTGTGAAACTCTGGTTCTGGCTGAATCTGAAGGGCGGATTGAGGCAATAATATTCATGGCATGTGTGGGGGCGTGGCCTGGCAGTGCTTGCAAATGTGTATTTTAATTCACTATTTTTAAACCATCAAATGCATCTAAAATAATTACGTGTTACAAGCAGCGATAGGAGAAATTAGTGGGGAAACGACCTGCAGATGCACTTTTATGGACTGCTGGATTAGAAGAGAACGGATGGGACAGAGGATGTGCCTTAATGGCCAGAACTGCCAACCTTTTACCTGGTGAGCTGGGTTTGAGCCTCGGCGTCAGCTCACAAGCACGTTTGAAATTCCTGATAACACAAAATATTTAAACCAAAAACATCAGACAAACAAAAAAAACATGCAGACTTAAAGAAAAAACGTGGTCCAGACTCAATTGAATAAAAGAAGTTCCACCCACCAAAGCGGATGAAATGGAGTACTTGGGCTCCGGGACACTGATAAGAGAAACATACAAGGAACAACAGGAAACATCATGCTAGAACCAATAAAAATGGAGGAAAAGTAAGTGGAAGGCACACAAACCAATGAAAAGTAAGGGCCGGATATATTAAATGCAATAGATTTCACAAGCACAAAGCAAGTGCTGTGTAGGTGAAACCTAAAATCGAAGACAATGGTGCAGGTATATGACTCTGATGATGCTCTTCTTCTTTTCTCCAGACCAATGAGCTATGGCGACCTCATGGTCACTAGGCTGGCTTGTTCTGTTAATCAGTCTACAAGTAGGTCTTCCAATCAGCTGAGTGTTGTTTGGTGTTTTTGTGGAGCAAGCTACTCCTATTGGGCACATTCCAGTTCATCAGCATGCTCAGTCTCCTCAAAGTACACAATGGCAAGGTAAATCCAAATCCACAAGCTTTGCTTACTTATGAAAGAATGTACAAAGTATTAGTTGAGGGATTTGTTACACTTAGCTATCTGGTGGTGAAGGTGAATGCCAGGACATCAAGAAGGTCCAAAATATTTCAAGGTTTACATGTTTTTTCAATCTTGGAGGACCAGCCTGTTCTTGTTTCTGAAATGATTTTGCATGAATGCAGAGTCTACCCATTAGACTGTTTTAGAAAGTTCTAGGTGCTATGTCTATTGGCCTCGGTCTAAGGCCTGAATCACTCTCTGTCTCTCACACCCCAAACAACCACCCTTTGTGTCCCAGGCCGGATGGATAGAAGGGTCCACAGTTATAGAAATTAGACATGTAACAAGGAAGAGACAATTAACTTTCTCAGACCTTGCATTATAATTTCTGTGCCACCACTGCCAGTCACCTCACAGCCAGGGAAGCAATTGTGGTAGCCATTCCCACTTGGAATGGAGGTACATTTTATGTCCCTGCCTAGCAAAGTCAAAAAATCCAAACATTACAGTGATTACAGTGAATGCTTCCAGTGGGCTAACATGATTGTCAAGCTCACAAAGATAAAATCAGTGTTATGCAGAGAAATGTTATGGTCTGGTTGCAAAACCTTTCCTTGGCCATGAATTGGACTGTTATCACACCAGTCTGATAGTAATTGGAATAGTGGTTGAGGGGGTTGAGAACCCTTTTCAAGCAACAACCACAATCCTTGTCAGGGGAACCTCAAAAGTCACTAAATTAACCTGCTCTTAATCCTCTGATATCTTGGTACGAAAACATTCAAGCTTAACTTAGAGGCACTGTGTTCAGTATTTATGCAGCGCACAAACAGTAATAAAGTGAAAACACAACACACGAAAAATCCCACATCAATTTAAAAAAAGAAAATACATTTTAATAAATAAAATTATACCTGAACAACAAAATCCGGTCAGTAGAACCGGAGATATGCAATTTAAAAGTTTTAGGTAAGTATAGGGTATAAAAGCACAAACCGCCACTCGCGGTCCTCTAGTTATGCTAAACCAGAGGAAAGTCAACAGTTCAGGCCAAATGTGATTGAGCATGGGCCGCATATAGAAACCAAGTTAGTCCCACTGAAAAAGTTACTTTCTCAAAGTCCGATGCGAAGAGTCCAGTTCGCTCTGAAGAACGCTGCAAGAACAAGAGAGAAAATCATGGATGTCGTTGCTGTAGTGGGAACAGCAGGCCCGGCATCATGCTGTTGCTGGAGCTTCGCATTGGCTGTCACCTAAGCCTGTCAGTGCTGTAACGCTATATGCAGATCTCGTGTTTCCAGTCGTAGCTGGCGGTCGATGTAGCGTGGACAGTTGGGTTCACCTGAACTACGAGTTGGCGGCAGAGGTTCGGCACAAATGGGCCAGTTCACAGTCGCAAAGATCCCAAAACTTCAGGATTTCACCTTTGGTTACAGAGGAGCTCACTCTGGTGCCAGGAAAGGGTACAGGACCTGGGACAGCACCTCTTGGGGATCAGGGGCTTATTCTAGCAGAGACCAGAAGGACTCAGGCAGGTCCACTTGCAGGTCCAGGCAGGTCTAGTTGCAGCAGGTCAGCTGGGCAGTTGCAGGGAGGACTCTGGATCTTATTGCGTCCCTGTAGCTCAGAACAGGAGGTCAACCAACTGACATTTGAAGTCATGTAGGTTAGCCAGGGATGAAGGAAGCAGGTTCAGTCTTCCTTCTAAGAGAGCAAAGGCTGACCACAAGCAGCAGGGCATTCATCTGGTAGCAGCAGGGTAATCCTCCGAAGGCAAAGGCAGACCTCAAGCAGTAGGTCGGTCCTCTGGGTAACAAGGCAGTCCTTCTGCAGTCCACAAGCCCAGGAGTGTACTAATGAAGTGATCCAGCGGCCCAATATTTATACAGGGTGCAAGCCTTTAAAGTGAGGGTTATATTCTGGCTACCCTCACATCTGGTTCTGGAAAGTTCCTCCTTTCCCCTGCCAAGGCTTCAAGTAGTAGTCTGGGGTGACAAAAGACTAGGGTCATTTCCCTTTGTCTTTGTGCTAGACTCAGCTTTTTGAAATGCAAGTGGGGCAGGAAACTGCTCTGCCCCACCCATCCTAGCAGAATGGCCCATCCTGACAACATCTAGCACCCATTGTTTTACTGGCTAGGAGAAATAAATACACAAAGGACAACTGCCAAGCTATTCATAGTCATGTGACCCAGGACACAGGCAGCAGGCACCAAAAGGTTAGGGAAAGAAAATGACGACTTTCTAAAACTGGCATTTTCCGAACTGTGACTTAAAATCTGACTTTACTATTAAAGGGGGTTTTAAATTACAAATCATTTGAGTCCAAACTTGACATCCCTATGTATTCCCAATCAAGATTTAGCACTTATTAAATGTAATAAGGTAGCCCAATGTTATCCGATGGTCAGAGATAGGCCTTAGAGGAGTGAAAAATGAATTTAGGAGTGTTTCACTACCAGGACATATAAAACTTAAAAGAACATTTTCTAATTTTTAATTACAATGCACCCTGCCCAATGGGCTGCCTGGGACCTACCTTAGGCGTGACTTATATGTATTAATAAGGAGGGTTTAGATATGCTAAAAGGTTTATTTTGCCAGGTTGAATTGGTAGTTTACAACTACACAAAAGGTTTCAGTGGTAGGTCTGAGACATGTTTCAAAGGGGTACCTAAGTGGGTGGCACAATGAGTTCTGCAGGCCCACTAGAAGCATTTAATTTACCGGCCCTGGGTCCATGTAGTTTCATATACTAGAGACCTATAAGTAAACTAAATGTGCCAACTATGTGTAAGCCAATTGTACCATGTTTTAAGGATCCAGCGCAAGCACTTTAGCACTGATTAGATTCTTGATTCTAACAAAAACAAAATTCAGTACATGAGTAAGTTACTCGCTGCTATTTCATTTACTTACAATGTTTCTAACACCTTCAGAAATAGGACATAACTTATGATGGTGGAAGCTCACATTTTTCCTATTATAAATCTGACATAAACCGGAAGGGGGGGGGGGTGTAAAACCAGGGCATTAGTTCGTGAACCAGTATTAAGTTATGTGTAATGTCACTTAAATGGCAATAGACAGAGACTTTGTCTATTTTAAAGATTCATGAAAAAGTAAACCTTGACTATTTTTTCCTACAGAGGGAAACATAATACTAAATATCCTTATGCACTTGGTTAATGTGCAATCATAAATTTCTGACCTTGCGATTTAAATTTGAAACTTGGCTTTGACACTTTATGAGAATGGCATGACACTGAGCATGTCCACTTATCTCACTGTCCCTTAAATGGTAAATATAAGTGCATTTATGTAATATAAATACGTAAAAAGCAAAGAAGTCTGATGTTTGCCGCCTACTACTGTATGAGTTGCATGCTCCCATTCCTCCTCAGGTGATAGTCTGGTTTCTGCGTGAAGGATTCAATTGCATTTTAGGCAATGCTGATGTATCTCCAGAACCTCACCTGCAAGTATCTTTTTTAAAGCGCTTTTCGGCATCTTGGAGTAAGATCCACGTTTTATCAAATTCCTAAACCTTGGGTGGTACTTATAAGAATTATGCAAGTGGTGCAAAGTGAGGCAGATCATTATGTTGATTTACGTACAATTGTAAAAGTCTGCAGGCGTGGTACAAAATTGTACAGCGCTGGGTATGCGCCAACACAACACTCTAATGACCTTCAAGGTTAATGAATTAAAAACAAATAGTAGGAAGGGCAAAGGAGTGAGAGATGTGATTAAGTCTGTCTCAATCGAAGGATGCTGTCCTGTCTTTCAGATCTTCCTAGTGTCACAGCTTGAAGCAGGGGTAAGTTTCCTGCCTTGTTCAATTTCGATATTATCCCAAGAATTAATTTCATTAGCAATACATTTCACTTGAATTCGGCAAACTCACCCCTGCTTATGTCATGTGCTTCCGTACTATTGATGGGTTGCCATACCCTCTTTTTTATTACCTATTTTCTTCATTTGCAATTTAGCTTTTTAGATCTCTGATGCTTACTTAGGTCTGTCTTTGTGACCTGATAATTAGTGCATTCAAATGGAGTCAGAGTAACAGCGTCTGCTGGAAACCAGGCTGGGGTAAACACCGTTCCTTAATTCAGGACAATGGAGGGGAGGTGCTAGCAACCAGTACATGCACGTGTCCCAAGACGAGGACCTAAAGAATAGGCCCAGTATTGGACAATGCGAATGGACTGGCCAGAATAGCTGCAGGGAAATGCTTCTTTCACCTTTATTTCTAACCGGTGACAGGAGGTGAACAATTATTTAATTCCTTACACTAGACCTATAGAATCCATGACTCATATGAACTCTTCTTTATCCATCAATATTTAGCAAACTGAAGAGGTCCGAGCGACATCCGTTTATAACACTCTTAGGCAGTGCTCAATTTATAAAAAAGTAAGTGCCAGGGCTCTTCTCAGGAGGCCACTGTTGCTTGCACTACCCATTGCCCACGTCAGTATTGCAAATGCCAATACTAATAACCCTAAAAGTGTGACAATTTATTATTCCAAGCTCTTAAAGCTATTTTGGTTGTTCAATAATGTGTATTGCAATTACACAAATCAATCAATTTACAAATGACAACCGTATAAATAGATATAAATTAAAAGAATTTCAAGCAAGAGAGAAAAACATACTTAATGAAATAGTTTTATTGTTTTATATACAAAGAGAGACAGGAAAGAGAGATTGAGAAAGAAAACAAATAGAAGGGTAAAGGAAGGAGAGAAGAGAGGGAAAAAATAGAAAATAGACTAAGAGAGTGATGCGTGCAAGGAGAGAAAAGTAGTAAAGGGTAGTCAATATAAATCCGATTTAACCTTTTGATGTAAAGCTGAAGAACATACAGTATGTATTCTATGTTCCTCACCTATAAAATTCCACCATGTAAGTAGGCATAATTTGGAAAACCTTTCCAACAGTAAAGTATGAAGCAAGCGCAATAAAAAGATCTAACAATAGAGACAAATGATCAAAACTAGTTGATAAAGAACCTAGGAAAACATTCTGCATTGTAAGTGGTATATCACATTGAACATTTTTTAATCAATTAGACCAAACTAAAGTCCAAAAAGCTTTAACATGGCAACAGTTGTATAACATATGGATTAAAGGGCCACTATATTTAGAACAGGACCAGCATAGAGGAGAAACAGAGGAGCCAAATTTAGCAACAGATTCTGCTGCGATAACAGCACTATTGTAAATTTAAAATAGTGACTGGTAACGCAAGCAGCTTTCGAGGTAGTGAATAGTTTAGGCCAAATTTTATCTCAAAATTGGGGAGAAAATGAGAGGGATAAATTATCCTCCCACACCCTTTCCAAAGGACGTTTAGCTCTATTGAAATTTGCAGATAGTAATGTCTTATAGATGAGGGCAGCTTTTGGGAAAGTGCCATACAACACATTTATCGAAAGGTGTAACAGGCAGTTGTACTAATGAATCAGGATTCATATGGTACTTGGAGAAAAAACACTGAAAAGAAGAGGAAAATAATTTATAGTCTAAGAAGGAGTCAGGTAACTGATAGTGAGTTTGTAAGTGATCAAAAGGTGAAATAGAATTATGTTTCACAAATTGGTGTACAAAAGTAATACCTTTTTCCTTCAAATGCTTAAAACAAAAAGATTTATTACGTAGTTTAAAACATTTATTTTGGCAAATGGAGACATTTTTGAATGGGATTTTTAGAGCTAGCGGAACTATTGACAAATCAATGAAATCTCGAATGGAAAAATCATTCAGTAAAGAATGTTCAAAGTGAATCCATATTGGTACTGGCTGATCATGAAAATCGTTAATCATCAATCATGGCATAAAACTGTCAGATTAAAAAAAAGGAATGGCAAACTTTAAAATCTGGGAACCGAACACCCCCTTCAAACTTTGAGCATTGGAGTTTAGAGTGAGCAATCTATGGATGTTTATTATTCCATAGACATTTTACACAAATGGAGCTAATTTGTTTAAAACAATAATTTGGAATTTTAAAAGGTAACATAGAATTAGTATATAGAATGCTTGGGGCAATCATAATTTTAATAGTGTTGAGTCTTCCTCACCATGATAAATATAGCGTACTCCAAGTCAGGAGTAATGCTTGTATTCTAGATTTCAACATAGGAAAATTATGACAAAGTTTTTCCTGTATGGTGGGAGAAATTCAAATGGCAAGATATTAAGTGCCCTATTTTGATGTCGGGGCTTTCCGACTGACATCTTTGGTTTTACTTTCGACCGCCGCATTACAATGCCGGAGGTTGAATGTGAACCGGCTAAAGGAGCTTATTGGCCAGTTGGAGGCCACTACGTAATCCCTGAGCACGGCGTTTCCACCGTCGGGATTACGATGTCGGTTTCCGACAGGCTTTCCATGTTAGGCTTTCTGATATGAAAAGCCTGTCAGAATGTGACTTTGGGGGCCCCTAAAAGGGCCCCCATTTCTCCACAGCCACCTTGAGGTGCCTGCCACACGGTGCAGCGATTAACAGAATCTCCCATTTCTCCATGGGAGGTTGTGCAAAGGCCGGTTTACGGTGTGCGGTCACATTGTAATGGATATGTTGGGATCTACGACCTGAGGTTGGTCGGTCCTCAGACCGCAACGATCTGACCCACATTGTAATCAGGCCCTTAATCTTTGAGGGACACCATGTAAAGCTAATATTCACAAACATATCAAAGAGAGTTCAATAGTAAAATCTCAGTTTTAGCAAAATTAAGTTTATTGCCCGAAATACTATAGTATAAGTAGATTTCTTGTAAAAAGTTGACCTAGAGAAGCTAGAGGATTGAACATATAGATGAGGCTATTTTCTGCATAGGCAGACAATTTAATCTCCAGAGAGCTAGTGTATTACATTGGATTTTCTCCAGAAATGGTTCCAAGAAGAGGGCAAATATCAAAGGGGAAAGGTGGCAACCTTGTCTGGTACCTCTGTGAGAATAACAGCCATTAACAAAAACTCAAGCTCTGTGGTTGGAGTACAAGAAAGGTGAAGAGACAGAAAAAAAATCAGTCACCTGTATTCAACAGACACATGAGTCCCAATAAAAATGTCACAGTGCATATCAGGAAATGCATCATGAGTAACATCTAGAATAGTCCGCACATATGTAACCCTGCACTCCCCAGTTGGTTGACCCACCATGCCACTTGGAAACAATGGAGATCATGACACAACAGCAAATAACTTGATATCGAATTATACTGAGAAGCTAGTGTCTGGGGACAGTTGAGCACAGCAAGAATATGAATCCATGCCAACTCTTGTTCACTGTGAACGAAACAGTATTGGTGCACCCCAGGCCAAATAACACACCTCAATACAGATGGTGTCCCCACACTCTGAGACCTGTGAGTACTTAGGAAACCATAGCCAAAAACATTGCAATCCCTTGGTACTCACAAAACTTTACACAATGTACATGTTTAGAATGTGTGAATGTGCCACTTTGTGAACAGAAGACACATCTGCCTCTATGACAGAAGTCACACAATGAGGTGCACACAAAAATACATTGACACAGTCATTGTATGAGCTGGCAGCCGAATTCTAAAAAGCCACTGTAAATAAGAAATGGGGTATCAGTAAGTACATATACATGGCACCACGGTGGTCTGGATGACTTGACACTCGTAAGTTTGTATCAGCAACAACCAAGGACTTACACACATGCAAACACACTGTGTGAACATGGCTATGTATATTCAGAAAACAAGTGGTAATCAAACTGTGCCTTTCAGTGAAATGTGCCAGCGTGTCCACGGAAAGTGTAAAAGTACTTTCTTTTGCACTTCCCTGGGAGACATCTGTCATGCAGGCACATTATTGTCCTTCACAACCAACTAGCAAAAAGAAGCATAGGAAAAATGGAGACATGTTGACAAGTGTAGTGAGTGCCAAGGTACAATACTTATTGACTGAAAACTTGAATCATGCCACCTGTCACATGGCCATCCGTACCATGATGACACAGTTGGCAACACATCTGACCCACTGCCTGTCATGTGGAGTGGCACACATGTCCAAACACAGGACAATGCATGAGCTAATGGGCCTGCAATGTGTCGGGATAAGGAGCACCTGCACTGAGGAGACACCCTCATGGCAAGAAAGAATGTCCACACAGATGTCAGCACACACAGACCAAACTACGTAGCATCTCGCCCACACACTGGTGGCAAAAATGGATGAGCATGAGCCATGTATTTCCATTTTTGACACATGCTGCAAAGCACAAACATGAAACCCAGCAAAACATGACTGGGTCACTGCATGTTGCGTGTCTGTCCAGACAATTATCACACACAGGTCAGACCCGGCAAGGAGACATAAGGTTTGGACATGTAGGCCTTGCCCGCACAAACCCCCTATACCTGAGACAATGTGATTGAGACAGATCAAGAAGTGACACCTCTTAATCTGGGTTTACTCTAATGTGCATCAAGAATTCCTAAATGTACTCCACATCACCTCGTGAGGCTGCAAACACATATTTGTGACCAACAACCATCAACAGATAGTTGTACATAGACACACTGGCACTGCCCAGTGTGAGGATGCCCAAGCAAAATGGGGTCAGCCTGTACAATGGGCACATGTAGCACACTTCAGATAAATACAAATGAGGCCAGGGAACTATGCCACAGAGGCCAGCTATGCTGAACACACAGAGAATGGGCACAGTGTTGGATGACACACATGATTCCGAGGCAAGGGTGTCTTAGGGGACTGTAGTGGGAACACTGCTCCATTGTCCTGGAATTATCTGACTGTAACCTGAGCTACCGTCCCGGAACTATGCATATCTCCCACTCATGCACATCATATTTGAGGCCACAACATTGTGAATGCATGCTGCAAGTCTGTTCATTAGAAAACTCACACTCCTATGTTGAGACTCAGCATCATTGCCAACTAACATGGACACCCAAATGACTGTACAGGACAGGGCCCAGGCAAGGTAACAACACATGTCTCAGACCCCCCCCTCCCCCACATGATGCAGAAAGCAATGTGCACTTGGATTAACTGGCAGCCTAGATGACCATGTGCAATAGTGATTACACATAGACCAGGGAACACATGTCATTTAGGGGAAGGGAGGAGGAACAGCACCGTTTGACTTTAGGGAACAGGATATGCACTGCACAAATTAACCCTCGCTGTGTATCAAGGCAACTGAGCACTTCCAAAAGCTGGTGACACACAACAAACTCACATGTACCTACCCCCTTCCTGCTGTTGCAACTCCTGTAACCGCCTATCCAAGTCAGGGAAGACCACCGCCAGGACATGCTTCATCTGTTGGGTCAGTCGTCGGCCCCCACTGTGCTTGTGTGGAGGTGAGTCTTTCAGCTGCCACCGGGCGATCCTCCAGGTCCAGCAACGGATGTCCTGCCAGCGTTTCCTCACCTGGGCGAGGTGCCGGCTGCGACCCTCCACAGATCTCACGGCCCTGACGGCCTGCTTCCATATCTCCCCCTTGGCGTAGGCGGTTACCTGTGAGGATGACAAAGTGAGACAACATCACTACACCTGCTCCATGTCACAGAGACACACATTTGAACATCTTTGATATGCAGAACAGGGCATATTATGCTGGCAACAAATTGCACAGCATAATATGATGATACGGACCGTTCACACGCCCTCAGAGCGTGTGTACGGTACGCTTCACAGCTTACACAGGTGATAGGAGGCGCACACGAATGGAATGGAGGTGTCAGACTCGTGCACGGCTGTACATCAAGTCATAGTCATTGCAGTCCTACATGTGCAGGGCCTAGGTGTGTCAGGCATTGATGTGGTACATGTCTCCTCATGTTTTAGCACAATAGATGTGTGATGACCTATGTACACATGTCATGTGTGATGGGGCAGTATGTGGCACACTTCCCCTTCCCACAATGCACATGTGTTCATGTAGTACAAATGTGTCAAGCACTGCATCACTGGTATGGCACTGTCACCAACACCTGCAAATGTCCCCTGATGCCAGGGACAGGGACACTAACACCTGACATCTAAGTAACAGCGTGCCCCGATATGACTATGTCCTGTGTGTGTCATGTGTTCCCATGAGCTTGCTGGTGTTGTTCCGTCAACTGCATCTGCTGTTGCTGCATCCAACATGTGTCTGTGTGTAGATGGGCATGGCACACATATACGCACACCATGCCACATGTGGATTCACACGTTACGTGTGTCTGGATGCTTCAAAGATGATTTTATGACATGAGGACATATCAGCGCCGGATCCATGTCTGTGTTTTGGTTTTTCACGTGTACCCCTTCATCGCTATGTGTATGATCTGTACAATTCCAATGACATGTGACCTGTGCGTCTAGATTGCCGCCAGCAGTCTGTATGAGATGACGTCCTTCAAATGCAGATATGTGGATGTATGTCACTCTTGTGATGTCTCTGGCTGTTCACTTACACTGGCCCACAGCTAATTTTGGGCCATGTCATGTAGAACGTGACTATCAACGGGTGTAGCTGGCTTGACGTAGGACTATCACCTGACTGGCATACGTGTCCTGGATGTATAGCACAGACCTGACTCTGTATTTAGCAGATGTGTAGTAGCAGTTGAGCATGTGCTCAGTTCATTGACATTGATGTTGTTAGGTACTCACTCTTCGTTCTTCCTTCCAATTATCTGCAGGGCACCGCCTCTCCCCCGACCAATGCCATACTTGGCTGCCATGAGGGAACATGACTGCATAAGACGTTACCGCTTCTCGCAACAGTTGATTGAGAACTTGACCGCAAAGCTTGAACAACACCTCCAACCGCGACACAGGTATCCTACTGCGCTGACCCCCAAGATGAAGGTGATGGCAGCCCTACATTTTTTTGCCACCGGTACGTTTCAATTCACCATAGCTGATGTGGGTGGCATGTCACAGACCATGTTCAGCCGTGTCCTGCATGATTTTTTAGAAGCCATGTTGGAGCAGCTGGATGAATTCATCCATTTTCCAACTCGTGAGCAGTTGACAGGTGTCAAGGGCGAGTTCTATGCCCTGGGAGGGATGCCCCATGTCATTAGGTCTATTGATGGGACACATGTGGCTTTGGTACCACCACAGGCACAGGAGGTCGCTTATCGTAACCGTAAACAGTACCACTCTATAAATGCCCTTGTGGTGTGTCTTGCTAACATGCTGACTTCCCATGTCTGTGCACGTTTTCCAGGGTCAGCACACAATGCCTACATCATGAGGCGTAGCAGGGTGCCAGAAATGATGCTGGGGCTGCACAACGAACGAGCATGTCTTGTTGGTGGGTATACTCTGTTTGTCCTCTGTTTTGCGCTATTTGAGTATCTTACGGCATCTCCTGACCCACTTCTTTACATGATGTTTCCATGTAGGGGACTCTGGCTATCCCAACATGCAATGGCTGATGACACCCCTCCGCAACCCCAGAACAGCTGCAGATCACCGTTATGCTGGCAACAAATTGCACCTTTCTCATAGGGACATTAGCCTATGTGGAAGCCCCAATGCACTACATGGCATTGAAAGTACACAGGTGGCATGAGGGGTGCAACACACTCCATGATCATGGCACACGCTGTGCATCACATGCAACACCAGGCTGATGGACAGCACCTCCAAGCAGTCACATGCCCCAGGCCACTGACGCAACCTCAGCAGAGTACACAGACACACATAGGCACAGATCAATCACCTCCCATTGCCAACAGTGGATACAAACCTCACTCTGCACATGTGCCACTTGTCTGTAGGGTGTCATAGGTGTGGTGCTAGCTCAGCAAGTCAGACACTCTGCACGGCTTACTTCTCACATCAGATGGGTGGAGCTGTTGCCTCCTCCATGCAGCTGGGGTGCAACACTCCACATAGACACTCACCCACATGACAAGGAACATTCACACACATCAATGTCCAGGGAGCGTACACATCATTTGGACACTCTCACAACAGCTCCACTCAACTCACACACATCTGTGGGTACAGTCACCTGTCACACCGGGAGGGCATGGAATCACCTCTGGACAATAGGACACAAATTTGCATAAGGATTGGGCAGGCTGAATATGCCATGCACTATGCAGTGAATGTCACAGTAAGCACAATGCAAGTGAGGAGTGCACACAGGAACTACATCATGCTCTGCATGGGAGACATAAGCCACCCCCCCCCCCCTGGGACCCACGCTAAACAACATTGCATGTCTGTCACACCTGGACACAATGCCAGAAGTGACAGTCACAAAAAAGGGGCACATTCAAAGCTAGTGGAGTCATCACTCACCTGCTCCCCTGGTCTCCCATACAGGCTGGGGTACTGTGGGAGGATTACATCAAGCAATGCCTCATTCTCCTCATGGGTGAAAGGCTGGGCCCTCTCCACTGTCCCTGACATGGTGCCAGAGGAATCACAAGCAGCAGCAGTGGTGTCGAGTGTAAGGTAGTGCAGGCAAGTGCCCTCTCATGGGTTCTGGCTGACTTATATCTGCCTTGCTGGGCTGTTTCATTTACAGGAGTACAGAGTGATTGGTCAGTCTCATTTGCATCCTACGTTTCCTCCAATCCCTTTAAACATACCCCAGTGAGGGCATTTGCATGGTTCAAGATTTGAGCATGATGTGAAGTCAACAACCACTTTGCAACATTGTATTTAGTTGCCAACTGCCCATTCCAGGCCACATGATTGAAAATTTGAACTTGAAAATCTGCATCCATGACAACCAGCATGCATTTAGGCCCTAATAATTGTCCCTCGTGAGTCCCTATGTAATTTAGCTATCCACACAGGTACGGTGCGTTTCACATGTACTCCTACCGCACCAGTTGCACATTGCGTTTGCCACGTACGTGTACGACCAGTGTGTAGACGTACGTGTGCGACCAGTGTGTACACCAACGTGTACACACTGGTAGTCCACGTACGTGTACACACTGGTCGTACACGTACGTCTACACACTGGTCATACACGTACGTGTACAACCAGTGTGTACACGTACGTGGACTACCAGTGTGTACACGTACGTGTACGAGCAGTGTGTACACGTGCGTGTACACACTGGTCGTACATGTACGTGTACTACCAGTGTGTACACGTATGTTTCCGACCAGTGTGTAGATTTACGTGGACTACCAGTGTGTACACATACGTGTACAACCAGTGTGTAGATGTATGTGTGCGACCAGTGTGTACACCAACGTGTGCACACTGGTCGTACATGTATGTGTACACACTGGTCGTACATGTACGTGTACGACCAGTGTGTACACGTATGTGGACTACCAGTGTGTACACGTACGTGTACGACCAGTGTGTAGACATTTGTGGACTACCAGTGTGTACTCGTACTTGTACACACTGCTCGTACATGTATATGTACACACTGGTAGTCCACGTACATCTACACACTGGTCGTACACGTACTTCTACATACTGGTCATACACGTGTGTACCAGTGTGTACACATACGTGTATGAGCAGTGTGTACACGTACGTGTACACACTGGTCGTACACGTACGTCTACACACTGGTCATACACGTACGTGTACGACCAGTGTGTACACATACGTGGACTACCAGTGTGTACACTTACGTGTACACACTGGTCATACACGTACGTGTACGACCAGTGTGTAGACATACGTGGACTACCAGTGTGTACACGTACATGTACACACTGCTCGTACACGTACTTGTACACACTGGTAGTCCACGTACGTCTACACACTGGTAGTCCACATACGTGTACACACTGCTCGTACACGTACTTGTACACACTGGTAGTCCACGTACGTCTACACACTGGTCGTACACGTACGTCTACACATTGGTCGTACACGTATGTGTACGACCAGTGTGTACACATACGTGGACTACCAGTGTGTACACGTACGTGTACACACTGGTAGTCCACGTACGTGTACACACTGGTCATACACATACGTGTACGACCAGTGTGTAGACGTACATGGACTACCAGTGTGTACACGTACGTGTACACACTGCTCGTACACGTACTTGTACACACTGGTAGTCCACGTATGCCTACACACTGGTTGTACACGTACGTCTACACACTGGTCGTACACGTACGTGTACGACCGGTGTGTACACGTACGTGGACTACCAGTGTGTACACGTACGTGTACACACTGGTAGTCCACATACTTGTACACACTGGTCGTACACGTATGTGTACACACTGGTCGTCCAAGTACGTGTACACACTGGTAGTCCACGTACGTCTAAACACTGGTTGTACACGTACGTCTACACACTGGTCATACACGTACGTGTACACACTGGTCGTACACGTACGTGTACACACAGGTAGTCCATGTACGTGTACACACTGGTAGTACATGTACGTGTGTACGGTCCGTACACACACCCGTACTCCGGCGGGAAAACCAATGTGATGATACGGACCGTTCACACACCCTCAGAGCGTGGGTACGGTGCGCTTCACAGCTTACACAGGTGATAGGAGGGACACACGAATGGAATGGAGGTGTCAGACTTGTACACGGCTGTACATCAAGTCTTAGTCATTGCAGTCCTACATGTGCAGGGCCTAGGTGTGTCAGGCAGTGATGTGGTACATGTCTCCTCATGTTTTAGCACAATAAATGTGTGATGACCTGTGTACACATGTCATGTGTGATGGGGCAGTATGTGGCACACTTCCCCTTCCCACAATGCACATGTGTGCATGTAGTACAAACGTGTCAAGCACTGCATCACTGGTATGGCACAGTCACCAACACCTGCAAATGTCCCCTGATGCCAGGGACAGGGACACTAACACCTGACATCTAAGTAACAGCGTGCCATGATGTGACTATGTCCTGTGTGTGTCATGTGTTCCCATGAGCTTGCTGGTGTTGTTCCGTCAACTGCATCTGCTGTTGCTGCATCCAACATGTGTCTGTGTGTAGATGGGCATGGCACACATATACGCACACCATGCCACATGTGGATTCACACGTTACGTGTGTCTGGATGCTTCAAAGATGATTGCATGACATGAGGACATATCAGCGCTGTATCCATGTCTGTGTTTTGGTTTTTCACGTGTACCCCTTCATCGCTATGTGTATGATCTGTACAATTCCAATGACATGTGACCTGTGCATCTAGATTGCCGCCAGCAGTATGTATGAGATGACATCCTTCAAATGCAGATATGTGGATGTATGTCACTCTTGTGATGTCTCTGGCTGTTCACTTACACTGGCCCACAGCTAGTTTTGGGCCATGTCATGTAGAACGTGACTATCAACGGGTGTAGCTGGCTTGTCGTAGGAGTATCACCTGGCTGGCATACGTGTTCTGGATGTATAGCACACACCTGACTCTGTATTTAGCAGATGTGTAGTAGCAGTTGAGCATGTGCTCAGTTCATTGACATTGATGTTGTTAGGTACTCACTCTTCGTTCTTCCTTCCAATTATCTGCAGGGCACCACCTCTCCCCCGACCAATGCCAGACTTGGCTGCCATGAGGGAACATGACTGCATAAGACGTTACCGCTTCTCGCAACAGTTGATTGAGAACTTGACCGCAAAGCTTGAACAACATCTCCAACCGCGACACAGGTATCCTACTGCGCTGACCCCCAAGATGAAGGTGATGGCAGCCCTACATTTTTTTGCCACCGGTACGTTTCAATTCACCATAGCTGATGTGGGTGGCATGTCACAGAACATGTTCAGCCGTGTCCTGCATGATTTTTTAGAAGCCATGTTGGAGCACCTGGATGAATTCATCCATTTTCCAACTCGTGAGCAGTTGACAGGTGTCAAGGGCGAGTTCTATGCCCTGGGAGGGATGCCCCATGTCATTGGGTCTATTGATGGGACACATGTGGCTTTGGTACCACCACAGGCACAGGAGGTCGCCTATCGCAACCGTAAACAGTACCACTCTATAAATGCCCTTGTGGTGTGTCTTGCTAACATGCTGATTTCCCATGTCTGTGCACGTTTCCCAGGGTCAGCACACAATGCCTACATCATGAGGCGTAGCAGGGTGCCAGAAATGATGCTGGGGCTGCACAACAAACGAGCATGTCTTGTTGGTGCGTATACTCTGTTTGTCCTCTGTTTTGCGCTATTTGAGTATCTTACGGCATCTCCTGACCCACTTCTTTACATGATGTTTCCATGTAGGGTTCTCTGGCTATCCCAACATGCCATGGCTGATGACAACCCTCCGCAACCCCAGAACAGCTGCAGATTACCGTTACAACAACGCACATGGGCAGACCAGGCGAGTGATTGAGAGGATGTTTGGCCTCCTGAAGAGCAGATTCCGGTGCCTTCACAAGACAGGCGGGTCCCTCCCATATGCACCGGTGAAGGCCTGCAAGATCTTCCTCATGTGCTGCATGCTGCACAACATGGCAGTGGAGAAGGCTGTGCCACTCATCCTGGATCCAGATGAGCAGGAACATCCACCCGTGGAGGATGAAGGGCTTGGTCACGAGGCAAGTGATGATGAGGAGGAGGAGGAGGACGACATCCGGAGTGAGCTCATAAGCAACTTCTTCTCATAATGGTGAGTCCATGGTTCTGAGGTGCACGGCTGGAGCCTTGTGTGGCATGTGTTGCAATGTGTGTGTCCAGCTGACTGTATGCTAAGTGACTTAGATGTGTGTTCAGATGTGTCACTCGAGTGATGATGTCCTTCCACACATTTTAGCTTAGACACTCAATTGTAATATAGCATGGTGACAGACTTATTCCTGTAGAGTAAATTACCATGCATGCGGATGACAATCTCTTCCCTGACTTCTTGTGTGTCTGTCATCCCCAGGTTGTTTTGCATGCTGTCTGCTCGTGTCATCGTTGGGCTCCCGCTATTCCTCATGAGTATTGCAATGTGTGCTGAATCAGCGTCCCATGCACGGACATGGGGAAAAGTTTATTTGGTTAAGGATTGCTGCACGGCATTTTGGTGTTGGTAGGTGTTTGTAATGTGTGGGCACTTCCCCTGTGCATGTTGTGTTACTATGCATACATGTCGACTCAACATGCGGCACATGACATGTTGCATGACTCCCATGTATTGATAGTCACCCTTCGTAGCAGTCATCTGTGATGGGACTGTGGATTCTGATGAAGGCATCAATGTGTGTACAACTTCCCTCTGAAACATACGGGATGCTACGGGTGGACATAGTGTGGGACATCCCCATTAGAGGATAAATGGGGAATTGAAGCCCCTCCGTGTGCAGCAGGGGGTGTTTGGCTCACACACTTCACTTGTGTGCCAGTTCAATGGATTTACAGCATCTGTGTTGTGAAGGGGGTGTCCAGTGTAGGTCCCACATGTTCTGCCAAATGACCTGTGAGTCTGTTCCTATTGATGCATTTCCCTAGGTGTGAACCTGAGTAATAAAGGTGTACCTCACCCTCCAAGGTGCCTCATCTCTGTCAATGCTGGTCTCTTGCCACTTTGCATGCGGCATCTCTGGCATAGTTGTCAAAGATTGGGCATATGAGTCTATGTGAAGTTTAGCAACATGCATGCAGTTCTTCAGGGATTAGAATATCCATTGTGCATGATGTCCATGGTTATGTATGTATTTGGGCATGTTGGTTGCCACAACAGACAGTCAACACCTGCTGAGGGTGTGTATCCTGTGCGCAGCTCGTCCTTCAGTTTAATTATCCGGTGTCAGTCATCTTTGCGGATTGTGCATCCATTGTCTCTGGGTGTGCCATGGGAAACAGGACACTCCTCCTTTACATAAGCCTGTTGCAGTAGTCCTTTCTGACATCCTTGTCTTTGTGTGCAACTAGTGGCATAGTTTCCAGGTCATGCCGCCTGCTGCTGCAGCCCCTGCAGCGAGGGCACAGAGAGTTTACAGATTCGGCAACACACACACCTCAAAGATGCTCCTCCTTTCCTCCCTCCACACATTCATTTGTCTGGCATCAGCTTGTCTGTGCCACTGTTGCGCCCACGCGGTGCCAAAGACTGGACCGTCAGCACATGCAACGTGCACATTGCATGAACCTCATGTCCTTACATGACCCACATCACAATACAGTCTGATGTTGCAGCCACCCTCCAAGCATTGTCCATCCAAGGAGCTACCTCCTGCTCTCAGGCATACCCTAGGCGCACACACGACACCTTTGCATGATTATTGTGCAACTCCAACTGCCTACACAGCGCTGGCCCGCCTTCCAGGCCCTGTCACACCAACCAGGTAATGTCCCTCCTACTCCCCACCAGCTCCGTACACCAGCAAGGCCATGTGAGTGGGACTCAAGCATTCAGCATGTAGTATAGTGGTATAATCTGGCACATGGCCCAGGTATCATCTCTCAGCGTGTCAATCCTCAATGTGTCCAGGTCCCCCTCACCGGCATGACATGCACACAGCACCTCTTCATCAGCTCGTATGCCATTGACAGCCAGGTGCTCCTCACCCTCACCAAAGACGCTGCCATTGGCAGTTCCAACATTGAAAAAGGCATGAGATCCATTGATGGATGGCTGAACATCAGCCACCTGAGGCTGAACTTGTACAGGACTGAGGTAATCATCTGAAGATTGTCCCCTTACAGGTGGGTCAACTGCTTGTGTCCCACCCGCAAGAGCCCTGCACATGCACCCAGTGGCCACGCACACAAGATGGTGTGCATCATGGAATTGTCACTCACATTTACCATGCTAATCACCAGCATCTGTACCTCAGGGTGCAACACCCTCTGCATGATGCACATGATCCACAGATAGATCCACTCCAGGGAAAGACAGACCATGCCCCAGGAGCACGACACCAGCCGTGTCAACTACTGCCCCGCCCTCTACGGAGCAAGTACATCCTGACACCCGGGAAACCAGTCCACATCCAGGCTGCATGTGCACACCTCAGCTTCAACATCCTGCGCCCCAGCCACATCACCGTCCACCAGAGATAGCTGCAATGTATCACTGTGTGCTGCAGGATGACCTTCAGACTCCTCACCCACACTCAGGAGGCAGGACACAACCCCAGACCCCACACCAACCTTGGCCGTCTGTCATCCGAGACCCCGTTGTGCCAACTCCATGCATTCAACCTTGCCCTGGCCACCATTCTTCACATCCACCGTACTCCAGCATGCTGGACATAGTTCTCCCACCTGGCAAGACATACCTGCTACTCCCTCCCCGGCAACATCCGCATGAGCCATGACCTCTACGCCTTCAGGATACTCTTCCCAATTGGTCTGTCCGCACAGTAATGCATGCCCCCCCTCAGCATCTTGAGGCCATCACGGGTGAGTATTGTGCTCCATGTCTGTATAGTATGATACATTGTGACCCATGTGTGTCCTGTCCCAGACTCAGATTCCAGGGTATGGATGGCTGGAGTTAGTTCAACACTCATGCATAGTTTGACATTTCCCCACACGTAGGTTGTGTACTCATGCAAAATGAATGCAACATGTAATTGTAGAAAAGGAGATTTATTCTTGGTGGGTGGCCTGTTTAGTGTGGACAAATAGGTGCTATACAGTGTGCATGGAATCCAAAGTTCACAGGGGGAGATGGCATCCTTGACAGTTGGAGTCATCAGAGTCCAGACCACAGTGTTGGTCATCATTGGTCAGACTGTGACCAGCAAGTCCATGTGGCAGAGAATGTCATTGGATGAGGTGCTGCTGTTGCGCCAGAGGGCCAGGTGCCAGGCCAGGTGACCTGGGAAATGTGGATGGTCCGCTGCCTCTCACGGTCTTTTCCGTGGACGACCCACCTTCCTTGCGGGACCCTCAGATGCAGGCCTTGACGATGCTTGGGACGCTCCGTCGGATGAATCCTCCTCCTCCTCCCTCCCTGTGGCTGGTGCTGGTCTTCGCCTGGTGGCACAGGGAGGGTTGCCCATGTTGTCGGCGATCCGACGGAGTGAACGCCTTATGTCCATTTGCACCGCCAGGAGCTCAGCCAGTCTTGCCCCCATCCGTCCTTGGTGTTGTTGTTGACTGGCGTGTTTTGCGCGGCCTGCTGGTTCTTAATCTCGTTGAGGGTCCCCACTACCTGGCTGATGCCCCTGGTGTCACGCCGGTATGTCTCCAAGATGTGGCGTATGTGTGACATACCGGTTCCCTCAGCTGGCTGGTCAGGTTTGCGCCTCCGCCTGCCTCCACTCCCACCACCCCTGCCCACACAAGCCTGGCCTGCCGTTGTGGGCACATCGGGTCTACTAGACCCCTGAGGGATGGCATTTGCGGGGTTGTCTGCCTCCTCCTGGGTGGCCAGAGAACCTTGTCCCTCCAGGTCAGACTGGCTCAGTTGTTCTGTGCGGGCAGGGCTCCTGGGTGTCTCCTGGGATGTGGCAAGAATGGGGGTGGTGGTTGGCACAGATGTACCTGACGCAGGTGCTGCAGGGGCTGAGGCACCAGAGGGTCCAGGTTGGTTGGGGTCATCCACAGAGTGCTGAGAGTCGTCGCTGCCGGTGGGATCATCTTCCTGCCGAGCCTGGGCCTGTGATTGTTCCCCCCCAGTGTTGGGGGGAGATCCATGACGTTGCCCTGTGTGTGAGAGAGAGACAATGGTAATGCTGTTTCATGCGACATCCATGTTTCATTCATGTTCAGGTTGCCACAGTTCCTCCAGGTAGTTGTATGTTCCTAGCATTCACATCAATGTTCACTTGTGGATGGGTATGTTGCAGGCGACTGATTGAAAAATTATCCAGGGTCTTTGACATGTCGCATTTGGCCTTGGATGCTTTTTTGGCTGAGGCTTGATCTTGTTGTGTCACATGTCCATTGTGAGAGTGTGTGACTCCCTTGGCTTCCCCGGGGGTGTGTGCTTGTGTGAGGGGTGAGTGATCATCCACACAACCTCTAAGACATCTCCTACGCCGATGACACCCAGCGCATCCTCTCCCTCACCAAGGACCCTCACACCGCCAAGACACACATCCACGAGGGTCTAAGGGCCATAGACGAATGGATGCGGAGTGGCCATCTGATACTGAACTCGGACAAGACGGAGGTCCTCATCCTGGGAACCACACCCTCAGCCTGGGACGACTCCTGGTGGCCAATCGCTCTGGGGACATCACCGACACCCACCAAACACGCACGCAACCTAGGATTGATCCTTGCATCCTCCCTCTCCATGTCCAAGCAGGTCAACGGCGTCTCCTCCTCCTGCTCCGAAACCCTATGCACGCTCCACCGGATCTACTGGTGGATCCCGACTTAAACAAGTAGAACTGTGACACAGGCCCTCGTCAGCAGCTGACTGGACTACGCCACTGCACTCTACACAGCACTCCCATCCACACATCAACGGTGGATACTACGCTTCTACAACGCCTCGGCACAAGTGATCGTCAATGCCCCACACCACAGCCACATCACCCCCCTCCTGAGAGACCTGCACTGGGTCCACATCAACAAAAGGATCACCTGTAGGCTCCTCAGCCACGCACACAAGGCACTCCACACCCATGGACAAGCCTACCTGCACATCAGACTCAGCTTCTACACCCCCACCCGCAAGCTCCGCTCCGGCATCCTCGCCCTCCCAGCTGTCCCCCGCATCCAACGTACGCCCGCCTGCAGCAGATCCTTCTCCTACCTCACCGCCAGGAGCTTGAACACCCTCCCAACCCACCTACGACTGACCCAAGATCTACTTGCCTTCAGGAGACTCCTCGAGACCTGGCTCTTCGAGCAATGGTGGAACCTCCCCCCACAGCACCTTGGGAACCTCACAGGTAAGTAGCGCGCCTTACAAGTACCCTGATCGATTGTTGATTGATTGACGGTGCCTGCTGGTGGGTGTGGTGTGATTTGGCAGTGGGTCTCCCAGGTGATGTATCTGTCCCAACATGGCGCATGCTGCCATGTCAGTGTGTGTGAGTTCCTGCCCTAGATTTCTGAGCTTGTTGTGTTTGTGTTCGAGTTTGCAGTTGTCACAGGAGGGCCTTGTGCTGCCTACAGCAGGGCCAAGTGTCAGCTACCTTGTCAGTGCTTTGCCAGTCCCTGTGCATTGCACATGGTGCATGTGTATGTACCTGGGCCATATGGGCTGAGGGCAATGGTGTCTTTTTCTGAGTTGTACAATATCTTTAGTGATCCCCACCCTTCCAGCATCCCGGACATCCTGTCTTGGGTTTGTGGTTTGTGTAGGCTGGGACCTGGCATGGCCTTGCTTTGTAAATGGGGCATACTCATGTTAGTGGCCTGAGCGTTGTTTAGAGTGTGGTTGTGTCAGGTGAGGGCTTGGGGGTAGGTGAGTGCATTTGTTGTAGTTGGGGTGTGGATGCCATTCCCCCCATGTTACGTGAGTTGTTTGTGTACTCACCAGGCTCTCGGACTCCTTCGACTCCGTGTACTCCCACCGGCGGAAGCAGGGCCATCACCTTCTCCTCCCAGGGATGGTAATGTACCGGTCTGCGGGGCAGCCCACCTCCTGTGATGTTACTCTGGGCGTATTCCTCGTTCATTTTGCTCTTGACTGCCCTGCGCAGATCGAACCACCTGGCTTGACATTCATTCCTGGTCCTTCTGATGGGCGCAACAGCATTCACCCAATCGACGATCCTCTGCCACAGGCTAGTTTTTTTGGATATGCTGGTCTGTCTGACCAATGTTCCAAACAGCTGTGGCTCGACTCTGATGATTTCGTTGACAAGGATGTCCAGCTCCTCCGTTGTGAACTTTGGATTCTTGTCTGTGGGCATGGTGTGGGGTGTGGGTGTGGATGGTTGTGGGTGTGTGGGTGTGAATGTGTAGGTGTGTGTGTATGTGTGGAGGGGGTCTGTGTGAAGGAGGGTGTGTGAAGGTGTGTGAGTTAAGGTGTATGGGTGCAGTTGTTTGTGTGTGATGTCTGTCAGCAGTGAGTCTGTTGCAAAGGCTCATGGTTTGTGTTTGTGGGCCCTTTTTATTGGTCCATTTGTGGGTGTGGCTGTGTTTGAACTTTTGGTGGGTGTGTTATAAGAGGTGGTTGGGATTTTGGGCCTCTGTTTGACTGTTTGGATGTGCCAGGTCAGTCTTTTAGTTGTTATTTGTCCTGTAGACGTGTTTTGTGGTGTTGTGCGAGTCGAATTGACGGTCCTTGTGCTGTTTTACAGTGTCCTGGTTCAGTACGAGTCTTTTTTGCATAGGTAAGGTGCGTCCATGGCTATGTTGTTGTACATTGTTCACATGTGCAATGGTGTTGTACGACTCGTACATACGCGATGCTGGGGTACGGTGTTGGGGTACGGTGCGTCCAAGTACGGGCTGGGGTGGGGGGTACAGGGCGTACATATGCAGCTGCTGTGGTGGGGTTACGCTGCTTACATATGCGTGTGCTGGGGTACGGTGCGTACATGGGGGGATGCTGGGTTACGGTGTTGGGGTACGGTGTGTCCGAGTACTGGGCTGGGGTGGGGGGTACGGCACTTACATACGCGTGTGCTGGGGTGGGGGGGTACGGCGCAACCATACGCTGGTGGATGGTGGATACATGCGTGGGTGATGGGGTGAGGGGGTACGCCACATACATACACAGGTGCTGGGGTGGGGGGTATGGCGCGTACATGCGCGGGTGCTGTGGTGGGGGGGTACGGCGCGTACATGCATGGGTGCTGGAGTGGGGGGGTACGGCCCGTACATACGCAGGTGCTGGGGTGGGGGGTATGGCGCGTACATGCGCGGGTGCTGGGGTGGGGGGTACGGCGCGTACATGCGCAGGTGATGGGGTGGGTGGGTACGACCCGTACATATGCAGGTGCTGGGGTACGGCACGTACAGGCGCAGGTGCTGAGTTGGAGAGGTCCAGCGCGTACATACGCGGGTGCTGGGGTATGGCGCGTACATGCGTGGGTGGGGTGGGGGGTCCGTACGACTCGTACCCCGGGCCCAAGTGTACCGGGGTCGTGGTCATACAAAGTTCCCTCCGTACGGGACGTTTTCCATACGCTTGGGGATTCGGAACGTCGGTACGGATCGGACTTGTGCGCTCGGACTTCAGTTTTATGACTCGTACGTAAATCTGCCCGGGGACGTCTCGTAGACTTTTCCCAAAGCAATTCGTATGTATTTTTACGGTATGAATCGTACTTCGCCGTTTGTACGGGACTTGTACGACTCGTACGTAAAAAAATACGGATACTAGTCGTACGGGAAAAAATGTTACCCGATCGGAATCGGCACCTTAATATTTATATATTTTTTTGGGGGGGGAAATTCAATATTTTGTACAACTATATTTTTTTTGTTATATTTGTACTTACCTGTCTACGTATAGGGATAAAAGGCGGAGGGGAGAAGGGTTCAAGGTAGAGAAGTGTGCAAGTCGGAGGGGGAGAAGGGTGCAAGGGGGAGGGGAGAAGGGTGCAAGGCAGAGGGGGAGAAGGGTGCAAGGCAGAGGGGGAGATGGGTTCAAGGTGGAGAAGGGTGAAAGGCGGAAGGGGAGAAGGGGAGAAGGGTGCAAGGTGGAAGGGGAGAAGGGTGCAAGCCGGAAGGGAAAAAGGGTGCAAGGTGGAAGGGGAGAAGGGTGCAAGGCGGAGGAGGAGAAGGGGCCATGAAAGAAAAGTGAGATAAGAAGTGTAAAAAGGAGGTAAAGGGGAGGAGCGTGGTGAAGAGGGGAAGGTTCACAAAGCAGAGGAGAGACCCTAAAATGTTATGAAAGACGGTGTGCAGGAAGAAAGTGCAGGGGGTGGGATAAAGGTGAGAGAGAGGGAAGATCGCAGGTTAGGAGAGATACAGAGAACCAAAGAGGACGGAGAATAGAAAGACAAGAAAAAACGGGGTGCCGCTCGCGCCAGGGTTAACAGGAGGAGAGGCACAGATAACACGAGGAGAAGGCGCACGGCCATAAAAGTAACACGGCCGCGTGGCCGTGAAAATACTGGTTCACTGAGAACAGCAAAGCTACCTGTACAGTAAAAGAACACACACCTAGAGCATTCTCTCTAAGAGCGAGGAGAGATATCCTTTTTACTTGATTGTATAAATTGCTTACAGTTGTGACTGCTGTCAATTGAATGTGGCATTAACTGGCAGTCAAAGCCACACGTTAGTTTTTTTTCGAATTCTAGGTGGCTCTCTTCCTTATTCTTATTCTTGAGTATCTGTTTGATGCCGAGTTCCGAATACTCGTTAGGTTCATCGGTCCATTTTACATATGTTTGTTTCATGTGTTGGTTATAAAACTCTAACCTAATTGTTCACCTCGTTCCATATTGACTTTGTTGAGGATGATCTGTGACATATTTCACACGTGACTTCTAACTTGGATTTCTACTCAGCTGCAACTATGTCACGTTCAGATCACATTAAATGATTGTGAAAAATGAGTAGTGCTATTCATGAGTATCGTTCTCGGGGATTAAGATACTTATGTTCATGGAACCCTTAAGAACTTTCCAGCCAGCAGATGTCATTAAAAGCCTTGAAATCGAATTAAGAGGCTTTCTCTCTCATGTAACAGGAGAATGTGCTTCAGTTATGAAATCCGGGGCCAAACTATATTACCGTAATTTCAGTGACTTCACGATATTCATGTTACTTGAAATTCCTATAAGAACGTTGCGGCCACGAAAGTGAAATTTATCACGATCAAGCGCGGCGAGTGATGCGCTTAATGAGCATGACGAGGAAAGCCATATGGCGCCTCTGCTCCTAAGCGCACGCCCGCGCACATGCACGCAAGCTGTAGGCCGGCCATGGTAGCATTTTTTGAAGCCCTTACTAAAAGTCTCGCCAGACCAGCGCATGCGCTGGGTCAGGCGAGACCTAAAAAGGAGGTACAGGAAAAAGAAGGTACATTGTGGATGCCATCATCTAATGGAAAGAGATAACAATCTCCACTGGAAGTGGGAAAGTGGAAAAACATTCCCTCCAAAAACAGTGTTATGACCAATTCAAATCAATCATCGCAACAAACACGCTTTCTCTTCTGCCTAAAGCTAGTCCACAACCCTTATGTGACAGAAGGGCTACATCATGCCTGGCCCATGTTAGATGGTCCTGTTGTACTGGCCATTCGACCATGTTGTCCTCCATTCTGTGCTTCCTCACAAACCAGTGTTCCATAATGAGCCAGTCTGGATTTACTTCACACTTCACCAGTTTAAACCACAACCACGTTTCTTTTTACTTTGATGATGTTGAATGATCCAATAGACCTAGAGTTGCCCTTCATTACAAACCCAGTCTTTTCACAAGGACTTCCTCTCCCACTTTGTGCACTCTTTTAACATAATACCTCTTTTTTCAATTCTGCTGTTAGCATTTCCATATGAGAGGGCTTCCACACCTCCAGCTCTTTTCTACATTACACTGTGATTCAATCAACCTGTATTAAGCTACAGTCCTACTATCCTGTCTTTCAAACACATACTTTGAGACCTTTGGGTCAAACCATTTGGTATATTGTTGTGTGTCCACAATGTCTCACACTTTATTGAGTGGCACTCGTCATTTGGTGCTGGGTGCCCAGCACCACCTGTGTTTGGAAGAGACACACAATGTGATTTATGTTTCTACATGCATTGTTGGTTCACAAACATGACATTTTCTACTTTTTAAACAGATGCCTGCCTGTACACGGCTTTTTCCCAGCTTGTCACAGACAGAGTTTGATATTGTTGTTGGCCATTTCCCAGCATGGCCTTGTGCTCCCCACAACAGAGCCCAGTGTCAGACATCTTGTCAGTCCCTTCTCACTCCCTGTGAGGCGAGCATGTTTCAGTTTGATCTTGCTGGGCCATGTGGGTGGGTGTAGGTTGTCTGTGACTGCAACTCCCATCATACTCTTGGCTACACCCCCCTTCCCAGCATGCCCATGCTTCCTCCCTCTTGACTCTGCTTCCCTGTGAGGGGGTGTGACAGCAATGGCAAGATGGCTGACTGTGTAGTCCTGATGTATGATGTTGACCATTTCCCAGCATGGCCTTGTGCTCCCCACAACAGAGCCCAGTGTCAGACATCTTGTCAGTCCCTTCCCACTCCCTGTGAGGTGAGTATGTTTCAGTTTGATCTTGCTGGGCCATGTGGGTTGGTGTAGGTTGTCTGTGACTGAGACTCCCATCATACTCTTGGCTACACCCCCCTTCCCAACATGCCCATGCTTCCTCCCTCTTGACTCTGCTTCCCTGTGAGGGGGTGTGACAGCAATGGCAAGATGGCTGACTGTGAAATCCTGGTGTTTGTTTGGGTACAAGTCCCAAGTGAGCCCCTGTGCTTCACACAGCAGCACCAAGTACGAGGTATCTTTTGCTGATATTTCAATGAGGTGTGTGTCAATGCATTGTACCCGGTGAGTTGTGTGGAGTTTGTGTTAAGGGGGGTGTCTCCCCATGCTGAGTAGTCTGGTCAGGGCTGTCAGTTCTCCTTCCCATCATGAAACGTGCTTCCATTGTAGGGCGTGCAAGTTGTCTTTCAGGATGTCAGTCAGTGGTGTCCTGCTTCTGATTTGCACACAAGCCCTAGCAGGGCCTTGTGCTCCCCACAGCAGGACTCAGTGTCAGCCATCTTGTCAGTCATTTTCCACTCCCTGTGATGTGGGCATGTTTCAGAGAGGTCTTGATGGGCCAATCAGGAGGGTGTGCATAATCTGTGACTACAGGCCCCATCATGCTTTTGGCTACACTCACTTCACCTGCATCTCCACTATTCCTTCCTGATAGTCAGCTGCACTGTGAGGTGGTGTGTTTGTGGTGGCAAACTGTCTGGCAGGGTCTATTTGGCTTAGTGCCACTGACTTGCTCTATTTGTTTGTAGGTTGGTGCATGTCATGACACAGTCCCCAGTCACTATGAGATGGCAGGTATTGTGTGTGTCTGACTGGCACACACATTGTGGTATGATTATCTATTGGTTAGTGCAGCTTTGCTTGGGGTGCATGGTTTCACTGTCCCCTTGCCACACAATCTTGGGTATGTTGTTTGTGTACTCACCAGGCTCTTGGATGTCTGTTAGGCCATGGACGCTCTCTGGTGGTAGGATATCCCGCACCTTCTCCTCCCAGGTCCTGAAGTAGACTGGTTTGGCAGGAGTGTCTCCGCCGGTGCACTGACTCAGGGCGTGATCTTTTTCGATGAGTTTCTTGACCCTCCTGCGCACATCATACCACCTGTTCTGGATGTCGTCCTTTGTGCGGCTTGCTGGTGCTTGTGCGTTCACCTTGTCGACAAACCTCGCCCACATCTTGGTTTCCTGTGAGATGGGGGTCCTTTGAACCAATGCACCAAACAAATGTGGTTCTACTCTGATGATCTTGTCTACCAGCACTTCTAACTCACTATCTGTGAACTTTGGATTACTCTTTGGAGGCATGGTGATGGGTGGTGGTGGTGAGGGATGTGTGTGTGAGGGTGCAAGTAATGGTGGGTTGGTGTTGGTGTTGGTTTTGCTGGGTGTATGTGTGTGTGCTTTTGAATGAGGTGCTGATGGTGTGTGAGTTGTGTGATGGGTGAGTTGTGAGTGTGTCTGTGGTTGCTGTGTACTGGTGTTTGCTGCTGGCTGTGTCTCCTGTTTGCAAGGGATGATGGTAGTGATTGTAGTCCTTTATATAGTTGGAGTTGTGGGTGTGTCTTTGTCCCGTGTTTTTTTTTTGGTATTTATTGGCTTTATCATTGCTTGTTTGGTCATTTTTTGGTCTTTTTTCCTTTGTGTTTTGTAGGCATGAAGGAGACATAAATGGATGCTGCTGTTGTCTCGTGCGGGCTTCTCCGCCTCGTTCACGCTGCCGGTCTTCTGTGTTTGGTACGCATCATTCGCCGTGGTCTCTATTGCTTGTGTGTCCGGTTGTCTGTGCGTGTCGGTCGTGTGGCTTGGTCTCAGTGTGAGTCGGTCTGAGTTTACACGCATTGCATCGTACTGCGCTAATCATACATCGCCGGTTCGGGTCGGTCGGGTTCATTCTGGGTTAGTGTCGGTCAGTAAAAATGGCATCGGTTTTCCGGCCGGATCACTATTTTCCCTACGGCTCGGTCGTACGGCTTGTATTCCGTACGTGTCGGTTGTAATTCACACGCGTTGCATCGTACAGCACGGGTCGTATGGTGCTGGTCGGTGTCGGTTGGTATTCGGTCCAGGTCCGTGTCGGTCGTTCTTTTTGCGGCCGGAATCGGAATCGGCCCCATAGTGTCTTTATTTTTTGTGGTAGACCATAATCCCCTTAGTTGATAAACCACTTTCTCATATTGATGTTCAGGGGTGGGATCCAGAACTTGTATTTAGTAGTACCTCTCAGCTATTACATGAAAAATTAAAACATCCCTAAATTTAACTAACAGCAAAAATTGATTTTTGATTTTAATCGCATCAGGTCTTTGATTGAGTAATGTTTGATTTCTTCAAACTATTTTTGATTCCAATTTTTGTGCTTAAATATATCATGAAGTTGATCTGCCTACCCTCATGGTAGTGGAGATGAAGGCCTAATGCAAAGAAAGGAAGCTATGAAAAGGCCCTAAGGGCTTGGGAAGAAGTCTGCCAAGCACATATCCCCTCTATGGAGAGAGAGAGGAAACCCCAGAGGAAGAGGGGACAGGTATTCCTGAGGTGTAAGTCAAAACTTCTACACCAGGGCATCCTTCATGTGTGTGTATGAGTCAGCAATCCCTCAAGTAGATTTAGGCGTGTATCTCTCTCCAGTGTAGGTACTAACTCCCACAGTAAAGCCGCCCAGTGCTGTTAGCCTACCCAGCGCATTTTCAATATCCTTTCATTAGAGATGAACCATTTGTCAATGTCATCCCCCACTACAAAGCTAAGCACAATACCCTTGGGCAAGAGGAGGGTGTATGTCGCCCAGCCCTTCCCCGTTGAAACCTTGCCATTGCTGCCACTATCTTGCTCGGACTGCAGGAGTCATAGACTGTCCTTCTTCTCCTCTAAGGCTAGTTTCTTTTCTTCCATTGTGTCAAACCTAACTTTCTTGGGGTGGCATTCCCAAAGCAGGAGGTTTGTTTTAAAAATAAAAAAAAGACCCCCACAACCTGGGAATTTTCTCCCAGTGGGGTGAGGGGGACTTCATTATTGTTTTTTCCTGTCCTTTACTGCTAGGTTTTTCCTGGTGTGACTGAAAGGAAAAACAAAGACCACGCCATCTACCGTAAATAAAGCAGACAGTGTAAAATTCATCTTCTCACAGCCCCTATTCCATTGGCTGTTGGAGGAAGTACTCTGTCAACAAAGCTGATGGGGGCACTATTGACCCTATTGACATACTTAAGGTCTGCCTGGTGCTAAATGAGGTGGGTCAACTAAGGGTGTGGTATGTAGGGTACTGTGTCACACTTGTGACACAGTACCTTGTTCACCAAACTCGAAATCAGTACCTTTGTTTCCTCTCAAGATAAGCACTAGCAACAAGGTAAGTATATTGGAGTAGACACTTGAATGACATTGAAGACTCCACTCAGCAGATAAATTAACTTTTTTTCTATGGAGCCCTCCAGCCAGATGCCATAAGTGGGTCTATATGTGGATGTTAAAGTAGGTTGATGAAGCGGCGCTTAATCCGTGGTCAAAAAGCATTAGGAAGAAGAAAAATCTTTCTTGCTTGATTGTTAAAACCGTTGCAATATAGTGCACAATAAAATACATTTAATATACATAAAACATACAATTTGAGCTGTCAACTCCAAAAGTCTAATGGATTTTTATCTCCCTTAAGTCCTTTTCAATCAGCACTTACAGTGCTTATAGCCCAAGCCTTAATTCAGCGGATTTAAGGGAGAGGACTCTCCGCCTACTCTACTACTCAGGATTGTTGGCCCCCTAACTATGTGTGCCCTATGGCTTGGCGGCTGATGCATTCGGTTTAACATTTCTATACAAAAGAACGTGATTTCCTTGGAATACCTGGTCTTCCCCAGGGAGGTGCACACCTGGCTCTGCTAGTGATTATTACAATCAGTGTGAGAGTTTAAGTGTGAGCGCCGCAAATAAAGAGCAATAGACATTATTGATGTGAAAGTGCAGGGGCAGCAGTTAAAGTGTGCAGTGCTTTATCCAGATTAAAATGACAGTACTTCTTGTAATATAAAAAGGGGTACTGGGCAGCTTTAAATATGTCATCAAGTGTGAGCGGATGGTGGCTTTAATAATTTTTTTGGTCAGCTCCTCAACCAAGCAGTCCCTGTGCTGAATAATAATAGGGTGGGGGAATTGTTGGCATTACAGGGGCTTCAACTAGGCCTGGGCAGAGTTTGTGAAGTGCCACGAAGTGACCATAAAACTCCGCTATGCTACGCAGAGTTCCGCAAGTGGCGGTGTGCCTTAGGTCACAACGTTTGTATTGATTTTTTTGCGTTGAGTGTTTGTCCTGCACTGGAAAATCAGAGCACCATGTGCAGCGTAAGAGGCTGCTACTTCTTTCTGCCGTTCTTTCTTCATGCCGCTGCCTCTATCGGCAGCTTGAGTAGATGTTCTACTCGAGCGGCAGCTTCCTCAACACGAATGGAAGGTTCCTCAACGCAAGCGGTAGCGGACGTCCGTGGCCGCCCATGTTGAGAAATCTCGCCGGGGTGGTCTAGAGTAAGACTTTTCTTTAAAGTGCTCGCAAACTTAACTTTGGCGAGCAAGGAAAACTAGCGGAGCAGAGTTTTTCAGAACTCCGCGTCCTATGCAGAGCGCAGAGTGGGAAAAACTCTCCGAACATGTGAGTGGAGCGGAATTTCCCGCCCAGGCCTAGCTGCAACCTCACTGGTCATCAGTGCCAATTAAATTCTTTAAGATGTTTAAGCTATTCCCTCCTACCCAGCATCCACTAAAACCCTGGCCCAGCCTCTTCCCCGAATCTCTGAAGGAATTACTCCATTACACTGTTAGGAAATACCATTAGGAAATACTGAGGTATGCCAACCAGAAAAAGGCTACTGCCATCTCGATTTCACTCACTAACGAGTGTTGATCATATTGCGCATGGCCTTTCTAATTCAAGTCATTGAATGTGAGAGATAAGTCAAAATCAATCAAAATGAAACACACCTGCTCAACCAATTGTGATTATAGCGGTTGTCATGAAAGTACCGATTGTCTCCATTTTGCGTTAGCAATTATGTTCTGTAGAAATGAGGTGTTAAGGAGTCTTCGTTTGTCCTGGAAACGCAGACTCGGGTTACCTTCGCTTCCTTCGGAACTAGTCAACAGAGATCGAAAGACAATGCGCCCGTCCATTGTTACTAGCAACCAAAAATGCCAACATTGTGTAGCCGTAGCCTTTATAAAGCAGGGGCCCGTGCTCTTTCCAGGACCTGTGCCTTGTTCGAGCTGAAGATGGTCGTGTCTGGGTGCCTGCGCGCGAGGACCTGCAGCTGTGACATTCTACCGGGGTGCGACATTCGTTCCGCTTCCGGTCCTGCGTTGCCAGCAGCGCCCCAGAGAGCAGGCTCTATGACCAGAAAATTCTCAAAAACTTGTCATGGAGTTGCTCTCAAGAGCGCTGTTGGCCCTACGGAGAAAACTCGTCGACAATTTGGACCGGCAGGTTTTTCAAGTTCTGTGCGTTGGAATGATGGGCGCCTCCAAGAGGAAATTATGAATAATGCATAGTTATCTAATTACCCTTTTCTTTATGCTTGCTTTTATTTAAATGATCTTACTTGCGCATGTAACGCTTATTTGCATGTATGCTGTTGTATATAGAGAAAACAACTGATTTAATTTGACTTCAGATAAACATTATCAAACAGATCCTGTATGAGAGGATATTTTTGCCATACTTTTTCTTCTAGTGCAACGCTGAAAAATGTTTGCACGTGTAAATTAGAAAAATATTTGCAAGTGTTAATGATAGAATAAATTAAAATGTTTTGACATTATTTGTCAACCAGTCTTTTGATAACAGAAAATATTTTTTCTAGTTCAACTTTGAAATAGAACAGAATATTTCTCGTTGGTATTTTTTGGCGTCCAGTGTTTGTGATTGCAATCGCTTTTGTTGCCACATTTTATTTCATGTTCCTATTTCCTGTTCACTGGGTTTATAAAAGGAGGGCTAGAGGCCAGAGTCGCAACCAAGTTGTTGAATGATTGAGCCACACGTTCATGTGTGAGAGATGGATAGCTGCCTCTTAATTGACAACGTCTTTCGCCAAAAATGATCAATTTCTAGTGCCCCTCCTTGACGTCAAATTCACTTTTGATTATTATAAGAATTCATTCTTCCCTTCTTACCTTCAGGAAGGAGCTAAAGACCAGGGGCGGCCAGTAATTTGGGCGTAGTTGGGGGATGGGTGTGCCACACATCCACACACACTCACATCCATGCCTTCACATGCAAACACCCACACAGACACATACATTCAGGCAGGGCTTTAGTGGCACAGGGAAGAGGCTGACGCCGAAACACCGGGGCTCACGGTTCGATCGCCAGCGGCAGCTTAGCCCAGCACCATGTGACTCTGGGCAATAGCTCTCTTAGGGGCAGATCATCAAGCCCCGGAGATAAAATTATCGCCGTTTTAGCATCCGTTTTCAGACGGAAAGCGGCGATAATTTTATCACCTAATCAGCATCGCGTGAATCCTTGCATTATCGCCCTTTCCCCCAACGCCCATCTTTGCATCTCTAATGAGATGCAAAGTGGGCGTTCCTGCCCTGACATAACTGGAGAATTGTCGCTAAGCGACATTTCTCCAATTATCAATGGACACGCTAACCTGCAGACAAGCAAAGTAGCGATAACCTCTGTTATCGCTACTTTCCTTACGCCTGCTTCAAGACTGACTTAGCCATGATATCCTATGTAAGGTGGATATCATGGCTAAGTTTGTGAGTCCCTATCAGCAAGCTAACGCCACATTGCGTGAGATTATCGCTGTATTTCTAGCGATAATCGCACAATTGGCAGCTTGCACTCTGAATTTTATCGCTTTGGAGATAAGGGTCGCTGATAGCACGCTATCTCTGCGATGAAATTCAGAGTTGGCCGCCGATAATTATCCTCGCGTTAAGAACACTGAGCGATAATTATCGCATGGCCTTGATGATATGCCCCTAAATCATCCTGATGGCCCCCAGTGTCCTGACACCCTTAGGGGTAATTGTTCACGCTTTACAAATACTGGTATTTCATTTTTATTTCATTTCTCAGCACTGGCAGTTCTAAAAAGAGGAGTCCCTTTCGGGCTCTCCATTTTTGCCCCAAACCTCCGAGTGAAAAAACAAACCTTAACTTGGCAGCAGTACCACCCTTCACTACCTTTGATGTATCTTTAAAGGGACTTGTTAAATTTCTTTCACACTCTCTTCATTTCAGGACGGAAGCATTTTAACTATTTTATACAATGATGCCATTGTTGTTGCTTATCTATCTTATGCAACTAACAACCATTGACAAAGCCAATAGTCCTGGCTTGCAGTAGGTGTAACTTCCTTGTTGTATAATATATCAGAATGCAAAGTCACAAAGAAGCAGCAAAACACCAGTCGGGCAGCACATGATGCTAAGCAGAGATTTCTAACTTACATGTTATAAGTCACGCCCTTAATTATATTGGCCACGCCACTTTGAGAGACTCCCCAGATTTTCATCCCACTTAAAGCCCTGCATTCATGCATACACACACACATGCACCAAATAATAATAAAAAACCTAAAACTTACTAGCTGCAACATTAAAGCAGCAGGAGGGCAGCCTCTGAGGCTCCAGGATCGTTGGGACTCCTCCCTCCTCCTTTCATTGACTGACTTTAGGAGAGGAGGCAGCAATCCCTGACTCTTCACAGAGCGGGCTGGGGTCAGTGAGACTTGCTGACCCCACTGTACTCTGTGATGAGGGGTCAGTGATAGACACTCGGCCCTGGGCACTTCCGGGCTTAAAACTGAAGCTTGCAGATCCAAGGCTATCTCCCCTTCTTCAGTAGGGGGAAGTCCTCCAGGCGCTTTGCCAGTCTGAGGAGGTCATACTCACATGGCTGTGACATCTTCAGCCTGGCAAAATTCAGTTCAGGCAGCCAGGCGCCTGTGCATTTAGCGCATGTGCCTGGCTATCTCCCCTGAACAAGAAGAGTGTCCGTCAAGCTGAGTTTGGCTCAGTGTGACAGGCACTCTTCATGTCGGGAAGAAGGTGAGGGTGCTCCACCCTTAAGAATAGGCTGTGACTCATTTTTTCCACCTCATTCAGGACTAATTTTGAATGCCTCCTCACTATTAAACTAATTTCATTAAACTAAATATAAGGCACATCTTCCGTTCCCTAACATTACTTCCCTCCCCTGGAGGGAATTCTTTGAGTGCTACATATTGCTGATTTCCCCTGCTGCCCCCATCTTATGCTGAGCTTTAGGGTAAACATTCAATCATCCCCTAGGTGCAGAAAAGTCTGTGTGAATTTCATGCCAATTTTCTGTAGCTATTACAATATTACTCGTAATATTGACCTATATATCAAGCAACCAAATACACAGGAAACAGGTTTGCTACACAAATAAATGAATAAATACAAAAGTAAATAAACAAACATAAATTAATGGCTGATTCTTTTTATGTAAAAATACAGCCTAAGTTAAATCGAAACTGCACTGAAGCGGGCACCTGCTATAACCCCCGCCCTCCTGATTGTGCTGCATGGAGCAGTGTGGTCTGAACTCAGAAGACTCACTGCCTGTACACATCCCTGTGCCTTGCCCAGCTCAGAAGGACCTCATGCATTGGATGTGTGGTGTGCACTGCAGGAAACTTGAAATGCATCGTTTTTCGTGCAGAGGAACACATTGATGATTGGTGGGAAACATTTAAAGGCCTTGTTGAGAAAAGGTGGGTGATGAGCGAAATAAAAGCATTTTTGACATGATCTGTAGTACAAATAAACAAATGCACTAGAAATTTGTGTTTCTGCAACGTCATCGTTTTTTCATGCACTTATGGATTCGCTACCTAATGTTACCACTTGCTGCAAAATTTAATTTGCAGAATTCAACTACAACGTTATTTCTAGCTTTGCGATCTTCCCGCAAATTTCTTTGAAATTCCTATAGGTCACAAAGCTACTTTCGGATAAAGAATCTTTTCGATAGCAAAAGCAAAGAATATAGAACAAGCTTTCTTTTGAAATACTCTCTTTCTGTTTTTACAAAACAGCGAAAAACACAAATTTTCAAAGCCACCTAAGTCCAATTCTTTCATTGAGGCCTTTACTCCATTGAAAGTCATTTCCTTAGCGCCAAGAAGGTTTAGTATGCATGCAGTTTAAAAGTGCCATATAAAAAAACATCACGCTCAGGGATGCCCCTACTCACCACCAATATGCGAGTTCCAGAATGTTCTCAGTAGCTGATATCATCATTCCATAGCTAACCTCAGCCCTTTAAGTGGGCCGGGTTCCTCCGGCACTTAGACTAGGCAGTAATTAAAAACAGACATTGAAACAGGTTCCTATGGAGACCTATATTCAGGTGCCTAACTTAACTGGCAAAAACACTGATTGATTTCCAAACAATCAATGCGAAAATGCTATAAAGTAATCCATCTCAGCAATTTAGTTCCTGTTTATATTTAATGTCTTAATTAATCTTGAATTCCCAAACAGGCACATGCATCAACCATTTTTGCGAGCGCAAACGGTGCGATTCGCAAAAATCGGCCATTTGGACCCGCAAAAAGGGCATTTGCGATGCATCAAGGTTCAAGGCACTCACAATTTGATAATTTGCAATTAATTGAGATTTCTCAAATTGCGATTGCATTTAAGGAATCGCAATTTGCGGTTCCTTAAATACAATGCGAGAACCACTTTAAAATAGCGATTTCGCTACTAGGGGGCACAAATTACCTTGAAGTTGAACTTGATGGTAATTTGCAAAAACTTTGAAAAATGCACTAAAGTGCATTTTTCAAAGTTGTAGGTTACACACACACATGCCCTTGGGGCATGTGTGTGCGCAACATGTGTGCACAGAGCAATTTCAGGGGTGCCACAGGGTGTCCTTTGGACACCCTTGCACCCTTGAAATTGCATGCGCCATTTGCAAGTACCTATTGGTACTCGCAAATTGCGCATGCAATCTCCCATTCATTCCTATGGGCCTGTATGCCCATAGGAATGAATGGGAAGGCATTCCTTAATTGCGACTCGCAATTTGCGAGTCGCAATTAAGGAATATTTAGGAATCACTATTTTAATAGCGATTCCTACATGCATAGGCTTTTGAGAGTCCTTAATTGCGATTCCTTAATAGTTGTAATTAAGGACTCGCAAAAACTTTTCTTGATGCATGTGCCTGTAAGAGTGTTAGCATTTTTCCCAGGATGTTCTGTTTCTGTATTTCTTTTTCGTGTAGCCTGTTACTCTTCTGTAGTACATACTTCGAACTAAATCGCCTCTAGGTTTTTTTAAAGGGACATAAAAAAAAGCTCTGGAACTTAGACTGAAGGGAGTGCGAATTTCTGACAGTACCTGTTAGTGGGTCAAAAAAGTGTTCAGAATACATGGTCATGCGATCCTTGGCCTCTCTGCAGAGTGCACAGAGCAATGGACACGTATTGCATTTACAATGGGATTCAGAGCAGATCTGTGTGAAGGATGTACACAATGATCAAGATATTGACAAGGCTGCAGTGCTTACAGGTGATTAGGTGCATTGTGTGTTTAGGGGTTAGTGAAATGAAGTAGATGGGAGTAAGTGCATTCTGGGGAGAGCGAAAAGTGGGTGCTGATGAGGAAAGAGATGAGGTATAAGATATGAAGCTGGATGAGATCTGGAGAGAAAGGCATACATATCTAACATAGAGTGAACATAAATGGAGTGATTGAGACTTCCGGAAGACTACAACCCCTTTCACAGGCCTCAGTAATGTTTAATTCAGTCTTACAATTTCACACCTGATACATTTTAGTATTAATTATTTATAACAAAATCATTGTTGTTAATCAATTATCTGAAAGAGCTAACAACCACTGACAAAGACAATAGTCCTGGCTAGTTGTAGTTGTATGCCAGTTGTTGTGTTATTTATCTGGATACAATAACACAAAGCTTAGAGAGGAACCTAAATTATGGTCGGGTGGCACACTATAGGAATCATAGAAATTTAGGAACAAATTTTTGATAAAGTGGCGCAGTGCAGCAAGTCACCTTGCTGAGCTGCACTGTGTCACTGGGAAAGGGCAGAAATGCGCTGTCTTTAATGCATATGGCACATTCCTGATTTTTCCCCCTGCCATGGTGCAAGGCTGCCTGCATTGCATGCAGGATTGTTTTTGTACATGAAGGGACATCTTCCTGCACAAAATACAACCCTGAGACGCATATTCCTCTTTCTATGTGTAGAAAGAGGAAGTAACTAGGAGAAATAATTATATTTCTCCTTGTTTCGCCTTTCCTGGGGAGGCGTATCTTTTTGGTGCATTCCCAGTTTTATACAGTCTTGTAAATCTGAGAATGCATCAAAAACCATGGGAGTTGTGTGGTAACACCCACATAATGCCCATGGAATGCCTTCCCAGGGCAGAGTAACGCAATGCTGTGATTTGCGCTGTGTTGTGTTAGTCAAGATTTTTTGAGCCACTCAAAGCCACGCAAAGTTGTTTTGTGTGGGTTCAAAAATCTGACTTAGAGGTTTGAGTCACCCATGTACCACATTGTGTGGTGCAAACATGACATGAGCCTCTAATAAGGGAAACATCCTTTACCACGCAACCATTACAACGCGGTATGGTTACATCGTGGTTTTAACAACGCAAGTCGTTACACCGACTTGCACTGGAGGGCGCTGTAGGATAAGGAATAGTGTGAATTACTTTCCAACACCTTCCCTACTGTACGTAGACTGGATTTGGAATAGTAATTCACACTATTCCTATGTCCAGCGCCCTCCAACGCAAGTCGATGTAACGACTTGCGTTGTTAAAACCGCGATGTAACATACCGCGTTGTAATGGTACGCGTTGTTACATCATACATCCCTCTAATAAATATGCCCCTAAATTTACATATTTAAACCACTCCGTTAATTATACAGGCCACACACCTTTTAGAGACACCTATCACTTTTTCATCCCTCTTAAAGCCTTGGATAACCCTGTAAACAAGATTTTCCACTTGCTTACCTAGAATGTTCAGCATTTAAGTCAAACAACTTAAGAAGTGCCATGACCTTGCTTCATAAAACAGCTGCTCTGTGTTCTCAAGTCCTTTCATTTTTAGGTAGGCCACATCTCTGTCTTAATGTCCCTTATTCCGCAGAACAGCCAGTCCTCTCTTACGCCTCCCCTCCTTCCTTAAAAGACCCACTCCTTTTCTTTTGTTTCTATAAAAGGGTGAGCACTTTGTCTCACCAACTTGGCTTCCTTAGCAGGGTCTGCCCCTGTTTCCTTAAAATACCTACTCTCTTTTTCCTGTTTCTTTGAAAGGGCTTAGAACCCTGTTTGACCAACTCTGTTCCCTTAGCAGAGCCAGTGCTCGGTCTCACACCTCCAGCTACTTTAGAAGGTCAATCTTCTGCTTCACAGCACCTTTTTATCAGGGGTGTAGCTTCAGGGGTGGTGTTTGGGGTGTTACTCCCCTCAAAAAATGTATTATGTAGTAAATAGTTGGATATAGGTGCTTTCAGTCGGGTATGGAGGGGTGTATGTCAGATTTTACCCTGGGTTATTGCATGCACACGCAGACAAAAAACCTTCTGCCTTAAAACTGGGTTAGTTTGAAAACTATTGTGTTTAAAGTACCCCTAACAATCCACGCTCCTCTCTCTGCCACTGCCTCATAAGCCACCCTTGTGTCCTGCTTCCCATTATCTATTTTAACAAAATTTGCCAGCATGATTGTTGGGAAATCTGTAGATTACACTACCCCCCATCTTACTGACCAAGCTATGCCTCTGCTCCTTTTTTGGAAAGGCAAATCTTCAGTCTCATAACTCATCCTCCCATAAAAGGGCCAGGTACTCAGTTGCACACTGCCTGCACCCTCTCAAGGACCACCCCTCTTTCTCAGACCTCCCTCTAGCTTGGGAGGGACAATCTCCTTCTCTAAGCACCTGCTTCCTCAGGAAGGCCAGTCCTTGTTTCACAGCCTATGCATTCTAGGAAGGGCCAGTCCCCTTCTAAATCGGGCTCCTTACTACGAAGGGGTGCTGCTTTTTCCCACAGCCTGATAGTAGAAGTCTCTTCCAGATTGGGACGGGAGCTGCGAGATAGCTTCCAATATAACCAATTGTCATTGAGAGTGTGAGTTTGGGTGTGCCATTGAATCGAAATTGCATCTTAGGGTAATGCATTTTTATGAAGATCTGCCAGGATTTATTGTGAAGATCGAGGCTCCCATATGCCAGATTTTCGCTGGCATTTTCCAGAGCATATTTCCCCCATCTGCTATGGATTACCTCTAATATTCCAGAGGGGACAACAGAATCCGACACAAACACATGGAAAAGTGCATAGTAACAACATAAACATGCATTACTTGCTTTGCCTTCTCTGCTGAAGGGCAGCTTCAGGCTAGGGAGGTCCACACTCCCCTTAGATGGCAAGCAAGGGGATCCAGCCAGTGCTTAATTTGTAAAACAAGAAGTTGATAGAGCGCTTTCAGCACTCTATTTTGTATGGGTGATTTATAGTCATAGTTGTCATGTACCTGTACAAATATATAGTTTGCAATGTTTTATGATCATGAACATGTATTCATTAGACTCATTTATACATTCATTGTAGTGCAACGTATAAAATGATCATGTATTTATCATCATACCTGAGTATACAGAAAGCAGAACAATTTATAGCCATACAATGTAATCGTATTTGTTTAAATTGTCCGATTTCCTAGGCCCAAGACTGTACTTGTTTTGCACCTCCTTGGCCTTTCGAGAATTAAATAATGAAATGCATGTTGTTTTCAAGAAATAGCAGTGTTCTCACCCTATTGCAGGAATCGGAATGCCAACTCATTTTCAGATTGGAGAAGATACAAGGAATGCTTTGAAGACAGTTGGAAGCGAGAAGGTAGGGTATCTTTCGTGACTGGCTGCTCTGGGAATCAAGGTCACCACACCGAACAAAGAAAACTTAATTAGAAAGTGTGAACCTCCCCATTTAGAAAAAGTTGCAATGGAAAATTTTACCAGAGTGAAACTAAGAATCGAATTCTATATTGTATGATGCGCAGGGACAGATACCCCAGACTTCTGTTTGCTTTTGGAGAGAAAAGAGCATCTTAGAGCTTGCTCGCTCCTAGCCTTAAGCGCCTTAGCCCATTTGACGTGAGTACTTCTTAGGAAGACAACACGTGCTGACACCTTTGGGAATAGAGGGAATGGTATTAGATAGCATCTCTCCTTCGTATAGTGTAGGGACAGATTTGTTTTATTTCTAAATGAAAAAGGATTTAGACTCTGTCTCTATCTTGAGTTGCATCCTTATCCCTGAATTCACAATTGTATTCCTGTTGTGCCGAATTGTTTATATTCATAGAATCGACTCCGTATTGATTTTCTTCTATCTTTATATGTTAATGTTACGATGTGTATACATCTTATTATTTTTGGCTTTATAATAAATTGACAAACCTGAAGACAGAGTCTGTGGTACTTTCAGGTATGTTATTGTCCTCGTGTTGTGAAATGTTTTTCCCCTCCACCACTGTTTAGTAGGTAAATAAAAGATCCAGAACGCTAATTGCTAGGAGGAAGACAAGGGTGAAATTTAGCGTAATCAAAGTGAAGGTGCCCACAGCCTCCCCTATGGAGATTGAGGTGTCGAATACCAAGGCTGCGTAGTTGTGATTCAACCTCATGTCTCTGTTATGCACCTCCAGAAACTCCCTGTCTCTTTGATTCACTTTTGCATGTTGCTGGTCATCCCTGCTTTTTCCCCTTGTCACTGTTTTTCTAACTTTCTCTTCCTTCTTCTTTTCCTAGTTGTTTTCTTCTCTTTCTTGCACTAGATAAAAGGCTGTTGAGGAAAAAAGCAAATAAGTGCTGGTGGATCGACCCCCCCCCCCCCCCAACTGAAACCCCTGGCTCAAAATAAGCACTAGATCTAGCCCTGGGAAAGGGATCCAGCAGGTCAGGAATCCTATGTTGCAAAAAGGAATCTGGATAAGGCAGCAGGAGGCAGGATTAAAGACAGCAGGGTGTGCCTCAAACTCCCTCCCAGCTTCTGGTAGAAGGGGACGTTTTAACTCCAGCAGACACTAAGAGCTGTGTTAAGGATTGACATATTTCCTCTGCCTCTCTGTCCTGATTCCAGTTGGTCAGTGGGACTCTTTGTTGAGTGACTTTTGACAGTCCATCTAAGCAGCCAAGCTGCACTTCCTGGGAGAGGCGCAGAGTGTATCTGTGCTATTGGCTGTACCAGTGGAAGATGTCAACTCCTAATTATGCCACTACATAAGCACAATCCAGAGATACACAGTAGTCTGCTGATGGATTGTGGTCTAGCCCCCTCAGTCCTACTTCTCCTCCTGTAATTGGCTGCAAAGACTGGAAAGCTGACATGTGCACTGGCAGTCACTTTACAGAGCAGGTTAAGGTTTGAATACAAGCAAGCCAGGGTCAGTATGTGGGAGCACAGAGGTAGTTGGCGCCACCACAAATGCCCCTGTAGACGCACCACCACTTTAAAATACTGTACAGGTTAAACAACGCATCTCTCAAGACTCATTAGTCATCAGCTTTTATTTCTAGTTTTCTGTTTTTCACTCAATAGGGTGACATACATTTGTTTTGTTTGTTCTAATACCCAGAGTGATAGACTAGATAGTGAGTGATTCTTTGCAGGCAATAAGATCCCTACATAGGCCAAATGAAATTGAAACATGGTGGAAAGACATATCACCTCCTCGTCCATCTTCCTCTCACAGTCCTTACACATTGAGCTTACCTCCTTCATGCAGAACCTAACCACCAAACCTGACTTTCCCTTCCCACTCCAAGAAGGCCCCTGTACTCCAAGTACAAGAACCTCACTTCCTGGGAAGGACTTCCTGAAATAAACAAGCATAGATAGAAATCAGTGGCACACAGGGAGATGCGGGTGGGAACTCAGACTGTGACAAGGAAGACATGGACTTGGAGCACTGAATATTACCAATAAGTAACTGGGCATTCCTCCTTTGCTTTGTCATAGACACGGCTTGTTTCACTACTCATGCAAACTATTGTTTAGAATATTCTGGTCACAAAACAGAAGTTATTACAAAAGAGCACTCAAAGTTCAAAATAATCTAAAACATTTTGCAACTCTGTTAACCTTATGATGCCTCGAATCCTGAATTGCCTCATAACCAGGAAAGCATATGATAAATATGTAATGCAAAATACTATTCATCAAAGCTGTTGGAAAGAAATGCCCCCGGATCTTTGATGTTGAAACAGAACAAAGGTGTAATTAGACACATTTTTGACCATTGTTTGGATGCACATAATGATACGGACACACCTTTTACCCCGAGAACTATGTACATGTAGGTTTGTATTCTTTCCAATGCAACAGTACATGCTTTTTTTAAAAAAAGTATATCACTGAAAGGTAGAAATGCTGCGGTTAGTAGAGTGGCAATCCCGTGTTTCTATGCAAAAAAAAAAGTAATGAATTACTGGAGCATGAAGTCTTGAGTAGGATCTACAGGTTATGTAGAGTCTCTTTTCTTATGAGTTCTGTGCTTTTTTTCTGTAGGATTGGAATCCTTGTGTTCCAACATGCACTTTACTGCCAAAATAGATAAATGCGACACTTTGTGCTGAAAATTGTGTTGTAATCTCAAAATGGGTAGCAAGATTTTGTGCTCAACACATAAAATAGCATCACAACTACATAATCGGGAAAGATGCCACAAAACATATTGACCATGACCACTGGACAATTGTGTACTCCAGGAGAGCGGAACAAATGGCTGTGTCCTTCAGCACATGAATAAACGCACATTATGCTCCGCACAGATCCATAAATGAATCTAGTCAGAAAAATATCCAATTTAGTTCACTACTGAGTAATAAATTATTATTCTCCAAGCTTGCCGGCCACTTTTAAATAGCTGAAAGAGGAGGGTTGCGCGCTGGCTAGCAATCATTTCCCAGATATCTGCAATGCATGCTGGTACATGCAGTCACAAACAGCCTGTATCAATCAATCAATCAATCAATCAGGATTTGTAGAGCAGGGCCACTGCGCCCGTGAGGGTCTTGAGGCGCTTTCAGACAATGCTGCCTGTTCTCCTATTGGTTGAACATCAATGTCTAGAGGTTCTTTCTGAATTGTTGGAGCAATGGTGAGGCTCAGAGGTGCAGATGGAGGTTGTTCCAGGTCTTGGCCGCCAGATGGGAGATTAGCCACTGTAGTCAAGTGGTATCTTGCATTTTCAAGTCCAGCCCAGAAGTTAGTCAACCTTGACAAGTGTTTCAGATTTTCATATTCATAAAAAGGGCATGTTGTTAGAAATAGGATTTCTGGTTCGCTATGGCATGCGCCTAAGCCAGGCAGAAACCACTACTCTAGTCAGGGCAAGGGAGTTACATGCTGAAGATAACCCCTGCTCACCCTCTTGGTAGCTTGGCTGAGCAGTCAGGTTTATCCCAGAGGCAATGTGTAATGCGTTTACGCAACACATTAACACAGCAGCAACACACTAGGCACTCCACAAAAACCACTCCACATAAGGTTATGTAAAAATAGCCTTTGTATGACTCATAAAACACATTAGAACGCAATCACATATATACACTGTGCCACCTGGCACTAGGGAATTACTTTGCAGGGATTATATACATTACAGGGCCAATCGGGCCACTCTCATAACCATTAGAACTCACAGGTAGTGAAAATAAAACAACCAGTAACTACTGGCAAGAGGCACTTAGCATATACACATAAGGCATACATCATGTCCTTACTTAGAGAAGCATATTATGTAAAATATCATCAGGGGTAGCGCAGTGCATATTCCATAAACATAGCAGATCCCTCTTGGGGCTCAAACTGCACCCTAGGTGATCCTTACACCATAATACCTCAGGCCCCACCTAAACGTGGGGGGCAACCATCAGGCCAACTGGCCTGAACCTCGGGGGCCCACCTTGGGTTTCCCGTCATAACCCTTTTCCCAAAAAGTCAGGGATCTACTAGCGGGAGGCCTTCCAACTGGCCATCTGGCTGCCAATGCAGCAGAGTACTGACCCCAACAGACCTGTACTAAAATGGGGGCGAGGGTGAAACTCACCAGTATCTCTCTGTAGACACCAAATTCCCCCAATGTTGCAGCTGCCTGCAATCTGGCGGCGCAGCTGTGAAAACTGGCACCAGCAGTGTGCCTTGCAAGCCCCACTCACTGGGGCTTCTATCCTTCTGTTACAGCTACCTGCAATCTGGCGGTGTAGCTGGAATCGCAGACCGGCACCAGCAGTGTGCCTTTCAAGGCCCACTCACCGGGGCTTCCCCTCACCGCAGGGCCAACCGGTAGGACGTGACAGCAGGGAGCCCACGAGGTTCCGGTCCCTCCTTGGCACCCAGTGAGCCTGCGAGGCTCCTTCTTCTTCTGGGCAAAACACGGAGCTCCTACCGGCCACACGAGAGCTCCGCCCGCACTCAGGCACAGGCTTGCCTGACATCTGGCTCTGATGATACCTACTCCAGCCGGCCATGCCCCAGGTCAGGCTCTCCTCACCTGACTTCTGGTTTTGGACGCTCGGAACGAGCGGAGCTGGCGCCCTCTTCTCAAACTCGGGAAACTGTGGCACAGAATGCCCGCCACACACTCACATGGGCAAAGTTGAAGCCCTCCTCCCGGCCTTCTGGGAACACGTAGGGCTCTCCTCGTCACCACAAGGGCCCTGCCCCCAACCAGGCAACAACCTCCTGAGTTCCTGCTCTGTGGCTCCTCTGCCACAGTGTGACAGCGCCCACCAGGCTCAACTTCAGAGCCCCCTCCTCTGTCTCACAGAGAGCTATGAAAATGAATAGTTCATAAGGTGCCAAGTCCCCAGTTCCTTAGGGTAGAGCTGGGCACAGGCAGGCCAGCATGTAGGGACCCCCAGAAGTTCAGCACTCTCATCCTAGGAGAGGCACCCTCAGAACACAAAACTGTCAGGGTGCTGGAATGAGCCCCCCACCCAATTCTCCCACCAGTTCTAGACTTCTGCCCTGCAACTGGTCTCCCAACCTAGGGTCTAAACCCTCAGGTTGAACAGGGGCCAGAGGCAATGACTCCCTTCCTCTGCATCCCCTTCCAGAGTTCTGCACCCTCCCTCCTGGAGTGGTACCCCTAGAAGACAAAAAGGTAGGGACACTGCTTACAGATGTCCTTCCCTCCAGGTCAGGCAGAACCTGAACATGGCCTCCCAACCCAGGGATCATACCCTACGGATGAACACTTGCCTGGCACACTAGGACTTCCGGGGGAGCACGCAGCCTCCCCGAAGGGTAACACATACCTCATGTGTTGCATGACAGTCTGACTGGCGCTGATCTCCCAACCCTTGCACATCTGATAGTGCGCAAAGACTGCCCAAAGCAGAAGTGGTGTCGCCATGGTCACTTCAAGAAGGCTCAGCCCTTAAGGCAGGCCCCTGTCCCACTGGTGCTCCCACTGGGGACCGCATCCCCCTCTCACCCCTCCATCTGGACTTCTGCACCCTCCACTCAAGAGCAGCACCGCCAGACACCAGAACTGGTGGAGCTCTGCTTATAGACGCTCCAAGTTCTTCTGACACTAGGAGATCCCCCTCAACGGATGGCCTACCAGTACAGCCTAGGCTCCCCACCTGGTGTTCCCGGAAGGAACCCTCCAAGCCCTGAGACTGGATTTCGGGCACCTTGGGATGCAGCCCATTCACAATCCTTCTCCGCAGAGACAGAACATGAGTCCCTACACCCCTCCCACTACACCGGGACCTATCTGGGCTACCTTCCCCTCCACTCTTGGTTGGGAAATACCTGAGCCACTCCCCTTAGGGTCACTCCCAAATGCCTTTCCAGACCCTCTGGCACTCACCCAAAGGTTTGCCTCCCGTGCAAGCTCCCTGAGATAAGAGAACTCAAACTCCAACAGGAGTTGGCGTAACCCTGGAAAACAACAACAGAACATGTGCTCTCTGACAATCAGATTGAACAGCCCTTCAAAATTGTTTGCCGTACTACCCATCACCCAACCTTCCAGTGCATCACAACATTCATCCACAAACTCCTCCCATGGTGAGACAGTTTCCTACTGCCCCTGGACCTCAACCTATACCCCTTAGGTGTTGCGCCTTCTTCCTGGGAAATAGGTACCATGCTCTGGGATCTGGGAGTGGAACATTCTACACTGGAATCTATGTTGGTGCCACCACTGGACTCCACCCTAACTGGCGAATCCAGACCACTAAAACTTTACTCAGGGGACAACTTATCCTCAAGAGCTAGCTTTTTCTCTGGTGAAGGACCTCTCTGCCTCCACCAACCTCCCCTGTGCTAAGACACTTTCAGTCTCCAGCTTTTTCTCTTCAAGGACCAACTCCTTAAGACTCAACTACTGAGCCAACAAGGCCTTTTTCACCCCAACACCCAGCTGTGCTATCTCCTTGGCATGCTCTAATCTGAGCTTTTCCAAAGCCAGCTGGTGCTTCCTTTCTTCCTTCCTATCCACCCACTCCTCTGGGGACAGGGAAAGGGATGGGGCACTGCCTCCGGCACTGGACCCAACAAGGGACTCACTCTCTACGTGGTCCTCACTATCTACTGGCGTCTCAGAGTACTCAAGTCTCCAATCATCGTCTTGCCATTGGAACAGGATTTTCTGAAGGCTTAGCTTGGTGTCTGACCCACTCACTGCTATGTCTCTCTCCTCACAGAACCCCCTCAACTCCAACATACTGTACTTGAACAGATAACCTACATTAAAGGCAGAAGCAATTTTTGGCAACACACGAAGACACAAGTGCAACACAAGAGACCTAGGTGTAAGAGCTCCAACAGGAGTACACAATAATAAAAAAATGACTTTTGCGAGAAAATCAGAAGAAATTCCCAAACATGTGACTGTCTAAAATGCAGAGTTTGTAGTGCAACCATGCATCACTGTGGTAGTGCGCAAACGCAAATCCTATCCTCACCGCTAACAACTAATGTTAGAAATGGGATTTCTGGTTGGCTAGGGCATGCGCCTAAGCCAGGCAGAAACCACTACTCTAGTCAGGGCTAGGGAGTTACTCGCTGAAGATAAACCCTGGTCACCCGCTTGGTAGCTTGGCAGAGCAGTTAGGCTTATCCCAGAGGCAATGTGTAAAGCGTTTACACAACACATTCACATAACAGTGACACACTAGGCACACCACAAAAACCACCCCACACAAGGTCTGTAAAAATTGCCTTTGTATTACTCATAAAACACATTAGAACGCACTCACATATATACACTGTGCCACCTGGCACTAGGGAATTACTTTGCAGGGATTATATACATTACAGGGCCAATCGGGCACTTTCATAACCATTAGAATTCACAGGTAGTGAAAATAAAAGAACCAGTAACTACTGGCAAGAGGCACTTAGCATATGCACATTAGGCATACATCATTGCCTTACTGAGAGAAGCATGTTATGAAAAACATCATCAGCCGTAGCACAGTGCATATTCCATAAACACAGCAGATCCCTCTTAGGGCTCAAATTGCACCCTAGGTGATCCTTACACCATATTACCTCAGGCCTCACCTAAATGTAGGGGGCGACCATCAGGCTGACTGGCCTTAACCTTGTTGGCACGCCTTGGGCTTCCCCGCAATGCCCTTTGTCCTAAAGAGTCAGGTCTCCGCTAGCGGGAGGCCTTCCAACTGGCCTTCTGGCTGCCAATACAGCAGAGTACGGTCCCCAACAAGCCTGTACTAAAATGGTGACGAGGGTGCAACTCACCCGTTTCTCTCCGTAGACACCAAATGACCATGACTTTGCAGCAGCCCGCAATCTGGCCCCACTCACCAAGGCTTCTCTCTTTCCATTACAGCTACCCACGATCTGGCAGCATAGCTGGACCTGCAGACAGGCACCAATAGTGTGCCTTTCAAGCCCCACTTACCGGGGCTTCCCCTCTCCGCACGGCCAACTAGTAGGATGTGACAGCAGGGAGCCCGCAAGGTTCTGGTTTTTCCTCGGCGCCTGGCGAGCCTGAGAGGCTCCTTCTTCCTTCTGGGCAATACACAGGGCTTCCACTAGCAACACGGGAGCTCCGCTCGCACTCAGGCACAGGCTTGCCTGACTGTGGCACAGAGTGTCCGCCATGCACTCACACAGGCAAAGTTGACAACCTCCTCCCTGAGCTTCTGGGAACACGTGAGGCTCTCCCTGTCATCATGAGAGCACCGCCCCCAACCAGGCATTAACCGCCTGACTTCCTCCTCTGTGTCTCCTCTGGCATGGCGCGACAGTGCCTACCAGGGTCAATGTTGGAGCTTCCTCCTCAGGCTCACAGGGGCTATGAAAATGTAGCGCTCACGAGGCGCTAAGTCCCCAGTTCCTTAGAGTAGAGCTGGGCACAGGCAGGCTAGCATGTAGGGGCCCCCAGGAGCCAGCAGCTGGGTCCCATGGTGGTTCCCCCTCAGCCAGCAGTCTTTTGGCTTCAGCAGGTAAACAAAAGTTCCACCAGCACACCAAACATGGTGTCACAGTCCCAATATTTATACTGCCAATGTCTTTGTTCTCCCCCTGGCACAGAGCTCTGTGCCTGATCTAAACCAGTTCTGGGGGGCACTTAAACATCCCTTTAGAGTGCACAACAACCTCCTTTGACAGTGTAGGCTCTGGCCCCAGACACACAACAGGGGGGTGGAGCCAGCATTGTGTAAGGTAATCACAGTCCTATTCAGGCCCAGGTGCTACTCCGCCCAGTACTCCAAATACAGATCGGCCTATTTAGCCTAGCGCTGACTCACCCAGTCCCTCTGGAGCCACTGCACCGCCCCAGCCCCTGTCATCCAGAGCCAGACATTCTATACACAACAGACAGGCACAAAGACACATAGCACACAGAAATGTCCACTTCTAAAGGTGTAATTTCTAAAATAGTGATGATAAATCTGCAAACATCATTACGCAACATTTATTACCACTATTCCAAACATGCCAAACTTGAGCACGCCACCTCTCTCATATCAGGAATTACCACTGAAACACAAATCAGGGAATCCCCAATGCATTCCTATGAGAGGGCAGCCTCACATTAGTGAGAAACCAAAATGGCTGTTTGTCACTACCAGGACATGTCACACAGTTAAGGCACATGTCCTTTTTTTGCCTACAGCGCACCCTGCCCATAAAGCTAGCTAGGGCCTACCTTAGGGGTGACTGATATGTAGTAAAAGGAGAATCACAGACGTAGCAACCACTTTATGTGCCACATCACAGTGGCAGCTAACTGTTCGTGCAGGTACTGCAATGGCAGAGGCCTGAGACAGGTTTGAAAGGCTACTTTGGTGAGTTGCGCAAACAGCGCTGCAAGCCCACCAGTAGCATTTAATTTACTGGCCCCGGGTATATGAGATACGACTTTATAAGGGACTGATAGGTAAATTAAATACGCCAAACAGGTGTAGACCAATCTTACCAAGTTTAAAATAGAGAGCACACTTTTCACTGGACAGCAGTGATAAAGTGCCCAGAGTCCTAAAACCACCAACACCAGGTCAGAAAAATACCAGGAGGAAGGCAAACATTTCAGGGATGACACTGCAAAAAGGGCCAAGTCTAACACATGTTTTGAAGGGAGTGTGTCTTGATGTGGTATTATTCATGGACTAGAGACCGCAGAGCTCCTAGGTGCCACTTCCGGGCTCTAGATATCAAATCTCAAGCTCTCCTAATGAGCAGGCCTGTTGAAATAAACCAAAGGTTTGGGTTTGCACACTGGCACGTAAGACTGTCCCAGTTCTCCCTAATGTATGCTGGTACATGTAGTCACAGACAACATTTACCCACTGTAGACAAGTATTTGCGTAAATGTTCACGTACCGCACAGTGTTTAGTAATCCTTGACACATGTTTCACGTTGTCTTATTCATCCGAATGGAAAATATTGAAGAGGGAATGTTTTACTGCTGTAGTTTTCATAGAAGAGGCCCAGTCCATCTCCAACATTTTAACTACAGGCTCAGTAAACCACATCAAAAGTCCCCCTAGGAGCCTGCTGAAATGTGTAACAATTTTAGAGTTGCACACTTGCTGGCAAGACTTTCCTAGGGGCATATCATCAACGGCCAGCGATAATTATCGCTGGGCGTGTTTAGCGTGCACAAAATTAACGCCGCCTATCGCCGGATTTTATCGCCCGGTGAGCGCACTATCAGCAAGGCGCATCGCTGAGGCGATAGAATTCATGGCAATAGCGGCGATAAGGAGCAATAACGCAGGATAACCTGCGATAAAAAAGCAGTGATATTGAAAAAACTGTAATAGGGAGATGTGGACTCAGCATGACGATCCACCTCCCATGTTAAACATGGCTAACTCAAAGATTTAGCAGGCGTAAGGAACCGGCGATAAAGCCGGTTAGAGCTACTTTTATTGTGGCTAGGTAGGTTAGCGTTTCCCTTGTTAATAGGGAGATCCTTCATTAGCGATTATTTTCTCAGTATTTCTCACGGGAATGCCTACCTCGCATCTCATTAGCGATGCAAGGCGATAAGAAAATGGGCGCTGAAGCATGGAATCACGCGTTAGCGTGTCCATGCTAATAGGGCGATAAAATTATCCCTGCTTTTCGGCCAAAAACGGACGCAAAAGCGGCGATAATTTTGTATTGCCGGCTTGTTGATATGACCCCTAGTTGTTCCCAATGCAGGCAGGTACATGTAGTGTCAAACTGTATTTACTCAAAGAAGAGAAGTGGTCGCTTGCATGCTCAAGCACAATCGAGCACTTAGTAACCCTTGAAATGTGCTTCATACCGCTATATTCATCAGAAGGGTAAGCCTTAGGGAAGGGCCATGTTCTGCTGATGTACTATTCATTGATGACTGCCAGCACAGATCCCAGGGGCTAACAACACGCTCTGGAAACCAAACCAAGAGCCCACAAATGAGCAAGAGACCGCTGCAATCAATCAAAGGCACGAGTTCGCCCCAGTGCATGCTGGTAGAAGTAGTCCCAAACACTCTTTACTCACTGAAGAGAGGTGATCACTTGCATGTTCAAGCACAGTGCTTAGTAAGCCTTGATGTGAGTAAAAGACCTCTGTAGTCATCAGAAGGGGAAGTCTTGATAGGGAGACATGTCTTGCTGCTTTATTATTGAGCCCTAGGCGTAAAAAAAACAACTGGTCTAAACAGTATGAGCCTGCTGGAATTAATTTAAAGGGTGAAGTTGGACACTTGCTGCCAAATGTGCTCCAGTTCTCCCCAAAGCATGCTGGTACTTGTAGTCACAAATAGTATTTATTCACTGTTGATAAGTTGTCGCTTGCTTGGTGTAGCTGGCCTAGAGCTTAGGAAACCTTGACATGTTTCATACTTCAGTGTTCATCAGCTAGACCTGTCTTCTGAAGGGGAGCGTGCTTGGTTGCTGTATTATTCATGGATGAGTGACCCCACGGCTACCATGTGCTAACCCCTGGCTCTGGCAAATGGATGGCAACACGACCCCATTTCTACACAATGAATGTAGCGGAAACAGTTTTATCCACTATACCGAAGAGATTTCTTGCATGTTCAAGTGAACCCAGGGCTTTGTAACCTATGGTGCCTGTTTCATATATTCTTATGTATAAGAAGATATTTGTTGGTCGGGTATCATGTATTGCTGTTGCATTATTCATGGATGAGAGTCAGCACAGCTTCCACAAAGGTGTGGTGCTGCCCTGGCTGGCAAGACTGTCAACGTTCGTCACAATGCATGCTGGGAGATGTATTCACTATAGACAGCTGGACACTTACATGTTCAAGCAGAGTCCAATGCTGAGTAGTGTGTTACACTGGTTACCTACTTATATGTTCAGGAGAAAAGTGAGTCTTGGTGGGGGCATGTCCTATGATGTATTAAACATAGATTCATGCCAGCACCGCTCGCAGGAGCCAACCCTTTGGCCTGGAAGGAAAATTACAAGCTCCCTTTATGGGCAGGAGCCTGCTTAAATTAATCAGTGCGGGCTGTACACTGGCTCGCAGCACCGTCAATGTTCTCCAGAATGCATGCTGGTACATGTACTCACAAGCAGTCTTAACTCTCTGAAGGCAAGTGATTGCTTCCATATTAAAGTGCAGCTCAGAGTTTAGTAACACTTGATGCATTCTTCATACTTCTGTATTCATCCGAAGTGTAAGTCTTTGTGCGGGGCCATGTCAATGTTTAGGTCTCGCCTAGCGTTGCAGCGCATGTGCTGCCCGCTTTGCGAGGCATGCAGTACACAGTATAGCAGGGAAGCTTTGTGGAAGCTTTGCCTACTCTCTGCCCATTGGCTTATGTCTTTGTCCTCCGTAAATGTTGTCTTCTGATTTACTTTGAGGCTTGTTAGTCCCTCCTTATGACGGCTGTGTCATCATCTGTCACCTCCCATAGCTACTGGCCCCTTTACTGGGAGTGTTACACCCGTTATGTAGACTGTGAGCACTCCTTTTGTGCCCCCTTCTCCCCCCGCCGGCACTCCCGTTTAAAAACACAGCAGCTCTCAGGACACCGCGAGCGAATACCCAACAGTGACTTGGCAGTAACTCCTTCCCCTCACCCTCCTGTCGGTGGTTTTGGGAGGGGCACAATGCTCTTTCCGTGACACGTTACACAGGCACCAAAGGCTTCATTCACCCGGTGACCCTTGCTGCCTTGTTTTCAGTTGCCATGTGTGGAAGGCCAGACGGCGGCACGTTTGCTCTTTCAGGTGATCTTTGTCACCGTGTCTGTTCTGACAGCCTCTTGCACAGGGGCTGCTGGGTGTTAAAGGCAGCTGACTGTCTCCTGCCATTTCGCTCCAAAACTGGTGCTCAACGGCGCTCTCTTTTCTCCGCTCTGACAGCAGGGCTGAGCGGCGGCAGCTGGAAGGTATGTAAAGTGCCGTTTTGCCACTGCTGCCTTTGGGACAGGAGAAGCCCGCTATTTCTGTGGCTCTGAAGTGGAGTGGGAAAAGCGAGTTGGTGCTGCTGAAGCCGCTGCTACAGAGAAGCTGCCTGGCGCTGATGGGAAGCGGAGTTCGGTGCGCATGAGCCCAGCTCGGAGATTTGTGAACCACAGGCTCTCCCTCCCCGGACTCCGCCCCCACAAAAGGAACACAATGGGGAAGCCCTGTGAGTTGCGGACATGCGCCAACTCGAGGGACAACGGGTGCACACAGCCCCCTCGCCGAGGTTGAAGCCGACCTCTTCCCCTCTTTACGTGGGTCGGCTGGGCTGCCCGGAGGATGCTGTGGCTGCGTCCCAAAGGTGCGAGGGGGGCAGCGATGGCTTCTCATCTCCTGCTCAGGGGCCTGAAGCAGGAAGCACCACTCAATCTGGATCCCTTAAAGGTGAGAGATATGCGTCGGTCCTCCCCCATAAGGGCCCAGTCTCTGCCTCTCCACATTCCCCTTTATGGATCCGCTATACTCATGCATCACCCCGTTTACCTCACATTCGCCATGAAGGCACAGACACAGACTAGGTCCCTGGAGCATGGGCCCCAATACTAATATGGGAATAGTGACTCTGGAATACTGACAGAGGGCACAGAGGCTAATGCTGGAAAACTGGCACAGGGAAGTTTAATTTGGACACTGACACAGGATGGTAGAACACAAAAATACTGACACTGAGATAGTGACAATAAGACATAGTACCAGAAGAATAAGACCATAGAAGAACACTGAAACAGGGACACAGACTAGGTGGATGCAAGACCAGTGCACTAAGAGGTGGTTACTGTAAATATTTATTGTTTATTTATTTATTTTTTTAACAGCGTTTTATATAGCTGCGAACTTGACCCAAATCGGGTATCAGAGCGCTTTACATAGCACCAGTTGCATTACATGAGGACACATTCATATTTTTGTTAGGCACGGGGAGATTACGTGATTTGCCCAGAATCACAGGATGTTCAGCGTCATCGCTGAGACTTAAACTCAGTTCCCCAGATTCGAGGTCGACCGCCCAAGCCGTTAGGCCAACTCCTTTTCCCAATTAATTAAAATCATTACAATTACATGGATAAAAGAGAATCATTTAAAACAGCTTAAATACAAAGACCATATTAGCCACATTACTATAAACAAATTTGAAGTGCAAATTGCATTTCTCTAGTGTTCCAACCCAACAATTAAGTCGGACAAATGTAAATCACGAAAGCGCAAATGCATATTGAACAGATAAACTAGACCTTGCTTAGCAGCAGGATTAGAATCAGTAACTTTAGAAACTGTACAAATATGCTGCAGATGATTTAACTGAATGATTTCATAAGTCCAAAGATCCAAGTCCACTACATTATAACCAGAGGTTAGTTGGCAGCAAAAGCATGTGCAACACATTCACAAAACATGTGCAAATGTGCTGAGGTACATAATATTTAGTGATTTTCCCATTTCAACCCTAAAATAACACAAACATTCCACTAAAAAATGCAGTGACTTAATGGATCTGTAAAATAATTCATTAAGCTAACCAGCTATTAACGAGTAAACAACAAAGTCCTCAGTTAGGAAGCAGGTTAAATTGTAAAGCAAAACTCTCACTGCTGTGACTCTGAAACTGACGTTTTTTTCTCAGCCAACAACGGGACAAACCGGCAGATGAGTGGAATAGAAGTGCCAGGTAAACATAACATCACAGCTTGATTGCAGGTTTTTAACCTGCTTCTAAGAGAAAGGTAGTTTAATACATTTTAACATATACACACTATATGCTTTTACTGTTTGGCTAACCATAGCGGAGTCCCCTCCTTAGATGGAGAAACACCAGGTATTAGCCTCAAGAATAAATCTTGCATGTATGGAGAAAAATTAGAGGTAAGATAAGGCTGGATACCCAGTGCGTCACAAGAGTTGAGAATTGACCAGCCATGCTTTTAAGGTTGAGCATTCGAAACCTCTTGCATATATCTTGGTATATACTTATATGCGTATGTACTTTGTGGGCTCTGGAGATCAGCCCTATGACTTCTCTGCTTCCACTTAGAGACGTTTTTTTCTGTTCAACTGCCTCTATTTAACTGGCTTGATAGAAAACGACCAGTAGAGGTCAGTAAAATACCAGAATTGCTTTCTGCTGAGGGACTTTCTTTTTTTTATTTTTCTGGCAAGTGCCTCTCTTTAACTTTCTAGATAGAAAACGATCAGCAGAGGTCAGGAAAATACCAAAATCACTATAGCACTCTCTAGATTCTAGTCCATTGAAATTGTCTTCCGCGAGCACCCTAGACAATAATATTTTTTTCAAATTTTGTATTTTCAGTGATTTGACCACCGAAGGCCCTGATTTCATGTTATAAACAGAGCTTTGGACTATACCATTTCTTGCTGAAAGTCAATATTTCTCTCCATTTGTTCCCATACCTGGCGTGTTACGCAGTTTGGTGCTCACTTTTTCTCCATGTTAAAGAACAGTAGATGTTTCAGCACACAGGCTAATGTGCTGCATGGCTAAATACTTATAAGGTCCCAAAGGCGAGGCCGATTGGATTGCAAATGCTGGTTTTGTATGCATGGGAGGCAACACAGCTCTCAGTTTCTAACCCTGGGCTCCTGAAACCAAGCCACAAGCTCCACTAACGGGCAGGTGCCGGCTGCAGTCAGTCAATGGGTGAAGCGGGCGAGATTGTCTCACTTTTCAATATGACCCTTATTCAAATGATCAGAAATTCAGCAAATTACCATATCAAGAGACCACTTTGACTCTGGCCAGTAGAAAGCCCATAAACGTAAAATGCGTCCACATTTTGGAAGTGTGTTATGGTCATGTAAAAAGCAGAATGTTTACACATTATCATATGATAAGAGAGTATGCTCATAATGTTGTTAGCACTGTCCCATAATTTGCTCCTCCATAACACCCAGTTCCAGTGTTTTTTTCCTGTTCTGCATGTATTCATAAGACAAGTGGAAGGCCATACGAGGTCTTGAGGAGCGTGGGCTTATCGCATGCTGATTTGGTCCTAAGTATGGAGAGAGCGGGATTCTGGAGCGGTTGTGAATTTGGAAGGGGATGCTCAGTTCTCAATTTGCTTAACATTGGTATCCAAAAGTTAATATTATTGCATCATTTTAGAAGATTAAAATCACGTGGATAATGCCTTTTTTGTTACCACGTAACAAGGTAATAACAATTTTGCAATAAACATTTGGATTTATCAGGATAATGTCCTCCTAGGCCTGATTGACACACGTGTCAAGAGTGGGCAAGGGTAAAGGTGAAATGTTTTTCTTTGAAGTCTGTCCCAAGAGATATTTAGTTCTCTTACATGACCACCTATCTACAAGAATCAGAGATAGACTCTGCTGTGCAGTCAAATATATCAGGTTATCAGGTTATTGGGCGATTGCAAGCATTTCAGGCTTTTCTTTGGGCTGCTGTATTGTGGCTTTCTCATTGGAGCTGTTTGATGTTACACTTTGTAGTAGATAGCGCTTTCATCTCTGTTGCACACATGCACCATGGCGGTCTTTTCATGTGCCCTTGTAAACACCAACCAGGTGTTATTCATGCCCACACTTGAACAAGCAAAAAATTGATCATTTCTTGTTTCCTGCAATCTATGGCGGCAGGTTCTGTGCCCTTTGCCCAAAGTATGTACATTGGAAATACCATGAAGTGGAATTGTTGATCAGTGACACGAGTTGTTAATCAACTATTCTCACTCCCTGCACCCCTGACTATCTATGTGGCTCTGGCGGTATGCTTGGGGCATTTGCTATTCTCATTGCAGTGACCTTTCCTACCATTGCTATTCTGTCACCCATGGTTCCCCCGCACCACTTGGCCAGTTCTTACACTCAACACTTTTCCTTAGTGATTTGTGATAGCATTCCTTATTCGGCCTCATCCCTTGTCTCCATGTATCATACATTTGGTTGTTGGAATTCCTGTATTCACTCATTATCTTATCCCATAGTGCCCAGGCAATTTCCACCCACAGTGTCTAGATCATGGACCATTACTTCCAATCCTTAATGCATCGTGACTAGAGTCATTGTCACATACCAACCTGAGTAGCTCAGTTTTCCAAACATGCCAATCTATCTAAATCTTTCAATTTGGCAGCTAGGGTACCCCCACTGCCTGCCACCCATTGTCCTATGGGCCCTTAGTGATCTGAATGGATTGTGACCTGCAGCCTTTCTGACAACCAGGTCAGCCACTCTTTTATTTATGCCACATGCCTGTCTTTTACTGATCATCAATTCTTTGCGTCTACTGTATTGCCAAATTCACAATGTCCCCGTACCATAGAGCTCTGTCATTCCCACTGTATTTATTAGCCATACTTTGCAAATATACTGACAGATACACTACATACCAGTGACCTGCTAACAATCAGTTGTCACATGGGGACTGAAGTATGGCTTCCACCGCCCACTTATGAGACTTCAGCAGAACGGAATTAGATCTGCCATGCAGCACTGGGATGCTTTAAGCAGACGTTGCAGAAGGCACAGTCAAAGAAACATTTTTGGCTTTGTTAACAGTCTGTTTGCTACATTAGCCAAGTCATCTGAAGGCAGTGCCTTAGAGCCCATGAGACCTGAGTGTGTCGCGAAAAAGTGAGATGTACAAGTCCGTGGTTCTTAACCTTTGGCTTCTGTTCACCCCCTTTTAATCATTACTAGAATTCGTAATAGGTATTGCAATATGGGGATCCCCAATGAGGCATTATTGGAATCTGCACTGCAAACAAAAATATACAAACATTAGGAAACAAGAATTCATCAAACAAATACAAAAGTGATAATATATTTTATTTAATTTACAAACAAATATAAAAAACAAAGTTTAAATTTCACAGGAAAGGTTACTGCCTTTCTATCTAAATTGAGTTGAGGCCCTTAGTCATCCACACTATAATATGTTTGATGCACTTTAAATTTATTTTTTTTTATTTTTATACACCGTATTAAACTGTTAATATTATTTAATTTTCTAAGCAGTCATGGACCCCCTGAGTACATGTTGCACATCAACCTGAAGTCCCTGAATACAAGTTAAGAACCACTGCTTTATATCATTGGCATGGCTCTGCAGTAGTGGAAATCAGAATGTGTTTACTGAATTAGGATTTAAGTACCATTTACTTTGTGTTCAGTTCTGCTGTAAGAGTAAACATCAAATTTTCCTATGTGGCTTAGGAAAGATCATCTTCAATGTATTGTGAAATTTATCAAAAATCTAATTCATTGTTGGACACAGATTTTAGGTAAATATCTCTTAAATATGACTTTTGGAAAGCATGTTCATTTCTGCCTGAAATGGGCCAATCCCCAAACTGGTTTTGTGAGGCTCCCCCTCCTGTAGTGACAATAAATAAATGTCACCAGCACAGCTGAAAGGTGCGACCTAGCTTCCTTCAGAGAAATAAGGAACATTGTGAAAAGTTGACCTATTAGCAAGATGGCAGAAGAGAGGTGTGGCGCAGCGGCCAGGGCGGCTGACTCCGGAGCTTATGGTTCGATTCCTGGCGTTGACGCAGCTCAGCCCAGCACCCTGTGACTCTGGGGAATAACTTGCTTATTCTTCCCAATGGCCCCCAGTGCCTTGAGACCCTCAACGGTTTTTCGTTTGCGCTTTATAAATACTGGGTTATAAGGCAGAGAGTGGTTAATAATAGAAACATTGACACTAGGCACCAGGCAGGAACTTGATAGTAATATGCTTATTGTTAGATCTGGGGGTCTCTAGTTGGCAGAGGTATTCACCTTAGACCAAATAGGGACCCTTGCTTCTAGTCAGGGTACAGGGACACACACGGTAGATAACCCCTGCTCACCCTCTAGGTAGCTTGGCTCGAGCAGACAGGCTTATCCCCAAGGCAATGTGTAAGGTATTTGCACGTAGACACCACAATGATCCCCCCTCCGCACACCACAAACTTAGACCACACAGGTGAGTTATATCAAAAATAATATATCTTTATCTAGTTTCCGCAGTTGAAATCAAGCATCACAGGTTTACACAACAATTGCTTTCTTAGTTGGTCGGGATCGTCAGACGATAGTCTCTAGTCTCTTGAGTGATTCGATACTCACGGAGAATGAATCACTTTGTAGGCCCTCGATGTTTTAGGGAGCTACGTTGCTCCGGCGGTGTCACTGCGCTCGTTGCATGAGCGCTCCTCGGGCTGTTCGATGCAAGGATTCCACAACTCCCTCGACGAGCCCCCAGTGACGATGTCGACGTCACCGGAGTCAGCCACTCACTGCGCGGCTTCGTAGAGCAGGGAAATACGACTCTCGGTCTGCTTCAGGCCTCCGGGTCGCGGCAAGGCACGTGCCGATGAGCACGTCGATCTTCTTGATGCGGCAACCGGTGTCAGGCCCGGCTCGGTGCGGTACTCTCCAGCAAGACAGAGAGCAGCCAGCCCACCTCACAGGCAGATGTTGAGAAGCTTGGTAGAACAGTCCACGGTCCCTGCGGCACACAGCAGCGCAGGTGGGACACAGCGGAGTCTTGAGTTCTTGGCAACCTTTCTATCCCTGGGTTGCGAAACAGGAGGCCAGCTCTTCTCAGGCCCTTGGAGATTCAGTTGAAGACACAGCACACAGCAAAGTCTTGTTTGGTCAAGTGGATAGGGTCAGCACACAGCAGGACCCCTTCTCCTTAGCTTCAGTTGTACGCCAGAACAGGTCAGCCTTTCGAGCACACAGCACGGCAATCTTCCTTTAGTTCTTCAGCGGTCCGTCTGTCAGCAGAAGTTCCTCTCGATGGTCGAATCTAAAAATCTGTTGTCAGGGGTCTTGTACTTATACCCCTAGAAGTCTTTGAAGTCTTTGTGCAAGTGGGTCCTGAGCCCGGTCTGATCCAGTTCTGGGTGTTGCTGGAGCACTTTGTTTTCCTGGCTCCTACATTCTTTTCAGAGCGAGGGGCAAGGTCGTCAGCCGCCCAGCAGGTGGTGGAGCCAGCAGAGTGGCAGGCAGGCACAGCCCTATTCAATCCCAGGTGCTATCTCCTCCCTCCACTCTCCTTGCGATCGTCGCTATTCAGCAGAGGGCTGACTCAGCCAACCTCCCGGGGGATCCCCAACCCCTGTCACTCTCGAACCAGACAGTCAATCCACAAGCGCGCCCAGGCACACAGAAGGGTCAGACAAGAGAACAGCGACTCTCTAAAAAGTACTGTTCTCCAACTCAGGATTTAAAAACAATCTCTCCTAAAAGATGTGTTATTAAATGCTGAGCTCAGGGATATCAAACACTCATGTCTTATCTTGTTCGTATGAGAAGATAGGCGGATAGCCATTGGCACCCGCCTCCCTCATGTTAGCCTATGGAACAAGATAACCTTGCAGTAGTGAACACACAAAATGGCCGGTGTTCACTACCAGAACATGTTACCTGCACTAGTACATGCTCTACCTTCTCCATACACTGCACCCTGCCCAGGGGGGTACCTTGGGCCTTCCATAGGGATGACTGACGTGTATGAAAAGGGAAGGGTTAGGCCCGGCCAGTGTGGACACTGGCCAGGGGGACATGGCAGTCCGGGGACTGCAGGCAGGCCTGCGGCGGCAGGCCTGAGACACTGTTTTAGGGCTACACAGGTGGGTGGCGTAATCAGCGCTGCAGACCCACTAGTAGCATCTGTCATCACCAGCCCTGGCACACACAGTGCCCTTTACTAGGGACTTCATGGTGATACAGATATGCCAATCAGGTATATCCAATCAATACGATATTTTACACAGGGAGCACTTACACTCTGGCACTGATTAGCAGTGGCAGAGTGTCCAAAGCATCTAAACCAGCAAAACGGAATCCAGCACAGCATCGAAAATCCAGGTAGCAGAGGCAAAAGATAGGGGAAAAACCCACGCCAAGGATGTCAGGTCTAACACGTGTCCCCTCCAGCTGAAAGCGGGGAGAACTACCCACCCTCTTGGGAGTTCTCATCGCTAAGGCGGAAAAACCTGGACAGACCATCAGCATTGGCGTGCTCTGTACCGGGACGGTGTTCCACCGTAAAGTCCATTCCCTGTAGGGAGATGGACCACCTCAACAGTTTTGGATTCTCACCCCTCATCTGCATTAACCATCTGAGGGGCCTGTGGTCGGTCTGAACACGGAAGTGAGTCCCAAACAGGTAGGGCCTCAGCTTCTTCAGGGCCCAGACCACAGCGAATGCTTCCCTTTCAATAGCGCTCCACCTCTGTTCCCTGGGAAGTAGCCTTCTACTAATGAAAGCTACGGGTTGGTCCCCGCCCTCGTCGTCCATCTGTGAGAGTACTGCTCCCACGCCTTGCTCTGAAGCGTCTGTCTGCACTACGAACTCACTCGAAAAGTCAGGCGCCTTAAGCACCGGTGCTGTGCACATTACAGTTTTCAGGGCATCAAAAGCAGTTTGACAGGCCTCGGTCCAATTCACTTTCCTGGGCTGATTCCTAGAGGTTAGTTCCGTTAAGGGGGCAACAATGGTGCCGTATCCCTTGATGAACCGTCTGTAATACCCGGTGAGTCCTAGAAAGGCTCTCACCTCTGTCTGCGTCTTGGGGGGTTCCCAAGCCAGAATGGTATCGATCTTCGCCTGTAGGGGCGCCACCTGGCCGCTCCCCACCTGGTGTCCCAAATACACCACTGATCCCTGCCCTATCTGGCACTTACTAGCCTTGATAGTGAGGCCTGCCTTCTGCAGCGCCCTCAACACTTCACAGAGGTGTTGCAAGTGTTCCTCCCAAGTGGAGCTGAACACAGCAATGTCATCCAGGTATGCGGCGCTGAATTGCTCCAGCCCGGTCAGTACCCGGTTGACCAGTCTCTGGAAGGTGGCAGGGGCATTTTTCAATCCAAAGGGCATGACTCGAAACTGGAAGTGCCCCTCTGGCGTTGAAAATGCCGACCTCTCCTTTGCCCCGTCAGTTAAGGCAATCTGCCAGTACCCCGAAGTCAAATCGAAGGTGCTGAGGTACCGGGCAGCTCCTAACCGATCCACAAGCTCATCAGCTCTGGGGATGGGGTGCGCATCAGTCTTGGTGACCGCATTGAGCCCGCGGTAGTCCACGCAAAACCGAAGTTCTGGCGGGCTACCGGGTGTAGCAGATTTCTTGGGAACGAGGACCACTGGGCTAGCCCAGGGACTGCTAGAGGGCTCAATTACCCCTAACGCCAACATCTTGGAAACTTCTTCCTTTATGCTGGCCCTGACCTTGTCAGCTACTCTGTAAAACTTCTGTTTCACAGGCAGGCTATCTCCAGTGTCCACATCATGGACGCACCAATTGGTGACACCTGGTGTCAGGGAGAACAGGGAGGCAAACTGATCCAACACCTGGCGACAGTCTCTCTGCTGCTCTGGGGTCAGTGTGGGCGAGAGGACCACACCATCTACTGACCCGTCTTGCTCCTTGGTTGCCAGGAGGTCAGGGAGAGGATCACTATCCTCCTCCCCACCGTCATCTGTAGCCATGAGCATCGTCACTTCAGACCTCTCGAAGTGGGGTTTGAGGCGGTTTACATGCAAGACTCTAAGGGGCTGCCTAGGAGTCTTCATGTTGATCAGGTAGGTCACCTCACTCTTGCGCTCTACCACCTCATATGGCCCAGTCCACTTGTCACGGAGCGCACAAGGCTCCACCGGCGCCATTACCCACACTTTCTGCCCGGGATGAAATTCTACCAGAGTGGTATTCTGGTCGTACCATCTTTTCATCTCCTCCTGGCTGGCTTCTAGGTTCTCCTGAGCGAGCTTCCTGAAGCGCTGCGTTTGGTTGCGGATGGCCAGCACATAGCTGAACACATCCTGGGGGGTCTTCCCACGGGATTTCTCCCACCCCTCCTTCACCAGTGTGAGAGGTCCTCTAACAGGGTGGCCATACAGCAGTTCAAAGGGGCTGAACCCTAAGGACTTCTGAGGCACCTCCCTGTAGGCAAACAACAGGCATGGTAACAAGACGTCCCACTTCCGTCTCATGGGCTCCGCTAGACCCATAATCATACCTTTCAGGGTGCGGTTGAATCTTTCAACCAACCCATTTCCTTGAGGGTGGTAAGGAGTGGTGAACTTATATGTTACTCCACACTCCTCCCACAGAGACTTCATATACCTAGAGATGAAGTTGGTACCCCGGTCGGAGACCACCTCTCGAGGGAACCCCACACGGGAAAAGATCCCCATCAATGCACGGCCCACCACGGGTGCTGTGATTGTCCTGAGAGGGACTGCTTCCGGGTACCGAGTGGCGTGATCCACCAAGACCAGGATAAACCTGTTGCCTAAGGCGGTCTTGGGATCCAGGGGCCCTACGATATCAATGCCCACCCGCTCGAAAGGGGTGCTCACTACAGGAAACGGCTGGAGGGGCGCCACGCACTTCCCTCCGCTCTTACCACTGGCTTGACAGGTTTGGCATGACTTACAAAAGGTACCGACGTGCTTCTTCATCTGAGGCCAGTAGAAGTGGGTGACAAGCCTGTGATAGGTCTTGTCTTGCCCCAGATGTCCTGCGAGAGGCACGTCATGAGCCAGACCCAGTAAGAAGTTCCTGAAGCGCTCGGGTACCACCAGCACACGGGCTGCACCGGGCTCAGCGAACTTAGGCTCACTATACAGTAAGTCATCTTCCCAGTAAATCAAATGTTCCTTGGACCCTAGGCCCGCTGCCTGGTCTGCAGCCTGCTGCCGCACACCAATGAGAGAAGGGCACTCCTTCTGAGCCTGGCAGAATTCCTCCCTGGAGGGGCCACCCTCTTGCTGCCAATGGGTCAGCTCAGGCAACTCCCCCAGTTCGGCCACCTGCTCCCCTGTAGGTTCCAGGGCATCCCCCTCAGGTTCTGCTTCCTCCTGGACCGTGGGAACAGTGGGGGCTGGTTTCCCGCGGGCTCTGCCCCTTCCTCTCCTGGCAGGTTCCTGGGCCCTTGTTCCAGGCTCCAGTTCTACTAATCCACCCTTACTGGTTGTCATGGCACGTGTGGATACACAGATCCACGCTGGCAGTCCTAACATTTCCAAGTGAGTTCTGCGCTCTACGTCCTTCCATGGAGAACTCTCCAGGTCGTTACCCAACAGACAATCTACCGGCAAGGCATCACTGACACAGACTTCCAAGGTACCAGAGACTCCCCCCCATGTAAAGGGAACACGCGCCATCTTGCAGAGGCGAACTGAAGTGTCAGCTGCCACTACTGGGCGGAGCACATTGGGAATTACTTGCTCTTCAGACACCCACTGACACCTGACAGATGTCACACTAGCCCCGGTGTCTCTCAGAGCCTCTACCTCCCTCCCATTGATGGTCACCTTTTGCCCGTATTTCTTAGTGTTAGCGGGTATCAAGGCATCCCGGACCATCTCTTGGTCTCCTAACGAGACAAGGGTCATCATAGCTAATCCCTCTTCCCCACTGGAAATCAAATCCCCTCCCAAAGCTACACTAGCTAACCCTGGGACTGGAGCAGCAGCTGGTGCTGGGGGTTTGTTGGGACATTTAGGGGCGATGTGCCCCACTTCCCTACAAGCATAGCAAGTAGGCGGTGGTCTGTTGCCCTTAGGGGGCCAGGACCTCTTCGGCTTGGGGGCCTGGACTCCTTCTCCTGGGAACTGTTTTGGGGCCCTTTAGAGAACTCCTTACTGTTACCCTTGTCCTCCCCACCTTTCTGCTGGGGACCCTGTCCACCCTTGGCTGGCATACTTACCACCCCTTTGTTGACCCTGGTGCTAGTCCAGCGGTCGGCCTCTTTAGCAAGCTCACTGGGATCAGTCAACTTGCTGTCTAAAAGATGCTGGCGCAGCTCTGGAACACATAGACTACTCAAGTGCTCCCAACTAATCAAGTGGCACAACCCCACATAATCAGTAACTTTGCTGCCCTTTATCCAACCTTCCAGTGCACGCGTGTACATACTCACACACTCCACCCACGTACTTGAATCAAGTTTCTTGAAGTTCCTAAACTTCTGTCGGTACTGTTCTGGTGTAAGCCCATACCTGAGGCATAAGGCCTCCTTCATCGTGGGGTAGGTTAAGGTCCCTGCTGTTTCTAAGGGTGCTAAAACATCCCTCCCAGAGGCCTCAAAATGCTTCCACAATCCTGCTCCCCAACTTTTCTCAGGCACTTCATTCATCTTCAAGGCAAGCTCATAGGATCTAAACCACGCATAGATATCCTCACCCCTCTGATAATTCTGCACCAGATCTTTCGGTATGTATACTTTACCCGCCTGTACTGGTTGTGCGCTGCCACCATTCGGACTGGACGCCACCTGTTTGGCTTTAATGTCCAGCTCCCTCATGCTCAACTCATGAGCCAACTGGAGTTTCTTCTCTTCCAAAGCAAGAGCGTTCCTCCTCTCCTCCGCCTCTTTCTCACTGTCAAGGCGCAGTTTCCTTTCTTCCGCTTGAGCTTTGAGCTTAAAAAGTTCAATCTCGTGGGCTCTAACCCTCTGGTTTTCCTCCAGCTCCTCTGGAGAGAGGCTCCTACTGGAATGGGCGCTGCCAGCCCTCGACGCTGGCCTATTCACTGGTAGATCATCGGATCCAAATCCGTGCTCCGGTGTGCCATCCCCATCAGTAGTTTCCTCCGTTGCGCCATTCTTGGCCTCCCACCAGGCCCTTAGAGCTGTCTGTAGCTCCGTCTTGTTGGCGCTGCCCTTCGCTGGGCATCCAAGCTGCTTGCAGAATTGCTTTAGTTGCTCCTTCTTATACTCGAGCAACTTTTTCACCTCGAATTGCAACTCCGGCTCTTCGCCTACTCCGTTCAGAGACATGATGCTTCGTCGATCCTCCAAGAATAGTCTTCGCTAAAACTTTGTGCGATGCAACTGCTTACTAGATTAGTGATGTACGAAGAATCACTGCAGGTCAAGTGCAAATACTGGTTCTAATCCGCACCGCTGACCACCAATGTTAGATCTGGGGGTCTCTAGTTGGCAGAGGTATTCACCTTAGACCAAATAGGGACCCTTGCTTCTAGTCAGGGTACAGGGACACACACGGTAGATAACCCCTGCTCACCCTCTAGGTAGCTTGGCTCGAGCAGACAGGCTTATCCCCAAGGCAATGTGTAAGGTATTTGCACGTAGACACCACAATGATCCCCCCTCCGCACACCACAAACTTAGACCACACAGGTGAGTTATATCAAAAATAATATATCTTTATCTAGTTTCCGCAGTTGAAATCAAGCATCACAGGTTTACACAACAATTGCTTTCTTAGTTGGTCGGGATCGTCAGACGATAGTCTCTAGTCTCTTGAGTGATTCGATACTCACGGAGAATGAATCACTTTGTAGGCCCTCGATGTTTTAGGGAGCTACGTTGCTCCGGCGGTGTCACTGCGCTCGTTGCATGAGCGCTCCTCGGGCTGTTCGATGCAAGGATTCCACAACTCCCTCGACGAGCCCCCAGTGACGATGTCGACGTCACCGGAGTCAGCCACTCACTGCGCGGCTTCGTAGAGCAGGGAAATACGACTCTCGGTCTGCTTCAGGCCTCCGGGTCGCGGCAAGGCACGTGCCGATGAGCACGTCGATCTTCTTGATGCGGCAACCGGTGTCAGGCCCGGCTCGGTGCGGTACTCTCCAGCAAGACAGAGAGCAGCCAGCCCACCTCACAGGCAGATGTTGAGAAGCTTGGTAGAACAGTCCACGGTCCCTGCGGCACACAGCAGCGCAGGTGGGACACAGCGGAGTCTTGAGTTCTTGGCAACCTTTCTATCCCTGGGTTGCGAAACAGGAGGCCAGCTCTTCTCAGGCCCTTGGAGATTCAGTTGAAGACACAGCACACAGCAAAGTCTTGTTTGGTCAAGTGGATAGGGTCAGCACACAGCAGGACCCCTTCTCCTTAGCTTCAGTTGTACGCCAGAACAGGTCAGCCTTTCGAGCACACAGCACGGCAATCTTCCTTTAGTTCTTCAGCGGTCCGTCTGTCAGCAGAAGTTCCTCTCGATGGTCGAATCTAAAAATCTGTTGTCAGGGGTCTTGTACTTATACCCCTAGAAGTCTTTGAAGTCTTTGTGCAAGTGGGTCCTGAGCCCGGTCTGATCCAGTTCTGGGTGTTGCTGGAGCACTTTGTTTTCCTGGCTCCTACATTCTTTTCAGAGCGAGGGGCAAGGTCGTCAGCCGCCCAGCAGGTGGTGGAGCCAGCAGAGTGGCAGGCAGGCACAGCCCTATTCAATCCCAGGTGCTATCTCCTCCCTCCACTCTCCTTGCGATCGTCGCTATTCAGCAGAGGGCTGACTCAGCCAACCTCCCGGGGGATCCCCAACCCCTGTCACTCTCGAACCAGACAGTCAATCCACAAGCGCGCCCAGGCACACAGAAGGGTCAGACAAGAGAACAGCGACTCTCTAAAAAGTACTGTTCTCCAACTCAGGATTTAAAAACAATCTCTCCTAAAAGATGTGTTATTAAATGCTGAGCTCAGGGATATCAAACACTCATGTCTTATCTTGTTCGTATGAGAAGATAGGCGGATAGCCATTGGCACCCGCCTCCCTCATGTTAGCCTATGGAACAAGATAACCTTGCAGTAGTGAACACACAAAATGGCCGGTGTTCACTACCAGAACATGTTACCTGCACTAGTACATGCTCTACCTTCTCCATACACTGCACCCTGCCCAGGGGGGTACCTTGGGCCTTCCATAGGGATGACTGACGTGTATGAAAAGGGAAGGGTTAGGCCCGGCCAGTGTGGACACTGGCCAGGGGGACATGGCAGTCCGGGGACTGCAGGCAGGCCTGCGGCGGCAGGCCTGAGACACTGTTTTAGGGCTACACAGGTGGGTGGCGTAATCAGCGCTGCAGACCCACTAGTAGCATCTGTCATCACCAGCCCTGGCACACACAGTGCCCTTTACTAGGGACTTCATGGTGATACAGATATGCCAATCAGGTATATCCAATCAATACGATATTTTACACAGGGAGCACTTACACTCTGGCACTGATTAGCAGTGGCAGAGTGTCCAAAGCATCTAAACCAGCAAAACGGAATCCAGCACAGCATCGAAAATCCAGGTAGCAGAGGCAAAAGATAGGGGAAAAACCCACGCCAAGGATGTCAGGTCTAACACTTATAGTAAGGAGGGCTCTGATGGGAGTTTGTCTTAAAAGCAACCCTGCACTGTAGCCAGGGTGGAATCTGAAAACACAGAGCAGATGAAAAACTAAGCGCTGGTTCAGTTGGGAACAAGAGGGAAAGCCAAGGAGCAGGAAGCAGTGCTCTGTGCGCGCTGGGCTCCTTGGGAGGCACTTGATGGTCATGGAGGGGCAGGCAGGCCAGCACAATGAAGGAGGTAGCTTTATGGCAATTTCTCCTGGCAACCCAGCAGAGCGGAGTGCACCCAAATTCAGGGAGCAGCAGGCAGCAGGGCAATAGCAGAAAAGCAACCCAGTGAGTCCTTTATGCAGCGCAGCAGTACTTCTGGCAAAGGTTCTGCCCCAGTTTCAAAAGTGCTCTAAAAACATGGAGTCAGAACCCTTGGATTTATACCCTGACGCCCTGCTCCCTAGAAGGTGGGAGAAGTTTCCAGCAAGCTCTGTGAAGTTCAAAGCGTTTCCCTTCTTTCTTGCCCTGGCTCCAGACATCAGTTGGGGGTAAATCAGCCCTTTGAGTGAGAGCAGGACACAGTCTATACAAATGTAAAGAGTGAACACTCCTCTCTCCCAGCCCAGGAAGCCTATCAGAATGCAGATGGATGCAGATGCCTCTCCTGTATGGTGGCTGTGTGGTGGCTGTCTGGAGTGTATGCACAAAGAGCAACTATCACTCTGCCCTAGACATGGATTTGAGTCAGGCTGCAAAGCATTAGAGTTATAAGCAAAAAGAAATGCCCACTTCCTAAAAGTGGCATTTCTAAAATAGTAATGTAAAATCCACCTTCACCATTAAGCAGGATTTATCACCAGTGACGGCTTCTCCGCTAAGGCGGAGGAGCATCGCCCCACTGCTATTTGAGCTGTGTAAAATTGAAACTAAAATGATAATACCAAGACATTATTATCATTTTACTTTTCTGTGCTGGACTGGAGGCAGGTCGGGCATGGTGAGACTGAACTTGCCAGAGCAGAGTGAAAGGTGGTTTGCACGCCCCAAGTGTGCATGACTGTTTGGCCGGCCCTCTTGGACCAGCCAACCAGTCATGTGCACTTAGAATGTTCTCCACCTGTCTGTTTGGCACAGACCAACAAAGAACATGCACAGGCTCCCAGGCACTGTCTGAGTGGTAAAACAGGCTGCTCAGACCAATCACGACGCTGCTCATGTAGCGTCATGTTTGGCTTGGAGAGTCTGCTTCTAATGCTGCCAGTGCAGGTGAAGGAAATGGAGGAGAGGCGTGCAGTGGCTAAAGGAAGGTATGTTTATGTATTTTATTTTTTTCCATTCCCCCCGCCCCGCCCCACCCCACCCCGTTACGAGGTAGCAGGACATGTTTATCACCACTATTCCAAACACACCAAACATGGCAACATTACTGTTTGAGGTCAGGGATTACCACTTGAACACATATAAGGGAATTTCCACAGCTAGTCAATGGGAGGAGTAGGCCTTACAATAGTGAGAAGCAAAATAGGGTGTTTGTCACTACTAGGACATGCCACACAATAAAGGCACCTGTCCTACATTTTGCTTACACAGCACCCTGCCCATAGGGCTACCTAGGGGCTACCTTAGGGGTGACCTATGGATAATAGATGGGGAGTTTAAGACTTGGCAAGTAGTTTTAAATGCCAAGTCAATGTGGCTGTACACTGCTCATGAAAGCCCTGCAGTGGTAGGCCAGATACAGGTTTGCATCTGTGGGTGGCACAAGCAGTGCTGAAGGCCCAGTAGTAGCATTTAATTTACAGGCCTTGGGTATATAGGATACTACTGTACAAGGGACTTACAAGTAAATTAAATATGCGAAACAGGTGAAAACCGATCACACCATGCTTAAAGGAGAGAACACATGCACTGTAGCACTGATTAGCAATGGTAAATTGCCCAGAGTACTAAAACCAACAAAAAGACGGTCAGAAAAATAGGTGGTAGAAGGCAAAATGTTTGGGGATAACCCTGCCAAAAGGACTGGTCCAACATGAGGTCCTCTGCAGTATATGGCAAAGAAACAAGTTATAGTTACCTGAGTTAAGTAAAACCAGTGAATTGGTTTTTGAGTTTAAAATGTAAAGTTTTAACTGCCATTGTCACCTAACTATAACATCACTGTAACATGTGTGCTTTTCAGTGAATTTATATGGTTTTCTAGAGTTTTTTTGAAGCATAAAGTTAGGTTTTTTTGTACCATACCTAACTATGCCAACCCTGTCGCACACTGTGGCCACGCCTCGAAATTAACCCTCCATGAGAGGCCAACCCCTGCCACGAACAGCCTTTGGATGTGCGTGGGTTGAGTTTGGACACAGGTCCTGGCTCTGCGCCCTTAGCCCTCAGACCTCCAACCCCAATGGACATCAACCCGCTTTCTTTTTTTTTAATTACTTTTAAAATTGCTCTTCCGTGCGATGCCCAAGGGAATCCAGGAGGACATGATGGCTCCTGTGGGACTCCTGAGGGATTGAGGCACCTTATATAAACACTTTTCTTTTCAAATTTGACCACAAGGAGGGTCATTCTGGGACACTCCCATTAAGTCCATGTTGTCGAGGTACCCATATCCTGTCCCCTGCTGAGTCCTCTAATGATGGCCACAACATTTTTGTTAAGGTTGTTGCCAGAATGTGGTCCTATGGGCATGTTTATTCCTTCAGGAGTAAGACAGCTATGGAAAAGAAGGACCTCTCAGACAATCATCGCGTGCACTGCCCACAGAACTAATGCTGAACTCCCATAAACTCAAATCATCCAGAAATCTATACATTTTAAACCTTCACTTTGCCAAAACTACTGAACAGATTTACACCAACTCACAAAAAGCACGCTCTCTGGGTAAAGATCTAGTTTTCTGACAAATGTTGCACAATTCCATTCAGCTTTTTTGACTGTAGCACTGTTCAAAATTCTCTATGGAAACAGTGTTTTGGAACCCCCTTTTTTCTCGGCCCCCTCAGGAATGAGCTAATGTGGATAAATGTTTATTTTATGTTTCGTGAAGATTCATCATAGGCAATGCACAGTGGGGGTTGGGCACCCACAGGGCTGTGAATAATAATAATCCACATTTGTAAAGCGCGAACAATCACCCGTAAGGGTCTCTTGGTCACATGGTGCTGGGCTAATCTGCCACCGGCACCGGGGATCGAACCGTGATCCCCTGTGTCACCCTGGCCGCGGCACCACACCTCTTCCACGGTCTGGCCTGGATGAAGGCTGGGCAAGGCAGGCGGTTGGCCATCTGGGGGTGGGGTGGGAAGGTAATCAGATCTTACTTCACATTAAAAAAAATAGAATTTCTCTGAAACAAAAAGGCTAAAGTAATGTTATTGATACGGATAATAATAATATCATACTTTTCATTTAAAAAAACAAAACAAATTCATTGAGAAAAACAAAGGTTGAAGTGACGTTATAGTTAGGTAAATATGTTGGTTAAAAAGTAACATTTTAAGCTGCAAAAACTACTAAAATTCACTAGTTATAGTTTTCTGAGCTAATTACAACCTGTGGCCACACCATGTTCTGCTTATGAGCTCACAGACTGCATCGATCATGATATGTTCAATCAGCCGCAGGCCATCGAGGTAAGAGTGGTAGGGTGGTGGGGCTCGGTGGGGGGTGATTTTTTCGGACGATGATGTTATGTTATGTTATGTTATGTTATGGGAATTTGTAAAGCGCGCGATTACCAAGTAGGTGTCCTGGCGCTGTCCACAACTCCAAAATTTTTAAGCTGAGTTAGTTATTAAAAATCCAGGTTTTCAAGGCTTTCCTAAAATGTAGTAGGTTCTCCATGCGTCTCAGGTGGAGTGGCAAGTCGTTCCAGAGCCTGGCTGCCCCATAAGAAAAACTGCGTCCTCCCCAACGTGCTTTTTTTATAACTGGGACCGTAATAAAGCCAGCTTCAGCGGAGCGAAGACGCCGGGCAGGCACATATCTAGAGAGTCGTTTAGTGAGGTATTCAGCGCCCTCTCCATTCAAGGCCCTGAATACCAAACATAGAGATTTAAACTGGATTCTGCTTTTTATAGGTAGCCAATGTAGGTCGCGAATGGCCTTGGATATAGGGGAGAATTTCTGGATACCAGTAAGCAGTCTAGCAGCCGCATTCTGCAATAGCTGTAATCTGTGCAGCAAGTTATCCTGTATATTCAGATACAGACTATTGCAGTAATCGAGCCTAGGGGTTACCAAGGCCGAGACCACCGATTGTCGACTCACATAAGGAAGCAAAAACAGGATATTTTTCAGCATTCTTAGAATAAAACCTGTTTTGGAAGCTACAGCCTTAATCTGTAATGTCATGGTGAGTTTGTCGTCCAGCACCATCCCGAGATTTTTTACTTTATTTACCGGGCTGGGAAGGGTCCCCAGTTCTTGGGGCCACCATAACGGGGTCCAGAAACTAGGGTTATTCCCAAACAGCATTACCTCGGTTTTATTCGAATTTAACCTGAGGCAATTGCTAGCCATCCAATGGGCCACCTCTGACATACAGTCCTGGAAATTATGGTCTATCCCCACTTCACGTCCCGGGTGTAGAGACACCACGATCTGCGTGTCGTCCGCATACGAGGTGACACTAAACCTATAGCCTCTGATGATGGGGGCGAGGGAGGCTACATATACGTTGAACAAAGTGGGACTTAGTGAGGACCCCTGCGGGACCCCACAAGGCAGAGAAAAAGGGCGGGACGAGAAATTTCCTAATGCTACAGTTTGACTTCGCTCGGTGAGGAAGGAGTTCAGTAGATCCCATGCTTTTAACTGAATTCCTCCTTTCCTCAAACGGTCCATCAACAGTCCGTGGTGGACCGTGTCAAACGCCGCCGATAAATCCAGAAGGATCAAGGCTGCTCTGCCACCTTGGTCCACCGCTGACCTGATTTGTTCTGTGGCTGAGATCAGAGCGGATTCAGTGCTATGCCCCTCCCTAAATCCATGCTGGGAAGCATCCAACAGCGCGGATTTCTTTACAAAGGCAGTGAGTTGAAGATTCATTGCCCTCTCCACTAGCTTGGCCGGAAGGGGGAGACGAGAGATTGGTCTAAAGTTGTTAGGATCCGACTGATCCAGGCTAGGTTTTTTCAACAGAGGAAGGATAGAGGCTTCCTTCCAAACCTTGGGAAAGGTTCCTTCCTGAAACATGCCATTGAAGATAGGCGTTAAGTGGCTGGCTATGGGCACTGACGCCATTTTGATGATCCTCACTGGACATGGGTCCAGAGGGGACCCTGAGTTAGCTTTGGCCAGAAGGTTCAGAGTGTCTTGTAGTGTAAGAGGACTAAAAGCTTCCAGGATAATCGGTGACGTGACCCCCTCATTGGTCAATCAATCAATCAGTCAATCAAAGACATTTATAGAGCGCACTACTTACCCGTAGGGTCTCAAGGCGCTGGGGGGAGGGGGGTGCCGCTACTGCTCGAACAGCCAGGTCTTCAGCTTCTTCCTGAAGGAGAGGTGGTCTTGGGTCAGGCGCAGGTCGGTCGGGAGGGAGTTCCAGGTCTTGGCGGCCAGGTAGGAGAAGGACCTTCCTCCTGTAGTCGCTCTTCGGATGCGGGGGACGGCGGCGAGGGCGTGGTTGGCTGATCGGAGGTGGCGTTTGGGAGCGTAGAAGTTGATTCGGTTGTTGAGGTAGCTCGGGCCTTGGTCGTGTAGGGCTTTGTGTGCGTGGGTGAGGAGGCGGAAGGTGATTCTTTTGTTGACGGGGAGCCAATGTAGGTCTCTCAGATGTCCGGAGATGTGGCTGGTTCGTGGGATGTCGAGGATGAGTCTGGCTGAGGCGTTCTGGATCCGCTGGAGTCTCTTCTGGAGCTTGGCGGTGGTACCGGCGTAGAGGGCGTTGCCGTAGTCCAGTCGACTAGTGACGAGGGCCTGGGTGACGGTCTTCCTGGTCTCGGTGGGGATCCACCAGAAGATCTTCCGTAGCATGCGTAGGATGTTGAAGCACGCCGAGGAGACGTTGTTGACTTGCCTGGTCATGGAGAGGGAGGAGTCCAGGATGAAGCCCAGGTTGCGTGCGTGGTCTGTCGGTTTGGGTGCGGTGCCCAGGGCGGGAGGCCACCAGGAGTCGTCCCAGGCGGAGGGTGAAGAGCCCAGGATGAGGACCTCCGTCTTGTCTGAGTTCAGTTTCAGGCGGCTGGTCGTCATCCACTCGGCTACCTCTTTCATCCCTTCGTGCAGGTTGGCTCTGGCGGCGGCGGGGTCGTTGGTCAGGGAGAGGATCAGCTGGGTGTCGTCGGCGTAGGAGATTATGCTGAGGTTGTGTTGGCGTGCGATGGCCGCGAGGGGGCTCATGTAGACGTTGAAGAGGGTGGGGCTCAGCGAGGATCCTTGAGGGACGCCGCAGATGACTTCGGTGGCCTCTGACTTGTACTGTGGTAGGCGGACTCTCTGTGTTCTTCCGTCGAGGAAGGAGATGATCCATTCCAGAGCCTTCTCCTGGATTCCGACGTTGCTGAGGCGCTGTACTAGGGTGCGGTGGCAGACAGTGTCGAATGCCGCGGAGAGGTCTAGGAGGATGAGGGCCGCTGTTTCTCCATTGTCCATCAGGGCTCGGATGTCATCGGTGGCGGCGATGAGGGCGGTCTCGGTGCTGTGGTTGGCTCGGAAGCCAGACTGTGAGGGGTCGAGGGATCCATTCGTCTCAAGGAAGGCGGCCAGCTGCTTGTTGAGTCCTTTGCGCGGACTCCTGCTCTAACCTTATTGAGTCGCTAAGACTAGTAAAAATGTTGTTGACTTTGGTAGAAAAGAACGAGGCAATTCTTTCGCAGAGTTCTGAACTGGACGAGACGGGAGGCCTTACCACTGTGGTTAACTTGGTAATGGTGGAAAACAACTCTTTAGAGGAGTTTTTTGCGGCTAAAATCTGGGCCGCGAAATGCTTCTGTTTCACTTCTCGTAGCATGCATTTGTAAGTTGCTAAGCTAGTCAGGTATAGCTTTCTTTCCTTATCAGAGTAGTCCTTCCTCCAGTTCCGCTCCAATCTCTTACATGTGCACTTTTGCCCCTTGAGATCGCTAGAATACCAAGGGGCTGAGGGCACAACTCTTTTAAAAGCGACTTGCCTGGGGGGAGCAATATCCGCACAGGCCTGCGTCAACCATTTAGTATAGGCCAAAGCAGCCTCGTCCACGTTACTGGAAATAGGTATGGAAACGGTAGTCAGGGCCTTGGACAGAGTCTCTGAATCCACCCTGTTCCAGGCTCTGACTCCTTTCAGATCAGCGTGATGTTGCCCATTGGCTGTGTAGGGTGGTGGACTAAGATCAAAGCGGACACCCGCGTGATCCGACCAGGCCAGCGGTAACAGGGATGAGAAAGAAAGTTCGGGGGTGTTAGAAAAGACCCCATCAAGCGTATGTCCTGCAAGATGCGAAGGGCCTGTTACTTGCTGTATCAGTTCAGCTGTTTCCATAAGGTTTAGGAGGCGGGCCGTGTCTGGCTCATCGGCCAACTCAAGATAAAAATTAAAGTCCCCTAGTATAGTGTAAGAGTTCCCCAATAGTGCATCCTCTAAAATGGCTCCTAGCGCGGGAAAAAACAAATGTTTGGCCCCGGGAGGTCTATAAATAAGGGTACCTTTAAATGAAAAGTGATTAGTTAACCTAAGATTGAAAGCAAGTGCTTCGCAGGCCGGGAAGGCAAGTGCTTTGAAGGTTCCTGAAAAAGTGCTATGGTAAATAATCGCCAGGCCTCCACCCCTTTTGTTAGGTCGGTTAAGAACTTCGCAATGATAACCAGGGGGGGTAGCTTTAACTAAATCTGGACCGGAAGCATCGTCCATCCAAGTTTCAGTGATGAACGCAATTTTTATGTTTAGGTCCATCAGCAAATGAGCACATTCAGTACTGTGCTTTACCAGGGATCTGGCATTTATTAGGATACAAGCCACGGACTTACCCACTGAGCCGGCAGAGAGTCCACTCTCTAGAGAGGCCTTATTGGGTCCTGCATTGATAGGTGGAAAAAGAGAGGAGCACGTTGGGCAAAAACCAAGGGATTGGTAGAAACCGGATTCAACCGGCCTAGGAATACATTTGGCCATTAATTCTCTCGGGTTAAGCCGCAGCAGTGCGGTTCTAGTGTACGTATGCCGTATCTGTGCTTCCGCGTGCAGCCGGGCAGGGGTTCGTGCGCTGAGCGCGACCTGGGCGCGAACGGGCGCAGACGGGCTTGCCTTAGGCGCGCCCGCTGCGCACGTCCGCTGCGCGGTCGCGCATGATGAAGGAAAATTAATTATTTATTTAATTTCCCTTATCATCGTCTGTTGAAATCCACACCCACCCGGTTCTACCGCTCTTACCTGAACGGGCCGCGGCTGTGTTCAATTGCCTCATTAATCACACCACTGTTAACATCTCAAATTACATCATTTTTTTTTGCTAAATATTTCTATTTGTTTTATAAAAACATGACAAATGTGGCACAAACAAGTGCAACAACAGATAAGTGAACGGTGTGGAATACTGAATGTTGATTGCATTGTCTGAAAATGTAATACAATTTTGTTTAAAAGAAAAAAAGTAAACAGTGCGGAAGCACGGCAGTGGTCTTCAGCGATAGTCTTCACATATATTTTCAATAGTGACTGGGAAGCAATCAACCAAACAATAACAATCAGACAGTTACAGATGGTTGCAACTAATTGAGCTTTAGGGCTAGGCAGATAGGGCCTTACTTCCATTGTTCAGCAGCTCAAGATTATAGTATTTGATCCAACTGCCCCAAATCTTATAGAACGTATGCAAGTATTCCCTACTTTTATAATTAACTCTTTCTGTCACAGTATATAAATCCACTTTCAGAGTAAAGTTCTGTCTTTTTGCCAAATTTAGCACAGGTCAGTTCAACTGTTTTTACCAGCATCTGCCACATGAAACAATTTTATGAAACCCGTTTTTCTTGGCCCCTGCTTGACATTTCACCAGAAACTTTCCGGAAAGGAGCTGAGTTGGGTGACTTTTTTGGGAAAGTTTAATGCAAATTTGACAAACTGTGCCAAAGTTATTAAGAAATGTATAACCAATTTCCTATGAAAATTCAGCACAACAACCCCTGCTGTGCACAGCCAAAATCACTCGATCTCGTGTTTTTAAGGGAGTATATATTTTTAAGCATATTATCAAAAGTACACCACAGTATCTGGCACCTCACAGAGTTTCACAAAGGCAGTAGTAGATAGTGGTCAAAAGGCCTCTTGTAGGTGATGCTACATCACCCAGAGCTTCATTTGGCCGCTATGGTCTATGTACCTTACATCACCATGGACTGGCAATTCTATGACACCAACAACCCAAAGCAGTACTGCGTCCATTTTTCTTTTTTTGTATTGAATGTGCCTCCTTTGTTATGTCTTTCTTTACCCTCAGAGCTGGGGTAAGGTGGAGACGTAATGAATAGAGGCGTAATACTGAAGGACGCCCATTCCAATAAAAAATAGCCCAATGCTGGGCAGTCAAAAGTTGTTTTTTTTCAAAACTGGAGCCACACAGCAGTATCTCAGTGTACTTGTCACCATCGCCTACTCCTTGTGTACTTACAGAGGGCTGCTCCACAGTTTCTTTCACACCCTGTGGGTGTGTTTCCTAATCTTGTGTAACGGGTTGCAAGACATAGTGCACATTCAAGAAAATGACACACTTTAGTGGGTGATGAACACCCAAGAGAAGTTCTATATGTTTCAGGACAGGTGCACTTTCTCAAGAGTCGTTGGGGGCTCTAATGTCAGAGAACTGGTGCTCTCCATGACTACTCTGATATCAGTGAATCTGCCTCTGCACCTTGTTGGCAGAGGATGAACGTGCCGCTGTGGAGAAGTGCCACTCTGAAGCAGCTCACAGAAGATCTTTCAGCTGTTGCAGATGAAGTGAACAGCCTCTGAGAGAGTCTCTGGTGGAAGAGAAGTGGCTAAAACAGGCAACCTGCAGTTTGTTCTTCATCACTGGCAGGTCAGTTAGTGTATGAGAGTGCAGATGTAGGTGCTGTCTGTATACATGGGTCTAGATGGGCCTCTCTGATTACTTTGCCTCTCAGTGCTCAGTTCCAGTGTGGACTCAGACTTGAAGGGGCAGATATGCTAAATTAAAGTACAATGAAGTGCAGCAGCCAAAGTTCCTGTGCTGCGTTGAAATAGAGGCAGAGAGCAGCACAGAGCCATATTTACTAACTATGGCCTACTGCTGCTTTCTTCCTCTCCACTGACCCATACACAAGCTGCATAGCTTCACACAGACAACTTAGGAGCATGCACTCACTTTTTTTTAAATGTTGTCGTTCATTCTCTATTAGCGCTTGCAGCACATTACATCCTGGAGAAGCAAGCAAATCAGCTTCTAACAATCTAGAATGTTTGTTCTCCTCCACACATACGAATCCTGACGTGTTTACATCTTCAAAGCCTTTTAACTGGACTAATCGTTTTGATGTCTTATGTATCTTGGTGGCATGTTCCACTCTTTTATGGTTAAAACAAATAATAACATAAAAGTATTTTCACACAAAAAATAGTGCAAAGGGGTGAGCATAATATCTAGCATGGGATTTGTACTGGATGTATAGCCTGCCAGTAAAAAATCCTATGCCTAGACAGTATGTAAAACCTCTCACACATTGAATGTGTCCTGCAAACTGCAGGAGAGATAAAACGATTTCTCTAATTTGCGCTTGTAAGAAGGAGACATTCTTTTTTTACTCAAAGTCCCTTCTAAACATTTTTGTAGATTTGATTTTGGGTCAAAAAGCATGAGTGGTACTTGGGCGTTCAAGGCTCCATAAACTGGTAGGGCAGGGGTGAGCATGGGTCAGGTTTAGAGGGAAGGTTAGGTTATCGGTTTGGTTTACAGCTAGGAATAGTTTACGAGGTATTTTAACTGATGGGCTTGGTTAAAAATTAAGAATAAAGGTAGGGATAGGTTTAGAGATAGAAATATAGTTAGTGTTAAATCAGGGGTGTGAGTAAGAATTAGAAATAGCTTTGGGGTTTGGTTAATAGCATTGGTAGGGACACTATTAGCTTTAGGCTAAAAGTACTTCTATTTGGTTTCTGATTTTAGCGCAATTGCTGTTTTCTTTTGTATATCAAGGTTCCCATCAGGCATCCATTAGTACAGATCTTGGGTCTACCATCACCTTTTGGTATTTGAGCAGAAAGGGCTTTGCATTTCTTGGACAGCACATTAGCAGATACCGTGTTTAGGAGTTAGCACTCAGCTTTCCCAGATGCCTCTGAGCATGTGCAAGGCTACAGATGCTTAAAAAAGTTACACACTACGTGTCTGCACAGTGGGCGCATCACTGGTGCACCAACGGTTGTCAAGGCAATCTCTTCCATGCACCGTGGTTAATGCGCAATGATGTCCCTCTCCATGTAGACTCGTCAAACTGTGAGATAGCCTTGCCAGACGAGAGCGTGTTTCCTGGGAATATCAATCCACTATTGGGGAGTTGAGCCTGAGTTTAGATCATACCCTATCCTTTTATAGGTGTTTGCCACAGGGGAAGCTCATATGGGCAGAAAATGCCAAGCAGCAAGATATGTGGGTGTTTGTAAAACCAGGTCTACTTAATGTTCAATCTTTCCCTGTCCATGCAGTACAAAGATAAGACTTGTTTAAGGAGGTGAACTGCGGCTTCCTACGCTCAACAGAGACTTGGCTATCGGACATTTCGGGCTCAGAGTTGATCCACACAATATCAGAAAGCTACAGATGTATCCATGTTTACCGTGTGTAGGACATAGAAGAGGCGAAGCGCTATTATTCATAGTGATGGTTGGGACTGTTCAATTACAGAAGCAGTGACAAATGGGAATTCTGAAGCTTTAGCATGCAGATGCTTGTTATCCGCAGAACTCTAATATATTTTTCTATTAATATATTGACTTTCTAAGTTCGATGACCAGTCATGAAATGATGTGTGCAACATGACTGACATTTCAGCAATAAGCAGGCAAAAATTGATTTTTTAGGAGATTTTATCTGTAAATGGATTATTTGAGTAAAGCCGAAGTCCAACAGTTTGTGGACACGATGGGCCCCTATGGCCTGATCCAGTATATACCATCAGCCACACATGTAGAGGAGCCTCCCTTAGAGCAGATTTGGGCCCTTAGGGCCAACTTAAGAAAGAATCGTGTGTGTCTTGCCCTTCCATGGACTGAACATCATTTCATTACATTTTGTAACAAACCTCTTTCTCATGCACACGCAATCAAATTGACACAGCCATGGAAGAAGCTTGCTGCAGAGCATCTCTCAGTAAGAATAGTCTCATCTCAAAGGAAGAACTGAGCTGTCGGTTCTTCGCTCAGGCTTTGGACAAACTGAGCAAAGAGCTCCAAACAATAATGAAGAGATACCCATGAAGACCAGTGGGGATGATCAGAGAAAGTTCACAAATAAGTGGTACGCAGATGCTTTGCAACATGAGAAGTTCCGGGTGTGGGAATCCAGATAAGACATGGGACACTAGATACAATAGAAAGGGCATAACCAGCTATTAGCTTCACTTTAGAATGTATCAAAAGAGTATATTGGAAGTATAATTGAATTATTCGTCCATGTCTACTTCCATTTTAAATTTCGAGACTAAAGCTGGAAAATTGTTTAAAGCAGTAAAGTCTTTCATTCATCCTGATTGCAACACAGGTACGTTAAGACCCTCCCTGGAGTTCTGTAATTACCTACAAGCATACTTCAGAATTCAGAATATTTATGTTTGAATAAAATCAGATAGCAAGGTACTAACCAGGTCAGACAGCCTAGATCAGATTGCGGATACACCCTTGCACTGGGCGTCTTTCCAAGACTTGAGAGAAAAGCAGATAAGGGAAATAATGCTGTAAACGAAGTAGTGTCACCAGATAACCCAATTCCTATTTCCCTCTTCCATAAATGTGTCTTGGCTTTAACTCTTTATGTGAAAATAATTATTAACCTCTCTTTAACTACAAGGACACTTCCAATGGATTGTAAGAAAGGAGTGGTAAGATCTCTTTTAAAGAAATGTAATTTAGATAATTCAAGGAGGGGGGACTATGGACCCATCAACTTGTTAACAGCTATGAATAAAATCATAGAAAGAACAAGAAGATGGTGGCTGCCTAGATGAATGGCAACTAGACTTTGGGCCTGCAGAGGAACGCAAATCCGCTATGCTATGCCACTTACCCAGACGAGTAATGCTAACTCTTCATGAGGACGATGGTGCTGCCCGGATCCTTTTGCATCTGTCCGCAATTGCCATCGGGATTATAACATCATGACTGAGTGCCTCAGGAGCCTAGGCATGAAGGGGGCTCATTTTGGGGTGTCTCCTTCTTGGAGAATCGACCTTACACAGTGATGTTAACCCCCTACCATTAACTCTCTACTACAGACGATATGCAACTGATTTTGAGACTGGATAAAAATTCCCCTATATCTGCAGGTAATCCAACATCATGCCTCACTGCAGTAGAATTCTAGATGGCCTATCATTTTCTGCAATTTAATACCAATTAGATAGAGCTGCTGTTTATGAGAAATAGTACAACCAGGAGGAAGGTCTCCATACGCCCTAGTCCCGTTGGATTCATTAGTCCCTGTCTCAGTGTCTAGGGTAAAACCACTTGGTGTCCATGTAGATGAACATTTATCCTTAAGTCATCAGACTAATGTCCTTACTTAATCATGTGTTTATTCCGTGATGGTTGTTAGAAAATCTTCCCTACATAAGCCAGTAGTATCAGCATGTATTTTCAACAAATTTGACTATTACAATCCACTCTATTTACGTCTTCCAGAATATTCTTTGAACGCATAAAGTGAATTCAAAATCTGGCGATTAGAACAAAATCGGAATTATGTATATACGAGCCTGTTTCTCAAGCAAGAAAAACTGTATTGGCTTCCAGCGAGACAGAGAATCCTGTTTAAAAGCCGATAAGGGTAGGTCTGGCTGAGACACATTAGAACACAACATAAGCACTAGAAGAGCCGTAAAGGTCGAAAGTTCTTATCTAAATGGCCAAAGGGGTCGTTGGGGGATAGAGTAGTGATGTGGAAAGATTTACCGTTACATGTACTACAACTGGAGCCAGAGGGCTGTATCACCAAGACGTTTATTTTTCCTAACCTGCCGGCCAGTGGATGTAGGCGTGGCTTAATTGTCATTTTTTTTCCATCAATAGAGCTGATCCATGAAAGTCTCTGTTTGATGTTTAGGGTATTCTGGAGAACCGACAAAGCAAAAGCAAGCCCATTTAGCAAACGGATTCAAACACTATATACCCACCAGAGATCTCAGTTCCAACTCAAAATTAATTGTTGCTGACAGTAGAGCCCTTTCATATCTGGGACTAAGAAACAACCTCCTGCTTCAGAACAAAGCCACAAAGGGGTACACGGGCTTCCGGGAGTCTCTGCAGACCTTCCCATTTTGTTAGGACTGTTAATGTCAGGTCAGCTCATTTGTCTACCGGGTGCCAGGACGCTCCCGAGTCAACCCGACGTGCTATTCGTTTTGTTCTGTTCTGAGGATGATTCAAATACATGTCTTTACAAAACACTGGCCATAGAAGTCGTGTTATTGAGATCCATATAGTATTAATTGTAATTTTCATTTTTAGGGTTGTCCTGTCTGCGTTTTCTTCACTGGAATTCCCCCTTTGAAGTATTCTTCAGTCTGCATTGTAGCCAAAGAGGTGAAGGAGGGATGTTTTCAGAATTAAGTCACTGATTGTGCTGCAAATGAAGGTGGAGAGTTAGACGGGAAGAAACATAGACACCTTCACTGAGACTGTGAGCAGCGCAGACACATCTGGGACCAGTTTACTCGGCATCTCTATAATGCTGAAAAGGGCCGCTTCAAACTATTTTAAGCGAGCTGCGAGCTAGCATTTATTTGAATCTCTGCTGCAGGTAGTGTGTATTGATTGGACCACACCCCGTGCGTTTCAGGTCCCATGAGCCAGTAATGACTACTTTTCTTCAAAGTTTGCACAACCTGTGATGATTTTTCAGCGCCACTCAGACTAATTACACATGTACTTTCCACCTCCTCTTTAAGCGCGCATCTCTTGATCCCGGCGTGTAATTTGTCTGCTCTTCAGTCATAATTCAAACGAGCTTTTCCTTCCGGATAAGCTTGAACTTGGCTGTCGAGGGGATGTTTGCGGGCAGGAAATATTACACGACCGAGCTGGAGGCTGTTTGAAGAGGCTTTTCTCGGTCCTCTTTAATTAGCATCTTTGAATACCATCCATAGGTGCATGCAATGTATGCCCTGCTTTGAATCTGGAAACAGTATTGAACTCTTCGGGGCAGATTTACAAGAAAGTGAAGCATCTGTAGAGATGCGTCACTTTCCCTGCGCCAATATGCCAAATCCTTGCGTCACCGTGGATGCGCCGTATTTACAATACGGCACACCATGGCTCAAGGATTGACAGATGCATCAGAAATTCTGACGCAACTGTTGACGGAAAAGTCACGCATTGCTGGAGTCGTGTCGCAAGCACGACGCTCCTCCAGCAATGCTCAGGTGCGCCCTATGCCTCACATGCTGCGTCACTCCTTACGCCTGCTTCAAGCAGGCGCAGGGTTTTGACGCAGCATGGACGTAAAAGTGACTCAGTGAAATCTTGTAGATTTCACTGCCTCACTTTTACGGGGCTTCCTGCGACGAAACACCCACCCTGCATTATTTAAAACCTGACGCAGGTTTAATGTGGCGCAGGGCTTCACAACGGGACGCATCTCCCTAGATGCGTCATGTTGTAAATGGGCCGCAACTTTTACGCTGCCGCTGCGTCACAAAAGTTATGCAACAACGGTGCAAAAGTGACGCAAAGGGCTTGTAAATCTGCCCCTTCATTTGCATGACTCATTTCACACACGGGTAGTAGACACCCGAATGCCGAATCTCATAAAATATGCCCCAACCGTTTAAGATGAGTGGAACTAGAGCATGCTTCTCCAACCAGTAGCTCGTGAGCCACCGGTAGCCCCTCCAGCTGCTGGTAAGTAGCTCTCCTGTGTGCAGCCAAGCCCACTAAATTAGAAGCTTTTGCTTGGTTGAATTAATAGATGTGTCCCGAAAACGAAAAGTGTGTATTCAAGATGAAAATGTATATATTTTCAGAGCTCATATGCTGAAGTTTTGAGAATTGTTTTTTTTTTCAATATATAGCTAAAGCTGATAATCAATCGAGTGATAAATCATAGCGCATGGCAGAGACTTGCATTGCAGCTATGGCTGTGAATTATTACTCATGTGGGGGCTTTGCAAATTGATGACGGTGACAAATAAAGGAGTCAGGATCTTTTTCAGTTTACAATTACAGCGTAATTTATTTGGTCACACACTAAATCTCAGAGTCAATAAGTGGGATTGAGTAAGGATTTATTACAAATTCAGAGTCAAAGCAATATAAATCAGTTTCAGAAACTTAGCATAGAACAAAAACATTATCAAAGGAAAACCAAATCGGCGCACAAAGTTTATCCTCCATAATAAGAAGCAAATGAAGAATTCAGTAGCCACTGTACAAGGAATAAGAAATATGGTTTGATGATTAGATTGATAATTTCGATCCTCCTGTCTATGATGCATGAGGGAATATTAATTCTCCTTAACTAACCTATGCTAATTAATGCTATGGAAAAACCCTAATTAGATCCAGTAAGTAGAAAGGCGTCAGGTCGGCAGAACGTCTGCAGAGTTTCCCCAAATAAAGAATTTTGCATAACATACACAACAGAAATAGCTCAAGGAGGTTGGTACCTCTCCTAGTCTGAAAGGAATCTGAATCAAGCTAGCATACATTGTTTAATTATACCCACAGAAAAAACCTTCTAGAATCCCATATCAAAGGTCTCATTAAAGTCCACCTTCAAACAATTATTTTTGGCAGCTACACTTGCAACTCCCTTCTTTGATCTACATATTCCAAACATCCTTGGACTCCATCTTCTCATTCCACATAGACCGCAGTCCTCCCTTCGTTAGTCTTATCGTCCTTGCCAAGAGCACTCCTATTCGTGCTTCCCTATCCCGTTCAGTGTGCCTTTCTTTAGTCATCAGTTATGCAACTACACCTGCAAAGGAGAGAAAAACAGTGCACCCAAAGCAAATATTCCTGTTGAAGGGTAAACGTTCAGAAATCCAAATGCTTAAGGCCTTTGGTCAAATTTAGAATAGCAAGCTTCTCAATACACAGTGTAACAGTGATCTCTCTACAGACCACGCCTGATATCCTGCTGCAAAAGAATCACATATTTGGTTAGTGACTAATATAATGAGGGAGGCATCTACTTTACGAAAAATAAAAATACATTTTTATTTTTGTGGCAGGCCAATTCAAATGATGAACCTGCACATATAAAATAGACAGTATTCTTTATGTCAAACAATTGCTTTTTTAACGTATGGACTTCTTTGTTTTTGTATACTAACACATTTAAACTGATCTATAGGGAGGCCACATAAAAGGGCACATTTCTAAATAACTGTATGACAAACTGCAATTTCAGTCACAGGGCAGCGGTGCGGAAGTGTTTAGAGGACGAGAATTCACAACAAATACAAACTTCAATAGCCACACACAACAGGACACAATGTGTTGGACTCACAAAGCAATTTAATGCTGTAAACCTGGTTTATAGTTTGATTGAGAGGATCCTTGTATGAGAAATTGCCCCCAGAGCATTCAAATTAGTGATTGTGAATGTTTAAGGGGGTCCAAGTTTGTCCTTAACCTAGTAAGGTGATTAGTCTGACCACGGAAGAAGATCATTCCCAATTGCTGAATTTTTACTAATAAAATTTGTAGAGAGATGGTATATTCTTTCCAGAGTCCTCCATTCTAGAGTCCTGTATACAAATTATCACGCAATATTTCAGAGTTCTCTTGAAGTTGTAGATGACTGTTCTAGTGTATGTCATTCAATAATCACTTCTTCAGACTGAGAATTCCTGTGCAGAATCATTTATTTCACATCATTGTCGTCTTTCTGTGCACAGGTCACATGTTAGATCTTTCTGTTTCACATAGGCTCCTATATCAGCATATATGTATCCCAGAACATACCCATTGGTGAACCTCCCTTCATTCTTTGAAAATTTGTTGATGTGTGTCAACCTCAGCTGTAGCTCAATTCATCAGGTCTTTAAGCCACACACCCATGTCTGAGGAATCAGGCAACCTTCACATCTTTTGACCAATATCGGTGCCAGAACTATGAACCTGGATATATATATTTAGTCTTCTTTGACTCGAGCATAAGACCCAAGAAACACATTACTGGTTCTTGTGACCGTTTTCTTTTCCAGTTAATTCAGCTAACTGCTATAAAGCCTTCACCCAGAACTGTCAGAAAATGGTACATTCCCACATGATTGCGATGCGGGCTGAAACAGCTCCAACCTTCGGTCGGAGCCCCTTAGCCCGCATCGTAATTGGCTGGTCAGATTTTTTCTGACCGACCCATTTTCTCAGAGAGCCCGTCCGCAATTCGGAAAGCCTTTAGCAATGCCTCGGCTGCCTCTTTCTGGCCGAGGGATTACGATGGCAGATTCACAAAGCCTTTCTGTGCCGGCCTTTCTGATACAGAAAGGCTGTGGGAATCTGTCTTTGGGGGCCCCAGGCAGGGACCCCATGGGTGCAAGGCCACCGAATGGCAGCCTAGGGGGCACCTATGGTGTCCCCCTGTTGATGCCTGCCACCGGGTGCAGGGATGAACGCCACCTCTGCTCTTTACAATGAGAGCATGCATTCCGTTTGGAATGCATGCTCCCATTGCAAAGTATAGGATTGGGACTGAACAGGGTTCGGTCGCATCCTACTTGCTGGGCTGGAACCGATGACAGGAGGTCATTTGGTTCCAGTTCCCAACTAATGTCAGACAGACTCCAGTCCATCCGACATTGGAATTGGCCCCTAAGTGTTAGGAATTTGCTTCCGCATGGATGCATCTAGTTTGCAGTGGGCCCTAGTGCAAGCAAAGTAAATGGCCTCCTCACTAGGGTGCCATTCAGTCTGTCAACTGATCCTGACACTCCTCAACCTCCTTCGACAGTCTGCATAAACCATATCAAATCCCACTAACGTTCTCATATGTACACTATTGTATTTCCACTTGATGCACTGCATGTCTGCAATTCAAAGCAATAACCCTAAAAAGCATTACCAAAGTCAATAAGGTTGACCCTTGTAAAGTGCTTGCACATTAAGACATGACATGCAGGGACCCTGCACTCATACTGCCACCCTTCCATAGGCGCATCCCTCACACTGCACTAACATAGGCATAGGCCTCACTCTGCACTCACTCAGGCACAAATTTCAACCTGTTGACTGCATATACCTAACCATTTAATTTACACTCACAAAAGACAATTTTAATCTTACATTCACACAGCACATCCCTCACAATGAACTCACAAAACGTGGTGGCTATACTGCACTTATCCATGCCCATTGCTCACATGCAGGTACCACTCACTAGTAAGGAGCAGAGTTTGGACTGATGGTGGTATAGCAGACAGGCACATCGGTACATTCGTGTAATATAAGCTCTTGAATTAAGCTACACTGAAACCTGAATGTCCAATGAGATTATCTAATCTCTCATAAACCATATGTGGGTCAGCATTTAGGATATGTCAGTCTGATCTTTGTGGTCTTTTGCGGGAAAGAGGCATAAAAAAATGACTACTTGCCTTCCAAAAAAGGTGGTGGTCTCCTTTGTAGTTGAAGCATATGCTAAATTAAAGAAATAGAAAAGAAACATTTTGCCAACTAAATATGGAATCTATGTGCTTCAATAGAAAATGAAAAGTAAAGCTTTGCACTGGCCTGCCATCTTGAAGCAGTAAAGAATGCTAGAGTATACAGAATACAATTTCAAGATGATAGCATCTTTTGAAACTTGCAGTAGTAATGCCTGGCAGTCTGCATAAGAAAATTGTGGTCCAGTCAGGGGTATAGCTTCAGGGGGTATTTGGGGTGTGACATCCCACAAATAAATGGGTTTTGTAGCTTATTAGTTGACTCTGGGGGCCCAGAGTTGAGTCTGCTATGTCTGTGTCAGAATTTTGTTGTGTGCTGAGAATAAAAGACAGACAGTGATCTTTCATAAAAAATGGGATATACATCTGTAGCCTCATGTAGGTAGCCAAATACCGGTCGGTAACGGCCGAAATTCGGTAAAAAACCCGTTACCGACCGGTATTTAGATAGTTGAGATGTAGGAGGCCAAAAACCCATATTCGGTAAATATGAATCGGTAAATACCGATTCAAATTTACCGACTTCAAAAATACCGCTTCAAATTTACCGAATACATATTTTCCGAATCGGTAAATATGAAGTGGTAAATATGAAGTGGTAATACGGAAAAATGATATGTATGCAAATTCGGTAATTAAGAAATCCTTCAAAATCGGTAAATAAGAGTCGGTAATTAACACTGATAGAAAGCAGGTGGTAATTTTCAACAGTGCATTTAAGCAATCCCAAAATGCAACAGCATGGACAACATGGCCGCTCTGTGTGTCATTGCAAGGCGGCTACGTCTACAGGCTGCAGGACTGAGGATATGGAGACGGGAGGAACGCATCTACAGACAGCGCATCACACTCTTCCAACTGACTGACGCAGAGATACATGAAAGGTACAGGCTACACCCCCAAACCATCATGGACCTGATAAGGGACCTGCACCCACTCCTGGACCAGCCAACAAGAAGGGCGCATGCCATACCACCACATGTGCAGGTGCTCGGCAGCCTACACCTACTTGCATCTGGCAGTTACCAGGGGGTGATAGCTGCGGTGGGCGGTGTATCCCAGAGTTGCCTGTCCCGTTTCTTCAGGAAGTTCCTGGATGCCATGATGCAGAGAATGCACCACTACATCAGCTTTCCAAACACACAGGCTGAACTGCAGAAAACTAAAACTGACTTTTATCACATGGCACAGTTCCCCCATGTCATTGGCTGTATAGATGGCACACACATCCCAATCTGCCCACCAGCTGCCACTGAGCACATCTACAGAAACAGAAAGTCCACCCACTCCATCAATGTGCAGGTAATCTGCGATGCAGGGAACATCATCACTGATATCGTTGCCAAATTCCCTGGGAGCACCCATGACTCCTACATCTTCCAGAACAGTGGGATCTACACACGACTGCTTGCGGGAGAATTTGGAGAAGGATACCTGCTAGGTAAGTAACAGTGACGCTACATAGTACTCAGTGCAAATCATAGTGTATTGAGGCATGTTACTGATGTCTCCCTTTTACTCACCTAGGGGACAGTGCATATGCCGTGCGGTCATTCATCCTCACTCCCTACCTACACCCATCAACCCAGAGTGAGAGACGATATAATGTGGCACACAAATCTACTCGCAATGTGGTGGAGCGCACGTTTGGACTACTGAAGAGCAGGTTTCGCTGCCTCCATAAGAGTGGAGGTGCACGCCAGTACACACCCATCCTCTGCTGCAAGATTGTTGCCACTTGTGCAATGCTGCACAACCTTGCCACAAAGAGAGGCACAGAGGTCGAAATTACATATATTGAGGACAATGATGATGAGTCTGCACATGCAGAGGCCAACGCAGCAGTAGTACAAACAGCAACAGATGGAAGAGTGAGACGGGCAGAGATCACATCCAACTATTTCTGAATGAGTAAGGGGACACAGCCTGTAGTTGGATGCCATAACGTAGTTTAATCAGGCAGCACTACGCCACAACACAAAGGAAATTGTATTCCAACAACAATGAAAAATAAAATTTTGTGAGTTAAGGGTTGCTTCACCCAAATGTGTCATTGTTTCGCATGACGCATTAATGTTTGCGCCCACGCGCAGCAGTGCGGGATGGAATTGAGGGGGCGTCCTCACTGGCTGGGGTACCAGTGGCACCACGTTGACGCCTGTTGCTCCGACGAGTGTCTGGGACAGGGGGGGTTATGCTGCTCCTGCTGGTCGTGTCTTCTGTGTCGCCAGCATCCAAAGCGCCAGCTGCTGCAGACTGGCTGGTGAGCAGCACTTCTAGTGCACTTGTGACCCTAACCATCCCCCTGGACACATCTGTGCTGCACTGTGCAAGGCCCTCCTGCATCGCCACAGAGCGCCTGCAGATCAGCGATGTGGCAGTCGCCAGCCGGTTCACTGCCCTCGAGGTCTGATCCTTCCTCTGATGTCCCCTGCGCCGTGTGGCCCTGTCCTCATCGAACTTTGAGCACAGCAGCATGATGGATTGGGACATGTCCCGCATGCCCGCTGCCATATCAGCAATGCCCCCTGCCATGGTGGTGATGCCCTTTTCAATGTTTACAAAGGTGTTGTTGAGGCCACGCATCTGTCGCTGTACGGACACCATTGCCCTTGCCTGGACGCGTTGTATTTTCACCATGGTGCCCTCAAGACCTGAGAACACTCCATGGCCCTGCCCAAGGGGAGGTGGACTCTGCGGCCGAGCCCTGCGGCGCCGTCTGCCAACTGTGTGTTCTCCCTCAGACTCGGAAGGCACACTGGCATGGGTTACTTCCTGGGGTACAGTGGACGTTTCCGGGCCCCTCGACTCCTCGGATGATGAGTCGGTCACATCCAACCTGGCTGCAGGACGCCTCCTCAACCTGTGCAATGCAGGAGGTGAAGATGGTGGTGAAACCTGCAGGACTGGGGATGCTGGCAGGAGCGGCGATGCTGGCTGGGGTGGTGTAATTGCCTGTGGTGCCGTTCCCTGGGCGGAACTGGTGGTGGCCTTCTCTGTGCTGGGTGTGTGGTGTGCCCTCTCTCCCTTCTCATGGCCAGTTCTGTGCGCAGTAGTGCCTGTGGACAGAAAAGCAACAGCAGCTAAGTGTACCTGAAGCTTTTTCTTGATGACATGACAATACAATTTCTAGACAGTATCTCAATGTCCTCGTATCATGTTTGGCCTTTCAGGGACTACATCTCCCATGATGCATTGCAGGCATGCACTAATACCTGTACTGGAGTGGGATTCTCATGGCACATTTTGGGAGTTGGGATAGGGGTAGGGGGGGGCACATTGCTGTGCAAGCGTCTTACCTTGTTTGGAGGTGCCTCTGGCGGAGCTGTCAGCGTCCCCAATCCCCACGATGCTTTCTGGCTCAATCGTTGTCTCCACTAGCTCCTCCAGTTCTGTCAGGGCTGGTGCTCTGTTGCGTCCACCTCCTGTCTGGCTGGCCTCTTTTTTTAATTCTGCCACCTTCCTCTTCGTGATGATGCGGATGTCATACCACCGCTTCTTCAGGACATCGATGTCCCGGGGGGTCACTCCCATGGCATTCACCTGTGCCTGGATTCCAAGCCAGATCTTTCATTTTTCTGACTCAGGCACTTGCTGTGACAGTTTCCCAAATAGTTTCTGGTGCTGCTTCACGACCTCCTCCACCAGAACTTGCAGCTCCTTTGGGCTGAATTTGAGCTTTCGCTTCCTCTCCCCTCCTTCCCTCTCTGTGTCCTGGCTGGCCATTCTTGCAGTCTCCAGGTCTGAATCTGGCAGTTGCTCTCTTCCTCTCCTCAGCACTCCCAGCCTCTCCAGAGTCTGCTAATTGTGTGCACCTGCCTGGGTGTGGCCACTCCCTGGTTGGGTGGGGTTGAGGTTGCACAGGATTGGCTGCTTGAAGTCATGTGTTTTTGAACTGCCGATTCGGTATTTACCGAATCGGTATTTACCGAATCGGAATATACCACGTCGGTATTTACCGATTCGGAAAATACCGCTTCGGTATTTACCGATTCGGTAAATTCCGATTCATGTTTACCGAATTTTACCGATTCGGTAATGTTTACCGATTGTTGACCTACATATAACTTACCGATTCTTAAATACCGATTCGGTAAAATTCGGTATTTAAGAATCGGTAAAAATAATTTACCTACATATGGCCCCTGGTGTCTGAATTTCAAAACGAGAAACTAGATAACCTACAATCAATACCAGCTTCTCCTCGTGTCCGAATGTGTGATCTTAAGTAAAGAGCCTTCTTTTTCTTTAATATCACATATGAGAGCACTTTTAAATGCTTGACTTCAGTATGTGTGCTGTACAAGCACCTTTTATGTTTGACGTAATAGATTATAATGTTTTCCATCTATTGTAAGAATCTCAGCCATGTTTAGGGTTCGCATCACAACTACTTGCCTTTTAGTTCACTAATGGCATTATCGTTGGGGGAGAGCCATGAATGTTTCTAATTTCAAGTTAAAAAACTATTACTTTTGATAAATGTCTGTCTATGTAATTGTTAGAGAAAGGTGGTTTTCTGCCAAACTTTTGTCCTCCTGTTGTTGCTGAATTTGCTTTTGTTGACCTTAGGGCTCTACACATTTTAACACTACTAAACAGTGCTAATGTGCTTTAGCTTTTTCCTTTAAACATGGTGAAATTGGCTTACATCCAACTACCACATTTAATTTACTTGTAAGTCCCTAGTAAAGTGATACTGCATGTACCCAGGGCCTGTAAATTAAATGCTAATAATGGGCATGCAGCCCTCATTGTGCCACCCAGTTAAGTGTCAATGAAAACAGACATCAGGCCTGCCATTAGAGACTGTGTGTGCAGTTGTAAACTGCCATTGGGACCAGGCCAAATAAACCTTTAGCCAGCTCCAAAACTTCCTTTTTAATACATAGATGTCACACCTAGGATAGTCCCTAAACAATCCATAGGGCAGGGTGCAGTGCAGGGGTGGCTCCTCCGTTGGAGCTGAGAAGTGTCACCCCACTTAAACCCCCCCCCAAAACCCCAGAGCTGAAAAAAACAAATGGTAATTTATTGCCATTTTATTTTTCATGCCCCGTCCCAAACAGAGCGGCAGGACAGGACTGAGTGACAGCAGCAGGGACGAGGGTGGGCTGGCTGTGCACTGTTTAAAATGCGCATGTCTTTTTGGCCGGACATCTTGCGATGGCCAGCCACACATGTGCACGTTAAACTTCTCTAACCCAAATGTCTTAATACAGCTGGGTTAGAGCAAGTCAAAGACTCCAGCGGGCTGTGGAGTGCCGAGCGAGGGTGTTCCCACCAATCCTAGCGGTGCCCTCATGCTGGTGAGAGCAGTGTCAGGATTTGTCAAGGGAGTGGCTGCATCCAGTTCCAGTTCCTAGGAAAGAAGAGGTCTGGACCGGAGAACTTCATGTTTGTGTACGGTAAGTGTTTTTTTTTAAATATATTGTTTGGGCATTTTTTTACATATACTGGTGCAGTGTATGTAAAAAGTTGGACATATACTTTTAGCTTTTACATATTCTGGAAGTGAAAAACGCTTACATTTGTTTTTCATTACTGCAAGGCCTGTCTCTCCCATAGATTAAAATTGGGTTACTTTATCACATTTAATAAGTGATAATTTCAAGTGGGAGGAGGTAGGAAAGGCAAGTTGGTCTCTAAAGATTAAAGCCCTCTTTAATAGATTCTAAGTCACAATTCTGAAGATAGCTGTTCTAGAATGTTGGAATTTTCTTGTCCTAAATATTTGGTGCCTACAGCCTATATCCTAACACATGACTAGTTATAGCTGGCAGCTGGTCTTTGTGCATTGCTACCTGGCAGTGAGACAAGGGGAGTATAGGTGTTGTCCAGATGGGCCATCTCTGTCAGCATGAGGGGGAGGAGCTGTCACCTACCACACTTGCACATCACAAAAACTCTGCCTCATCACACACACAGAGGGATTCACTCACACTAGTCCTTTGTGCCTCTAGACAAGCTGGGGCCAGGGCAGTGAGTCATGAAATTCCAGACACTTCAAAGTGGGCACCAGGTATAAATGGTGGATCACCAGAACCAATTTTGCAGTACACTTCTGGGCCTGCGGACAACTCAGAAAAAGGACTTCTGTGCCGCTCTGCTGTAAAAAGGACTGCCCTGCTACCCTGCTACTCTGCTGCCCTACTGTCCGAGTGAGATGGACTGGACCTGCACCTTGAACCCAGGACCACCAGAGGGACTTCAAGGGCTACTGTGCTGGCTTCCTCATCAGGGCCACATGGACTGAAAAGGCTCCAACCATATTAAACCTCTCACTTGGACTCTCCCTGCTGAGTCCTAACCCCCAAAGTGGTGCCCTGCCAGTACCAGACCCTAGGAAGTGGTGCTAAATGTTCTCTGCCAGCCAAGCTGTGGTCTTATCACAACCAATGCAGCGCAATGCAAACCCGATGCAGCACTTTGGAGTGCTTCATTGGAACCAATGCAGTGCGAAGCAGCTTCAACACAAGCCTGCGTCAAAGACTACCCAGCTCATCGGAACCGCTGCTGTGCAACTCATCCTCAATGCAGACCTTGCAGCCTCTTATTGGAATTGACGTAGCGCAGCACAGCCACGACCCAACCCTGCATCGCAAACCTCTCAGCTCATCGGAACCGCTGCTGTGCGACGCATTCCCAATGCTCTCATCGCACTGAGTGGCACAATGCTCTGCAACCAGAATGCAAGGTACAACTATCAGTGGTTCTAATTTGGCCCCTGGATCCAGCTTGTGCTCCATCGCGGTCTGATGCAACCAGATAACCACAGCTGGCACTTTGTGCTTTTAAGCACTATTTTCACCTAAACGTTAAAAAATTCCATATTCTCAGTTCTACTAATTGGATTTTTGTCTTTTTAGTCTCAAATAATCTATTCAATTTTACTCTATGTTACTCAATTGGTGTGGAATTTTTCTGGTGGTGTGTGCTCGGCTCTGGCTCAGCTCACACTACTAGCTTTCTTTTGCACCCACCTCTGTCTGAGACTCGGGTTTAGTGCACAAGGGCATTAGTCACCTGATCAAATTATTGATTAAAGGCAATGACTAGAAACCTCAACACCTGTCTACATACACCAATTTGACAATTCTATCTTCAAGGATTCTGGTAGCAAAGTCAAAGAAGAGTGCGGGCAGTTGCAAATACATTTAAAATAAGTGATTAATCCAGGTCAGAGACTCCAGGCCATTGTGTTGCATGTGTCCGTAGTCAGGTACGAAAGCATGGTGTGGTAGCTACAGCCATTCACAGACCGCACATTTTCCATTTTAATTACCACAACATTTGCACAGACATACAATTTTACTGATACCACTATATAGTGCAGAAATGATAATGTGTGGAAATTGAGTTTCATCTAATATTTGTCAAATGTGCATCACCAATTAAGATGTCTTGATTTGTTTTGGCCCTATTAAAATCTTTGTTTCCATCACTCTTTAGAATTAGAAATAAACACTTAATTTATGCTTTCCTGTTTGTTTATTCGAAATATATGTACAGTCCATTTATAGGTAATTAAATTTTGTTTTGTGAGGAAGAAAACAACATCCTATAGCCTTTCTTCCCACACCAGTAAGGCTTTCACATAGCTCTCTTTACAAAACCCTCACACTTGGCAGTAAGAGAAAAGAAGCAAGCACTAATCCCCATTGCAAAAGAATAAGCAGCAATTTGTTAGAAGACTAGAGTGACATTAGACCGCTGCCGCACTGCAAGTGGGACACATAAAGAATCAAAATGTAAATGCTGGTTCACGTTTGGAACTTCAGCATGGTTATGCAGGCGCTCAATCAGGGCTCGAGGGGCGGTTGTTGTTTGTCCCCTTCCCACCTCTGGGCCCCGGGGCATTGCACCAGCTGCTCCACTGCTAGGGCTGCACAAGGTAGCCCCTTCAAACATGTGCCCTATGCTTTTTGGGGTGAGGTACATTTGTTAATGGTAATTAATAGGAATATTTCGGTCTGGGTTTTGGGATACTCTGTACGAACTCCAAGACAAGTGTCCATTTCCTATCTGGAATGTCATGTGCCACACACTGCCCCCACCGCATCTTTCTGCTAAACAAGCTGTTATCTCCCTTCATTGGCTCCCCATGAGGAAAGGGCTTGACGTTAAAGCCTTATGTATTGCCTTTAAGGCCTTACACAGTTCTGGACCAGAATATCGAATACACCAGTTCCACCAAGAAATCTCCGGTCTTCCACCCACAATCTGGTTGAGGTCCCCAGATTCCAGCTATATAACTGGGGTGGCAAAAGTTGTGTTACCACCACGTACAAACTGTAGAACTCTTCCTACCCATTTAAAAAAATCCTCAGAATTGCTTCCATTCAGGAAGGCCCTTAAGACCTGGCTTCCACTCTGTAGCTTTTTTCATAATAGGTTTAAGACTCACTCGCCTTCTCCTTTTCCTAGCCATCGTCTTTCAGGTTTAGTGTCTAGACGCCTCCGGGCATTAGTCAGCGCTTTATAAATATATAAAATCGAATCACCATTCTCTAGCGTTGGAGTTTTATTTGCATGTTGGGTAAGTGACGTGCTGTGTAACACAGTCAGTGCCTACTTCCCCTGTCCATGAGTGAGCAAGTGTTATAATTGACCCGAAGTGACCAGCTCCAACCAGTCCTGACCCCATGTGAGAGTTTACCTTTTACCGCACAAGGATTCGGCGAGAGCTTTTCACATGGACTTGGACATGCACAGCTTAAGTGAGAAGAATTTTTAGAACTTTATATGAAACCTCCATATTAGCAATAAACATATGAGTGAGAGGTGCCGGGTCAGATGGAGTTCTGGTCCTGAGGAGACTCACTATATGTGGTACCGTGGGTCGAAACATCTGGATTCATAAGCTACCCACATTGTGTATATGTTTTGTATGTTAATTACTGCACTTCTGTACCTATGAGCACTGCGCTGCCTGCACCTTTTCTAAGACACTGATTGGCACCATTGATATAAAGTACGTAATAAAACGGTCATTTGTTATACATGATCCATATTGACATGTATTTATACTAGGCCTGGGCGTGAAATTCTGCTCTGCTCGGGGAGTTTGCAAAGTTGTTCCCACTCCGCGTAGCGCACAGAGTTCTAACTCTGCTCCGCGTAGCGCGCAGAGTTCTAACTCTGCTCCGCGTAGCGCGCAGAGTTCTGAAAAACTCTGCTTGCCAATGTTGAGTTAGAGAGCACGAGTATGGAAGATCTTAGTCGAGACCACCTCCTGGCGAGATTTCTCAGCACAGGCAGTCGCGGATGGCCGCTACCACTCGAGTTGAGGAACCTTCCATTCAAGGTGTGGAAGCTGCCCCTCTAGTAGAACATCAACTTGAGTGGCAGAAAGAAGCTGCGCCCTCTTGTGATGCGTATGGTGCTCTTCGCGCTGGGACAAACATCCGACGCTAAAAATCAGCGCGAACACTGCAGCCTAACCACTCCGCCACTTGTGGATCTCCGCGTAGCGAAGCAGAGTTTTTTCCACGCTCGTGCTTGCCAATGTTAAGTTGGAGAGCACGAGTATGGAAGATCTTAGTCGAGACCACCTCCTGGCGAGATTTCTCAGCACAGGCAGTCGCGGATGGCCGCTACCACTCGAGTTGAGGAACCTTCCATTCAAGGTGTGGAAGCTGCCCCTCTAGTAGAGCATCAACCGGAGTGGCAGAAAGAAGCTGCGCCCTCTTGTGATGCGTATGGTGCTCTTCGCGCTGGGACAAACATCCGACGCTAAAAATCAGCGACACTGCAGCCTAACCACTCCGCCACTTGTGGATCTCCGCGTAGCGAAGCAGATTTTTTTGGGGTCACTTGTCAGAGTTCTGCATAGTGGAACTCCGCGAACTCCACCCAGACCAAATATGTACCTCATGGGGCGACAGGAGTTATTCACTCGTAACCATTTGTTTTATGTTTGCCCATGCGGGACCCAACGCGCGTACCCATGCGTTATACATATGAAACTGGCTGACTTCCAGGTCGTATGTCTCATGAATGTCTTGACTCACTTCAGTTATTATGAAAACATTTTATTTTATTGAAATTAGACACCACGGTATAGACTTTAATGACTAGTCTCACCCAAAACAACCACCCACATAACTTTCCGGTGAGAAAATATATACCCTATTTTCAACTTTGCTTTCCAGAAAGAGGTCAAATGATACTGCTTTCTCCCAACCAAATTAAACCATTCATAGGACACTCTGGGGCTCAATGTCACCTCTCTCATGAACTTAGCACAGTGGGAATATTTGCAAGGGAAATGTATCCCGAATGTCCACAATTATTTAGGTAACGTGGACCTAAAAAATTGCACACGTTTTGAAGCATGTTCAGAGGGCAGACTGATCACTGTGCTGCAGAAAGGATTTTTAAGCTGAGGTGAGGGAATGGTAGGATATTGTCTAGGTCAAAACACAGATGAAATTGCGACCCAATGTTTGTACTTAATGAAAATATATTTAATTACATGGAGAGCGTATTAAAGATCACTGCATTTTTTGACTCATTTCAAAATGTTATTCTTTAAATTGAACGAGCGCTGCGACAACCTCGTTCTAACGTGGTCCCAAACGAGTTCTCAAGTGAATCTCTGTTTTTCTGGATGTGAAGATTCTCTTCTTTTGCCCTGTGCATGATCATGACTTGTAAAATAGGCACTTAGTAGTGTTTTTGCTGGGTTCCTCTTTATCTTCTGTTTATTTTTCCCGCTCCCTCAATGCTCCTTTTGTGCGTACAATTTCCTCTCATGCCTTTGGTGTATTTTTATCTTATGTTTTACTGGTTCTACATTTTTTATTTCTTGAACTCTTGCACTCAGAAGTGTGGCACCCCCCTACTCCTCCCTGTTCTTACTTACCAACATTTACTCGCCAACAGTTGCTTTTCCCAGCAGTCCATTTTTAACATTCCCCAAAAATCGAGCTGTATCAATATTCCCATTCTGCCCAGAGGAAACCTAATGTAAACAAAGATGAAAGATGTGCATGTCTAAAATTAAGCTCCCACCCCATGTGTGCGTCAGTCTGCTTTTGATTTCTCTGCTGTAGGAAAGGAGGACTTGTTTTGTCAGAGACTCGGGAGACTTAAACGGATTCATCAACAACACCAACTACTATGACATCATTTACAGAGGCCATAACCCGACGGGCTGTGTTGTGCTAGGCTGGAGATCAGTACAGGATAAAGCATGAAATTAAATCTTGAAATCTTTTGTGATGACAGCATTATATAGTTGATACTTATAATGTTTCTTGTATAACCATCTGAAAGCCAAGAGCGTGTCAGGATTGGGCCCGTTTGCGGCCGTCTGCAGCTGGACAAAGCTGGGCTGGCCAACATCTCTTGATTTTAGGCTCTGATTTTCTAGGAACCCCAACATTATAGGTGAGCAATATCTTATTTAACAACTACTATTGTTTAGGAATCGTCTAGAATTGCATCTGTGCAACTGTTTTGGTCACCTACTCCTTTGACTGGCTAAAAGGTTGGATGTGCACATAAATCTAAATCCGGTATTTGTAAAGCGAGAACTACTTACCCGTAAGGGTCTAAGGTGCTGAAGGTGAGATTACCTGAGCTATTGCCCAGAGTCACATGGTCCTGAGCTGGGCTGTTGCCAGGGATCGAACCATTAGCCCTGCCCTCCGGAGTCAGCCCTCCAGGCTGCTGCGCCACTCAGTAGGTGCCCAATTTATCAACCATTTGTTAACATTCTATCTCCTTAAACTGTAAGGGTCTCATGGGAAAAAGAAAGGTGCCTGGGGGCAGGGCCAATCATAAACCAATCAGTGTATCTTGTAGTACCACATTGGACTCTTTCTTGGCTAGGGCAAATGGTGTCTTCTCTAAGGAAATTGACCTAGCTGAAAGGTTCCTTTCTTTGGATTTCTGTGCGCACCCGAGTATTAGTGATGGAAACTCTTAGCAAAATACAAAGACAGCCAAAGTGCATTTACAATGCAAAAAACCATGTAGTTAAGTGGCCAGATAATAATCTCCTGACCATTGAGCTACACAAACGTCCTAAGAGATCAGCCTATGGAAATACCCATTCCAACTGGGGTCAGCTACTTGAGCAAATTAAGGTCATTCCTGAGGCTTGTGTTACTCTCTTGCCTAAGAAGGTGAAGAATCTAGAAACTGTTGTCCATAAACCTATCAGGCCATGTAATGAGGGGAAGATGATTATCGCTAGTGCTGGGCTGAGAGGGTCGGCGAACACTTGTGCCACCTTGGACGGCACAAATCTCTCGCACGCTGTAATAACAGGTTTTCTGAGCCCCTGAAGATACTGAATAGGTGGGGTTGACCTCAGTGGAGAGCTGAGGATAAGTGTATTTCCCTTGAACATGAACCAGCAGCTAAATCTCATGTGATGTGCCTGAGGTATGCCCATGTATCAACACATCACATTTTCTGCCATTGTCCTCTTTCTGCACAATAACATTATTGCGTTGACCTTTTGCAAATATTCACGTGTGTGACAATGTTGGATTAGTTGCTCTGAAACTGCTTTGCTTATACATCTCGCTTCGCACAACAGTATCATGATGCCTTGAACACTGAGTGCAAGGCCTTTAAGCATGATGTACAAATGTCGTTTTATCTTCATCCATGGGGCAACAGGGCTATCTGCATATCCATAACAATGCTAATCTGCATATACATTGCAAGGATTATTTTTATTATAAATAAAGAAGCATTTTTGGGGGTTAGCAGAGAAGACACTTCAGCTGACGTCGAGGGGCCCCTGTATGCTGAGGCATCACCAAGCAGCTAACTAACATCTCCGTGAGTGGTGTCCAGCTTGGGACCAAGACGGGGTCCTACATTCTTTCCCACCAGGTAATGGGGTTGGATCATCCCGTGGGGGGATTCTTGGCTATACACCTACATACCCTCTAGATACACATAGAGTAGGGATTGCATAGTAGTAGTATGTCTGATTATTACCTTGTTTTATATGCCTGCAGATATACACTGGTTTAGCACCATGGTGGAACTATATCTCCTATTCACTCCTTTGGTGCTTTCAATCACTTTCATTTGCTTCTGTCTTCTGATTATCACAGCACATGTATCCCATACAAGAATAACGCTGATTCAATTAATATATTAAAAACGTCCCTTTGTGTATTCTCTGTATGCTTCTCTGAGAACAAGAGCGCACAAATGACTGAGCAAAAGGGTTCCAGTGAAGTACTGGGTATTTTAGACCCAGCGGTGCAGGGGCACACACCCTATGACTTCTGGGTTCACCCTGTTCCGGACCTACAGAAACACAGAGTCTTCTGGGTGAAGTCAAAGATTCGTTTATTGGCTGCAGACCAATTACAGGTATCCTAGAAGTACAACAGCGTGTATGTTCTCAGGAGACTGCTGAAAATCATAGGAACGGACTTCTCCTTAAGTACAAAATATCATGCTCCAGGCACACATTCCTTGGTTTACGATATGGCCATTATAAGTATACATTACAAACGAAAAAGCAGAGTCATGATGACCATCCCACATCCCAGTTCGGCCAGCCCACAATGATTTACACAGTAAGGTTCAGATCCCACATTTGATGTAAATAGACCCCCCAATAAACATGAGCATCTCCTGTTTTGGGAAACAAGTCATAAAGCAGGAACAAGCAGGTGTGGAAGAGATTAGCCGGGGGATTGTGTAGAATGAAAGGGTTTTATGACGGGTCAAGCCCTGATGCTAATCACAGGTGGACGGAGGAAGGGGAGCTCGTGAGACCGGTTTGACCCGGGGCAGCAGAGCCAGCTGCCTGGGTCACAGAGAAGTCAGAGGGAAAGCCCATGTACTGTGAGGCCCGTATTTACTCCATTATAGCCTATGTGAGGGCAATGACAAGATGGCCACTGCTTCCAAAATGGAACCCGCGTAGTGGAGCAGAATAACGTGTACACAGTGCATTCATAGCTAGAACGATATATAAAGCACTCGTACATGCCGCATTTACCATTTGCGGTTCGCTAATACCAAGATAGACAGGGGTAGGGCCCTGTCCCCTACGCGGTCCCGAATATTAAAGTACGACAGACCCTCCTTTTGCCCTTACATAGGCAATCACTATACTCATCTTAATCCGAGTCTAGGTCAATGTTCACGAAGTCATGGAGATGTTGCTGTAGCTTCATCCTATTACTTAGCTCGTCCCTCGATACAGGTTTCCTTACACATAAGGTAGCACAGAGACCACATATCGCGGGAGCACACTGTATACACAGGCAGAACAGGAAAAGAATGGCTAAGATCATTCCAATGACCATCAGAACTTTCCAACCCCAGGCAGATATCAATTCCCAGAACCACCCCACCAGTGACCAATCTCCCTTATCCACGTGTATGGCTTCAGATATTTTATGGAGTTTGGAGATGGCTTGATACACTGTTGGAGCATTATCTGGTATGAAAATGCAGCAACTGGATTGGATGACCTTGCATACCCCACCGCGGTCTGCAAGAATAACGTCTAGAACCATGCGGTTCTGCAGAGTCATAAGGCGATCCGCTTGGAGCTCAGCTGTCAGATTACTAAGGGCACCAGCCGTTACATTGACAGTGGATTCAACCACACGAGTCAGCTGTCTCAGGTTCCTACTATTGACCATAGGTCCCCAAAACGGCAGGAAACCCAAGAAGAAGTCTCCTGCTTCCTGACCGGCAGTATCTTCCTTACTAATCACACCTCTCACAACTCTGGTCTTGTGATAGTCAGAGGCAGCAGTAAATGTCAGCGGTAGCAAGTTCGCAATATAACATGTGCCCGAGAAATCAGGGGGCAGCCATGTATATGCTCGGTCATTACAGATGAAATATGTGCCCTTAGCAGCCAAAAACGCAGGGGAAAACTGTGACGGGAAGGTGTACGTTTCAGTACAGTCACTTCTTCCCAGTTGAGCTCTAGGATTCTGACCATTACCCTGTAAGCAGAACCGACCCATGTGGGGTACGACCCAGATTGGAGACGAGATTTTTCGCTGTCTTTCACCCAGACTAATACTATACCCCGTCGCGTTCCATCCTACATAAGGTCTCAACTCTTCTTTGGGAATGGATGAGTATGCATCGATATCCCTACTCATATCGGCAACTCCTTTCATCAAAGCCTTATTATTGGTGATAGGTCTGATGGAACGCGGTTGGCGAGGGGAATAGGTATCTAGAGCATAGAGAAACATGGTTTGGAATGCCCATGACGATCCATTGTAACTGTACGGCAGCACCAGGTAGGGAATACCCTTGTTAATGGTATGTGGCATTAACCCACACACCCAGCAATTGGTCGTATTCATTACTAGTTGGTGCTGGTGCAAGAGCTGGATAAATGAGTTATTTACAAACTCTGATCGTCTGGTCTGTTCGTGCTCAGGCAAAGGGTGAAAAGAGTGAGAGGAGGCAGTAGAAAGAGGTATAGGCTGTTGAGTGGGTGCAATGGGCTTTTGAGCGGAGAAGAACACAAATCCTACAATAAACATTATGATACTACACAGTGTAAAAAGGCACAAAAAGACAAAACATTTACTTTTCATAATTTTACACATCCTTGCGTTAAAGTTCATTTCCTCAATTGGTCTCTCCATCTTAAAAAACTCCATCCTCTACTCGGGCCGCTCGCGGTGGATGAGTTTCTTCTGCTGAGGGGCACGCCTGTCAGTCCAGGGAAACGCCCTAGACCAACCAGAACCGTTGACCTAGCGTCTTCGGCCTGTACCCCAAAGTCTTGGCACCGCGACCCTGCGGCAGAACCCGGATGGTGGTTCGAAAAACAAAAATCAAGAAAGTCCTTCAGATGGGAGAGCAAAAAATGTCAAAAGGGAAATCGTAAGGAAATCTTTATTTGTCCATGGGCCTAGGTCTCAAATTATAGCGGAGACGGCCAGGTGCTGTTTGGTCTTGAAACAAAAGTTCAGGCTCAGTGGTGTCCAGTCGATTTGATGGTGGCACAGCTTCCTGCAGAATATTGTTACTCTCTTGGTCTGAAACTGTGCCTTTTAAGCGTGCGTCACTGAATGGTGCAAAACGAGGTACAGTGTCTGTCTCAGAGTCGGCGATACCCTCCTTGACCCACTGGTCATATGGCAGAGGCAAGGGGACTACTTTGCAGCGGGTACCATGAATCCAGTGCTTCTTCCCTTTCACTCGCACTGCTGATCTTGTCGAAAGAAGAACAAGATGAGGGCCGATCCAGCGAGGCTCGTCGTTGCTCTTGCGCTGGAAATTTCGGACTAGCACCCACGTACCAGGGTTGATAGGGTGTCCAGGAGGTTCAGAGGCTTGGGGAAGAGTATCATGTACCTGTTGGTGCAAAACACGCAGTTTAACAGTCAAATCATACAGGTAATCGAGCAGTACTGGATGTTCTATCTCACTAAATTTCGCCGGTCTTGGCACGCCCCATACATTAGCCGGGCGGCCAAAGACGACCTCATAAGGGCTAAGCCCCACTCGTGAGTGTATGGTCATTCTGGTGGACAGGAGTGCTAGAGGCAGAGCGTCAGGCCATTTAAGACCGGTGCTCGCCTGGATTTTGGCCAGCTTGAGCTTTAAGGCTCCATTGTAGCGTTCTACTAATCCAGCTGATTGGGGGTGATTTGCAGCATGGAACTTCTGCTTTATCCCTAGCCCTTCACATACATTCTTCATCACTTTACCCACAAACTCACTTCCGTTATCACACCACACCATTCTTGGCATCCCAAACCTAGGGAAAAATTCCTTCACAAGGGCTTTGGCTGTGGATAGGGCAGTGTTATCTTTCAGAGGATAAGCCTCTATCCATTTTGAGAAAGCACAAACAACCACCAATACATATTTCAGGTTGTTGCATCTTTCCATGTGAATAAAGTCCAGCTGCAAAACTTCAAATGGACATGATGGGGGTGCAAAGTGACCAGCCGGAGTTGGGGTTCCCCTACCAGGCTTGTACTTCAAGCATACTATGCAATTCTTGACCACATTCTCTGCACACTTGGGAATCCCAGCATTCTGCCATACTGGAGCCAACAACTTGCATATACCTTTCGTACTGATATGTGCCATTCCATGTGCCATGGTAACCACTGGAAGCACATATGCATCAGGCAACAACCATCGCCTATGTTCTGTCAGATCAATCCAACAACCATTCTCATCCAACTTACCCATACTTTCTCTCCACTTGCTTAACTCTTCCTCTGTGGCTTCAGCTTGAAGCGACTTCACACTCTCTATTGTGTTTTCACACATCCCAACATCATTAACCCATCTTGCAGGGCCTGCAACATACATTCTAGTCTTCACATTCTGTGCCGTTTCTTTCGCGGTCTCATCAGCAAACGCATTCCCACGTCCAACATTATCTGTAACTTTCCTGTGCGCACTGCATTTCATGATCGCAACTTGCAACGGTAGGGTCAGTGACTCAAGGAGATCATTCACCAGCTTGCCATTCTGAATTTTAGCTCCATGTGACGTCAGGAACCCACGCTCTTTCCACAGTCGCCCAAAATTATGAGCCACGCCAAAGGCGTACTGGCTATCTGTGTATATGTTTACTCTCATTCCTTCAGACAACACACATGCTCTCGTGAGGGCGATTAATTCTGCTGCTTGGGCCGAATTATGTGGCACTCGTGCAGTTTCCACGACCGTGTGCAAAGTCGTGATAGCATATGCAGCAGTCGTGTCACCATTAGGGAGCTTGAAACATGACCCATCTACCCATAAAGTGCCATCACACTCAGTCAGGGGAGTATCTTTTAGATCTACTCTCCCTTTCGTCTCTTCTTCTGTTCTGAACAGACAGTCATGTTGCTCAATCTCATCTGAGTCTGCTGGAATTGGCAACAATGTAGCTGGATTCAGCGTATTGCATCTTTTTATGTGTATGTGGTTAGCTAACAGTGTAAGTTCATAACCTGATAGCCGCGCACTAGTCAAGTGTTGTGTCTTGGTCCTATTTAATAATGTGTCTACAGCGTGTGGAACCATAACGATCAATGTGTTGTCCATTACCAAACCAGCAGATTGTCGGATAGACATCGCTGCAGCAGCTGTCGCTCTCAGACAGCTTGGCAATGCCCTCGCTACAGGGTCCAAGGTAGATGAAAAATATGCGCATGGGCGCGGTCTGTCGCCAAAAGGCTGTGTTAACACTGACAACGCACATCCATCTTTCTCGTGAACATACAATGTAAAAGGCTTACTGTAGTCGGGGGTACCCAACACAGGTGCTGAACATAATACATTACGCAATTCCACAAAACTTTTCTGGCACTCTTCAGACCATGGGATAGGATTTGGTGTGTCTTTGCATGTTAAGGCTAACAAAGGTTTTGCCAATAAAGAAAAACTAGGGATCCAATGCCTACAGTATGAAGTGATGCCCAAGAAAGCACGTACTTCTCTCTGTGTTTTCGGCACACTCAACTGTGCAATGGCTTGAATTCTTTCTGGGGTCAGTTTCCTTCCCTCCTTCGATAAGAGATGACCTAAGTAGGTCACTTCTTGTCGACAATATTGCAGCTTAGAGAGAGACACTTTGTGATGGAAAACGGATAAATGGCGCAACAGTGACAATGTGGCTTCTTTACAAATCTTTTCAGTATCCGCGGCGATCAGTAAATCGTCCACGTACTGAATCAGAATAGCGCCACTAGGTAAAACAAGTGCATCAAGCTGCGCTTTCAAAGCTTGACTGTATATGGATGGACTCTCACAGTAGCCCTGGGGAGCGCGTTTGAAGCGGAAGCTTCGGCCTCCCAGACTAAAACCAAAAATGTCCCTGCTCTCTTCTGCAATTGGGATACTAAAGAAAGCATTCTTTAAATCGATCACTGAAAACCATGCAGCAGAGGCTGGAATCATCGTTAACAAGGCAGTTATATCGGGGACAACCGGAAACTGTGGCACAACAATCTTATTAACCTCTCTAAGATCAATCACAAATCTGTAAACAGGTGGCTGTGAAGGGTCCGTTCGTTTTAAGACAGGTAAAATCGGGCTATTGCAAACGTTGCCTCTTGTCTCTTCTATCACACCCTTATTAATCAAGTCGCTGACAATGTCTAACAATGCTTTCTGCCCTTCATTAGAGATCTTGTACTGGGGAATACGTGGCAGTCTGACATTAGCCTTTAAAGTCACCACATATGGCGGTATCTCCAAGAGGCCCACATCATTGGGACCAGTAGCCCAAAGGGCATCCGGAAGGGATGACAATTCAGGTGGCATTGTGTTTTTAGACAAGTACATTGGGGAAATCACTTTCTTACCTAATGTAAGTTGTACTCCTGAAGGAGAACAGTACAGTGTAGCGTGCAATCTTTTCAACAAATCTAATCCTAGCAAATTCTCACCACAACCTGTTGTCAGAATCAGGGGTGCTTTCAGCTCGCAAGGTCCAACAGAAAGTGACATGGGACTGGAAATCGGGTTCCTAACTGGGGCGCCAGAAAAACCTACTGAAACATTTATATCGCCAGACAAAGGTGCGCCAGGGAGTTTTGAATGCATGATTGAACTCTTTGCAGCACCAGTGTCTAGCAGAAAAGGCTCCGTTACATTTGCTGTAGTCACCTCAACATACGGTCCACTCTGATCCACTGGCACTGAAACAACTCCCTCTCTCTGTCTACGGCTGTCCTAGTAATCATTATTCTCTGCATCACCGTCCTCTGCATAATAATCATTATTATAATACTGGGCCGTATTACTAATCGCGTTAACTTGCTGGTCAAAGCTATTGATGGTACTTTGAGGCGGCAGAGGACGCGCGTTCTGGGGAACACTTCCACGCCCTCTGCCTCTAGGAGCTTGCTGACCACCCCTACCTCTTGCGCCATACATATTACCGTTCCGCTGCATTAATTTAGGGCAACTATATTTAAAATGACCTTCCTCTTTACAGTATGAACATTGGTTGGGACCTACAGGGACACGTGGTTGGTAATACCCATTCATTTGCTGATTGTTCTGAAACTGTTGGGGTTGGTGATAGACACCTTGGGGTTGCCTATAATTATTCTGACCTCCACGTGGCGGATAGGCCTGCTGTAAAAGGACCTTTGTCTTTAGTTCCTTCGTTTTCTTCTCTGTTCTATCTTTCTCGTCCTTATCTCTGTTTTCATAATACTGTGCAGTAGCCAGTATTTGCGCTGAAGAAGAAACAGCCCAAGAACTTTCTGAATCTTTTAACTTTTTACACAGGTCAGGAAGTAAATTCTGCACAAACTTATCCACAAACAGCCGTTGGCCACCCTCAGTACTCATATCTTGCCCACTGTGATCAATAAACGTTTCTTCAAACCTAGTAAAGAAGTCTGACACTGTCTCATCTTTCTTCTGCTTGCATGCGGATAACTTGTCCCAATTTACGCGCATCGCAGGCATTATTGTCTTCATATACGTGATGATTCTACCAGGCAATTCAGCAACTAAAGGTTCTGGTTTCGCACCACCAGTTTGTCTAGCATCAGCAGCAACAATGTTAGTCCATGTATCCCCTAGTTCTGCATTGTGATCTACATTACGAATTGATCCCCATAGAGGCTGTGGAACAACATTACCAAACAACATGTCTATGTCGGCCAGATTCATAATGCATGACCCTGCCGTCTGTGACAACTCTTTATAATAACCTGCTGGGTTTTTACGGGGATCAGGCAAGGACTGCTTAAGCGCTAACACCTCAGAGCGCTTCCATGGAACATGCACCCAAACACGCTGGAAATGCGCTGCCACAGCGGGGTTACCACCGGCAGCTGCAACCGCTTCCTTCCATACCGGGGGAACTTCTCTCATAGGGTATTGGCGCGCTTTTGCCTTTTTCCCCACAAGGACGTCTTGTTCAAACAATGACTGTTGGCAATCATCATTCCTAAAGGACAATACAACCGCAACTGCTATATCTACTTCGCGGTCCACAATTATACCAGTTCCAAAATCGAACCTCACTCTACACAACTCCTGCGGGTTCGGATTTTTACCACTATCCTCCAATTCTTCACAGAGAATTTCGCACATTTTCTCAAACACATATCTCTGTTTAGGGGCATCCCATTGATGGAAAACGTTGACAACTGATTCCACATCATACAGTGAAGGAAAAACGATCCATCTACGCGCCATGTTATCTATTACCTTTTTCTCATCGGGGTTAGGCAATTGGCTGCGCAACTGCTTACGCTGTAAACCAGGAGTCGCACCAGATGACTCGAAGAGAGGAGACATTAATGTAGTAACCACATTAGCTAAGCGCTGTCGCGCTGAAGGAGAAGCTGAGGCGAGAACAGGGGGAAAAACAGAGGGAAGAAAAGAGGATGTAGAGACGGGTACTGGAGTGGTGGAAGGAAGAGTGTTATGGGAGGCAGTTGCTGAATTAGGCAAAGTCGCAGGAAGTGCGGGGGCAGTTGGAAGCACAACTGGCGGCGCTTGAGAGGGCTGCGCTACAGGGATAGGAACTGGCTGCAAAGCAACTGGCGGTTGCGGCAAGGCTTGCAGTATATGCACTGCAGGCGGCATATTTACAAGCTGGGGAGGCGCCGTGGCAGTTTGAGCATACGGGGGTGGCGAACTCAACAAATGTGACATCAGGGGATCTTTCTCCTTTTCTTCGGACTCATTCTGCTTAGAATGTGGTAAAGCTGGGTAACATTTGTCAATCCCTAACTTACGCTGCCTGTGCAATTGCTCATTCATTTGCTCCTCTTCATTGTCTTTAAATTGTACAGCTGCTTGCATTACTGACATACCTCTCTCTCTCTTATTCTTTTTCGCTAACTTAATTTCCTTTTGTTTGGCTTCCTTTCGCCATAAGCGGAAAGAGTCAAACATCGCCGGCCGGGCTTTCTTCTTAAACAATTTAATTTCCAAATTATCTAAAATATCGGTATCAAAACTACCATTTTGGGGCCATTTTAAAACACCATCTTTCCTGGTGTAGTGGATCCACACTTCGTTATATGCAATGGGGCCTACGCCATGTTTTACATAGAGCTCATAAGTTGGAGTTCCAACCGGAGGAACCGGACATGATTCCTCTAGCTGGAAATCTTTTCCACAACCCAAACAGAATATTCTACCAAATAGTCCAGAACCAGGCATCTTTGCTCACTAGTCTAGATCCAAACGTCAAAGGATTATCGAATACGATATTCTCGTGAATACACGAGTCCTCTGGTTTTGGCGTTTGCAAACTCCAAAGTACCAAATTACCAAATCAAACGATCCCGAAGGATACCAAAAACAAATAGGAGACGCTCCACTTATACTTAACTGAATATTGCTGATCGATGGCGTCACCAGAAGACTCTCTCGATTGTTTCGCTCTCTCAAAACTCGTCAAGGGTCCAAAACAGGTCGATTAATCAGGGCAGCAGTCCTTCGTAGCCGTCGGGACGCGGAGAACCTCGCAGAAAAGACTTTCGGACCACGTCGACATGCAGGGGTCGATGAAGTGGCGGCCTTCCTCCGGAATTTCCACACGAAGCTCCTCACGAACCTCTGGCTTGGACGTCCCGAGTTGGGCGCCAAACTGAAGTACTGGGTATTTTAGACCCAGCGGTGCAGGGGCACACACCCTATGACTTCTGGGTTCACCCTGTTCCGGACCTACAGAAACACAGAGTCTTCTGGGTGAAGTCAAAGATTCGTTTATTGGCTGCAGACCAATTACAGGTATCCTAGAAGTACAACAGCGTGTATGTTCTCAGGAGACTGCTGAAAATCATAGGAACGGACTTCTCCTTAAGTACAAAATATCATGCTCCAGGCACACATTCCTTGGTTTACGATATGGCCATTATAAGTATACATTACAAACGAAAAAGCAGAGTCATGATGACCATCCCACATTCCAGTTCGGCCAGCCCACAATGATTTACACAGTAAGGTTCAGATCCCACATTTGATGTAAATAGACCCCCCAATAAACATGAGCATCTCCTGTTTTGGGAAACAAGTCATAAAGCAGGAACAAGCAGGTGTGGAAGAGATTAGCCGGGGGATTGTGTAGAATGAAAGGGTTTTATGACGGGTCAAGCCCTGATGCTAATCACAGGTGGACGGAGGAAGGGGAGCTCGTGAGACCGGTTTGACCCGGGGCAGCAGAGCCAGCTGCCCGGGTCACAGAGAAGTCAGAGGGAAAGCCCATGTACTGTGAGGCCTGTATTTACTCCATTATAGCCTATGTGAGGGCAATGACAAGATGGCCACTGCTTCCAAAATGGAACCCGCGTAGTGGAGCAGAATAACGTGTACACAGTGCATTCATAGCTAGAACGATATATAAAGCACTCGTACATGCCGCATTTACCATTTGCGGTTCGCTAATACCAAGATAGACAGGGGTAGGGCCCTGTCCCCTACGCGGTCCCAAATATTAAAGTACGACACCAGACCTGTTAGCACAATCCCTGAGGGGTCAGGGTTGTCATGTTCAGTGGTTGCCAGAAACCATTCACCACCTGTTAGGCCAGGGGGGCTTATGGTGGCACTGTAAGCTAGCGGATCTCTAGGCCAACATATACTACGGGGTGCATGAAATCAGTCTAGGCACCTCACCCAAATGTTATGTTGTCCACAAACACGCAGATCCTACGGATTAGTGTAAACTTCATGACACTCAGTCTGAACTGGTCAATCCACTTTGCCACTGGATTCAAGCAAGCCTGGCTGAAGACGGCTGAAATGCCAGAAACCGGTCCTAGGAAGCTTGTTTCCGGTCCAGGGAAGATAGGGCTTGGCAGTTCGGGCTGGACTGTTCCCATGAGGCACAGGGTCAGACTGATTTGCATATGGCCATGTCTGAACTGGGGTGGCAGAGTGGGCTAAAGAACGGTGATGGATTAAACCCAGATCAGTTGACTGGGGGTGAGTGCTTGCAATGTTCAACACTCTGTCCATCATTTCCTTTGGTTTTGCCTCAATCCACTGTGCTTACATCTCCTTCCCAGTTGTTGTCCATATGTGGCTGTGCTGACTAATGTACCACTCTAGTCTCCAATTGATGTGGAATTCTCCCTCCAACTTAATAAGGTCTACCATTGGTTATCCCAAAACACAAATTTCCATATTGCAGAATTTAATGACATCTTGTTTGTTAGAAGGGAAAGGTGGATTGTTTCTTCAACAAAGCATCTGGAGGTGGATTGTATTGTTATTAACTGCAGGCACCCGAGTCTAGCCCATCGTCTCATTTTATCTAATAGTTGACAGAGCCATACAGCTGGGGTGTTTTTTTTAACAAACCTTTGCAGTCCAGATTGAAGTTTCTGCCGCATTGGTACCCACCATTCACTGACACAACTGATGCTTAACTGCCCCGCACAGCTGCCAGTAGATTCTCCCCCTTATTGGATTTAGAGGACACCAATTGACAGTCAATTGACACTACTCTGTCTTTGAGTGCAACAAAAACTTTTAAGGCCTCTACTGATCCTTCAGAATTATCATCCCTGGGCACGGCCTACAGTAGAGACCCTTTCATTAATCTCTTTTGCTGGGATATTGCTGTCTATTGATAGAGCGCAACGTTGCACTTTATATCGTAGGGGCGCATTATAATTAGGGTTAGTCCGCACCCACACATAATCTATTGTTGTATTAATATTAAGGTATTAGAACGTGAATTATAATAAGATGTATGTGAAGTGTTAGATATTTTCTTCGTGTAATCAAAGTATTAAAGTAGTTGATGTACTTGTTTAGGGAAATTATATATGTGTGAAGTGTATTCATGACTAATATCCGATTGGCCGCACTCTGCTAGTCCTACCAGCGTGTTACCCCAAAGAATTGTGGCCCATGAAGTAGCGTCGGCGGCTACGCCTATGCCAAAAGTTTAAAATGAAAAGTGTCGCGTTAGCCATCCCTGGACACGTGTTTCGAGGTAGTTGCCTCTCGTCATCAGGGAGTAGGTATGTGTGTAGGGTTGCTGCGTAGGCTGCCAAAAAATATTCTCAGGTAAAGTACCACTCAAGGCGCGCAGTTGCGTAGCCATGGGCTCGTCAGCCCCACCGGCTCAAGGGATCCTCGATGTAAACAAAAATCCGATTGGGTGCACTCTGCTAGTCCTACCAGCGTGTTACCCCAAAGAATTGTGGTCCATGAAGTAGCGCCGGCGGCTACGCCTATGCCAAAAGTTTAAAATGAAAAGTGTCGCGATAGCCATCCCTGGACACGTGTTTCGAGGTAGTTGCTTCTCGTCAGCAGGGAGCAGGTATGTGTGTAGGGTTGCTGCGTAGGCTGCCAAAAAATATTCTCAGGTAAAGTACCACTCAAGGCGCGCACGTGCGTAGCCATGGGCTCGTCAGCCCCACCGGCTCAAGGGAGCCTGAATGTAAACAAAAATCCGATTGGCTGCACTCCGCTAGTCCTACCAGCGTGTTACCCTAAAGAATTGTGGTCCATGAAGTAGCGTCGGCGGCTACGCCTATGCCAAAAGTTTAAAATGAAAAGTGTCGCGTTAGCCATCCCTGGACACGTGTTTCAAGGTAGTTGCCTCTCGTCAGCAGGGAGTAGGTATGTGTGTAGGGTTGCTGCGAGGCTATTAGAAACAACAAGAGAGAGAGGGTCGAGTTATACTCTTAATCCACCGAAATCAATGAAAAAAACAACGAAAGAGTGTATATAGGAGGGCTCGGCGGTCACTCGTAGGTGAAATCACCTGGCTGAGGACTTGGACGACTTGCTCTGTAGTCCCGCCACCCGCCTTCTTGCCCAAGGAGCATTTCCTCAACTTCATTTACATATACGAGGTTTCCCTTGAATTAGTGGAAGACCCCCGATGTAACCGTGAGTGTATCGGTTCGTTACACCTGAGGTTTGGATAAGCCTTAGCGTGCTTATACCGCCAAGGTGTTTTTTTCATGATTAGGTCCTGACGAAAGCTTGGTGAAACACATAGATAAGCTGAAACATGTTGACCACTTGATCATAAACAGGATTGGCCTGACCAACTTAAAGTCAGGAATTGATATCCACCACTATTTTTAAATTGTTCATATGTCGCCATCATTAAAAAAATTTTGGCAGACGACATATGACTTTTAATTCACATTTGATTTCTACTCACTGTACACTTCACTTTCTAATCTGACAACAGTTGCTCCGCCATACTATAAGCGTCGAAGCACACCAGGGGTGCACAAGGCACCACTGGCAAAACCCCATGATGAAGCATGTCACCAACTATGTTGGTGAGTGAGGGTTTTATTTTAAGATCAGATTGATTTTGTCTCACTGGCACTTAGTACATTATCTAAGAGATCAACCGGCTGGTTGTACCTCTTGCTGCGTAGGCTGCCAAAAAATATTCTCAGGTAAAGTACCACTAAAGGACCATAGTTCCTTGGGGCAACTGGCTGGTAAGACGAGCAGTGTGCGGCCAATTGGATTTGTTGTATTAAGGCTTACTTGAGCCATTTGGGCTGATGAGCCCTGGACCAGCACCAGCGCGCCATTAGAGGTACTTTACCTGTTAATACGTTATTGCCAGTCTACGCGGCACCCCATACACTCACCTACTCCCTGCTGATGAGAGGCAACTACCTCAAAACACGTGTCCAGGGATGGCTAATGCGACACTTACTTTCTTTCAACACTGTGGCACAGGCGTACTCGCCGTCACCACTACATGGACCATAGTTCCTTGGGGCAACTTGCTGGTAAGACGAGCAGTGTGCGGCCAATTGGATTTGTTGTATTAAGGCTCCCTTGAGCCATTTGGGCTGACGAGCCCTGGACCAGCACCTGCACGCCATGAGAGGTACTTTACCTGTTAATACGTTATTGGCAGTCTACGCGGCACCCCATACACTCACCTACTCCCTGCTGACGAGAGGCAACTACCTCGAAACACGTGTCCAGGGATGGCTAATGCGACACTTACTTTCTTTCAACACTGTGGCACAGGCGTACTCGCCGTCGCCACTACATGGACCATAGTTCCTTGGGGCAACTTGCTGGTAAGACGAGCAGTGTGCGGCCAATTGGATTTGTTGTATTAGGGCTCCCTTGAGCCATTTGGGCTGACGAGCCCTGGACCAGCACCTGCGCGTCATGAGAGGTGCTTTACCTGTTAATACGTTATTGGCAGTCTATGCTGCACCCCATACACTCACCTACTCCCTGCTGACAAGAGGCAACTACCTCGAAACACGTGTCCAGGGCTGGCTAATGCGACACTTACTTTCTTTCAACACTGTGGCACAGGCGTACTCGCCGTCGCCACTACATGGACCATATTTCCTTGGGGCAACTTGCTGGTAAGACGAGCAGTGTGCGGCCAATTGGATTTGTTGTATTAAGGCTCCCTTGAGCCATTTGGGCTGACGAGCCCTGGACCAGCACCTGCGCGCCATGAGAGGTACTTTACCTGTTAATACGTTATTGGCAGTCTACGCGGCACCCCATACACTCACCTACTCCCTGCTGACGAGAGGCAACTACCTCGAAACACGTGTCCAGGGATGGCTAATGCGACACTTACTTTCTTTCAACACTGTGGCACAGGCGTACTCGCCATCGCCACTACATGGACCATAGTTCCTTGGGGCAACTTGCTGGTAAGACGAGCAGTGTGCGGCCAATTGGATTTGTTGTATTCATGACTAATGAATTTTCATATAAAGGCTCATATAATGTGTGCATTTTAATGACCGATATATGTTTGTATTTTAAAAAGTGGGCACTGTTCTTATGTTAGCTGAATTCGATAGGCCTAACTTTCGTTTCTCCCTGTTTGCCCTCTACGAAAGTGTTAATTGGAGTTATGTGTCCATGGGAAAGTTTCTTTCACGTCTCTTGCAGGTGCAGGAATTCGTCCTCGTTAGTTAGAATAACATCTTTGTTTTAGGAGTAAGGCAGACTAGGGAGGAGAGGATGTCTTTGAACGAGTGGAGTTGATAATGAAGAAGGATTCCTTTCGTGTCTGGAAAGGCCTGGGAACTAAGGTCATCGAGAAAGAACCTGGACGTACTATTGCTTCTTGGAAAGTTACTTACAAGGCGATGTTCAACTGGACAAAATAGTCATGTGATGTATTTGGGGTGTGATGTTCGCCTTTTGTATTAAGGCTAGGGAAAGAGCCCAGAGGGCCATACCTGAAGAGGGGAGAGCATCTTAGAATGAGCTCTGTAGCTTTAAGCCACTCAACCCATTTAACATAAGTGTTCTCCTTAGGAAGACTTCATGTGCTGACACCTTTCTGGGGCTTGCCTGGGAAAGGTTAAGTAGGGATGCCATGATAGAGGTAGCGTAGGGACAGATAGTGTTGTTTCTATTATCTATCAATGAAGAAGACTCTGAGTGTGGTTTCTATGATTATTTGCGCATCGAATTTGGAATGAGCTATTCTGTGCATGTTGCACTGTTAAAATATTATTCAGAGATTCAGATTTGTATTAGTGCCCCAATATTTTTACACTCTCGTTTTGAGGTGTTTATATGTCAAATTATTTTTGGCTTTATAATAAAATGATAGCAATTGGATTAGGAGTCTGTGGTCCTTTGGGGTCATCGGAAATGGTAAAGTAATTGGCTAATGAAATGGTCATCGGCCCGGGGTTCCAGAGTAAACCTAGAACATGGAACCTGGCTCCTTCACTATCGAACTAAGTTGCAGGATCAGGATTGGATTAACTAAATATCCACATTTGATATAAGGAGGATGCAAGGAACTTGGTCCCTGGCCAATATTGCCTAGGATGGTTTTGAAAGTTTTTCTGTTTTAGCTATTGCATCAAATGGTTATAGAGCACGGTGGAGGCAGAGAGGTTGGTAACTATAATTCGCATTGCCTCCGAGAACCGTTGGTATGCCTTGTTCCACCCACTCAATGGGCCACACAGTCAAGGTTCCACCCAGTCATAGTACACATGTATTTTAACCAACATATACTTTTTGGTCTGGGAGGACAGTCAGTTCATGGTTGATTTCTTACAATTAAGAAAAGGCATAGTTCACTCTAACAAATGCACATGACTTAAAGAGCACATATTTACATGACGACTCGGGGGGGGGGGGGGGTTGTAAGCAACACTTGGAACGAGTGACTTCAGTCTTCATCTGTCATATGCATAGGTGTAGATTCCGATCCTGGAGAAACCGGGTACGAATCGTCGGACGGAGCGTTTTCTCCGTCCGACTCGTACCCGGTAAAAAGACCGTACAAACATGCAAGTACGATTCGTACGGAAACACCATTTCCGTACGAATCGGAAAAAACACCGACCGACGAAAAAATACATACGAATGTGATCTGGGACAGCGCATACGCGACATTCGTACGGAGTTAGGCAGCTTTTTATGTACCAGCAAGTACGATTCGTACCGACAGCACTCCGGACGGCAATATTTCTACGGCACCCAAAAAGTGCCAGAAAAGCGAAGTACGCCGCAAAGCGTGAGGAAAAGGGGGCCCGGTACACGCCGAACACCCCCCCAGACCCCTGTACGTACGCGCCATACCCCCAGCCTGCCCGTGTGTACGCGCCGTACCCCCAGCCCCCCGTGTGTACGTGCCAGCCCCCCAGCCCCCCGTGTGTACGTGCCGTACCCCCAGCCCCACCGTGTGTACGCGCCGAACCCCCAGCCCCCCCATGTGTACGCGCCATACCCCCATCCCCCCCGTGTGTATGGAGCGTACCCCCACCCCAGTATGTACGGAGCAGACCCCCACTCACAGTCTATGCTCACCAGGGAGATCTCTTCTTTACCACATGACCTAAGCTTTATTGAGACTATCTGCTTGCCCCAGACACACCTCCTATCCTCTTGTGATAAGGAGACCCCATGTATCCTGTGTAGCCAAGAGGAAGATTGCCCAAGTCTTTGTGCATAATGGCACAAGTCATAACCCTGTTGAATTTATAAAACAGTACTATTGATATTTTTGTTGTGTGCAATCGTGATATACCATAACATTGTAAACCAATCTCATAAGCTGGGTAACTCGTTGTAACTGTCCCACTTGACTACTGGTGTGCCTTTTGATTGCCCATGAGTCATTTAATTTTCGCCCACGTGCTCTGCATTTGATGCAGTTCGTGATTCATAGATATCGCAAGAAATGTGGGCCTCTGATGGTAAATGTGGTGTGTATTTCTGCAAATTAAAAACCTCTCTCTTTTTGACGTCTCTTTACACAATGATCATCTGTCCTTTCTCACATCATTCATTTGACTATGCTCATTTTAGTTACCACCATCCAGCTGGACATAAAAAGTACAAGATTTAAGGTGTTATTATTGACCAGTTGTTTAACATCACGCTTATTATCAGGTGAATTGCTAGTGATATTGAACAAAAATACTTTATTGATATTCTTATATTACTTAATATAACTGCAGATTCCCCACTTGAATCCTTATACCTAAACATATATTTGTGTCTTAATGATCAAGTAGTTGATTGCTGAATTCCTATTTACTATATAGAGCGTCTTAAACAATATTTTATTGAGATGTGAAATCTAGTTGGTGTAGGAATATTACCATCTAGAGAATAATTTTAGATTTTATTGAGGCTTAAAGGTTTTATACTCTATGTAGTAAGTATCTTAAATTTGTGTGCAAGTGAAGTCTTCCCTTAATTGCAAAATCTATGCAGATTCCACTATGAAGCTTCCACCACCACCCGATGCATTTTATGTCTCAGCCTACCAGACTACACAGCTGTTTGCCTTTGACAAAGACATCTTGGCTACTTTCAGAAGGTAGGCCTAGGAATGCATTCAGCCCATTGCTTGCTTTTGACTTTGTGCTTTGAAACTCACTTTTTCTTGCTTTCCATTTGCTGGCTTTCTTTGCATTAGGCTGTCCAGGTTCAAATAATTTCCTCCCTTGCCTAAACCGTATTTAAGGTGTTCTTCCACAAACTTGTTTTCTGTAAGCAGGCCTTTAAATCATGTTCTTATCTAGTAACATTTGCTGGACATTCAAAGACCGACGTCAAATGCCAGACATTGTCATATCCTTGCAAGTTCTCCCTTTTTGTAAACATTCCTGTAAATCTTGTTCTTATCTCATCACATTTGCTGTGTATTCAAAGACTGAGGTCAAATGCCAGGTGTTGTCCAGGCATTGTCATATCCTTGCAAGTTCTCCCTTTTTGTAAACATGCCTGTAAATCTTGTTCTTATCTGATCACATTTGCTGGGTATTCAAAGACTGAGGTCAAATGCCAGGTGTTGTCCTCCCAGGGTGCTTGTTTACTTTTTTTTCTCTGACTTTAAAGTGAGTAGGTTTATGTGACATCATGCTAGATACTGAGAGTATGTAGGAAAGAGTTTCTTTCTAGCACACAACATTTAAATGAATTGTATGAGTATTTCAGAATATCTCAGAATGAGCACATTTTATGTGATTTCTGAAGTGTGTTGGAAACAGATACTTTAATATGATCAAAACAAATCATTACACTGAGGTGATGCAATTTCCACACATTTTCCGCTGTGGACAATGCAGTTTTATTAATAAAAGTGTATATCTGGGCAAATGTAATGGTCATTTCAATTGAAAATAGGTTGTCTGTAGTAGCAGTGTGCTACCAAATCAGGCATACTACACTCCATTCTACTCTGCACCACTTCACTTTACACCACGGCACTGCACTTGCACCACTGCACTCTATTCCACTCTGCACCACCTCACTCACTGCACCACTGCACTCTATTCCACTCTGCACCACCTCACGCTATGGCACTGCACTCTACTCCGTTCTTCACCACTGCAATCAACTCTGCACCACTGCCCTCTAAATCACTGCACACCAATGCAATCTGCACTACTCAAATCTACGCAACTGCACTCTATGCCACTTAATGCTATGCCTCTCTTCTTTATCCTGTACCACTCTACTCTATGTCAATGCACTCTTCGCCACTCTACTCTACACCACTGCAATCTTTGCCACTGCACTCTACACCAACCCAGTCTAGGCCACATCAATCTACATTGCACAGCTCTATTCTACACACCTGTGCTCTGCTCCACTCTGCAACACTGCACTATACACCACTGTACTCTATGCCAATTAACTTTACTCTGTAACACTCAATTCTATGCCCCTGCACTATACGGCAATCCACTGTGCGTCACTCTAATCTACTCTGAGCCACTGCACTCTACACCACATTACTCTATGTCATTACACTATATGCCACTCTACGCAACTGCTCTCTACCCTGTACCCTTCCACTCTATGCCACTTCACTTTACTCTGAAATAACCTTCTCTACTCCACTGCACTCTACACCACTCTACTTCACTCTGCGCGACTCCACTCTATGCCACTGCACTCTATGCCACTCTTCTCTGAACCACTGCACTCTGCACCACTGCACTCGACACAACTGCACTCTGTCACTGCACTCTATGTCACTGCACTATACTCTGCATCACTGTGTTCTACGCCACTGCTCTTTACTTGACTCTACACCATAGCACTCTGACGCTCTACTCTGCAACATTGCACTCTCCGCCACTGTACTCTATGCCACTCTACATTGCAACACTCTATACCAATGCAGTCTACACCAGTCCAATCTACTCTACACTACTCCACTGTACACCCCTCTACGCTACTCCACACTTGCCACTTCAAATACACAACACTCTTTGTACTTCACTCTACAACACTCTACTCCATTCTTCCCCATTCCACTCGGCGACACTCCACTCTCCTCTATGCCACTAACTTTTAGCCATGCTGATGTACAACATGGCTAAAACACATTGGCAAAGCCAATAGCTCTTGCATAGGCAAGACCAATTGGCTTTGCCAATGTTTCTTTATCTTTGCAATTCCTCACCTATTTTTTTTACTCAGAGAGAAGGCACACAGAACGTGCACATTTTCTTAGAAGATCTGGCGAGGGGCGCAAAAAAAGAAATCACTGGGGCTTCCGCAGCCACGGCTTGTCTGTGATTTGAAAGGTGGGTCAGCATGTTGCCTGTGAGAAAACAAAAAAAACTGGAAAGCGTGAAGGGGGCTGAAAGAATGAGGAGAGACAGGTGTGGATGCTACATTGGTAGAAGAGGGATACAAGAAAGAGGGGAGTATAGTGGAAGAGAGAAGGTAGACAGGAGTGAAGTCTAGACAAGAGGAGCAGGTAAAGGTGCAAGTGGGTCCATGAGGTAGAATGGAAATGGCTGAGGAGGACAACTGGGAGGTAAGACACTGCAGCATGTCCTGAATCGTTTTATTGTCTATAGCAGGTGGTAAATAATATCTGTGATATCACCAGCCCTCCATATTATCCATGAATGTTAATGAGGTACGTCGCAATTAACGACCCATTGGGAATCGCTAAAATCATTTGGATGGTGTCCAATTGGGGTCAGCAGACCACCATGTACATGATTACTTTTAAATAAAGCAATACGGGAGGAGGAGCCTAGCGCTTGACCAAGATAGCCGCGTGAGCTTTGAGCTCCCGGGACCCACGCGCCCTCCGTCGATTATCCTGGCTTAAATCCTGTTTTACATGCACGGCATCCTGCAGATGACTCATTGCTGAGGCGATTGATGCTGCCCGGGTTCGGATCGCCCACCGGTAACCGGAGTTGTGCACGGCGGAAGATTGAGGCCTATCTCCGAGGGATGCCAGGGGCTGGCGTTGGCAGGATGCCCGGCCACTAATTGATTAACAGCGGCCTGGCGAGGTGTGAACTGGCGGACGGAGAACGCCGTACTTTCACTTTCACTTTATCGCCCTTTGTTTGCCTAGGCCCGGGAGTGCCTCCTGATGCTTCACTATCCTCTGGACGCCTTGCGCCCTACTCTGACTGGTTATTGCAGATCTGGCTTCTCCTGTTCCCTCTGACTGAGAGAGGGTCGTCTCTTTGCACCGGATTGCTGTGTGCCAGAAATGTCGGGTAAAGCAGAGGTGGATAGGCTGAAACCCAAGGCTACCAGGCGGGGAGCCTATACCCAATCCAACAATATGGATCGCTATGCCCAGCAGAAGGGATCGCCTGGTGGATCGGGCCAGTCGCTGGACGTACAGAAGGCTGCCTCATCCCCGACCCCGGAGCTCTCGTTGCAGGATGTCATGGGTGCGCTCGAGGGGATGCAGGCCTCGATTGGGAGACAGTTTGATGCCCTGGCGCATAAAGTGGATACTATCTTGGTGGATGTCAACCTGATCTGCGCGGATTTGGGCAAAACCAATGAGCGGGTTAAGTCCCTTGATCTCAAGACCACAGGCCTCGCTGATGATGTCTCGGAACTTCAGACCGAAGTTCGTAAGCTGCGGGCCGAGAACGACCTCTCCGCCCGCCGGCTGGAGGACTTTGAGGGCCGGGCCAGGCGCAAAAACGTGCGCATTATTGGGGTCCCGGAATCCTCGGACGAGATCTCCGTAGATCTGCTCGTGGAGGACTTGGTGCTTAACCATCTGAAGCCTAAGTGCCTTGGGAAGTTTTTTGCAGTCGAGCGGGCTCACAGAGTTCCTGGCGGGAGGCCCAGGGCGGGAGCCCCTCCGAGACCGATTGTCGCCCGGCTCTTTCACTTCCGAGATCGGGACGCTATCCTGCAAGCATCGCGGGTGACGGGCCCGGTCCCTTTTCAGAACGCCTCAGTGAGTTTCTATCCTGACTTCACCCAGTTGGTGCAAAAGCAAAGGCAGAGTTTCCTGGGGGTGAAGAGACGTCTTCGGGAGAGGGACCTGAAGTATGCTATGCTTTTCCCTGCCAGATTACGTGTGGTGTATGAGGACCGGACTTTCTTCTTCGAGTCGCCTGCCATGGCCGGAGACTGGTTGGATGCTTTGCCCCGGCGACGGACTGGCGGGGATGCTGCCACAGACATGGAGGGTGACCGGGATGGGCAGGGTTGATGCCTTTGGAGCCAGACTGACTTGTTTTGGTCCCGGACAATGACTTGCGCTGATTGCAGTAATACGGAGGGTTGCGGGAGGAAGATGGGAGCTCTTTCCTCCCTCAGGGTACTTTTTGTAGTTTTGTGTTTTGGTAGGGCGACAGGCACACTGCAAGTTGGGGGGGCTTTGTAAGCTGCAGCAGGGCTGCAGGGTGGGGGGGAGAGTTGGGATGTTGGGGTTGTTGTTGGGGGGTTTGTTTTTGCAAGGCGTAGTAATGGTTGTCAGGGTTGTTCAATGGTGGCTCTTCGGGTGGGGGGTGGGCCTCTTTGTGTGTGGGGATGGGGGGTAGGGGCTTAAATATTATTAGCTGGAATGTTAATGGCTTGGGAGATCGTATTAAGCGGGGGATAGTCTTGCAGTTCTTGAAACGGTCTTTGCCGGATGTGGCCCTACTGCAGGAGACACACCTTATAGGTAATACTTGCTATGCTCTTAATAGAAAAGGTTACAAATTCATCGCTCACTCTGGATTCTCCTCAGGCTCCAGGGGTGTGGGCATCCTTGTTAGAGCTTCACTACCTTTCGAGGTGGACTCCACCATTGTTGATGATAGGGGGAGGTTTGTGGTGGTGGCGGGGAGGTGGGAGGGAAGAACGTTGGTGTTGGTTTCGGTTTATGTCCCTCCTGCCCTGCAGGCCTCCACGTTTGTAGATCTGGGTAGGGCCTTGTTGGACCTCCCGGAGGGTATGCTAGTGGTGGGGGGAGACTTTAATGCTGTCGGCTCTGGGTTGCTGGATAGGTACCCGCCCAGGGACACCGGGGGGGCTCAGAAGTGGCTTCCAGACTTTATAGATACTCTCGGCTTGGTAGACTGCTGGAGGCTCCGGCACCCCACACAGAGCCAATATACCTTCCACTCCGGGGCGCATGGTAGTCTCTCTCGGATTGATTACCTGCTCACTCTGGCTGCGCATGCCTCATTGGTATCGGAGGCTAGGCATATGGCGCCGGGCATATCTGATCATTCGCCAGTGTGGGTCCGGCTGGATGTCGGCCGCGAGGGAGGGGGTAGGGTTGCTCCTATTAACCCCTGGTAATTTCGTGATCCCAAGATGCGCAGTGCGCTGCTGAAGACAGTTGATCACTATTTTAAGGACAATCAGGGTTCCGTTGACTCGGCTGTGTCGTTGTGGGAAGCATTTAAGACCGTGTTGAGAGGGGAGGCCCTCTCCTTGGTAGTGGCCGCCAAGCGACGGAGAGATGGCGAGGTTATACAGGTTGAGGATGAGATCACGGCTTTAGAGGTGGCCCTGGAGGGGGAGGTTACAGCAGCCTCACTGCATAATCTGAGCTTGAAGCAAGCGGAATATAGGGACCTGGTGGCGAATGCCGCCAAGACCCTCAGTAGGGAACAGCAGGGTCGCTTGTACGATGTTGGCGATAAGGCCGGGAAACTCCTAGCGTGGCTGGACAAAAAAGAACGTGTTAATAGAGTGGTGCCGGAGCTGACGAGAGAGGGGGGAGAGGTGGTTGTTGATCCCGAGGGTATAGTACAGTGTTTTTCGGATTATTTCCGTATGGGTTACGCCTCGGTTTCGGATAGGCCAACTGAGGATTCGTGTGACCTCCTGCGTGACATCGCTCTGCCCTGCCTTTCTGACATAGATAGAGATGACCTCGATGGAGATATACCGGTTGATGAGGTGGCGGGTGCTATCCGCGCGCTGAACTCGGGCAAGGCCTCAGGCCCAAATGGTTTGCCGATTGACTTGTATAAGCTGTTTCCGGATAGGGTCGCTCCTCACCTGCGCGCCATGTTCGTGGAGGCGCGGGGGAGTGGGTCCCTTCCGTTGGACCAGCGACTGGCGACGATTGTTGTGATACATAAGGATGGTAAACCCCGGGACAAGTGTGCCTCCTATCGGCCAATATCACTTCTTAATGCTGAGCCGAAAATTCTGGCTAAAATCCTGGCGGGCCGCTTGGTCCGGGTACTTGGAGACCTGATCCACCCGGATCAATCAGGTTTTATCCTGCACCGTAACACTGCGTTAAACCTTAGGCGTCTTCATGGAGTGATTGCCAGGGCGAGCACGCTGCGAGAACCAGCTATTGTGGCGTCTCTTGATGCCACGATGGCTTTTGATACGGTGGAATGGGCATATCTGTGGGCTGTGCTTGTCAAGTTCGGCTTTGGCCCTGGTTTTGTGAGCTGGGTGAGGTTGCTTTATGAGGGTCCCCTTGCGAGTGTTGTGGTAAACGGGCGGGCGTCGACTCCGTTCCAGCTTGGGAGGGGCACCCGGCAGGGTTGCCCCCTGTCGCCTTTGTTGTTCGCCCTTGCTCTCGAGCCGCTGGCGGCGTGGATACGCTGGCACCCGGATATACGTGGACTTAGATGGTCGCCCGATCACGAGGACCGTATTTCGCTCTATGCCGATGATATCCTGTTATATCTCGCCTCGCCCAAGAACTCGCTTATAGTGGTTTGTGACGTTCTGACATCTTTTGGTAAGAACTCTGGTCTTGTCATCAATTGGAGTAAGTCATATCTGTATGTTCTGAGTGGCGATGTTCCACCTGTCCCGCGAACTTGTTCGATCCAGATCGCCCAGCAGGGTTTCTTGTACCTGGGGATTTTTATCTCCACTGATTCCACTTTGCGGTATGAGCGGAACCTGCTCCCTCCCCTGGCGCGTTTGCGGCGGGATGTTGCGGGCTGGCGGAGGATGCCGATCTCCCTCCTCGGACGCGCCGCCTTGTTCAAAATGATGTCTCTTCCCCGTTTCCTCTACGCCTTGCAGAATACTCTTGACTGGGTCCCGGCCAGTTACTTTCGGGAGGTCGAAAGCCTCCAACGATCGTTGTTGTGGGATGGGCGGCCGTGCATAGCGATTGCTAAGTTGACGCTTCCGTGGTACGACGGGGGTATTGCGCTTCCGGACATTCGACGTTATTACTGGGCCACCCAGTTGAGCGCGATTAATCATGGTTTCTATGGTCCGGCTCTAAGCCCCGGCTACGCCATGGACCGATGGTTGTTGCGCGGCGGTAATTATCACAGAGAGTTGTACTCGAGGTCGCTGGACTCGTCCCTCACAGGGCCCACTGGGGTGGCGGTGCGGGTGTGGAAGTTGGCGACTGACTCGCTGGGCTGGAAGGATAGGCTCACCCTTGCTACCCCGTTGTTTGACTCTGAAAAATTGGGGAAGCTTTGGCATACAAAAGGCTTTGAGAAATGGGACTTGATCGGTATCTCCAGGGTTGGAGATTTGCTGATTAAGGGCAGGGTGAAGTCCTTTGAAGAGCTGCAGAAGGAGTATGAGTAGGTGCGTCATGCCCTGCGGTCAGTTCTCGTAAAAGGTGAGAAGGTACCTGAGTCCTCTCCATTGGAGGACCGAATCCTCGATGGCCATATGCCAGAGAGTACGATCTCTCTTATCTATAAGAAATTGATTAATGTTCGGGCTGACCTGCTATTGGGGTTGCGGGATCAATGGACTAGGGACGGTCTTGAGCTGGATGACGAGGACTGGCAGTCTGCGGTTTCCTCTCCTAAGGAGGTCGCGATTCCGTCGCGTCTGCGGCTGGTGCAGCTCAAAATACTCCACAGAGTCTATGTTACGGGGCTAAGGCTGGTTCGTATGGGATTTTCTGAGGAGGGCTTATGTAGGAGGGGCTGTGGTATGGTGGGTACCTTCCTGCATATCATTTGGGAATGTGGCGTCATCATGGAATTTTGGAGGAGAGTCCATGTGGTAATGGGGGAGGTGACGGGCATTGTTATGCAGCCGGAGGCGCGGTGTTGTCTCCTGAATGTTTGGGGGCCTACTGATCATGATGAGGCACAGACCCAGTGGGTGACTCTGGGTAACATGGTGGCTAAGCGAGACATCGCGCGCCTGTGGGGCTCCGCGGGACCCCCCACATTGGCTGCGTGGAAGGAAAACATGGACTGGAGTATGTTTAGGGAAAAGACAGTATATTGCGCTAGAGGGCGACCTCGGAAGTGGCATGCCATTTGGGGGCGGTGGAACCAATATAGGGGGGGCATATGTCTTGCCCCTGATTTGGATCCCCCCGAGGAGCAGCTCTCTCCTTAGCATTCTTTCGAGCTCTGTACATATTTTTGATTGTTAATTGACTTATTGGGTCTCTGCTTTTCCCCTTTTCCTCTTATCACAGCACTGTGACTGATAGACGAGGGGGGTCCGGTCTCCCCTGAGGGGCAATCACCAGGTGTATTCAGTGTTTTTCGCCTTGCTTGGGTTTGGTTTGTGTTTGTGTTTATTTAAAATAGAACCTTTTTGCTTCTCCTTTCTGTGCACTGTGGACGCTCATTTGTACTGCTCTCTTGAAGCTGCCGAACCTCCGGGTTGTCGGCTGAATAGCTGTGTCCCTGATTTTTGATGAATAAAGGTTTTAAAAAAAAATAATAATAATAAAAAAAAATAAAGCAATACGTTTTTTTTAAATGCAGCCCGTTTTCCTTAAAGGAAAATGGGTTGCGCTTAAAAAAGAAAAATGAAACGATTTCTTTTCATTTTTTAAGAGCAGGCAGTGGTCTGTGGGACCATTGCCTGCTCTGAAAAAATGTTTGCACTCATTCCCAAAGCGGAAGGGGTAGAAGGATTGCAGTCCTCCTCCCTGGCTTTCAGAAGGTGAGGGGAATGTTATAGTCAATAGTTTCAACACCACCATACAGGTCCAGAATAAGGACCTCAATGGTATTCTCCTCAACCAGTATAAATAGGCCACTAATGACAAAGTTAATAACCAACTTGTCAAGAAACCTTCGTGGTCATCATGGTTATCAGGGACAAGACTGTTAACTTCAGGGATGAACTGTAGGTGAGTACATGTGGGAAGGGGTGCTGGGCAGCAGGGTTAGCAACAGTGCTACGCGGTCCTTGAAGATTAAAACAGACACTGGTGCAAGACGTGTCATTCCTTCCAAGGTAGAATGCACTTGAAAGTTACAGGCACTAGATCCTGTCATCATGCTGTTTCACCCCCAGAACGTTTAAAAGTAGAGTCACCACCACTGGGCATGATAGTAGAACAAGCATTTGCAACAAAAAAAAAAGAGAGAGAGAGAGAAAAAACTAAGGGCTTTATTTAGAGGTTGACAGACAGGGTACTCCATCAAAACAAGGTATGTATCCCATCCACTGTATTACAAGTGAAATAGGCTATAATGTACTTGAGATACAATGGAAGGGGCATATGCGTGTTTAAGACTGAGTAGCCTGTCCGTCAAACTCTAAGGCAAAAGTGCCTATATTAGGACAAAACCAAGGATCTGTCAGCAGGGACACAAATATTGTCTATTTGCACTTTTGGATAATTTCAGAGAAAGGGAGCACAGCTGAGTGGCAGTAGAAACTAATTTTGAGCTCCGTTCTTGAAGCTGAAAGCAAACCGAACATGGAAATAATTTAGATTGACACGTTACCTTATGCCACCCCTACCTTTAATAGAACTAAGGGTCATTCATGCCCTGAAGAAGGCACACCAAACACAATATCTGATACATGTTGATCACACTCAGGAGGCTAAGTAAACTAAAGAGTGGACTGTTCCAATTAAGAAAATGCATCTCACAAATATGCTGGATAACATTACCATAATCTGGCATCTTTCCTGTATAAATCCACCTAGGATACGAAGTAATTTGTTGGCTTCCAGCAGGGATTTAAGTGAACCTGGAGATTTTCTTTTTAAGTACTGCATTAATTATTTACTGTCCGATTAATAAACGGAGTGTAGATAATCACATAATATTATATATATATATATATATATATATATATATATATATATATATATATATATATATATATATTAGAAATAGCATGCCACACTACAATTTATAAACAATTTTAAAATAATCATTTAATACATGTATACATTGACTGATTTAGGTTCTCTCATAGATATGTTGACATATGGAAAATAGTTAACAATGAAAAAGGGCACAACTGATTCAATACTGTTTGAAGTCTGTAATATATCCATTTTTTTTCCAGAATTGTTTTACTTTTTAAGTGAAGGGTCTTGAACAGGGCGTGAGAGCAGGTATCCTGATGGGACCCAACTTTGTTGGCCATGCTATGTATATGATTGATATTTGGGTTCAAAGATGGTTACATTTAAGTCGCAAAACAGGTGGTGTGGCTTTGATTTAGAAGTTATAGAGGGAAGCAGTAAGATGAAGATAACTTTAGCAACATCTTTCATGGTATTTGTAATTTGTTTCAGTATAAAACATATTGTTCCAATTCAGCGAATTGGATGTGAAAGTCATGGGCAAGTAGGCCAGTGCAATTAATATTTTCCTTTAACTCTGAAAAGCTTGTGGGTTGACTTTGGAGTGATATAGATCCTGAAGGACAAGAAACATAACATCTCTATGTGTAAAGCGCACATTCACAAAGAAAGTTTTGTTTATGGTTACCTAATTCAAAGGTACTAATTTTTTTCGACCTCAGATGGATGGATGAAAGGTTGTGCGACCTCTCCATGATTTCAACCTGTTAGTTTCAACATTAGTTCACTGTCCCCCGCACCCTTCCTCATAGGCTTTTTTGGGGTAATGTTATTGTTTTTTCTGACGTGAATGAAATAGGCAACCTTTGCAGAGACAAAGGTGCCCTGCTGGTTTGAAGTAGTGGATGTTTTTCTTGGATTGGATGACTTACAGGAGAAATCAATTTAGCTCCTTGTGGGGAAGAGTTTCATATACTATTGAGTTTGCAACTTTGCCTGATGCAGATAGAGTAAGCTTTAAAATAGGAGCAGACTAGGAATAATTGGGAGAGGAGGGAAGGACCAATGTTAGATCAAAGGGACCAAAGACAAAGGTAGAGATTTTATTGTGACTATAAATGTGGATGAGGCTGGAAGATGGGAAAGGCTGTAGGCATGTGCGTGATGGAGATAATGCATAGGTGATCAGACTAAGAACATGGTTCTGAAGGCATTGTACAAGATTGTCATCCTTTTTAGGTCGAGCCTTGAGCCAGCGTGCAAGCGCTGCTCTGGGGTTGATTTGTGGTAGTAGAGTACAAAAGAGAAGCCATCTTTTTCATTGGCTTGTGTCTTTGTCCTTTCTAAATGCTGCCTTCCGATTGGTTTACAGGCTTAATAGTCCATCTTTATGACTGCCATATAGTCATTTGTATCCTTCCATGGCTACTGGCCCCTTTACTTCGGGTGTTGCAAGGTATGCGTTATTTAGATTGTGAGCACTATTTTCTTCGCGTGCCTTCTACCCCCCTCCCGCAGACCGTGCCTTCTTGCCCCACCCACACTCCCGTTGTTCGTTCCTTCTCGCCCCCCCTGCCCTCCTGTTTGTAATGCAATAGGTCTCCCGTAAATGCAAGTCCTATTTTATTGCAAATGATTGTTTCGCTTGCTGTAGTGCAGCCCATACGCCCTTTAAACTCCCACTAACACTCATTGCTGTATGCACCTCACTGGGCTGCCACATCTGCTGTCGACATTACTGACATTCAGGTGAAGGGCCAGGGTCACGCTTGTGTAGCTTATCGTGTGGCCCAGGCTCTGTATGAACGGGCCTCATTCCCTGGCCTTGGTGACCCCTCCTCCTGCACAGGCGGCCGGCCGGCGATGATCCCTAGCCTGTGGGGGTAATTTCCGCGGACACAAGATACTGCATCAGGTTACTGTTCCCTGGGGAACCCACAGGACAATGTGTACACTTGCGGGAGACCTGTGTACGGGGCCGGATAGAATACTGGTCCATCTGACGAGCCTTTTTCCTCCTACCATGGCTGAATTGTTTTCCCGACATCGCAACAAAGCCCCACTCCGACCCACCAATGGTAACAGCAGTTCAGGCCCTGCGTACTCCACCCTTCCACTGGTGATATGCTATGAGGTCCCCCCTGGGTGCGCAGAGTCTTAGTGGAAACTGCTCGTCTCCCAGACCACGCGGGTCCATCAGTGAGTGAAGGATTATACCACCTGATGCACATGCGGGCTTGCGGGGAACATCTCCCTAGTGTGGACCACTGATACTGGTCATAGTGGAGAGACTTGATCCTTACTTCCAATTGTAAATAACAATACATTTTATTTATGTGTTAGTTTTTAAAATGTTTTTGAAAACATGTGCCACAAAGATTAAAAAATAAAATTGGGCCACTACCTAAATGTGACAGCCATATGCTTGCAATAAAAAATGTAAATGAGAAAAAATAATGGACATACTTAGAATTTTTATGGAATAGCAGAAGTGTTTTCTAGCAGCCAAGTGTACCTAGGACAGGTATGGAAATCCCTTTTAATGTAGTGCACATTACAAGAAAATCAGATTCTTATTGGTACACAGAAAATGGGCTATTAAGGGGCATAGCCAAGGCACCAATGGAGTCAAAACTGAGCTCCTGTTGCCAAGGGCCCGCTGGTACAAGGATCCTGGTAACCCCCGTGCCATAACTTCCACAGTGGATGTGGGAGGAGCCCTCATGGTGACTGTGGGGGAACCTGGCCGCCAGAAGCCCTTTAGAACCCACCTGTGACACCTAAATTTGGTCTGATGAGTCAAAGTCCAAAAGCAAAATGGTGGCCACCGGAGACGTGTAGGCCGCAGTGAGGAGACTGAGTAGCCAGAGGAGTTGAGTGGATAGGCCGGAGAGGCTGTGACTGCTAATGCGGCCCTGGGGCCAAGCCATAGCCCAGAGACACTTGGGGGAGCGGTGACTCCTGTGACAGATGCAAACCCAGGGAACCTGACAATGATGGTGGCTGGATTCCATGGTGGCCAAGGCTACTGTGCTATGGGAGCCACACAGTGAGCCATAGTGGCTGAAGCCTGCTCACTGTGAAGGAAAAGGTGACCTGTTCGCTGCTGAAGTCCCGGGACCAATCTGAGGACTGGAGACACCTGGTGGAGCAGCAACCCTGGAGAACTGCCAGAAATAACTGGGTTCTGTGTGATGGGCCACACCCCACCCTCCTACAACAACAAAGGAGAAAACCCAAAAAGAAATCTGGAACATATCATGGGCCGAAAGTGCCTTGAGGTCATGAAAGGGAAAGTTTTGGCTGTAGGGGCGCTCAGCTGTGCCGGCTAGTGCCAATGGTCAGCTTTCCTGTGAGACGCCCCCCTCATCTGTGGAGGAGCATCAACCAGAGGTGAGAAATTGGGTTCCTGTTAGCGGTGAGTGCCACAAGATCGCACACGGGGGAGTGGAGATGCTCAGTGACGACATAAGGGAAGTCTTCCTGTGGAGACCTAGCCCCGTGCACAGGCACTGCGGGGCTCCATGAGGGGAGAATAAAGAAGTGAGATATCCTGGCAAAAGTGGCCGTCAATACATTCCTACTGCCCAATGGTGGGTATCCAGCATGGGTCCCCAGCCTTGAAGGGGAACCTCCCTGTCAGAAGGCTCAGTCAAGAAAGGGGCCAAACTGGGCTTGGACGTTCACTCTGAAGTAATCCTGGCAACCATTTGTGACACCAAGTGCACCCTGTAACAGAAGATCGAAGCAATAGTGGTGGATATTTGTCTACAATGAGCTCACCACAAGAAGCAGGCAGACAGAATGGAATCCATGCTTGCTCAGCTGCAACCAGTGGTTGCAGACCATGATACCAAACTGTGCAAACTTTAGACAGATGTGGATTCCTCACAGCAAAAGTTTACGAAGCTGTGGGGTGATCCTCCTGATGCGATAACATCTGCCTGGTGGGATTGCCCAAATGTGCAGATGGGTCCTGTGCCAAGCTGTTTGCAGATAGATCAATGGCTGTCATCAACGGTGCTGGACGGGAAGGTTTCAACCCCACACATAGTGGAATGAGCACACAGGTGGCCCGGCAGGTGCCAAGTAACAGGGGCCTGTCCCAGGGGCCTGTCCCAGATCTATATTTGAATTCTTACTGAACTTTAGGGATAGAGACAGCATCCTCCATTGTCCTTGGCACATGGAAGGCAAATCGGTCAACAACTACCAGGACTATACGACTGTGGTGCAGCCTAAATGGGTGATTTTTGCAGTAAAATGAGATTTGCACAACCTCAGCATCAAATATGACCTGTTCTTCCTGGCAATCCTCGAATCATGACAGAATCCAAGACCCTCTAGACTGGCTGAAAAGACCCAGTTAGCCACTGCCTGAGGCACGCGGCACAGAAAACTCTTCCAGATGGCAAACCCAAACGTCTGTGCCACCACTCCAGGGCAACTCCTACCGTGGAAGGCAGAATGGGAGAAACAGGGTCATTGCAGTCCTGCAGGAGCTTTGCCCAGCGCCTCTGCTGAATTGCTGGGAAGCACTGGACAGAGATTCTGGACAGTATGACACAGACACTGTTGTCTCTGAGGAAGATAGAATGGGGCTCCCCCTACTTGTGGTCACCCCTATTTCTGCAGAAGAGGTTATGTGAGTACCAGGGCACCTCAATTGATCCAGGAGGGCTCAACTAGCCACTAAGTGGGTTGCTCAGTCCAGACACGGCTGTGGTTGAGCAGCCAATGACTGTACCAGTGGGGCTTGGTCCTTGCTCAGCCGCATTTGTTATACGGTTCTAGCAGATGCTAATGTATGTTATTCTTTGTGAGGTGGGTGAAATGGTTCTTGGACATTGGGGTGGCCGTAGATATGAACTGAAAGCACAAAGTGGCAGGGAGAGTTGGAGGGGAAGTTGGGTGAGTAAAGCTGTGGCACTGAGTAATAATGAATGGTACTTGGGGTGAAGTGGTTGCTGGTTTCCAGGTAACTCCTAGAGATGTCCCTCACTGAACCTTTGGCTATGAGCAGTGGTCCCTCCCTTAAAATCATGTTGTGAAATGTTAATGGCCTGGGTAAAAAACTTCAAAAGAAGGGTCTTGATGAAGTATCTGACACAACAATCTCTGGACCTCATACTGTTGTAAGAGACAAACCTAGTTGGCAATAACTGCAGGTTCCTGGGCAGAGGTTGTTACAGGACACGGGTACTTGCGGACTACTCCACTGGGTGTCAGGGGACAGGGATACCAACTCGCAGGTCTATGCCATGCCTAGTGACCAAAATATGGACTTGTGGGGATTGTAGAGGGTACATGGAACTGGGAATGACTGGTCGTAGCATCTTGGTTCCTCCCCCCGGGTCTGTAGGGTTGGGCCTAAGTTGGATGGGGGACTGGTTCACTGATATCACTGATGTACTGCTGCTGGTGGTAGGGGACTTTAATCTTACCCTGCAAGGGGACATTGATGAGATACCACACACAGAGGTGCACCCAAGAATGATTCCCACTATGTAAGTTCATGGAGGCTCTGGGTCTGGTGGACATTTGGCAGACTGCCCACCCCAATGGTTAGACAATACTCACACGCATCCTATGCTGCCAAATCCCTGGCACAACTGGACAACTTCCCACCAAAGCATATTTAATAGCACAACCTACCTCCAGTATGGTATTTTGGATCAATCCCCGTTGTGCATTGATCTCTGTCACCCTGGAGTGTGCACCTGCATAAGCTGGAGGTTGGATCTTTGGGAGCTGATGGACTGGGGTGACCGATGATATATACAGAAAAAAGACAATAGAATACTTCCAGGCCAACAGGGTGCTGGAGGCCTCTGAGGTGGTGCTCTGGGAGGCCTCTAAAGCAGTGCTAAGGGGTCACATGAAAGCTGATGTTACAAAGAAGAGATCAGGTACAAAAGGGTGAGGCGACACATGTGGAGGGTCCTGATTCACAGCTGGCTGACCATCTGTCTAACTAAGGGAACACTACAGTTACAGCATTAGGAAGCCAGAACGCTCTACAGGGTGAAACAGAGTTGGATCTATGAGCAGGGAAATAAGTCAGGGAAGCTATTGGCTTGGATTGCCAAGAGGGAGGTAAGCAAGACATGGATCCCCACTATCCGTACACCGTGGGGGCACACTGATGTCTAGCAAAGAATGGACCTTTACACAGTTTTTCCAAGACCTCTTCCAGAGGCTTAGAAGGACATACGTGCATTCATAGCCAACATCCTAGTTCCCTAGTTGAGGAGATCAGATAGACAGGCCCTAGAAATGGACATCATGGAGGGGCGAGATTACAGAGGCCCTATCTCAACCAAAAAGCAAGAAATCATTAAAATTAAATGGCTTTACCCTGGAAATTTTTCAAATGTGTCAAAAGTAAGGTAGTGCAGCCATTGACAGTCCTGTTTTATAGCTCTCCAGGGCAAAAGGCATCCTACTGAGGGAACTCAGGCAGGCTTACATAGTCCTCATTCATAATTTGTGCAAGGTACCTGAGAACTCTTCTTCATATTGACTGATAGCCCTTTAAAATGTTAAACACCAAAATACTGGCAAACGTTCTGACGAACCACCTGATGCAGGTCATCAATCCCAATCTGGCCCCTGACCAATTCGGCTTAATGACCTAAAGGTCCACAAGACACAACCTCCAATGCCTGTTCGGATGCATGACTCATAGACACATGGAGAGGGAACTGGCTGTAATCATGGTGCTAGATGCCAAGAAAGCCTTCGAATCTCTGGAATGGCCCTACCTAATGACCTATACTAGAGAAGATGGGTTGTGGGCCCTCATTCCTGGCCTGGGTGCACCTACTCTACTGTAATCCAATGGCAATGGTTAGTTTCGAAGGGATTCTCCCAGAGGAGTTTGATTTAGACAGGGCCACCCAACATTGCTGCCCCTATTGCCCCTGCTATTTGCGGTAGCTATGGAGTCATTGGCCAACTGGATCGGGGAGATGCCCTAGTGATAGGACTCCGATGGGACAGCAACTGAGAAGATATTATTTCTCTCTACACCATCAACATCTTGCTTTATCTGGCAGACCTGTACAACTGCCTTTCACAAGTGCAGGAGATTCTCTGAGTCTTTGGCTCCTTTTCAGGCATTAAGATCAACTGGGGTACATCTACAATATACCCCCTCACACCCATGCGGCTATGGTTTCGGTGGTCTTGTCCACTGATGTGGGAGGAGGGGGGTTCACCTACCTGGGTATCTATGTGACCACCGACCGTAATGTATTCATGAGAGAAACCTGAGACAGATTCTGGTGAATTATCGTGGGGATGGGGTGTGGAACACTGGTGCCTCCTACTACTTGGCAGAGCTGCACTATTTAAAATGATCTATCCCCAAGTTCCTCTATGTCTTAGAAAACACACCATTTGAAATCCCTGACCATTACTTTAGGTTGATGGAAGCTGAACTGAGATTATGGTAATGGAACTGGGGTAGCCCTCGTATAGCACTCTCCACTCTGACTAGGTGACAGATGGATGGGGGAATCACTCTCCCTGACCTGCACCCTTACTATTGGGCAGCCCAACTACAAGTGGTTAAGAACTGATCCTTTGGCAGGACATTGGCAATAGGACTTACTGGGTATGTCAAAACTCGGTGACCTAAGAGATGAACTGGGGTGGTTGACCTTTGAGGAATTACAGGGCTTGTATGGCCTATCTTAGGGCCAATTTCTGTGCTATAGGCATATAAGGGTAATCCTACACTGTCACATCACCAATGTCTAAAGTCTAGAGGAGGATAACCCACTGGAATACAGGGTACTTGGCGCCCCGCTACACAGACACGCCATATCCCAGATACACTCCACTCTTCTGGTACACAGTCAATCCTCCTTGCAGACATTGAGGGAGAAATGGGAGGCGAACCTGGGTAGAATGGAGGAAAATGAGTGGGGAGCTGCATATCTCTATTTCCCTATTATGTAGCTATTTAGAATGGCTTCCAACTGTTTGAACTGAAGCTGTTACATAAAGCAAATTACACTCAATCAAGACTGTATGCAGTGGGAGCAACTGACCCAGAACAATGCAGACGAGGTGTGGCAGATGGGACACCTTCTGAACACAGTCATGGGCTGCCCACAATTATCCAGATATTGGTTCTGGTATACAGAGATACAGAGATGACTCTCTTAGCTAATGGGGACAATATGGCCCTGGCAGTGGCAAGGTGTGACGTTTTACTCTACTGTGATAGGAAAGAACCCCGACCATACAAGAATGGAGCTCCAATATGGAATTGTGCAGGCTGGCAAAGGAACCTATATACTGGGTGAGGACGTGTCCCCAAAAGCGCATAAACATATGGAGCCAATTACAGGAATTTATGGATGAGTGATATGAGAAGCAGGAGTCTCCACTGTGTGCCTCCGCTCTAAATTTTGACTCCACGGGTAAACTACAAGAACTCTCGAGGCCCAGAGGGAGAAGGACCATACTGTGATGATGTAAGAAACATGATTTAATTCAGTACTATGTAATCGGACACCTCATACCCAAGACTGTTATTGTGTGCTCCTGTTTTACAATGGTCGCCACGGCACCCTGGTGCAAGGGTGCAATGTTTGTAGATGTTGTTCTAAAAATCTTTAAAAAAATAGGTTAGTTGAAAAAAAAACATATTATTGACTTTGAGTTAATATAACTTTAAAATAGGCTTAAGCACACAGGATGACCAAAAAAAATAAAAAACAATTGTTGGACCTGGCATCCTTGGCGTGGTTTTCCCTGAATTTTTGCCTCTACCTCCTGTTTTTTTGCTGGCTTAGATGCTTTGGGCACTTTACCACTGCTGATCAGTGTCAAAGTGCAGATGCTCCCTGTATAAATTGATATTGTTTATTGGTTCTCCCTGATTGGCATATTTTTTACCAGTAGGTCCCTAGTAAAGTGCACTACATGTGCCAGGGCTGGTAAATCAAATTCCACTAGTGGGCCCGCAGAACTGATTGTGACACCCACATGAGTAGCCCCAAAAAGATGTCTCAGGCATGCCACCGCGTAGCCTGCTCGCAGATTGCTAACTGCCATGTTGACTTGGCAAGTACACCCACTTGCTGGGCCTACCCTTCCCTTTCCCTTGCACATGGGACACCACAATGGGAGGCCCAAGGTACCCCCCTGGGCAGGGAGCAGTGTATGTGAATGGTAGGACATGTACAGGTGTGGGTACAATGTCCTGATAGCGAAATACTGCCAATTTCGTTTTTCACTATTGAAGGGCTATCTTGGCCATAGGACAGTATAGGGAATGCTCTGTAACATTTTTACAAGCATATCTTCCCATAAGAGTAAGATGGAAAATTGGAATCTAGTATCCCTGAACTCAGAATTTAATACCACATCTTTTAGTAAGGATGGTTTTAAAATTCTTTGTTTGAAAATAGCACTTTCAGAAAGTGGTGGTTTTCTTGTCCAACCTTCCTGTGTGCCTCTGCTTGTTTGTGGATTGACTGTCTGGCTTTGGAGTGACAGGGGCTGGGGTGAGTGGGCCTTAGTCTGAATAGGCCGATCTGCATTTGGAGTGGTGGGAGGAGTAGCACCTGTACCTGACTAGGGCTGTGCCTGCCTTCCTCAAAAGACTGGCTCCACCTCCTGCGGTGTGTCTGAAGACCCTGGCCTGCACTGACAAACGAAGAAATTGTGCACTGGCAGAGTGCACCCAGAACTGGTTTGGACTGGGTTCAGGACCCCTTACACAAAGAGAACAAAGGCATTTTGGGGTATAAATATTAGAGCTGAAACCCCTAAACCTCAGATCATCCTAGAATCAAGAAGAACCTTTGCCGAGGAGAAGAGTGGAAGAAACTGAGAAGAAGGACTGCCCTTGCTGCGTGATCTGGGGATAACCTGCAGGTGCTATTCTGACAAGGGGAGGAAGATACCTTCGCTGTGTACTGTGTCCCCTGCTTGAAAGCAAATCTCCAAGGACCTGAGAAGAGCTGGCCTCCTGTTTTGGAAGCTCAGGAATACCAAAGTTTCCAAGTTCTCTGCAACGCTGTGTGTGTGTGTCTGGGCACAGCGTGTAACTTTCGTGAAGCCTGCAGTAAGATCCAGGGGCCGTGATTATCCCAAGTACGGTGTATTTCATACCATCGTCGACCCGACTAGCAGCGCCGCTGTGTGCGCATGTCAGCGCGCAGCCCTGCCTGCATTGGGCCAATCGCAAAGCCTGCTGTGGCTATTTAAAAAACTATGTGCCCAACGCCATCGTCAATTGCCCAAGTTCGCTGACGCCAGACGGAAAGCCGCGCTGGGACCCACGCCACTGCAAGGCATTGCCTAGCAACCAGGACTCTCCTGCACTGTTCCACTCTGGCTCACGGAGCCGCCCAGCAGGACGTCGTCAGCAAGGAAGAGAGAGAGCAGCCCCCCAGGTAACATTCAGATTGAAGTCTGAACTGCTGTGAGTGGAGCTGCCTGTGGCGGGTTGTGGGTCTGCGGGGAGCTGTTCCCGCTAGCGGAGCTTCCTCTCCTGGTAACGACCTGAAGGGATTGGCTGGGGGCCCTGTCTCCGTCAATGTTTTTTGTTGAGAGAGCATCGGGAGGCATATTTTCCTAGCGACTGTCCCCGGAGTCAGCCCTGTTGTTGGTAAAGCGTATTTGAGGGCAGGAGAGGCACCGCACACCGGGGCCAAGGAATGTGTGCTAGTAACGATACTTTTACGAGAGTCAACACAGTCGCTGCATTTGTCAAAAGGAATACATAATCTACAAGTTTGTTTTTAATAATAACCTTCCGAAGAACATTCCAAAGAACATTTCAAAGAATAACTTTAAATGTGTATGCTGGATGTTTGTCGTTTTGGTCTTGTTAAATTTAGATAAAGATCCCATTATTTTTCTAAACCTGAGTGGTGTCCATTTGTTCTGTTCTCACTGGGTTACTGTGAGTGTTAGTACAAATACTTTACACATTGCCTTGGGGATAAACCTGTCTGCTCGTGCCAAGCTACCAAGGGGGCTAGCAGGGGTTATCTAGAGTTTGTTTCCCCCTTACCCTGACTAGAAACAAGGGTCCCTATTTGGTCAAAGGTACCTACCTCTGCCAACTAGAGACCCCATTTCTAACAACAATGAAAAAAGAATGGAAAGAATGGAAAGAAAAAAGTATTGGCAATGTAAATGACTGGCTCACCAGCCTGGGTACTGAAGTGCACTTCTCTTTAGGCAGATGTGGTCCTGAGATTAAACAAAATGCTAATACTAGCAGCACAAGAGAGCCAATTGCTGAACGCTGACCTTTTGCCCCTTGCTGTAGGCTATAAATGATACGCAGTAGCAAAATGTGAATAAGAGTTGAACAGGCCAATGTATGATGAGAGCTGACTCAAAGCCGGTCTATATATGTTTGTATTTTTGATGTTTTTTGATTATGTGAGGATAGTGACACAGCTAAGTCAGGGCCTGATATAGAGTTTGGCAGATGGGTTACTCCTTCGAAAAACATGTTGGATAACCCGTCCGCCATATTACAAGTCCATTATAACCTATGGCACTTGCTACCTGTCTACTAAACCCTAAATCAGGCTCTCAGTCTCTAGGCTGGTTGTGAGGAAACAAACAGATACAACATGCTGTATTGTCTGATTTTTCTTAGTTTATAGGATCGTGTATTATCCCTACGGGTCAGAGTCTCTGATTTCTTATACATGATGCATCTCAATGCCAAGAAAGAAGGACCTGGGATGATTCTGCAATAACCTTATCATTCTCTGTGTGGCTTGGAGGTAGATATGATGTACATCTTCAGCTCCAGAGTGCAGTTGTGAACATCTCTTCATCACATTGAAGATTCTTAAGAAGTGTCCATCTGTTTAAACATAATACTTAAATTAAATGCTGTCCTGATGATCTTAACATTTCTATAAGCAAACAAGGTATTTAATATTGAAAAATGTAATCTTAAATCATTAATATTCTTGTTTATGCATGCAAATACGGTCCATTTCAACAGAAATACATAGCTCAACAGAAGGAGCTTCTAAACACTGATCAAATATTTCGGTTTATAAACCGTCAAAAGTTTAAAGGGGCAGTGGCAGGGATGTGCAAAATTATAATTCCATCCTTAAAGAGCTGTCAAAGTGACAAAATGTAATGAAATTTTCCTGCATGAAAAAAACTTTTTCCTGGAGATGTTTTCCCAAATTGCAGGTTTTGTGACTTGTCTCGACCACAAAACCTAATCTTTCAGATGCAAAAATTTAATTTGAAATATTAATGAATTTATGATGCTGATGAAAGGTGACACAATTTTAGAAATATCTGCACTATGATGGCAAATGCAAACTTCTCAAGTATTCCACACACTATTTTTTTTTAATTCTCAGAATGTGTTAATAGAAAGTTAATTGTCAAATTGATGAAACACTAAGGGGGTCATTAGTATGGAGGGTGGACTTTGTCCGCCCGCCATACCCCCGGGAATCGGGACCACCCGCAATGCCAGCGGCGGTCCCGCACCCTATATTAGGATGTGCCCACCACACTGGTGGGCGCATCGCGCATTTGAAACATTGCAGCGCCCGCCGCAATGCCACAAAGGCAGATTGTGCCTTACAATGCACAACATGACGGGCACTGCGCGGTGCCTGCCACGTTGTACATTGAAATGCAGGGGGGTACCATAGGTGCACCCCCCAACCCCCAGAGTTCCGCCTCCATATTGAACCCTTTTCCACCCGGTTGACTTGTCGACCGGGCGGAAAAGCGGCAGACGGTCTTTCCGTCTGCCGCGGACCTCCCAGCCATCGTAATATGGCGGGGGGTCCTTGCTGCATGGATGGCGGGTGGATTTCCCCCGCCGGGGTGGCGAGGACTACTGCCGGCCCGCCATCCTAATGGGGCCCTAAGTGCGACATATACGACCACTTCATTTTGCAAGTTCCTAATTGCGACTTTTTACAACTTTCAAATAGGAAGTCACAAAATGTGATGTACTGGAGTGTCTAAGACACATTTAGCAATTCCTAATGGAGTCACAATTGACCTACCTCATCAATATTCATGAGATAGGTCTTAATTTGAGACCCAGTGGGATTCATTAAAAACAGAGGGATGGTGGGATGCTGTGGACAACAGATCACCATGTCTGTGTTTGGTTTTAAAAACAGCGATTGTTTTTTCAAATGTAGCCTGTTGTCATTAAAGAAAAACGCGATGCATTTCAAAAAGAAAAATGAAACGTTTCAATGTAGTTTTTTAAGCGTAGGCGGTGGTCCGTGGGACCAATGCCTGCTCTTAAAAAGAACGTTTTTGCAACCATTCGTTTGAGACTTGCTTACCACCTACTTGAAGTAGACGGCCAACTGCGAATGTTTTGCGACCACATTCCAGTCGCAAAACATTTGTACATCCCCCTGTGACTTCCTATTAGGAAGGGAAGCCTTTGACACACCCCTTCCTAATAATGACTCGCAAACCCTATTTTGCCACTCCGTAATTGGTTACCGGCTCACAAAATAGGGTTAGCATATGTCAAAAGGCTATTTAGTGGTCGCTAACGGGCCAATTTTCTATTTGCAACCACCAAAGTCTTTTGTACATGTGGCCCTCAATTTTGAGACATGAAACAGCAATCATCCAAAGTCAGACACTCTGTTGGCACCTATTTATTACACAAATTAATTTTTCTGTAATAAGTGCCTGCAAGGTCATTATGATTTTTGATTATGTGGGGTATGTTTAAAATCCTGTGCATGGCTCATTCGACAAACTTGCTCTTGCTCAACTGCAGGAAAATTCCTTTTTTGCAAGAAAACCCCAATTTTCTTAGGCCTGATGCTGCGGGTTTGTTTGACTCTGAGTACTGGGACTCATTTGAAAGCCCCACAGTGCATGTGCTCTCACCTCTAAAACATGTTGAAATTGTTTATACTCCTAGTTGTCATAGTTAACCTACCTATATGTCCCTTTTATGAGATCAAAGTGTACCCAAAGTCTCTAAGTTAAATGCCACTAGTGGCAGATCTCTGTACTGGGGTGAATGTATGACATTGTTCTGCATTCTGTCCATCAATTGTTGTTTTTGCATTTGTCACCCCGAGTGGGAAGGGTATGCCCAGACGTGGGTCCCTTGCTCTTCATGCCACTGGAAATCAAGCTATCCTGGCTGAAGAGGAGTGAAACCCCGAAACCGGTCCTAGGATGCTTGTTTCCAGTCCATAGAGGACCTGGCTTGGCAGTTCGGGCTGGATTGTTCCCATGAGGCACAGGGTCGAGACTGATTTGCATATGGCTGGGTTCAAACTGGAACGGCATGGTGAACAAAAAAAATATGGATTTAGTCCAAGATCTCTGTACTGGGGTGAATGTATTACATTGTTCTGCATTCTGTCCATCAATTGTTGTTTTTGCACTAGTGGACTGCAACACACATCGTGCCACCCACCAAGTGACAGTGCAAACATGACTGCAGTCCTACCATTGTAGCGTGTCTGTGGCACTTTTAAACTGCAATTCAGCCACTTTCACTGGTCATGTCAGTTTTCAAAATTAATAAGTGATCCTAAGTATGCCTTTATAACCAGTAAAGCTGGAAGCATGAAATGTACAAGTAGAACATGTAGAAATTGAATGTTTTACATATCCTTACAATGAAAAAGCTCCAAAAGCTATATTCCCTGTAGCCAACTTGACTGATCCATAGAAAAGAACTTGATTATATTATAAAATTATAAAATTTAATAATGCTAATTTCAGTTAGAAAACAGTTAAAAATATAAATTAAATAATCATTTTAATGGTTATGCAAAATCCAGTTTAATTGTAAAATAACTAATGAGAAAAAGGTACTTTTAGAAAGTTAAGTTTTCCCATCCTAAACATTCTGGAGGCCCATTTACAAAAGCACCAAATGTCAATTGGCAGCCGTATAGCCCCCTTGATAAGGTGTGAAAACTACTCCCAGTGCAGTACAAATGCTATAGGTGAGGCCATGGGTTTCTCTACCTCTGGCTGAATGACCATCTGGGCTGTGTCCAGGAAATTGATTATCTTCAAAGGCCTACCCTATCACAGGCAAAGGTAAGTTGACATCTGAGCAGGACCTTTCTTAGTTCCCTGAGGCAAGCACCACTCTCATCAGGAGAGGAGCTGCCCCCAGAACACGTTTGCAGTGAGACATCAGGAGGAGTTGCTCATTACTCTTGCCACAACTCTGTGGTAGGCAGAGAGGCTCTGCACAAAGGAAGAAGGATTCTACCAAGTCAGATTTAGGTATAGAGGCGTAGTGTGGGATTGTACTGTAGGGCAAACAGTAACTGCTGCATAATTCTGTAGGTTTACATCAGAGAACGTTTTCCTTATTGATCAGGTAGTAGCCAAGAGCCTTCTCCACCCACAAGTTAGTGCCGGGCATAATTGTTGAACACATAGGTACCTTCTTTAGAACACTACTGGATCTGGGAAGACAGAAGGACAGCATCTGCTGTTGAGATTTGTGAGGAAACCAGAAAGGCTGAACCTACTCCCACTTTTACCCAAGAAAAAGAAATAAACTCCAAGGGTTCATAGGCTTCTGTTAAACTGCAGGGCTACAAAAAGATGCAAGAACCCCATTTTTCTGAAGAGCCCAGCTAGCAAGTTCCTACTCCTACTGGACCTGCCTAGGACCCTACTGGAGGCTTCAGCTGGAGTGAGGCTTGACCTTCAAGTGCTGTTCCTGAGATCCAGCAACCCTTAGATGTGGCAATATGTGATTCTCCTAACAGATTGAAAAACCTGGGATTTAGAAACTTTTTCGCTCCAAATATCTCTGGAGGATGGGGCAAACCAGCCCAGTCAATCTGATTAAAATGCATTGCTTCTAAGTCAAAGATTCAAGTTGCTCTGGCTCAAACATTTCCACAGCGGCAAATCTGTTTCAGAGGGACATTACAGTGAGGTCTCTGGCTTCATGGAACTCTGCTTAACTACAGGTTGCAGCCTTTCCCCACTATAGAAATACGAGCTGCAAAAAAGTGACTAAGTCCGAATGTAGAAATTTTCACCGGGCAAAGGTGCTAAAAGTATCTGTCCAACAAGGAACCTCTTTGGGTGAAAAGGTTACATTTCTCCTTGTCAGTGCTTCTCGCGATAACACAACAGTTACACAAGGGCCTCCTCCAATGGCTATCCTGCCTTGTAGAGCCATTCTCGGCCACAGACTGTTGCCTTGCCCTACTGAGGATATCTGACTTCCATTTCAGAGACTAAGCCAGAAGTTAAGCCTTCTGATTGCATGAAACCTGGTTTTTGTAGCTGACTTACTCACCATTGCAGACGGGCTTAAATCATGCCTTGGTCCAGGTCAAATGTAACCAGATGACCGTGCTTGGTTTCTGCCGTTATTTTATTTTAACATTTATAGATTTATATCTCCTTTTCCCCTTATTGGATTTTTGTCATTTTGATATCAACCTGTTCATTATATTTTTCTCTATTTTTATAAATTGGAGTTTGGGTTTTATTGTGTTGTGTATTTGATCATTTAACTGTTTGGTGCCTCTAAATACTTTACACATTCTCTTAAATTAAGCAGTTTGCTCTGTTCAATCGCTACCAAGGGCTGAGTACAAGTTTAAATTACTGGAACCTCTACTGAACCATACTGCCATTATTACTTGTGGTAGACTGCCTCCCACACCAATTAATAATCCCCATTCTCACACCGCCTCTTTTAGAGATAGAAACAAAAGTTAGGCCCTCATTACGAGTTGGTCCGACAAGTGTCCGACTGCCATTGCTGTGGGATCGAGATCCCCGACATGTAGTCTGCAGCACCACCACCATATTACGATCCAACTGCTGTGAAGGAAATATGGAGTTGACTATTGCGGCTTGTACTGCGGCCCGGAAAAGGGCTGCAGCACAGGTCGCAATTGTAAAATGCATGTCTACAAACATCCATGCACTGTGTGCCAGGCACTATCTGGTGCTTGGCACATGGTACATGGATGTTTAGGGGGCACCACATATTCACCCCAGCCCAAAAGCGGAGGCCCATGGGGGATGGGACCCTGCTAGGGGCCACCAAAGTCCCTTTCTGTCTGACAGTGGGGCTGCCATGTGAAGGCTGAAGGAAAGGGATATCTTAATCCTTACAGCTGTGCATCCGCATGTACCACCCCCATTGTAGGACGTAGGCTACAACCTCCGCCCCGACGGGCTCCTTGATCCTGTCGGATGCGACTGTCTTTCCCCTCGCCCAAATCACTCCGACTGCCGGCATCTTAATCTGGTGGCCGGACGGATAACCTGGATGTTGGTCTGCCCAACATCCTAATGAGGCCTTTAGTTTCCAGCAATGGGGTCTTACCTTGGCCAAAGCAAATTTTTCATGTCCAAGACTTCCTTGTAATGAATAACAAAATGCCGAACGAAAAAGATGACATGACAATCACCCCTTCATTTAATTTTTGCTGAAAGTGCTCCTGTTGGGTTCGAAAAAGGTCTTTGGAAGAGAACATCTAAAAGAGTAGGGATGGCAGAAAAAGTGGGCCAAGTGATTTGGCGACCCTCAGTCCTAAATCAAAATAGCCCCCCAAATTGTGTCCGTATTGCAGAAATTCAGACCCATACCCACATTGGTCTAGATTAAAAAATCACATCTAGCTGTGCTAATATTTTATCTTTTTTAATTTGACCCGAAGTCTTGATATGTTACCTTTAAACTTTGTGATTGAAGTAAAGAATAGTTTGCTGGTGATATTTTTTGCCTTCATATTTTGCAGATCTGATACTTTTAAAAAGTAGCTGAATTTGTCAACCTATGTTTTTCTTTTGTGTAATTCATGAAAGGATTGTAGCTCAATACAATACGTAACTTGTAGTGCAACTTCAAGCGCTTTTCCGAAACAAAAACCAATAGGTCATGCTCTCCAAGTACGAATTGTTTGTGTTGAATTGGCAAACGAGATGCATAGTTCTATATGCATTAAAAGCTGTATGCAAAACTGCAAATCTTTGTATTATTTAGATGCATAGCTCATCATGCTTTAAAAGCTGTTTGCAAACCTGTAACTCGTTGTGTGAATTTCACATGCTAAAATGAATTCTTTGGCAAATGCAACCTGTTTTATATCTTATTAGTCTTTAACAAATGGTGCAAGTTAGCATCCACAGTTATGTGCCATTTTCAAAAAGTGACTATTGAGAAGCAAGTATTCCCTAAGATATTATTTGAGCATATTTGGATGTCATTCACAAAAAAATGTTTATTGTACAATAAATTGTAGAGGACCCTATTACTCAGAGTAATATTGAAAGAAGAGGTGGCGGGAGGCGGAGCTTACACGTTCTTCTGATTCTCCACTATTCCACTTCCGGGAGCCGTGAGGTGACGTGCTGACGTTAGTCAGCTGAGCCTGATGGATTCGCTGAGGCTGAAGTGGAGCAGAACAGTCCTTGGAGATGGCCCTTTTGTTAGGATGGCCCTGCAGGCTTTCAGGAGCCTCTGTTTGCGCCACAGCGGGACTGATATGCTGTAGCTGGTTACAATCCAGTGTTTCTCAGATGTTTCCAAGCCAGTGTTCTCAGGGGTTTCTGTTGGCATGCCGCTGTGCTCTTCAACAGGTCCTGCTGCCTCTTCTATATGCATGGCTCGATGGCTTGGTGAACTGGCGAGGGTAACAGAGAGAGCTGGCAGCGCCCCTTGGTGCGTTTTTTAACTGTCATACTCAGCCTCATGCCGCCTTGAGTGGCTGGAGTGTGCTTATGTTCAAGAGCTGGAGGGAAGACTCACGAGGAAGGAGGTGAGTGGTCTCTATCTGCAAGGAGTTGGGGCAGGTAGACACCCTGCTAGGTTTGTATGTGATATTCAGAGTCTTGTTGAGCATTTCCCTGATACTGGTCCCCCATAACGCTGGGACTGAGCGCTGCTTTTTACGATGCGTCATCAACATTCAAAGGGGTCCCAAGGCAGTAGTGGTGCAGTTGTCGCTACCCAGATGTGGAAAATGCCTGGTGTTCAAGGGTGGCTGGTGGCAGAAAGACCTGAAATATCCTCTCTGACAAAAATTGTTCCACAGAGGAACCCCCTAGTAAGGTGAGATCTCAGTGGCACACAAGAGGATGGCGACAGCTCATTGAATTCAGAGCTCAACTTACCATTCAAGGATTTTGCCTCTCAACTCCTATACCCAGGGTCGGTAATCACAGAGGAAGGTAACAGAGACCTGGAAGCAGGGGTTGATCGAACAGCTGGTTAACTAACCCAGTCAAACCAGCTGGGAGAGGATTTGAATAGCAAGGAAAGACCAAAAGACTGTCCGTTGTTTCCCAAGCCAATAAAAATCAGCTTTATAAGCTGTGTATTAAGGAGCTCCAGGTGGTAATTCAAATGTCCAGGCAGGCAGCAGTAGGCAATATGGAACTTTTCTATTTCTACTGCTGCTATAACATCAGACCAGATGATTAATCCTTTAAACCTAGAAAGCCAATTACTGCATGACCTACCCTCAGGTGTTTTGGGTCCCGCGTCTTGTGAGGTTTGGCAGCCCCACATGAACAATGAAACATAGAGATACCCCACAGCCAGTGGGAGTTTATCGGAGCCTCGGCCAGGCTCACTCTGGGATGATCTGAACCGCTAATTCAGTTTTCTAGAGACCATCCTTACTAACATTGGGGAATTGAAGCAGGCCCAATCCCTGGAAATTGCATCTCTAAATCAGATGTTGAATAAAACAGAGGAAAGTTTGGCTAAGTTCGCGATAAGATTTCAGGAGGAGAAGCAAAGAATATCATATCTAGTGGACAAGTTTGTTTCCCAGAATAAAAATATGTTGGGCGTGTAGAAGAATGTCAACATTACAGTGATAAAATCAAGGAATTCAAACATCATGTTAGGAGATCCTATTTGCAATTAGGGACATCCCAGACGGAACAACGAACAAGGGAAACTGTAAAAGCTTGCTCCAGCTAGCTGAGAATGTGAACAAATTCCACATTTTGCCAGATTTTTCTGAGGATTTGTCGATCATAAGAGCACATATGTTTCCCTTGCAACATAGTTTCAATATGAAATATCCATCACTATCGAATTAAGGAACTGATTCTCTCCAAAGCAGTTAAGTCATTTGCAATTTCAGAGTACCACCAATTCTTAATCTATTCTGATATGCCAATTACAGCTGCTCAATGTCAAAAGGAATTCCAATGCTTGGGGGAGAGTTTGAATTAGTGAATGTTCAGGCTTCCCTGGTGCAGCACTCAAAGCTTAAAGTCCTGTTTAAGACACAGTTTCAACTGAAGGAGAGGGCCAGGAAGTTTTATAAAAAGTTCCAAGAAAGGCGCAGGGTGATAATTAGTTTATGTCAGCATAAAGTGGGAGGCATTGTGATTTAATCTGCATTTGTTAGAATATTGTGATTTGTTTTGTTTTGTTTTTGGCTTTTATGGTTTGTTCTGCAGGACATGATGTGTAGTGGGGAGGCTTGGGCTAAGCTCTAAGTCGACTTTAGGGGTAGCTAACAGCTTTTTGTATGTGTCTTTGCTATTTCACATTAGAGTTTGTAGGTATAAATATGACATGACTATGAATTGGTGATCCTCTTTTTTCAGGAAAAACATTTTAAATCAAACAGTCCGAATATAACGATCCCTAGAAGATTCTTTCATGCTTTTTTTCATCTTCATAGGCAGCAGTATGGGGGGGGCTAATTTCTTGATCAGCAAATATTAATTGGTATATAGTAGATGTCAAGAAGGATGATAAGGGCAAATGGATCGGGGTCAAGGTCTTAGTCGAGGGATTTTTTTTTATTTTGTCAATTATAATGGTCCAGTAGACAACGAGATAGAGACCCTTCGGCAGTTGTATAAAGTTTGCATGGATTGTGTAGGACCTTTAGTTTTTAGGAAAGAATTTTATACACAATTGGAAACCTTGAACAGTGCAAAAATGCAGCTCAAGCCCAAAACTGCAGCTTTATTATCAAGGATTTCGCAGGGGTTCACCCTTGGTGTTTAGATCACCCTGATTTTGTGCAGTTTATTTGTTTTCCACACCGATTTAATATCACATCATGGTTAGATTTTGTTCTTTGCTTTACAACTGATATGCAGTCTGAAGGACTATTTGGGCCAATGTCTTTTCAGATCACCCTATTATCCCATTCGAAATTATGTTAGATGCTCAACCTATGGTAAGGCATAGATGGTAATTTGATAAAATATCATTGACAGATCAGGTATGGCTACATGCAACTAGAGTTTTCTTTTTTAAGGAATTCTTTCAAAATAATCAGAAATCAGCCCCCAGTTTTGTAGTTTGAGAAGCTTTTAAAGCTACTTTGTGGGGCTGGGTGATTGCCTATAAATTAAATAGTGTACATTCCACACGAATACGGGAGATATAGGCAACTATGAAAATGGCTACGGTGACCATTGGGGCTGCAGGAAATAACTTGGATGAACAAATTAGAACGACAAATATGAGCTCCATATAGCATCACAAAATCTTCAGGATTATGTTTTTGACTGAAGAAATTTGTGATGAGAAAACTTTTCAGCAGAAAAAATATGAAGCGAGCCAGCAGATTGGTAAATGTCTTACATGGTCTTCTAAGATTAGGAAGAACAAAAATACAATCCGGGAATTTCTCAATTTGGTTACCAAGGTTCAGAGATCTAAATAAATGAAATTGCAGAGATCTTTTCTCCAGCATTAGAAGGACCACTATCCTAAAACCGATCATGTTCCTCCTGCAAAGCTCAGGCAATATTTTAATTTGCTCGAACTACCTAACTGTGTGGAGAGTGAGACTCAAAAAAATAGTCTCCTAGCAAAATTAACTATTACAGAAGTCGCGAAGTCTCTAAAAGCAATGGCTAATGCAAAAGCATCTGGGAATTATGGTATTCCAATAGAACTATATAAGGAGTTTTCCACTTCTATTTAATCACATAAGGACAGGAATCAATGCTCCCCATTCTTATACAGAAGGAATAGTAGTTAGTTTCCTCAAGTAAGATAAATCACTTTTTAATGTTAACTCATATTGACAAATGAGCCTTTTAAACTCTGATGATAAAGTATACAATAAAGTACTATCAGCACTACTTGCATAAAAGATCATGCATGAGGATTAGAAGGGCTTTTTACCATGTAGATTGATGGCTGCCATACAAGGTGTCTGGTCCAGGCTATAGATTTTTTCTATCAATGAGTCAAAAGTGTCTATACTGATGCTGAGAAGGCCTATAATTAGTGAATGTGGAGGCATTGTCTTTTATTTTGGCAAAATTTGGTTTTCCTTGGCAATTCTTAACAATGCTTCAGAACATTTATAAAGTCACTAAAGGTAATATAGTTATTTATTCAGAGGAGACAGACTCAGTAACAATCAAAAGAGGCAGCCGTCAGGGTAGCCCAATGACTCCAATCCTGTTAACTTTCTATGTCAAAGCTGTAGCGGCTAAGCTTCACAATAGGCCTTCAGTAGCCCCACCATTAGAGGGCTTGGAGAAAATAAAACTGTTTGCAGATGATATCATCTTGTAATTATAAGTAGTGGTAAGTGAATAATTCTGTTTCTCTTACAGGATTGGTGGAATTTTAGCAAATCAGCATTACTGCTGTAATGCGGAGTTCTGGTCAAACTCCACCAATCACCGCATGATGGCATTTTTTCTCACACGCGGCTCTAGAATGGTAAGTTGGTGAATGCAATCAAGATTTGGTGTCCCCTAGTGCAAATTCCGGTCGCTAGGAGAACACTGTGCGTGATTTTCCTGCGCGGGTGGTCGGGACTGTTCACGGTCAGAAGGATGATGCTCAAGTAGGAAATCTACTCAAGCAGCAGCAAAATTAATTCGAGTAGTTGGACCCTCTGGAGTGGTGCTTTTCACTCTGGTTCATGCCCATTGGTGGAACTCGCTGAATATTTATGTAACTCTATGGAATTCTGTGGAGTCAAATTCCAGGAGGTCCGCCCACCTCTATTTAGAAGTCAATAAAGGTGATATCCAAGGAGAATTGGATGAAATCCAGGAACTAAGGGGGCTATAAAATTATTCACTCAAAACCAGAGGTTTTATTGTTCAATGCGGAAGCAAGTGATTTTCTTCAACATCTTCAGCTCCCAGTTCGTATTTGGGGATTTTTGTAACTTCTAACTTTGCAGATTTGCTCATCTTAATTATGTTTCCATGCTGAAGAAAGTGAAGGATTTATTGAATAAAAGGACCATGCTTCCAATATCGTCGATTGGTTGCATTTCTTTCATTGAAAGGGAGAACCAGGCCTGGCAGTTCGGTCTGGACTGTTCCCATGAGGCACAGGGTCAAGACTGATTTGCATATGGCTGGGTCCAAACTGGGGTGGCGTAGTGGGCAAAAGAACAATGGATTTAACCCAGATCTTTTGACTGGGGGAGAATGTTTGCATTGTCAGCATTCCGTCCATCTGTTTGCTTGTTTTAACTTGTACTGCTCACGAAAAAGATTATTAAAATAAATAATTAAATATAGAGGACCGTTCACTCACGAGCAGTGGAAGAACAACGAATCTATTAAAAGAAATGTGAATCATAGAATTGCAGTATAATTAAAAAGAAGAAAAAGTGTTCAGTTCTCGAAGTGGTCATACAGTGAAAAGAAACTCAGTGTGTTGTGTTTGTACTAAAATAAATGCAAATTATCAGAGGAATCATACTAGTCTAAATGCATTAATAGTCCAAGGCGTTTCAACTCTGAGTTTAGAGTAGGGTCATCATCATGACTCATGATCTCGAGCAGAGAAAAATTTGGACCCCCTCAGTGATGAATATAGCATCAGCCAGTGCAACTAGTAGCCATTCAACTGGGAAAGAAAAGTAAGTAAAAAAGGTCTTGACTGTGAATAACCTAAGATGCACTTGAAAAGAATGGAGAAACACCATCCATCCCCATTTTAATACAAATAAAAAAGTGAAATTTATAAAAACTTTTCATTTAGGTACATTTCCTTCTTGATTTGTTTGTAAAGTCCTTGTTATTATGAAGAACGGGGGTGATTGAGTGCAGTTGTAGGGAGTGTTTCCCCATTTAGATGACACAACCTAGTGAACTCATAGCATTCTTGCCTACACAATTTCAGTTCCTAAATCCAAACCTGAATTGAGTGCAGGTTGGACTGGAGCAGCCGGCATCGGCGACCAAGCTGACACTGCTGTGAGTGTCCAGGAGCCCAAGGAGGAGGATTGTGGGGTCTACCAGTGGCAGGTAGGAACCGGCACTGCAGGTTAACATACCGCACAACCGCCCCCTCTGCAGCGGTCATGCAAAACCCCGGCAGGGGATTGGTCGCCTCCTTTGAATGGTCCAGTCAGGAAGGACCAGCTCTCGGCTTGGGAGCACATAAAGAAAGCAGCAAGGTAACATGTCCACTGTTCCATTGATGTAAACAAACATGGAGGAGGGGAGCAATGCACAAACAAACACATCCACAGTTGCCAGGACTGCCAATCCAAACATGCAGTAGTGGGCGTCGACAAAAAGCCTTTTCTCATACACACAATATCTTCAAAGCAAACATCCGTGATCCCTTTCCACTTTGAAAACAGTGAAGAAGGAGCTTACTGCCTGCCATGTCTTTGTCAGCTTTTCTTCCACTCGATCCAGTAATGCACTGTAAGCCCCTCGCCTCCTCCGATGTCTCTGTACAAACAAAAGAATGACTGAGATTCAGAAATGAAGACGTCTGCACAAGACTTTAATGTAATACTCACACAACAAATATGTATTAGCATGAACCCTGCTGCTTAGTCATGACATTAATGTGTATTCATGTTAAAGTGACAGTAAGCAGGTTCTTAATATTTCAAGCAAGTGACTTAGATTGAATGTTGCTCACACACCAAACTGAATTGCTTCTACGCAATCAATTTTAGGGTCAATATCAATGTAAAATTGAAAATAGTAGGCATTTAAATGCAAACCAGCAATGCGTACCTTCCCACACATGCCCGATAGAGGAGTATCAAAGCATTAACCCAAAATGTGAGTGTATAGTTACTGTTTGTCAGGCGGGTGTGATTTAAGTCAGATGAATCACGTTTGCTTATTTCTTTCCATTCTGAGCTCATAGTAGTGGATTCACAGATTTACGCCCCCACTGTGGAGATCTCCGCCTACAGGTTTATATTTGAAATGTAGTCACAAAGTTACTAGTAGCACCTGTACTGTCATTATATCATTCATTAGAGAATCCATCTCTTCATGTAGGGGGTGGCGACTTTTAAATCCTCCTACTGGATGGGTATTTCCTCTGGGAGTTGGTGAATACCATTTGGGTGAGTTTCCCCCCTGGGACTGGCAGAAATGTAGGTGAGTGGAGATTTCTGCACATACATTTGCCTTTCCTAATCAGAAGCATTATGTACAAAAATGAGCAGGATACTATCCAGTTGTGTATGGGACATTCTTCAGGAGCGCACTGTAATTCAGTAGGAGTGTATACTCATTCCAGTTAAATTTAATAACTCGACTATGTGGCTACAATGAAATACAAAGCAGATTTTCAGAGCAAATGTGTTTTGCATACATGTTCGTAGAGCCTTTTTTGGGGATACATTATGTGGCCAGATAGGATACAGGAGAATACTTCTTCAGCCAGACCTAAAACCTCAATTTAAGAAAGTTGTCAATTATATTTAGATTTGTGTGGAATACAGCACAGTCAGAATAGCAGGATGAGGTAGGTTACTAAAGCACTTAGGGTGTCCCTCTTCAATTTCAATTGTCCTGTGTCAACACCTTATTAGTTTCCCTCATTCTTATATTTTGCCCACTTCTCTTCTTACATGGTCTTGTAATCAAGCTTTAAAAAAAAAAAAGATAGCTACCGCCTGTTTAATTTATGTTGATTCTGTAGGAGTCTCACACTCCCATGAGAAGGAATTTGACCTACTATGTAGTATTATATGGAAAGATATACCCCCTGAATGACAAACCGACAAGTGGCTGTAAATATAATTATTAAAACTATCTTCCAGTGGGTCTTTTATGAAATGGTTATAAACAAATCTCTGGCAAAGTTTTTTTTTAAATATTTGTTAATCCCTGTAACATTTTCTAAAGACAACTGCATCTTGCATTTGCTAAGGGGGCGTGGCCATGGAGTCAGGCATTACCATCATGAGGGTAGAGTTGGTGTTCAGGGTAAATCCAAGTGCCTCGGCGAGAGTTGGGGTTCGAAGCAGTCAATGTTCATGTCATTGAGCCAGGTTTGTACTGTCGTGTTTGTTGTTCTTGACAAATAACAGAAGTTCTGTCTTGATCGTGCCTTAAATCAATTTGTATTCATAACATGGACTTTATTATTCATGTTGACATTAATTAATTGAGAAGAACATTAATCATTTCTCAATTACCAGCAATCAGGAGGGTACATTTGTCAAATACCAGCAGCAAGGTGGGTATAATGTTGTTACCTGAACATCTAACATGTAGTATATGCATATTCAGTCATGAGAAAAAATAAGACAAAAACAACAAGTTGAATGAAAGAATTTGAAACTATAGAGCACGTTGTTACTCACAATGAAGCCTACTTAATGGTAGATAGGGTGCGGACGTGCAGCAATTGTCACGAGTAGGCTCATCACTGCTAATCTGTTGTACTACATTGTGAAACCTGTTGAATTTGCTGATTTTATTTGCGCTAGTCACTTTAAAAAACAAAATCCTGCTAGGACCATTTCTCTACTTTAAATCTGCTTATCGCACTTTTGCACTTTACATTGGGCTAACTCAGCCATTTCCTCCCTGTGCTCAGGTCAGTTTAGGTGTGCGGGGCTATCCTTCTCTCCCAGCCTACTTAATGGCAGACAGGATGCAGATGTGCAGCACTTGTCACAAGTTGGCACACTAAAAGCAAGCTTGTGTGCACCCGTCTGCGTCCGGTGGTGCCGGGGGCCAGCCACTATGCCCACAACATTACTTACACCATGGTTGAAATTAAAAACCTTGACTAAACACACTACAAATTAGATCTCTCATTCCAGCAAAAAAAATGCATGACTCAGGTATCTCTAATCCCACCTCTTCCACACCTAACCCTAATGGGACAGATGACCTGCCTCCCAGCAGTAGTACTAGGCAACCCACTAAGTTTATCTGTGGTCCTTAACCTGACCAGCTAAGGTTTTCATACCTTAACACCGGTTGCTTGAAGAAACACAAAATTGAAATCTTGCACTTATTGGATTTTGACTCACCAGACATCCTCTTACTGACCAAAACACGGCTAAAAAAGAGTTCTACCCTGATGTCCTTGCTGCCCTCCCTGAGGACTATTATATCCTCCAAACTAACCATTGTACTGGAAAAACATGAGAAGGTGTCACCTCTATTATCAAGAAACATCTCAGATTCTCCAAACTTACCTTGCAACCCATCAAGTTGCTCGACAGACTTGTGGTAAAATTAGAGTATATAAACTCTCCCCTTATCCATCCCCTCACTTATAGACCCCCTGACTATATACAACACTTACCTTATATATTCTATGAATCTATCTCCCACCTTTTTCTCGACCATGCACAAATTATTCTAGTCCGTGACTTCAGCTACTGGGCAAATCATGACAAGGGTGGACAACTCTCATTAGACTTTTCTGACCTCCTCAGTATTCTGAACATTGAAAAACACATGTCCACCTCAACCCACATTAAAGGCCACACACTAGACCAAGTCTGGACCTCGAAATTAAACTTGTCTACTCTTACAATTTCCCTGTGGGTGTGGTCCGGACATTATCCTATTAAATACACATTAACAGGTCTATCTCCACACAAACCACCACCATGCCCAGGAATCACAACCAGGAGCTGGTCACAAAGGACCTAAATTCCTTTTGTGAGTACCTAATGGTAACCACCATTTGACCCAAATATTAATATCAACCTACCCAGGAATGCTATTTCTGACTGGCTTATTACTGCCAGCGATATCTACGTCCCACCACGTAACTCAAAACAGGCAAGATGTTTTAACACTTCACTGACGACTTAAAGCTAGCCAAACTAGACTTACGTGGCTGCAAGCACAAATGGCGAAAGAACTACTCTCAAGATGCAAAGGAATCCTTTGGTAAACAGCTCAAGGATTTCAAAACTCACATTCTACTAACCAAATCAGCCTTCTTCACTAACAAAATACTTTCTTCCATGAACAAAACAAAAGAGATCTTAAATATAATTTCTGAATTATCCAACCTTGATAGGGTTACCCTACTAATCATCCCCTCTCAGACCCTCTGTGATATGCTCAACACTTGTTTTGTAGTTAAATCAAGACAATTAAAAATAGCATACACACAAGCTCTTTTACTAATAGGGCCACTCCGGAAAATATGAATCCTGTTATCTTAGCCTCTTCCTGTGATGTCAGCAAGGATAGCCTCATGGACTTGTTACTTTTTTTGGCAAAAGTACTGGAGGCACATGTAGCATGAAACCTCTGTTCCTTTTTAGAGGTGTCCAAATTCCTAGATCCATGCCAGGCAGGTTTCCACCCAACCCATTTCACAGAAGCTGTTATTCTCTCTTTTATAGATGACATGTGTAGAGAATGAGACTGAGGTATCACCCAGGCCCTAGTCCTGCTTGACCTATCGGTGGCTCTAGACACAGTGGACCACTTCCTTCTGGTGGACCCTGTCAAGGCTGCTGGGTTGTGGACCTCGACGCTTGATTTGATTACCTCCTTCCTGGAGAACTGCTTCCATTCTGTCCAGCTGACCCCTTTTACCTCAACCAAAGTTCATCTAGACTCTGGAGTAGCCCCAGGGATCCTTCCTCTCCCCTAACTCTTCAATTTGTGCATACGTTCTTTAGTCCACTAATTGAAAAACAGCAACTTTGCTATATGTAACTGCACAGATGATATACAAATACTGCTCAAGAGCGACAACTCCTCCGAATAAATGGAAACCTTCCAATTCAAAATGCGGTTCATAAGTGACTGGATGAATAGTAACTACCTTAAACTTAATTAAGACAAAACCGAAATTGTCATCACCAACAGCAAGATAGACTATTGGATGGCCTCATTCTGCCCCCCCCCCCAAACTGGGAACGCCCCTTCCCCCCAAACTCCAAAAAGTCAGTAAAAAACATTGGGGTGCTCATTGATGAAAAACCTTCCATGAAACCCTAATTCTGGTCAGTGATTTCCTCTTGTTTTTTCCAGCTCTGGAGAATTAGGAAAATTGCCAGATTCCTCACCCTTGAAGTTCTCAATCTTTGTCATTGCTCTAGTTCTCTCTAGAATTAATGATGCAAACTCACTATACATTGGCCTACCTAAATACCTCATTCGCAGGATCCAATTTGTCCAGAACCAAGCAGCCCAGCTAGTATACTGGCAGTCCAAGTCACAACCCCGCTGAAAAACCTCCACTGTCTGCCTGTGGCACAACGGTCCAACTTTAAAACTGGATGTATTATCTATAAAAAGCCCAGTGACAATAGTTCTGCATTTATCACCTCCATAATCCAGAATTACACTCCTAAACGCTCTCTGCGATCCATGTCCATGACCTACCTAACAGTGCCCCAATTAAAAAAAAGAGTGGCTCCAGTTTCTCCGTCCTCGCTCCTAACATTTGGAATTCCCTCTCCCTCGAGATCAGTACAGTACCATGTTACTCATTATTCAGGCAAATCTTAAAAACATTGCTTTTAAACAGGCATATGATTGTTACCCCGGTCCAACAGTAACATTCTGCTTGATCCCCTCAGCACCAAGAAACCATCTAGTGAACGTGCACTCTACAAATTCTCCTTACATTACATTACATTACATCCTGGTGCTGCAGTTTTAAATCCGATAACCCAGATGAAAAGGAAAAAGAGAGAAAGTGAAGCTAACTTGATGAGGGAGTAACAAAGTGCATTGGGGACCAGGACAAGCCAGGTCTCTAAATGCTTTTTATAAAGAGATTCCCATTATATGAACCACAGACGGCTGGGGAGATGGTTCGATGCCTTGAATCCTAGTACCAAGAAGGATTTCCCGCCTTGGGTTTTAAGTCTAAACAAGGGGGACTTAAAGAGATTCATGTGAGAGGATCTCAAGGTTCTTTGGGTCATATAGTGTGTGAATCTTTCTGTTAAGTATTTAGGTACGGTGACGTTGAATGCTTTGCAGACCAGTAAAAGGACAATAAAAAGGATCCTATTGTGTACCGGTAGCCAGAATAACATTTTTAGAGAAGCGAAGCAGAACACTCTCTGTGAAGTTTCAGCACAAGTCTGGCTGTCCCCTGTTGCACCATCTGGTTTGTGAAGTATTTGTTTTGAGGATCCTGCGTCAAGACTGTTACAGTAATCAAGTCTAGAAGTAATAAGAAAGGAAATGTTTTTCTGGTAGCTAATGGGAGGAAGTGAAAAACATTCTTAAGGATTTGATTACGTTAAACCATGTCCTTGCCACAGCAAGAGCTTGAGGATGGAAAGAGAGATTAAGGTATCAAATTTCACTCTTAAATTTCTTGCAACATCACTGTGGTGGGGGATACTGAATTCAGTCACCACTGGATTGGAGAAAAGCAGTTACACTTGTCAAACAGCAGGATCTCCTTTTTGTCTATACTGCACTTTAAGTGGTTAATTGCAGTCAGAGGACAACTTCAGTGAGACAGTTTTGGAAGTTTAGTTCTAAGCCAAAGGACTCTTTATCCAATGACAGAATCAGCTGTGTATCATACGCATATGATGTAGCGATTCCAATAAAAGCTATCGGCAAGATTAGGGTGGCTATGTATATATTGAATAACGCAGGGCTGAGAGATGAGTCATGCAGGACTCCTGATGCCACTGGTCTTTAATCCAATGACAGGGCTTTAAGAGGAATACCACAGTCCTTGATTCATTGAAGGAGTATGCAGTGTGAGATGGTATTGAATGCAGCAAGAGATCCAGTAGGATCAACACCGCATTGTTGCCAGCATCCAGGGTCAGCAGTTTTATGGTATCATAAACTTCCAACATAGCTGATTCTGTGGAATGTTTGGGCCAAAACCAGGTTGCTGGGAATGAAGTACATTCGGATTTTCCAGAAATGAAGTTAGCTAGCCATTAACACATTTTTCAAGCACTTTGGTTAGTACCAGGAGCAATGAGATGCTGCGAAGTTTGGACAGTGTGGCAGGGGGTTCACCACTACCAGTTTGCAGTATGAGGGGCGCTCAGCCATTGACAATGAGATATTGAGAATTTTATTGATAAAAGGGTTGAAAATGTCAAATCCATATGAAGAATGGCAGGGGGACAGGGGTCATTTGGAGAACCAGATTTGCATGAAAGGATGGCCTGTCATCAGGGCCGGACTGGGAACCAAAACCGGTCCTGGCAAAGTGCTCGGCCAGCTCCCTGGGGGTTGGGGAGGCGGCCGAGCTGTTTGCCACAGACGGTTTTGGACGATTTTGTTACAGGGGCCGATTTTGCAGCTATGCTGAAAAAACGGCCCTGTAACAGAAACAGCACCCCAGGGCCCGAAACCGGCCCCCACCCTTGTGGCCACCGGGGGAATTCCCGGTGCCCGCTACGGCCTGTCCGGCCCTGCCTGTCATGATTGTGGGATCTCCTGAGAGGCTACCAGAGTTGCGATCCCTACCTTTGGTCGGACAAACTGCAGTCAAAGAGCAGTGTGATGGTTGGGAAGCCAAGTTGAATGGCAAGTATTTTCTCTTTAAAAAAAAGAGATATGGTCACATAGGGTTCATGGGGGTCAGAGTGGGCGAGGATGGACGTGAGGTTAAGTTTGGGTCAGCTATCATCTTGATCCATTTACGTAGGATGTGAGGGTCCATAGTCATGGTGGACGGGGGCAGTCTGAGTTGATCAAGATTCTGAGGGAGGATCAGATTGTGGTCTGACCAAGCCTGGTGAATAGTTACATCTACTAAGAGATTGGGGTTATTAGAACAAACCCCATTCATGGTATGTCCTGCGATATGCGTAGGGGATTTTACTAGCTGGTCAAGACCAATAATGCTTAAGGTATCAATAAAATGGGATACATTGTGGTTGTTATTGTTCTCAAGATGATAATTAATTTTCCCTAGAATAGTAAAATTAGCATATTGAAGTAAAAAGGGAGCCAGTGCTTCTCCTAAAGAAGCCCAAAAAATAGATCCTGGTTACTGACTTGGGTACAGTGTAGTATGATGGGTTAGTTTACATAGGGTGCCATGTTCTATTAACATTGTTTACAGTGGGTTTAACTCTGTAGAAGACAAATCGTTTTTTGTTTAATTTTCCAACAATGCTTTGAAGTGGGTTAGGGCCATTTCTCTAGACTGTGTTGCAGTGTAATGTGATATTACCCCCTAGATTTCAGTGAAGTCTGCTGGGATATTGTCCGTAAGACATCTAGCGGGCCACCCTATCGGTCAACGGGACCACCAACAGCAAGTCGATTACAATGCGACCGCCTCCAAGTCACATGGTGCAGGGATATGTACCCAAAATCAAGGGCAAGGGGGGGAGGGGGAGGCCGCTACATGCCCCCAATGTCCCTATCCGCCAGCCTTTTCATGGTCGGTGAAATACTATGAAACAGCTGTCAGGGAGGGACATCATAATCCCTATGGCGGTGACTGGTTGACACCGCCACCATTGCAGGGATTGCGAGGCCCTCCGCCGCACTGGCAGGCTCAAGGAGTCCATTGGATGAGTGATGCCCTCACACCGCCCACCTTTGTAATATGGTGAGCAGGAAACCTGTCTACGATGGCGGTGAGACCACTACTGACGGGCTGTCGTTGGCGGTTTCACCACCATTGTAATAGGCCCCTCAGTAACTACACTGCAGTTCTTAACACAAAACTCCATAATAAAAATCAATCAGCATCCCTTTGGTAATTGAAAAGACCACCAATAAGAACCTCAGAACATTTTCTCTTATTTGCTTATGTATTTGTATGCCACTCTTTTTGTTGTATTTCTATGGCAATGCTCCCTTCATCTGTACAGGAAAGATCTGTCCCCAAAGGCAGACACAATACAATGTAAAAACCATCAAAAACTGACGGTATCAGATGTTAATGACATGCAAATAATACTCACTGTAAAAGATGCAGATTTAGGTGGATAGGAGTCATTTGGCAAAATTAACTTTGAATCCCATTTGAGTTCTTGGGGTTTAAATGTTGTGATTCTTTCAGATCTTATGCCCTGCTGTTTGCCGTTTAAGGGGGGAAGTCCATGCACTGGAAAAAGAAAGAATTCCATAAATGGTGGTTTCCAATTTTTCATAATTTGCCACATACCATCTACTTGTTGATGGGCATCATGTCAAGTCCGGGCTTTTCTAAAATTTAAACAAGATTATAAGATGTGAGCCATATTTGCTACATCACAGAACACATTCATTTTTAATGTGGAAGTTATCCAGAAGAGAGAACAAATAAAAGAGAGAGAACAAATGCATAGTCATATAAGAATTCAACTGTTTGAGTGGCCAGGTTTGTTTTAATTGTCACTAGAAATTGTGTAGAAAGTGGGAAGGATATTTATTTCTTCAAAGTATGAGAGGACTAAGGGCCATATGTATCAAGCCTTTTTCCCACTTGCAAACGGGCCGAATCTCAGAATCGGTCCGTTTGCGAATTGGAAAAAGCCTTTTGGGATGTATCACCCCAAAAGTCCATTGCAAAATAGAGAATTGCAAAATTTGCGATTCTCTATTTTGCGGATGCAATTAAGGATTAGCAAATTGCGATTCCTTAAATGCAATTCTGGAAGCACCAGAAATGTGCTATTTGGCCTTAAGAAATTGCAAATTACCACCACCTTCAAATTGGTGTCAATTTGCGATTGTTTTTTTAAAAGTGCCATATGTCGCATATACATGCCCTTAATGCATGTATGTGCGCAAAATGTGCACACATGCATACTTCAGGGGTGCAAAAGGGTGTCCTTTTGGCACCCTTGCAACCTTGAAATTAACAGGCACATGCATCAAGCACAAAACCGGTCGCAAACGGGCAGATTCTCAGAATCTGCCCCTTTGCGACCGGTATTTTTGCATTTGGGATGCATCATCCCAAATGCAAAAATCGCTATTTAAGGAATCTCAAAATTGGGATTCCTTAAATAGCGATTGCATTTAAGGAATCCCTAATTGAGATTCCTTAAATGCAATGCATTACAGTTTAAAAAATAGCGATTTCGCTATTAGCGTGAGCAAATTACCATGAGGCTGGACCTCATGGTAATTTGCGAAAACTTAGACAAATGCACTTATGTGCATTTTTCTAAGTTTCATGTTGCCCACACACATGCCCATAGAGCATGTGTGTATGCAACATTTGTGCAGAGTGAACATACATGGGTGCAATAGGGTGTCATTTTGACACCCTTGCACCATCGAAATTGCGGGAGCAATTTGCGAGTACCTACTGGTACTCGCAAATTGCTCCCGCAATCTCTAATTCATTCCTATGGGCCTGGAGGCCCATAGGAATGAATGGGAAGACATTCCTTAATTGCGACTCGCAATTTGCTAGTCGCAATTAAGGAATTTGTGGAAATCGCTATTTCTTTAGCGATTCCTACATGCATAGGGTTTTGCTATTCCTTAATTGCGATTCCTTAATAATCGCTATTAAGGAATCGCAAAAGCCTATGATGATGCATGTGCCTGTAAATTCTCAATTTGCGATTCTCTAATTGGTAATCGCAAATTGAGAATGTCTTCCCATTCATTCCTATGGGCCTTCTAGCCCATAGGAATGAATGGGAAGGTATTCCTTATTTGTGAATCTCAATTTGCGATTTGCAAATAAGGAATATGTAGGATTCGCAAACATTTTAGCAAATCCTACATACATTGCATTTTGCGATTCTCTAATTGTGATTTGCTAAAAATCGCAATTTGAGAATCGCAAAACTCTTTTTTGATACATATGGGCCAAAATCTCCACGTTTTTCCAGGATGGAAATGGGTCACAGACATGTTCTTGAATGCCCAAAAACCAATTCAAAGCCATAACACTAAAAAGTATTACCAAAGCCAATAGGTTTGGCCATTGTAAAGTGCATGCACATTAAGATATGATATGCAGGGGCCTCACACTCGCTCTGCTGCCCTCCAGTAGGCGCATCCCTCACACTGCACTCACATAAGCATATGCTTCACTCACTCAAGCACATCTTTCAACCTGTAGACCGCACATGCCTCATTCTGTACCCACACAGACACAACTTTCAATCTGTAAACCACTTAACCTGCACTCACAAAAACAATTTTAATATTACATTTGCACAGGAACAACCCTCACAAAGCAGTTACAAATCATGGTGGCTATACCACACTCATCAAAGCATACAGCTCACACAGAGGAGCACCACTCAGTAGTAAGGAGCAGAGTTTGGACTGATGGTGGCATAGGAGACACAGGCTGAGTGTCTGGTGCATCAGTTCACTAGTGTAATTCATGGATCTTGAAGTAAGCTACACTGAAACCTGAATGTCCACTGGTGTTATCTAATCTATAGAGCCACTGGAATCATGCGATTGTGTGGCTGTGGTGATTTTTGCATAGTTATAAATTTGCTGCAATTGACACGTAATCCATCATCTGCTACAGAATCTGCAGATGAAAACAATGTTTTTTCTAAGTCAAATGATTCAAAAGTTACTAATAACACAGTGACACATGTTGTAGCGCAGTGGATGGCCCATTGCAAAGGTTGACTGGTCTTATTGCTGTGTTTGGGTGTTAAACTGGTACTAATGAGTTGCAACTAATGCCCAGACAGTCTTAACAAGTTTAGAAATGACAAAATATTGAAGTAATACTATCCTAAAATGTGCAGCATGATGGCGCATAATTTGCCTTTTCTTGCCACATTATTTACTCAACCCTGGTGCATAATTTGGCCCTTCCCTGCTGCATAATTCCAGAGAACCTGCTAATCTCCCATAAACCACACTTGGACCGGCATTGCAGATTATGTCAGTTGGAACTTTGTGGACATTTGCAGGGAAGAGTAACCACAAAAGTCCCACTTGCCTTCTAAAAGCAAAAGGTGGTGGTTTTCTTGTAGTGCAAGCATATGCTAAAATAGCAATGAAAAACAAAAGAAAACCTAAAAGTGGAGGGCATGTGCATCAATAAAAAATTCAAAAGTAAAACTTCACACTGGTTTACCATCTTGGAACAGTAAAGAATGATATAGTATGGAGGAAATCCGTGTCACGATTGTGAAACTTGCAGCAGTAATGCCTGGCACTCTGCACAAGATAGCTGTGGTTCAATCAGGGGCACAGCTTCAAGGGGGGGTGGGGTATTTGGGATGGGACATCCCCCAAATAAATGCATTCTTGGCTTAATAGTGGGTCTGGGGGCCCGGAGTCGAGTCTCCTGCGTGCGTGTCGTTTTTTTGTTATACACTGAGAATAAAAGACAGACAGTAACATTTTGTGTAAAATGGGAGAGACAGCAGAAACAGGGATATTCAACTGGTGTCTGAGTTTCAAAATGAGAAACTGGATAACCTAGAATCAATACCAGCTTCCCTTCTGGTCCAAATTGTTTGATTTTAGGTAAATGTTTTATTTCACAGAGCATACTTTTTCTTTAATATCACATATGATAGCATTTTAAATGCTTGAGCTCAGGATGTGTGCTATACAAGCACCTCTTATGCTTGATTCAATAGACTATAATGTTGTTCCTTTGACTGTAATAATCTAGGCCACATTTGGGGTTTGAATGACTATTACTTGCCTCTTAGTTCACTAATAGCATTATCTCTGGGGCGAGCAGGAGCGTAGCTTCAGGGTGGGTGTTTGTGGTTCTACACTCGCCTAATAAATGTATTATTTAGTAAATAGTTGGGTACAGGAGCTTTCAGTCAGGTATGGTAAGCTGTCTCTGTCGGATTTCACCTGGGATTTTTAAATACTCACTCACATAACAACACACACACTTTTCAGTTTTCAAGGTCTTAAAACATGGGTGTTTTACAAAATACTGTATTTTAAGTAACCCTCACCATCTGCACTCCATTCCCTTTCCGTTGGCTTTTAAGCCCCCACATGCACTGCTTGTCATTGAATAGTCAATTAATCAATCAATCAATCAATCAATCAATCAATCAATCAATCAATCAGGGGATTGTGAAGCCCACTACTCACCCATGAGGGTCTCAGGGCGCTGTGGGGTGGGGGATGCAGCTCCAGGTCAACCAAAGAGCCAGGTCTTGAGGCTGTTCCTGAAGGTGTGTAGAGTGGGGGCGCTTCTGATGTTGAGAGGGAGCTGTTGGACTTGGCCCTTCTGGCAGGTTCACCCCTGAACTTTTTTGCTTTTTATTGGTGACTTGGTGTGGTGATTTTTCGTTTCTGCGCACTTTCCCTGTGTCCCAGGGTAAAGTGCGTGCGCACTCTGAGTGCATGTGGTGAGATAGGCCTGCCCTCCCATAGGAATGCATGGGGAATGTATGTGTCCCTAGTAGTTCCTGATGCGTGGGGTGTGCAGGCCCGAGTTTGGTATGTGCGGACTCGTGTGATTGAATGCTGCGCGATGATGTGTGCGGCGTGCATGTACCTAGTGTGGAAGTGGCACTTCTAGAAGTGGGCACTTCGGTGTGCAGTGTGAAATGTGTGCCTTGTCGCGTGATTGGCTGGTTGAGGTCATGTGACGGGCTAGGGATTCCCCAGAGTCAGGATGAGTGACCCAGTGGTGAATGGGGAGATCAGCAGCTAGATGGGTGGGAGGAGTACACCTGGGTCCTGAATAGGGCAGGGTTTCCCCACACAATGCTGGCTCCGCCCCCTGTGGTGCGACTGATGACCCTAGCCCTGCCAGTAAATAGAGTGAGGGGCTGAGCACATCAAGGGTGCTCCCCAACCAGCTGCGACTGGTTTTCCCCCTCACCCTGAACCCAGAACGAAGGGAAAAGATGTATAAAAATGGGGCTGTGTCCCCACAGAAGTTGTTCTCTGCCAGGATCTTACCTGAGGGGGGCTGCTGCTGCTGCTGGACCAGAGGACCGCCACTTGGACTACCCCCCTGCCTGGAGGCCCAGTGAGCTGGCTCTGGGTCCAGCCTTGCCCCCCACCCCTGCCCTGCTGCAGGCAGGGAAGAACTTTGCTGGACTTTGTGGTTCTTTTTATCCTAAAGCGCTGGGAGCGCTTTATTTGTGTCCCCAAAGCGCCTGTAAGCGCTTCTCATTTGCCTTAGCGCTAGGAGCGCTTTATTTGGTGCCCCCAGCGCTTCTAGAGCACTTTCACTTTGGCCGTAGCGCTAGGAGCGCTTTATTCTGGAGGCTGGTGCCCACCCGGCATTGTGGTGCGCTTGCGGGTGCCTACCCCGCTTATTTAATTATTTCCCTACGGCGGGTGCCCACCCCGCCATATATTGCTTATTGCGAGGGAGCCCACCCCTCTTGTGAAGTTAAAATCACCGCCGCGGCCCGAGCCGCGCATTGGATTCCCCCGGGCCGCTGCCTAGCGCGACCCGGAAGGTGGGGGCTCCGTGGGCGGGACTTCCAAAAAGGGAAGCCCCGCGAGAGGAGAGGCCGCGCCGGGACCGAGAAGAGAAGACGGGAGAGCACGGGAGCCTACCCCGGCTCCCCGAGTGCAGCGAGTGAAAGCCCCGAAGACCGGAGTCCTGCCTTCGCCACCTCTCCCCCAGCCGGTAAGAGTTAAAGGGAGTCCGGGTGGGGAGAGGCGGTAGCAGAGCGGCCCCGCTCCAGAGAGGACCGCTCCAACGGGGCGCATTTTGTTTAAGAGCCGGGAAGGCTCCAACGTCTAAGGGGGCATTTTCCTCGGTTTCTGAGCGCGAGGCGCTCCAACGTGGTGATTGTGTTTTGTTGAGCCCAGTGAGGCTCCCACGTACTCGGGGGGGCATTTTGTTCAGAGCCGTGAAGGCTCCAACGAACGGGGGCAATTTGCTTAAGAGCCTAGAGGGCTCCAACGTTACCGGGGCATTTCTTCCGTGTTCGAGTGGCCCCAGATGGCAGCGGGCCACTCCCACCTTGCGTGAAGAATGCACTCCCCAAGACATGGGGTGTGTCCGAGGGACACACCCCATGTCTTGGGGAGTGCATTCTTCACGTTTCTACTCACTCATTTTCGGAAAGCGAGACCTTGGAGCACGAAACAACCAATTAACAACCAAATTACTATTACGCAGTGCGTGTACTATATACCCTGTTCTGTTTTGACACTCCCACCTTGCCCCACAGTAGTTTACAGAGCCACAGAGGTGTAGGGGCTTGTGTTGTTGTTTAGAGCCCCGAGGCTCCAAAAAAGGTGCACTGTTTGTATTAGAGGGTCCTGAGAGGCCCCACGTGACTGCGATACTGGGGTTCAAGGCACAGTGGTGCCCCAGTTCAGTTCCACAGCTGCCCAGCACTTAGTGGGCAGCTGCAATGTTTAGGTTGTGCATTGTGCGCCTGGCTTGCGCAGCCTGCGCAGTCGCGCCCTGACATTATTGGCTATTGGTCATTTCTGCACCCCTGGGAGGCCAGTTGGTCTGGGGACAGTTTTGCTGTGTTGTGCCCTCCCCTAGGGTGCTTGGTGATTTTCATACATGTACTTTTTGCGCCTGCGCAATGCCTTCATGATATTTTCTTTCCTAAATTGTGTTTACACCTCTGAATGTATTTTATGCATCATGTGTTTATGTGCTTAGACCCCTACAGGTATTGTGATACTTAGGTGGTTGTTTGATTTCTCCTAGTACAGGTGATGCTAGTGAGGTCCTAGTTCCCTGCACAATATTTTCCTAAGGTGGTTAGGGTTGCGTAGGTGGTACTTACCTGATACCAGTAGTTACTGGTTGTGTGCTACATGTTCTATTTTTAGTGCTACAGTGATTGTATGTGCTATGTTCTAAAGTATTATTCCTACGTTCTAAGTGCAATTTCTACAAAGTGCTAATTCCTGACAGTGGTCCATGTGGCCCTGTCCCCTGTACATATAATCCCTTGTAAATTCTGCCCGTGCCTGTTGGCACAATGTAAAGTGTGTGTTTTTATCTAATGTGTTTTGGTATAATACAAAGGTTATTTTTACATAATACCTTGTGTGGAGTTTCTTTTGTGGTGGGCCTTGGGTGTTGTTGCTGGGTGCGCGCGCAAACGCTTTACACATCGCCTCAGGGATAAGTCTGTCTGCTCGTGCCAAGCTACCAAGGGGGTGAGCAGGGGTTATCTTTGGCGTGTACCTTCCTTGCCCTCACTAGAGTGGTGGTTTCTGCCTGGCTTTGGCGCAAGCCCTAGCCAACCAGAAATCCCATTTCTGACAGGAGCCTGTTCCAGGTTTTTGCTGTGATGTAGGAGAAGGCTCTTCCACCCGTTCTGGCTCTGCGGAAGCGTGGGGTTTCAGCGAGGACAGTGTATCAAAGGATGCTCTTGGGAATGTTGAAGGAGATTCTTTTGTTGAGATATTGGGGTCCGGTGTTGTGGGGGCATTTGTAGGCATGGGTGAGTATCTTGAAGGTTACTCTCTTCTCGATGGGGTGCCAGTAGAGGTCTTGCAGGTGTTGGGTGATGTGTTCATGTCGAGGGATGCCGAGGATGAGTCTGGCTGCGGTGTTCTGTATGGTCTGGAGCTTGGGGAACAGGGATTTGCTGATTCTGGCATATAGGGCGTTTCAACAGTCCAGGCTGCTGGTTATGAGTGCGTGGGTGATGGTCTTTCTGGATTCGGGGGGATCCATTTAAAGGTCTTGCAAAGGATGCGGACGGTGTTGAAGAAGATGGAGGCAACGGCATTCATCTGTCGGGTCATGATGAGGGAGGAGTAGAGTATGATGCAGAGGTTCCAGGCATGGTCCGTGAGGTTGGGGGGGCTGCCAAGGCCGGTGGGCCACCAGGTGTTGTCCCTTGCAGAGGGGGAGAGTACGAGGATGAGGACTTCTGTCTTCTCCAAGTTGAGCTTCAGGCAACTGTTGCTCATCCAGGATGGAACGTCCTTCATTCCTTCCTGGAAGCTGAGTCTGGTGGTGTGGAGGTCCTAAGTGAGGGAGAGGATGGAGCTGGGTGTCGTCGGCGTAGGATACTATGCTGTGTCCATGCTGTCTGACGATGGTGGGAAGGGGGCCATGTAGATGTTGAAGAGCGTGGGGCTGAGCGACGATCCCTGGGGCACTCTGGGGTTGATCTCTGTGGGTTCAGAGAGGAAGGGTGTGAGTCTGATTCTTTGGGTTCTGCCAGTGAGGAAGGAGCGGAGCCAGTTGAGGGTGGCTCTATGTATGCCGGCGTTGTGGAGTCTGGCAGTCAAAGTGCAGTGGGAGGTGTCGAAGGTGTGGCCTTGGTCGAGGAGGGTGCGGATGTAGTCTGTGGCGAGAGTAGGGCGGTCTCAGTGCTGTGGTTGCTGCTGAACCTGGATTGGGAGGGGTTGAGGATGGAGTTCTCTTCAATGAAGTTCGTTAGTTGGGTGTTGACGATCTTCAAGGTGACTTTGGCCATGAAAGGGAGGAGAAAGATGGGTCAGTAGTTCTTGAGGTCCGTTGGATCTGCTGAGGGGTTCTTGAGGAGGAGCTTGACTTCTGCACATTTCCAGTCATCAGGAAATGTGTCTGCTTCAAAGGTGGTGTTGATGGTGCATCGTAGCTCAGGTGCCATGGTGGCGGCGGCTCTGTGGAAGATGTGTAGAGGGCAGGGGTCCGTGGGGGTTCCTGTGTAAATGCCTTTCATGGTTGATGCGGGTGTCTTCAGTGGTGCCTGGGGTCCAGGAGTAGATGGTGGGCTGGCTGTCGTTGCTGGGGAGAGGAATGGGTTTGGTGTCCGGAGTCTGTTCGTCAAAGTTGTCATAGAGGGATCTTATTTTCAGGAGGAATGGGGAGCCGAGTTTGTTGCAGAAGTCCTGGGAGGGTGTGACGTCCGTGGCTCTGCTGGGGGGCTTGGTGAATTCCTGAATGATGCTGAAGAGTTCCTTGGAGTTGCTGGTGTTGGGGTCCTATTGGTGGATCTGATGAGTTGGTGGTATTCCGTTATGGCATTCTTGTAGGTGGTACAGTCTTCCAAGGTTTTGCTGTTTCTCCATAGCTTCTCAAGAAGTCTGCAGGTGCGCCTGGATTCTTGGAGGTCGGTGGCTAACCAGGTTGCCTTCATGGGGCGCTGTCTGTTGGGGTTGTGGAGGGGGGCCAGCTTGTCTGCGCAGTCTGGTGATCCATCTGTGAAGTTCTTTGGCTGCGGAGTTGGCGTCAGTCGAAGTGGGGGGCTCGTGGATGAGGGTGGAGTTGAGGTGCTCATCGATGACCCTGCTCCAGTTCCTTTGTGGAGGGTGTGGTGTAGGTTTGGGAGCAGTGGCTTTGTCGAAAGAGAAGTGTATGCAGTGATTGTTCATCCAGGGGACTTGCATGGTGTGGCTGAAGTGGATTTTGTTACCTCCTGCGAAGATGGGTCAAAGGTGTGTCCTACCTTGTGGGTGGGGGTGGTGACGAGCTGTTTCAGTCCAAGGTTTGAGAGGTTGTCCAGGAGGATGGCGGAGTTGGAGTCGCTGAGGTTTTTGAGGTGGAAGTTGAGATTTCCGATGAGCATGTCGTCAATGGAGATGATGGCGTGGGACGTGATGAGGTTAGCGATGGTAGTGGTGAATGCGATTCGAGGTATGGGGGTCTGTAGGTGAGGGTACCGTATAGGGTCGTACTGGGGCTGGTCTGGATCTGGAATTGGAGGTATTCGGTGGTGGATGGGGAGTCGCTCGTGCTGGAGGTGGTAAGTCTCAGAGATCTTGTGTGCAATGGTAAGTCCTCCTTCTGGGAGGTTGGGGTGGTCCTTCCTCTGGATCTTATATCCGTCAGGGATGGGGTGGCGATGTTGGGGGCGGAGGTGGGGTTGGTCCAGGTTTCCGTGAAGAAGGTGACGTCTGGCGAGAGAGTGTCGAGGAGATCCCAGATCTCTACAGCATGTCTGTGCAGGGAGCGCACATTGAGGAGGATGCACTTCAGGGCTTCAGTGGTGCTGGCGTCCAGCATGAGGGCAGCAGCCGTGGGGGTGCGGCAGATGGTGAAGGTTTGTCAGCAGTGTCGGCAGGAGAACTGGCCATGGGTGGTGTTCGGAGTAGATAGCTGGCAGTTGTTGTTCCTTCCACGGTTAAGTGCCTGGAGGTCAGCTAAGTCGTAGTGGTGGGTGGTCAGAGAGCCAGGATCCCTGGCGCTGGTCACGGTCGGGTCATGAACGGGCACAGACTGGCTTGCCTTTGGCATGCCTGCGGTGCGCCCACTGCACGCCATTAAATAGACAAGGGGGAGGGAAGCGCAGCTGGGCGGTGGGAGCGGGATCCGGCAGGGGGGAGGGGCTATGGGGCAGCAGCAGCAGGAAAGGGTGGCAAAACTGGCACGGAGGACACAAACAATGGCACCGGTACAAGCAAAAAATGAAAACAGGCAAAATAAACAGAAAGACAGAAAATAACAATTACAAAGGCACAATAACAAAAAGACAGACGAAAGACAAAAAACAGGCACAAACAAAAAGACAGACAACAATGGAACAGCAGATGAGCAAGGCTCTCCCACTGGACCACCAGGGATGAGGCACAGGCAGAACCCTGCAGGTGGAGGAGGGCCTCGAACACCTTCCTTCTCAGAGAGGTGTAGGGGGCAGCAGCACAACAGCAGAGCTGCTGGGGCAGGGAGCAGAGTCCCTGACCAGGAGGTCAACATGATATGCCAGGGTAATTGCTGGAAAATCTGTAGCTGAAAACCACCCAGTCTCACTGACCAGGCTACCCCCACGGGGGCAAGCCATGTATGTTTCTAAGTTCAAGTTTGAAAACTGCCACTATTGATAACTGTCTGTCTATGTATTTGTTGGGCTTGTCAGCCTTAGGGTCGTCTTCCCCAAAACCTTTTGCCTTCTTTCTCCTTTTGTTGCTGAATTCGTTTTTGTTGGACTTAGGACTACATGTACCTAAGGCCTGTAAATTAAATGCTACTACTGGGCATGCAGCATTCATTGTGCCACCCACCTAAGTAACCCTTTAAACATACCTCAGGCCTGCCATTGCAGCCTGTGTTCGCACAGTTGCAAACTGCCAATTCGACCAGGCCAAATAAACCTTTTGCCAGATCCAAGCCTTCCTTTTAATACATATAGGTCACCTGTAGAATGGGCCCTGAACAGCCAATAGAGCAGGGTGCAGTGTATTTAAAAAGGTGGACATGTTCTTTTAAATTTTACATGTCCTGTTGGTGAAAAATGATTACATTTATTGTTCACTACTGCAAAGCCTGCCTCTCCCATATGATAACATTGGGTTACCTTAGTACTTTTACTAAGTGATAACCTTTGATTAGGCAGGTAGGAAAGCTGAGTTTGGTCTCTAAAGATTAAAACCTTCTTTAATGGTAATTTAAATTCTCTGAAAATGGCACTTTTAGAAAGTTAGAATTTTCTATTCCTAAACATTTGGTGCTGAAGCCTGTATCCTGGGTCGCATCAGTAGGTATAACTGGCAGTTGCTCTTTGTGTATTTTTCCCAGAGGGTGAGACAGAGTGGGAGTATGTGTTGTCAGGATGGGCAATTTCTGTCAGGAAGAGGGGGAGGAGTTGTCATCCACCTCACTTGCACATCACAAAAACTCTGCTTCAGCACAGTCACAAAGAGTTTCTCACTAGTCTTTTGCACCCAAATACAAGCTGGGGCCAGGGCAAATGGGTAGGAAATTCCAGAAACCTCTGTAGGGGATGGACTCTACAAGCTTCTCCCACTTCAAAGTGAGCGCCAGGTATGAATAGTGGACCCTCAGACCCATCTCTTCAGTATACTTCGGGATCTGTGGAAGACTCAAAAGAAGACAGAAAGCTATTTTGCTCTGCTGAAAGGAAAACCCTGCTGCCCTGCTACATTGTTGCCCTGCTGCCTGAGTGAGAAGGACTGGACCTGCACACTGAACCCAAGACCACCAGAATAACTCTAAGGGCTAGTTAGCTGGCCTCTTGATCAGAGCCTCAGGGACAGAAAAAGCTCCAACTATCTTGAAGCCCGCACCTGGACTCTGCCTGCTGTGAGTCCTAACCCCCGAAGTAGGGAGGTGGGACTAAAGGTGCTTTGCTTGCCCAGCTGTGGTCTCATCAGAACCGATGCAGCATGCTGCAAACTTGACACAGCTGTTTGCAGCACCTTATCGAAACCAATGCACCCTAAATAAGTAAACTCATTTTTGTGTATGTAGCTGTAGATGTGGCACTGGCTGACATCACCACCATTGGAAAGTGCTTCACTACTTTTTCTCATAGGCTGTTAAATACTCTAGTGATGCAGTAGCACACAGAACCTTATAGTGCTGTTGACTTGCATCAAGGTCTGTGCATTAATAAAGCTTGGAATGTGTCAATAAATGTTTCCCGATGCAAGCATGTGCTCACAAATCAGACTGCATGACCCAGTGTGTGGTAATTGTATAGTCCTTCAATCCCTAGTGTAACAGCACCCAGGATATTGTGATGCATGGCTAAACTCTTATAATGTCCCAAAGGCGAGACCTATTGGCTATGCCAATGCTTGTTGTCACTGGAGTGAGGCCTACGGGATCACTCCTTTTTAAAGTTCCTCTGCTGTGTGCTTAACTCAACCTTGGCCTACATTGGTTTGTTGATTAGTGCTGCACAACAGAGAGGTGGTGTATCTGCACTAGGTGTATGTTTGCCCGGGAAGGGTAAAATACAGGAATAATGTAGTACTGAGCAGTGCGTGAAAGGTGACTGCATGTGCTGGATTTGTGTGAGGCTATAAGTGGTACAATACATGATGGATGTAGTGTTGTACAGTGTGTGTGCTGGCAATGCATGTGCTGTATGTATGTGTGCCTATGAATGCTACAATACATGAAGTGTACAGCACTGCACTGTGTTTGAAGGTTGTGTACATGTACTGGGTATATGTGTGTATGTGGATGGTACAGTATATGGAGGACCTGGGTTCCATTTTGAGAGACCCAGGACTGCAACATGGAGAGGAGGAAGAGAGAACCCCCGACAGATTTGTGTATTGCTGTTTTCCTGTAAACTGAGTGGGACACACACAGAAGAGGGGAGAGCCAGTGTTCCCCTGTCCACTTCAAAGGGTGCTCTTTGATTCAGTGAGAGGCCATCAGGAAAGGGCCTGAGCACACATCACGAAGGAGATTGGGCTGATAAGCGAATCATAAAGAGTAGGGGTGGGGGACCTGGGCTTAACGTTTGATGAGCATACCACTGTGAATGGCATCTAGGTGTGAATTATAGTCACTCCCATGGCCTGTGTTGTGGGACAATCAGCTTTGGAGTTATTCCCTCTGTGGCAGACTGGTTTTCAAGAGGAAGATAGAGCAGAGGAGTAGATACTTCAAAGGAAGCAGACGCCCAACATAAAACTTTAGATTCAGGCCCTAATTCACATTTTCTGTCTGAAAATGGACTATCAGAAGGAGTGTTTGTGGCCAGATGGGCTGCGTGAGGAAGGGAAGCTCTGCAAGACTTCTGCCTGTGAACAGGGCTGGGGGCTTAGGCTTGCTAGTATCCTCACTGGATGAGGGGACATCACACGTGAATCCAACATTACTTGCCTTGGAGCCTGGAGTACTAGCGCCTGCCTGCTTGCCAAGACCAGTGTACCCCGTGAGGAAGAGAAGAGCATTGGAGTGAGCGAGGTCCACTGGGAAGCCCTGTCAAGAGGACTCCCTCTGTGAGGTGTGAAGATATGGCTGCTGCACTGATTGGGTCATTGCCTGTGTGCAGGACAGAGTTGTCAAACCCCGTACGCCAGAGGACGGCTACCTTGAAGTGAACCATGTGGTGAGCTGCGTTGACTGGGCCGAAGCCCATGGCTAGTAATGAATCAGTGACCCTGTATGCCAACAGGAGCTGCCAGGAAAAAGACAGCCATGTGTCAGAGGCCAAAGCCTTGTGCAGTAGAAGGACATATCCCTGTATGTCAGGAGGGGATGCTGCTGAGGATTTCACAATGATGACCAGGTTGAAGCCTATGTATTGTGAGGTACGGTGACTCCGCATGCTAGAGGGGTTCACCGGTAGCATCAAGTACAGAGACCTGATCTGCACGCCACCTGCTGGAAAAGGGAGGATGCAGTGGGAGCACCTGTGCACGATCACCGAGGCGAGGGACCTGCAATAGGATCATTGCAACCACCCCACACCGGTCTATGAGCCAGACACCTACCCTGCAGTAGGAGTCACAGAGAACCTCTGACCACTTCTGAAGTGTGACCACGAGTGAGGGACTTTGGACCCACTGATTGCAACCGCATGGGCTGTGTCTCACCTGAACTCAGCTGTAGCCACTTCAAGCGCCTGCGAATGGGGTGTGCTCAGAAACTTCAAATGCTTCATGCCTGCTGATGCAGGTAAGACTGATATCAGGCCTGTCGGCCCTGTAGGAACAGCTAGTATGGTATACACTGGATGTTGTCAATATTGAATAGGGATTAACCACTATTGCTAATGTGAGGATGGCGTGAGACAGAGATTCACCAGCAGTGGCGGCTGGTGACATTTGAAAGTGGTGTGGCGTTAAATTCTGACAGTTCTGCACTGAGGCGAGCGAGCGTAGCGAGCGAGCTTAAACTACTACTTTTGAAAAAATAGAGGATAAATGGTGCATTTTCAAGCACATATGAGGAAGCAGGAAGATTATTAATGCAATACACCCAGCAATGCCCCAGCCTCCTCCTTATGACCCCTATTACCCTCCCATCTCTCTCCTTTGCTTCTCTCCACCTCTCTCAAGGACCGGAAGAGCAGCAGCACTTTAATCAGGTCCTCTGGAATTATGCAACAGGAAGTACCAAATTATGCAGCAGGGTTGACTACATTTTACAGTGTAATGCAGGGTAGTATTTCATTATTATGTCATTCTCTGCACATGTTAACACTATGTGAAGGGCCATCCACTGTGTAGCAACATATTACTGCATTTTTAGTAACATTTGATCCTTTTTCTGATGGTTTTTGTTAAAATCTTCAATTTAAGCTGTAGATGATGGATTATATAGCTAAGGTATCAAATCCATAATCCTGCCTAAAACGCAGCAGCATCGAATAAATCCTGTGGCCCTGGCTATAACACTGATACCCCAAAGTGGGGGGTGTGTTCATTATGTTCCTTCTATTTATATAAGAGTTCTGCCTTTTGCAATTACCTCGGGAGAATGAGAGGAGGCAGGTAGATTATATGCCAATTGTATTCCAATGCAGAATCACATAATTGCCGTGGCCACTGGTTTAATGGTTTTGTGGCACTGGCTGTTGATGTAGGACTCAGGGTTCTGCCCCTGGCTTAACCACTTTATCACACTTTGTAATCTAGAGCAGATCTTTTGGTGCCTTAGTTCCCACACCTGCCAACATCGGGAGTGCTCAGAAACAACCGTAATGAGGGTTCAAAGCACTGGACTCACTAGTCGCTAGTCAAAGGGATGGTCGCCTGCAAGGGCCAGTAGAACATCGTCCCTTTGAAAGCTTTTTAATATTGGAAACTTTTTATTTTACAGCAGCGCAATTTATATACAGGAACATAGTATTCATACAACTTTAGTGACTCCAAAAATGGGTTTAGCACATAGCAAATAACTTATTAGCAGTTGCAAAACCTCTGATTTTACAAACTAGACAGTTAGCGACCACCACACATTTAGTACATCTGGCCATGATGTCTTGTAGTTTTTATTAGCCAGCACACATTGAATGTAGAGCTATGCTCATCAACAATATATCAACAAATAAGGAAATTGAAACACACTTAGAAAAACAAAGTCCCTGAAGCCTGCACTTACATACAACAAAGAGACCTAATTAGGACTCAGAGGATGTGGCTTTTCAGCCTGAGCTGCCGACTTCGGAGCTGGGGAACCAGGTTCAAGCCTCGGCTCAACATCCTGGGATTCTGGGCAAATCACTTTTATCTCCCCGTCCTACCAATCATGAGTGTGTCCTTGTGTAAGGTAACTGGTGCTAAAGTAAAGCGCTTCAATACCTTCCGGTCGAGTTTGCGCTATATAAACCGGCACAAAAAAATGAAAACACATAAAGCCTCTAAAACTTGCAGGGTACTGAAAGACAAGGGGATCTTTTGAACCTTGCACGTGTCAAAACACGAAAACACGGCGTTCGAAGCCTACACCGCCCCCGAAAAAACTGAAAGAAACCAGGTCTCTGAAATCTACCCACACCTATAATCAAGGCCACTGGAAATATGCGATGTTACGACCACAATGTTTGCTGCATACTTATGGATTTGCCAAATAATCAGTCATCTGCTGATGTTATAAAAAAAAATTCGATCTCAAACGGAAAATAAAGCTACTAGCATTTGTCTGCCACACAATGGAAGGTCTTTGCCAGAGGCTGACTGGCCAACTTTCTCTTGCTTATTGCTGTATTTTGGTGTTGGACTGGATGCAATGTGGTCATATCTCTGCCCAGATACTGTTGACGGGTAAAATGGTTAAATAATGAGGTTACTATCAAAAAAAGCGCCACATTGTTTACTTGTTTTTTACACATTTAGTCAACCATGCTGCATAATTTGGCCGTTCCCTGCCACATAACTCCAGCGCTCCTGGCTACAAGCTGGACATTATGATATTCTGTGTATGCAGTGTTTTATGGATTTGCCGCATTTGCCACATTATGCATCATCTGCTGAATAAGTTGCAGATCTTACCAGCAATGTTTATAGCTCAAACGGATGAAACGTTACAAACCTCGCAGTAACTTGTGCTGCCGCCCAGTGAAAGGCCCTATGCAAAGGTCCACTGGTCATCTTTCAATTCCTTATTACTTTACTTGGATTCTAATCTGGTACGAATGAGGTGAAACCTTTTCCCAGGCAGTGTTCACATGCAAAATTGACAACATTACTCTGTAATACCACCACACAAATAAATGCCGCTTTATGCCACGTTTGCCTTTCCTCGTGGCAGATAAACCCTGTCACATAATTGGGTCCTTTCCTGCCGCATAATTCTAGCGGCCCTGAGACAGAACAAGTAGATTTAAGGCCTCTGGAACCAGCACACCCTAAAACACAGAAAGAAAGAAGGACGCGAAACCTGCACACATACAATTCCAGTCGCGGCTCGTGTCGTGGGGGGGGAGGGGGGTGTCACGCGGGGGTGGGGTTTTTTAAATAAAAACCAAATCCTACCTGAGCAGGTCGGGGTCCGCGCCGCCTCGGGTCCGACGGTTCTGGCGCCTCCACTCACCGGAACAGGCAGCCCATCACTGCTGGCAAGACCCCTCTCAGCCAATCCTGGTGCTGGAGCAGCACCAGGATTGGCTTAGAGCAGGCTTACGCTCAGCCCGCCTACCCATTAGGAGACTGAGGTTTGAGCCTTGGCTCAACCCTCGCTCTCCTAATGGGCATGCGCCAGCCTTTGGAAACACTAGTGTGCATGACTGGGCACGGTGCAAAAATTGCCCTCCGTGCCCACTCATGCGCACTTGTGTGCTGCTGCCTGTTGCCCCGGACAATGCCTGTCAGTCAACATGACGCCAGACCGCCCACCCCCTTCAGACTCTGAAGGGGGTGGGCGGTCCAACGTCATACTGACTGACAGTTCTCCCTCAGCGTCTCTGAACTTAAGTAAACTGAGAGTTTACTTAAGTTCAAAGACGCCGAGGAGGCTGCGGGCGCGGGGCGCGGGGGCAACGCCCCCAATGGACGCACCGTCACTGTTCACCAGAGAAACACTAGAACTCCGACTTCAGGGGAAATTGTGTGATTGTTTTCAAATTTCATATTTATTTTTGTGCTGGTAGAGGTATAAAATAAAATACCTCTATTTTTTCTTTAAAGTGAGTATTTGTCAGGTTCATATTTTATTTCTGCTGATACTGTGTGCATTTTGAGTAGTGAGGCTGTGTTCACTATCCTGCATCCACACCTCCCCCCGGAGGGAGCCTTTGGATTGCTTGGACCACACAACTGAGAGCCAAGGGCAGAAGGTGTACTTGGCCCCATTACTCAGAATCAATAATAAGTCGGGCCCTGGGACATCAGGACTGAAAGGTCTTAACTGCCATGACTGGGTCCAGTAATGCATGCTTGCCCCGAGGCCGTCTGAACGGGGTTCTGACATCAAGTATCAGAATTATGTGTAACTCTCTTCGCACAATAGTCTACATTGGCACCTGCAAATGTGTTTTCTTTACACAGGGATCAAACTGAAGCAGTGTTCAAAAACTTTCACAATTAAAACACAGACCTCTAACCACAAAGCATATTTGAATATGATGTAGTGTGGTTCTCTATAACTGCTTCTTTTTCTCATTTGCATGCTTCCCCTGTATGTACCTTGGGTTGGTACTCTCTTCCTTCACTTTGGTTTTTGCTCCTCACTTTTCTGAAGCTATTGATTCCTTCCTTCCTTATCACCCTGCCCCAGCAGGGTCACATGGGGTTAGTGGCAGGTTGAAGGAATCTTTTGGTGCCAGTATTGCTATTATCGTTTCCTGCTTCATCACCAGCACTAACATTCTCCCCCCTTCTTCCTGCTACCCCTCTGCTCTTCCTATCCCTGCTCTCCTTCTCAGCCACTCCTCGACTTTACCTTCATCTTATCTTCTTCTCCACCACAAATCCTTTTCCTAGTCTAATTCTCCACTGTTATTCCATTCTTCCACCACCTGGTCTCCACTACTTCACTACCCTACTTCCATGATCCTCCTCCAATCCACACGCCTGCTTTGTTGCTTTTCTCCCACACTCCTCAACTCCTTCCTGAATGGGCTGCTCCTCTTCAGCTCCTGAAGTCAAGGAAGAACTTTATTCTTGGTTCACTATGAATATAAAAAGTGGGAATTATATCACTCCAGGTCCCTTCATAGAGGGCTCCTCGGTCCCAACAGTTGTCCAAACTTATATGAGCATTATGCAGTTTCAGATTCTGTTCTCACTGAAAAGATGTACATGACAAAAAACACTCATACTGAGTCAGTACACACTAGGAACTTGACCTCACTGCAGGAAGGCTGCAAAGGCAATGAAGGAGGCACAAGAGTAAACTTAATGTGACTGTCATTGCTACCACTAGCATTGTGGTAATTCGACATCTGTGTTGCCTCATCTCTTATTATAATACTTAAGCCCACACTGACCACAGTTTTTTTATGGCCATAGTAAACTATGAGATTGATGGCCTGTCTGGGTTTATTTTATTTAAATGTTGTGCACAGGGCTATAGCTTAAGGGGTGGGGGTGTTTGAGGTGTTACACCCACCTAAGAAAAGTATTCTATAGTAATAGTAGGATTTCACCTGGGTTTTACACACACACGCACACACACGCGCACACACACACACACACACTTCCTCTCCTCTCTGTTATGAATGCATTAACATTTTTGGTTTGTTTGAAAAATATTGTGTTTTAAGTTCCCCTAAAAATCTGCACTCCTCCCTCTTTCCTCTGCCCCTTAAGCCCCCCTCATGTCCTGTTTCTCATATAACGTATTTTAATAAGATGGGCCAGTGTGATTGTTGGGAAACCTGAAGCGCGCTCCCCACCACCACCGCCCCACAGTTTTACTGACCAAGCTATGCTACCGTTTGTGCGTGAAACTATATTTGAATCAAAGGAATGTTCAAATTCAACTGAATGTTCCACAATATTCAGGCAATTAATAAGCAACAATAAACCTTACTTACCCTGTGTTTGGTATGTTGTTTTCACTATTTCTGATGCGTAAAATGCATGTGAGTACAACTGGGATTTTACAATGGAAAGAATTACACTAACAACAATACCTAGCTCATGGGATTAAAATCCATGTTCCTTGGTCACATTTACAAGAGGGAAAGTTTACTTATCCTTTTGGTTACTGTTCTGTTTTTGTTATTTCTAATATTGAAAAGAAGCACGTCAAACAGGTAATCCATAAAGTAGATTTTCTGAGACTTAAAATGGCAAACAATGCATTCTCATCAGATTATGAGGATCATCTGCTCTCTGTTGCTTTTACTTGGAAGATTCTCATACTCACTTCTCCAACGTCATCCTGCTCAAACGCCGAAGCTTGTTTTCTTTGTCTCTATGTTCAATTATTTACCATTTGTAACCCTGTTGACTCTTTAGGGTATTTCATTAAATATTGATTTACCTGTATTCAAAGCCTGTGATTTCAGCTTGAGGTCTGAAGGATCTCTTTCATAGGTTGTGACAAAATCCGGTATGCCAGTTTCATACTGTAAATGAAAGTTTATTAAGATATTGAATCCGTACAAGTAGTAGTATTGTTACACTGACCTCTCTCAAATTTGTGAAAATGTATAATCTTATTACAACAATTAGATATGATAGTTGTTCAGAGAAAAAAACACAATGTCAGTAAATTGTGCAATTCCGCACCATAACCTTTTAAGACTAACGGGGAGGGTCACAAACATTTTGCGCTGGGTTAGCGTCACAAAAGTGTAGCTAAGCAGCACAAAATGTTATTTCCTGATTCACGTTCCAGTGCAAAACTTGGTTTATGCGGCAAAGTAGCCAAAAGTAACACAAAGCCTTGCAAAATGCGGATTTGCATTACTTCGCGTCAAGGGGGCATTACATGGGTAGAACATGGGCGTTCCCATGCATTCAGCCATGCTTTTTGGCTCAAAACCCTATTTACTACCATTAGTAGACAGTATTTTATGCCAAAAATTAACACCGATAAAAAGCAGATGTTAAAAGGAGAAAGGTTTTCATTTCTCTTTTGTTTTCTGACTGCATGTGTGCTGCACTGCACAGCACTGATACAAAGTAGGAAAAGGTTTTTCACTTGTCTTGCCATTGTATTTTGTCCCGGAAGGGTACCCTTCCTGTACAAAGCCTATGGCAGACTTAGGCACGCACCCTGGCACTATGGTGCTAAGGTATGTGCCTGGGGCTTGGCACCTGAAATCAGCACCAGCACTGGGGAGAGGGGAGGAGAGAGCCATATCTCTGTAAATATGGCGTGCTCCTGCTCTCTCCCTGTAATGTAATGCACCGTAGTCTCTTTGGGTACCATGCTGCATTCAGTGATTTTTTTCAGAATCTGGGCCTACAGGTTTTATTTGGATGCAAAAACCTGTAACACCTTTTTGCCACCTGGTGCTTCCTTGAAACAATTAATTGGTTAAAATACAAAGGGACTCATTTATGAAAAGTGTCACATCGCTTTGAAAAATCAGCAATGCAACACTTTTCACTGTGCCTTGCTTACGACACCATGGATGCGTCGTATTTACTGTACAGTGCTCCATGTCGCAAGGATTGACAGATGTGTCAGGAATACTGAAGTATCTGTCAGTCCAAAGCCCATGCATTGCTGGAGTTGTGTTGTAAGCATGACACAACTCTAGCAATGCATGGGGGAGGCCTATACCTATTGCACTGTGTCATGCTTATGCCTGCTATGAGGCATGCGTAAGGTTTTGATACAGTGGAGTCCTGGAAGTGGCGCAGTGAAATCCGACAGATTTCACTGCACCATTTCCATGAGGCTTTCTTGCAGGGGAACACCCATCCTACATACATTATACCTGATGCAGGTATAATGTGGTGCAGGGCTTTGCAGAGTGATGCATCTGCCTTGATGTATCACTTTATCAATATGGAGCAACTTGGCTCATTATTTACGCTGCCACTGCATCACGAAAAGTGGTGCAACGGCGGTGCAAAAGTGTCAGAAGGGGCTCATAAATAAGCCACAAACTATTTTACAGCAGAGCAGCCTATTGCACACTTGAAGTAATACCAAACAGACATTATGTGTTTCATCCACCAGAGCTTTTTGAAGGATCTGAATAATGCATAAGTCACTCAGCGGTCAATAATGGGAAAGTGTCTTGATGTGTCTACAGATAATACTCAAAATGTTGAACATGACCATCAGTCTTGGAAAAATATCGACAGTAAACATAAAACATATGCACAGAAATAGCAGAGTATGCACAGAAGCTTTTATCTGAACTTTTTAAGTGAAGGTTGGAAAGCAATTAATACGATGATTTCCATTTGAATGGACGAAAGAGTATTACCTCGAGGAAATGTACACTGTTTTTGTGTACAGAGCTGGAGATGTGCCACCACTGACTGTGCTGTTAATAATACCAGCTTCACAGGGACACAAACTGTTATAATTTGGTCACCTGTTATATTGAAGTTATTGAGGTCCATGGGACAGAGTTTTTAAGGTCAATCCACGCCTATTTAAAGTTTATAAATCAACCATAGTTATACACAGTATATTGTGAAAATAGCTGCCTCAGGGAACTAGTGCCTATAGTCCCATATGATGAGGAAGATGGTGTTGATGAAGAAGATTAGTGTTGAAGAGAAATTGGTTGAATAATCTCTGCTAATTTCCTCTTAGCAATATATAAATTCTGGCCAGTAGAAACCTTTAAATGTGCCTCACTGGCCCAAGACACTAAAGGCAGAGCCTTTGGTGTGTGGGCTTTAAGTGTCTGGCACCATAATTTCAAGACCTGCTTCATGAGCATATTGAATTGCTGGGGAAATGCGCTCATCCATGATTGTTCAGTGTTTCCATACACGCATCCCTACTTTTCAAGAACACTTGTTGGATAAGACAAGAGTTCAGTCATGAGATTCTATCTAGAGATGTTTCAGCTATGCTTGTGTTGAGCATGGTGCTGAGGTGTTGATTCACTCCCCTCTTCCCTCACGAACAAAGGATACTTTACTACCAATCCGAGAGAGTGAGAGTATTTACTTAAAGATAATCATTTATGGATTGCCATTGGACCATGATAGCATCATAGTTATTGTGAACTGGTGGCCACTACAGGTGAGCTAAATGTTATGATTCTTCTCAAAACACCTGCATATTTTATAATTGTAATTAAGATACTTAATGCTACCATAATTACTTTGACATTACAAACCGTTCATGAGAGTTCGTTGGCTGCCTAGATTGTGAAAAGTTTCTCTAAAAAGACATTTAAAGACAACACTTATGATCTAAAAATTTATACATTTTTATTTAAAATATATTTTACAAAAGAAACAAACCAAACTGAAAATATCACCTGTAAAATATAAGTTTTTTCCCCAATAAAAAATAAATGGATGAATGAATGAACGAATGGATGGACAAGAACATATATGTGTTCAGCTAAGGCAGCCATTTCTGGACTGGTCTCGACCAACTGCAAATCAATGGAAATACTGGGACAAGATGTCCACTGAAGGTATCCCCATTCTTAAACATCAAGGGCTCAATTCACAAAGATTTTACAGGGATTTACTCTTCTATTAATCCTGGCTTACTGCTGAAATTGAGAAGAAAGACATAAGTGCGACAAGAGTAGATAACACCTACTCATTTCAAAATCTTTGTGAATCAGGGATAAAGTTTTTAAAGAAATTCCGAAATGGTTCTCATCACTTTTCTTCCTGACGCACAAGGGATGTGTTGACCTGATATCCTTTTCTTGGTTTTCCCACAACTTTCTACCTTTCATCTTCCTGTTCTAGTTGACTTCTTTTTGCTGTCCTTAGGACTCTGTGTACTTTACCACCAATAACTAGTGCTAAACTGCATGTACTCACTCCTTTAAACATGTTAGAATCGTCTTACACCCAATTGACACATTTATTTTATCCATAGGTTCCTAGTAAAGTGGTTTAACATGTACCCAAAGCCTGCAAATTACATGGTACTAGTGGGGCTGCCGCACTCATTATTGCACCCACTTGAGTAGACAATTAAACATGTCTCAGGGCTGCCATTGCATCCTGTGTGTTTAGTTGTAAACAGCCATTTTAATCAGGCAAGATAAATCTCTTGCCAGGCCCAAACCTCCCTTTAAAATACATACAAGTCACCCCTAATGTAGGCCCTACACATCCCAGAAGGCAGAGTACAGTGGTTTAAATGTTGGACCTGTACTTTTAAGTATTACATGTCCTAGTAGTTAAAAACTCTTAAATTCTTTTTCACTGCTGTGAACCTAACTTTCCCATAGGATAACATAGAGGTTCCTTAATACTTTCAATACATGCTATTTTTTGATTGAGAGCAGGTGAATGTTTCATGTTTGATATCTGAGAAATCACAATTAAAAATCCTCTTTAATGGTAAATGGATTTTAAATTGCTATTTTGAAAATGCTGCTTTAGAAAGTGTGCATTTTCCTGCCTCAACCATTTGGTGCCTGCAGCCTAGTTCTGGGTCACATGACTGGGTGTAGTTGGCAGATGGACTTTGTTTACACACAATAAAGGAATTAGGAGTGCCTGGATGGGCCATTAACTGCTAGGATCTGGGCGGAGTAACCCAATATTTTTGTATAGCGCAAACAAATCAGCCCTAAGGGTCTCAAGGCGCTGGGGGCCGTTGGGAAGACTAAGCAAGTCACATGGTGCTGGGCTGAGCTGCCGCCAGAGCCGGGGATCAAACCGTGAGCCCTGTGCTCCAGAGTCAGCTGCCCTGGCCGCTGCGCCACAGCCATGCCTTTACACAAATGACTTGTCATCACAGCATTGTTCATGGAGTCAGCTTTTAGCCTGGGAAGGGGAAGCAAAAAACATCAAGGACTTCAAATGGAATTCTCTAGAAACGTCTCCTACTTCAAAGTGGCCACCAGGAAGAAATAGTGGACCCTCGGAGCAAATTCTTCAGTACACCCCTGGACCTGTGAATACTACAGAAGGACTTCTGTGCTGATTTGCTCCAAGAAGGACTGCTACTCAGCTGCTATTATGCTGCTGTGCAGCCCTGCTTGGTGAGAAGGGTCAGCTGACTGACCTCCTGTTGTGAGCCACAGGGAAAGAACAAGCGCCAGAGGCTCCTTTAAACTGCCCAGCTGACCTACTGCCTGGATATTCCTGGCCCTGCTGGCCTCTTCTGATATGAATTATTGACCCACAAGAGGGGGACATAAGTCCTGGAACCTCGGTGGGGCATCAGTTAAGCTCTTCACCAAAGAAAAGAAGAAATCTGTTCATGTCAAGATCTTGCTGCATACCAATGTGGAACTCTGGGAAACTTGACTCTTCACGCCACAGTGACTACCAGCGACACCCAGCAATGCAAGATCTGCACTTCATACTACAGCATCAACAGTTTGCGGTGAGCGCCAATGCAAAAGCTCCAGCAACGACTGTCCTTGACAGTGAAAAGGATCTTCTTGCTACAGCACCAACTATACTTGAAGCCCAATGATGAACATCCGTGACCCTCTCTCTTCTTGTCTTGGCACCCTTTACCGCAAACAAAAATCTGCATGCTGGACTTTGAAGATAACTCTTTCATCAGGACTAACCTAGTTCCTGTATGCAGCCTGCACTTCATTGCAATCGGTCTGAACTTGTGACTTTCACCCAGTCTAGCACAACCATATAACCGTGAGTGGCGCTTTGTGCTTTTAAGTGCTCGAAATATTTAAAAATTGCATATCTTCAATTTTACTGATTGGATTTTTTTGTAATTTTGGTATCAAATTACTTATAAAATGTTGTTCTATTTTTTGAAATTGGTGTGGGATTTTTCCTGTGTTGTGTTTTACTTTATTACTGTTTGAAGTGCTGCATAAAAACTTCACACATTGTTCTTGAGTTAAGCCTGACTACTTTGTGCCAAGATATCAGAGACTTAAGCACAGGTTAATTTTGGTTTTGCTTTTTTCACCCTGACAGATATTGGGCTTGCAGCTTGGGGAGATTTCACCATGCTCCATCAGTAACCCTATTTGCAACAGGATGAATACCTTTTTCCAAGGGCTAAAACTGCACTATCCACTTCAGGTGAACAAAATGTATTAGGACTAGAATGGCAAGCATTATCTACTTTATTTGCTTTGTAAGCCAACAAGAGCAATAATATGTGTATTAATACTGATGCATATCAAAACAATCCTTTCAAGTAGGAGATGCATATCTGTATTTTTACTGCGCAGAGAGTTACATCACTGCAAAATGGGCCAAGTTTCTAAGGCACTAGAGATGCTCCTGCCCCCTTATCTGAGTTTTGGGGATTTCAAGTATTCATAGTCTTGAATGCATATCATTTGCATATGTGACATTTATAAAAACTAATATGCAGTTACCCAAATCATGGGGGAATTTGGGACAGAAATGCATTCAGATTTTGTAGCAGGAAAATACTTTCTCAGACACAATGTTGACTTGTGTTGTTATAGTCATGGCACAAACAATAAACAGTTCAAACAGATATTTTGCTACAGATGTTAAGTAGCTTAGAACATATTTCGCAGTGGGGTAGTTGAAGTAAGATTGTCATAGCAGTTGGGGGTAACAATAAATAATTTCAGAAATTCTATCATAGTCTTTTAGCCCAGTTTCTTTATTCTACCTCTGTACAGTTTGCAGGATTCTTTCTTCACGAGGCATTGGTGTTGGGAGCTGACATGCACTTTGTTAAACATTTCAATATTTTCTTCAAATGACTGAAATGAAAATCCTCAAAAGGCTAAAATGGTCAATATTATAGACGAAAGGAGAAATGTGCCTGTGATTTTTGTGAAATTAGATTGCAAAAGCTGCACAAATCCTGTCTTTAAGCAAACTTGGGGAAAGGAGGATTGAAGATATTTCTCATGGCTCATGCAATTCTTGTAGTTTTCCTTGTAAAACAGGTTTAGGAAAGAACCACAAGAGCTTATAAGAAAGCCGGGGTTAGATCCTCCCTGCCTGAGTAACCATAGGTCAGTCGCTATGCTACCATGTCCCTCGAAACTCCTGGAAAAACATGTCAACTAACATCTTTACGCCTTCCTTCAGTCCAACGAGATCCTCCACCCCACACAAATCGAGAACAGACCACAGCATAGCACAGAAACAGCCTTACTAGCCGTAGTCCAGCATCTTAGATCCTTGCTGGAGCAAGGAGGTTGGGCAGCTATTATTTTATTAGACCTTAGCACGGTCTTTGATATGGTAGATCATGCCACACTTATCCATTGGATAACAAAAGTGGGTATTGTCGGCCATGCCTTGAAATGGCTTTCTTCTTTCTTAAAGAATAGAACATTCCATGTGCTAGATCATTCCTGGTATTCTGACAGTCTTCCTTTGAGCTGTGGATGCCGCAGGAGTCTTCCCTAAGCCCTACATTTTTAATCTCTATATGTACCCCATGGCTGAAATTGTTCGCTCCTTTGGGTTGTTACTGGGTTCTTATGCCAATGGCACCCAGCTGGTGATATCTATTTCCCCCTATCCCAGTTCCAGGCATCCTCAGTCTGGCCCCCTGCCTTCAGGAAGTAGCCAGGTGGATGGCCAGTTGTAAATCGAAGACAAGACCGAGGTTATGGTACTGGACAATAATTTCAGTAACAAAGTCCCAGCCCCTCTGCCTGATTTTCTAGAGAGGTTCCCTGGCCCAAAAGGCTCGACAAAGAGTATTGAAATGTGGCTAGACTCTAGCCTTACCATAGAACATCAAGCCTAAAAACTTGCAGTTAATTGCTTTGGTGTTCTGAGAATGCCAAAAAAGGTTTTAAACCTTCTCCATTTTTTAACTAGAAGATGAATTGTCCAGTCTCTTATTATCTCTCACCTTTATCACAGCAATGCGCTATACCTCAGTTTTCCTCGATAAGTGATTAAAAGGTTGCAGGCTACACAGAATGCTGCTGCATGGTTCCTCATTAATCTCTCTAAACATCAATCTGCAAAAAAGGCCTGGCATGATCTCCACTGGCTGTGACACGGCTATATTTGAAGCAGTTGCTGGAGGTAAAAATTGCTAAAAAAATCTAACATAGAGCCAGCTGAACCAAGCAGCTACTGCCTCATTGCTATGTTATTTACCACGTGGACCACACTGATTTAGGGTCCGAGGGAGTGGGAGAGGATTTGTTTGGGAAAAGGGAACCGTTGTGTTCTCACTTAAAAATGTAAGTACCACAAAACGTCAAACAGACCCCTATATCACTAGCCCTATTTTTGGTCTTATCACACCTTACTGTATAGGTCCTCAGAAGGTGCTAGGTTACCCTTTCCCGCTAAAGTACTTGAAAGAGCATTAAACATGGAACTAACATCCTTCATAATTAATATCAGTCTGCTAGATTCAACTCAGTTTGGATTCTGAGCTGCTCACAGTACAGAGACTGCGTTAGTTGCAGCCTCTGAGGAATTACGATTGATATTGGACGAAGGAGACAAAGCTGTCTTGATCTTATTGGATCGATCGGCAGCCTTCAATACAGTCCATCACGACATCCTTATCAACTGACTTTGGGATGATGGAATAAAAGGGATAACACTAAAAACTCTTAAATCCTTCCTGTCAGACAGAGTTCAACCTGTAACAATAGGATCCTTTTCCTCAGACCCTTATAGGCTGCCATGACGAGTACCGCAGGGCTCGTCGCTGAGTCCCACCCTTTTCAATTTATATGTAACACTACTGGATAAGTTTATAAAATCCTGCGGTTTCTCAGTCATTTCATATGCAGACGACACACAGTTAACTGTCTCAATTTCCAGCAATCCAAATGTAACAGCAGAATGCTTTAATAGCTGCATGGATCGAATCAATAAATGGATGAGAGCCAATTGCATGCGGCTTAACTCCGGGAAGACAGAGGTTCTTCTCCTGGGGAACGACATCTCGTTTTGGACACCCAACTGGTGGCGAACTGATATAGGCTCCACCCCTATACCTGTGAAGTCAGTTAAGTCTTTAGGGGTAATTTTTGATGCTAAATTGACGTTTAAGGACCACATTAATACCTTAACATCATCGGTATCTTTCATCCTAAAAGTGATCAGGAAGATATGTTCTTTCATTTCCTTGGATCTTCAGAAGACAGTAGTCACTGCACTGGCCCTGACCAGACTGGATTGTGGGAATGCCTGATTCCTTAATAATAAAAAAAACCTATTAACGAAACTACAGATACTTAAGAATGCGGTCGCAAAAATGTTGTTAGGCATTCCTAAATTTATTTATTTATTTATTTATTTATTTGGAGTTTTTATATAGCGCATAGTTACCCTAGGGCATCCCAGCGCTTGTCCAGGGCGACAACCATTAGCAAATAACAGGTTCAGCAGCGTCCGGCAGGAAAGAGATGGGTTTTAAGAAGTTTACGAAACCGAGAAGTACAAGTCTCTGAGCGCAAACTCAGAGGAAGCACGTTCCACAGGATGGCTATATTGACCGAGAATATTCGCCCCCCAGCAAAAGCCCTTTTCACTCTGGGAATTTGGAGCAGCTGTTTCTGGTCAGAGCGCAAAGCTCTATTAGCCTTATAGGGCATAGCTAAATTCCTCAGGATAGGAGATCCCTTCCCCTGAGCATAGAGCCTTAAATGTAACCCTTTCCCGCACCGGGAGCCAGTGCAGGGCCTTCAAAGCGGGTTTAGCTGACTGCATCCTTGGTATACTCGTAAGCAGCCTTGCAGCAGCATTTTGAACCTGCTGAAGTTTATTGAACGTAGCTTCAGGGGCACCTAGAAAAATAGTATTGCTATAATCTAGTCTCGATACAATAAGCCCCTGAATGAGCAGCTTCCTAGATATCCAAGGTAGCAGAGGCAGGACTTTACGAGCTGAACGGAGAAGACCAAAACATACTCCTGCCGTTTTTTTCACCTGGGTCCTGAAAGAAAGATCTTGTTCCAGCCAGATCCCCAGACTCTTAATCTCCTCTTTAGGACTCGGGAGGTCTCCCAGACAGCTAGGCCAAATAGTTGAAGGGAGAGAAGGAATTTTATGCCCTAGCAACATTATTTCGGTCTTTGAACCGTTCAACTTTAAAGCTGATTCACACATCCAGGTGTAAACTTTGGACATAGAGGACTGCAGCGAATCTGGGTTAGCCACAAGTTGGGATAAAGCAACCACCAGCTGAGTATCATCAGCATAGCTGACGATTTTAATACCAAATGGGGCCACCACATCCTCCAGGGGGGCCATATATACATTAAACAATGTGGGGCTAAGGGAGGAGCCCTGTGGCACACCACACTGGAGGGGGATAGATGCCGACCGTTCACTGCCTTCCCAAACCTGGTACGTCCGGTCGCAGAGAAATGACATAAGCCACTTCAGAGCCACACCTGTAACCCCTGGATCAACACTTGGTGGTTCACAGTGTCGAAGGCCACACTAAGGTCCAGGAGGATCACTGCCACGGACCCTCCTGAATCCAAAATGCTCCTGGCTTCCTCAACGACTGCCAGAAGAGCGGTATCGGTGCCCTGACCTGGGCGAAATCCAGTTTGAGAGTCTCGCAACAGGCCATTAGACTCCAGGAAGTATGACAACTGACGGTTCACCAACCTTTCAGCAATCTTACCGAGTCCAGGAAGCAAGGAAATGGGCCTGAAATTTGCCAGATCCGATGGATCCAGATTTGGCTTTTTCAGGAGAGCCTTTACCACTGCTCTCTTCCAGCTCGGTGGCACCAAGACCTGGACAAAGGATGCATTAATTAGGTCCGTAACCGGGACCGCAATAATGGTTGCTACCTGTTTCAGGATTCTCATAGGGACCGGATCCCTAGGGGAACCACTCTTCATAGCGGTTTCCCAAGAATTGATTAAATTACACTGGCTCCCAACTCACAAAAGGATCCAGTTCAAATCGCTATGCATAGCTTTTGAAGCGCTGCATAACATTGGCTCAGATTTTCTGAAAAACGCATTTCAATTGGTATCTCCCATAAATTAGACACTTAGGGGCATATTTACAACAAAGTAGTGGTGTGCGGCATTAGCCTTCCTTGCCTAATACCGCATTTCGCCACTTCAGAAACGCAGGGCTGCACCATATTCACAACAATAGTGTGCAGTCCTGTGTTTTCCCCTGCGATGGCGCTAAATTTAGCTGCCTAGCGCCAACGCAGGCATCATTGCACCATAGTTCAAGGGTGTCTGCGTTTTAGAGGAAGATTGTTTATGTGCAGGAAAGTCTCCCTTCCTGCACATAAACAATCTTTAAATGACTTTTTGTAACTTTTGTGTGTGCTGCTTAATGCAGCACACATGGAAGTTGCAAAACTACATTTTTTTAATATTGTTTATGTGCAGGAAGAGTCACCTTCCTGCATATAAACAATCAATGGCAATTTGCTGTTTCAATGTGTGCTGCCCAAAGCAGCACACATGGAAACAGCAAAAACGAGGAGAAATAATGCATTTCTCCTTGTTTCACCTGTTTAAGACCAGGCTATCCCTGGTCTTAATTTTGACGCGGCCTCCTTTTTAACCCCTTCAGTGCCCATGACAAGATAGTCTCGTCATGGAGCGCGGTTGCGCTGTGCCCATGACGAGACTATCTCGTCATGAACCCCGCCCACTAATGAAACGCCCGGCACAGGGCGTGGAAAGGGCGGGGCACTGAAGAGGTTAAGCCACCCTTGTAAATAGGGGACAGCGTCAAAATCGATGGGTGTTGCAGTGGAACGCCCACTGCAACACCCATTACTCTCCCCTTTCACGCTAAGTTCAGCGTGAAAGGGTGCTTTATTTACAAGGCAGCATTAAGCCACGTTAAGTGGCTTAACGTTGCCTTGTAAATAAGGCGAAGCCCCTGTCGCCACCACAATGTCACTAATAGTGACTTTGTGGTTGCGATAGGGGCTGTTAGATATGCCTCATGAGAGATCTTCCTGTGCCAAAATCCTTATGATCCCCAGGATAAAAAGAGCTCAGTGGGGTGGACGTAGTTTCATAGCAGGAACAGCAAGACTTTAGAACTCCCTTACCATCGAACTCAGAGACAGCCCAAATCTCTTCTCCTTCAGGAAGTCACTAAAACTTGGCTCCTTAACAACTAGTCAATGTACATGTAGAGCCTCTCTGCGCCAAAGGAAACGCCAAGACACCCCTGAGCATTCGGGCACTTAATTTTTTTTAAATCTAATCAAATCATGAAATTTCACTCTAAAAGAGGCCTTACTGGAATTTTAAAATGGGAAATGATATTTTGAATTGCATAAGATCTCATAAAGTCTTTGAGAAAGTAATTCTCACGCCGTGCTCGGTGGTGTCACAGAAACACATTTGGCTGCAGTCCAACTGATGAAGAGGTTCTGAGTTCCAGGTAGATTGACAGAATTGCAATATGTTCATATTATAAGGTTTTTGGCGCATTCCCAGATTTACCATTACTGGTAGACCTGAGAATGCATCAAAATGCTACGCCTCCCCATCTTTTATCTTTATTTCTCCTCATGTGTACTTCTTTCTATGTGTGCTACATTTTACAGCATACATAGAAGAGGAAATTGCCACAGAGGATTGTTTTTGTGCAGGGAGGTGCCCCTTGCTAAACAAAAATAATGCCGCCTACAACCCAGGCTCCCTTGCACCATGGAGTAAGGGTGCTTGCATGAGCACTAGGCTGCACACTGTGCACCAATGCTGAGGAAGAGGTGTGGCGCAGCGGCCAGGGTGTCTGACTCCAGAGCACGGAGGCTCACGGTTCGATCAGCCAGCGGCAGCTCAGCCCAGCACCATGTGACTCTGGGCAATAGTTTGCTTAATCTTCTCGACGGCCCCCATTGCCTTGACGCCCTCGGGCAATTGTTTGCGCTTTACAAATACTGGATTTACATTTACATTCACAAGGAAAGAATAGGAATGCGCTGTATCATATTAAATATGGCACAATTCTGCCCTTTCACACAGCATGGCTTGGTGGCTTGCTGCACTGTGCTGTGTGAAATAATGATGGATTTCCCCAAAGTGTATCTTTTTTGTTATGGCACATATGTACATTTTATATATCTTTCTTGGCGTTGAAACCTCTCACATTATACAAAAAAGAGAGCTGAAGATAAATTGATTTCCAGTGGGCTTTGCTGATGTAAAGTTGAAGGGGAATAATTATGAGCCCCTTGCACCACCAGAGCATCACTTTTTGGGACACCTTGATGGCGTCAATGACTAGATCATATCTATGAGAACACGCAAAGCCAATATGCGTGGCTATGAATGGACTCATAGATATGGAGTAAGGTAAGGCAGCTCACATCGCTGCGTTACCTTACTCTGTGTTTGGGAGGCATTACATGGATGTTGTGGTGGGTGTTCCCATGCAACACCCATGGATTTTGATGTTGCCCCAGATTTACAAGAGCATGTAAACCTGGGGAAGCGCCAAATCCTCACCCCTCCCGAGGTGAAATTTCTTTATTTCTCCTCGTTATTTCCCTTTCTATGTGGCATATTACCAACAAGTTGCTCTGGATTTCATCGCCGTGATAGCGCGGTATTATCAACTCTCATCTCAAAGGCGATAAGAAATCCAGCGATAGCGGCGAAAACACCCATTATCGCGAGACATCCAGAGATAACTGAGCAGCGATAATAGAAAAGCTTGCTGATACAATAGTGTGTACTTAACCATACAATCTACCTCCCATAGGCAATAAGGCTAAGTCAGGTTTTTTGCAGGCGTTAGAATCATGCGATAATGGGGGCTTAGTGCGCCTTTTGTTATCGCTGCGCTCTTTAGGGGCCGCGTTGTTAACACCGCGATGTTGGTTTTGCGATCATTTCTCATGTTGTCTTAGGAGGGAATGCCTACTTTGCATCTCATTAGTGATAGCTATCTCTGTCATGAAATGCGTTACAAAATCAGTTGCTAACATGCGCTAATGCATGTTAGTGACGCCTTGATAATATTGAGAGAAAAAAAATCGCTGCTTTTTCGGCGCTATGTGCCGAAAAAGCGACGATATATCTCTTGATAATGTGCCCCTATGTCTTCTACTTTCTGCAGCACACTTAGAAAGAGGAAAATGCCTCTTAGGATTGTTTCTGTGCAGGAAGGTGTCCCTTCCTGCACAAAAACAATCCTGCCAACAACACAGGCACCCTTGAACCATGGTATAAGGGTGCCGGCCTTGGTGCTAGGCAGCTGAAAGGGTGCCAGAGCATGGAGAAAGGACAGAAATCCACTGTATTGCATAAATACGGTGCATCCCTGCCGTTTCACTTTGGCGTAGGTCAGGCCAGCAAAGTGACTGCGCCAAAATCCCCGTGAATGAAGTCCCTAGTTCTGATAGTTGCTTTTTCAGTTATTGATTGATTTTAATCAGCGTAACAATTGGTTGTAATTGGCCTTTAGGAGGTAAAACATCGCCTGATTCTTAAAACTTTGGGGCATATTTACAACGAGGCGATAAAAAATGATCGCCGCTTTAGCGGCCGTTTTCGGCCGAAAAGCGGCGATAATTTTATCGCTATATTAGCAAGGCCACGCTAACACGTGAAACCTTGCTTTAGCGTGGGGATTTCTAATGCCCAGCTTTGCATCTCTAATGAAATGCAAAGTGGGCGTTCCTGACCTGACATGATAGGAGAAATGTCGCTAAGCGACATTTCTCCTATCATCAAGCCCCACGCTATGAAGCATAGCGTCAGGAAAAGTAGCGATAACACCTGCGGGTAAAACGGCAGGTTTAGCATCGAGGAAGGAGTGGGGGTGGTCTCCGCATGCAGTTAACTCTTGAGACGCTTACAATACCATGAGAGCACTGGGTTTGAATTGGGTAGTGTTACATTTTGGACATAATTTGTACTATTATTGAAAGCATTCATGAATATTTACTAGTGTGTTGAAGCACAAACAATTAACATGGGTTTTTTTCATATTGTAACAGCTTCCCCTGACGAAGGGTTTTAAAATAGACCCGAAATGCATTGGGATTAACAAGTGTTGTAGCTGCAAAACATGAATTCTTGTTCCTACGTGACGTAGTAAGAGGCCTGGATGGGCACAACTGCCTCACATGAAGAATATGGGACTTTGGGCAGTATTATTGTGAATAAGAAAAGTCGAATTGGATGAACTTCGGAAAAATATGGAATAAAAATATTGAATATGGAAAAGTTGTAAGTCACCTCTTTTGAAGCTGTGCGATTGGTTTTGCAACATAAACTTGCTGCAAATGTTCTTCCTTTAGGAGGTAAAACATCGCCTGATTCTTAAAACTTTGGGGCATATTTACAACGAGGCGATAAAAAATGATCGCCGCTTTAGCGGCCGTTTTCGGCCGAAAAGCGGCGATAATTTTATCGCTATATTAGCAAGGCCACGCTAACACGTGAAACCTTGCTTTAGCGTGGGGATTTCTAATGCCCAGCTTTGCATCTCTAATGAAATGCAAAGTGGGCGTTCCTGACCTGACATGATAGGAGAAATGTCGCTAAGCGACATTTCTCCTATCATCAAGCCCCACGCTATGAAGCATAGCGTCAGGAAAAGTAGCGATAACACCTGTTATCGCTACTTTCCTAACACCTGCTTCAGGACTGATTTAGCCATGATATCCTATGGAAGATGGATATCATGGCTAAGTTTGTGAGTCCCTATCAACTAGCTAACGTGAGATTATCGCTGGGTTTCCAGCGATAATTTCACATTAGCCAGTTAGCGCTAGGATTTTTATCGCTGATGAGATAAGCGTTGCTAATAGCACGCTATCTCAGCGATAAAAATCGGCGCTAGCCGGCGATAATTATCCGAGCGCTAAGTGCGCTCAGCGAGAATTATCGCCGGTTGTTGTTGATATGCGTGTGGTACGATCACAGTGAAGCAGTGTTTGTGATCAGGGGGACACCACCCTAAGGGTAAAATCTACCTTCATGCCACCCCCCAGCTCGATTCCTCCTGAAATCCTAGTCTACGAGCAAGCGGTGTTTAAGGAAATTGAAGCTCTTAAGGAACCCCACACATTCCAAAACACCAGCAGACAAGAACGCCTGGCCCTACAATCATTGAAGAACAACCCCGATATAATCATTAAACCAGCCGATAAAGGGGGAAGCACGGTAATCCTCAACAAAGAGGACTATCACCAAGAATGTCAACGCCTACTCAATGACACAAAGAACTATGAACGGCTCACACATGATCCCAGTATCTCGCTAAGAACGAACATCCAAACCCTAGTGGGAGAAGCGGAACAGAATGGCCAGATTTCGAAAAGCGAGGCCAAATTCCTTACTACTACAAAAGGGAAAATACCATACTTTTATACTGTTCCCAAAATTCATAAGAACAAGATCCCTCCCCCTGGTCGCCCTATCGTTTCAGGCATCGGGTCCCTTTTGGAACCCCTTTCACGGTTCTGCGACCACTTCTTACAACCCCTGGTCCAGTCTACCAGCACGTATCTCTAAGACACCAAAGACCTTCTAGGATACCTAGCTAATATACACTACGACCCTAACAGCTCCTTTCTGGTATCACTAGATGTAGAAAGTCTGTACACTAGCCTCCCCCAAGATGACACTCTACGAGTATTAGAGGAAGCCCTCAATGAGGCTGATTGGCAATACCACACGCCTCCCTCATTCGTACTGAAGTGCGCCACCCTCGCACTCAAAGAGAATTACTTCGAATATGAGGGCAAGCTGTATCTCCGGAAGTATGGTACATCGATGGGGAGCGTTTTCGCACCCAGCATAGCGGGCCTGTATGTCTTCAACTTCGAGACCAAACATCTGCTCAGTAACAACCAGCCACGTATCCCACAAATCAAGTTCTACAAGCGCTACATTGATGATATCCTCCTTATCTGGGAAGGATCGAGCGAATCACTCACCACCTTTTGTGACTGGCTAAACACGTGTGACCCCCAACCTACGCTTCACACACAGCTTTGACAGACACCAAACCACTTTTCTAGACCTTGACATCCAAGCAGTTTCAGGAGGACTCATGAGTAAGACACATTTCAAACCCACTGCCCGAAACTCCCTCCTGCACTTCTCCAGTTTTCACCCCAGAGCCCTGCGCGAAAACCTCCCTTATGGCCAATTTCTGCGACTTCACAGAAACTGCAGTGACCCTAGAGACTATAAAATGCAAGCCAAAGACCTTTGCCATAAGCTGCACCAACGCGGCTACCCGAAGCATATAACCAAGACCGCCAATAAGAGGGCCAGAAACCAAAACCGTGAAGGCTTACTGGAAACCTACCCCAAAGAACCCACCCCTCCTCCACTCACGTGTGTTACCACTTATAACACGGTGACCAACAAAGTTTCCCAGATGATCAAGAAGAACTGGAAGATCCTGAACACAGGCCACCTGAAATGGGAACCTCCCCTTCTCTCAACCAAAAGAGCAAGATCCATCAAGGACACCATAGTATCCACCAGACCGGGTCTCCCAACCAGACCTCCCAACACGGTGCTCAACGCCTGGGGCCTCCCCAACATCAAAGGGCACTACCCTTGCGGCGATTGCAGCGTATGCCACATCACAGAGACAATCAAATACCTGAACCTTGAACCTGGAAGGACATGGGAGTTACGCAAACATACCAATTGTAACACAGAGAATGTTGTATACCGGATTATATGTCCGTGCAATCTGACCTACATTGGCATGACCACCCGCAAAATCAAAACCCGCATTTGCGAACATCGCAGCACAATACGCTGCAAGAAAAACACCACAAAAATGACCAATCATTTCTTGGAAAAAGGCCACACGACCAACGATATGAGATGGGTCATACTCGAAGCCGTAGACCACAACCTTCCCAACATTCAGACCCGCCTCCTGGAACTGGAACAAAGATGGATATATCGCCTTTCCAGCCACATCATCGGTTTGAACGATAATATCCCCTGGAACTGCTTGAGAAAGTCCTGATTGTATCTCTGTAATAGGCTCATACAATCTGTTTTGGAATCACAGGCTTATGCTTAATCCATGGTCTCTATCCACAACATGTCATGAGCACCCCTTAAGAATTTTTTCTCATCTCATAGCGCCCAGCCCCGACCTAATTCAGTACTGGCTGATCCTGCCATCCGATATTGCCACCACCGCGCATGTGTAAGTTCTTTGTGAATATCTCCTGACTTTCCAAATTGCAGACTTTAATTACTTAGCTGGCATCAGAGGTGTATGTATACTCCGTGGCTTTTCCACATAACTTATTTTTACTTCATTGAGCATCTCCACCTCGTTCAAAATTTTGAGTATTTCCTGACTCTCCTAAAATACGGGCTTAAACTACTTGGTTGGCTTCAGATGTTTATGCACATTCCATTTTCAAAGTAGTTCCATCCTCCGCGCATGCACAGGTTCAGTGACACACCTACCATGCCTTCCTCCTCCTACGCATGCGCACAGTACTTACTTCGCTCCCTTGAGCAGGTGCTTTTCCTCTTAACCCCCCGGCACCATTCGCGCAAGTGCGCCAGCCACGCGCTACCCCTACACGCATGCGTGGTCTACCCGGCCCCGCCCGAGCTTTCCAGCAAACACGCACGTACACAATGGAGGACCTCCCTATTTAATCTCCTTTTCCCATGGGTCCCTCAGCATCCTGGACTTCGGGAGACCACAGTAGGTGCCAGGCGATGGTAGCTTCACAACCAAGTAAGGTGTCTTTTACTCTCTCTCCCTGGGAAACATTACTTCCCATCCTACCTCGCTCTTTAACTTGTTATTTCTTTTGTCCACAGAACTGTTGTAAGGAGCGCCCCCCTCCCGTTTCCTGCACAGCGCTCTCACTCAGCCATAGTGTAATTATCCCTATCCCTTCCCTGTTTTGCGCATTGTGTTCCTTTTCATTAAGCTGTGCCCACCCAAATCCTCTAGCGCTTGCGGGCTACATTTAGCCTTTTCTCACCAGCGCTCAGTGGGCCGCTCACTGTGTACACACCTCATGTCATTGCCAGTATATTCACCTGGCGCTATTTGTGTACATTTCACAATTTGCTCACTGTAGTATTGCCGTGTTATTTACCACCTGGCACCCCTAGTTCACATAGCGCTTCGCGTCTTACCTAGCATCTCTAATGGTCTTGCCTCCGCTTTTTTCGCTTAGCAGCATGATACACCTCAACAGTGTGTGTGTCACCTACGGTACGTTTTCCAAAGACAGGTTTGATTGATCACAGCACTGAAAGAATGTATTTGACAGTTGCCTGCATTCCAGGACATCATGTGTAATTCTCATATGTGTCTTCTGTGCTGTCTTGTTTTCTTCCACAGGTTTGCGCCGCAGTGTCCGCAATTGTGACGACACTGTGTCCACACACCTTAGCGAGTGTGTAGGTAAACAACCTTTTTAATATTTTTTCACTCACCACGTGGCACTTCACTTTTTGCCGCTCACTATACACTGGTCCTGACGAAAGCTCCTTATTTTATATGTGAGCTGAAACATGTAGAACCACTACACAGCCAACTAGCAGATAATTATTTCTTCATTAGTTGCATCACATACCTTTTAATCTAAATCCTGAGCCGCCAATAATAAATCTTCTAATGGCAAGGACTCTCAGAGATATATGTTTTTAATCATCACTACATCACACTCTTGCACCACACCAGCTCCGCTGTAGTCAGGCGTCGCAGCACAACCGGGGGGCATTCGGCCACCCGGTTGGGGCCCCAATGATGAAGCATGACACCAACCAGGTTGGTGTGTGAGGGGCCTTTTAACCTACCTTGTGGGTTCCCAAACACTGCTTCACTGTGATCGTACCACACTACATTGGGTCCGTCCATCTTTGATAAAACTCATCTACATCCAGGGGATACGGACGTACCTCCCCCCCTTTTCCCTAGCTCTCCCATTGTTCTTTACATGTTGTTGATATGCCCCATTGTAAGTGCCTACATTTATTTAACACGTCATATACATGGGCTGAATTTCAATCTTAACTCACAAATGGAATTTTCTCTCATTTGATCTTGGCTCTTGTGCACATCTCGTGCCATGGTGTCTTACCTGTCTGAAATCATGGGGTTTAGGGTCCGTGTAAGGCCCGGAGGGGAACTTCCCATTCTTCACAAACATGAGGCTAGCTTCATAGGGGCCGATGTGAGGAAACCTGGTCTGCAGTTTGGGCGGTTCTCTCCTCCCGATGAGGTCAGGGAAGAGCTCCCCTTGTATCCTGTAGAGCTCACTCACTGTCTCCCAGAGTCTGATCCGGCTCCGTGTATCCACCTCTTCCCTTTCATACTCTGCTGTCTGCTTCGGCAGCTGCAGGGACCTGTACAGCCTGACACTAAAGTCCGGTGGCTTCCTTCTCCATATGTCATGGTCTGGCACTGGTCTGGGCTGCACGACTGCCTCACTGCGTCTGATTGACAGCTCCTTGTTTGCAGAAAACTGCACTTTTCTTGCAAAAACAAAGTAACGATCTCTGCTTGCACTGGGTGGTTGAACCGTAAAGGCAGCATTTCTATCCATCTCGCACATCTGTAAGAGTACAGAAAATATGCGGTTATCATACAGAGCTCTCAATGGTACATGACTGTGTTGCAGAGAAGCTAGCCCTTAAAAAAAAGATTAATGTAACCTATGAAAAGACATACATTATTTAAATCAACACTGGGACATCGGGAAAAGGTTTGCAAAATAGTTCATCTTAAAGTTAGTATACACAGAGCCGATAGGTGTGGGTTAATGTGCTAAAACACACGAACACAGGCATGGGCATTGAAGACAGACTTCTTGTCTTGGCCAAAGCTTGTTTTCTATTTCTTTTACAGGAGCATTTGGAAGGCAGGGCTGCTAAGAATTATATGCATGTAGTTGATGATGTGTCTGTTTACGCTCATCTGTGATGTAGGACACCTGACTGCAGTTTCTTTGTTATTGGAATTGCCCATAGTTGTTTGTTACACTGCGCACAGCGCACAGCGCAGGTAGTTTAAACAAACACATAACGTCATCATTGCTCACATTTAAACCTGCTTGCACTTATTATTATTCTTATGCTGCTCTCTTGTGGTGAGTTTTATTAATTGAATTCATTTTTAATGCAGGGAAATATATTTAAATCTCTGGTGCCATCTTGTGGGTAAAGTTTGAACATACAGTTTATTTTTCTGCTCGCTATTCTCACTGAATTCGCCAAATGCCGGTTTTATTATATTACATAAAGAAGATGATAGTAAAATCATATTTAGGTGCCGTCCTTGTTGAAGAGGACAGGACAACGGTGAGAGATCGTATGGCCCGACCCCAAAATGAGAATAACAGGGGCATATCAGCAACACCCGGCGATAATTATCGCTTAGCGCTCTTAGCGTGAGGATAATTATCGCCGGGTAACGTGGATTTTTATCGCTGAGATAGCGTGCTATTAGCAACGCTTATCTCCTCAGCGATAACAGCCCTAACGCTAACTGCCTAACATGAGATTATCGCTGGAAACCCAGCGATAATCTCACGTAGTGTGGCGTTAGCTTGCTGATAGGGACTCACAAACTTAGCCATGATATCCACCTTCCATAGGATATCATGGCTAAGTCAGTCCTGAAGCAGGCGTAAGGAAAGTAGCGATAACAGGGGTTATCGCTACTTTTCCTGCCGCTATGCTTTATAGAGTGGGGCTTGATGATAGGAGAAATGTCGCTTAGCGACATTTCTCCTGTCATGTTAGGTCAGGAATGCCCACTTTGCATCTCATTAGAGATGCAAAGCTGGGCGTTAGGAATCCCTACGCTAAAGCAAGGTTTCACACGTTAGCGTGGCCTTGCTAATTAGGCGATAAAACTATCGCCGCTTTTCGGCCGAAAACGGCCGCAAAAGCGGCGATAGTTTTATATCGCCAGCTTGTAAATATGCCCCCAAACTCTTGCAAGATGGCGTCTTGTTGATTTACTGCCGTAAAAAAATAAAAAGGATTCCTTTCTGTATACAAAACCTATGTGACATTAACATCTAAGGGGCATATCAACAACAACCGGCGATAATTATCGCTGAGCGCACTTAGCGCTAGGATAATTATCGCCGGCTAGCGCCGATTTTTATCGCTGAGATAGCGTGCTATTAGCAACGCTTATCTCATCAGCGATAAAAATCCTAGCGCTAACTGGCTAACGCGAGATTATCGCTGGAAACCCAGCGATAATCTCACGTTAGCTAGTTGATAGGGACTCACAAACTTAGCCATGATATCCACCTTCCATAGGATATTATGGCTAAGTCAGTCCTGAAGCAGGTGTTAGGAAAGTAGCGATAACAGGTGTTATCGCTACTTTTCCTGACGCTATGCTTCATAGCGTGGGGATTGATGATAGGAGAAATGTCGCTTAGCGACATTTCTCCTGTCATGCCAGGTCAGGAACGCCCACTTTGCATCTCATTAGAGATGCAAAGCTGGGCGTTTGAAATCCCCACGCAAAGCAAGGTTTCATGCGTTAGCGTGTCCTTGCTAATATAGCGATAAAATTATTGCCGCTTTTCGGCCGAAAACGTCCGCTAAAGCAGCGATAATTTTTTATCGCCTCGTTGTAAATATGCCCCCTTATGTGGCAAAAAATATGATGGTAGAGAACACTTTTGAGATATAACTAGTTGGCCTTTCATTCTAACTTAACCACTTCGTTGTAGGGAGAGTAAGACACCAAGCAGAAAAAATCATCACTGTGAGATTAAAATATGGGCTAATCTAAATTTTGAGTAATAATTTCCCAAGCGGAAAGGGGCCGATTCCAATAATCCAATATGTCACTTTCTATATATTGGATACTGTACCTCGAGCATACAGCTGCTCACTCGAGCCAAACCTCAAAGCAAACTTTGATAAACTTTAGGTCTGATTTAAGAGTTTGGCAGACAGAGTACTCCACTGCAAACGCGTTGGAGAACTCTGTCCAACGGACCCTGGGTTAGCTCGCCTCTTGGGCGGACCTTAATTATTCCATTGTAGAGCCAAGTGGGGAGAGTGCTGCCTCCGACGGTGTAAAGTAGTAGAGCCCGTCGATGGAAGGACTTTACACTGATTGCCTTATTTAGGGTGGGAGGTGTAAAGTCTTTTTTCCCCCTGCACCTCACTGCCAGGCACTAACGGGCAAGAAAAAACAATAATGACCCCCACACTCTAGGAGAAAATTTCCAAGGTGTGTGGGCCATTAGCTTTTTTTGTTTTTCAAAAACAAATCTCACTTTGGCAGTGTGCTTTTGAATACAAAGGGGCAGATTTACAAACCCCGTACGACACTTTTGCGCTGCTGTTGCATCACTTCTGTGACGCAGTGGCGACGTAAAGCCAGCGCCATGTTGTAGGGTATTTACAACGTGACGCATCTAGGGAGATGCGTCACGTTGTAAAGCCCTGCACCACATGAAACTTGCGTCAGTTTTCATGTGGGCGTTTTGGCGCAGGGGTGGGGCGTTCCGGCGCAGGAACGCCTCGGAAAAGTGGCTGAGTGAAATCTACAAGATTTCACTCAGTCACTTTTCCGAACCCCCTGCGTCAAAACCTTGCACCTGCTTGAAGCAGGCGTAAGGCTTGACGAACCATGTCAGACATAGGCAGGCTTGACATAGTGCTGGAGTTGCGTCGTGCCCGCGACACAACTCCAGCACTGCGCCAACCTTACGGCAGCAGATGCGACACGCATCTGCATTTCCTTGCGCCATGATGCGCCGCATTGTAAATGCGGCGCATCCGTGGTGGCACAAGGATTGAGATGTGTGTTCCAAGTTTCCTGGCACATCCCTGCTGATTTGCAGGGATGCACCAGGAAACGTAAATCTGCCCCAAAGAGCTTTTGAAGTTGGATGGCTTTCTGTCATTGTGTAAATTATATATGCTGCATATGAGATAACCATACAATATTCTGATTGGCAGTTGAAGGGAGTTGGTTTCATTTGGTGGTAGAATTACACATAAAGCTCGGTCACAATAGGTTTGCTGATCTGGCTTTCCGTAAAATTCTTTGGACTTTTCCTGCGCTGTTTGCTCCATTTGAATGTATTATCATGGGTTAAGTGCTCCAAATGCAAACAATTTTCCTCTGTTCTCTCATCACCATTTGATGTGCAAACAGCTTTTTCACACGAAAGTTGATTGACATACCATTTGCACCACGTCATTAAGTGCTGTATAGCTTTGTACAAGTGCCCAAGCAATATCTTTGTAAATCAGATCCCTTGTGTTTCATCCTGTTTGCAGCATGAAGCACAGCAAGTCAGGGTGGTATCTTCATGTTGCACTCCAGGAAAATGTTCAAGTTACCTTACCTTATCTTTCCACAGTGCCCTCAATTATTTTAAGTGATGTCAAAGGGGAGGCAGCTCTACTAGCCACACGCCAACCACTCACTTTAGTTCCTGTTATGGATCAGGAATGCGAGCTACCTAAAAGAATCTCTGTAACCTATACTTCTATAGGTAAAGATAGTCTGGGTACCAGGTCTAATAAGCCACAGATCAAGAACCTGACACTACCTAGCAGACACCTGAGTCTTCTAAAAAGTGCTGGGATAAAAATAAAGAAAAGACTACAACAAATTCATGGACTGGACATCAGCAATTTGAGTCTTCCAGAAATCATTATATTTTACGTGACATTGATAAAATTAAACAGCCTGATAGGCATCAGTATTCCGATACATGTCCCCCTCATTCCTTGCAGGACTCTCCAGACAAGTGGTCAGAGAGAGGGGGTAGAGGCAATTGCAGACAGAAGGAGTATGTGAAACCGAAGACGGACTAACAGCGTTCTCCTGATGCGTTTATAAAAAAGGAACAGAAAATTCCACAACAAAAAGCACAGTTTAAAAAGATGAAAGTGGCAGGTATTGCCACTAAAAATGCCACAAATGCACAGAACTCTTCTTCAGAACTAGACGTGGGCCAGAACTCTTCTCAACAGCATAGAGAAGGTCACAATAGTGAACCATACTCTTCAAGAGTTTCTGGTGGCGAAACCGACTGATCAATATGTGCAGGTTGAAACTCCAGCTCATCCGCCTAGCCCTCCAGATAGAATTTAGAATTTGGACATTCAAATTGAGGGTGACATTCCATGTACTATTAAAGTAATATTCTGGCAGAAGTTTACAACTGAATATGACATTCTCTTGGGGAACACGCAATTGACGGGTTTAGGTCACTGACGCTTTTGTAGAGCATGTCTAATCCATTGACAAATGATCTTTTTAAACAAAATAGTACAGAGTACATGTCTTGGATTTAGTGGTGTTCAAAGTTTAAATACACCCAGTATTCCCTCAATTACATGGGATGATATCTGGCAACAATTTGTTAATTTAACAGAAGAGCAGCTTAATGGAAGGGTGCAGAATGGGATGTTCAGTTCTTCACTTTTTGCTTCAGATTGGTGGCTATTTTAGCCAACTGATACCAATGACTGTAATGCTTGTTTTTTAACCCTTCAACAGGATTTAAAGCAAACAGCCCTGACCCACGGTATATTCTGTTGTCACATTCTGAAGGTGTCACTACATACAGTGTGGGTAAACTATGCCAGCAATGGTTGGAATACTCACCATATGCAGCAATTAAAACCACTTATCCCTCCTTTCAGATAATATGGATTTACAATATATGTTATTGGGTCCGAGATCTACTCATTGTAAACATTTTATATATGTCAGTTATAATGAAATTTGGAAACGTTCTCAACAAGAAGCAGCTGAGCATTTGAGGCAAATCGATCAGGACAATTTGGAAAAGCTTTGGTTGTCGATACTGACATTACTAATGTTAACTCGTATTTGTTCATTGAGCAATATTGTTTGATCTTCATTTGATATCATACAAAATGACATATCTATGCATCAACATGGCCAGAGTCGGTTGAAATCGATTTTGCAATTGTGTTGGTCTCTGCAGGTTTTAAAGTCAAATAGAGTGCCATGGAATTATTTCAATGCAGCTGAGTTATGTATGCTTTTAATTTGACATATATGCAAACAATAATGGCTCGAAATGGAGCCACCTACACTTTACTAGATGTTGAAACAGTTCCCTTTTCAGTTGCTGAAACTCCCGCTGCCATCTTGTTGATCCATGGTCTAATTTCTCTTCTAGTTTCCATGTTTCATTTCACATCATGTCTTCTGCAATTTTAAGTAAGCAGATATGAGTAGATGGGTTTACATTTTTGTACATGAAGCTAGGTTTCGCCCCTTCCAGTACAGATGTATGTACAAGAACAAAGAGGCATTCATTAGTCTGCCTGACTGTGGTACTTTCTTAGGTCACTCATAGATCTGTAGAAAGATTGCACTGCATGGTGCATGTAATGCTTCTGAGCCTAACTCAGCACGTTATCTGAAGGGTTTCACTGTACAACTGATCAAGAATACATTTTTGCTGCTTTCTAATGGAAGCTATCTCATTTTAACAAATCATGGTTGTTGCTGGATGAAGCCAAGTGTCCCGTATCTGGTCACTGTTTCTAAGTTAGTTACTTACTCTATGCATGTTTTGTATCCTCCCACACAAACTCTCAGAGAAGTAACTTTGTGGCCCAAAATCCCCGTAACTGAAATAAAGTTTGATAAGTTGAACAAACTCAAAGCCTTACTGCTTCAAATTGACGTGGCTCTCACATCTGCCAGAGAAACTTTTGATCACCAATTTGCATATTTCTTGTCAAATGTGCAATCTTGTTTCTACAGTCAATTGCCACAGCATTTTGGTGAGCTTGTACACTGTAATGCTTCTAATACAGCTGGAGTGGCACACTTTTTTAAAGTGATTGGGTCTGGATTGGTTTCCATGTTCCATACTGTACTTGGAGTTATCCTGTGCTTTCTACACTCCTTGTTTTCTATCATTTTTTGAGGCATTCTGATTGTGTTGTTGCTCCTGGTTGCTATTTTGGTTCTATTTTTGTTGTTCTGCAATGGATGTCCCACAATGAGGCCAAATGGAAATGGAACCACCACACGTCGTTCTATGTTGTGACGCATGATATAGTATTTTGGAGAGTCATTGTTACTGGAAATGAACAGGAACTGGTCTCTGGTCTTCCCGGACCATTTGGTTTCATAGAGTGCAGCCTGTGTTTCATTGCCTAGGTTGCTCATTCGAGTGTGAACTCGACTTATGCCTTGCCACGCAATTGTCGCAGTTTCCAGAAATAAATCTGTTGTGCGCTCTTTGAGGTCTAATTAGCTGTGTTGTCAAATGATGCTGCTTCATTTGCTGTTTGATGCCTATTGTGAGCCACCTTTGCCAATGCCGGATGCTCCGTATACTTCTGCTTTCCTGGAATCTGGGCACTTGCCATAAGCTACACCCTGGCACTGTTGCCTTTGGCATTTGCTAAATGGGCTGCTGATGATTCGCATCATGACTTGGACCTTGCTCTTCAGTTTTCTTTCGATGTGATGTCTGCGGATGCAAGTTCCTTCCTGAGCCCTATTGACGTCCTGGACATGAATTTTATGGACATTTTGAAAATGCAATCCGCATTGGATGGCTCATAATCTTTTGCATCGGCTTTTTGGAAATTTCTCCTTTTTATGTTTTTTTAATTAGCAGTTTTTTTGGGCTTTGAATTTGCTTCTATTTTTTAAGTGTTCCTATGCAATGCAAGGCTTTTACACAAACATAATACTGTTGCTATTTTTTTTCAAATAGTCATATTCCCCGGCCACAGGGAAGGTGTTATGTGGATTTTATGTTAATTTTATTTTTTAACTTAGCATCTCTTTTAGCTGGTGGTTTGCACATGTTCTTCACTAACACAAGAATGTATCGTGTAGAGGAGGAGCCTAGCGCGTGATCAAGATGGCCGCGTGAGCTCAGAGCTCCCGAGACCCTCGCTCCCTCCGGCAAATATCCTGTGCAGCATCCTGTGTTTAACACCCGGAATATTGGAGGCGAGCCGTTGCTGAGGTGATCGTCGCTGTCCGGACTGAAATCGCTCACCGGAGGCCGAAGTTGTGCTACATGGAAGTTTGCGGCCTACTCCCCGGAAGATGCCCGGGGCTTGCGCTGGCACAGTGCCCGAGCACTAATTGAACAACAGCGGCCGTGTGAGGGGCGAGCCATCGGGAGGACAGTGTCATCACTTTCGCTTTCGCTTTCGCTTTCCTGTCTTCATCGCGCCCTGGCCTGGGAGTGAGTCGCGCCGGTCACTTGTTGCATGGTCATCTTCTCTGGATGGGCAAGGAGACTGTTTCCGCGGCAGATCACGATGTCGACCAAATCGGAAGCCGAAAAACAGAAGCCCAAGAATACCAGGCGGGGAGGATACACCCAAACCAACAACATGGACCGCTATGCCCAGCATAAGGGGTCACCGGGCGGATCGGGACGGACACTGGAAGCCTTGAAAGACGGTTTGCCCCCCGCCACAGAACTAACCTTGCAGGATATCATGGGGGCCATCGGGGGGATGCAGTCCTCTATCGGGCAGCAATTTGAGACCCTGGCACATAAAGTGGACACAATCTCGATTGACGTCAACTTGATTCGGGCAGACCTGGGGAAAACTAATGAGCGGGTTCAGTCCTTGGACCTTAAAACCTCTGGCCTCATGGGAGATGTCTCTGACCTGCAGCTGGAAGTCCGTACCTTGAGGACCGCAAATGACCACTTTGCCCGACGGCTGGAGGAGTTTGAAGGCCGGGCACGGCGCAATAACGTGCGCATTATTGGGGTCCCGGAAAACTCGGAGGAACAGTCGGTGGACCTGTTCATGGAGGATTTGGTGGTGAACCATCTGGCGCCTAAAGGCCTCAGTAAGTTCTTTACTGTTGAACGGGCCCACAGAGTCCCTGGTGGGAGGCCCAAGGTGGGGGCCCCTCCGAGACCGATTGTCGCCAGGATCTTTAATTTCAGGGACCGCGACGCCATTCTACAAGCATCACGAGTGTCCGGCCCGATGACTTTTCAGAACACCACAGTGAGTTTTTATCCGGACTTTACCCAGATGGTGCAGAAGCAACGGCAAAGCTTCCTGGCGGTTAAGAGAAGGCTAAGAGAGATGGGACTGAAGTACGCCATGCTCTTCCCGGCCAGGTTGCGTGTGGTGTTTGAAGAGCGGACTTTCTTTTTTGAATCACCGGACATGGTCGGAGACTGGCTGGACACATTGCCCCAACGACGGACTAGCGGGGAACATGCCGGTGGAACAGAAGGTGGCCGTGATGAACAATGAGCGAGGACCCGGGTGCTAGATCACTTTGATTTTGTCCAGGACAGTGACTCACAGTCTTCGGTTCCTCCGGGAGGGTGGTAGCCCGGGGGGTGGCGGGGGTAGGAAGGGAGCTTTTTTCCTCCTCTGGGGTTCTTTTTGTAGATTAGTCTTTGAATGGGGCGACAGGCACAATGCAAGTTGGGGGGGCTTTTTGAGCTTACGCAGGGGTGCAGGGTGGGGGGTGGATTGGGGTTGTTGAAGTGGTCGTTGTTGTTTTTTGTCTTGCAAGGCGTAGTGATGCAAGCTTCTGTAGCTCGAGTGCGGTTCTACGGGGGGGTGGAGGTCTCCTTACATTTCGGGATGGAGGGTAGGGGCTTAAAGATACTCAGTTGGAATGTTAACGGCTTAGGGGATCGTATTAAGCGAGGGATTGTCCTGCAATTTCTGAAGCGATGCTCCCCTGATATAGTTTTATTGCAAGAGACGCACTTGATAGGTAACACGTGCTACGCACTCAACAGGAAGGGCTACAAATTTGTGGCACACTCAGGGTTTTCCTCGGGCTCTAGAGGGGCTGGAATACTTGTCAGGGCCTCGCTGCCGTTTGAGGTTGACTCCACTACTGTTGATCATAGGGGACGATTTGCGGCTGTGGCGGGGAGGTGGGAGGGCAGGATGCTGGTCCTGGTGTCGGTTTATGTCCCTCCTGCGCTGCAGCCCTCCACATTTGCGTACCTGGGGAGGGCTCTGTTGGATCTCCCAGAGGGAATGTTGGTGGTGGGTGGTGACTTTAATGCGGTTGGCTCCGGATTGCTTGACAGACACCCGCCAAGAAGCTCTGGGGGGGGCGCAGAAATGGCTTCCAGACTTTGTTGATACCCTTGGTCTGGTTGATTGTTGGAGACTGCTGCATCCCACACAGCGGCAGTACACTTTCCACTCCGGGGCGCATGGCAGTCTCTCTAGAATTGATTATGTGCTTACCTTGGCCGCACACGCCTCCTTTGTGTCCGAGGCTAGGCACATGGCTAGGGGTATTTCTGACCATTCGCCGGTGTGGATCTGTATGGATGTTGGTAGAGGAGTGGGGGGCAGGGTGGCTCCGATTAACCCCTGGTATCTCCGTGACCCTAAGACTCGTTGCGCGGTGCTGAAGGCGGTCGATCGCTATTTCCAGGAAAATCTAGGCTCGGTCACGTCTGCGGTGTCTTTGTGGGAAGCGTTTAAAACTGTGCTGAGAGGAGAGGCCCTCTCCTTGATAGCGGCAGCCAAACGTCGGCGGGATGCGGAGGTCGCTCAGATCGAGGCGGAGATGGCGGCTCTAGAATTGGTTTTGGAGGCGGAGGTCACGGCAGCAGCGCTGCATAAATTGAGCCTTAAGCAGTCGGAGTATAAGGCCCTGGTGACGAATGCGGCCAAAGCCCTGAGTAGGGAGCAGCAGGGGCGACTGTACGTCGTCGGGGACAAGGCCGGGAAATTAATAGCGTGGCTGGATAAAAAGGAGCGGGTCAATCGTGTGGTGCCGGATCTAGTAACAGAGGGTGGCGTTATTGTCACTGAGCCGGATGGCATAGTCCAGTGCTTCGCAGATTATTTCCGCACGGTCTATACCTCTGTGTCGGACAGGCCGGTGGAGGACTCGTGTGAATTTCTGCGCGATCTTGCTCTGCCTTGCTTCTCTGACATAGACAGGGAAGATCTAGATGGTGACATCACAGCTGACGAAGTCGCGGGTGCTATCCGTTCACTGCGCCCGGGCAAGGCCTCGGGCCCGAATGGCCTGCCAATTGAGTTCTATAAACTCCGGCCGGACAAGATCGCTCCACATCTGCGAGCTATGTTTATAGAGGCGCGGGAGACGGGATGCCTTCCATTCGACCAACGCCTGGTGACAATTGTGGTCATACACAAAGACGGCAAGCCCACGAATAAGTGCAGCTCATATAGGCCGATCTCGCTACTTAATGCCGAGCCGAAATTCCTCGCTAAAATACTGGCCAACCGTTTGATCAGGGTGATCGGGGACCTGATCCACCTGGACCAATCTGGTTTCATCCCGCACCGTAACACTGCGTTGAACCTTAGGCGCATCCACGGCGTGCTCGCTAGGACGGGGACGCTGTGGGAGCCGACCATTGTGGCAGCACTTGACGCCACGATGGCTTTCGACACGGTAGAGTGGGCATATCTGTGGGCCGCACTTGCAAAATTCGGCTTTGGACCTGGCTTTGTTGGCTGGGTGAGACTACTGTATGAAGGACCCCTGGCTAAAGTCGCGGTCAATGGGTGGGCGTCCCGTCCGTTCGAGCTGGGGAGGGGCACCAGGCAGGGTTGTCCCCTGTCGCCGTTGTTGTTTGCTCTCGCTCTTGAACCGCTGGCGGCCTGGATACGATGGCACCCAGATATAAGGGGGATCCGATGGTCACCAGATCATGAGGACCGCATTTCTCTTTATGCCGACGACATTTTGCTATACCTCACTTCACCCAGGAAGTCTCTCATAGTGGTCTGTGACATTTTGACTTCTTTTGGTAGGAACTCGGGTCTCACCATTAACTGGGGGAAGTCGTATCTGTGTGCCCTGAGTGGAGACGTCCCTGTTCTCCCGCGGAATTGCTCAATCCAGATCGTCGGGAGGGTTTTTTGTATCTGTGGATCTATATCTCCACCGATCCAACTGTTCGATAGGAGAGAAACCTGCTCCCTCCGTTGACGCGCCTGCGGCGTGATGTGGCGGGCTGGCGGCGGCTGCCGCTTTCCCTCCTTGGCTGTGCCGCGCTGTTCAAAATGATGTCTCTTCCCCGTTTTCTCTATGCCCTGCAGAATACCCTGGAGCTGGTCCAGGCCAGCTATTTTCGGGAGGTTGAGAGCCTCCAGCGCTCGTTGCTGTGGGATGGCCGTCCGCGTATAGCTATTGCAAAGCTGACCCTTCCGTGGTACGATGGGGGTATCGCGCTTCCTGACATCAGAAGATACTATTGGGCCTCTCAGTTGAGTGCGATCAACCACGGAGTCTACGGTCCGGCGCTGAGCCCCCGCTTCGCTATGGACCGGTGGTTGCTGCGCGGGGGTAATTACTTTAGAGCACTCTACTCCAGGTCAACGGATGGGTCCCTCACGGGGCCAACCAAGGTGGCGGTGCACGTGTGGAAGGCGGTTACAAACTCGCTGGGTTGGAAGGATAGGCTCACCCTCGCCACTCCGCTGTTTGACTCCGATATGTCGGGGAAACTTTGGCACACGAAGGGATTCGAGAAATGGGATCTGATCGGGATATCCAGGGTGGGGGACCTGCTGGCTAAGGGGCGAGTTAAATCGTTTGACGAGCTACGGACGGAGTACGCTCTGGAGGGTACGGAATAGTTCCGGTATGCATAGGTACGCCATGCTCTGCGGTCCGTCCTCGTCGAGGGGGAGACGGTGCCTGAGTCCTCTCCCTTGGAAGATCGGATCCTGGATGGCCATATGCCGGAGAGTACAATCTCCTTAATTTATAAGAAGCTCGTTAATGTCTGGACTGACCTCCTCCTAGGGGTGCGTGATCAGTGGACTAGGGACGGCCTTGAATTGGATGATGAGGACTGGCAGTACGCCATCTCCTCTCCTAAGGAGGTCGCGATCCCCGCACGACTAAGGCTGGTCCAGCTTAAGATACTTCATAGAGTCTACGTCACAGGGCCCCGACTGATTCATATGGGTTTCTCCGAGGATGGTTTATGTAAGAGGGGCTGTGGGATGGTGGGCACCTTTCTACATATCATATGGGAATGTGGTGTGATCGCGGAGTTCTGGAAGCAAATTCATGTAGTGATGCAGGAGGTCACGGGTATTGCACTGCTGCCATAGGGCACGGCGCTGTCTTTTGAATGTCTGGGGTCCTACTGACTATGACGCGGGGCAGACTCAATGGGTGACCCTAGGAAATATGGTGGCGAAGCGTGATATTGCGCGACTGTGGGGCTCTCAGAGACCTCCCGCTATGGATGCATGGATGGATAATATGGACTGGAGCATGTTTAGGGAGAAAACGGTGTATAGTGCCCGGGGGCGGCCTAAGAAATGGCACAAGATATGGGGACGATGGAACCAGTATAGGGGTGATATATGTCTGCCCCCGGCCACTGAACCGTTAGAGGAGCAACTTTCCCCCTAGCTTCACTTCCAACTTGGGATTTTCATGATGACTATATGCTAGAATGTTAGCGCCTCTGCTTCTCCCTCATCCACCCGACCGGTGGCTTTGTTCTGATTTTGGGAATGGGGCCGCGCCCCCATCGGGAACTGGCACGAGTTTATTGTGTATACTGCCCTGCTTGTGTTATTTATTTTAGGTTGTTTAAAAAACGGAACCTTTGTTTTTTTCCTGTACCAGAGCTATGGACGCTTTCATGTGTTGCACTTAATTGGCTGCCGAACCTCCGGGATGTCGGCTGAATAGCTGTGTTCCAGACTGATATAAATAAAGGTTTTAAAAAAAAAAAAAAAAAAAAAGAATGTATCGTGTACATAGAATTGTTGCTCTATAGGCTGCACTTAGATAGTTCTAGGCACACATTTTTCAGAACCCGTTGTCCTTGCTTTACTATGTGCTCATAGGAGACTCATTCCCTCCAGACTAAGTAAAATTGTTATTCTGAAGTTATCATGAATGCTGCAGAGAGCTGTAAATAAAAGTCAGCACGCAGGCCCCGACATTAACCTTAAGAAGGAAGATAACTGCATAAGCAGAAATGTGTGCAGGCTTGCACACTCGGATTGCTTTAATTTGTTAATGCACTTAGGTGGGCTTCCTGAGCTATTACACCTATGTATGTGGTTTCACCATTTTAATAATGTTTATAACAATGATCCGTTTCATCTGTCTAATAATCACAGTTCACATTTTCTTTACAAAGATTAGACTTTCTCAATAAAACTTTGAAAATTTGTTATTGGCTCTTTTCTTTGTAAAAACTTGGGCATGTAAAGGTGACAAATGATAGGGTTAGATCTGTTTCCACTAATTCCTTGTGACTAAGAGTGGTCATGTTGGGGGGCGTGGCTTGGATGCCGAAGCAACATGGCGGTGCTACCATGAGCTCCACACGGACGCTGAGCTTTTTTTCCTCAAAAGTGCCTCTCGACATAGAGTTTTGCAGCTCCAAGTGTGGTCCCGCTTGTGTGATGTAGTGGTGAGTCTCTATGTCGCGTATGGCTTCCCCAACATCATTTTTGTGCTCAGGAGCCGCAGCGGTGATTATTTCCTCATAAGACGCCCTCATAAGGCGCCCGCCGTTTTGGATCGCGGCACTCGCGCTCCGATTTTTTCCTCACAGTTGAATTTCCCGAATCGCCTAAAATGTCATACCACTTCTCTCTGACTTCAGGAATTTACGTCTTCAGTGGCCTTTAATTCAATCTATATTTTATGGCATGTGAGGCTGGAAACTGTACTGGTGATTACGTTTCAGGATGTCTCTCACTCTGGTTACCTGAATTACCCTGGACTATCTACATTATTGAGTGCTCCCACCTCCTTATTGCGCATCGAATAGCCCTTCTTTTTGGCTTGGATGGTGACATTTTTCATGTTTTTTGATTTTATTGGTTACTTTCTGAGGTGACGCTTCTTTTCTACATTGGGATAAATATTGTAAGTCACCTTCTAGGGACTAATATACCTTACCTTTACCCCTCTGCTTTACTGTCAAACCGGGGTCCTGTTTTTGGCTGTTCTTTGCTCCTGCCCTCTTCTTAGTTAGTGTATGGGCCGGAATCGCCTTATTCTACTTAGTATTCATTGCCCTAGCCAGCAACCTAAAATGGCCAGCGATCCTCACGTCTCGCCTAAACCATCCTTGTCAGGCGCAAAGCCAAAAAGACACAAAAATGATCCGCCTTCTCCTATTCTCTCCTCACAATATCCGGTTCATGACTCTATTTTGGATGAGGTACGTGGTCTTCAACCGATTATGTCCACTACCAATGAAAAGTTAAAGCAAATAGAAGAACAATGGATTGTCATGGAGGGAAAGGTGTTGGAACTTGAGAAAAGGGTGGGGGACCTTCAGGATATTTCTACAAAAATTCCTTTATTAGAGCAAGAGATCCACAAGCGGAAACTCCACACTAAAGACCTTGAAAATCGTAATTGGAGGAACAACCTTCGCCTTTATGGTCTTCTGGAAAATATTGAGGGCCCAGACATGCTATCCTTTTTTGCAGAAGTTCCTTCCAGATCTCTTAGATCTTCAATCCTCTTCACCTCTCAATATACTACATGCACATCGTCTGGGTCGTCTCCATCCTAATTCAAACAAGCCATGTGTTATCATAATGCTCTTCCTGGAATTTACTGAACTTATGCATGTTCTGAAGGCAGTCAAACTCAACTGATGTCTCACTTGGTCGGGACATAATATCTTCATCTCTCAAGATGTTTCCAATGCAAAAAATGCTCGACGTAAAGAATTTATGGCACTTCGTCATCAGATGAGATATATGAACATCCAGTATGGCATTCTTCATCCTTGCCTTTGCAAAATTACCCATGAAGGAAACTCGCGTCCTTTTGATGATCCTGAGAAACTCAAACTATTTCTGAACAGCATCTCCCCTCGTCACATGGATACTAATGTTTAATATTCTCTTAGATAAAGGATTGCTACTGTTGTTCTAAAAGTTTATCTATCTTGAGTTTTTTACTATTTATTCCTCTTCTCTACTTTTCTAGTGCTCTTTCATTCTGTACTCTTTTTATCTCTCATATTTCTTAAGTTACTCTTATTCTATTGCTCTCTTTTCTCATTATTTATTTTCTATTCTTTGCTATTTATTTTCTTCGTAGGAGGCTTTTTCTTACCTATTCAATCCTACTAAAGACCTTGTTTTTCGGCGTCACCATGCTCTACTTATTCCAGTTATTTATTTCTCTTCGGATCTGGATTCTCCTCCTTGATCTGTTCACTCTATCCGTTTCTCTATCTCTTCTTCCTTCACGCTTCCTCTCTCTTTTTGCTCCCTGGCTTTTTTCCCTAACGTTTTTTTTTCATTATTATCTTTTTATCTCTTTGAGTGTCTTTCTTTTGTCATTTGATAATTGTTGTTTCTTTTTCTTTTCCGTTGGTCTTGCAGCTTATTGTTGCTGTCTCCATATGTTCTGTCTCACCCATCAACATGTTTAACGTTGTCTCATGGAATGTGCGTGGTCTAGGTCATCCTGTCAGACGTCAAGAGGTATTGTCTCACTTATCCAAACTTAATACTAAGGTTGCCTTTTTACAGGAAACGCATTGTAATGATGTGGAATCTCTTAAGCTTAAACGTCAATGGGTGAATCAAATTGTTTTCTCTCCTTCTCTTGAGCGTCATGGTGGTGTTGCTATTTTATTTCATAAATCGATTAAAGCACAAATAATATCAACAGAATTGGATTCCAATGGACAATGGGTTTTGGTTGACACTATTATTTGTAAAACACAAGTAACTTTTCTTAATATTTATGGCCCTGTCAAACCTGATGCACAATGTTGGCATTGTATTAAATTGAAACTATCCTCTATGTCTAACCCCAATATAATTGTTGGTGGTGACTTTAATAATTGGCTGGATCCCTTCTCTGATAAAAAATCTAAATGCAAATTTAAGCCTGATAAGACTCACAAATAGTTTCAGTCTGCCATCGCCTCTCATCCTTTGTATGATGTATGGAAAACATGCAATCCAGATACTTCCGAATTTACTTTCTTTTCACCTGTCCACCATACTATGTCACGTATTGATTATATTCTGGCCTCTAAATCATTACTCCCTTGTATCCATTCCTCTGAAATTGGTTCTATTCTTATTTCTGACCATGCTTCCATGTCTGCTTCTTTTGATTTGTCCCTAATACTTGCAAACAAGGCCGTTAGCGTTTTAACAATCACCTACTTTCAGACCAAACCTTCATAACAGAAGCGACCTCCTTTATTAATGAATTTTTCAATTCGACAAACTGGGATGATTTTAAGGCATCATTTAGAGCCTTTACTATTGCTTACTCTACAAAGTAGAAGAAATTACCGAATGCTAAATATCAGGAAACTCTCCAACAAATCAAAATCCTGGAGCATAATTATTTTTCCTCTAAATCTTCCTCCACTTTGCGAGAATTGGTTGCAGCCAAATCTACCTTAAATTAAATTGCCTCTGTGGATACCTGTAACATTTTTCTTAAGATTAAATCTAAATTTCATGGTGCCCAAAATATAGAGGGGAAACTGTTAGCGAATTATTCAAATCAGAATGTAAAAATATTGGACCTAACCAATAAACTTCTTTCCTCTGATTCAGACATTGTAGATACATTTCAGTCCTAATATGAACTTTTATACACAGAGTATACCAATCCTTCTGAAGGGGATTTTGAAACTCTTTTCCAAGGTATCCCCAACCCCGTTCTCTCCTTGATACTTTTTTACCTCTTGAAAATGATATTTCCCTTCAAGAGATAACCAATGCTTTTAAATCTCTATTTTTCGCTTTTTCCTCAATTTTTGCACCAAAATTATTAGATCTTTTTAATTCATTCCTTTCCAATTCTAAAGCATGCGTTTCTTTCTTAGAAGCTCTTATTATTGTCATCCCCAACCCAGACAAGGATTCTTCCTTTTGTAAAATATTTCAACCCATCTCCCTAATTTATCATGATTGTAAGATTTTAGCAAAGATGTTGGCTTCCCACTTAGAAAAGATTATCTTCTCATCAAACCAGATCAGGCTGGCTTTGTTAAAGGCCGACTTCCCTCTGACAATGCTGGAATGTTCTCAAATATTATTGCCCTTGGAAAGAAATGCTCTTCTCCTTTAGCTGCCCTATCACTTGATGCTGAAAAACCTTTTGACCTAATAAATTGGCAATATATGCTTCACACTCTTCAATGGTTTGGTTTTGGTCAGAAGTTTATTTCATATATCAAACTACTATATACTGCCCCACGTGCTTGTGTATTTGTCAGTGGCCTCTTTTCCTCATATTTCCATCTGCAAAGAAGTACCCGTCAGGGTTGCCCCCTTGCTCTATTACTTTTCCTCCTCCGTTTAGAACCCTTTCTTGAACTAATTAGACATAACCCTAATATTATTGGTTTTAAACTTAAATCCCATCAAATTAAACTTTCTGCCTATGCAGATGATATCCTTATTTACATGTGCAATCCTTGCAACTCCCTTCCTCCTTTTTTTTTTTACAAGAGATTGCTTTGTTTTCCACAGTCTCTGGTTACAAACTTAATTTTTCCAAAACGGATAATTTACCTTTCAATTCCTCATGTTACCGATATATGTTTGATACAACCAATTTTACTTGGTGCCCCCAAAAGATTAAATACTTAGGAACATGGGGGCATATCAGCAAGCAGGCGATAAAAAATTATCGCCGCTTTTGCGTCCGTTTTCGGATGAAAAGCGGCGATCATTTTATCATCTTATCAGCAAGGTCACACTATCACACTATTGCTTTAACGCCCATCTTTGCATCTCTAATGAGATGCAAAGTGGGCATTCCTCCCCAGGATAATGGGAGAAATGTCGCTAAGCGACATTTCTCCTATTATCAAGCCTCACGCAAAGCAGCACAGCGACAAGAAAAGTAGCGATAACCTCTGTTATCGCTACTTTCCTTACGCCTGCTTTGAAACTGACTTAGCCATGATATCCTATGGAAGGTGGATGTCATGGCTAAGTAGGTGAGGCCCTATAATCAAGCTATCGCCAAACGTTATGTGAATATCGCTGGATTTCCAGCGATAATCGCACATTTGGCAGCTTGCGCTCTGAATTTTATCGCTTTGGAGATAAGCGTTGCTAATAGCACGCTATCTCCGTGATAAAATTCAGAGTAGGCCGGCGATAATTATCTTCACACTGAGAGCGCTGAGCGATAATTATCGCCGGCCCTTGCTGATATGCCCCATGGTTTTTCTCAAATATCCCTGACACTTTATCCCATAATTTTTCTGCCTTAAAACTCAAACTCACTAATTTGATGTCTTCCTGGTCTCCATTATTTTTATCCTGGTGGGGCAGACTGGATACGATTAAAATCATGATTGTTCCCCAGGTGCTTTTCACACTCTCAATGTTACCTTTTAAAGTTCCTAATTATTATTTTTCATAGATTAATACTTTATGTACCAATTGTTCGTGGAACAAATAACGTGCTTGTATTGCCCTTTCTAAATTAACTCATCCAAAATCAGAGGGTGGTGTTTGATTTCCTGATTTCAAATCTCTGAGATTTCACTGCGCCACTTGTATGAGGTTTTTTACGTGGGAACGCCCACTCTGCACACATTATACCTGACGAAGGCTGTGATGCCAGAAACCGGTCCCCGGAAGCTTGTTTCCTTCCCAGTATAAGAATTGGCTTGGTAGTTTGGTTTGCCCTGTTCCCATCATGCACTGGGACAGGTACAGACTAATTTGCATGTAGCCAGGTTCTGAGCTGGGATGGTGCAGTGAGCTAAAAAACGGTGATGGATTAAAACCATGATCTCTTGACTTGTTAAGAGTATTCTGCATCATTCAGAAACTCTGTCCATCACCACCCCCTTTTTCCCAAATCGTTTTTATCCACACTCAGTGTGGGAGGGTATGCTCAGACGTGAGTCCCTTGCTCATTGCACCATCAGGATTCAGGCAAGCCGGGCCGATGAAGGCTGTGATGCCAGAAACCGGTCCCCGGAAGCTTGTTTCCTTCCCAGTATAAGAATTGGCTTGGTAGTTTGGTTTGCCCTGTTCCCATCATGCACTGGGACAGGTACAGACTAATTTGCATGTAGCCAGGTTCTGAGCTGGGATGGTGCAGTGAGCTAAAAAACGGTGATGGATTAAAACCATGATCTCTTGACTTGGTAAGAGTATTCTCCATCATTCAGAAACTCTGTCCATCACCACCCCCTTTTTCCCAAATCGTTTTTATCCACACTCAGTGTGGGAGGGTATGCTCAGACGTGAGTCCCTTGCTCATTGCACCATCAGGATTCAGGCAAGCCGGGCCGACGAAGGCTGTGATGCCAGAAACCGGTCCCCGGAAGCTTGTTTCCTTCCCAGTATAAGAATTGGCTTGGTAGTTTGGTTTGCCCTGTTCCCATCATGCACTGGGACAGGTACAGACTAATTTGCATGTAGCCAGGTTCTGAGCTGGGATGGTGCAGTGAGCTAAAAAACGGTGATGGATTAAAACCATGATCTCTTGACTTGGTAAGAGTATTCTCCATCATTCAGAAACTCTGTCCATCACCACCCCCTTTTTCCCAAATCGTTTTTATCCACACTCAGTGTGGGAGGGTATGCTCAGACGTGAGTCCCTTGCTCATTGCACCATCAGGATTCAGGCAAGCCGGGCCGACGAAGGCTGTGATGCCAGAAACCGGTCCCCGGAAGCTTGTTTCCTTCCCAGTATAAGAATTGGCTTGGTAGTTTGGTTTGCCCTGTTCCCATCATGCATTGGGACAGGTACAGAATAATTTGCATGTAGCCAGGTTCTGAGCTGGGATGGTGCAGTGAGCTAAAAAAAAACGGTGATGGATTAAAACCATGATCTCTTGACTTGGTAAGAGTATTCTGCATCATTCAGAAACTCTGTCCATCACCACCCCCTTTTTCCCAAATCGTTTTTATCCACACTCAGTGTGGGAGGGTATGCTCAGACGTGAGTCCCTTGCTCATTGCACCATCAGGATTCAGGCAAGCCGGGCCGACGAAGGCTGTGATGCCAGAAACCGGTCCCCGAAAGCTTGTTTCCTTCCCAGTATAAGAATTGGCTTGGTAGTTTGGTTTGCCCTGTTCCCATCATGCACTAGGACAGGTACAGACTAATTTGCATGTAGCCAGGTTCTGAGCTGGGATGGTGCAGTGAGCTAAAAAACGGTGATGGATTAAAACCATGATCTCTTGACTTGGTAAGAGTATTCTGCATCATTCAGAAACTCTGTCCATCACCACCCCCTTTTTCCCAAATCGTTTTTATCCACACTCAGTGTGGGAGGGTATGCTCAGACGTGAGTCCCTTGCTCATTGCACCATCAGGATTCAGGCAAGCCGGGCCGACAAAGGCTGTGATGCCAGAAACCGGTCCCCGGAAGCTTGTTTCCTTCCCAGTATAAGAATTGGCTTGGTAGTTTGGTTTGCTCTGTTCCCATCATGCACTGGGACAGGTACAGACTAATTTGCATGTAGCCAGGTTCTGAGCTGGGATGGTGCAGTGAGCTAAAAAAAAACGGTGATGGATTAAAACCATGATCTCTTGACTTGGTAAGAGTATTCTGCATCATTCAGAAACTCTGTCCATCACCACCCCCTTTTTCCCAAATCGTTTTTATCCACACTCAGTGTGGGAGGGTATGCTCAGACGTGAGTCCCTTGCTCATTGCACCATCAGGAATCAGGCAAGCCGGGCCGACGAAGGCTGTGATGCCAGAAACCGGTCCCCGGAAGCTTGTTTCCTTCCCAGTATAAGAATTGGTTTGGTAGTTTGGTTTGCCCTGTTCCCATCATGCACTGGGACAGGTACAGAATAATTTGCATGTAGCCAGGTTCTGAGCTGGGATGGTGCAGTGAGCTAAAAAAAAACGGTGATGGATTAAAACCATGATCTCTTGACTTGGTAAGAGTATTCTGCATCATTCAGAAACTCTGTCCATCACCACCCCCTTTTTCCCAAATCGTTTTTATCCACACTCAGTGTGGGAGGGTATGCTCAGACGTGAGTCCCTTGCTCATTGCACCATCAGGATTCAGGCAAGCCGGGCCGACGAAGGCTGTGATGCCAGAAACCGGTCCCCGAAAGCTTGTTTCCTTCCCAGTATAAGAATTGGCTTGGTAGTTTGGTTTGCCCTGTTCCCATCATGCACTAGGACAGGTACAGACTAATTTGCATGTAGCCAGGTTCTGAGCTGGGATGGTGCAGTGAGCTAAAAAACGGTGATGGATTAAAACCATGATCTCTTGACTTGGTAAGAGTATTCTGCATCATTCAGAAACTCTGTCCATCACCACCCCCTTTTTCCCAAATCACAGGTATAATGTAGTGCAGGGCTTTACAAAGTGATGCATCTGCCTAGATGCGTCACTTTGCAAATAGGCCGCAGTGTGGTGCATTGGTTACACCGCCGCAGCGTCACTGAAAACTGACACAACGGCAGAGCAAGACCTACAAAAATAAGGACCGTGGTTCTTAGCATAAAGACTACAAGACACATGATCATAAAGTTAAACAGTCCACTTGCTTCCACAACACATAGTCCCAGTCCTCTTTCCTTGCTCAGCAGCCACAGATGAGTGCCATTTTTCTCCGATTCTTTATCTATAGTGCTTTCTCTCAACTAACTGTCTTGCGTTAACTCAATAGTTGAGTGTTTACTCAGCATTAATCACAGTGCTTGTTAGTCCTTTTCTTCATTTCAGATGTTTTATTAATGTTTTTCTCTCATACTACACACTGACAGCTGCACAGTCGCCTAGTTTGGCAGTCTTCAAGCATTCTGATGACATTTTTCCCAAGAGCTGGAGTTTGTGTTTTTTTAAACAAAATTAAATGGCCCAATGTGCAGGGAGATGGTTTCCCTGTGCACGGATGCAGTTTAGTAGTGTGTTAGTGTGGTATGGAGGACACGAGCAGGGAAAATAAATATGGTTGCCTTGCCCTCAATAGCGTGGGACAACTGTCACTGTGACCCAGCAGTCTTCTGGCAGATTGACTACTGGTTCAAACGTTACTTCAGGAGGAGGCAGAGGTGGCTCAGCCAGCGGTAGCTGAGTGGTATTCATGACTCTTACTACAGGTTTTTCAAGCTGTTGGACCACCAGTTAACGTTGTTCCTCCTTCTCCTCCACAACTCCAAATAAGACATGAATGTTCTGGAATACAGGCTCTCTGTTCTATGACAATTTTGTCAGATCATGTTGTGGTCTGTATGCTAAAACCTTTTGAAGCCATTTTCTATGAAGAAATTACTGTTGTTTGAAAACTACAGAAAGAGTAAAGCATACTCCTTGTCTATCTGTCCTAGAAAGAATTGAGCATTTATGTTTGTTAGCAAGATACATTTCATTCTCATAGGTTACTAGATAAACAGAGCTGTACAGAATAGTCTACAACCCAGCACCATACACCTTGTGGTTCCTTTCAAAAAGCATTCCCAAATTCATGCAAACTATTTATGCTATAATAAAGTACAAACATAGGCAGTACAGGCAAAACCAGGTACACAGAGGAGAGGCACAAATAGTGAATGCACATGCGTGCATATCTGTGTTTAAATACATTAAAACATTAATTCCAGAACTTTACCAGTGCTTGATTCTATTTCCTAGTTAGTTGCTCTAAGTGCAAAGGCTATATAATCCTGGGGGCTTTTTACTCGTTGTACCACAGGATTAAAGTTGTACCATAATGATGAAAGCCAACAGAACAAAATATGTCTTGGGCTCCTTGTGAGGACATTTAGAGGGGGTTCAGCTTAACAACTTGGGCTGGACTGTTTTTATTGTAGTAGGAAATAAGATGGCTTGCACATGGTTAGCCTATATTTGTAGCGGTGGTGAAAAATATGATGGACTGGTATGTGATCAATAGCAATTATCAATCTCTGATATTAGTTCAAGTAGTCCACTCATCATTTTTAATTTTTCACAGTGGTTAAAAGAGTGGTTGCTGCTTTTGTACCTATTGCTCTGGCAGTTAATTCGGTTTCTGTGGTTCTTGTCCCTAATGTGGTGGCAGGTGTTGTGACTGCTGTGATTTCTGGTGTTGTTTCAACTTTGGCTAAAATTGTGGTCAAAGCTATTGTCCCTGCATTTCTGTCTGCTGTTGTTGACCCTTCCATGGGTACCACTTTGGCCACTTATGGGTTTCTGCTGTGCTATTTGCTGCATCTATAGTTGCTGCTGTTGTGACACATGGTGTTGGTTCTTATATCTCTTGTGTGGCAGCAGATGTGGCCACTGTTGTGGTCCCTGCTATTTTGGCAGCTGTTGTTGCTGAAGTATTCCCTGAGTTGCTGGCAGAACTTGTTGCTGCTATGGCACATTTTGTATTTTTGCTGTTGTACCGGCTATGCTAGAAGCTGTTGAATTTGCAGTGGCTCCTGCAGTTATTATATCTGTGGTCAGTATTGTGGTTCCCCTTTTGTGCCTAGAGCTATTGTTTATGTATGTATTTATTTATTTATTTATGTATATGCTGTGTTTAAATGCACTGCTCCCTAATGAGGGTCATCCTTGCGCTGCACAGGGATATAACCAATTACTAGTCTGTAGCTGGGAAAGTTCAAAAAGCCAAAAGCTAGATTTTAACATTTTTATGAAAGTAATCAGGGACTGTGCAGATTTTTAGTCAAGCAGAAGGGAGTTCCACTATTTATCCCCCCAAATAGGAGAAAGGCCATTCTCCCATTCGAAACCACCAGGTTAGCACATGTAGACTTCAGAATATGTTTAGGCTGATACAAACAGAACTTGTATCTCAAATAAAAAGATTGTTCAAAGCCTGATAGGTCAAACACAAAGCTTTGAACACAGCAGGTTTCCGAACTGGAGCACAGTGTAGGTCTCTTAGACAGAGTCACAGATTGATGAACAGAGAGTTTGAGTATCATACCTGTACAGCATTGCGAACAATATGAAGATGCTTGGTATGAAAATGAGGCAATCCTAAATAGATGAAGGTATTAAAATTAATTTGAAAAATGACTAGGGACCGGATAACTGTTGGACCTGACTTCCTTGGCATAGTTTCCCCCCAACTTTTTACCTTCCATCCTCCTGTTTTTGCTGACTTTATTTTTGCTAGGTTTAGGACTCAGCACACCTTACCACTATTAACCAGTGCTAAAGTGCTTGTGTCGTGGGTAGGGTTTCACCCTCTCAACCTGTAACCCAATTTCTTATGCTAACCATTTTTTAAAATATATGTTTTTATTAAACAAACTGAAAAGGAAACAAAAAAACAGTTCCAAGCAGATCTTCAACATTCAGCATGTCGACCTTTAGAGCACAGAATACATCTTGTAACGGCATCATCGTGGACAGAACACAATGGTCATACATCCCACACATGGCTACTTCCTCCCCAAAGTCATTTGTAACTTTATCGCTTCCCCCATCCCGTCTCGTTGTTCTTAAGCTTTAAATTTCCCCCAGGGGTTCCATATTTTTTCCATTTTCTTAGGGTAGCCTCTGCTCTCATACACCACCTTCTCAGAAAGGTGACATCAATCCATATCTGCCTTCCAATCTGATAGTTTGGGAGATGTTCCTACACCCCACATCCAAGCAATGTTGCGCTTAGCCACCCCCACAGCTACCATAAGCCAGGTTTTCCAGTGTACTGGCCATCTATCCTCCCCGGTAACGCCCAGCAGGAGCCAACGCTCTGGTGTATGCCCAGTACCCCCTCCATCACAGCAACTACCCTTGCCCAGTATTGTTGAATCACCATGCATTCCCATAGAATGTGGAAGAACATGCCGGGTAAACCACATCCCCGCCTACATAGCTCGAAGTCTGCCCACCCAATACTATGTAAATATGTATGGGAGTAATATGTACAATGCAAAATTCGCAGTTGGATGAATCGAAATTTGGCCCGTATTGCAATATATCTGGGGCTCTGTATCGCCTCCTGCCAGTCAACGTCCTCCATCAGACCAATATCCAGTTCCCAGCTCACCCGGAGCGCCCCAAGAGGGTCAGGTAAGTTATTCATTATTTTCCTATATGTAAGGGAAATTGCTTTGTCTTGGATGAGGTCTAGCAACAGTCGATCCTCAAGCGGAGCGTATTCTGGTATGGTTTCACCATCCTTGAGATGGAACCGAAGCGCATGCTTCAGTTGGATATATCGGTGGTGTTCCGTCTCTGCTAACTGGTACTCTTTTTGTAATTCACTAAACGTGTGCATCCGATCCCGCCTCCATATGTCCCCCAGAGTGTCTATGCCTATGCAACTCCAGGTGCGGAATCCCTCAAGTTTCCCTACTTCACATAACCCGTCGCTGTGCCTTACGGGAGTCTGTTGGGTTAACTTGCCCTTCCACCTGAGTGGCCTTGTGGCAGTGTGCCATGCTCGTACCACCATCTGAGTGTGTACAGGAAGCCCTCTACCCCCTCTATTCTGGTATACGGCTGGCAAATATCCTTTTGCACCCAGCGCTTGCCTATCTAATCTATATGCGGGCTCGGTCAATGGCGCGAAAACCCAGCCATTGATAAAGTTGAGAGGCTAGATAATAATTCCGCACATCTGGTATCGCAAGCCCACCCTCGTACACTCTTCTCTGGAGCTTGTGAAGCGCTATCCGTGGTGCCCCGGAGCCCCAAAGCAGGGTCCATAGTTCCCCGTCAATAGCTCGAAAATAGGCATCCGGAGGTTTGTGCGGCGTATTTTGTATCACATACAACAGGCGGAGGAGGGCCATCATTTTGAACAATACGGCTCTTCCCATGAGAGTAATGGGGAGTTGTCTCCAATGAGTCCCGTCCTCGCAAAGTCTTATCAGCTGTGCCAGGGTATTCATGCACAAGAATTTCTCCGCAGAGTGCGTGATCCAAATACCCAGATATTTAAACTTGTCCTTCTGCATCAATGCCGCACAGTCAGTGATAAGCGGGGGAAGTTCTCCGGCCAGGTTAAAAATGAGGGATTTGCCCAAATTTATATGATAGCCTGAATAGTTACCAAAAAGCCGGATAATATTTATAAGCCGATGAAATGTATTTCGGGTCTTACCAGCATAAAGTAAAATATTGTCTGTGTACAGCGATATATGTTCTTCCTATCCCCCCCCCACATCTATTCCTCTCACTATAGGGTCTGCTCTGATCCACGCCGCCAATGGCTCCAGCGCTAGTGCGAAAAGGATGGGTGACAAGGAGCAACACCAACCATTTTTTAAGCTGAAATTTCCTGATTGTCTGGAGCATTGAAAAACATGTAACTGCTGTTCTATTTACCTGGTTAGAGACAAAATGTGTATGATCAAAAACAATCCTAAGGTTCCTTGTCCGAGTAGAGGATAGCGGTGTAGGGTCAAGCTCAGCGGGCCACCAAGCAGCAGGTGAGATAGATGCTTGGCTACCAAAACTATACTTCCCACTCAACTGTAGGTAGTTAGTGTGCATTCATCCAGCAACTGTCGACATAATGAACAAAAATGCTCCAGGGTAGAGGAAACATTGTCAGACAGTGACACTACAATTTGGGAGTCAAACTAAAGTGATTTGATCCAACTCAAATGATTTAATGAGTTAGGCTACAGGGAAGACATAAAAGATTGAACAGCGAAGGGCTCATCAGGGAGCCCTGAGAGTCTCTAGATTTTATTAACTTTACATCATGACTGACTGAGTCTGGCTAGTGAGGAAGAACTGGACCGTAGATGCCAATTTCACACAGAAGACTGATAAGGTTACAATGACTGTGAGAAAGTAGTTTATTGGTTGTGAGGGGCTGAGGTTCACCACAAGTGATAAAGCTACTGGGGCACATGCATCAAGGTATGATTTTGCCAGTCCTTAATTGCGATTATTAAGGAATCACAATTAAGGACTCGCAAAAGCCTATGCATGTAGGAATCACTATAAAAATAGCGATTCCTAAACATTCCTTGATTCCGACTCGCAAATTGCGAGTGGCAATTAAGGAGTAGCTCCCCATACAAGGAATGAATGTGAAATTGCATGCAGTACTCGCAAATTGTGCATGCAATTTCAAGGGTGCAAGGGTGTCAAAAGGACACCCTGTTGCACCCCTGGAATTGTGATGTGCACCCATGTTGCACACACACATTCCCCAAGGGCATGAGTGTGTGCAACATGAAACTTTGAAAAATGCACATGAGTTCCTTTTTGCAAAGATTTTGCAAATTACCGACCAGTTTAATTGCTCTGTAATTTGTGGCCACAAATAGTGAAATCTCTATTTAAAAGTGGTTATTGCATTGCATTTAAGGAATCGCAAATCGGGATTCCTCAAATGCAATTGAAATTTAAGAAATCACAATAAATTGCGATTTCTTAAATTCATAGTGCCCTACATTTTGATGCATCGCAAAAGCCCTTTTGATGGTGCAAACGGCCGATTTTTGCGTATTGCACCATTTGCGCTCGCAAAAAAGGTTGATGCATGTGCCTGACTATCTGGTCCAGTGAAAGGTTTCAGTAATTTAAACCTAGAGGTGGGTGAGCCAACAAATTTTAACAGGGCGAACCAGGCTCAGCCAGTGGTCTGGTTTGGTTGTTAAACCATGGGCCGAGCCCTGAAATTATTTGCCATGTAACCATGTAAACAATACAACAAACATCATGTGAAATATGATAAATTCTCCTCGAAATTAAAAAAGTGTACTTCTTAAACATGTGGAAGTTTTGATTTCTGGTTTCACTTTGTACAAATCAGACTCTAAATGGGTATCTATTTGTCCATCCTTCTTATCCTTAAGGTTAATACTTAATTTCTACCTCTGTGCTTGAGGACAGAGAGAGGGTGATAGCAGAAGCACCATTAAAGCTTGGCTCGTTATAGGCTTGTGGTTCCAGAGGGACCTCGAGCTGAGCTAGAACCAAGCTTCAGACTCGAGCCTGGCTCAAGCTTTCAATGGCTTGTTATTGTTATTGTTAATTATGGCTTGTAAAGCGCTTAATACCTGCAGGTCTCTAAGCGCTTCAAGAAGATCCAAGGAAGTTCCAGGGGAGTGAAGTATCACAGAGGGGATTGTTATGACCAGGCTTGCCTACCACTATTTAAAACAGATCAAAACCCTTGGTCGCTATGGCACAGGGCAGACAGTAACACAGAGAAAATGTGCAAAGCATTTAGTAACACTAAAAGAGTTATAAAGTCAATAGCACAACACAATAAAAATCTGACTTCAGGAGGTGGTGTGACAGGTGGCACAAAATGCCTGAAACTATTTATTGGTGATCTGCCGGCCAGCGCCCATAAATCTTAAAAATGCTACTCCACAGGCTTTTTTGACCAGCAACCAATACTGCATAGAGGAGCAGAGTGTGGCGTCTTCTCAACTGGGTGGCCTCCAGTGGTCTATGCAGCCCCAGGAGAAAGGGAACAGTGGCTGAAGGTTGACCACAAGGATCAGGCTAAAAAGTAAAATGCCAATTGCCCAGAAATGCTTTGGAGCTTCATCGAGCTGGCAGATGATTACCCTGCCTGAAGGGGCGCAGGCCTGGAACACTGCTTTGGTGGAGCCATAGGGGCAGTCCCAAAGGTGAGTCATCCCTTAGGTGCCCGCTTCCTGATGCACCTGGAACATAGTGCTTTGTAGGGTGCTCGACAGAAGTGGCAGTGAGGAGCCAGAAGTTAGATGTGAGGAGGAGCATATGATTGTCAAGACTGGCGACAGTTGCACTGGTCAGTGAATGGTAGAAACCTTCTTGATTAGCCTCTCAGGCAGTGGGGATGGGGCCATGCAATGCAGACTTGCTCTGTTGAACCTAGGGATAGTGACTGCCTTCCTGTCCCTGGTACCTATATACAGGCCTGGAACCAACTCTCCCTCCCCTCCTTGGGACCGCTGACATGAGAGGGAATGCAATCCGTGAGGGTCTGGCTAATGGTAGAGGCCCTGCCATGTTAACCATGGAGAGACACTGGTGAATGCCAGGATTTGGCCCAATGGGGCTGTCCCTGCTTACAAGAGTAATTGTGATTGCATTGCAGCAACAGGACATTTTTTGACACTCATGGTGGCATCTTTTGACCTGAAGACTTCAGGGGAGAGGACATATTGCTGCAGCAAATACACCTTTTTGTGATGTTGCAAGAAAGATAAAGAATTGTAACTGCTCTCCCGGATGGTGCTTTTCTCTCCTCAGTGATGGCTCATCTTGGTCTTTTTTAAATTGTTGTGGACCCTGTTATGCCAGTGATCTCCCTAGACTCCGCCAATGAGACCATGATGAAGCCCCCTGGTGCCGGACTACTCATGCTGCTCCTCCTTCGGAAGTCAGAGGGGTCTGGTGAAGAGGTCCCATAACCTATTGCAACTCCCAATTTTTAATGACGGGGCATAGCAGTATGTCCCATGCTCCCATTTGGGCAAAAGGCAAGACACCCCCTCAGCAAAGCAAGGTTCATAAATGTGCCAAGCTCTTTTGCAAGGAAGCGCCCCGAAACAGAGCAGGATGCAAGGCTAGTGAGTGCTGCGAACACCACAGAAGGCATTGGATACAGCGCCAAGGCAATACTGTATGTAATCCACTCTGCTAGACAAGCTCTTGAAACAAAGATTAGAGAAATAGAAGCTGATATTGCACTTCTTAGACAGGTCCTTCACAACACAAAAGGCAGTGTCAGCAGAGCAAAAGGCTGCATATTGACTCTGGCGGACAATGTGACTACACTCCAGCAGACAGTCTGGATGCTGCAAAACCTCAGCGAATGAGATGGCAGCTAGGATTTAAGATGCAGAAGGCCACTCTCGCCTTAACAACCTCTGTTTCTTGGGATTTCCTGAGGGAGTTGAGAGGCCAGAAATGTTCCTGGAACCATGGGTTTATGGTTTCCTTCAAGTAGGCCAGATCTCTTCTTGCTTTCTAATTGAGCAGGTGTTCAAAACACTCACACAATGGCCACTGCCTGAGGCTCCCCACCAAACCATCATTACCCATTTTTTTAACTACCCGGATAGAGAAATTATCTTAGAGATTGTGGGGGATGAGACAGGACAAGTAAGAATCACACAAAATCCTAATTTTTCCAGACTGCACAAATGAATTTCAAAGGAAATAATTTGAAGAGGTGAAGCAGAAACTGAAGATGATGGACCTTAATTATATGGTCCTATACCCTGCCTAACTGAAAGTCCTTTTTCAGGAAAAGGCCCTGATTTTTGGCCATCCTGGTCTGGTTTGGGAGTGTGTTGTGGAGCAGCTCATGCGAGATGGGGAGCCTTTGGCCTATGTTAGGAGGAAGACCACAAATGACCAATGGCTGAGTGGCTGAGTTCCCACAGGTGTTCCTGGTTGCAGTCAGTTAGGCGAGACAGAGCAATGCAGTTTTCCCAGTGACATGACTTCATCTGACACAGAGGATGAGGGGGTTTCCCCTACGGGCTCAGAGTGGAATTCAAGTGATTCCAACGCCCTGCAGGAATTACAAGAGGGATGATACTTCTAAAGAAGGGCTGTTTCATAGTTAATTTGTTTTTATGGGGAATTCTTATAAATGCTTCTGGGTGAGAAGTGTTTATGACGTGGTTCACCACAAGCAGTGTAACATTATGTATGTACCTGTTAGAATTGGGCCTTTTTGCAGGTTTATCCCCAATAATGTTTAGCTTTTGCCTCCTTTTTTTGACCCTGTTTTTGTTGGCTATAGGAATTCTGGGCAATTTACTACTGCTGATCAGTGCTGAAGTGCATATGCTCTCTTCATAAATTGTGATATGATTAGTTATCTACAATTGGCCTATTTAAATTACTTGTAAGTCTCTAGCAGAGTGCACGGTGTGCATCAGTGCCTGTAAATCAAATGCTACTAGTGGGCTTGCAGCACTGGTTGTGCCACCCACATGAGTAGCCCTGTAAATGTGCCTCTGGTCTACCACTGTAGTGTCTGCGTGTGCAGTTGTTAACTGCCATGTTGACCTGGTAAGTGTGCCCACTTGCTAGACCCTAACCTTCCCTTTCCCTACATGTAAGGCACCCCTAATGTAGGCCCAAGATACCCCCATCGGCAGGGTGCAGTGTATGTGAAGGGTATGACATGTACTGGGGTGTGTGTGACATGTCCTGATAGTGAAATACAGTGCATTTTGTTTTTTCACTATTTAAAGGCTATCTGTCCCATAGGCTAACATGGGAGTTGCTTTGTAACATCTTACATGTTTATCTTTCCATAGGGACAAAATAGAGAAAATGAGCTTAGGCTCTCTGAACTCAGAATTTATTAACACACCTTTTGGCAAAAGTTGTTTTCAAATTCTGTGTTTGAAAATGCAACTTTTAGAAAGTGGCCATTTTCTTACTTTACCATCCTGTGTGCCTCTGTGTATTTACTGTCTCGTTTTGGAGTGACAGGGGCTGGGGATGTGCATTCACTCTAGACAGTCACTGGGTGAGGTGAGCCCTGCCTTGCCCGGGTAACTCAAAGCTGGGCTGAAATGACCTGGTCTGCATTTAGAGTGGTGGTAGGAGTTTCGCTTGCACCTGAATAGGCTGTGCCTCTTTTTCACATTGCCTTCTCCGCCCCATGTGGTCATGATGCTACAGTGTGGACAGGACTCATTGGACTGGGTTCAGAGGCCCTTGCCACTAAGAGGACAATGACAAAATGGGGTATAATTATTGGACCTAAAACCCTAGGATTTTAGATTACTTCCAGGAACAAGAGGAACCTGCCAAAAAGAAGAGCGGAAGGACTGTGTTACTGAGGAGTGCTGCCTTTTCTGTGTGAGGGGTGGGTTCACCTGCAGTTGCTGCTTCTGTCTGTGGTGGAAGAAAAGACTGACACTTTTTGCCCTGCTGTGGTATCCTGCTTGGGAAGAATCTCCAAGGGCTTGTGTATGGTGGCTTCTTGTTAGAAGTCTCAGGGATAAACAAGATTTCTGGAAAGATACTTGCTGGATTCAAAAAGAACCTGCCTGGAGCAGGAGAAATACTGGACTGTTCTTCACCTTTTTTAAGGAAGCCTGCAAGAGCACTTGTTAGACCTGACATTTCTTGGCGTGGTTACCCCTGACTTTTTGCCTCTACCTTCTCTATTTTTGATGCTGTGTTGGATTTCGTTTTGCTGGCTTAGATGCTTTGGGCACTTTGCCACAGCTGAACAATCAGTGTCAAAGTGCAAGTGCTGCCTGTATAAAGTGTTATGGTAATTGGTTCTCCATAATTGGTATGTTTGCCTTACTAGTAAAGTCCCTAGTAAAGTGCACTATGTGTGCCAGAACTGGCAATGCAAATGCTACTAGTGGGTCTGCAGCTCAAATTGTGCCACGCACACAAGTAGCCCTAAGAGGAGATCTCAGGCCTGCCACTGCAGTGCCTGCATGCAGTTTGTTAACTGCCTTGTTGTCCTGGCAAGTGCACCAACTTGCCAGGCCTTACCTTCCCTTTTTATGCACATCAGACACCCCTATAGTAGGCCCAATGTACCCCCCTGGGCAGTGTGCAGTGTATGTGAAAGGTAGGACATGTACTGAGGTGTGTACCATGTCCTGACAGTGAAATACTGCCAAATTCATTTTTAGGTCTCGCCTACCCAGCGTGCATGCGCTGCTTAGGAGAAACCTTTAGTCATCGGCACTGCTTTGCGACCAAAAACGTGCATGCGTTCCATTGCCTTCAATGGCAACACGTGCACGTCTGGAGATTCACTTGCGGGAGCGAGCGGCTGGCGCCATATGGTAGCAATTATCGCGGCGCCAGCCGCTCAACCCGGCAAGTGAATCGCGCAGGCCCCCTCCTCTCTCCCCCTCCCCTGCTGCCTCGCGAGGCGTGCGCGCTTGTGCTTGTTTGTTTTGTTTTGTTGATGTGATTGTCACCTCATTTCATTTTACTTTTTCTGTAACGTGTACGTTTGTAAATCTCCTCATCTAACACAATTGATTCTATTGTAAAGCGCTCTGACACCTTTTGGTAAAGTCCGCGCTATATAAAATTGCATAAATAAATGGGGGGATTCTGCTTGGGGTGCTAGAAGCCACCACAGGGTTGCATGGATGAGACCCAGAAGAGAAGCAGCCATGTGCAGCTGATATAAACAACACAAATATCTTGAAGCCGTGAGTAAACTGCTGCTTCTAATCAGCACATGCATGCCCCAAATCAATAACTGCCCTTCTGGGACACGATTACAGCTCCCAAGGGCGGGGCTGCGTGGAAGTACTCTGTTATCACAGACCCGCTCTGCCACAGCCGTGCCCGCCCTCCCCACCGGCTCATCCCTGCAAAGGGAACTCTGCCCAAAGCAAGGGACACGGTGGAAGGCAATGTTTGACTTTCAAAAACCCAAGGAAGCGTGCTGTTCCCCTCTCGTGGGACAGACGAAGACGTGCACTCGTCCTGCGAGCACTGCACATGGCAGCACATTCAGACCACGGAGGCTGAGCTACTGGCTCGAAGATGCTAACAGCTTTACTTGTTTGTTTCCTACTTCTTAAACACGCAAGAGCTCAGTCCCTCGTGGTGCACTTAACTGGTATGAAAAACTTCCAAGGGCCGACTTCAATATTCTATAGTCACCCCATCATGTGGGTACAGCCCAGTGGCGTGATGTGAAATGATGCTCCGCCCCTTCAGAATGCTCATACCTCACAGTATTTCATTGGCCTTGTGTTAAACTGGGGCCCCTGAAGGTTCGTGGTCCCCTGACGTGTTGTAACACGCCCCTCCCTTGTGTCGTAGGGGCTGTAGAACCCGTGTAAGGCCTCTGGTATCCCCAGTCTGCAAGCAGCTGGCACCGCAGGAGTCCACCATAGACGTGTGTGTGCAGGTAGGGTGCATATTACTAGGACCTTCGACATGCCGCATTGCACCGCTAGGTAGCTGAACGGTGCAGGACGCACATTATATTTAAGGTGTATGTTTACATTAAACAATTAATTGAATAATGACCAGGCCTGTCCGAGTGTTGTAAAGCCATGCACTGGTTTAGGACACGCGACATGCATATTATCAGAAACACATTAATAATGCATGTGTGTTCATGAAATGTCACTAATAATGCATTTGATTAGAAATCCTTCAAACGCAGTATTTTAACATTATTTCCTTGGGAGAACCTTGTTTGGACAAGTTCTGTCGGAAGAGGGGCTGTTTTTGTAAACCAAAAAATCCCTAAATTCTTGTGGCAAACCTTGCAAAATCCAGCGGGGCTCATAAACGTTCCAATCTGTCCTGTGTAAAAGCACACATGGCAAATCCATCAGAGACGCGTTTGGTTCCTTACGGTATGCGCCTAAATAATGCCTCTAATTTGTGCACAAGCTCATCATCCTGCACCGGCCGCGCTGGGCAGTCCGCGAGGATCCCCTGAAGAGAGGGCAGAGACGCTGAATTTACAGCAAAAGAGAGCCTTCTGAACGGCCGTTGTGTGATTACAAAACTCATTAGAAGTATACTCGCCAGCGATGATCCTAATCAGTGGCACAATTTCTATATTGGGGCTGGACCTCTGAGGCTAAGAGAGTAATTCACAATACCTCGAGATGGGCACACTCCGAGCTCAGCCTCTGGTGTGAACTCACCAAAATGCCAGGGACAGCGGGATTGATATCATACAATCTTTGACTCACAATGACATCACGTTTGACCCCCTGTGCCCTGTCACACCATTTGCCCTGCAACAGTCTCTTCTTTGCTGACCAGGGGAGAGGGGTAAAGCAATGGGTTTAAGGGCAGTAAGTAACAATCATTGGCATAGCCAATAGGTTGTGCCTTTGGGACCTTATAAGTGTTTAGTTATCCAGCACAATATCTTTGGTGCAACAACATCAAGTGTTGCATGGCTAAACACTTATAAGGTCACAAAGACGAGACCTATTGACTATGCCAATGCTTGTTCACTGTTGCAAGGCCATCTTGCCCATAGGGAATGCTGTGTCCCATGTTTCCAGCCTATCTCCCCATAGGCATAAGATGGAGAGATGGAGTTTAGTGTGCCTTAACTCAGAATTAAATAACACATCTTTTTGTGAAGATGGTTTTTGAATTGTGTGTTTAGAAACTACACTTTTAGAAGTGGCTGGTTTCTTGTCCTAAACCATCCTGTGTGCCTCTGTCTGGGTTTGGATGTGACAGGGTCTGTGAAGTGTCCTGACCCCAGGAAGATAGCAACAGGCTGGCCTGCATTTGATGTTTGTGGAGGAGTAGCCCCCTGGATGTGAAGAGGGTTGTGTTGCTGCCCACAGAGGATGGCTCCACCTCCTGCTGCGCCTATGGGCTCCAGACCCTGACTATCAAAGGAAGAGGGTGTGCACTGGCAGGAAGAAACCCAGGTCTAGTTTGGACTGGGGTCTGAGACCCCTGAAGGCAAAGGCTTCAAAGGCATTTAGGGGTATAAATGTAAGAGCTGAGACCCCTGAACTCAAGACTGAAATCCATACTGAAAAAGGATTGAAACTACTTTGTGATCAAGAGGAACCTCTGCCAAGGAAGAACAGCTGAAGAGACTGAAAAGAAGGACTGCCCTTGCTGTGTGTTCTGGGGCTGGCCAGCAGTTTGCTGATTTGACTAAGGAGAGGACAAGGGACTTTGCTGTGTGCTGTGTCCCCCAGCTTGAGAGGACTTTGCTGTGTCCTGAAGCTGAACTCAGACAAGACGGAAGTCCTCATTCTCAGCTCCACCCCCTCGGTGTGGGACAGCTCCTTGTGGCCGCACCAACACACACCGACCACTCACACAACCTAGGATTCATCCTCGACTCAACGCTCTCCATGACCAAGCAAGTCCACACGTCTAGTCCTCATGCTTCAACACCCTACGCATGCTACGCAAGTTCTACAGGTGGATCCCCACCGAAACAAGAAGAACGGTCACCCAGGCCCTCGTCAGCAGCAGGCTAGACTTTGATAACGTTCTCTACGCAGGAGCCTCGGCCAAACTCCTGAAACGACTACAACGCATACAGAACGCCTCTGCGCGCTTGATCCTCGACATCCCTCGCCTCAGCCACATCACACCCCACCTGAAAGACCTGCACTGGCTTTCCGTCAACAAGAGGATCACCTTCAAGCTTCTCACCCACGCACACAAAGCACTCCACAACACCTCAACATACAACTCACCTTCTACACCCCGAACCGCCAGCTCCGCTCTGCCAACCTCCCCCTCGCCACTGTCCCCCGCATCCGATTTGCGACCACCGGTGGCAGATCGCTCTCCCATCTCGCCGCCAGACCCAGGACCTACTCACCTTCAGGAGGCTACTCAAAACCAGGCTATTCGAGCAGTAGCAGCACCCCCCGCCCAGTGCCTTGAGACCCTCACAGGTGAGTAGTGTGCTTTACAAATGTAATGATTGATTGATTGATTGCTGTGTCCTGAAGTAACTTGTCTCCAAGGGCCCTAGGAGAGCTGGTCCCCTGTTGTGGAAACTCAGGAACATAAAAGCTTCCAAGTGTGTCTCAGTGGTGCTGTATGTGTGTGCTTTTTGAATTCCTGAGACTGCCGTGTGGTCCGTGGTGCTGTTTACGAGGTGCCTCATGACCATATTGCCCCCGCAGCGTGAAACATCGTCCACGCTGCTGCATTGCTGTTTGTGGCCCTAGCCATCATCGTAACTGAGGCTGTGAGTAAAGATCGCCGCCGCCGGCCTGAGCCGCAATGTGCTAAAGGCTTATTTGAAACTAAGGACCGTGTATCAGCGACGCTGTGTGCTTGTGCTTTTGCACGCGGAGGCTGCCGTGTGGTCCGTGGTGCTGTTTACAAAGTGCTCCAGGCAAGCGTCGATGCCGTGAGGCAGGTTGCTCTAGCAACCGGAAACCAGCCTGGGCCGATGGGCCGTGCACAGAAGAGAGGAGCAACGCCTCCTGCCCCCAAGACAGCGGGGAGAGCTTCAAGTGGCGCCAGACCATTGAGTGGCCATGCAAGGAGCTTTGATCGTGCAGTTCCATTTGCCTGGTGTAGCAGCTGCCCCGTGTTGTAGTGGGCAGCTGCCTTGTCAGACTGGGCTATTCTGGCCATACACCGGGGACCCTGAGAGTTTGCCCCACCGAGGGAGGCTTTCAGCCCCTTCTCCTGTCCTCACACGTACCTTGGGGGCATTTCTTTACCATTATTGGATCCCCTTCGCCGGCAGCTGCACTTCCTTAAGTTTATGTATGTGGGAGACCGAGTGAGTTCTCCCGCCCTCCCTGCAATGTGTGCGCGCATTCCCCCTACCCTAGTGACACACCAGGAAGAGGGTGCCAAGTGACTGCATTTCTTGACACCTGTCTGGTCCCGAGGGGCCTTGATGAGACCACGCCAGAGTGTTTCCTATGCACAAGGAGAAATCGCCGTAATCTGCCTGATGATAAGGTGGTAGTAATAGGTATATGGTGCTACATGTATAGCGAAATGTGGTAAATTATGGATTCTGTGCCTAACCGAGCTAGTTTGCTGCAACTCACGCCCTAATGTGGTTATGCATGTTGTTTTTGCCCTGCATGAGCAGAATAACAAGTACTGTTATTTTAAGAAACTGCATTAGATGTACAATGAGGGTGTAAGGTGGTGTTATGCCTAATGTTTTCATGATGTTTTATAACAGGCGCAACTTATAAATATCTACCTAGTGCCCAAACTGTTATGTTTATGACTATGGCCTTATGGCAAAGTGATTATGATACATGTGATATTATGAATATTGCCTGGTTGGCATGGTGATTTGTGGTTCATGTAACTGTGGTCTATGTGTTTCTATATAAAACACGTGATATTTTTATATAACCTTTTTCAAGTCTCTTTTTGTGGTGTGCCTTGTGTGTCACTGGTGTGTGTGTGTTTCACAAACGCTTTACAAGTTGTCTCTGGGATAAGCCTGACTACTCTGCCAAGCTACCAAGGGAGTGAGCATAGGTTATTTTGTATGTGTAACTCCCTCACCCTGACTGGAGTGGTGGTTTCTGCCTGGCTTAGGTGCATAACCTAGCCAACCAGAAACCCCATTTCTAACAATACCTTTTTGCAAATGTATATTTTAAAAAAATAGAAGAACTCTCAGTAGGGGATGAGTACAATAGATGCACGGTTGGACTTGTTTCTGCATTATGCCATAATATCAAAGTTCCCAGTGCAAATTATATGACTCCCATTTACTTCCCAGTTTAAAAAAAAAAAATCAAGATGAATTTTCTCAGACTCTATTAAAATCCCATTGATCAAAGATTTTTATTTATGGGGTGACAGTATGCAAAAAACTTTTTATGAGAATGATTGAGAATACTTGGTTCATTAATCATACACACACACACCCACCTCCTAAATGGCCTTTTTGTATGTACAAAACCCAAATTGTGATTCAGTAACATGCTATTGAACCTCTGTTTGGAGTTGCAACTACATACCAACTCGGTATTTGGAAGGAGCCTGTTTAGGGTGCCCCTACCAAATAGGGTTTCAGAATGGAATGTATTAATGCTTTGTGACTGAAATCCAGTTGCAAAACATAATAATTTAATGACTACTGAAACGGAAGCGGTAAACTATTTGCATGAGACATATTTTCCTTGGTGAATGTTACTACATTTAGAAAAAAAATATATTGCTTTATTTAGAGGCAATCACAAAGATGGTGGTCTGCTGACCTCATCCGGCCACCAATTCTGTTATGGCAGCGAATTCTAATGTGTTGCAATTTGTGATCTATCTCATTAATATTCATGAGGTAAGTTAAATTGCCTCCCAGTACACTTCAGTATTTTGCGCACCGACCTACTAGTACATAATACATTAGTACACGGGTCGCAAAATACCACACTAGTTGCAAAAATACTAGTCTCAAATGGCAACCAGTATCTTGCAACCAGTGTTTAATCATTTAGCCCCAAATGAGGAACATTAACCCTGATCTGCCTGTCTTTCTCACACACACACACACACAATATGGTACCCCTTTTCTGACTCACAAAGACACATGCATGCTTGTGCACACAATTACATATATGTCAGAATAAGAGGGAGAAGGAGGTTCAGGCTAGGTTTGTCTTCCTATATCATTAAGTACACTCAATTGATCCATAGATAATGGATCATGAGAAACTAGCCTAAGTCAACAGACAGTGGGTTCACCAAATGCAGAAACCTAAATTAAGGAGGCATCCCTCCGTCAGTGTGACCTGTAAGTCCCAGGCTCGACCGCATATGCCGAGAACAGGTCCTACAGGCCCCTCCACTCAGACAGACCATGGGGCATATTAGTGCTACCATATAAATACTACGTGTTCATCAATAACCGTATGTATATAACCAAGTGTGCTCAATAGGCGCACGTTATTAGTCTATTTTTTCACCTTAATTTAGGTTTCTGCACGGAGTAGTACACGTGGGGCTGGATCCCATGCTGTCCTGAAGAAGAGGTTAGGTGATACCTCGAAACATGTTGACAAAATAATAGGCAATATAACCACATAACAGTTATTTTTTTCCTGTTATTAACCCCTTTTTATCTTACCAGCTAGGAGTAGGAATAAATTGTTAACTCACTAGTTAGGTATTTTTAACTAATACAAACACCACTCCCCCAACACTGCACAGCACATAGTTTCACACAAAAAAGTGCTCCTACGTAAATCTTGCACGCCCCAAGCAGTAGATGTTTGGGATTGCCCCAATGATGTAGCATGTCACCTAGGGGCAACCCTGGATGTGTGAGGGGACTCTAGAAAATCATTTTTCTTTTCTAAATTGTTGAGGCTCACCAATTTGGTGAACCCACTGTCTGTTGACTTAGGCTAGTTTCTCATGATCCATTATCTATGGATCAATAGAGTGCACAATTAAATATATACAAGCGTGCAGGCACATGCACACATACACACACACTGTACAGGCTCATCATTCTGACTCAAAAGGCATGCTCGAGCACACACCCAATGATGCATATGTGCACGCAAAAACACACGCACTTATGTGCATACAAAACACTCACAGACACACTTATGGAGCCTTCCATCGTATCAGTATGCACGTAGAAGCAGAACACGTCTGGAAGCCTTCACTGATGAAGGATCTTTTCTTCAACAGATCCAAACTGAATACAGAGTAAACAATAAAGCAGTGATGCTTGAAACACCCATTTGACAACCAAAGAGAGATATTGCCCAGAAATGATCAACACAGCTATAAAACACCAGAAGAGCTGGAGGGGTATGAAAGCGGCTCGGTGAAAGTGCGGCGAAGCACAGCCAAAGAGAAAACTGACACCACTCAGTAGGGCCTTTTATGTAACTAGAATCACGTGCTTTAACAGCGCAGTCACATGAAATGGCAGCAAACGCAAAATGCGTGCCAATGTATTGACTGCTATATACGTAGGTGCGTGTACGAATAACTATAAATGTAAAACACATAACTTATTAAAAAAATGTAAGAGCGCATTTAAACATCGCGTGCGTACTTCGTTAGTAAATGCAGTAAAACCAATATAAATATTTAGCTTTTCACGTGATAACGAACAGGTCATGGTCTGACTAATACACTTCCAGAACTTGTTTATTTAAATGTCCTTATCTGATTTCTTCAGTCTCACTTACCATTCTGCCGCCAAAATGTAAGTTTCAAAAACATTAAACGAGTAACCCCATGAAATTCTTCGTGGAATTTCACTTTAATTTCATTTGCAACCAAAAGATGATTTTCAAAAGTGTGACTGTAAACTGCACGCATACATGTGTCTTACCTCTTTGGAGGTATGATGCAGTTTTGCTTCTAAGTCCCGAAAGCACAGGAAACCGGTCTCTCGGCGGATCTGCTGAAAACTTTGCTTTTCCCGGAGTGCGATTGTAAAGCCGCTTGAGCTCGGCTACGCTGAGTTGCTAAGAAACAACTATGGTGCCTCGAGGTACCAAAGGGTGGGGGAAGAGGTCTGAGGGACCTTGGGAGGGAGTTGAATCCATTCAAAGACATGAACTGAGTTGATGTTAGCTTTGAAGTGAAGGACGGAAACCTAGCAACGGACCCACACATACCCTTTCATTGTTTGAACGGTATGACAACAAGAGAAGCTTGGCAATAGAACAAGCATGGGGAACAAGAACAACAACACGAAATAAAACACAGTCAAACAGCAGCAGTCTTAGCAAAGGACCTGACTCAGCGTGGCTGCGCAGCACTGCCCAGTTACACTGAGCACGTGTCTGAAACAACCATTGGCAAAGCCAACGGGTTTACCCTAAGGGAAACGCTGCAAGATGCACAGGCAGTTCTCCCAGTCACCTGTATTTTCACTTTCTCATGGAAGTCTACAGACTCTCATATTGAGTATCAACACATATATTTCCCTCGTTTTCTTCTGGGGCTTTCTTAAAAACTAAAAAATAATGTAATAACCGCTAAAATGTAAATTAAGTCTTTGCACTTACTTCCGTGAGGCACGACCAGAGTCATTGGAATTATGTGATTGTGCAGCCGCGGAAATTTTTGCATCATATAGATTTGCAGCATTTGCCATATAATCCATCATCCATACATGCCAATAGACCCGATTCAGGCGGGAGACTACCAATTTTTCAAGCAAAAAATGGCTTTATTTTAGCTGTCTCCCGCCTGAAATTGTATTTTCTACAATAGAACTCAATGGGGAATTTTCATTCTCCCCATTTTTTATTTTAAATCTCCCACGTCCCTGTCCATAAATGTATGCATCGTCTGCAGCATAATCTGCAGGTTTTAACAAAAAGAACATTTTGTTTCTAGCTCAAACGGTTCCAAAGTTACTAAAAATGTGACGATGTGTGTCGCTGTGCAGTGGAAGGCTCTTTGGAAAGCTGGACTGGTTAGCTTTCTGTTGCTTATTGCTATAGCTGGGTGTTAAACTGGTAATGAGGTGCAAACAAAGCACAGACAGGGTTACTAAGATTAACAAGCATTTGCAATGCAGTAGGTCTCGCATTTGCATGAGTTTGAGTTATTGGCATTGTAAATGACAATGCATTTTATTTAAGTGTTTCGAAAACCTGCAAGTGGTGCGCAATCACACACTTTAAACTTATAGTCCTTGCTTACGAGAAGCCATTCCGTTCTATTTCAATTCCAACAAACTTTATTTCAGTCATCGTGGACCATAAAAGTGCATGCACAGAAAGATTTACACACATAAAACCATATACTATAAAACAGTCCCCATAATTAGCTATACAAATGAATAGTTTAACAGCATTAAAGTGCATCACAGGGATCACAAAGTGGTAGATCTGGGGAATTCATATCTGCAACACATCCTCATCCAGCTACCATGTGTGTTTCCCTTATATAAAAGCCACATAGGCCATGAGCAGCTGCGCATGTAATTTTATCGAAGTAAAAACTAATTTAATCAGCGGACTTAACGTTAAAAACATTAAAAAGAGTAAAACTTTGGATAAAAGGTTAAAAGATGCAAACAATATAAACTTTTAAGGCCGCAGTGACGAATTTAGAAACATCCAGTGAGTACGCCACATTGAGGTTAAGAATCGCGATACAGAAAAGACAATGGGCATATGGGTATCGTACTTCAGGACTCTAAATGTCTCCTCACAATGCACAAACCCTAAATTCCTGCACAGTTGGATAAGCCACCACTGTCTAGCTGATGTGTAGTCAGTGCTGAAACAAAAAACGAGAAGCTCTGACTCTTCCTCACAATTGCAGGCAGGGCACCCTCGGAATGTAATTTTTGACCATTTGTTAGAAAAAGCACAGAGCGGCAAGGTCCCAAAATCTAAACTAGACGTATAATTTCCTTGCCACAGTTGTTTGGATGTCATCCAGGAAGGACTCTATTATATACTCGTCTTTAATTCTCAAGAATTCCGCTGTCAAGTGTCCTAAGGCCGAACTCCCCTGGATATCTGCAAGTTTGTGCGTCCTATAAGATCTTACTAATTCTGAACGTGAAATTACAGGGCACATTTCCTCAGGGTTACTCCATAAGCTTGGTTTGCCTAACCTACAACATACGTTCTTTACATGTACAAAGCATGGTATTTTACCTTCACCCGCGACACTCAGTAGCTCCTTTAACTCTGACCGATAAACGGTCACCCACAATCTGTGCCAAAAAGTTAGCGGTCTAAGTCCAATCTCATCCCCAATTGGTCTGATTCCTAGGGGGTAAGGGGAGTACTATGGGGAAGGCCTAACATCTGCCTCATAAAATGTATCTCTATTTTGCTCAAACTATTAGAAGAACAGTGACCCCATAATTCAGCCCCATACATTGTCGCACCCCTTGCTTGGACTTTGTAAATCTCTGCTTTCGGCCCAGCTGGTTTGTAGGAGGAGTTTCTATCCAATTTTGCAATTCCCCCCACAGTCTGGGCTAGCTTAAGACTTGATTTGGCCATTTGCGGCCCCCACTCCAGATTTTCAGTCAAGGTGACACCCAGGTAATCGAATACGACACCCTCTCAAGCATAGTGCCATTTAAACAAGGGTTAGGACAGGATGTCTTATCTGGGTTGAAAACCATAAATGTACTCTTTTGCGTGTTAATCTCCAGCCCTCTATTTTTGCAGAAGGTAACAAAGCTGTCGAGGACTCTCTGGATACCCATGGGCAACTTTGATAGTAAAAGAGTGTGGTCCGCAAACATCATTGCAGGGACCTTTCTATGTGCTATCTTCGGGGCATCGTTGTCCTTTACCTCAATCAGTTGGGCGACCAATGCGTTAATAAATAGGCAAAACAGGGTAGGTGCGAGCACGGACCCCTGCCTTACTCCTCTATTAACTGGGAGTCTGGAGGTTAGTTCGCCACATTTCCCATACCTCACTTGGGCGAAGTTGCCTTCACGCAATCTCATAAGCATACTCAGGAGGTAAAGGGGGATCCCCAGATCTCTAAGTACACCCCATTATTTAGCTCCGGGCACCAAATCAAAAGCCGTCTTCAGGTCCACAAATATTAGATAGAATCTACCACCCTCTATTGTCACCGTTTTCCAGTATAAAAGTTGGAGTCTATATATTTGGTCGACGGTGGAATTATTTTTTCTGAATCCAGTTTGACTTGGGCTCAGAATTTTATGCTCTTCCATCCAATCCTGAAGGTGTTCAAGGAGTACCCATGCAAACAGTTTCTGAGTGACATCGATCAAAATGATCGGGCTATAATTTGTGAGCAAAAGGGGTCAGCCCTTTTTAAAAACTGGGACAATTTCTACCCCCACCCAGCTTTCAGGGTTCCCCATACCTTTCATAATAGCAATGAATAATGCCCATAGATAGGGTCCCCATATTTTTGGTTCTGCCCGAAAGAGATCCCCCTGTATCTTATCCAATCCCGGTGCTTTTCTGAGAGGAAGCTTGTTATTGCATTTAAAACTTCAGTCAAAGTAATCCCAGGGGCCTCTTCATGAATATTCCCTATGAAGATTATGGATATTTCATCAGTTGTGCCAACTGCTTCCTTTGTAGTATATAGAGCCTGGAAATTTGTCTGCAATACATCTGCTGCTATGTTTGGCTCTATGGCTGACTTCCCTTCGCTACTGCCTGTGCTGACTATAGACCAAAACGCTTCATGACTTTATTGGATAGGGCAATTTTTAAAACATCCCATCTATACAGTTTCAGGACTTTTTTGCTTGTTGGATGCTGTCTCTAAACAGCACCCGCGTTTGGCTGATTAGGGACCTTTTCTGTACTTTGATGGCATCTAACAAAGCCCGCTTAGCCTTTTGGCCATTGTCCTTGAACCAATATTGTTTAGCCCCTTTTTTCACCCTAGAGGATATCTTTGGATAAAATATATCGACCAGTTTGGATGTCAGTTCTACATGCAATTCTGCAACTCCATTAGTGGTTAATAAAGTGCCCTCTGTAGTAGCAGCCTCTCCCATTTCTAATGAGGACGGAATCATTGATGAATATACTATGGCCAGCTTATCAGGTGACTGCTGAATTGCCCCCACCTTATTCTTCTTCTGTTATTGGAGAGTGTTAATTTACTATCTAGGGAGGTAGAGTTAATCATGGCATTTTCAGAATGGAGCAGTTCCATCATCAGAGCGTTTTGATTGCTGTAGTGTCACAGCAGGACAGCAAAATCAACAACCCTTTGCCATAACCTAGTCTCCACTAGGATGTAATCCAGCAGGAAGGATTGGCCTATTCTAATAAATTCTAATAAATGTTAACTTCCCTGGGATATCAGATTTAGTGCAGCCGTTACACGCTCTCAAGGAATGGGACAGTGTGACTGAGTTAATCTGGAGTGCCAGCGGCGACCATGCCTTAATTGGTGGGATTTGAGGGTTTGGGATTAGCCATCACAATTCCTCCTCAACAGGGGTTGAGTCAGTGAGCTCAGCATGGGGCTCAAATTGACAGTTAAAATCGCCCCTACAATTAACAACATATTTTAGGGGACAGTAGCAGTAAAGAGATTTAATTGGTCGAAGGTCGGAGATTCATGGGTAAGGCTTTCGGGTCGAGAATAAACGTTGATGAAAGCTATTTTCTACTTAGGAGGAAAAGTAAGTGCGACACACTGGATGTCATTAGACAGGGAGTTCATCTGTTCAACTGTACAGCCCAGATGTGAGCCAACCCAAATGCATAAGCCCCCAGATGGTCTACCCCTTCCCCCCAAGATGGCAGGGACATTGAATGCCGCAAACCCCACCCTTACAGAGTCTTCCCTTGCCCAAGTTTCCTAAAACATGCATGCGTCATATTGGTCCACAAAAAGCCCCCAATCGGGCCAGGACAGTTTGCTTTTTAGACCCACAACGTTCCAGGTTAGGACCCTCAGCTTATTACCTAGGTTACGCTTGTCAAGGGTGCCATAAAGAATGTGGGTATCGGGAGGTTGAATATCCTGCATTTGGACTTAGGGATAATTGTCTATTATTCTCATGGGCACACCTTCCCTCACTATGCTATTGCTTAAGGGAACGGGGACTGGGGCAACTGGTTTCCCAGGTGACCCTTCCCATATCCCTACTATACCAATGGTCATCTGTTGTGTTATTATTTGCTGCTCCTTGGGTTCTGCCCCTACCCCAAGGCAAGTGGTCTGGGTAGGCTGGCCGCTACTATACTCCTCTAGTACTCTTGCAGACCTCGATCCTCTAGATCCCTGGGCTAGTCCCAGTGTCATTGCATGTCAATCTACCTCTTCCAGAACCCCAAATCTATTTGTTACTGCTATATTAAATAGCAAGGGTCTGGGAGGTGGGTGCCAGTGGCCCACAATTTGATGATCTGGCGGCCACCTGCCTAAATCTGTACTAATTTGGGCACTGGATGGCATATAACAGTGAGAATAAAAATAATCCAGTGCAAATGCCCTAACCCCTGTGGGTGGCTCCAGGAAACAAGGTTTCTGACTTAGTAGGCTGCAGACAATTTGGGGATTTTTGAAATTGATAACTACACAGTCCCATTGTATTGTTTTTAGGTCTCGCGAGCCAAAGGCTCGAAGAGACATTTTATAACTGGGCTTTTCAAAGTGCTGCCGTGGCCTAAAGCTACAGTGCACGTGAGCGTGCACGCGCGCAGCCGCCAATCACTGCTGCGCGCGCACCACTCACGTGCTTGCAGTTGCCACACGCAGCGCTCCCGTCCAAGCGATCACTTTCGCTTTGATCGCGATCGCGATCACTTTCTTTTGCTGCTGGTGGGTGACAGTGTGACAGCTGAGCTCACTTGTTGTCAGATATCTCATGTCTTTCATTGCGATTATTGTGTGTGAGAGTTTGTTTGTGTTAAAATGAATGCCCAGATGGACGGCCCTTGTTTAAGTGCATCTGCATAATGTTTCTAACAGATTGCACAGACGGACGCTCCCTCCCACTGCTGCTACCTACCTGCCTCCGCTGACCACCTACCTGACGCCGCTGCCTGCATCTCGCCTCCGCCGCCTCCCAGGTACCGCCTGCTGCTTCCTGGTCGCCACCCACGCCGCTACCTTCACTCCCCACGCCCGCTGACCACCGCCACTTACCTGGTCACTCCTTGGGCTCCGTCGCTTCCCGCCGATTTTCCCGCCGTTTTCTCGGCGCCGCTGCCCCAGGCGCACACTCCCACTCCCGCCTCCTCCTTCTGTCCCGCCCCCCCTCCCTGCCCATTGGCCACCCCGCTCCCGCCTCCCGCTGACCCTCCCTCCCGGCTCCTTATTTAAGGGGACCCCGCGTGCTGGTCAGTGCGACCCCCTGTGCCTGCACAGACGGACGCTCCCTCCCACTGCTGCTACCTACCTGCCTCCGCTGACCACCTACCTGACGCCGCTGCCTGCATCTCGCCTCCGCCGCCTCCCAGGTACCGCCTGCTGCTTCCTGGTCGCCACCCACGCCGCTACCTTCACTCCCCACGCCCGCTGACCACCGCCACTTACCTGGTCACTCCTTGGGCTCCGTCGCTTCCCGCCGATTTTCCCGCCGTTTTCTCGGCGCCGCTGCCCCAGGCGCACACTCCCACTCCCGCCTCCTCCTTCTGTCCCGCCCCCCCTCCCTGCCCATTGGCCACCCCGCTCCCGCCTCCCGCTGACCCTCCCTCCCGGCTCCTTATTCAAGGGGACCCCGCGTGCTGGTCAGTGCGACCCCCTGTGCCTGCACAGACGGACGCTCCCTCCCACTGCTGCTACCTACCTGCCTCCGCTGACCACCTACCTGACGCCGCTGCCTGCATCTCGCCTCCGCCGCCTCCCAGGTACCGCCTGCTGCTTCCTGGTCGCCACCCACGCCGCTACCTTCACTCCCCACGCCCGCTGACCACCGCCACTTACCTGGTCACTCCTTGGGCTCCGTCGCTTCCCGCCGATTTTCCCGCCGTTTTCTCGGCGCCGCTGCCCCAGGCGCACACTCCCACTCCCGCCTCCTCCTTCTGTCCCGCCCCCCCTCCCTGCCCATTGGCCACCCCGCTCCCGCCTCCCGCTGACCCTCCCTCCCGGCTCCTTATTTAAGGGGACCCCGCGTGCTGGTCAGTGCGACCCCCTGTGCCTGCACAGACGGACGCTCCCTCCCACTGCTGCTACCTACCTGCCTCCGCTGACCACCTACCTGACGCCGCTGCCTGCATCTCGCCTCCGCCGCCTCCCAGGTACCGCCTGCTGCTTCCTGGTCGCCACCCACGCCGCTACCTTCACTCCCCACGCCCGCTGACCACCGCCACTTACCTGGTCACTCCTTGGGCTCCGTCGCTTCCCGCCGATTTTCCCGCCGTTTTCTCGGCGCCGCTGCCCCAGGCGCACACTCCCACTCCCGCCTCCTCCTTCTGTCCCGCCCCCCCTCCCTGCCCATTGGCCACCCCGCTCCCGCCTCCCGCTGACCCTCCCTCCCGGCTCCTTATTTAAGGGGACCCCGCGTGCTGGTCAGTGCGACCCCCTGTGCCTGCACAGACGGACGCTCCCTCCCACTGCTGCTACCTACCTGCCTCCGCTGACCACCTACCTGACGCCGCTGCCTGCATCTCGCCTCCGCCGCCTCCCAGGTACCGCCTGCTGCTTCCTGGTCGCCACCCACGCCGCTACCTTCACTCCCCACGCCCGCTGACCACCGCCACTTACCTGGTCACTCCTTGGGCTCCGTCGCTTCCCGCCGATTTTCCCGCCGTTTTCTCGGCGCCGCTGCCCCAGGCGCACACTCCCACTCCCGCCTCCTCCTTCTGTCCCGCCCCCCCTCCCTGCCCATTGGCCACCCCGCTCCCGCCTCCCGCTGACCCTCCCTCCCGGCTCCTTATTCAAGGGGACCCCGCGTGCTGGTCAGTGCGACCCCCTGTGCCTGCACAGACGGACGCTCCCTCCCACTGCTGCTACCTACCTGCCTCCGCTGACCACCTACCTGACGCCGCTGCCTGCATCTCGCCTCCGCCGCCTCCCAGGTACCGCCTGCTGCTTCCTGGTCGCCACCCACGCCGCTACCTTCACTCCCCACGCCCGCTGACCACCGCCACTTACCTGGTCACTCCTTGGGCTCCGTCGCTTCCCGCCGATTTTCCCGCCGTTTTCTCGGCGCCGCTGCCCCAGGCGCACACTCCCACTCCCGCCTCCTCCTTCTGTCCCGCCCCCCCTCCCTGCCCATTGGCCACCCCGCTCCCGCCTCCCGCTGACCCTCCCTCCCGGCTCCTTATTCAAGGGGACCCCGCGTGCTGGTCAGTGCGACCCCCTGTGCCTGCACAGACGGACGCTCCCTCCCACTGCTGCTACCTACCTGCCTCCGCTGACCACCTACCTGACGCCGCTGCCTGCATCTCGCCTCCGCCGCCTCCCAGGTACCGCCTGCTGCTTCCTGGTCGCCACCCACGCCGCTACCTTCACTCCCCACGCCCGCTGACCACCGCCACTTACCTGGTCACTCCTTGGGCTCCGTCGCTTCCCGCCGATTTTCCCGCCGTTTTCTCGGCGCCGCTGCCCCAGGCGCACACTCCCACTCCCGCCTCCTCCTTCTGTCCCGCCCCCCCTCCCTGCCCATTGGCCACCCCGCTCCCGCCTCCCGCTGACCCTCCCTCCCGGCTCCTTATTTATGACGCCCCCTCAGCGACCGCGCAGCGGACGCGCGCAGCGGGAGCGCCGACTGAGCGCCGAAGGTGCGCCAAAGGTAAGCCCGTCTGCGCCCGTCCGCGCCTGGACCGCGCCCAGCGCCAGACCCCCTGGTCCCCGCGCCCGCCAGCCCCCCCGCAGGACCTACGACTTCGCTACGCTCATCGCACTCAAAACCGCCCGAGCCACCGGATGCTACCGAGCGTCCCCGCAACGCACCCATGGACCCTTCGCCTGCAGATCCTGCAACTTCTCCTGCCTCCAAACAAGCACCACGCCCACCAAGACGGACAACAGCAACCACCTCAAGTGCATCCTGCTCAACACCCGCTCCGTCCACAGACACGCCGTGGAACTCTGGAACCTCCTCGACACTGCATCTCCAGACGTCGCCTTCCTCACGGAAACCTGGATGAACGACTCTTCAGCCCCCGACATCGCCATTGCCATCCCGGACGGCTACAAGATCATCAGGAAGGATCGCGTCAACCAGACCGGAGGAGGCATCGCCATCGTACACAAGAGCACCATTCGCATCTCGACTGACTCCATCGACGTATTCAACGCCGCCGAATACCTGCACTTCCAGATCCACACCGACCCCAAGACTACCCTCAGAGGCACCCTCATCTACAGACCCCCGGGACCACGCGCACAGTTCTGCGAAGACATCGCCGACTTCATCAGCCCTCACGCCCTCCCCTCCGCCGACTACATCCTCCTCGGGGACCTCAACTTCCACCTGGAGAACAACAATGACCGCAACACCACCGCCCTGCTGGATAACCTCGCCAACCTCGGACTTCAGCAACTGGTCAACACCCCCACCCACTTCGCCGGCCACACGCTCGACCCACTCTTCTCGTCCAGCAAGCACGTCACCTTCAGCCACTCCACCGGACTTCACTGGACCGACCACAGCTGCGTCCATTTCAGCTTCAGAAAGAACACGGTCCACCATCACCCGAAGCAGGCTCCCCACAGAAACTGGAGCAAGATCACCGCCGACCAGCTCGCCACCTCCCTCAGCCAGAGCCCACCTGTCAGGACCACGGACCCTAACACAGCTGCCCTCGACCTCACGCAGTGGCTGACCTCCTGTGCCGACGACCTCGCGCCACTGAAGAACCCCCTCACCAGGCCCAGAAGCAAGAAGGCCCCCTGGTTCACCGACGAACTTAAGGACTCCAAGAAGGCCTGCCGCACCCTCGAGAAGGCCTGGCTCCTCAACAAGACCGCCGACAACAGAACAGCACTGAAACTCGCCACTCGCAGACATCACCAGCTCATCCGCACCACCAAGAAGAAATCTCTGCGGGAACGACTGGACAAGAACGCCCACGACAGCAAGGAGCTCTTCAACATCGTCAAGGAGTTCTCCAACCCCAGCACCGGCAACAACGACATCACTCCCTCACAGGACCTCTGCGACTCCCTCGCCTCGTACTTCCACCGCAAGATCGCCAACATCCACAACAGCTTCGACATTTCACCCCCGCACCCATCGGCCGTACCTTCGCACCCCGCCGCCACCCTCCAGACATGGACCGAGGTGACCCCCGAAGACACGTCACGCATGATGAACACCATCCACTCCGGATCTCCGACCGACCCGTGCCCCCATCATGTTTTCAACAAGGCAGCCTCTACCATCGCACCCCACCTCCGAGACATCATCAACACCTCCTTCAACACAGCAACTTTCCCGGAGAGCTGGAAGCACGCCGAACTCAGCGCTCTGCTGAAGAAACCAACAGCGGACCCGACCGACCTCAAGAACTTCCGCCCCATCTCGCTCCTTCCTTTCCCCGCCAAAGTCATCGAGAAGGTCGTCAACAAGCAACTGGCCGCCTTCCTCGAGACGAACGGATCCCTCGACCCATCACAGTCCGGATTCAGAGCCAACCACAGCACCGAGACCGCCCTCATCGCAGCCACCGACGACATCCGAGCCCTGCTCGACAACGGCGAAACAGCGGCACTCATCCTCCTAGACCTCTCCGCAGCATTTGACACTGTCTGCCACCGCACACTAGTCCAACGCCTCAACGACACCGGCATCCAAGGGAAGGCTCTGGAATGGATCATCTCATACCTCTCAGGCAGAACACAGAGAGTACGCCTCCCTCCGTTCCGCTCCGAGGCCACCGAAGTCATCTGCGGCGTCCCGCAAGGATCGTCGCTCAGCCCCACTCTCTTCAACATCTACATGAAACCCCTCGCTGCCATCGCACGCAAACACAACCTCAACATCATTTCCTACGCCGATGACACCCAGCTAATTCTCTCCCTCACCAGAGACCCCGACACCGCCAAAGCCAGCCTGCACGAAGGGATGACAGACGTCGCTGAATGGATGAACATCAGCCGCCTGAAACTGAACACGGACAAGACAGAAGTCCTCATCCTGGGACCATCACCCTCCGCATGGGACTACTCCTGGTGGCCCCCGGCACTAGGCACCGCACCTGAACCGACGGACCACGCACGCAACTTGGGCGTCATACTGGACTCCTCCCTATCGATGACCAGACAAGTCAACGCCGTCTCCTCAGCCTGCTTCCACAACCTCCGCATGCTCCGAAAGATCTTCCGATGGATCCCAACCGAGACCAGGAAGACGGTCACCCACGCTCTCGTCACCAGCAGACTAGACTACGGAAACACCCTCTACGCCGGTACTACGGCCAAGCTTCAGAAAAGACTTCAGCGAATTCAGAACGCCTCCGCCCGACTCATCCTGGACGTCCCCCGACGCAGCCACATCTCGTGCCACCTGAGAGACCTGCACTGGCTCCCGGTCAACAAGAGGATCACGTTCAGACTCCTCACCCACGCACACAAGTCCCTCCACGACCTAGGCCCAGGGTACCTCAACAGCCGCCTCACCTTCTACACGCCCACCCGCCGGCTACGTTCCGCTAACCTCGCCCTCGCCGTCGTCCCTCGCATCCAGAGAGCCACCGCTGGAGGAAGGTCATTCTCCTACCTGGCAGCTAAGACTTGGAACTCCCTACCCGTCCACCTGCGGATGACCCAGGACCACCTGGCCTTCAGGAAACAGCTCAAGACCTGGCTGTTCGAGCAGTAGCAGACCCCCTTCCCCAAGCGCCTTGAGACCCTTACGGGTGAGTAGTGCGCGATATAAGTTCCATGATTGATTGATTGATTGATTGATTAATGAGTAATTTACCGCACGCACCACGCCCACCTCTCCCACGGCTCTTGGACGCAAACTTTCAACATTACAGACGCTGCCCGTCTGGAAGGCTCGTGTGAGGCATCCCGGGAAGGGGCAACAAAGGTGCGCACGTGCGTTAAAGGTTTAACAATGGATTTTACATGGAAAGCGCCCAGTATAACGCGTGACAGGGGGACTTTCAAGAGGGCGCTAAACAGGAAAGTACCTTGTGTACACCGACAGTACAGCCACACGTGGAATCTGTGTTAGTCGAATTAGTGACAAGTTGTGACGCTGGCTTTTGCACGTCTGGTTCTTGCATTTCTTCGTGCTGCTGTGCAGACCATCCACAAAACAGACACTGTGGTCGTGGCCCCGCCTTGCCTTTAATGAAGTGAATGGATACAATGTTACAACGAACCTTTAACCAGTGTAGCGCAAACCCTGGTTAAAACGCTGTCGGTTCGTCGCCGCTCACAAGTTACTGGCACGTGTTAATTCACTCATTCATCGGTTGTTCAACACTACATTAGCAAATTGTGAACTGCGGCCCCTTACTTGTGACCGGCGTCCATCTAACCCGACTCCATCACTTCGGACATGGACGTCCGAACCTGCACTCGTGCCACCTCTCTGTTTTTTGTCGGCAGTTGTGGTTCAGTTGTGTCGGTAAAACCTCACCATGTGTTCTGCTGGATGGCGACGAGGCCTGCGCCCCTTCTTAAATCCGCCGACTCCACAGCAACCTTTCTGTCTATAAGAACCTCTGTGCAGCAGTCTGAACCTGTTCCTGTGTTGCTCCGGGGAAACAGAAGCTAGTGTGAACGAACTTCGTTTTCCAAATGACAAATTCAAAACAGATGCTGTTTCTTTTAAGTCTTTCGCGCTGCCTGTATACGCCGTGGTTTGATCCTCGGCAGACTTAGCACGGTTAAGAGTGCTGCAGTTTGAGCTGGAAAACGCCTCCCGCGTTTATATTTGGGAAGGAGCATTTTGCAGCTGCATCGCTCTGTTGCACACTTGGTGCGGGCACTGGTGCCCACGAATCTGTGGACTTGAGGCACGGGATGATTTTCCAGTTTATAGCACTAGTCCTTAAATAAAACCTAGTATCAACTGTGTGGGAATTTTGACTTGAAAGCGAGCGTGGAAGCATTTGACTGTTTTTTATTTCTATACTTGCCATTGCACACAAGCGTCACAAATTGGAAACAAGCTGAAGGAAAACGAGCAAAGTGCATCTAGCGCAAAATGGGTGGATTGTGTCTCTGTTCTGAAATGTCTTGTGTTCTTTTTGGGGGATCGCGATCCTTCCACAGCAGGGCAGCCATGTCACTAAAATTCAGTCAGAGCTGCCAGTTCTCGGTTGGAATCACACACTTCTTTGTGCTGCCCTTTGACCTGCCCGGGAAGGCATGGACATTGTCACCTGCTTCCTGGGCTGGGCCGGTTAAGGGCTCGCTTCTAACACGACGCACGATAATCTCAGGTTCCTGACAGAACCGACGAAGCCTTTCCTACCTCTAAGATTGGTACTCTAAACCTACTAAACATCAGTAGATAAGCATCTGTTACTAAGTGCTATTTTAAAACGGTCACATTTTGTTTATAAAACATAATTAGTTACCATAGTGACAGAAGATACTGGTTATGCCCCCACCTTGCCTTCCCACGGGTCATATTGCACCCTGTTGCTGGTTTTGCCTACGCGATCTCAAATTTATGTAGCAACTTCATATTTCTGATGCCCTCTGTCCCACTCAAAATGGTACTTCACCTCGGGTGTTTCTGGGTGGGAAGCACCAGAGGAGCGGAAGCCAAGCCCG